>NC_090287.1:32173389-33467139 GCF_037392515.1 Haliotis asinina | reverse complement strand
CACAGACTTTAGGAAGGTTGTATTTCTTTAACAATTGTGTTATATTTTGCTCCACAGCTTCTATGGTAGAAAAATGTGATATTTCGTGCGATGAATACTATCCTGAAGTAAGGCCTTTTAATGTAACTTTCGCCAATTGTTGTAAAGTGCAAGACACATTCCTCAACACTCTAATATGCAAGTACGTGCAAAAATCATTTTAACTGAAAATAAAAACTGACCTGTTAAATGTGTTGCAGTGATCAAATTCACAAGGAAAATAACGCCCAAACCCATCCCGCTTGTGCTGATGACAATGACAGCGATTATTTATGACAATCACATCCACGGTCGTTTCCGCAGATTCAGTCTTGACCGAGTATAATTCTGAGCCGAAACTCAATCATTCAGAGATGGCTTGATAACATACATTCACAGCAAAACTCGATAAAACTCGTTTTGTTTTACAGCTGACATGGCAACCGTTTGATTTGGAGCCCGAATATACAAATATCCGGAGTATTAACTGAAGTAATAGTGAGATAAACAACGGGGAAGCTAGCATATATTGTGTACCTTAATGGTTTCTTCGTAATCTAATGACCTTTCAAGAGTAAATTCTACAAGCGGAAGCGCAGCTTAGCGCCAATATTAAGGAAACAAACAACACACAAACAGGTTCCATGTAACATTAGAGCTATGGAACAGTAAATACCCGTTCTTATGAAAGGATAGAGTGTGTTAGATATCGATTTTCTTTGACATGCTAATATGCAGTGCTTGCATTAGATTGTGTCTTTGCCTTACTCGTGTTTGTATATTTCGTTCGTATACTTTTTAAAACTTTTTGACTTCGCTAAAGGTTTTCTAAATATACCTTTCATAGAAGTAGGGGGTGTTTCAGTTTTGAGCACACCACTAGCCAATGCCAATGCATATGAGAAAAAGCAACATCCATACAGATGAAGCATTGCCAAAGGAAAAGAGTAACTTGTCATATTTTCCCTTTTCTCTCTTCACCATCTGTTTCGCCCTGATTTTAATGATATGTATATCCAGACACCTAATAATAGGTAAACATACATCTGTATAGAGAAACGGTATGGACTACGACGAGTTGTTGCAACTGGTGATCAACATGGCAAATGAAAAAACATATTGCTGAAAGACAGACACTTTAATGGTAACGTAACCAAGTCAAATCCAATCTTCAACACCCCCCCCCCCCCCCCCACACACACACACACAATCACACAAACCAACAATACGAACAAACGCAGTGTTTTCACGGTTTGCGGTAGTTCACGTGGTCGGCAGACAGTAGCCTAGTACCACCATGACTCCTCGAGGCAGACGGTAACTGACCTTCCAGAACCTACAGACGCTAGAGGCCCGTTGTTGACCATTGAACATCGTCGTCGAAGACGCCGTAATTGGCAGTACGTCCTCTACGACGAGAGCAGGTTCTGCATGTTTCATAGTTTCATACTGGTGGTAGGCAATGTGTTAATCGTCAAAGAGAACATATTGACCCCTTTTCCATACAAGAGTTCGTACACTTTTGGTTCTGGAGGGGAGGTATTTGCGGTGAAGAGAGAAATCCATTGTCACCATTGATGGTTGGTTGGTTGGTTTGTTGTTTAACGCCGGAATATATCTATATTTATATTTAGACGTACTCTACACCGCATTGTGAAGTTTTGGAGCCAGAATGTAAAGCATGTTCATTTCACGTTACTACTCCAAACGATATTCAATTACGTATTGAATATCCTTCACATCAGTGGGACATATTTGAAAAATACTATATAAAGTAAGACCTATATTCAAAGCAACCTACTCAGTTCTCCATTCTGTCGGCATCATGTATGACGTCACCTATTCTATTATCGCATATTTAAATGTCATTTCACTCAAGACAATTTAAGCAGGGAAACATTGCTGTGTAGATTTATTTGTCTGTTTGGTTATTGACAAATGTTCCAGTCATGTTGGACCCGTGAAGGTTCCGGGGTAGAATAGGCCTGCAGCAACCCATGCTTACTATAAAAGGAAACTATGCTTGTCGTAAGAGGCGACTAACGGGATCGGGTGGTCAGATTAGCTGACTTGGTTGACACATGTCATCGGTTCCTAATTGCGCAGATCGATGCTCATGTTGTTGATCACTGGATTGTCTGGTCCAGACTCGATTATTTACAGACCGTCGCCATATAGCTGGAAAATTGCTAAGTGCGACGTAAAACTAAACTCACTCACTCACTCACTCACATTTCAGCGGTACAACATATGAACTTGCCCTAAACCTACATCGACGTTTAATGGCATCAGGGAATTTGCTAGGCCTACATCAATGCAGAAAGTTGACACTTACTCCTGACCGTGTGAACTAGCTTGTGAACCCCTGTTGTACTATTGCTCACATGCTTATACCAGCACTCTTCTGAACTTCGGATAGTTACCGTACCTTGAATCATTTGTCATGTAATAACACTCACGTAGCAAAACTTTATTACTGTTACGGGTTTTGAAACAATGGAGTTAATTTTGTAATAAACAGTAGTATCGATAGGAAATATCAGTTTGATAACCTTGAAATTAACATTGATAAATATGCAAATAACATCAGGAACTACTAATAGCCAGTGAAGATCAGGGTTGGAATTGGCTTTCCACAACCAAGACAAGAAGTGGTGTTAAACAAAGAAATCAACAACAAACTATACATCGATGCAATGCCTACATGCTCCATTTGCTGTTGTATTTAGGGGCTCCATTCCCGAAACAACCTTTGCTACGGCTAACCTCAACTCTCATTCTTTATCATTGCACTAAGGTTACCTTAGTGACCTACGATCAACTTAGAGTTTTGTGAAACGATGCCCAGAGGGTCCCCATGTATAAAAGCTCATGTAATTAATAAGGCATGGCTAAAAAGGTCGATAACAGGAAATATCGACCATAGGAAAAAATATTATTGATTATAGATATGAATATTTTATGTTATTGATAAAATATCGTACGTGAACATTTGTGACAAATTAAACTTCTTAATATTCTCACACAATACACAAAGTTAGGTTTAAATGCATGGGTAGTATTTAACTTATGTTCAGACGTTGTTTACGTTTTAATCCATGCGCATACATCATCAATAATGCGAAATTTACTCATTTTTTTCACATGTTTTGTCATTTTTGCTTATTTACTTCACTGAACTTAATCGACATTTTGTGAACAATTATCGATCTGTATGATTTATATTGATACGTTTGCAAATCGTTTACTTCCTGTCCACATAATAAATGAGGCGGTTCACTCAGTCGTTGAATAAGCAGTGAATATAAATATGGCTTTGACTTCTATTATTTCATCACAAAACAATATATGTGACATAAAAGTGATTATTTGCATGTGTCCTGTTCGTAAATATCACATACGCGTTAGAAAAAAGTACGTATAGAGAGCACAATGTAATTATTAGCTCTTGTCACACCAGGGTTCATTAAAAATCGGAATCAGTGTACACTGTAAACTCGGTTCCATCTTCTCCACACAATCAAATATGAACCAGTTCGCCGAATATTTGTTTTCCGAATCACAACATACTGGAGGTAGTGTTGACAGATTCCCTATACGATGTGAACGAATATTAATACATTGCAAAATCCATGTCATTCTTAAGTGGTACATACGGACAGTGGTACTCCTGTCACGTTGCTGTGTATACTATGTAATATGACCGCGGGAACTTCAGATGGAAGCATCAGTAGCACTATGCACACACAAGGGTCCGTGTATTTCCAAAGCAACCAAAAGTGGGACAGGGCCGAAATGCCGATTTGGTCGATACATTGTGCACTGGTCAAGAAGGGGGCATGGATTGATGTTACCGCTAAGTTTGTGTCTGTTTTTCGGTCTCAGGGGAACATAAACAAACATAGAGGATACATCAACCAATGGTCCCTAACGGATCAGTAAACGACGTATTTATCTTATCGAACAGTGTAATTTTGAACTGTTTCAAGTACGAGTATTAGATCATAATAAGGAGTAGCGGAGTTAGGCAACAGCTCAAAGATTACTAACACGATGTAACAAATGAATTCCTACACGCACAGTTCGGCATTTCCAGCGGGTAACATGTTATTCACTTAAAAGCAGGGTGCATTGATTGGCTCAACCAATAAGAAAACGACATTCACGTGTGAGGTAAGATACGTGATCTCCCACTTGCATCAAACGACGTTCATGATGTCAGCTACTTGATCTTTGCAGACCGCCGTGCTATAGCTAGAACATAGCTGACGAAGGGATTGAACATCAAACCAAAATCAGATTACAATTTCGCATAATATACACACCGATATCGCTGTATATCGGTGAAGAAAAACATAATATTTTTGCATACGTGGTTGGAGAAAATATTAAAAAATGTTAGACGAGGAGTAAACTAAAGGCTGATCAGTCACAATGTTGTAGGTTGTGTCACGTTACACAGATGAATACAGATCAAATATTGATTGCTGGGCGTTCGGGATACAGGTGAGCGGAGTGCTTCGGAAGGGAAACAACTCTTCAGTTTTAGTACAAGTCGACATTTAGTAAATATCAACTAACAACTATCATTTGCTAGCATTAATCGATACTATACAATAACGGAAGTTTCTTCTTTGGTGCTGGTGATGATGATGCAAACAGTGAATCAGTGATAACTTTTGTTCACCTGTTTTTGTTCTTTTATGTGTAGCCAAACAACATATAGTAACGACTAAAATATGCATACTGATATATTTTTAAGCTGTAATTGCAATAGTGGGTACATCAGCATTTGCTGTGTCTGTCATTATTGTTTGATTAATGCACAACACCTTCACGGAGACCCGTGAAGATCCAGGGTAGAATAGACCCTCAGCAACCCATGCTTGCTATAAAAGGCGACTATGCTTGTCGTAAGAGGCGACTAACGGGATCGGGTGGTCAGGCTCGCTGACTTGGTTGACACCAGGTTCCTGGTCCGTCTAAGTGACACCACATTGTATGCCCTGTGCGGCATCCATTCACCGATGAACAGAATATCTCCTTGCATGTAGTGCATAAATTGAGGTTCTTTTCGTTTCAATACAGGTTATAAGCTTTCAATTTCACACTCAGTATTATGAACTTACTAAAATGTAATTTCTATAACAGACACCACACAGATTCCAGTACTATGAACTGCTAACTAACTCACATAATCAAAACCCATGAAGGTCGCGGGGTTGAAGAGGTCTTCAGCAACCCATGCTTGCCATAAAAGGCGACTATGCGTGTCGTAAGAGGCGATTAATGGGATCGGGTGGTCACTCGATGACATGGTTGACACATATCATCGGTTCCCAATTACGCAGATAGATGCTCATGCTGTTGATCACTGGCTTGTCTGGCCCAGACTCGATTATTTACAGCCATATACCTGGAATATTGTTGCGTGCGGCGTAAAACTAAACTCACTCACTCCCTCGTGGAATTTTATGGATTCAAGTTTGTTTGACTGGATATGGCTCGCCATTTGCTTGAAGATGGATCTCTGGCGAACATGCTCCTCAACAGAATATTCTAGAGATGACTGAGGGGCGCCCCAAACTGGATCAAGGTGTTTTCTCTGGGGACAAATTACCGCTTCAGACCGTCCCAAAGCTGCTATGTTGGTGACGTCATGGGACATTGTGCTGAGACGGCTTGATTCTCGATGACGACAATGGCACGATTTGATCTTACTTTGACATCATCAAACTTTCTGCCGATAATCCTGGCGAATTGGGAAAAGACGTTAACATCGATCCTTTCACTATGAGAAATTCAGAGCGCCACCCAGTCTTTGCGAACAGTCTTCCGTAGGGCTGACTGAAAGGATCGATAATCCGAAATATCGGATAGGATAAACTATGATTGATTATCAGTATGAATATTGTGTCATCGATAAGATCAAACATAAACCGTTTTGATAAATATATTATTCATTTACTCAGGGAATGCACAAAGATAGGTCTTTATTTATGCCTCTGATTATGTTCAGGATGTTTTCTGGTAGTAACCCTTGCATAAGCATGCAACCACTCACCATTTATGCATGCATTTTGGCATGTTTAAATGTTACTGTCCGAGTTTTATCGATAATCCATCGATAGTTTGTTAACGATCATCGACATCGTTAACAGCCCTACTGTTGTGGTTCCCGCCTCTTCTATGCGAAGCGTGTAGTACTTCCACACACAGCACGGCCACGCTGACGGCTGCACCAACTCCGACAAGAATGAACCCTCCACCTACATGATCTAGTGTTATTGGCTGCAGGCGTCTCGTATTTGCACACTTTGTCATGTTTCGTTTCTTCTGCCATTTCTTCCTCCACAGGTCGAGAAGGCCACTCTCGCGTAGTTGTGACATTCTGTAAGTGGATCAACCAACAAATGGCAACATCACACAAACATGCTACAAACTTATTTCATTATAGGTGGTGAGACATCTACAGAACGTTGTTATGGTACGAGTAATTATAAATACACTGAGTGCATACAAAATGTGATAAAGGGCATTTTAACAGCCGGACTGTAAAAGTGACAAGAAATGGTGATACATCATAACATTACTCTAGGAAGCGGTATTGTTGCCTAGTGAAAAAAATGTTCGATCGTTAGACTAACGACTTGGTTCCATTTCCGATATGGGTACAGTGGGTGAAGCACATTTCTGCTGTCACCACCGAAAGCGGCGTAAACCCATACTCACTCATAAAGCATAACCATGTTCATTGAATCCATCGACAGTGTGATATATGGTTCAAGGCCATGCTGATAAGGTATGATTTAACATCGGTGAAGACATAAAATGTAAGAGGTGCATAATCTAGTTAAAGTATCGTTATGTCATTATTATAGAGACGAAGATTAAAAGTCAGTTTTGGGACAGAAATACAGTTATCTCCAAAATGCGTTACCACGACTTACAACATGCATTCGTAATTTAACTGAGCACTTCTAAACTCGAAAGGTTCCAGAGACTTGTCAGGACGTGTTAAATGCTTACACCCTCTCCAAGTCAGGTTTCAGGAATGACCTTTGTGGAACCCCAAAGGACAACTGTTCCCAGGTTATCATGTCTCCAATAACTTCCAGCTCGCAGTCCTCGGCCAGAAAACTGTCGGCTGTTGCCCGGTACGTCAGGAATACATATTTTCCTTCTTTCACCCTTGCTAAGTGATCGTCGTAGGAAAGTCCATGAGAGGTGGAATCACTGGCTACTATCTTGGTCCATAATTTATGCTGAATCGTTGAAGGTGAGCTTTTCTGAAAAAGTTAACGAAACAGAATATACGGAAAGCAATTTTGGTGAACTTACAAGTACTGTGGTTTGAGTATTCTCTTTCCACAGGGGTTACTTGTCACATCTTTCTACATAACATCAGTTCTAATACTCAAATGTTTCTTCTAGACAGAACTCAGTCATGTCATATTTGTTTCCCCACATTGCTTGCATTTGTCAAGTTGAATCTAAGTCGATGTAACACTTGTCCTGATTGGACAGAAAAAAGGGAGATAAATCTGATGCTAAGGGATTTTATGAGCACGGTTCACAGGAAGATATGACAATTAACCTCTGTGGGCAGAGAATGTGGTTTGAGGTACACGTGAAGATCCCTCAATTGCAAGTAAAGCAAAGTTCATGGAGATTTTGCCATTTTTCTTAGAAGAATATAGAGTGGTGATCTGCAGCCACGTGCCCAATTGCGATCACCGTGTTAATGTAATGTATACACGTTCTGATGTTGATGGAAGATCTGGGTTAGAAATGATCCTCAGCAATCCCTGCTTGTGGTAAGAGGTGCCTGACAGGATCGGTTGGTCAGGCTCGACCACGCTGTCATCAAATGTCATCATATCACAGTTACGTTGATCGATACTCAGGTTGTTGATCTTTGGATTGCCATATAGCTGAGACATTGCTCAGTGTGGACATGACCAACATATTACATCTGTCTCAAGGAGCAGAGCCCAGAATGATATGCAGAACATTATGTGAACAGACTTCACAAGGATGTACAGTGATATTCAACATATGGATTACTTATTAGTAGTAATACCCTTGAGATAAATTTATCCAATTCCAATTAACAATAGCCAAAGCATGTTGTCGGATTTATACCTCGTCAAATCTGTCACGTGACACACTACACTGGATGTACAAATGACCCTGACCTTACGCTTCGAAATTTTAGAGTTGGCTATATAATCATCAGTATAAACAGAGTCATTAAATTGTTGCCATAATGCGTTATTGGTTTGTTTCAATAAAATATAAACAAATGATATTTCTGTATTTCACAAATCGTTTAACAAACACCTCATACCATATTAACTATCATAAACTAAGCCATCTTGAGTTATATCCCTCTGTGAGTTTATTGTCGTTTAAAGTTATTTTTTGTTGAATGTTGGCCTTTAAAGATAAGCTAAATAAAGACATCTTAAGGGTGTTAAATTCATCAAAGGGCGTCAAAGGGCGTTCAGGAAATACGGAATTTACTATGGTCTTCAAGACCAGTTTATCCTTTCAAAATATCGTTGAATTACATCACATCCTACAGTTATGTACATATGTAACTTATATTTATATGGCCAGGAACATCGTGTGAAATAACTGTATCAAACTTCCCATGACTTGGGAATAACTGCATGAAATGTTAGTCAGATATGTGTCACGTTTAACGTTATTCTAACAGCCTCCCAACAAGAATTCCGCACGCTCAATATAGACAGGAAAAAGTAAGATTTCACAACCTGTGCCATACATACATGTGCAGTTACTTTATTGGCAGAGAGCTCTGAAGCAAATCAGAAGCAGAGACCCGTGAAGGTCCCGAGGTAGAATAGGCCTGCAGCAACCCATGCTTGCCATAAAAGGCAACTATGCTTGTCGTACGAGGCGATTAACGGGATCGGGTGGTCAGGCTCGCTGACGTGGTTGACACATGTCATAGGTTCCCAAATGCGCAGATCGATGCTCATCACTGGATTATGCCTCGATTATTTACAGACCGCCGGTTCATAGCTGGAATATTGCTGAGTGCGGTGTAAAACTAAACTCACTCACTCACTCACACTCAAGTTACAAGACCTTTGACCACCTGGCTATCTGTGCCGGGGATGGGTGACAAAGTACCTTCAGAATGGCATAAGATATGCCAAACATTCTCATTCCCACAGAGTAGTCGCTGTCCACCAAATCTTCCAGGGTGGAGAATAATGGAGATCCGTTGTGTACCGACAAAGATGCGACAAGGTTGGCACAATAAACTGATGTTACCACTACAATCAGTATCAACCAGGACGAAAACAGCACTTTGCCTGACATAGTCTCGGGAGTTTTTGTTGAGCCTGAAAAAAATCACTTCAGTGTAGAATTATATTATTAATTTTTAGCTCCCCGTTCGGCTTTTGCGGTCCAAATAGTAGTTTTTTACAAGTTAACTATAGGCCAGTGCAATCGTTAATCATTTACGACAAACAAACGCTTCTGTTAAGCCCCTTGTTTTTATTGATTCAGATAAGTGCCACTGGCAAAGGTCAAGCCTGACCCATGATCTGTACTGTGTTGTCATAGGAAATGGAATCCCTTTGCAGCAGTGTGTCTAACATCGCATACAATGTACACGGCTTCTAATGACGAACACTCGCTCCAGTAATGCCCTTGAAACTACTTTTAACGTCTTCCCTTATTCTCGACTCAGAAAAAGGTCAGTTCCAAAGATCAAGTCTTACGATTAATGGCAGATATCAATGGCATGATAAATCAATGGCATGAGTTTGCTGATAAACATTGCCTTGTTAATACATGTACAAACAGTTTCCACGTAGGAAACGGAAGAAGACAGGGGTTCCTGGAAGTGGCATCCTGGGCAAGTCACACATCAATGAAGTTTACTCACTCTGTTTGAACAACGCCCCGATAACCTCCAATCCAGCTTCCACTGAATGGTGGTATGTGCTACACGCCGGTTTCCTCACGTTGTGGGTGGTCGTGTCCGTACTGACGTGTCGTCCAAGAGTCTGGAGACTTCTTCCCATCAATACCAACAAAACCGGAAGTACCAAAGCAATGGCAAAAAGGACAACATACACCACATTCTGAAATGGACGAACCAGAAACACCAAGGACGACCTTGGCTCCGGACTTCGAGCCCTGTAAATGGCGTCCGTGAATTGTGTATTTATGCTTGGGTAGATGTATTCTATGAACATTGCCCTTCCCTCGTCAATTGTTAAATCACAAGCTGCAAGGTCCGCTTCCTGAAAATGTTATAGCATCACAAACCTTAATAGGAAACTAATCAACAAGGCAGATAATTAAAAAGTCCAAAGATAAAATCACTTTCTAATATACGTTTATAGTAGAATATTGTAATTAAAAGAGAAAGATTTACCAAATACATATTTGCGTACAAACTTCTCATATCATAAATTGGTAGCATATATTTTTCAAATGAGATTGATAGGTCGGCAACTGACGGGGATGGAGCAGAACACACGTACGACTGAAAGTGTTTTTCTGACTATCCGTCAACCAACACTAGCAAGCCTGACCACCCGATCCTGTCGTCTCTTGGGTCAAGCATCGGTTTCTGGAGACCAGTTCTAACCCATCTCCACGGGTATACGTTCCGATAAGTCTCCACTATACCCTGGACGCATCTACAGCTCTGCCAGATAAATTTATTACCTCCCTTGACTGTCTTTTGATCCAATCAGGTGTCTAAGCTGGGAAGTTGAGCGAACCAATCACAACTCACTTTCGTTTTTTGAATTATCTAACCGATTGTACTTGGCAACAGAAACAATGCAGAGGTTATTTGGAAGAGGTAGAAGGAGTTCTTGCATATGTTGCTTTAAAGTTTCGGACCTGCCAATTTGCTTGTATGATTTCCCTAAAATCTGAGTCGCACTGCGAGCAAACCTTCGCAGTTGCGACCGCTACCTTTGTTGACACTGGCAAGCTCGTTTATAAAGGCGGCCTAGCTGATTGGCTACTGTGAGAAGGCGGAGTCAGCAAAGGGAGGTAATAAATTTATCGGGCAGAGCCGCAGATGCGTCCAGGGTGTAGTGGAGACTTATCGGAACGTATACCCTGGAGATATCGAGGATGGTTCTAACCCTGATCTTCCATCAGCGCCAGAACATTTATACATTAAATTAACAAGGCGATCACAATTGGGCAAGTGGCAACAGAGCATATACTCAAATAAACGATTTTCAAGTTATGAGAGAAAAAACATGTCTCTAAGAAATTTGCAGTACTTGCCACTGAGGACAAACATTACTTTTGCTTTCACTAAAGATTATAAACAGGAAGGTTCCTACCCTCCGATGAAGCATACCGACTATGCCATTGTATGTCCCATTCACAGGCAATCCCCATGACTGTTCTGGAGGCTCTACGACACTGTAACTGATTGGACAGCGCCATGGCATTCATATACAATATTCATACAGACAAAACTAAAGACAATCAATTCCAACAATGTCTGTCATGACACTGAGACACAATACTGATACAGAGAAACTAAAGACAAGCAGTTTTAACCACAAAATGATCTATGTGTACCTTTAAACCGGTTGATAGCTGGGGTAGCCCTGTGGTTAAAGCATTCGTCACTCCGAACACCCGGGTTCGTTTCCCCACATGGGTACAATGTGTAAGGTCCATTCCTGGTATCTCCCGCCGTGATATTGCTGAAATATTGCTAAAAGCGGCGTACAACCTAACTCACTCACTTAAAGCAGTGGTATAAAAATACCCATTCAGTAAGCAAGCAGATCCAAGTATTTTAACATATGAAAAGGTATATATCAACGGTCAGCTAATCATTTCCATGTCCAATTGTTTAATAAAATATTTTGATCGCAAGTTGTTTTTTTTTATGTATGATTATCAATTTATGCATTACCTGAAATTTAAGACTTTCGCTATTTCAGTCAATATGTCAAAGGCATATCCGCTGTATACAGCCTGTCCTTTCGAAATACTCTTGTAGACGTATGTGGGAGACTAAACAAAAATGTTACACATATTATGATAATGAAATGGTCGCATCAACTCAATGGAGATTAAAGTTATTTATGCAGACGAATAATATCATACACGTGCGTTCATGTATACAAATCAATTCACTTTGCGTGTCTAAGTCATTTCGTGAAATGACTAACGCGGTCAACCATTATGCGTCATTTTTGTGTGACAAAACAATCAGTCGACTTCAATCATTTCATGAAATTTCATTTCATCTACATGTGATGGACATCGCTTTGTGAGGTGTGGCGGCTGTGAACAGAGCAAGTGTAAATCAAACAGGTGTAAACTCTTCAAAGACAAGATGAAGTGGAAGAGTCGCTGCCACAATAGTTTTAAGTGTTTGTCACAATAAGTGACGTCGAAGCTTTTACCCACTTTTGCGGATGTAGTTATTAAGTGAAATTTCATGAAATGATTGAAGTATATTGATTGCTGATACTCAAAATGACGTGAACTCACTGAGCATCTTAGTCATTTCACGAAATGACTGATTTCACAATCGGACTGTAACATATATACACTGTGAAAAAAGTATCTAAAAAGCGATAAATATTTTTACCGACAGCGTTGTTACCAACAGATGCCTGTTGTTGTACCCATATGCAGTGTTTGGAAAGTAGCATCGGGTAGTGGTTTTTGTGTCGCAGTCGGACAGTGGCTGAAACGTGGATCTCAGAGGATGATGGTGCAGCGAGACAGCCTCCTGAATTATTGTCTGGAAAAAAGAACACAAATATATCGGGAACGTTTTGTAGCATCAACTCAATAACAAGTCCTTTGTTGTGATCCAGATGGATCCAGAAGGTTGTTAAATGGGATATTCTGCAAACTAATGACTGTCTTGCACATTCGGTTAGACCCTCCCTACCATCCAATGTTCTTTCATGCTCCTGTGTGTCAACAACATACGACGCTAGAAGGTCCCGGGGTAGAATAGGTCTTCAGCAACCCATGCTTGTCGTAAGAGGCGATATCGGGTGGTCAGGCTCGCTGACGTGGGTGACACATGTCATCGTTTCCTAATTGCGCACATCGATGCTCATGTTGTTGGTCACCGGATTGTCTGGTCCAGACTCGATTATTTATAGAGCGCCGCCATACAGCTGGAATATTGCTGAGTGCGGCGTAAAACTAAACTCACTCACTCACTCATAACAAGATACAAACAGCAATCCCCAGGATAACTCAGATTTCAATACACACAGGATAAAAAAGGTAATTAGAACCACATGTAAAGTGGTGTAAATGTTAAAATATTTGATTAACAAAATTATATTCAATAATTCTTCTGAACAATATTTCATTGCTACTAATTCCTTAAAGAAAACCCTCCAAATCCGGTTATACAAGACAGCGACGATTGAAGGGGCGAGTCAACAATTAAATATTACGACGTCGATATTGTGTGTTACCACAGCTTGTATAAATACAAGTGAAACAGCGACGGCACATTCAGTGGATGAGTGAGTCAGTTTAGTTTTACTCCGCTTTAGCAATATTCCAGCAATACTGCGGTGGGAAACACTTGAAATTGACCTCACACACTGTACATATTTGGGGAATCGAACCCGCGTCTTCAGCGTGACGTGCGAACGTTTTAACCACTGGGCTACTCCAACATTCCGACAGCATATTGAAGGCAAATTGAAAGAAGCCTGGGAGATGTTCCGAATGTCAGCCAAAACTTTTCCCTGCTTGCGTAACCAGTTGGTTTTGTCCTGTGGTAGGTGTCAGTCCATCTCATCCTACGTATGTTCAATGAGTGAAAGGTATTTGGAAATAGTCGACAACTGCAGTATACAAATTTTATGATGGCTCAAACAGTGGGAATGGTGACGGACATCATCATTAAAAATGAAGCCTTTGGATGTTTTACACTACGGAATACTGTCAAGAATTCTAAATTTCTGTTTAGAAATGGTTCTTAGAATTCCAACATGTCCCGGAACAATTATATGTTTAAAAAAACAAAAGGAAATGTTCTTGAACAAATTACATTTTAAAAAAGAAATTACCAGACGCTCAAGAATATAAAATTAACCTTCCATGAAGCCATTGGACATTCAACTGGTATACGTTCGTTGTGTGTTTTCAAGTGGAACTTAAACAATGGCTTGGTGCCGGAGATTAGAGCTCCATTTCTAACACAGTGGACACTGCTTTACCTCATGTCCTATGGGTTAGAACTGGTCTTCATTAACCCATCCCTGTCGTAAGTGGCGAGTAACGGGTTCGAGTGGCCAGGCTCGCTGACTTGGTTGACACATATCAACGTGTCATGTGACCACTGTCCATACTCGACTACTTACTGACTGTCGCCATATAAATGAAATATGGCTGAGTGCGGCGTAAAAGCAAACACACCCAAAGATAATGTGAATATTAAAGGTCAGTTGACGAGAAACACCTTCCCCAAGCATCCACCGAAACAGATTTAACGGGGCGAAAAGGAAATAAATGAGAAAAAGTATGCCAATGGATCAATCAAAATTGATGAAGAATTTCCCTCAAAGACTAAACACTAATACGTTGAAATACCTTTCAAAATCTGTAGAATCTACCTGTGAATATCGTATCATGGCAACATTCTCCAGGTTGCCCACATGGACGAACAGTTGAGAATTTGTGAATTCTTCCACCAGTAACAGCCATTTCGAATGATGACGAAAATCAGTCGTTCTGTTGGACTTCATGTCAAACATGTCAGCCTATAAAGTACCATACAGATATACAGGACAAAGCTAATTATGATTCAAAATGCATATAAAAAGATTAAAATATTATAAAGTAATCCTAACAACTAATAACTAGGGTTAATGGATGTGCAAGAGAATGCATTAAACTCTTTTCTTAAACTCTTTTCACGCCTGTCGGGGGACACAGTTGAACAACTCTTGAATAGGTGCACAGTTTACATCTTCGAATATAAAGCAATGGTTTCATATATTAACATTCAATCATGGTATAACTGCAGTCTTTGCACATTTTTAAACTTCTTCCAGCAGATCTCCTAGATCAGACTACATCGCGGTTTGCATGACAGAAGTCTTGCCCTCCCTTGAGGGGTATTTTTGTTTCAGTTTTTGTTCGGTTCTTTGTTTTTGGGGTTTTTTTTTTGTTTTTGTTTTTGTTTTTGTTTTGTTTTGTTTTGTTTTGTTTTTTTGTTTGTTTGTTTTTTTGGGTTTTTTTGTTGCTGTTTTTTAATCCTGAACTATACTGACATTAAGCTACTGGAAAACATCGCCTATTGTGTTAAATCAACAAAATTCTCTTAAGTAGAAAGTCAAGTATTGCAACTTGTTGACATTCATTGGCGATGAAGGGCACGTTGCTTAGCTGCACAACTCATTGTACATGTTTAATAAGGGAATGTTGAATCTTCGCCATGGCAGTCATATTTGTAGCGTAGCTTCCTTATAGATGATAAGATCTAAACATATTGGTCATATATACAAGTCAGGTAAGAGCATGTTAAATGTTCGACATGGCAATCATATTTGTAGCGTAGCGTCCTTTCAGATGCTAAAGTCCAAACATATTAGAGTAGCTTCCTGTTAGATGATAAGGCCTAAACATATTGGCCATAGATACAAGTCAGGTAAGAGCATGTTACATGTTAGCCACAGTAATTATATTTGGAGCGTAGCTTCCTTTAAGATGACAACAACCTGCCATGTAGTCACATGTCTCACTCGCCTACCCTGTCTATCTCTCTTTAACGATAAATGCACAAACAGGGCAAACTGTTTTATGATGTCAGCTTGTGTGACATGAAACCTTTTTACTACTGCTTCGGGTAAGCTATCCGACAGATCGGATTAATGTCTTATTACTTCGTATATACTCCGAAACGTCATGTACGTTATATTACAGAGGTTAACACCATTCTATTTCCCCCTTACGTGTACCACTTCTGAATGCCGTGCATATTTAAAATTCCAAGTCCATGTTTCAACCCAAACACAACAGCTTCTATTACACATTGGATTACATCAAGGTGAGACGCCGCCTCACTCACTCACTCTACCACCCACTCACTCACTCACTCACTCACTCACCGTCGACAGTAATTTCTGCACCGTCTCCACGTCCGTTGCGGCGACCACGTGTATATCAGGAAAGAGTATCCAGTAGATGTCTTCCAAAACAGCGTTGATGTTCGTGGTGTTTAGGTCATAAACACACACCCGAATGCCGTGACCCGACGCCTGGAGGATTTCCGAGACCAGATCATCACAACCTGAACACACAAGTTTGATAAGGATATCAACACTTAGGTCTATCTCGTTGGTATTCTTAGGAAAATTATTAGACGACAAAACCATAACTCTACGCAAAGACTAATACAGATCAAACAAGAGAGGCTTTGGATCCAAAAGGACAGTTTGGGATCAAAGAGGACAATCTAGGATCAAAGAGGATAGTTTGGGATCAAAGATGATAGTTTAGGAACAAAGAGGACTGTTTGGGATAAAACAGGATAATTTAGGATCAAGGAGGATAGATGGGATCAAAGAGGACTGTTAAGGATCAAATGGATCAAGGAGGATAGTGTGGCATCCATCGGGGTAGTTTAGGAACAAAGAGGACAGTTTGGGATCAAAGAGAATAGTTTAGGATCAAAGGGATAAAAATGGACAGTATGATACCAAAGGGCACAGCTTGAGATCAAAGAGGACAGTTTGAGAGCAAACACATACAAGCTTTAAACCAAACCCCGAGTGTTTGTCAGACTGACGATGGTTATACAGTATAAACCAGCGCCGCAGCTTGACACCGCTACCATATTGAGACACAGTTTTGGACACCTAGCCAACAGGCCCTTGTTTGATCCTCCTAATGCTGTGCGCCATACACGGTACTGAGCGAGTGATTTTGTTTTTCACCGCATTCAGCAAAATTCCACCTATATGGCGGCGGTCTGTAATTTATCGTGTCTGGACCAGACAATCCAGTGATCAACATTGATCTACCCTATTGAGATACGTTGACAGACCAAGACAGCGAGCCTGGCAAACCTATCCCCTTACTCGCTTCTACAGCAAAATGTGTTACTGGAGATCATTTCTAATACGGATCTTCAGGATCTATCAGAGATGATAAAAACAAGTAACATTAATATTTTGTTACAATTTGTTAACATCTAAAGAACGAATTCCCGGCCTTGGATCTCCGGAAGGATGGCCTGAAATCCAATGAGGGATGGAAGGGGTGAGATAGAAAAGAAGACAGATTGCATGTAACATGTAAATAGATGCTCTTTTTTCCAGCTGACAGTACGATGGGTCCATCATGGTGTCTTCTACGATCACATCTGCTAAGACATCAATCAATAAATCAACAGATTAAAAAGATGTTATAAATATTTCAAAATGCCAAAAGAGAGCAAAGATGTCAATTTCATGTTGAGAAATAGAAGCTACAGTAGTCGGCCTTAAAGGAAAGTGATTTCCATGACCATACATACACATACCGTTTCTACAATGAAGTAATACTGCAAAGGCTTTCCATCCAAGTCCATTTATGAGATCAAAAAGTCTTGCTCCATAAAAAGGCACCTTTCTGGAATCTAAAAAGAAACCATTAATAACGCTCTCAAGAAAGGAATCAGTCATCGTCATTTTAATAAAAGGACTGCTTTTGCATGTTACCTTTATGTATTGGTTGTAGAAATGGGGATCGGGTGGTCAAACCATGAAACTATGCATTGTTGCAGAGTTTCAAAGGCATACTCTTCTTTGCGAGTTAAATGCGATTACGTACGTATTATAAAAGGATTATGACCCTAACAGTCATGGATGTCGTTAATAACGGCTCACTTGAATATTTCCTCGATTACAGAATGGATCTGGTTTTTTGTGAACCACCCATGAACGGTGCCATGTCATCTGGGTTATCTGTCCTTGTGGCACACAAATTCTAATGAAAATGTTGTCTCCAACAAAATAGACACAGACTTTAGGAAGGTTTTATTTCTTTAACAACTGCATTATATTTTACTCCACTGCTTCTATGGTAGAAGAAAATGTGATAATCTGTGCGATGAATACTATCCTCAAGTAAGTCCTTTTCAATGTAACTTTCGCCGAATGTTGTAAAGTGCAAGACACATTCCTCAACACTCTAATATGCAAGTACATCCAATAATCATTTTAACTGAAGCAAAACCGAAAATAAAAACTGACCTGTTAAATGTGTTGCAGTGATCAAATTCACAAGAAAAATAACGCCCAAACCCATCGCGCTTGTGCTGATGAATATGAGAGCGATTATTTATGACAATCACATCTACGGTCGTTTCCGCAGTTCCAATCTTGACCGAGCATAATTCTGAGCCGAAACTCAATCATTCAGTGATGGCTCGATAACATACATTCACAGCAAAACTCGATAAAACTCGTTTTGTTTTACAGCTGACATGGCAACCGTTTGATTTGGAGCCCGAATATACAAATATCCGGAGTATTAACTGAAGTAATAGTGAGACTAGCTTGCATATATTGTGTACCTTAATGGTCTCTTCGTAATCTGATGACCTTTCAAGAGTAAATTCTACAACCGGAAGCGCAGCTTAGCGCCAATATTAAGGAAACAAACAACACACAAACAGGTTCCATGTAACATTAGAGCTATGGAACAGTAAATACCTGTTCTACTGAAAGGATAGAGTGTGTTAGATATCGATTTTCTCTGACATGCTAATATGCAGTGCTTGCATTAGATTGTGTCTTTGCCTTACTCGTGTTTTTTTTATATTTCGTTTGTGTACTTTTTAAAACTCTTTGACTTCACTAAAGGTTTTCTAAATATACCTTTAACAGAAGTAGGGGATGTATTTTTGAGCACACCACTAGCCAATGCCAATGCATATGAGAAAAAGCAACATCCATACAGATGAAGCATTGCCAAAGGAAAAGAGTAACTTGTCATATTTTCCCTTTTCCCTCTTCACCATCTGTTTCGCCCTTGCTTCATCATTTGCATTTTGTCAGTCTTGTAAATCCAATATCCCTGATTTTAATGGTATATATATCCAGACACCTAATAATAGGTAAACATACATCTATATAGAGAAACGTTAAGGACTACGAGGAGTTGGAACGGGTGATCAACTTGGCAAATGAAAAAACATATTGCTGAAAGACAGACACTTTAATGGTAACGTAGCCATGTCAAATCCACGTTTTCACGGTTTGCATTAGGTCACGTGGTCAGCAGACAGTAGCCTAGTACCAGCATGACCCCTCGGGGCAGACCGTAACTGACCTTCCAGAACCTACAGACGCTAGAGACCCGTTGCCCGTTGTTGACCATTCGTCGTCGAAGGTTGAGATGGTCGAGAACAGTGGGGTTTTGGCAACGCCATAACTGGCAGTACGTGCATGTTTCATACTGGTGGTAGGCAATGTGTTAATCGTCAAAGAGAACATATTGACCCCTTTTCCATACAAGAGTTCGTACACTTTTGGTTCTGGAGGGGAGGTATTTGTGGTGAAGAGAGAAATCCATTGTCACCATTGATGGTTGGTTGGTTGGTTTGTTGTTTAACGCCGCAATATATCTGACGTCATCAGTTGTTGATTTGAACGTTACAGAGATTATAGTTAGTTTGGTTGGGGCATCCGTGAAATAAGCTTGTCTGCATGGTCTTTAATTTAAAATGAAATTAAAGGAACCAAAACTTTGATATAGAGATACGGGTGTTCAGAACTTCAAGTTTTTTTATTGTGAAGTTTTGCAGCCAGAATGTAAAGCATGCTCATTTCACGTTACTACTCCAATCGATATTCATTTACGTATTGAATATCCTTCACATCAGTGGGACATGACTCAAAAGACTCAAATACTATATAAAGTATGACCTATATTCAAAGCAGCCTACTCAGTTCTCCATTCTGTCGGCATCATGTATGACGTCACCTATTCTATCATCGCATTTAAATGTGACGTCATTTCACTCACGACAATTTAAGCAGGGAAACATTGCTGTGTAGGTTTATTTGTCTGTTTGGTTATTGACAAATGTTCCAGTCATGTTGGACCCGTGAAGGTCGCGGGGTAGAAAAGGCCTTTAGCAACCCATGCTTGCCCTTAAAGGCGGCTATGCTTGTCGTAAGAGGCGACTAACGGGATCGGATTGTCAGGCTCGCTGACTTGGTTGACACATGTTACGCAGATAGATGCCCATGCTGTTGATCACTGGATTGTCTGGTCCAGACTCGATTATTTACAAACCGCCACCATATAGCTGGAATATTAATGGGTGAGGCGAAAAACTAAAGTCACTCACTCACTCACTCCAGTCATATGGTGGCAGCCCGAAACACTTCGACTGAGTGACGGACTGAGTGAGTGAGGTTTCACGCCTCACTCAGCAAGCTTCCAGCTATATAGTGGCGGTCTGAAATTAATCGGTCTGGACCATATATTCCAGTGATGATCAGTATCAGCATCTGTCTACACAAATGGGAACCAATGAAATGTGTCAGCAAAGTCAGCGAGCCTGACAACCCATTCCCGTTAGTCGCCTCTTATGACACACATAATCTTTTGTGCAACGCACGGGTTGCTGAAGACCTTCACCACCTCGGATCTTCATGGGTCCGTAAATATTCGAATCTTGAACAGACAATGCAATGATTATCAGCACGTGCATCAATCTAATTGGGACAGTGTTGTGAACAGTTATAGAATACTTTTGTTCAGCTGCCAGGGGATTCCAGGCTAGAATACTGGAGGGGGAGTGCTTGCCGTGTGCTCACAATATCGTTCACAGATTTACAGGCCACCGGCGAATAATTTATGAGTGTGGTGTTATCATTTAATGTACTGGATTTCATGGACAAGTTCATCAACGCCACTCAGAAAAATCACAGTTATGTGTCAGTGATCTGAAAATGTCCATGTTTGGAAATCCAGTGATCAACAACATGAACATCGATCTAGTGAAAACATTTACAATGCAGTCAAACCAAAACGTGTGTGCTCCAGTGTGTTGGTGGTAGGTTAAGCAGATTTTTTTAAAGTGTCCTTTCTTAAAATATGTATTGTATGATAATTACCGTCTGCATGAGTGAAAAGAACTCGTGCTCATCACACAAATAAGTCATTTTTTAAAGTTATTGTTTTGTTCCGACTGAATCAAATATAGATGGGACGCGTCATCAAGCTTTAAGTTTACAGTAAGGAGAGTAAACACTTGAAATTGAAACACAATAAAATTGCCAAACACAGAAAATTTATATCGTTATCGGCTGTAATAGCCATGTCAGATACAACGACATCGATCGATCATGTGTTACGTGTACGCGTGTACCTTTCCACCAAATATGGTTTGTCTTTTACGAAAGCCCAGAGGTGTCAAAATGTTTTGGTGAATTATCTCTTTTAACATTGGTAATAACTATTATTCTTGCTGGCAATTACCATTTTTGAAAATCATTTTTGCCCCTGTGGTCTTTACTTTCGTATTTAGAAGTGTGACTCTCTCGAAGGTGTACAGCAGCTATACTCAGAAATCAGATGAGTGAATTTTGTGTTACGCCGCTTTTACACATATTCCAGTTCCAGAGACATGGGCTTCAGTTCAGGGAAAGGAGTCCAGGTTCGAGCAAACACTTTAACCACCACTATTTGGTATGGATGACAGGAAGCGCGACGAACATACGATGACTCCTTGATGTTTCCCCGTACACAGATTGTCAGATTGTTAGATTGTCCAAATCTTCAAACAAGAGAAAGCAAGTTAGAACATGGAGAGTAATTCCAGATCTGAAACACCCGTGACCCCAAATATGACCGGTTTGATAAAAGTCAATTTGGATGGATCCTGAACGTGTGTTTATTTGGTTACACTATTAGGTCAATTTTAATCCAATACAGAGCCTTGACTTAACACTGTTTTCCGGTGAATTATATTCCTCACAGAGAGTGAGTGAGTGAGTGAGTAAGTTAAGATTTAACGTCACATCGGCAATATTTCAGTTCATGACATTTAATTATATTAGATAGTAATTTATGGTAAATTATAAAAACCTGTCATCGAGGGACAGTACAACCGACCAGAACATCAGGAAATAAAACTAGCATATATCTCTAAATTAAGGCTTCAATTTAGAACAATAAAATATAAAAAAGGCTGAGGATTGTCAACAACTGAAAGTAGACCACCACTCTAGGGACCATGGGGATTTACAGTACCATGGCTACCTGCATGGACTCTAGCTGGATTTATACCATCCCTTCAGCTACTGGCGACGGTACCGACAGTTAGACATAATAAAACATAAATCTAAGTAAACTCCTTACGTGCCTTCTCAGGAGGACAATATTTTTTCAGTACTTTAACCCCCTTCGAGGATATAGTCACAAACAATCGAAGTTACTGATCTAGCTTACCAGTTAGTACAATGCATCTTTTTAACATATTTTTCAAAATTCACAAATGAAATCGATTTCCTTCCAAAAAGCAATAATGAAATGAAGACTAACGGTGGTAAAACGTCCTTAACTGTTTTTACAGTAAGAAATGTATCCCTTGTAATGGAGAATTCAACAGAAAGCAGGATCTGCTTGACTGTGTGACTCAATACAAGCGATACAAAACGCAGGATCTTCACCTCTTAAGAATTTTTGTGAGTATATCTAGTATGGCCAACAGGACATTGTTGCATGACGACAACTTCAAATGTGGACTGACAATCCAAGCACATGTAGGTGTAACCAAATGCTGGGTTATATATCATGTCATTTATTGAGTGTCCAAATTCTTCTGCATCAGATCACGGATGTAAGTTGTAATGCTAGCTTGATAGTCAGAGTACGCAATTAGGATTGGTGTCACAGATTTGTTAAATGCTAAATTAGCAGCGAGATTGGCCATTGTGTAACCAGAAATGTCAGCATGGCTGGGTACCCAACGCACCCTGCCATTAACAAGATCATTATATAATTCAGTAATTTCTACTAAAAGAGGGTGTTGGCTAGAAAGATTTGCATGCCTAAAGGCAAGGAAGATAGTCTGAATAGATGATATATTGATTGTATTCAGGGTGTTTTTTAATGAATTTTAAGGCCGTTAATGTGGCGTTTGCTTATGCTTTAAAACTTTAGCTGTGATCCCGTAAACTAGAAGGTATTGTTCTGGCTCCAATGACTAGCACAAGCTACCGCACCACCATCCTTTCATCCATCGGTAAATAAGGAATTGTATGTATTATATTTACCTTTTAATTGATCACGTTCTTGTTTATTTTGTAATTCTTTGGTTTGGGATTTGGTAAATGTAGTTAATGTTAGGTCGACTTTCGGCCTAACCAATTGCCAAGGAAGAAAAGAAAGAGGACGGGGAGGTGATATATTCCCCAGCTCAATGCCGGCACCAGAATGAATGGCTTGAGTCTTAGTCTAAGAATAATAATAATAGACATTTTCTTATTGTACAGATCCTCAAAGAGGGGATTAAAGATACAATGATATGCACGCTTTGATTGACTAGAACATAGTTTAGTTATATACTGCAGAGATGATTTTATACAGCGTTGGCTAAGAGAAGGCGACTCGTCAGCTTCAACGTAAATGCTGTCAATTGTAGAGGTTCTGTAAAATCCAAGACAAAGTCTTAGACTTTGGTGATGGACAGAATCTAATAGTTTTAGGTCGCCTTTGTAGGTTCCACCATATACAGTGGAGCCGTAATGAAGTTTCGAACAGACAAGTGATCTGTATAGGTGTTGGAGAGTATCTTGATCCCATTCCCACTTTGAATTAGACACGACTTTCAATAAAGTGCCTACACGCATTAAGTTTAAAGGATTTGATATTCGGACGAAAATTTAAAATGGCAAACTTTGGACCCGTCTAGGCGGACTCAGGGCCAAAGTGATGTGTTGTGACAAAGGAACACAGTTCCAAGCGCCAGTTGCCCTCAACCACCAGGATCCCGTCCTCCACCGACGCAGGGACGCAGTCCACGGCAAACAGGTTGGTGGACCAAATATTCCCCCGGGTGCACAACGTTACCCAGCGCCCACCACGAGGAGGTGGCTTGTCATGGCTGCCTATTCCTCAGAGACCTTTAATCAACAAGAAATGTTAATGTAATATCTGTATCAAGTTCAATAGCGATTTTGCAGGCATGTTACTCAAAGGTAAATATTTAGAGAATCCATAAACGTTAGTGACTGTCAAATTGATTTGTCTGATAACATTGATAACATCACCCGAAAACAGCCAACCTTTAGAATGCAAAATGTGTGGCATAAGTGTGCTCCACGATCGGGACATTGCTGGAAGTGTGCATGGTCATAGTCAGATAAGTGAGTGAGTGGGTTTAGTTTTACGAAGCACTCAACAGTATTCCAGCTGTATGGCGGGGGTCTGTAAATAATCGAGTCTGGACCAGACAATCCAGTGACCAACAACATGAGCATCGGTGTGCGCAATTGGGAACCGATGACATGTGTCGACCAAATCAGCGAGCCTGACCACCCGATCCCGTTAGTCGCCTCTTACTACAAGAGGCAAGCGTGGATTTTGAAGGCCTATTCTACCCCGGAACCTTCACGGGTTCATCGTCAGATAAACGGGAACAGGCGTTACAGAGAGTGGCAGAACATTTCACAACAGCAACATTACAGGCTCATTTGGTCAAAACAAAGACGTGTAGACGCTGGCATTCATGCTCATAAATGAGCGTTACTGACCACTGCTTCGCTGTCCAAAAACGGACTTGTACTTTAATGTTAACGTTTTATTCGATCGGCGCAGAACATTTTACACGACTGTTTCACGGCTACATGCTTTTGATGATTTGTAAGCCTGTCATTGCTCGATAGCATTTTTCATGTTATTTTGTTTATCGTGTCTACATATCTTTCACCTTTTTATTGCTTCATTTATTGATTTACAATTTCATTAAATTAAAATGTAATGAGACTAAACCGTTGGGGGTTTTTGGAGAGTACATGCTCATAAAAACGGTGTTTTCTTATATACTTGCATTGGGCACAATAAGACAAATTCCTGTGCATGAAAGTGCATAATATACCAACCAGCAAAAGAAACACAACTCTGCCCTTTTGTCATTTTTTTAAAAGAAGATATACACACGAAGGCTTACTTTTATGAGATTTTGTCTTTTCGAAAACTGCGGGGGTTTTTTCTGTACGGTATAGTTTATTTAGTATCATTTGTGTCTTCCTCACAAAATACATCAAAACCTGCTGTTTTTAAATCACTCTGAAATCATCGGCTTCAGCTTCAGTATTTCCGTGAATTTCATGTGAACATTAATTAAAATAAGGACAAGCTTGTGTGAATTTGAATATTTGACAACAAAGACACCATTTATGAAATATTCTGGATCCTTTAATAATAGCACACAGCTGTGTTTTAGATCGCTACCAGCCAAGAACATAAACTGACGGGCAAAAGAAAGTTATCACCGACTTTCCTTGACCCCAAAATACTACAACACGTGTAACATTGCGATCAAAAATTGTATCAACACTTGAATTCGTGTTTCCTTTCGCTACGAAATCGTTCACACAAGCTGGAGTATTGAAGTTCCAGATGTTACAAGCGAGACATTCTGTAGAGTGCGTAGTAGTATACTTGGTGTCTTCAAACATTTGACGTTTTACTTTGGGTATCCTGCTTTGTGAAGTCAAAATACAGCCTATAATTAGGGCTGGGTAATAAGATCGATAATCGGAAACATCCTCGATAGGAGAAAATATTGTGATATATTATATGATAGATATGAATATTGTGTCATCAGTAATATCGTACATCAACCTTTGACATAAAATATAGTTAAATGTATTCACACAATACGCAAAGAGAGAGAGAGGAGGTTTGTTTATGGTCTGCTTCTAATTTCTGTTCAGGACGCTGTTTTGGTAGTAATCCATGCTTAAACATGTCACCACTCGCCAGTGATGTGAAACATATTCTGGCGAAATGTTACTTCTGGTTAAAAGTTACTTCTCCGATTTCTATGGATAATCGACATTTTTAATGACTATCACTGTCCATGGTCTATGTCAATAGTCACCTATACATACGATGCCCTTAACTGGCTCTCAGCTTTAATGTGTTCAGTTATCGTCAGACAACCATTCGCAAGATCAAAGTACTCATGTGCACTACAAATACCAAACTCAGTTCAGTTCAGTTGGACCTATACATCAATGTCATTTAATCCTAGTGGTATCTGTATATCAGGACTTTATCACGGATAATATACTCGACTTACGATTGGATCTGTGCCTCAATATTGGTATTGATATATTGATTGATTGGAAAGATGGCATTAACTCAAGATATCATCTGGTGTCTTCAAAGATGATTTGTGACCTTATGTTCTGAAATTATCTGTAAAATATTCATTGTGACCAGTCACACTCAAGAGCTGCTTATTAGAAGTGGGTGCCCCGAACATCACGAACTGAAATCAGACAAGCGCTGTTACATTCGCGATCTGGACACACATACAAGATTATTAAGAATATTCCACAAATTGACAATGGCACTTTTCAGAAGTTTGTTTCCTACACTCATTGTCCTATCATGGGCACATCACGGTAATGGACGTTCGATCAATGGGTCAACATTTACAACATATAGGGGTGTGACCAGGTGTGCTGTAGACTGCTCAACGAAAAAAGCATGTTCCTTCTTTCCGTTGAAAAACGCCTCTCGTGATACCTCAAGTCACTGTGATTCATGTCTTTTATTGAATGACTACAGAGAAAGTAGATATGATAAGACCTCCGTTTTGTATCGCCTTAAAATGAAGATCGCTGATTCAAGGAAGGGCATCAAGAGTTCTTCATTCTCAAAAATGACAGACACTGAAAAGATCAATAGTCTGGCCAAGAAGATGCACGATTCTACAAAACATCACAAAACAAGGCGTATAATAGTGAAAGGAACTGCAATTATACAAGATAAAGTTAACAATCCGAGGATGAAGATGTCAACTGAGAAACCTGACCCTAAATGCATATTTCCCTCTGGACATCGTGCGGTCATTGATGATATCATCTTCTCTACCTCAAGTGGAGTCATCTTTGCATACAGTACGCAAACTCATCAGAGGCATTTAACTGGACTGAAATATTCAAAAAGCACAATTCTGAACTTTGTCATAACAGAATGCAAAGTGTTTGCTCTTGCATTTAGCAAGTATCTTACAAGCGATAGCATTAATGGAAAACAGAAGAAACGCATACTTTCAGGGAGCATAACATCGTTTACTGTAGACACAACAACAAAACGACTAGTCACAGCTTGGAACTATCTGCCAGACAAATCTTACATCTTGATATCTTCTATGGATGGAGCGAATCGGACAAAACTACCTAACTTGATTTATGGTTTGGGTGTTATTGGAGCTGCGAAGAATCATTTAATGTGGACAGCTAAAAATGGTGGAGATTTGTATTCTCTATATTCGCTTAACTATAGTCTAAACCCAAGGGGTCAGCCAGTTCTTATCAAGAACGGGAAGCACGTACGGAAGGTATGTGTCACCACAACTGCCAAAGGAATCTCATTTAGACGAAGTGGCCTAGAGGTTGTAGATCTTCTTACAAAAAGGAAGAAAGAATTTCTTTGCCCAAACGTCAGTCATGGTGTGTCTTGCACAGTGAACAGGGAGAATATCGGATTAGTCTGCTTCTTTAAGGAACGGATAGTAGTACTACGTTACTCATGGAGTGGCCGTTTGATTTCAGAAGTTACGCTCAAAGGGGTGGAACATATTTTCATATCAATATGAACAAAAACAGTCGAGAAAGAAAAAGGACTTTGTGATGTAGTTTCATGTACTTTGTGAAAGCCAAGAAGGTACAAACAGTTCTAGATGTAAAAGAACATAAAAGAAATTGTAGCTAATGACGCAAGGGGCATATTCATTAATGAAACAATCCACGATATGTCAATATTACTGTTAGCGGGTGACGTAGCTATATTTGCAGACTCGGGTATTAACTCGGTTATTATAACTATTACAAGACTAAGAAATTAAATGGCGCGGGTCTCATCTGTACGGGAATCATTGTTTAAATGTAGATTTGGCCATGTTTGGATCTCAGAAATGTTAACGACAGGGATTCCTTTTTAAAAATTGTTCCAACAACGATGTAAAGATATATACCAGCAGGACTGGTTCCATGACGTCCGTTCTTCAAGTAGATGAAATCTATATACATTTAGAATGTCCTCAATATTCATGTTTAAGATACGAATATTCACCTCTATCTATGTAGACAAAAAGAAAAGTCTACTGCTGTTTTAACAACGAATGACGTGCAGCTACTGTACAAGATAGCCGTATTATTATACCATATAAGTCGCAATAGATCAAATCGGCAATACCTCTATTTTACACTTAACATTGCTTATCTGTGGTATGCTATTGCAAGGTAGCGCTGTCATTGAATACATCACAATATATTCACATTGTACTGTTGGTCTTCGGGCCATATATATGCTAATAAAATCTGTCTGTCTGTCTGTCTGTCTGTCTGTCTGTCTGTCTGTCTGAACAAAAATGGATGTCGGATGTTTGTGATGTCGGTTCAAGTAGTTTGAGAAAGGGAAAATGGAACCGTATTCGAACATTTAAATTCACATTCAATGTTACGCTTTGAACACTAAAGCTTGAGAATTGCACAATGGCTTGTGTCTCTGAAACGGCTTGGTCTACATATTTTAAATGGACGTAAATAATGGACGTAATTGGTTCTGTAATATGTACATGTATATTGGTTCTCAAAAGGTAGCATTACTATTCAGTTCCATGCATGTATGCTTCAACAGAGCTGTCTGCTTCAGCTGGCTCTTGAATTTGTAACAGCTCAACCTGACAGATCCACAAGAGATATCTTAAAGAGTTTATTGGACACCTACTTCATATACAATAATGATACATTAATTTCTGCAAGGCATTTGAAACCGCTTTTCAACATGACTCTGTATTCAAACTCTAGTCACTTACAAGCTTGCAACGTGTTTAGCTTTTTCAAAGTAGATCGTGATAGTTTAGGTTTTTGGCTGTGGCATCATCCTAAGATTAAGTGACCGAAATCTGCCTGAGAGATTTGACTGTGACCATCAACATCAACAAGAGAAAAACCATTA
Organism: Haliotis asinina; assembly: GCF_037392515.1. Classification (NCBI taxonomy): domain Eukaryota; kingdom Metazoa; phylum Mollusca; class Gastropoda; order Lepetellida; family Haliotidae; genus Haliotis; species Haliotis asinina. The sequence continues at coordinate 33,437,904 of NC_090287.1, read as the reverse complement.
TGCCAAGGGAAACAGTCAGCCTTATCAAAATGAAATGAAGATACTAAAATGGAGATGGAACATATTTACTCACCATTTATGTCTGAACAGATATTTTAAAACTTTGTTCCTTTGCGTTTTAGGTGATGTTCAAACAGAAACTTCATGTTTTAAACCATGTTCTCGTTTCAAATTTCTAATGTTTTCGTTCTTGTCATCACACATGAGCCATTTCACAAACACCAGGTCACACGACCCGTGAAGGTCCCGGGGTAGAATAGGCCTTCAGCAACCCATGCTTGCCATAAAAGGTGACTATGCTTGTCGTAAGACGCGACTAACGGGATCGAGTGGTCAGGCTCGCTGACTTGGTACACACATGTCATCGGTTCCCAATTGCGCACATCGATGCTCATGTTGTTGATCACTGGCTTGTCTGGTCCAGACTCGATTATTTACAGACCGCCGCCATATAGCTGGAATATTGCTGAGTGCGGCGTAAAACTAAACTCACTCACTCACTCAGGTCACACGTCTAACCCCTCATGATGGGCACAGTTTATTGTCATGACGAGTTTCATTACAGACGCACATCGTACAATCATGCTGGCACAGACTGGGTTCAATTTGTATGGGGTAGCCGAATGGTTAATGTATTCACTTGTCAGACTGGAGACTCATGTTCGATTACCAACTTGTTGACATTGCTGGAATAATATATATCGGAATCATTTTACCTATTTAAGGTGGTGGATCTTCAGAAATCCATGTCGAAAATCTGCTTCTAGAAAACCTCCATGTCGAAAACCTCAAACTCACCATCATTTCTGAACAGACTAAATCGACTTTCATCTATAATGAACACTCTCTCCGTGTCACATTGCTGCCCCTAATATAACGGACAGTTCATACCCATAACAGTCTGTGAGGACGGTGTAAATACCAATCATACCAAGTCGTCGAGGGAGTGTTTGTCTTCTGATGGTGTGTCCTAGCGCTGTCGCTGCCGTTCTCACCGTGAGGAATCTGTTCCGGAGGTGGATCTGCCGGATTTAAAGGCCTTCATTCAGTGTCGTTACTCTTGGACTACCACCATCTTGGGCGATCGGGGTCTGGCCTGTTTACTGGTAGCAATTTATTAATTTGCTGAGAGCGGCCTAGCTGCAATTGAAAGCTCTGTGATGTTAAAGCCATGGAATGTTGTGAAGCCCGACATGGGCCATACTGATTGCCCTGTCTCATTGCGCGTGTATACGTTTTGGCATATTGGTTTTTCAGTTAATGAAGAAGAAGAAGGAGAAGAAGAAGAAGAAGAAATTTTTTCTCATAAATCACATGAAGTCACACAGAGAACATACAGATGATTTACAATATGTACAGTATGGTTTGTGCTAGGAACAATAAAAAGAAAATTACATGACAGTCTCATTTGTACAGACATAAACCTTCCTTGATATATTTGGCTAATTTCAGAGTCAGTGGTTCATAATATGATTTCATTATTGAGATGAATTTATCTAATGAAGGATTATTACAAAAGTACCTAGGCAGATATGTATTTCTTAGCGTTGCTAGACATGGGCACGCTAGGAGGAAGTGGTATTCATCGCCCACTGCAACATTACATAGTGTGCATTTCCTGTCAGAAATAGCGATACTAGTCCATCTTCCAGTTTCTATAGGTAATCTGTGGTTAGCTGTCCTAAAGCGTGTATACCATATTCTAAGATTTGGATACAGTTCCAGAAGATTGGGGTTTAGATTAGGTACTTCTTTATAAAGAATGTAATATTTGCCTTTTGAGGAAGCATTTGCTGTTGCATTCCATGACTGATAAAACTGATCAATAAGAACACGTTTAACATTAGTTTTTAAAACATTTGAAGAAACAACGGACTGTGACATCCACACATGGTAAAAGCCAGTATCCCGTAAGATACTTTCTATAGCCGAAAGTAAGCTAAATGTATAATTAGGACAGGCTGACTTCAGGGTATACATGAGAGATTATATTTTGAATGACAGTTTTTTTTGTGGGAGTAATAGCATTTTACACCAATGAGAAAGCATTCGGATTTTATAGAGATACCTAGCGGGTATCGGCCCAGCACGTCGTATACCATGTAATCAGGAGTTGTCATTTTAACCTTAAGAATGTATTACAAAAATTTAGATGGAGACGTTCTATGATCTGTGTATTTTCGTATCCCCATACTTCTGAAGCATACAGTAATATGGGTTGTACAATTTGGTCAAACAGTTTTAACTGGCAGTCTAGTGGCATATCTAACATTCATATTTTTCGCAATACTGCATACATGGCTCTGGAAGCTTGAGCATGAAGTCGTTTAATACCTTTACAAAAACGCCCATTATTGTTAAACAAAATACCAAGATAGATGTAATCATTTACAACCTCAATATTTTCATCATCAAGTTTGAAGAGGGGACATTTTTACATCTTCCTTTGGAAAATATAACAGCCTTAGTTTTTTTGTATATTAACATTCAGTTTCCATGTTTTGCAGTATTCTGAGAAAATATTTAATGCATGCTGAAGATCATCACTTGATTCTGCAAGTATTACAGTATCATCTGCGTACAACAGAAGAAACAACTTAATGTACAAACCGATATGATCTTCAAACATACTCCGAGTTGACTTCAAACCAGTAAAGTTGTGTTCAGCAAAGAAAGATTCTAGGTCATTCAAATACAGAGCTAACAGAAATGGCGACAAATGTTCACCCTGTCTCACACCAGTATCACAGGAAAAGAAAGGAGATTCGATTCCATCAAATACAATACAGGATTTTATGTTTTGATACATGTTGCGGATAACTCGAAAACATTTTCCATCAATATTATTTCTAATCATTTTAGCCAGAGACCATAGCGCCAGACACTATCAAATGCTTTACGAAAATCTTCCTCATATTTTGATCTCTATCAGAGCTTTACGTATGTATATATTACCTATTGTGGAATACGATTTCCGAAAGCCAGCTTGTGATTCGCATTGTCTGAAAACGTTTGTAGGCGCTTGGATAGGATTGCCGTGAACAGCTTGCAAAGGCAACTAACAATGGATATCCCCCTGTAGTTGGGGTCGGCTTGGCTACCCTTGCTTTTATAAATGGGCTTTATGGAACCATCTGACCAAGCTTGGGGAAAAAACCCATGATCTAGCACCAGGTTAAATAATTTAACATGGGCTGGTAGCATTACATCAGCAGAGGCTTTGGTGTATTCATTACGTACATTATCTAAATCACAGGCTTTGTTATTTCTTAAATCTTTAATACATGCCATAATCTCAGCTTCAGTGATCCGGCTGTCTAACACAGCTATGTCAGCTGAAAACACATCACTCATTTCTATATTATCGTTATGGACATCGGTATTCAGGATTTTAAAATGGTTAAATAATGTGTCGATTTTAATTTCACACGGCTGATTTGCGCTTTTTCCAAATCATTTCAGGATACCCAAAAACGTTTTAGGGTCACTGCCTTTTGTCTCACGCGACCGCTGTGTACATTTGTGTTTGAATAATTTGTAAGACTTTCTCATAGTTTTTCTGTAGAATTTACTGGCCGAAATGAATAGCTGTCTTTCAACATTGCCTTTATGTAACCCATATAATCTTTTGCGCTTATGGTTATTCTTTCGGGCCAGTTTACATGTTTTGTCAAACCATGGTTTATGATTTGATTTGCCCCCTTTTTGGGTAGTTTTACACCCAAATGTAATCTTGGCTGCGTCAACAAGTGCTTGTGACATGACATTCGTAATTCCATTTATACAATCTGATACATTACTAGAATCGATAGAGTCAGTTAGCTTATCGATTTCATGCAATGCATTACTATCAATCTGGTTTACATAAACATCACATTTAGAGGATTCCCATGGATTCAGTTTTATACGTGTAGTACCCTTTTCACTTACTTGTGTAAGATTACATACCTTCACCTCACATCTCAACGTGATTGAAAGAGTGAACATCTGACAATATTCCATCAAAATCACATATTTCAAAATCCTCTGTATGAGGAAACATATCGGCCGTGGCAACGCATGTAGAGTAGTCAACAACACTGGCATTCTTGCAAGTATGTTTTTCGATATCCTTGTCTCTGCCAACTCTCCCATTAACAATATACACACCATTGTTTTTGCACACATCCAGGAGCGTATAACCATATGAGTTTACATTTTTGTCCATGTTATGTCTCTCAATGTTGATATTATTTGCACTTAGTATTTCCATTTAGAGTGCAATAGTGATTCGTCACTTTGGTCATTATTTCTACAAAAAGTCATCAAAAACTGTATAATCAGGTAAGTCCTTTGTGCGAGCATTAAACTCACCAGTTATGCACACATAGTTGGTAAGTGTAGACATACTACATTATCTAGCCTCATGTAAGAATGTCGAGTTTTGATTGGTCCACGTGACTCTGAAAAAATACCATGTACATCCATCACGATCCCCCAGCGGGAGTATAAAAGTCGTGTACTCCCGCTACGAAAGTCATATCACCCCGCTACGCCTCGGTGACGACGCGAAGTGGGAAAAGCGTGCATCGGCAAGCCTTTAGTAACGTGCGGTGCATTGAGGTCAGACAGTAGCATCTCACGTATATAAACACAAGTCGATTCGATGCGTGTTGTTTTGTTTTGATTTAGTGAAAACATTCAGCTAGATTAATGCGTTATCACATCGTGTCGAGGGAAATACGGGGTTTTATCAGTCCCTCGTAAGGTTGTATTCCCCGAGCCGGAGTTTGTATTCAACATTACTCGGGACTGCCAAACCCCGTATTTCCCTCGACACGATATGCTAACTTATAATATCAAGTTCGAGTTGCCTAAAGTGTTCTTTATCTGCATATCCGGCGGCATGTAAACACAACCTATGATTAAATCAGATGGGAGTTTGAGATAAATCTTGGAAATTTTACACCATGAAGATATATCATTTGTCCTTGAGATCACAGATATATAGTCTCTCAGATGTCTTTTCACAGCTAATATGATTCTTCCCGATCCACGATTTGACAAAGGTTGAGGTCGAGTGTTTGAGTAGACACAGTATCCGGGAATATCTATGACATCGATGTCACACAGTTTAGACTCAGTTAGACACAGAATATCTTGATCGTTGATGGTGGTAATAAAGTCGCGGTTGAGGAGTTAATACCACATACATTTAGGGAAAGAACGGAAAGACAGTTACTTGATACCTGTTTAGGTACTATATGTTCGGCGCCTCCCTATACGGTTTCCATCTCTGTACTACTTCTGGCCTGCATGAAGTCCTCTAGTGTGTGTGGCCGTGTGATAACATTACATCTTGACCCATGGACAGGCTTTCAGGGTTCGTAGAGTCTGTCGTTGATATACAGTCTGTCGACTGTTAGTTTTACCTTGTCTCCAGCACGGTATACAGCACGGCGCACGGGATATAACTGTTTCCTTCTGTCCTGTATTTCTTTCGGGAACTGTTCGTTGATATATACATATGGAAATTAATTAAGCAACACCAAATTCAAAGACACATAAAAACTTAACAAAGTTTAACGAAGTAATTTTGATGATTGATTATTCAATTTTGATGTATTGACATACAGCATGAGCTTTTCATGGGTTGATATGACGCGCGTGAAGCTTGCACAGCGCACGTGCATTGCTTTAACCTCAACTTTCGAAAAATGCACTTTTTCCCTGGGGTGTTTACAAGCGCAGGTTGTCGATTGCATTCGGTTTTTCATTCATTTCAATGTCATGGCACGTAGGAAATTATCAGAGGCCACTCGTTGGCAAATAATCGGCATGAGGAATGCTGGTATGTCTCTAAGACAAATCGGGACTCAAATCGGACGACATCATTCCATAATTTCAAAACTTTTGAAAAAATACCGGGCCACTAATGAAGTTAAAGACCTGCCTAGACCAGGAAGACCCAGGAAGACCACAGTCCGGGAGGACAGAGCTTTACTGAGACTTGTACGGCGCAGGTCCTTCGACTCGAGCTCTCAGTTGAGACAGGAGTGGCTTCCAGGGAGACCCATCTCGAACAGGACTGTTCGGAATCGTCTGAAAGCTGCAGGATACCGGGCAAGGAGGCCAATCAAGCGACCCAGACTGTCTCCAGCCCATAAGGCAGCCCGACTGGCCTGGTGTAATGACCGTTTGCACTGGAACATTGCCTCTTGGAGGAAGGTCCATTTCTCAGATGAGAGCCGGTTCTTGCTGCACATGGTGGACGGTCGTACTCGGGTCTGGAGGCAGAGGAACACAGCAATGGCTCCACGGAACATCCAGGAGACTGTGGCCTTTGGGGGAGGTTCCGTTATGGTATGGGGGTGCATTTCCATGAACTGCAAGTTGGATATCATTACCATCCGTGGCAACCTTAACGGTGTTCGTTACCAACAGGAGGTTCTTGACAGGGCTGTGGTACCTCATTTTGAGAACCATCCTCTGGCAACGAGACCCATATTTATGGACGACAATGCTAGACCTCACAGGGCGCATGCTGTAAATGATTTTTTGCGGCAAAATGCAATTGACAGAATTCCATGGCCTGCCATGAGCCCTGACCTCAACCCCATTGAACATTTGTGGGACTTTATTGGCCGTCGTGTGAGGCAGAGAGACCCACCAGTCCATAATCTCAACGAATTGACGGCTGCCCTGCATGAGGAGTGGAACAGGATCCCCCAGAATCAGATCCGGAGACTCATCCAAGGAATGAGGAGGCGTCTGGAATCGGTGGTGCGTGCGCAGGGAGGACACACTAGATATTGATGAAAGTCGGTGTGCAGACTCTCAGATGACTGTTCTTTCTTTCCATGTGACATTTGTGTTAATACACCTGACAACAACGTCTGTGGATGAATAGTAAATTGTGTCCATTTTTTCATGAATTTAAGACAGTTTTAAGAATTTGGATTTCGTTGCAATAAAGCAAAGTCTTGATACTTTTTCCCTTTAAGTTGTTTGTCAGAGATCGTCTGTTGAATAAAAAAGTGTCAAACTATATCAACCCGGCATATTTTGATTGTCAGAACACTTCAAAGTTGCTCCAATAGAAAAAATTGGGGTGTTGCTTGATTAATTTCCAGGTGTATAGAAGTTTGATCCCTTCAAGTGTGCAAACCCGGCCTGTCTGATTACATCTCTGTCCTTATACTGAGAGAACTTGGCTACTATTGGTCTTGGCTTCCTAGCCCCTGGTCCTCCAATTCGGTGCACCCTGTCAAACTCTATATTTCGTTCTAGTTTTAGGTCAGTTTTGATAAATTCATCCAGAGCTTTGCTGGAATCCTCTTCTGGTTTCTCGGCTATCCCGCTGAAAACAAGGTTGTCCTGCACTGACCTTGCTTGGACATCAACTACTTTGTCACGAAGTGCTGATATCTCTGTGAGTAATTTGTCATTACTCGTTTTACTGATGAGTGCAGATATGTCAGAGATTTGCTGACTGACAGTTCTTACTGATCTGTCAAACATGCATGATTCGTACGATGTTTAGTGAGAGGTGCATTGTTAATGGGACTATGTTGCGTTTGGGTGAATGTCTTTTTCTGGGGTTCAAACCTGTGCCAACATTTTATATACTTATAAACGCACTTGAATTGTGGTAACTTTCTCTTTCCTTGTAGTTTAGTTCACACAAGCTGGAGAATTGGGGATCCAAATTTCTGTAGAGTTCATAGTATACTTGTAAGAAAAGTTGATGCTTTATTTTGTGTATCATGCTTTGTGCAGTCAAAATACACACTTATAATTAGGCCTGGCTTTATCGGAAATATCGTCGCCAAGAAAGCTTATTAATGATCATCGATATGAATACTGTGTCATCGATAATCTCGGGTACAATTAATACAATACAAGTTTTACGCCGCTCTCAGCAATATTCCAGCCATAAGGCGGCGGTCTATAAATATTCCAGCCTGGATCAGACACTCCAACGACCAGCGACATGAGCATCGAGCTGCGCAATTGGGAACCGATGACGTGTGTTAACCTGACCACCCAATCCCGTAGTCGCCACTTACGACAAGCATATTCGCCTTTTATGGCAAGTATGGGTTGCTGAAGGGCTGTTCTACCCCGAAACCTTCACGGGTCACATTAAGTACAATACACACTCAGTACATAAATAATTTGTCTTGCTGCAAAAACACGCTTGACTGGCTACATACTCCGACATTTACAACATAAGAAATAATTATCAAAGAAACAATGAAACATTTGCATTAAATTCTTTGAAGATTGATGCTATATCGCATTGTCGACATTTCGATGAATAGGAAAATGTTTTTCAAAACTCGACAAAGCAACACATGGCCGAAATATCGCGTTGTAGGATTGTCATGCTTTGATTAATATATTCTGTTTCCTTGTTTTTGAGAGAGCGTCAACGGGACAATGCGACAATGTTGACAATGTCACAATTAACCAAAAATACCAGCTGGTTTCTTTAAGTGTGTTTTATGACCTTATCAGCTGAAAATATCTGCTGAAATATTCATTGTGACAAGTCACACACCAAGAGTCCCGTATGAATAAAATAACGGAAATTGACACCGTGGACCAAGAGGATCACGTGTTGAAATCAGACAAGTGTTGGTACATTGACTATCTAGCTATCTAGACACACGTACAAGATTATTAAGAATATTCCACAAACTGACAATGGCACTCTTCGGACGTTTGTTTCCTACACTCATTGTCCTATCATGGGCACATCACGGTAATGGACGTTCGATCAATGGGTCAACATTTACACCATATAGGGGTGTGACCAGGTGTGCTGTAGACTGCTCAGCGAAAAAAGCATGTTCCTTCTTTGCGTTGAAAAACGCTTGTCGTGATACCTCAAATCACTGTGATTCATGTCTTTTATTGAATGACTACAGAGAAAGTAGATATGATAAGACCTCTGTTTTGTATCGCCTTAAAATGAAGATCGCTGATTCAAGGAAGGGCATCAAGAGTTCTTCATTCTCAAAAATGACAGACACTGAAAAGATCAATAGTCTGGCCAAGAAGATGCACGATTCTACAAAACATCACAAAACAAGGCGTGTGATAGTGAAAGGAACTGCAATTATACAAGATAAAGTTAACAATCCAAGGAGGAAGATGTCAAATGAGAAACCTGACCCTAAATGCATATTTCCCTCTGGACATCGTGCAGTCACTGATGATATCATCTTCTCTACCTCAAGTGGAGTCATTTTTGCATATAATACGCAAACTCATCACAGGCATTTAACTGGACTGGACTACTTAAAAAGCACAATCCTGAACTTTGTTATAGCAGAATGCAAAGTGTTTACTCTTAAATCTCGCAAGTGGGTTGCAAGTCAAAGCATTAGTAAGAGACAGAGGAGGCACATACTTTCAGGGAGTATAACATCGTTTACTGTAGACACAACAACAAAACGACTAGTCACAGCCTGGAACTATCTGCCAGACAAATCTTACATCTTGACATCTTCTATGGATGGAGCAAATCGGAAAATAATAATTAATGGGATTTCTGGTTTTGGTCTTATGGGAGCTGCGAAGAATCATTTAATGTGGACAGCTAAAAATGGTGGAGAGTTGTATTCTCTATATTCGCTTAACTATAGTCTAAATCCAAGGGGTCAAGCAGTTCTTATCAAGAAAGGGAAGCACGTACGGAAGGTGTGTGTCACCACAACTGCCCAAGGAATTTCACTAAGGGAAAGAGGTATTGAGGTTGTAGATCTTCTTACAAAAAGGAAGAAAGAATTTCTTTGCCCAAATGCCAGTCATGGCGTATCTTGCACAGTGAACAGGGAGAATATCGGATTAGTCTGCCTCTTTAAAGAACGGAGACAAGTATTAAGTTACTCATGGACTGGCCTTTTGATTTCAAATGTTACGCTCAAAAGGGTGAAAGATATTTTTATATCCATATGAACAAAAGCAATCGAGAAAAACAATTTGTGATGTGGTTCCATGAAGTTTGTGAAAATGGTAAAAACAGTCTTGGCGCATTAGACCATTTACGTATTTACTTTTAATGTTCCGTTATGAACACTTAAAGCTCCAGTAATTTCATGTGCAACTTGTTTTGTAAAACATTCCCAGATCTCATCCAATGATTGCTTATCCATGGCTTATCCGTTAACCCAATGAAAAGTGCACGATGGTTTTAATCTGCTGTGTTCTCGCAATCTGAACTTGACTATATTATCTTGCAGCAGACATTGGCAATGCCTAAAGAAACTAATAGACGTATTGACTACTGTAATATTTACGTGCATATAGGTCCTTAAAAGGTTTTATTCATATTCAGTTCCATCCATTTATGCTTCAACCGAGCAGTCTCAGTTGAATTTGTAATAGCTCAGCCTGACAGATCCACAAGAGCTTTGCGTGTTTGTCTCTTCGTCTTCAAGAGTCTATTATATATTGGACACATACATCACATACAATAATGATACACCAATTTCTGCAATGCATTCGAAACTGACTTTCAATATGACCAAGCTTCTCGGTAATACTGACAAAATACTAATGGCCATTCAAATCCAATTTTCATTCAAACTGTAATCATTTCCAAGTTTTGAAGTGTTTTTATTTTACGTAAATGATGGTATTTTAAGCTTTTCGTAGTGAAAAGATTAAGCGGTCCAAATCTGCTTTGAGCGATGTGATTCTTATCTTCAAAATCAGCTGCCTAGGGAAATAACCAAGTTTATTAAGATAATGAAAAGACGACATATGCTGGACAAAATAAGTTAGGGATATTGGCATTTTTATGACTTATATTTTACCAGTATGTCAATGAACAAATACATCATTATTTATAGTTTCAAAATTTACAAATATCCCTAACTATTTTTGTCCAGTATATTTTAAAACTTTAATTCCGTACCTTCTACGTGATGTTTCAAAAGCATCCTCCGATATTTTAAACCACGATCTCGTTGAAAATTCCAAATGTATTCGTTCTTGTTCCCCATCGTGAAGGGGGTGGAGAAGTGGTTAAAGCGTTTGCTCGTTACGCCGAAAACGGGGTTCGATTCCCCGTATGGGTACAATGTGTTAGGACCATTTCTGGCATCCCATGCTGTGATGTTGCTGGAATATTGCTAAAAGCAGCGAAAATCCATACTCAAGAGATGTATAAACATCATATTACAGACGGTCACCTTGCGTTCAACCCCCATGACTGTTACAGTTTACCGTCATGATGAGATCTAAATTGCATCAATCATGCAATCAAAAGCGCGGCACAGACTGATTTGATTTGGTGTCGGGTAGCCGAATGGTTCAACCGTTCATTCGTCATACTGAAGACCCGGGTTCGATTCCAAACCTATGACGTCTCGATTTTACTGTAATATTTCTAAAAGCGAAGTAAAATCACTCTCACGCTCGGTTTGTACTCCATAAACAACAGTATGTGACAAGTGGGTTTTTTCTGCTCCATCCTTTCAACTGATATTAAAGAGCAGGTTAACCATCATTAATGTGACTGGTAAAATCATTTTCTTAATGTCTATCAATCACAGCTCTGAATATTTTGTAGGTCAGTGTCCACATAAATCACATTTACATCACGATGTCGACATTCAAACATGCTTAAGTGTAGTTCAAATATATACTAGTATACTTTCATTCACCCAGACATTTTCTAAATTTTCTCAAGCTGTCATCTTTAAACGGTTCAAACATACTTCGTTTCACCAGGACGTATTTTGCATTTCCCCAAACTGTCATCTTTAAACGGTTTAAACATACTTCGATTCACCAGCACGTATTTTGCATTTCCCCAAACTGTCATCTTTAAACGGTTCAAACATACTTCGTTTCACCAGGACGTATTTTGCATTTCCCCAAGCTGTCATCTTTAAACGGTTCAAACATACTTCGTTTCACCAGGACGTATTTTGCATTTCCCCAAGCTGTCATCTTTAAACGGTTCAAACATACTTCGTTTCACCAGCACGTATTTTGCATTTCCCCAAACTGTCATCTTTAAACGGTTCAAACATACTTCGTTTCACCAGCACGTATTTTGCATTTCCCCAAACTGTCATCTTTAAACGGTTTAAACATACTTCGATTCACCAGGACGTATTTTGCATTTCCCCAAGCTGTCATCTTTAAACGGTTCAAACATACTTCGTTTCACCAGGACGTATTTTGCATTTCCCCAAGCTGTCATCTTTAAACGGTTTAAACATACTTCGATTCACCAAGACTTAATCTAAATTCCCCCAAACTGGAAGAGGCACAGTGTTTACATTTACAGTACATCACAAGTTTCTCAACAACAAGAGCCGAGGCTGCAAGAGCAACACCAGCAGCCAGCAGGGTCAGTTCCCCCGTCACATCTATGAATCCGACCGGTCGCACTTCCTCCTCAACGTCACACATCCGGGTAGGCCTCAATGCCTTGGCTATATGGTGCTGGATGATGCCACTCTTTTTTAGCTGCATCATGCTGGAAAGAAGAAGAATACGTGTTTGTTATATAGAAGAAACATTGGGCGCCAAGGTTGGCACAGGAGTGCTTGAGTCTTAGCTTAGCAATATTCTATCAATGTCGCGCGGGGAAGGGGTGGGGAGTTAGAAATGGATTTAACACATTGTACCCATGTGGGGAATCGAACCCGGTCGTCGGCGTGACGAGCGAAGGCTCCACCACTTAGCTAATTCCCACCCCCACCGCCACCCCCACCCCCACCCCTCACTACCCCACCACTAGAAAATTGGTTTCACACGTGGTACCCAATGGGGAATCGAATCGAAGCCGGTATGAGACTACTAGCCCAAGCCCTTTGAGAACAGTAATGTGTTAATACAAGAACACGCCTTGCTTCCAAATACATCGCGTTGAATGCAATCAGAGTTTTACATGGTGGGTGAGTGAGTGCCATGGCTGACACATATCGTCGGTTCCCAGTTGCGCAAATCGATGCTCATGCTGTTGATCACTGGATTGTCTGGTCCAGCTGAGATATTGCTGAAGTGCGGCGTATAACTAAACTCGCTCACTCACTCTCCCGGCTACATTAAAAATATTCGTTCACATGAGTAAGTTGAAAGAAATGTAACAACATGTTACTTACACCCGATTGAAGTCCCTTGTCAAATACGATCCCAGAGGTAGGGCAAACGTCAGTTGTTCCCAGTGAAGCTTTTCAGACAGTAGATTTAATCGGCAGTCGTTTCGCAACATTTGTTTCCCATATGTTCCCTCTATCACAAGAGCGTAGTTTTCACGTATCACCCTGTCCAACTGCAACTGGAGGTTGAGTGAAAATATAGAAGGGTCTGTCTTATTAAGGGTTGAAAGTCTTGACCATAGTTCCTTCCCTTGTCCAGATTTGGTCCTCTGAAAGACCGAAATGACGTCAGCCTTATTCAATGTTTAAGCTTGTATTTATTCAACAAATATATCAAATGGTAACATAATTCTTATAACGCTGCATAAAAACATTAACTGTTTCTCGGGTACATTTGTTTCAAAAGTAACGAGGGCAGTAGGACTTTTTTTTAATTTTTGATAGGGAAAAGTGACGAGGGAAGAATACAATTTTATTTTTATTTTCCCTCAGAAATACAGCTTGGAAAATTTATAAACACAACAGACACTCATTTTTACAGTGGACAAAGGGATGATCTTTTTTTAAACGGCAAGAAAGATTGTTAGGAGCACAAATAAAAGTGGCACGCCGATGCCCGAGAAACATTTCACTGTTTTGTTCAGCCTAATATAACTCGTGTGAAACATCTATGACAAGTTTTAACCGATTTTTTATGGGTTGTTTTAAAATCTTGTCCGTATTAAACAAGCTTGATGTTGATCCTCAAACGAAATTGCATCAATTATTTCCTTAATGTCGCATCCAGCAATATCACAACAACTGGCGGAGCAGAGAATCCAGTGAGAATCGATCTACGCAACTAGAATAGGATGATATGTTTCAACCAAGTCAGCTAGCCTGATCACTCGATCCCGGAAGTCGCATCTCACGACAAGCATGAGTTCGAGATCTTACGGCTCGGCATTGCACTGTATTGGACTGCAAATGATTCACCACAATAAACCGCAATTGTCCGTAGTTTGTGTCCACGGGTCCGTTTCACAAAACTCTCATAAGCCTAATATCTCGTAAGTTTTCTTGTAGAATTGTGCCTCCTATATTGTAGCATAGGAGGTGCGGATGCTACAAGAAAAGTTACGAGATCTTAGGCTTAAGAGAGTTTTGTGAAACGGGACCCAGACTGGAAGCAGTATTCATAAGCTGGATGAGTCTTTGACAAGAGTCAATGAGTACCATTTTTCAATTTTTATCCAGCTACTGGAGCTTAGCAAGATGCTCCACATGTTATCATAGAAAACGCAGAGAGGAGTAATTATACAAGGGCTGATATAAAAAACTGCTTACTTACACTCAGTATTGTTCGGGGTGCTCCATTGGCTATCATTCCTATTGTATAGTCATCTCTTTGCAGCAACTCTCTGATGCTGTTGAAAGGTGGTGCCTCCGTTTTAACCGCCATGGACGCTGTGAGCATGGCACTGTACGCAGCTGCCATGATCACACAGAAGATCCAGAAGCTGGCAACGAGGACGCGTCCCGCGCATGAGGAGGGCTGTAGTCGTCCACCTTCGTTAATAAAGTTAATGAATAATACCTGAACCACAAGGTTTGTTCGTTCTTTAACGACGCGCTCAGCAATAATCCGGCTATGTGGCCTCGGTCTGTAAATATCTGAACCAGACAATCCGGTGATCAAGAGCATAAGCATCGATGTACGCAACTGGGATACGATGAAATTTTCAACCAAATTAGTGAACCTGAACACCCGATCACGTTAGTCACCTCTTACGACAAGAATGGTTACTGAAGATCAATTCTAACACGGATCTTAACGGGTCAAGAAATTCGAAAGGTGTACATGTAAGACACGAGGACGCAACAGTTAAGAATAACCTTTTTGTGTTATTAATAATGACTTTTTCAGGGGCATTTCAAGCTCATTCGTCGTCCACTTTCATCTTTTTAAGTTCTTTCAAACGTCACAAAGCCTATCAAAGGTATAATAAACGTAAATACTTCCCTTTGTCTAAAAGTTTTTTGTAGGTATGATATTCTTTAAAATATGTAATTTTGCTGAAAATACCTATATGGCACAAACTGCCACAAGACTAAGGATGACAATGACAAACTGACAATGAAGTGAGGTTAATAACTGAGTGAACTAATAAAAAAGATGGTACCAGCTAGATACAATATTTACAAACTTACAGCTTGTCGTATGGGCAGTCATTCTCTCATTCAAGTCATATCTTCCCACATAACCTCTGTTCTGATATGACCCTTTCATGGTGCGAGTGTTCAGGATTCGTCATTAGTCGCAATGGGATTTGATTGCACAATCAGCGACGTTGTTTCAAAAGTGATCATTCGCAAAGCCTCGATAACTTCCGTATGCTTCGGAAAAACTAGAACCTCTTCCCATGCGCGATACTCAAAAATTCCTTCTAGACAGAACTCAGTAATGTAATGGTAGATCAGTGGCGTCTCCATCATCCCCGTGTACAACGGACAAGCTAGCCAGGAAATGTCTTTCTTGTGTGTCACATCAAGATAGGTCCAAGGCAGAGGAGGGATATGTCTGGCCCCACATTTGCTTGTATTAAACAACTAACTGAATGGTGACCGCTACATTGGATCAAAGCCGGTATATCACATTTTCTGATTAGAGAGAAAGAAGGGAAATAAATCGGGTAGCGACTTTTACCGCTAAGGGATTTACGAGAACTGGGAAATATGACCGTATTAAAACAGTGGCTACGTGGAAAGATATGACTTGAGTAACCTCTGTGGGAATGGGGTAGACGAGTAGGTAAGGCGTTAGCTCGTCACGCCGAAGACTCGGGTTTGTTTTCGTGCATGGGTACAACGCGTGAAGCCAATTTCTGGTGTGTCCCGTCGTGATATTGCAAGAATATTGCTAAAAGACGGCGTAAAGTGATACTCACTCATTCACCTGGCCTGATTTACCTTGTTGCACTACGCAGCCCATAAAGTATTGGTATAAGTCCCCCAGGGGTGTCTTCTTGATGGTTAACACCGAGTCTATCGTAACAAAATACTGTAGGGCTAGATAGAATAACGGCATCAGTACCAACACAGCAAGGAAACAAAAGTACACAGTCGTTTGGAATGGGCGGAGAAAGTCGAGCAAGGTGGCTTTCTTCAGTTCCCCCTTCCGGTACAGTATGTCCACTGAGTCAATGAGGATTTCAGGAAAAACGAAGTCCACGACGCCGTACCTGTCCTCGTGGACAGTAACTTCAGCTGCAGCTAGATCAGCCTCCTGGAACAGAGACCACATCAGACATAAAGGACTCTGGCGATTAAGGCCTGTCTGTATGTTGGAATCAGTATACTGACACATCAGTATACTGACACATCAGTATACTGACACATCAGTATACTGACACATCAGTATATTGACACATCAGTATACTGACACATCAGTATATTGACACATCAGTATACTGACACATCAGTATACTGACACATCAGTATATTGCAGTAACACATTTCAGCATTATAGATCAAGGCAGGAGTATTTTGGAATAAGAGGTATATTCCATACAGGTTTACACAACGTACGCAGTCTAGACTACCAGTTGTCCGGCTTTCATTTTGCGGAAATACTACATATGTAGTTAGAATATGGCATATCACCGTACTGAAATACTACATATCAGAAAGGTAGAATATGGCATATCACCATGCTGAAATACTACACATCAGGTAGTTAGACTTTGTCATCTCACCACGCTGAAGCGCGACATATCAGCGTGATGGAAAATGAAACATCATATCTCTACACTATGCCCTTTTATCTAATACGCCTTTCCTTAGTACTAGACATTTTGTTAAAAGCCTTTTGCAGATTCTTAATGTTTGAAGCTGGGTAAGGCAAGGCTCCGTCAGTTTCTCAGCAAGAGAGACACAGATTCTAGGGTGTCCGGACTGGTACTATGATCCTCAGGAAAGAACAGTGGAAATTATTGATTTGTGGGGAAAGTCAAATTGTTATGCGATGCTCACCCTTCTTGCCAGCATTCCCACCAAACCATTCCATTTTCCGTCAGCCTTGCTTCCCCACTCTCTGTCAGCTGGCTGGATAATCCGGTCAAAGCTAAGCATAGGAATTATGTTCATCAACAAACATGCGTCTCGTGGTTAGTGAGTGAGTGAGCTTAGTTATAGGCCGCATTTTAGCAATATTCCAGCAATATCACGGCGGGGGACACCAGAAAATGGGCTTCACACATTGTACCCATGTGGGGAATCGAACCCGGGTCTTCGACGTGACGAGCGAACGCTTTAACCACTAGGCTACCCCATCGCCCCGTGGTTAGTAACAATATATGTGCAAAAAAATAGGGTCTTTTCGGGAGTCTGTGTCTGATACGACATCACGTGGACTTAACGATAATCAATAATCACTAAAAGCTCAAGAAAATGAAATAACTCACCTGAAATTAAGAGCCAGGGATATCTCTCTAAGTATGTCAAAAATAGGCCCCCTGGGCTCGTTGCCTGGAGTATACTGATGCAGCGAACCTGACTGGAATGTGAATTTGTATATATGACATGATTAAAAGAATATTTAAACCGTGCCTTTTCCTGGCTATGTACACTGATCAACGCACACAATCCGTTCATTCTTACCCATCACTTACCCAAGATAACCCAATACTTCGTGACATCAACTGTAACCATTCTGTCTTAGTGTAGAGATTGGGTATATTAATCAAAACAACACAATCTAGCAATTACAATTTCTGTACTATTTATATATATCCAGTGATTAAACACTGTACAGATCACTGGATCGCATTAATCCCACAAATGGCGATGAGGTATGCTAATGACCCAGACGATTCACAACAGGAGTACAATGTGTGAAGGCCATCTCTGGTCCCCCACCCCCACCCACCCACCCCAACCCCCGCAATGTGGCTGGAATATTGCTAAAAGCGGCTTCAAACTAAATTTACTAACCTATCCATTAATCAGATGCATGAAACCGAAAATACAGTTGCTTCGAGAAAACACTAGCATTAACAAATATAGCGCTTCTGCCAATGTTCACCATATAAAAAACATGCATTATGTTACATTGCGAATGTGTCAACTTCCCATATATCAATTTAATTTTAATTTAATTTAATTTAATTTAATTTAATTTGTCCAAATACCCCTACTGTGACGACCAAGAAGGACCGATTGTTGTAACCGTATTTCACGTTGGGAAAGAGTGCGTCGACTGTGTTGCTGGTCCTGTTGGGGTCGATGTACGTGTGTGTCCAGTGTTTGGTGTTTCCGGTTCCTGTAAGGGAGGTCACTGACAGTCCATTAGCTGTTGCACCACACTGTGTAACAAAGTAATGTAAAAGTAAAAGTAATGCACGTTAATATGCATAATATTTTTTACGATAATCGATATGGCTTTATCACTTTTACTTAAGGCCCATTTATCACTCAGAGTGGTCAAACAAATATGAACTTATCGTTGAAATTCGAAGATTTTTGTTATTGTTATTGCTGTTGTTCTTGTTGTGTTAAGCTGCAAAAAGTTCAAGAATTTCTCGATATCTTATCCGTAGCCGAGATGAAAAGTAAAAACAAAAGCAACAACCAGTACCGGGAAAGAGGTCTAGATCAGTGTCCCTTTAATCGTCAGCTGATTCTACAAGTGTATTCTGTAGAGAGATACAAAGATATACTTGCATCAGTCTCCATTGGTTTGGTCAACAAGGCAATATTCTCCAGATACACAAAAGCGGAAGTCGGGATGGTTTCCTTGACAACCGCTAACCAGAAAGATGCGTGGCGGAAGTCTGTGGTTCTGTTTGACGTAGAATCCACCCTGTCAGCCTGTTTATAGACACAACACTCAGAGACTTGGAATCAATGCTCTGAACAGAAATGTTTTCCTTACATCCATGTTTTTGAATATCCCCCTATGCAGTTCCAGAGGCAGTTTAGGAGATTAGGAACCCCCACCCTCCATGACATTCCTCGTATTTGGTTAGAAGTTTCACGGATATAACAAATATTTGACTATTTGAAAAGAAAAAAGAGTATGGGGTTTACATAATATTAAGTTTTATCCTCTTTCCATCCTGCCAGAATTTTCCAAAATGTTCCAATCCTTTTTCAAAAACGCTATATTCTTTAACGAAAAAATTAATTACTTTATATTTAATATCCCAGCTATATGATGGTGGTCTGTAAATAGTCGAGTCTGAACCAGACAATCCAGTGAGTGACATCATGACAAGAGGGATAGGATGACGCGTGTTAACCCAGTCAGCGAACCTGACCACCAGATCCCACTAGTGGCCTCTTACCACAAATACCAGTTGCTCAAGTTCAGTCTAACCAACTAAGATCTAACTGATGAAATAACACACCTTCATCATAGTTCAACGCGAGATAGGAAATCAGAGGACACACCAGTTGAAATAAGGATACTTCTTCGTTTCACTAAAACCGACAATGCGTTTAATGGGTTCCAGAGACCCTGTCATCTAAAGAAACGCAATTCCGTAATTCGATGACTGTGTAGATGTGTACCCTTTAGGCTCGAAAGACGTCAAAACTAGTAATCCCGGATCAGGTTGATTTTTTCAAGACCTGTCATACCTGTACTCATAGATTTTTACCAATCGCTACACGTCTCACATCAAACTGACATAACTCACTGTTAAACGGCTTCAGATCATAGTTCTTCATTGAAACGGAATCACAAGACGAAAATATGTTTTTAAACTAATCCATAAACTTTTTTTCAGAATTAATCCATTTAGTGCTAAACAGCCACTTCCACTGAAATTTTGTTAACAAAAGAAAACCCCAAACTAATAACAATGCAGTGACAGTGACATTACTTAACTGGAAATAATGACAGTTCACAGAACATCAAAGAAGAGACACTTACTTCGGTGATTATTGCCTGTACAAATCTCTGACGACAGACGAGGATAAAATGAAGGCTTGGGAATATTTGCATGTAAATGTCTATCAGGATGTGAACATCAAAGAAGAGACACTTACTTCGGTGATTATTGCCTGTACAAATCTCTGACGACAGACGAGGATAAAATGAAGGCTTGGGAATATTTGCATGTAAATGTCTATCAGGATGTGAACATCAAAGAAGAGACACTTACTTCGGTGATTATTGCCTGTACAAATCTCTGACGACAGACGAGGATAAAATGAAGGCTTGGGAATATTTGCATGTAAATGTCTATCAGGATGTGAACATCAAAGAAGAGACACTTACTTCGGTGATTATTGCCTGTACAAATCTCTGACGACAGACGAGGATAAAATGAAGGCTTGGGAATATTTGCATGTAAATGTCTATCAGGATGTGAACATCAAAGAAGAGACACTTACTTCGGTGATTATTGCCTGTACAAATCTCTGACGACAGACGAGGATAAAATGAAGGCTTGGGAATATTTGCATGTAAATGTCTATCAGGATGTGAACATCAAAGAAGAGACACTTACTTCGGTGATTATTGCCTGTACAAATCTCTGACGACAGACGAGGATAAAATGAAGACTTGGGAATATTTGCATGTAAATGTCTATCAGGATGTGAACATCAAAGAAGAGACACTTACTTCGGTGATTATTGCCTGTACAAATCTCTGACGACAGACGAGGATAAAATGAAGGCTTGGGAATATTTGCATGTAAATGTCTATCAGGATGTGAACATCAAAGAAGAGACACTTACTTCGGTGATTATTGCCTGTACAAATCTCTGACGACAGACGAGGATAAAATGAAGGCTTGGGAATATTTGCATGTAAATGTCTATCAGGATGTGAACATCAAAGAAGAGACACTTACTTCGGTGATTATTGCCTGTACAAATCTCTGACGACAGACGAGGATAAAATGAAGGCTTGGGAATATTTGCATGTAAATGTCTATCAGGATGTGAACATCAAAGAAGAGACACTTACTTCGGTGATTATTGCCTGTACAAATCTCTGACGACAGACGAGGATAAAATGAAGGCTTGGGAATATTTGCATGTAAATGTCTATCAGGATGTGAACATCAAAGAAGAGACACTTACTTCGGTGATTATTGCCTGTACAAATCTCTGACGACAGACGAGGATAAAATGAAGGCTTGGGAATATTTGCATGTAAATGTCTATCAGGATGTGAACATCAAAGAAGAGACACTTACTTCGGTGATTATTGCCTGTACAAATCTCTGACGACAGACGAGGATAAAATGAAGGCTTGGGAATATTTGCATGTAAATGTCTATCAGGATGTGAACATCAAAGAAGAGACACTTACTTCGGTGATTATTGCCTGTACAAATCTCTGACGACAGACGAGGATAAAATGAAGGCTTGGGAATATTTGCATGTAAATGTCTATCAGGATGTGAACATCAAAGAAGAGACACTTACTTCGGTGATTATTGCCTGTACAAATCTCTGACGACAGACGAGGATAAAATGAAGGCTTGGGAATATTTGCATGTAAATGTCTATCAGGATGTGAACATCAAAGAAGAGACACTTACTTCGGTGATTATTGCCTGTACAAATCTCTGACGACAGACGAGGATAAAATGAAGGCTTGGGAATATTTGCATGTAAATGTCTATCAGGATGTGAACATCAAAGAAGAGACACTTACTTCGGTGATTATTGCCTGTACAAATCTCTGACGACAGACGAGGATAAAATGAAGGCTTGGGAATATTTGCATGTAAATGTCTATCAGGATGTGAACATCAAAGAAGAGACACTTACTTCGGTGATTATTGCCTGTACAAATCTCTGACGACAGACGAGGATAAAATGAAGGCTTGGGAATATTTGCATGTAAATGTCTATCAGGATGTCTCTGAAGTATGCACGCTGCTTGTTGTGGATGTTATATCTGAGTACTTGGACTCCGCTGTGTGGACGCTGCAACTGTTCCGTCAGTCCTTCAAGCAACTTGTCTGCAACGAGGCAATGTAGACTGTTGTTTTGTTGTTTTGTTGTATCATCCTCGATATTTCCAGGGTATACGTTCCGCTAAGTCTCCACTATACCCTGGATGCATCTACGGGTCGACCCGATAATTTTATTACCTCCCTTGGCCGGCTCGGCATTCTCACAATAGCCAATCAGCTAAGCCACCGTTACAACCGAGCTTGCCAGTGGTCAAAATAGCGGTCGCAGCTGCGAAGGTTTGTTCGCAGTGTGACTCAGATTTGGGGGAACTTTTGGGGATGGATTCATAAAAACAAATTGATAGATCCGAAACGTTAAAAAAACATATATCTGCAAGAACTCCTTCTACTTAGATCATAGAACCTGTGCATGGTTTGTGTTGCAAAGTTTAATCGGTTAGATAATTTAAAACTTTAAAAGTGAGTTGTGATTGGTTCCTTCAACTTGTTAGTGTAGACACCTGATTGGATAAAAAGAAACCTCCCATGCGAGGTAATAAAATTATAGGGCCGACCCGTAGATGCATCCAGGGTATAGTGGAGACTTATGGGAACGCATACCCTTGAGATATCGAGGATGGGTTCTAGTGATGTATAGTAAAGCATTGTTAAACTACACTCTGCCCTACTCAGACTCTGTCTTTCTCGGATTGCTGTATAAACCAGACTAAACGTACTGTCATCCTTCCTAGTTTATTTTCATAATAAGAAAGCTCTGTGTCTCGGACTCTCACACACAGTTATTGACGTTTGTATTGTTTATTCTTAAAATAGTGATCTAAATGTATATTTAATGTATCAGCAATGTCACAGTAAAATATCTTCCGACAGCACAACGTCAGTTCTCCATCCTCTTGACCAGGAAATACTGTGAGCCCTCAGGCAGCGATATAGGAAATATCTGTGTCACCCGGACTTTTTTGTCGGCCCCAAGCCGGTCCGATTTAATGCGCCATTGTTATTAATCAGTAGTGAATGATCTATAAATCCATAATCAAATATAGGTACCGTAGTCAGACTGTGTGTCATGGTGGAAGGGGCTTGAATGAACGGCAACCCAAAGATACATGAATAAACAATTAAAAAAAATGTCGGGGTCAAACCGTTTGTCGTGGTGAAAAAAATAGATCGAGCAAACAAAAAACACAATGTGCCATGTTCATCCAAAACCAACCACAATTGGGCCCGTGTGAAACAAACAAACAAAGCAGAGAAGGCTGACATCAAACAAACAAAAGCATGGATCACAGTTAAAAAATAATATGAACCATGGTCAAACATTAAACCAGCTGTGGGTCATGATCAAATATTGACCGAGCTGTGGGTCATGTTTTGAGGGAAAACAATACATGTTTTATGTCAGGCAAACAAAACAATGCATCATGTGGAAACACTGAACGATACCGAACCAACTGTAGTCAAACATTGGACCAACTGGTCATGGTCAAATATTGAACCAGTTGTGGGTTGTAGTCAAATATTGAACGAACTGTGGGCCATGGTCACTATTTGAACCAACTGTGGGTCATGGTCTAATATTGAACCACATGTGAGCCATGGTCAACTATTGAACCAACTGTGAGCCATCGTCAAATATTGTAGTGTGGACCATGGCCATGTGTGATATGATCAAAGAGTGAATGAAACAGGTATCAAGATAAAAAGGTCCCAAAACTGTATGTTATTGTAAAAGGAGAAACAAGCTATCGATATACACTGAATGAAACAAAGTACGTAATGCTACCTTCATGTTAAAATATAACAACACGCGCATTGCTTATTCAATGTTAATGTATTTTAGGGAATTGTAACTGGACATGACGGCAAGAGTTTAAAATGTTAACAAGGGCAGAAACTCAACAAATGTAGATCTCAGAATTCGGTATTAAATAGATTCTGCAAAAAGACAAACCACTTCCCTTACTTGAATTGCGTACAACTAGTAAATTGGGTTATATTGTAGTAGATGAACGTGAAATTGCTGATATTATTAAATGCTTACGTGTTAACAAAGCGAGCGGACCTGATCGTATAAGTCATAAACTATTGAAATGTATTGCAGACTCTATTAGTAAACCATTGTGCCTTTTATTTAATAAATCGTTATGTTCTGGTACCTATCCTAGTAGATGGAAGGAAGCCCATGTCATGCCCCTTTATAAAAAGGGAGATAAATCTAGTTGTAGTAATTACAGACCCATTTCATTAATCAGTTGTTTAGGAAAAATCTTAGAAAGAATCGTCATGAAGCATATGTCTAATTATTTTCTGGACAACAGATTGTTATATAAATATCAATCAGGATTCCAAGTAGGCCATTCTACGACTCATCAGTTAATAGAACTATACAACAATATTTGCTCAGCTCTAGATAGACGTGAAGACTATTGCCTGGTTTTCTGTGATGTTTCAAAGGCCTTTGACAGAGTATGGCACACAGGACTACTGCATAAATTAATTAGCTACGGCATATGTGAAGAATTACTTAAGTGGATTCAGTGTTACATCAGTGGTAGAACTCAAAAGGTGTTTTTAAATGGTTCATTATCAAACCCCGAATGTCTTGCAGCGGGGGTACCCCAGGGATCAGTCCTCGGCCCCTTTCTGTTTATAGTATACGTTAATGATATTGCCGATGAACTAGACTGTGCTGCACGCTTGTTTGCCGATGATGCATCAATGGGATTTTCATCTATCAATCACAGACTTATGCAAGATACACTCAATAGGAATCTAGAAATTGTATCGTGTTGGGCACAACGTTGGCTTGTGACATACAATCCCGACAAAACAGAAGTTTTACTTTTCAGTCTTAAGAATAACAAAGCAGTTCTGAATTTAGAATTTCAAAATCAATGTGTTCAATTCGAAAACTCTCACAAACATCTCGGAGTAATACTTTCTTCTGATTGTAAATGGAATGCTCATATTGAAAATATTGTGAGGAAAACGTCCTTGATGGTTTCATCAATGAGAAAATTAAAGTTCACGTTAAACAGAGACACTCTAAATAAAATTTATGTTGTATTTATAAGACCACATCTTGAATATGCTTGTGAATTGTGGGATGGTTGTTCGGTAGATTTAACTGATAAAATTGAAAAAGTTCAGCCTGAGGCCGCGAGGATAGTTACTGGTTTACCAAAGTATGCCACTAGAGAATCTCTGTTACGTGAAACAGGTTGGCAATTGTTAAAAGAGAGAAGAACATTTCGAAAACTGTCTTTATTCTATAACATCTACAACAAGAAGGCTCCAGTCTACCTTTATGATCTTTTGCCTCAAACTGTTGAATCTAAGACAAATTATAATCTTAGAAACATTCGTGATCTTTCCCTGTCTTATTCCCGCACAAGTCTCTACAGTCAATCGTTTTTTCCATCATCTTCACAAATTTGGAATAATCTCCCCTTATATGTTAGAGAATCAGACTCACTTAAAAGTTTTAAATCGCATATAAGCTCACATATGTCAAAAGCACCAGGATATTTCTCATTTGGTAACAGGAAACTCAACGTAATTCAGACCCAGCTAAGATACTCAAAAAGTAGATTAAATGATGATCTTTGCAGAAATGGTCTTACAGAGAGCTCTGAATGTAAGTGTAAATCTACCTGTGAAAACCCTCATCATTATTTTATGAAACGTACTTTATATTCTAATATCAGACAACAACTGTTTCAAAACATTAACAGAATTTGTAGCAATAGAGTACCAGCAAACCTACGCTTATTATTGAATGGCAGTGCAGATCTTCCGTACCGTGATAATATCCAGATTTTTAAAGAAGATCAAAAATATATTATATTAAAATCTAAAAGGTTCAGTGATTGGGTATAATGTTACTCATGTAAGGAAATGATGTATTCCCTATAATTATTTGTTTTATATGGCTTATTCTCCTTTTGTATATATCTTTCTGTTCCTGTACATAGTTTGTTTCACTTCATGCATGTAAGCATTGTATATAGGAGAGGGTTTCACTAAGTTGGGATAACTTGTACCCAATCCATTCTCTGGAATAAATATGTTTAAAAGAAAAGATTCTGCAATGAGGCATAAAGCAGTGAAAAATAATTTCCAATTCTTGATGAATTTTTGGAACAGTTTCGCAAAGTACAACTATTCCATGCCCATTGAGAAGAATATGGAGTTATCTATAGGCAGACAATAGTATGTATACAAAAAATGTCACATGGAGAAACATACATGTCAAATTAAAGTCCCTGAAATTAGGATCAACATTTAAAATATCTCCAAGCCCGTTATGTTAATGCTCAAACGGACTACGCACAGACGAATGACACCGACAAAAGGAGATCATTAGAAAATCGTGGGACCCAAGAGCGTCACTGGTAGAGCAGTAACTAAACACAGGGTCCTACATGTTAGAATGTCCGATACCAACCGTTGGATGAATCCCCAATCAGCACAACCGTTTGCCATCCAAGATGCTTCACGATGTCTGTCAATGCCGCCTCCATCACCCGTTCCTCTCTCGGGTTTTGTGGAAACGTGACCATGGTTTCATTGATCCAGGTCTCCTTGATGCTCAGAAAATGGACATAAGGACTTCCTGTGTCGTTACTGGATGGATGTCCGTATGTCATCAGGTCTGTCAAAGTAAATTTTCTTTGATACCACTTGGAAGTTCATTTCAATAAAAAATACAATAAATCCTTTTTATTATTTATAAGAAATTATTGCTAAAGGAGAGCCGATTGTAAAATTCTGACTGTATCCGTGGCACCTGTATATGAATCACTATCGAATAGTCATGAGGCTAGATGTTCGCGATGGGTTAGCGTATCCTGCCACAGCAGTGGTACCTGTTATAAATACATGCAAAGGCTAGTAAATTATTCATCTAAACATCGTGGTACAAGTGGAGATAAGGATATCATTTTTTGTTACTGAATTCGTCTCATTATTTACATTATGCCATTTATATGTGCGGATCGAAAAAAGGTACATTTGTGAGCTGGGCACGGCGGTCTTCTCTTTCTGCCACATATAAACTTCATCCGAATTTAAGAAATCTGATTATACACCATGTTAATACATACTCATAGTCAGACTTAATGCTTTTCAATACCTTTCAACACTGACCCGTGAACATTCCGGGTAGAATTTTCTTCATGCTTTTGATCATTGGATGTCTGGACCAGGTTCGATTATTTACAGACCGCCGCCATAGAGATGGGACATTGCTGACTGCGGCGTAAGCCTAAACTCACTCACTCAGATCGAAGCATAAATGGAAGCTGATTATGATATACAGTATGACCAGAAATTATTGAGAATAAAAAATGTTTGGGGACTCATGAAGGAAAGTGTCAATAAGAACATTCTGACAAATATTGCTGAAATGAAAGAAGAGGTGGTCCGATATTTTGACAGCATGGACCACAACTTTCTACCTTCACTGATCAGTAGTATTCCACGCCGCATTGTTCAAAGCCTGCACTGCTGCCCATGGTGACTTGGCAAAATACAACTGTTCACCTGTTTTTGAATCAGGTGGATAAAGCGTTCACTCGCCCCGCCGAAGACTCGGGTTGGATTCCCCACATGGGTATGTGGGAAGCCCATTTCTGGTGTTCCGCACAAGAACGTCGCCAGAGTATTGCTAAATCGGCTTCGAACAAAGTGCAAACATACATACAGTAGGTTTCCGACACATTCAGCCTATTCTTCCTAAATATTGTACATATTATGAGTAGAATATTCCAGACAAATGTGCCATCTGTTCCAGATCAAAAGTGAAAGGGGACACAAAGATGGTCAGTTCGAAATACTAAGATGCAACCTTTAATGGCCCAGAGAGAGAGTTTACATCCCGTTGAATCTATATTTGAAAACAATCTCAACATTCTCTCATCAGGCAAGCACTTATGTAAATAACATTGGTCCCTTACACCAGTCTGTGTCTATTATATCAACACACTCGATTTAACTCTGACAACATTATGTCAGGTTTCTCATCTCAGGTGTCGACTAAGCATGAGGATTACTACGGAAGCCTATCAGGGCCACGCTTCGCTATTATTCGGTATCTTTTATCTTGAAAATTCAACGTAGTATGTTGAAAAATCAGCTTGCTATCTTGAAAATTCGACTTAGTATTTTGAAAATTAACTTAGTATCTTGAAACTTCAACATCCCATCTTGAAAATTCAACATCCCAACTTGAAAATTCAACTTAACTTTTCAAGAAAGGATGTTGAAGTTTCAAGATAGGATGTTGAATTGTTAAAATACTATGTTGAATTTTCAAGATAGCAAGCTGAATTTTCAACATACTAAGTTGAATTTTCAAGATAAAAGATGTCAAATAATAGCGAAGCGTGGCCCTAATAGGCTTCCTTAGATTGCTGCTAGAATCAATGCCCCATCCATGTATGTCAGCGTCCGGATCAAATTCAGGGTGACTATAAACCTGGCAATGCACACAGGCACAGAGAAGTGCTTGTCCGAGATGTCCGGCGGCGTCTGAAATGGTGGCGGTGGTCACGTCGATGACCCGGGTTCGATTCCCCACATGGGTAGAATTTGTGAAGCTGACTTGTGGTGTCCCATATGGTGATATTGCTGGAGTATTGCTAAATGCGGCATTAAACTAAACTTGGATTGGTTGGTTAGTTAGTTGGTTGGTCGGTCGGTCGATTGATTGTGTATTCCAGCGTGCTAGGATTTGAACATATTTCGACCAAAATGGAAGAACTTCTGGTTTGTACGTAATTAACGTTCATGTGTACATTCACTTACTCTCTGTTTACCATTGTGTTGGTTGGTTATGTACAAGGCACAATTTCACAATGTTGTCAGACATAAATCAATATTAACGCATGTTGTGTTAACCTTCTCTATTTTTTTTTACTATTATCAAGTGGAGCAGATTTTCGTTAACGATTATTCCAACGGTGTTACCCGCTGATAATAGGCACGTGCAGTCTTCAGTGAAAACATTTGAGCGTTCACCAAAAAAACAAATATGCCTTTGTAAATAATATATCGCTTGTGCTTTCTGGAAGGAACAAGACAATACGGAAAAGCAATTACAGGTATAAAATGCAAAGGTGTATTTAACGTGACCTGCATCGTAATATCGTATGCAATCTTCCATCTGATTGTCTTCTTTGTTTATAAACAGAATTGCACTTATTTCACAAAGACACTGGACCAACACGTTTTGTCAGATACTGTTTATATAACATCTCTTTGAACCCTTGAATCTTACACTCAATATTCAGGAATGTCACTGAGTCCGTTCATGAAGTCTATTCACTTCATGCCCGTTCATACCTGCTGAGACCCGTCATTGTAGGCAAAACGAGAACATGCACATCCATACAATTGACAATACCCGTGTCTAGACTTACAATGACATTTTATAGTTATGTGTATATTTACGTCAGTATATGTTTGACACATCTTTATGATCACCTTTCTACGATCTAACAGATGATAAGGAATTACACACATGTGTATTTATCATAAACTCATCAACAACGTATTTCTCCCATCACATTTATCGTATCGGTCAATTTGACTTCCTGTACGTATGGAAATGTACTGCAAGGTTAGTGGTCGTTATTATTTGAATATAAACTGACGGGCAAAAGAAACTATACCAGCATTGAAATTGTTAAATAAAATTTCTGAGACTTTTCTGATAAAACACATGATCTGGGATGGAAAGCCATTTTATTTTACTATAGTTTAATGATGGGTTCCAATTAATTACACTTACAGTGTGTACACAGTAATCAATGAATGAAATGATCGTAAAATGTCAATTTGCAAAACAACAACTCGTGGGAATGGCAACAGAAAACTCAAACGTCTTAGGAGGTTGCCTTATCAAAACGCGTCAGTATCTTGTATGGCCCCCATAGCTGTCAAGACAGGCCTGAACGCGCCGGCGTACTGAGTTGATGAGACGCTTAATATCTTCTTCCCTCAGAGCCTGTATCAAGGTCTCCCTGCTTGATGGAGGAGGATTTCTGGCACTGATTTGTCGGTCTAGGTGGTCCCACAGATGCTCTATAGGTGATAAGTCAGGGGCTTTCACTGGCCATGACAGAATATTGACGTTATGAGCCGTTAGAACGTTTCTCGTAATGCTGGCTGTGTGTGTGTGTCCTGTTGAATCAGCACTCTGGGATTTTGTTGGAGGAATGGGATGACAACTGGACGAATTACGGTGTCGATATATCCCTGGGCATTAAGGTTCCGGTCAAACACCACAAGGTCTGTAGTGCTGTCCCTACAAATTTTACACCATAACACCCCACACCATAACGGTCTGAACACCCAAGGAAACAGTCACCTGGACACAGCATGCAGCTGTCCGCTCTCCCATACGGCGATACACACGAGATCGACCGTCTGCTCTTTACCGCTGCAAATTCATTGCCCACCAGCGACGGTTACGTCGATCTCGAAGGGTCAACGTCATCCCGCGGAAAGGCCGATAAGCTCGGATGCCATGTTCGCGGAGGCGTCTGGTCACAGTTCTCCTACTGACCACACGTTGAAGAGCTGTTGCTGCTGATGATGTCATAGTGACGAAACGATTACGCATATGAATGATACCGATCCTCTCGAGGGATTGTTACTCGTGGTGTTCCACTTCTCGGCCTGTCACTGTCCGTGCCTGTTTGCCTCAGTCTTGTTTGCAACCTGGTTATTGTTGCACGGGTGCAATGACAAATTCGAGCAACGTATGCATGACTTGCCCCTAGCTGTAGCATACCCAGTGCCCTCTCTCGCTGCTCTGCTGTTAGTCTCGGCATGTTAAAGTAGGTGTCGCTACAATGACGATGTAAGCGGTGAAGGAGGGCTGTTTTGTATTGTTGGGGGCTATTTTGTCGTAATGCACGTACATTTCAATTTTCATGGAAAAGCTTCGATAAAGTCCAGTTTTTTTGGCAAAGCGCACGCCTTTTTCGAGGGACATATCGTACTGTTGGTTTCATGTAGCACCCATCCTCATCCTATCTATAGGATATGAAGAATATATAAAGAGATTCTCATAGCTATCTTGATCCCACCCCAAACAATAACTGACCTCGTTCAAAACTGTCATGTTCGGAATTCTGAAATATCACCCCTTCTTTACTCCACACTCGTCCACAGGGATGAGTCTGGACAGTGTCATCAATGAAAGGTACAGGGTTCAAGTCCTGATCTGTCCATTTGAAGTGATGTGTGTAATGCCAGGTCGGTAAGGTGCGAATGAATGCACAGCGTACCCGGAGACTATGGCCTCCTTTCACAAAACATAAAGGTGATCGTAAGCCACTAATGTAACCTTAATGCAATGTTACTATGAGAGTTAAGATTAACCCTAGAAAAAATTGCTTCGTGAAAGGAACTCCAGACTGACAAAGAAACTAACAAACTGAGTAGAAACGGTCTAACAGAAATTTTCCAGTGTTTTCAAGGATCAAAACAGGGGTGTATGTTAAGCCCGCGTCTTTTTAATTTATATATCAATGAACTTACAACAGAAATGACGACGTCAGATTTAAAAGGTATTTGTATTTGTATCATGCGGATGACGAAACTGACACATTGATGTTCTAAGTACCTTCTGCGGCAAATGTAACCTTCCTCTCGACATAAATAAATCGCAGACCAACTACAAAAGACTATTTATAAAGGATCGCAGATTAAGGTTGTGCCATATCATAAACAAGTCCGACTGATCTTTACACCCAAAGAAATATGGACTAGGGCAGCTTTAGTTCAGAAAGCATAGAAAGTGTGTCAGATGATTTTACAAACTACATTGTATGTGTAGTGAACTACCGAGCAATGTCGCTGCAAACGTATTCCAGAGAATGAATGTACCAATTTTGACATACGGAGCTGATATCAAGTTTTCAACATGTACAGCAGATATAAAAAGTTCAACTGAAAACTTTGAAGAAAAACTATTTATGTACCTAGCAGCGCATGCAATGCTGCCGTTCTTGGAGATTGTGGAAGAAATACTGTTTTGGTCACACAGGTAATGAAGTTACTACTCACATACTGGACCAAAATTCTTTTGATGGACAATCGCCGACCGAAGCAGACCTATGTGAAGTTATATGGACTGGACAGTGTAAATCGAAATTCATGGTCTTCAAAATGTTACACAGATTTTAGTTTAGTATAAATCTGGATACACATAATTATGCAGGACCGAGAATAAAGAGAAAGAAAAAGAAAAAGAAAAAAGAGACAACGTACCATCGACGTAGATATTCACAAATGGCAGAAATAAATAAAAATAACACTAAACTATATTCATATTCTACCTATAAATCAGTTTTGAATATTGAACAATGTCTAAGTCATATCAACTTAAGAACATACCGTCAAACTTAAGATTTATATGCGGATGCCACAACTTAAGGATTGAGCTTGAACGAAGAATCGGAATAGATGAAGAAAGCAGATTAAGTACACCTTGTTGCATCTACGGTATACATGTGGAAGATAATGAATTCCTTTTCTTACTTGTATACAAAGACTTTTCAAATCTACGAATATCTATATATATAAGTTATATTCACCCTGCATACCATTGATATTTTCTTATCAATTCAACATGTACTCAAACATTCTTAACTTTGAATAGGTATGTATTTTTAGCCTTTAAACTTCACCCATCGGTACATCAATAATATTACTGTCAAATATTGTGTATTAATGTAATACTACATTGTGGAATGTATTT
Source organism: Haliotis asinina (assembly GCF_037392515.1). Lineage (NCBI taxonomy): Eukaryota > Metazoa > Mollusca > Gastropoda > Lepetellida > Haliotidae > Haliotis > Haliotis asinina. Next base: position 33,405,109 of record NC_090287.1, on the reverse strand, counting down.
ATCATTTAACCCATGATGGTTCGGGGTAGAATACTGACCTTCTGTAACCCATGCTTGTCGTAAGAGGCGACTAACAGGATCAGGTGGTCAGACTCGCCGACTTGGTTGACACATTTGTGCAGATCGATGTTCGTGTTGTTGATCACTGGATTGTCTGACCCAGCCTCGATTGTTTACAGACCGCCATATAGTTGAAATATTGCTGAGCGCGGCGTAAAAATAAACTCACTCATTGGCTTTTTTATCATTTACACATTGATGAATAACAAAGTGTACGTATATGCTGTTGATTTACTTCCTATGGATATGTGGCCTTTGACTTGAATGAACAAACAAACAAACGAAAACGCGGGTCAAATCGGAGCGTGGTGGCAGTCCGTGTGTATTTACTACAATGAGGAAAGAAATTCTTCGCGTCGAACGCTGTCTGGGTAGCGTCTGGGTAGCTGATCGAAATGCCAATACATGACATGCCATGTCAAACAGATCAAAATTGTCCCACTACCAAGACGTTCGCAGCGTGACATTGTGTAAAACCAGTTTCAGGAATGTTACTCCGACCTATCATCTCACAGGCTGGCTAAAGGGGATTTGGTTCCCATGTAAGTGCATGCAGCCATTGCAAGCACTTCCTGAAAACCATGCATGATGCGCTTTCTGCATGATGCCCGTACTGGCATGCCAACTTATAAGGGGTGAGTGAGTGAGTTGGGCTTTACGTCGCTTTTAGCAATATTCCAGCAATAACACGGTAGTGACACCAGAATGGGCTTGTACCTATGTGGGGAATCGAACCGGGTCTTCCGCATGACGAGCGAACGCCTTAACCACAAGGCTACCCACCGCACAGGTTCTAAAGGAGTTGACAATGAGTGTCTCCATATTATGATCTATCTTTTAGATTACTATTATTAGCTACCATTAGCTACAGTGCATGTTGTGTGCATATCAACTGCGTAGCTCAGTTGCTTTATAATTTGTGCAGTAGCCATCTTGTCGTTATGAGATTATGAGATTTACTCTGTGCTCATCAGCTACACCGTGAATGTGATGGTTAGCTACCCTGTGTGCCCTTCAGCTACACTGTATTCATACGCTATTGAAACCATGACGATCTGGGTTAGGATATTGGCCTTCAGTAACGCCACTTACCGTAAGTGGCGACTAACGGGTAGTCAGGTTCGCTGACTTCATTTGGACAAGTTATCTTTTCCCGATTGCTTTGGTCGACGCTCATGTTTTGATTACTGGATTGTCTGGTCCAGATTCGATTACTTACACACAGCCGCTATGTAGCTGGAATATTGCTGAGTGCGGTGTAAAGCAAAGTAATAAATCATGAGCCATTGTGAGCCAAATCTCAGAGCTACAATAGGAGTTCATTAACGACTAAATATACAGTAATAATTACATGGACAGACACAGCACAGAGAATAGTAGAAAACTAGAATAATACTTTCTAGAATATTAAAATCACACTTCATGGTCTTTGACACGGAAGCAAATTCTTCCTCATTTCCTTGTAAATTTGAACAAATTTTGGCAAGAACACTGGACATATTGTGACAACAAACTTACCTGTGACAAGCATAGGTACCCATACTGGTATATAAAGCATCCTTAACAAAAAGTGCATAGTGGCATGTAACTTGAGTTGTTACAAATCAGTGGGATGAAAGCTTCATCTGCATCAGTTTGTGGCAAAGCTCCGGTATAACATGATTGGACGGTTGCTGTAATTGATTTTTATGAATCTATGGCAGGTGATGGATCAACACTGGGCATTGCATGAAGGAAGCGTGTGTGTTTATGAAAAGGGTTGTTACTATGGCAGCAATTCCTGTGTTCACAGAAAATGTCATATTCTTGTGTGTGAGAGAATGTGTTGGGGGATGGGGGGTGGGGGTGTTGTCAATAGGCCACCTGTGTTGTTCGACAGTCTAGTAACCTTGCGAGTGCCCCTCACACGTACTTTTAATAAAACGAGAAACACGCTCATTTGTTGCCTTGCTTAACGTATTGGGTATTTTGGAGGAAAATGTCAGACTTGGATAGGTGCCAGGTTGTTGTTGGGTTAAGGCCAGTATGACCAATAGTATAGTTAAGCTTGCAATATATAATCTTATCAAATATGTGTAAAGAAAACTACGACGACCAGTTTCTGAGTATCGTTGTAACAGGAAAATAATGAGAAGACACCATAGAAATGTGATTTCAATCTGATACGAAGGAGGGGCGCAAATTATGATGATAGAATATTGCTCTATGAAATAAAGCTGCATGTAACAGTATTATCACAGTTAAAAGTTTTATCACAGTTTTAAAGTCATTTTAAAAAGTAAAATACCTTTGTAACACGTAAATGAATGTGAATGAGTTTAGTTTCACGCCGCTTTTGACACTATTCCAGTAATATCACGGCAATAGACACCAGAAATGGGCTTCACACACGTGGGAGATCGAACCCGGTTCGGGATGAGGTAAACAATGTGATTACAACATTTGTTGGTTTGGTTGGTTGGTTGTTGTTTAACGCCGCAATCGGCAGTAGGTCTAGTTGTATGATGGCGGACATTAAATAATTGAGTCTGGACAAGACAGACGAGTGACTGACACCGTGAGCGTCGATCTCAATAGGGATGCAATCGTAGACATTAACCATGTCATCTAGCGTTACCAACCGATTTCGCTAGTTGCCTATTTAGACACGTATTTTTCTTGACGCGTTCCGTATACCCTGGAGATCATAGAGGGTGGACAGGTATTGGGCTGCTGAAAAACCGTAGGTAAGAATGGAGTACGCTCATGCGTCACAAAGCTTTAGTGACAGAATTAAACGCTACAAGATCTTCTTTGACAGCAGAATATCTCATATGTGAATCTGATATGGTAATTGTCAAGGTTGACGTTGGTAGTGAGCGGATTTGTACGACCTCCTAGAAATTTTACGCGAACTTATCAACTGACAGATGAAACGGTTAGGTGAATTATGCTGCAGAATGAAGTAAACTGACCCTTCAGAGGACCAGGCGGCTGACAGGGTATGAGGAGGAGAGTGATGGCTGTCATACAGTCACATGGAGAGTACACTCGGTATTGACCTTGAAACGTGTAAGACACGCTAAAAGACACATTGAAAGTTCACATTCACCAATAAATTCAACATTACACATTCTAGGGTCATACTTGTGCAGACACAGATTTGTATGAAAATCAGTGTTTTATTTATTTTATTTTTTTAAAAAAAAGAGAAATGGGAAATTATCATCATAAAATCAACATGAATTCTAATCATTTTGTCGAGCTCATACGGGTTTCAGAGGATCATACGGGTTTTGCCACTGTCGTCTACTCAAGCTGTGCGTACATCTTGAAAATCTTACATTGCAAAAACATGGGCTGCTTATTTAAGTTCTTTGTGTATATAGATACAATCTGCAAATTTAACATCTAATTACGTTTGCGACAGCGCTAATGGTCGATATGAGTGATCAAAGCGGCGTCCAACCCGTACTATCACCTCCAGTTTGCAGTGTTCAATGTTAAATTGGGTTTCCAAGTGCCCTGTGTGTATAGTAATGGAACGGGTAAACACTGGTCGCTATTATTACTAGCAGATGAATCAGAAATGCACTAGTCTGTTGTGTTTGAGTTTGAATAAAACATGGTGCTGGTGTGTTTCAACATCTTGTTTTTTGCTCGTTTTGAAATGTTTCATTTCACTCAAACGCGGCGAATACTGAATCAGTTGCTTCACTGCAAGTTCTAACATGTCGTTTTAAGTGCCCATTAAGTGTTATTTTTAACCATCTCTGTAAAGATGGGATGATGAAAAAAATCTTGACTGTGAAAGCATGATCAAAACATTTAGTGTGAACATACTGATCGTAATGGTCCCCCGACTCCCCGTTTCAACCGAAAACTGACATGAAAGAATGGTAAACTATAGTATTTTAAAAACACCATTAACCATGTGGAGAACATTCAAGTTGAATACTCCCCAGGGAGTTGAGTTAGATAAAAGAATGACAGAAAATAGACATCCATTGATCAAGGGAACACTGAAGCGCCTTGAGCACGTACTTGTTGCGTGGCTATGTGTGCTATATAAATATCCCATCCCATCTCACCATTATGCTTGAATCATTGCGATCTGAAATGAAATGGGGAATGCAGATCCCGGAGCTGTCAGTGATCCTTAATAAAGTATCAAAGTTAACTAGTCATTAATCCGCGATCAAAATCTCCAGAGAAAACACCGCCCTGATAATACATACATGTAATTGAAATTATGCCACAAATATCTCTAAGAATGCAACGCATTGAGTTTAAATGCCTGGTGGCCATGGAACAAGAAGTTGAGAGTCAAAGTTAAACTTCAAGCTCAAGAAGTAATCATAAATTGACAAGGTTTTTCATGGACCACTTGAGGTAACATGTTACGTGACGTCAAAGGAAAATAAAAATAAAAGAAAATAAATAAATAATAATAAATAATCAACCCTTTCGGCGACTCAGGATGTCCTCAACATCTTGCAGTTGACTCGCAGGCCAAATGGACTGAACTGTTCATTCTCAGGTTCAGGTATTTCTTTTTTCTGTCGTTATGTACCCGTTATTTAAGATCCAGGTTAAACTTGGTATTAAGCAACCCATGCTTGTCGTAAGAGGCTACGAAAGGTATCGGGTGATCAGATTCTCTGACTTGACAGACACGTGTTGTTATATCCCAGTTGCATGGGCTGATGCAGTGGACATGCAATGGTCAATTTATTGTCTTGTCCAGAATTAAATGAAGCCCAGAAGACCTACATCTCTGGACTACCTGGTTCATACTCCATTATTTACAAACAGTCGTCCTATACTGATACAGATGGTAAATGAAACCACTGGTAATTAGCAAGTATACTTGCAAGAAGTAATTCATTGATTCAGAAATTCATATTTCGTTTACGAATTCAGGGTTTTTCAAAAATGTATCTGTTACAGGACACATTGTTATGGATAACAACTTCTTTATTGCGTGATTGCGACGTTTTGATACAGATTCTTGTGCCGTTGTCAAGCAGGATTTGTATGGAGTTGTCGTTAGTACACCTCAACTTCTTAAATGCCACTCAAACAAGTATTTGTTATACCTGTGCGGCATGTAACTAAATACGTTTAACAGGGTACCATCGCGGAAACCGCCTCTGGCACTACATATGGGTACTCACAAACCGGGTAGATACAAACATAACATTTCTATTCAGAGCATGGATTCAATGTTCCTGGGTGAGATGTCTGTAAACAGGGACAGGCTGACAGGGTGGATTCTACTTCAAACAGAACCACAGATTTCCGATACTCATCTTTCCGGTTATCGGTCGTCAAGGAAACCATCCCGACTTCCGGTTTTATGTATCTGGAGAATATTACCTTGTTGACCAAACCACATATCTCTGTATATGTCTACAGAATACACTCTTAGAACCAGCGACTAATCTGAAGCTAGCGGTTAAAGGGACACTGATCTACAACAAATTCTCGGAACTGAGTGCCACTTTAAAGAAGAAACCAACTATTCGCAGGCCAACTAGGCTGGACAATTGCTGTTCCTGTAATTTGGCTCCACTGCTCATTCTTAGGAACTGGTACTCATGCTTCTGTCGTTAGTGATATGTGTATAACTCTGGGGGTGTGTGCTGGCGGTTGGTACATAAGACGCTCGAATATATATTATTAACACATGTCTTCCTTGAGGCTCCAATTTCTGTTGCTGCCATGACTGATTTCTGTTGTAATATTTCTCTGCTGATGTTGCTTGAAGCCATACCGCCGTGGCAATATTTACACAGACACGAGTATGCCTTATGAAACAATTGTAGTAGTATTATTACCATATACTGTATGTCTGCTTCTCGCCCAGCGACATTAAATTTCGTTCTTGCCTTGAATTGCACTTGGTTAGCTTTCACATATAACCCTCAGGTGTGGCAATGGCGATCAGAAACTACCTTAAGTTATGTCTTGAACAAGTCAAAATGAACGATGCGAGAAGGACTCAAACTGTCCTCGGTACATAACACATATAAGACGGAGTGAATCGGGTATGTGGCAGCTGGGGTGACAATATCAGGTCAGGTGCATGACCACAAGACGGAGAGTATCGGGTATGGGGCAGCTAGGGTGACAATACCAGGTCAGATAACCACAAGACGGAGAGTATGAGGTATGGGGCAGCTGGGGTTACAATATCAGGCCATGCAGACGACAAGAAGACTGTTGAGTTGAATGCGGCAGCTGGGGTGACAATATCAGGTCAGATGACCTATACATCTGGGAAATAGTATTGCAACACCAGAATAGTTGTAAACTGGAATTACTTCCATCTTGTTAATGATGTTCTTGTAAGATGAACTGCATACGTTTCATCTCCTCCATCTGCCGCATCACCCAAACACACATGTATAAAAAAATGCACATGAAATTCAAGCACCCAGAACCATATAAAAAGACACTTTCCAACTGAATCAGGTCAGTACCGAATTCAAGGAGCACAACATATTTGGACACATAAGGGAAGCAAATAGGTCCTCCTCAATTACCGGCTGCAAAGAGATGTCAGATACTCGAGATGAGAAACCCTGGAGTGTCTCGCATCCATCAAACATCAGCCAGCTTTTGAAAAAAATCACCGGGAAACAAAGGATGTGAAGGACAGGTGATGTTCTTGCAGACCTCCATGTACATCTGACAGGGAAGACAGGGCCCTCCTGAGACATGTCCTATCGACGAATTTCAGACAGAACCGTCCGGGATTGCTTGAAAGCAGCAGGCCTCCGTGCCAGACAGCCTGTTGCACGTCCTCTGCTGATAGCTGCACACAAAGCTCATCGTCTGGGCCTGTGTAAGGAGCGCATGAACTGGAACTTGGCATGGTGGAGAAAGGTCCATCGGTCAGACGAGAGTAGGATTTTACTCTTCATGGCCGATTGAAGAACCCATGTTTGGCGATGGAGAGGTACTGCTTACACACAGAGGAACATTATGAAAAAAGCCCCATTTGGCCGCGTATCAGTGACGGGATGAAGATGCTTCTCCTACGATTGTAAACTGCCTCTGGTGACTGTAAGGGGCAATCTCAATCCCGTTAAGTATCAAACAGACATCTTGCAACAGGTCGTTGTTCCATATTTTGATGACAGCTCTCTCCGTACAAAGCCGGTTTTTATGGATGATAATGCGGGACCGGTTTGTGATTATCTTCGTCGGGAAGCCATTACAACAATACCATAGCCTGCAAGAAGCCCCGATATGAATCCAATTGAGCATGTGTGGGACAGCTTAGGTCGTAGAATACGACAAAGACGACATCTAGTTCAAACTCTTGCAGAACTTCATGCTGCTGCCCGTAAGGAATGGAACCAATTGCCCCAAAGGCAAATCAAACGCCTTGTTTTGTCAATGAGGAGACGTGTTGCTGCAGTTGGTGCTGCAGATTTGAGGTTCATGTCAGATTCAAGTACTTCAACATTCCCTCTAGTGACATTAGTGCTCCGCTGACATCTGACCAACAGTACCTTGTTGCGGTGACCATAGTTATTGTTTAAACTGTTTTGTGAGTTGTGTACGGTCGTTTTGAAATGAGCATGATCGAATGAAAATTTCATGCAGTTTTGTTGTCACTTTATTGTCAGTACTCTATGTATCAATAAAAGATTTTATCCCAGTTATTGGCATAACCATATAACACCATTGGCATATGTAACAGCGGAGTTCCTGGTGTTGCAATACTTTTTTCCTGAGGTATATATTTTAACTTTAGGCGACAGTGACTCACAATCTCTCTAAATAATGTCTGTGTTACGTATCAAAACTCGATTTATACATAACATAAAGAGATTAAAAATGGCCTAAAGTACAAAAGAAACAGATTGTTCTCGGTCGTTTAATTTTTAGTATTCTCACTCAGATCTCGCCGTGTTACCCCGTATCGACTGAGACTGTAATATCAACAACAAAACGCTGAAGACATACAGAAGACAAACGCATCTGCTTAATAATAAGATAATAAGACACGGGATGTACATTTCTTGAACATACGTGAAGGATCAATTGAGCATGCTGTTTTGTCCACAAACAAATAATTAGTCGAGTTGAATGAAGACATGAGGCACTTACGTTTCTGAGTAGACAGATGTGGTTTGGAAAACGCTGAGCGGAAGATATGCGATGTCAAAACAAAACTAATCTCATTTCTTTTCTTTGCGGGAGTGTCCCATTGCTATGATTAACTGGCATGCTAACGGTGTTTTCTCTCAACGTTCACTGTGCATTTTGAAGAATCCAAAATGACCTCTACAGCAATTATTTGATTTTTTTTTAATCCAGCGTTCACCTCATTCTTTTCACCAAAACTATTTGACAAGCTGTTTCAGATTATACTTACATCTCCATGCGTCCTTTTTGACTTGAATAGTACGAATACCCCTGTTAAACTCCCTCTTCCTGTCTGTACATGCCCTCACTCTACTACATCACAACGAATACACTTTTAACTTCCAAGTTTACGTGATTTGGGTACTTACTTTTGTTTGTTGGTTTTTATCGGGTTGTTTTTTTGTTTTTTTTGGGGGGGGGGGTGGTTTTGGTTGTTTTTTATTGTGTTTTTTAAAACATTTTTGGGGGGGTTGTTTTGTTTGTTTTGGGTTTGTTTGTTTTTTGTTGTTTTTTTTTTTTTTTTTGGGGGGGGGGCGTCAATTTTAGTTTATTAATCTTTATTATCATTATCTTGAGGTTGGGGGTGAGGTAGGGGTAGGTGTACTAAGAGGGCAACACTGCCCGTATATTTCAGTTAAACCAGTACTACGTACAAGTGGTGAGGGAGTTGTTGGCTGTTGGAGGTGAAGGTGCTACCTTGACCACAACTCAACAGATTTCTCTCCTTTGATGCTTATGATTCCTCCAAGTAACGTCTTTGAGCAATGTTCGGAAAACCTTCCTGTCCGATCGTGTTATCTTCACACTGCCACACTTTCGATGTAGGTTCTAACACTACTATCAACCGAGTGATGCTTCCTTGGGCGTGATTAGTCAGTTCGTTTGGTCTGATACTCTCAGCGTTCATTGTATATTTTGAAGAAATCAAAATAGTTACAACTGCGATTATCTGATTTATAACTCAGGTGTCAGGTCATTCTCCTCTCGGAAGAAACTGGACAAATAGTTGTTTAACTTTTCTTAACGTGCTCAAATGTTCTATAGTCCATCAACAAATCTATAAGTCAATACTGCAATGGGGTGCATTAGGGTATCATTAATAAATCAAATACCTATATCTCTCTAACCATGCTATGTATACAACACTGATAATTACACTAATATTTTGACCATTTCACACAAAGCAGGTATCAGTACAGTAGGCCATTTTTGTCAACCACTTTCAAATAGATCTGAAAGAGTTTCAGACCAATGACCATCCACGAAATCCATGAGGATCTTTGTACAAACAGAATCACGCATTGACTCAATGAGGAAGACACACACGCTGTAATTATTTATTTACTGACATGGAGAATGTGGAGCCAGCACTCTGTACAGATTGATACGTGTCAGGTCAGAATCATCAGTATCGTCACAGTCTAGGAGCTCCTGCCGACCCTGCTGTAGAGGTGCGGTCAGGTCAATCGACTCCACACACTTTTCTAAGTTAATGCCCGTCTGAAACAGCGACCAAACAAGTTTTAGCATCTGTTGAGCAAGAACGATGGTCATTTTTATGGATACACAACTTCTTTCTTCCGTGAAAGGTGACGTTTCACGAAGGTCATAATGTCATTGTCATGCAGGTGATGTCACTTGATTGTCACATTCAAAGATATCTGTTGTAGAAACAATTCATATTTTTCATGTTCCACGTAACTAGGTTACATGACCCTGAGGGATTGCTCAAATTATTAAAACATCAAATAGACAAGCACACATTGGCCATACTGTCAAAGGAGATCTCTTAATATTTCAGTTGCTTTCTTCACCAGTCTATCACATCTGTGTTATAGATGCCACAATCGCGTGCAAGCAATGGGGCTGGGACCAGACAAGGCAGACAAACATATTAAAACATAATCACGCAATCAATAAAGTCAGTAGGTGTAACCACACAATCCAGTTACGAGAAGAGTGGACTTTTAGGACCTATCCTAGAATCACCACATAGTCTGTAAGTGCTAGTCAACAGGATGTTGAAAAAGACAAATTGAAGTTTCATGATATTTGTTGACTTTCAGCAACAGACCAGATTTAATTGTCACCACAGCATGTAAAATCGTAGCTGGGTCACCTTACAGGAAACAAAGAATTTCAGATGTGGTCGATTTGTGAGTTAAAGTATGTTTACCAATGAATATGCATAGAACAAATGGACAAACAACAAAATAAAACTTTCTGTCAGATCACTTGCAGTATATTCTTCATCAAAACACAAATAAACTATATTTGTAACAAACTGAAATCAGTGGTCCCTTTGATTCCATTACAAGTATAGATCGTATTTACTTATCACTTTATATAGAATCCTTTGATAAGTAAAATAATACAATTAATTAGTCTATGTTACCAAGAAGTCTTCAATAGAAATACCTTCAGTGGTTGTAACGACTCCTCCAAGCTGGGTATCGTCACGAGGATTGTGTCATTCTTCAGAGTCGCGAACAGATGTATCCACAATCTGCACATCAAATAACAAAATAAATAAGTTTTCAAAATTTACCAACATAGCAGACAGTTTTGTTTTGGTTTTCTAATTGTCAACATGATTGATCTGGTACACAAAAACATTTCTTGTTTCATGATGAATCACTTTTGAACCAACAAGTCCAAAACGTTTATCAGCTCTTGATCCTAACCACACCAAAACAGGCTGATTGGTCTCTATATCTCTTTCATAGCTTAAGTATAATTGTCTTAAGAGTACTGTCAAATTGGTATGTCACCAAATGGCAGTTGTAACAGTGGATGACATGATGCAATTGATGTTACAACTGTATCATATATCTGTGTAATGATACATTTATAGGACTCCCCTCCTCCATGCATATACAACTTTTATTCCATGAAAGTTGATGTTTTCACATACAGTCTAAAGTAGTTGTCAAGCAGATCAGAATCTGTGTCAAAACCTCACATTTTAACAGGATAAAAGAAGTTGTAATCCATAAAAATTGTCATCATTCGTCATTAACTCAATTTCTAAAATGGTCATCAAAGAAGTACAAAATGACAGTGGAACGTGAAGGTTTAATGCCAGACTCAACAATATTGCCACACTAAGATGGATTCCTGTAAACAAGGCAATTCTTGACAAGATGAACAAATAACCACTTGATCTTGGGAAAATGGCCTGCTATCAACAAAGTTTAATGACCAATCAAATACTTCAACTAGCACAAAAACCACAAATTCTTAGATCCTGGAATCCCCATGAATATAATTAAAGAAATATGAATCTCCAAACATCACACAAGTACTTGTACAAGACATGACTTTATCAAACTTGAGTCATGGCCCAACCACTAAATGAGGAGGAACCCTACTTATGGATAGGTAACGTCTTAAATAGAACAGATGTGATATTTCGGTGAAGATCCTGAAACTAATAATATCAAATGATAAAAGTTTTAGCGACTTTGAGTGTTTGACTGAGTTTAATTTTATGCCATTTTAGCAATATTCCGGCAATTTCACACTGGGGGACACAAGAAATGGGCTTGGCACAGTGTGCCCATGTAGGGAATCGAACATGTGTCTACAGTATGACAATCAAACACTTTAACCTCTAGGCTACCACACAGCCCCACCTGTTTGAGTGACATTTAGAAGCTGGTATGTTATTCTAACAACAATAACAAGAAGTTGTCTATCCATAAGAAGGTTTCCTTTTCATGATATCAGCTTCTAAGCACCACTTAAACAAACAATCACTAAACAATTACAATTTTAAGAATATCCTTTTGGAATGCATTACTTACTTTTCCTGCAAATCTTTTGGCACAAAGAACTCAAACACATTGTTCAAGATCACCACATCGCCTGTAAAAGATGATCTTGTTGTTTTTCACACAATAACTCATAACAGAAAAACAAGTGCTTTATGTGGAATATATGCATATCATAGACTGGGTTCCATCTTAGATATATGTCAGTTTATTGCATCATACACAGTCCATGCACATATAATTTAATGACACCATATGAGATAAAGCATTTAACATTCTGAGTAAGTGAGATAGTTTAGTTTACCCCGCACTCAGCAGTATTCCAGCTATATGTTGGTGGTCTGCAAATAATTGAGTCTGGACCAGACAATCCAGTGATCAACAGCATGAGCATCAACCTGTACAATTGTCTCCACCAAGTCAGCGAGCCTCAACAACCAATCCTGTCAGTCGCCTCTTACGACAAGCATGGGTCGCTGAAGGCCTGTTCTATCCTGGACCGTCAGTGGCCCATTTAATATTCTGAAGTATGTAGTATATTTTATTCTTAACATGCCAATCTTGGTCCTTGTTGAGTGGACAATCATTACCATTTTTTAAATATTACTCTATACGGTTAACATAATCACAATGGAAATGAGTGAGTTTAATATTTCCTATCATCCATTACGTCTCATGCATTGTCAGTGTGTATGGTTTTACAAAATTTTTATCAACACTCCGCCAATATCATGGGGAAACAAAAAGTAGGCTTCACGCATGGTACACAGGTCTTCAACATGACAAGTGAATCCTTCAACCTCTTGTCTACCCTACCACTCTCTACAGTGAGTGAGTGAGTGAGTGAGTGAGTGAGTGAGTGAGTGAGTGAGTGAGTGAGTGAGTGAGTGAGTGAGTGAGTGAGTGAGTGAGTGAGTGAGTGAGTGAGTGAGTATAGTTTTACATCACCTTTAGCAATATTCCTGCAATATCATTAAAGGGGACACCAGATTTGAACTGCATGCATTGCACCATAACAGAATCAAACCCAGGTCTGCAGATCAACTAGCAAAGCCTTTATCCACCTTGCTACCCCCCTCCAACATGTATTTTGAATTTGTCCACAGTAAAGCTGAATCATGGCAGGTATTGACCACTGGTACACTGTCCAAACAACGCATGAGAACGCACCCAGATTCGTCTGCCAGGCTGATGTTATCTCTGAAATCACTGGAGGCATTGAATGGACATCTTACAACAAATCTGGATGGAAAGGATCATATTCCTGACATTGATCAAGCTGATATATTGTTGACTGTGCAAATACTTAAGTCCCACAAGGAGATATTTGCTATGATGTACTGTTCGAAGCATTGAACCCTTTTCACTGACTCTCTCATTTTCACTGTCTCGTCTTCATCCTTTTCAGGAAGGTCAATATCTGCAGCTGGTCTATGGACAGCTAAAAGGAATACTTACTGGACATTAACAGTTGTCCTTGGTTCAGAATGTCATCATGGATAACCTGCAACACAATCCTTTCTTACAACATTCAATCTCTATAATAACAGTCATGAGAGAGTGACTGACTTTAGGGACTGTTCATACTGACAATACATGGCTGGGAGGTGGGATAGGTAGGGGGTGGTGATGTCATTCACACTGTACATGCTTCTGCATAAAAATCACCCCTTCACCTGAAATTATGTACACTCACTCAGTTTTATGCAGCACTTATGCAACATTCGAACATTCCATTCATTTTCAGGAGAAGTCCTTCTAGGGGAACATATAAGCATTATCATGCCCATTTTAAAATCCTAAGACAGGTGAAACTACATGCGGTTTGTAAAAATCGAGTCTGGACCAGACAATCCAGTGATGAACACCATGAGCATCAATTTGCGCAACTGAGATGTGATGACGTGTCAACCAAGTTGGCAAGTCTGACCTCCCAATCCCATCCCCTCTTACAACAAGCACATGTTACTGATGATCAATTCTAGCCCAGATCTTCATCAGTGCACTAACAGCAGCAACAGTCAGTTGCAACATCAAGCCGACATTAACGGACATTGGTCACCATTGTTTAACTAAAGCAAATAACAGTCGACTGAATGAAAGCTATTACAACGCTACCAGAACTTTATTTGGCTTGCTCCTAGTTTCGTCAATATCTCACCTTAATGAAGGTACCTATAAATAATAAAATCTGAACCAGGACATTGAATGATTGATATTGCGATCAATGACGTGCATGCACTGCAGACGTGATGCATCAGCTTGGGTTGTCGCTCAGGGAAAACAGAATTGTTAGGTTGCTAATGCAATGCATTATACTAATTCACAGTGGGCGAGTCTTAACAAAGGTTGAAGGGTCAGTAACACATAAAAGTACAAAAAGTAGTCTCTAGCATTTTAATGTACAACAGATCTACGGTCTGTAGCACTTGACTCTACAACAGCTCTAGGGTTTGAAACACTTGAATCTACAACGGATCGACAGTCTGAAATACTTGAATCTACAACACTGTCCAAGCTAACTTAGTCATTATTCATTACACTCCTCCACTGAGTATAACAAACAATAGTAGGAGGTCGTGCCAGGTAATCTTTGAGCGACCTATGACCGTCCAATCAAATGCAAGACAGACGAACAGATTAAACCAGTAGGACAATGACTACTGCTTAGGGTTTGGTGGCACTTACAAAAAATTCCCCAGTCACTGACACTGATCCCTCAACAAAAGAAAATCTGCATAAATCTACAGATATTTGACTTGCAGCATAAACACTTAGGCCTTCCTGATGACATGGTTACCCTTTGCCAGTATTTCTGCAAGCTGCATCCTTAAATATTGATACAAACACTATTTCAGTTACTATTTACAGTGTTGTGGCAGGCTCCATAACCATTTGGAATCATTCAGGTACAAAACTTTCGAGGTAAAAGTTCCAAAGGTATGTGCGAATGTCCACTATCACGAATTGGTAAGCTGTGTTCTGATTGGTCAGTCTCAAAGGTTACCTGACACGACCTAGGGCTTGTTAGACTCAGTAGAGGTGTGTAACAAATACAAACAAAAGATCTACAGTCTGTTGTATTTGAATCTACAAAAGATCTACAGTCTGTTGTATTTGAATCTACAAAAGATGTACAGTCTGTTGTATTTGAATCTACAATAGATCTACTGTCTGTCGAATTTCAATCTACAACAGATCTACAGTTTGCCGCATCTAAATCTACAACAGATCTATGGTCTGTGACACTAGAATATATAATACATATATTGTCTGTACAGACTCATTTATCTTACATCACACATATGTTGCTTTCTGATTGTCTGAGAGCTCTTCTACTACAAGTATTTTCAATGTATCCTGCTTTCAAGTGAGTACTATGTACACTGCTGGGAATGGAAAACTCATTTGGTAGTATTTATTTACCTCAGATAACACTGAATGACCTATGATGTACAAAATTACCGATGATCCGCGAATGCAAATCGATGGAAGGGCGATAACTCTAAATCTGTTTTTCTTGTCATCTGCAAAAATCTAGCAATGGCTACAAAAAGATTTATACCGATGCTTCAAACAATTCAAAATTAACATTGCGGTGTTTGGTAAGATAAATACCTTGTTCACTGGTCCCTTGAGGCCCATGGGTTCATGTAACTTTAATGTTTCTTTATGATACCTTATACAAACATAGAATGTATGTCAACCCATGCCCTCTGGTGAACAACATAAATGTTCAACAGTTGTAGGGTCTGTTCACCTACATGTAAGGTCTGTAGACCAGGAATGTACAACAGAGGTAGGGTCTATAGCCCAGGATTGTACAACAGAGGTTGTTGTATCTGTAGCACAGGAATGTACAACAGAGGTTGGGTCTGTGGCACAGGAATGTACAATAGATCTTGGGTCTGTACCTGTATTCTGTCTGCCATGTTGTACTTGGCGACAACTGCAGTTTGGAGCCTAGTGAACGTTGAATCGATCTCCACCCCAACAATGTGCTTGGCCTTGCTGTACAGGTACGCCTGCCAGATACACAAACCCTTTTATTCCTGCATTACACCAGCTTGTTACAGAAGAAATTGATATAATAACAAATATTTAGACTTCCATCCATTTCCATAAATATGTTGATAAAAATACAAATCCCCACATGAATTTGCTCTAAAGGCAGGTGGATGTTCTTCATTTTCTGCAAGCTGAATTTTGCTCATCTTCATAATTATATTCATAAGAGTATTAAGACAGCCTTACCTTTATAAATACTATTTTATGACACCAAGTACACCACACTTTTGAGATTATGCCACACACATACTGAGACATGATAGATAATTAATTTAACCATTCACCAAAAAAGATTTTTATCAATTCTTGGTGAAGATTTGGCTAAAAATCCTTCAAAACAACACTGGTAATGTTTCTTGGACAAGAAGAAACAAATCAGACTAACAATGCCATAGCCAGATTGGCAACATTATATCAGATGCATGTAGATAAACATAAACATTCTCAATATCTCCAGGGCATACATTCCGAAAAATCTCTGCTGTACCCTTGATGCATCTATGGCTCTGTCTGATAACTTTATTACCTCCCTTTGTTGGCTCCACATTGTCACAATAGCCACAACCAAGCTTGCCCGTGTCAACAAACATAGTGGTTGCATGTGCGTAGGTTTGTTCGCAGTGCGACTCAAGATTTCTGTGAAAATCATACAGACAAAATGTCAGGAAAG
The DNA here is from genome assembly GCF_037392515.1 of Haliotis asinina. Taxonomy (NCBI): domain Eukaryota; kingdom Metazoa; phylum Mollusca; class Gastropoda; order Lepetellida; family Haliotidae; genus Haliotis; species Haliotis asinina. Next base: position 33,388,396 of record NC_090287.1, on the reverse strand, counting down.
AAACTTTAAAAATATATATGCAAAAACTCCTTCTACCGCTTTCAGAATTCCCCTGCATGATTTGTGATGCCAAGATTAATCGGTTAGATGATTTAAACAGCGAAAATTAAGTTGTGATTGGTACGTTCAGCTTCCAAGCTTCCAAGTAGACACCTGACTGGATAAAAAGCCTGCCAAGGGAGGTAATATAACTACTGGGTCGAGTCGTAGATGCATCAAGGGTATAGTGGAGATTTATCAGAAGCTATACCCAGCGGATATAGAGTAGGGTAGATAAATAACTGTACCCCATACAGCACAGCACCAGTCCGAGACCCCACATCCAAAACAATCTTCCCACTGAGGTCCGGCAGGGCGTAGTTGAAGATGTACTTCACCTGAGTTGCTGATGCTGAGTGTGTGATGAAGGCTGACAAATAAAACAACAAATGTCATTATGTGAGGCTAGTTGGCTGAGTGAGTGACCGTCAGATATGTCATATTTGGGATTTGGTCACAATCACATGTTGATCATACAGTTCAAACTATGGTCAATGCTCAGTTGCTATTCAAAACTGCATTCAGTACTATTACAGCTATCTCATGTATACATGTGGTGGAGGTCTATAAAATAATTTGAGTCTGGACCAGACCATCCAGTGATAAACAGCATGAGCATCAATCTATGTGATTTGGATATGATATGATTTGGATGAACACCCGATCACGTTAGTTGCCAGCTGCTGGGATATATTGACACACAAGTCAAGTCACATTGGTGCCACCGATTCTTCTTTTCAGTCAGCTATGCTGAGGATTTATTGTTCATGACATTCCGCATTAAAACGACGTGTGGAATCCTAATGCAAGTGACCTTGCTCACAAAAAGTCTCTTTTCATCCAGCAGTGAATGGTACCCAGTTACCTGTTCTTGTAATGTTAAACTAATAGTACTTGACAAGCAGGCACACCTGGTGCATTATTATAGTAGAAGAGTAGTCTTAGCAGCAATAAATAGCAGTTGCAGCAGTAGTAGTACTAGGACTAGTAGTAGCACCAGTAGTAGCAGTAGCAAAAACAGTAGGAGTAACGGCATTTGCCAAGTAGGAGTAGCAGCAACAGTTGTAGTAGTACAGTTAATAGCAGCAGCAATAGCAGTAGAAGGGGTAGTCTTAGTAGCAAAGCAGCAGTTGTAGTAGTAGTAATACTAGAGTACTAGTACTCAGTACTAGTAGCAGTAGTGTGGTAGCAGCAGCAGCCGTAGTAGTAGAAGTAGTGTAGTGGTAGTGGTAGTAGCAGTAGTAGCAGCAGCAGCAGCTGTAGAAGTAAAATGTAGTAGCAGCAGGAGCAGGAGCAGTAGTAGTAGCAGCAGTTGTAATAGCACGGGCAGTGGTAGTAGTAGAAGTCATGGTAGTAGTATTCTTGTTTGTCTTCATAACAACCACCACACTTACTAAGAGGCTGTACCTCCTGGGAGCCACATCGTGTGCAGTAGCTCCTGCTCATCTTGCCCTCCTCACACAGGTCATCTATGGCGTCATCGTCATACAGGAAAGCATCCACGTGCACAGTGGTGTTCGGATCACAGTCAGCATTCTGAACATACACAACGTGAGATGACTGAGTGAGCATGGTTTTGCAATATACCAGCAATATCACTATGGGTGACACCCGAAATGGGTCTCAGATATTGTACTCATACGAGGAATCAAACCCACAGCATTACGAGCAAGCGCTTTAACCACAAGGCTACCCCACAGTGAGTTGTCTTACCACGTGCAGATGTACAAAGATATCTTAGCACTAAGGTGACCATAATTCCAAAGCCTTCACATACACTTACATCAGTTGTATCACTGACTGTTTTTTTTCATAACATCACCCTGGCCCTCTCCAGATCAAAGCTGTCCAGAGAGCTGGGTTATTAGTAGGTTTCAGGACACACAACTCACTGGTCCTGTCTGGGGGAAGTGGATGCTCTCTGTCTGTGACATGGCATTGACGGGCAACTCTGACCGGAGGTCACTCTGAATGCTCTCCAACATGACATCTTCGTTACTGTTCTCTTTGGTCACATCTCCCCATTCACCTGACACACAATATTCATTGTCAACATAAAACTACATCATGAACTAGCTAATGTTAAAATGCCAGCTGTCTGTTAATGTGTAAATATTACACGTTTTCAAACATATACATGAACCAGTAAACACTGAAGCCTGCAAAACCTCGCCATGATTCCACATAAATATAACACAATTACATCATCATCAAGACTAAGGTGACCTGGACATATATTATTACGCTATTAGATGTATTATTCATCGTACATGTGAACTAATGATACTTCTGTTCCTTTTAATATACTTATATACATGTACACACATGGAGAAATATGAACTTCTCAATGTCTTCGATGATCGTCGATTCACAGACATTTGTTCATATATTGCACCACTGATCTACAAACTACTGCCGTCAATGTTTGGGTTTTTTTCAATCGAATTTACATTCATACCCGAGTTTATTTTACACTTGATCCAGCATAGAAGTTGAGACCGGACGTCGTCTGTGACATTATGTAGAACTGCTTCAAACTGACGTTTGACTCTCTCTAAATCTGCCATATCGGCTTCCGGGGCTGGCGCTGAATGAAAACACTCACACGTGTTTATGAGAATTCCGGATGTAGGGGAATCCTTAAACCGCGCATGCTCCTTGCAAATCCCCTGCGGGAAGAATGTTAATGGCGGGGAATTCAACAGCATTGCATCTGGGTCAATGGAAACGAATGGGTGGAAAATAGAACCGTTTGATCCAAGTAAATGAAGACGATAGATTATTACACTTTCATGCGTCATGCTGAATTTATAATGAGTTATAATTATTGTTTTTCGGAATTGAGGAAGAGTGAATTCTACTCGAGTTCAGTAAAATCAGTCTAACCAGGGATACTCAACAACAGGGATAGGTCACTCGCTTGCTTTCCTTACTATTTGTACTGATTAACGTGTGCAACGTCATGCTCCAATGCACACAGTGACTTGGCTCGTTCTCAGCGCAACTTCAGCCAGTTTATTGTATCAGGTAACAATGGTAACAATTAAGAGCAAGAATTATGTGAATGAATGAAAGAAATAAAGAAAAAGAATAAAAGACAGAAGTACGTGTGTGAATGAAAGAAAGAATAAAATGATACACACACACACACATACACACACACACACACACACACACACACACTCCAAAACATGTTAAAGAACGCAAAAGTATTGCGAGAACACGTGTTATTAACGTCAGCTGTCCTTTTAAAAAATCTACTTTGAGACATTTTGTTTACATTAATAATTAATTCAGATATCTTATTGCGTGTGGGGAATCAGAACAGATCGACAACATGTCACATTTTTCACACACCTCACATACATCCTAACATTTTGGTTTAGATTATGAAACTATCACTTTTACTTGCAAACACATTTCACCTTATAGTATATTCCCCTCATAAGAATTAAAGGTGTATGTGAAAGATGTTTTTGAAGAAACACTCAAACAACGACGTGTAATATTTCTGTGGCGGAAATTTGAAGTTACACCATAACTATTTTTTAAGCCATAATACTATTACGATTACTTGCAAATACCTTCCAACTAAAGGTATGTTTCCCTTCTAAAATTAAACGAGTGTGTGAAAGAAATTTTTATCGACACAATTTAGTCTATCTTCGCGGTCTTCAAATCGAGAATGGAAGCCAGTGAGCTATAACATACCGACTTGAAACTTTAAAATTTACTACAAACCTACTGTCCTGGCACGGGCATTAATACCAATTATTTGACTTAAACTGAAGTGTCAAAAAATTGTTAATTTATCTTCTACGTGTAGGATTTCAGTTGTTACAACACTCAGCGAATATAATCAGCCGCTGAAAATAAACCGTGCTCAATCTTAAATACTAAGCTGCCGCCATATTGGCTACACTGGTCACGTCACGGCCCGAGACATACGTTCAGGGGCTTTTCGAGGAGTTTCTTCTCCCTGTATATATAGTCTCCCTGGTCTAACACACATGCAAGTGTAACACTTTCTTTGTGAATCCCTTATTTCCTTATCATTTTGAACTCCCATTCAGATCACTCCCGCGGTGTGAGATTACCAGACGTCAACAATCTTCTGCCATGATCAAATCTATTTAATTTTTAAACAAAATCTTATGCAAGGATTAGTTCCAGTAGCATTCTTAAAAACACGCCTATACAATATCAAGGGGCGGCAATGGTTGGCTATAACATCTTTTTTGATGAGAAGTAAACTATGCTGTTGTAACAAGAGAAAATATGTGCAATAACGTCTAAAAAAGATGGGGTAGCTTAATGCTTAAAGCGTTCGCACGACACGAAAGACCTGCGTTTGATTCCCCACGTGGGTATAATCAAGGAGACTCTAACAAGTCGTAGTTGTGGATTGTCCACGGTATAATGCGTGAAGCCAATTGTCGGTGTCCCTGTTGTGATGCTGTTGAAATAATGCTAAAAGTGGCGTAAAACTAAACGAGGTGTGATTCATTATCTAGCGTTATGTACGAGGAGGTAAAGTCACGATTGTCTGTCCCATGGGCACACTAGAAACCTATTCCGAACAGGAAAGGAACCGCTGTTTGGGGCTGCTGGGTTTTTTGTCAAGTTTTTAAACAGAAGACATAAACACTAACGCTTCCTTTTATGAGATTTCATTTTTTTTCGAAATTTGCGTTTCTTTTCTGTTCGGTACATGATCATGGTTCGAATTCCGGTTCCTCCAAATTATGTTTCTTGATTTGCCTTCATTATAGCCGTGTTCGTGGCTCTCACGGAGTCGTAAATGTCACAAACTTCACCAATTTCGGATTTTGTTCCACCTTGAACTTCAAAATGTTTCAAGAAAACAATAACTATGCATAACGAGTTACGACAAATTTATGATTATCAACCAACAATAATAAAAAGGCATAGGAAATCAGCATTCATTCAGTAGGGGGTGGGGTTCATAAGTGAGACTTCATCGACATTGTTACTTCAGCGATGTGATGATGAAGTTTTTAAATGTACCGACATTTCGACACTTGTCATAATTGGCATGGATTTTAGAACTTTTCCAGAGTTACCTACATTTTAATAAAACCCAAGGCAATCCATATATAAAATTAAGGTAACATTTGCCACAGTTACTCGCTGCTGATTAAATAACACCGATCATATAATTACTTACAGTTACTTGTAGTAGTTAACGCAATGAGTGTTCCTAATATATGAAAATATCACTTCTTTAAAAAGATGCAAAAACATTCTAAAAAATAGCTCCAAAGGATAAGTGCTTGCAAAATTTGTAAAGACCTTTATTTTTAATTCTAAGAATTACACTGGCTCTTATATCCGCGCTTGGCGTATCCTATCTTTAAAGGCGTTGAAGAGCCCATTGTTGGTTAAGATCGAGCTATGCATTCCTCCAAATGACCGCTGAGGACAAGTTCCTTTATGTGATATGTACATGCTCTTGTTACCGGGTTTGTGCAATCACTCCGTGTGACGTGAAAGTCTAATGCATTTGTATTGCGACATCCATCAATCAATATTTCTGAATCATTTTGTAGTACAGTGCCAATATTCAAACTTTCAGCTGCTTGAAAGGCTGTTCTGGAACACCGACATGGAATTATGCATTCAAGAAGCGACGTTGAAACAAACCTACTGCGCGACCGTTCGGCAGACAACAGGCTTCGTATTTCATTTCGTGTCTATAATCAGATAAACTTACTCTTATGCTCCTCTTTTTAAGTGGCTTGCACCGAACTGAAATATAGACACTGTGACGTTTGATATAGGAGTCATGTGATCGTGCTGCACATAAACTACTGGTGCCATGCAGGCTGCTCAACCATTTAAGTTTTCTTTTTGTTGTTTAACGCCGCATTCATATTACAGCTATATGGCGGCCGACTGTAAATACTAATGACCTGGACCAGTGTTCAACAGCATGAGCATCGACATACGCTGGTCTGATATGATGACGTGTCAGCTAAATCAGTACGCCTCACCACCCGATCCCGTTTGTCGCCTCTTACGACAAGCGTGTTTGGCTGATGACCAATTCTAACCCGGATCTTCCAGGGTTTCTTGTCAGTGGTCCGACTTCCCACCAACAGGCATCCGCCATACTACTTGAGTTGTCTTGATTTCCGATGAAGTACTTGGGAGTCAGAGAGTGTACACAACTGGTATCAGAAAATTATACATGATTTTTAACACAGATTGGATTGCCATGCATGCTTATGAGCTACATAATGGCCGTGTTATGCATTCCTCGCGAGGGCAAACGACGAAAACTAAAGCCTACCAGAAACACATTTCATCTGCCAAAAGGGTGTTGGCATCCATTTTGTTGTTTTGCATTTGCTTGGCCCTCATTCTGAGATATGGAATACTGGAAAGGGGTGTTGGTAGCAGCTGTGGAGAGTCTGAATGCACGTCACGACAGGATATCGATTGATACATACGTAATGGTGTCATTAAATATGCAGAAATGTGTATCGACACTGGCCTCCATGCATCAAATGCTGCATGAGTCCATAGGAAAAGATTTCACTCTCCCTACGAATGAGCCTATTTAATTACTAACCGTTTGCATTTTAACTCATCAGTGTTGAACACTATCGTTAAATGTTCACCCTGCTACCGTTGCGTCATTTGGTGACATTCCCCACATGGGTACAATATGTGAAGCTAATTTCTGGTGTCCCCCGCCGTGATATCGCTAGAATATTGCTAAACTAGGCATGTAACCATACTCTCACCCAGTTGGTGACATAATATCTTATTACTATTATTACGTTGATTTTGCCAGAATGTATAGAATTGATACGGACAATTATTTTGATCTTGAGCCAATAGGTTTTTGGAAAAGGGCGGAGTGGAACCAAACCACGAAAATGCCAGGACCAGGGGGAGGTCCTCTCATGCACCGAACTTCTCATGATGTTTATTACTGGATTGTCTGGTCCCAACTCAACTATGAAAGACTCCTGAGTGCAGCCTTAAGGACAAGCAAACAAAGCAACAATGTACCCTAAACAATACAGGAGCATACTGAACATGCTATTTTGCAGTTTTCCATACCTCAAAGTAAAGTCTGGACCAGACTGGTTTGGTTGTTTAACAAAGCACTCAACAATATTCCAGCTATATGGCATCAGTCTGTGACTAATCGAGTCTGAACCAGACACTCTGATGATCTACACCATGAGCATCAATCTGTGTAACTGGGATACAATGCCAAAAAGTCAACCAAAGTCAGCGATCACCTGATCCTATTAGTTGCTTCTTATGACAAGCATGGGTTACTGAAGAACAATTTTAATCCAGATCGTCATGGGTTGTCCAGGCCAAAGGAAGCAGCCATCCATAACATGAACTCTAGACATGTGAAAATTCCAGTTGTCTAGTCAGCTGATCCTTCCTGAGGATCAATTTTAAGATCTATTGCAAGATTCTACCCACAGCAGATGAACTTGACATTCAAAGTCCAGACTAACAGTCTTCCTGGCATACATAACAACCTTGCCTTTCTTTCATCGAAAATATTTATTGGCACTTAAGTCTTCTCTGCTACCAGCTACCTTGCAACAAACACAACTGATTAAGGTGAGTTGTCATCACCTAAAATTCAAGTCTCTCAGTCATGGGAAAACTCAAATCACCACCAGAAACTGCTTGGCTGACATGTACATTTACTGCATTTCAAGCCTTGGAGACTAATAGATGTTGGACATAGAAAGCAGAGCAGTACAAACCCATGATTTCACTAAAAAAGATTTCATACCTGACTTATCTCTTGAATCAATTATACCATTAAAATCATCTAACTTCACTTCTATCCTAACATGCATTATAATAATGTATGGGGCATTCAACAACTTTGGACCTCTTTCCAAAACATGTGGGTCTGTAGGGTAAAAATGCTGCTTCGTCTCACCCAAGTCCCACAATTCCCCACATGTGTAAAAGCCCATTTCTGGTGTCCAGTACCATGATATTAATGAAATATTGCAGAAAGCAAAGTAAGGTGAAGTGAAATGGGGCCATACGTAAGAATATTTTGCTCATATGGCGATGTGAGTGAGTATGTGTAGATTTAAGCTAGTTCTATAGTGCTAGCTCACTAAGATACCATGCCACAGTCAAGTAGGAATTCCCCATTCAGACACATTATACTGACTCCAAGCTGACCAGTCCTTATACCCACTAACGCCAAGCACCAGACAGGACCAAAAACTACCATACTTCAACTTTTGGTATGCCTCAGTCAGGAATCAAATCCACAACCTTCCGCTCTCCAGACGGACACTCTAACCACTGCACCACGGTGGTCTGAGAGCAAAGTAAACCCATAATGACCACAAAGCAAGTGTTTGGACATGTGATGATGTTTTTAATTAGCATTTCCATGGCATCTCTGTATTACTGAAAAAGCAGTGATGCAATTTTTTAATGAAAATGGGTCCAGGAAGTGAATGGTACAGATTACAAACAGTCATCACTTCACAGCTGTTTGTAACAAGTCTCCTTTGGCTACAACTGGACTAGAGAACAATTATGCCACAATTATAAAAATCAAATAAATACATTGACGGTATGTACAGATCTGGGAGAGAAAAAGAGGATAGCACACAAAAGCTGTTTCCATTCCAATTCTTTCCTCGTACATAATGATACTTACACTTTACCTACATGCAACAGTTTATGATGATATTAACATCATATGTACATGCAATGGTTTTAAGGTGTGTTTTACTTGGCATAAAATTATAGTTTTACCATTTATATGGAAGTCTAATTTCCAGTATGTTTGTTCTATGATACTGGAAGGGAAGTAATCCTTTTCAAGTTGTTCCTACAAAATTTCATTCCTTTTTCCTTTCTAACCATAATGCCTTCCATAAATGAAGACGTTTTTAGGACGTTATCTTTGTTGATATTTTCGTTGTGTTATTGGTTTGGGGGGCACTTAAGAACATCACAAATTGCTGATCACACCAACAACTGTAAAAGATATCATTACGAGCTGTGACGATACATCACAGTATCGATAATCATGATGCATTTTTTCGAACGATAAATATATCGAAACCTTTTTGTATCATGATACGTATCGTTGACTTAAAAATTGTTAACTGTCACTAGAAATTGACGGTTATGTCAATATTTACACTTCTAAAGAAAATAACTCACGATTGCATATTGTGATGTGTATCGAATCGTATCGTCCCAAGATATCGCGATATGTATCATATCGTGAATTTTCTGTATCGTCACACCTCTAATCATTACCATATAAAACACAACTTTATCTTAAACACAAGCACCATCCAAGTATTCATAATGTCTGCATGACACAATCAGCTTCATTATAAGACAACTATACACTTATGTCTGAAAACACATAAAGCTATTCAGTATGAATTTGTTCCTCCTAAATTTGATAACAAAAAATACAACACAATATAACAAATAACTGAGGACCTGCAGCACCACTACATACATATATACATGCAGGGGATGACAAGGTATGAAGAAGAAAATATGCATGTCTTCTTAAGAACTTCTTCAATCTTCAGTTTCTAAGTCAATATTGTTGCCATGGACAGAAGTCAAGGTTTGCAGTTAAGGCACAATTTCATTATGTTTATACACTACATATATTCTGTTTATTATACATTTATAGTATTATGTTTACAGAATAGAAATTCCATAGTTTGACAGATCAACTCAGTAGTAGACTTCACAAAAACAACATGATCCTAAATGACTTAATAACACTGGGCTGTGAAGAAATATGTCTCCAGCACTGATTAGACTTGTCACAGAGCTGACTGTTTGTATTACACTGGACAATCCACCTTGGTCCTGCTGTGGAAAGCTGTGGAGCTACTGGTACCTTACTTTAGTTTGTTGTTAAATGCTGCACTCAGCAATATTCCAGCAATATGGGGGTGATTTGTCAATAATAGAGTCTGCAGCAGACAATCCAGTGATCAACACCATGAGCACCGATCTACACAATTGGGATATAATGACTTGTGTCACCAAGTCTGACCTCCTGATCCTGCTAGGCACCTCTATTTGACAAGCATGGTTTGCAGATCTTCAAAGGCCACTGTTTCTTTGTTACTGTGTAGTGATCAGCTTGACAATGGTGGAGATTATTGTGCTGCCCCGAGGACAGGTACACAGGTCCATGTTAGGCATCTTGATCTTGTCAGCCAACAGCTGGTCCAGTTCATTCTTCAGTTCCTTCACAAGCTCTGCAACCTGTGCCAAGGAATTATCATAATGCAGATTTTAACACACAGATACTGAGGACCGCAAACACTGCATGTGGCCATCACACATACACATTACTTATTGGCAGGGAACAGTAATAAGTTCTGTGGGGAAAAAAACACAAAGACTTGGTTGGTAATCCAACCAGCGTAAAAAGTAATCAGGACTATCCTTGTGAATCTAAGTGTTAATAATTGTCAAAACATTTACAGTGATGAGTAGTTGAATTACCACCTTAATATCTGTTTGTCACCTTATAAAATGAAACATATTTAATAAAAGCACTTGCATTTTATAATGATGATATATTTGGCCTGATTATTTACTCTCTATTCAGTATATACCTAAAGGACAAAAGCCATTAACTAATGATTACATCGGTTTAATTTCATTACAAACTATTTTACAAATGGCATACCTGAAAATACATTGGTAAGGAGTTATTGACTAACCTGATGTGAACTAGCCATAAATCGTATCCAGCCATCATCCACTGATAGGATAAAAGAACCCTTGCTGAGTTCCACAGAGAGGGCACCGCCCCCAAACAGCAACAGCGGATATACGGACACCATTGTGCAGTCTCGGATATATACCTGCAACATCAACAACATTCCCCTCACAACACAATTTTTCATAGTGTTAGACGATTTCTATATCAGTTGATACTAGTAACACTATAAACAACTCATAATACTATCAGTGAATGTCACTGTAAATAACATCTTGACTTATTAATTTCTAAGTGATGTGCTACCAACCTTTGACGTTTTCACTTTTTCATGATACACCAGATATGGGCTGTCGTAGTGACGTACTTGGAAGTTGACAGATGAAGGGTGAACTGACACCTATCAAAACAGATGGTGAAAACGGGTATTAAAAGTAAATATATTTTAACATGTTCTTTGTGTTCACCACAATCTTCACCACCACCACCAATGTCATTATCATCATCATCATCATCATCATCATCATCATCATCACCATCATCATCCAAAAACAGAATACACTGACTATGATCAGCGCAGTGTATCAGACCAACGTATATAAAAACAAACTTGGACCTAAAGGCTCATACAGGTGAAAAGTGATTATTTTATCAACTTCTACAAATATAATAGGAGAGTAATGAAAGTAACTTACATATCCATCCATTTTAGTCTTGAACTTCATCTCCTCCGGTTTGGGGGCTTTCACAATAGCTCCTGATAAACAAAATGCACATGCGTAAACTTGATGACAATGATGGACATTTTATGAGAGCTTCCAGTAGAGCTGCTGTCACTCTCTGGCACAAAAGACCACAGGCAATTTCAGATGCACTTGGCTGCTTAGTTGGGTAACATATGTAGAGTCACTTAGTGAGAATGGTTGTACAATTTTAGCAGTATACCAGAAATATAACTGCAGGTAAATCAGAAATAGGCTTAACGTTTGATTACTGACAGGTGTGAGAATAACTGTAATCTGAAGGAACTAGACAGTTTGCTTAGGAAGAAAAATCTTTAAGAAACATGTATAAGCTAACAGCAACAGAGTGATGATATATACTGAACAGCAAAATAAATGCAACTTTTTGTCAATTTGACATAAAACATGAACATTTACTTTTATGACATTTCATTTTAAACTTGCGTTCCTTTTGCTGTTCAGTACACATTATATCTGAATAGGGGTCCATTCAAACAAAAAAGCTGTAGAATAGATACTTGTCTGTAAATCAGAGTTTTCAAAGCATTAATCCATACACTGTCTAGGTTTTTTACCAACCTAACCAGAGAATTTGCAACAATCCTCATTTGCAACAATAACCATTCAAGTGCCCCTTGACAATGACAGATTTGGAAGTCAGAAGACAGCTTGAAGTGTAGCTAAGTGTGGTTCTGTGGAAGGTGTCATACCTCCACTGCTCTGACTGTATCGGGTCTCGGGGACGAGGATCTGGACAACGTTTGGGTACAAGGCACCAACAAGCACTGCTGACACCAGCTTCCAGTTCTTAGAGTTTACATTGGCCTGTAATACAAGCATAAATCAAGACAAATTCCGTGGACTGGTCCTGGGAGTATTGTATTACACACTTTTAGCAAATTCATGACAGGGGACACTAGGAGTGGGCTTCAGCTCAGGTGCAAGCAAGTCCATCTCTGCATGTCACTCCTTCCTTCACAAACACCACCTGCCCATCTGACACATTCACCTGCCGTCCTGTGGCCTCCACCACTCCATCCCTCCCTCCAGTCTGGGATGCCCTTTCCACGTCCTTCAATGTCACTCCCTCCTTCACAAACACCACCTGCCATCTGACACATTCACCTCCTGTCCTGTGGCCTCCACCACTCCATCCCTCCCTCCAGTCTGGGATGCCCTTTCCACGTCCTTCAATGTCACTCCCTCCTTCACAAACACCACCTGCCATCTGACACATTCACCTCCTGTCCTGTGGCCTCCACCACTCCATCCCTCCCTCCAGTCCGGGATGCCCTTTCCACGTCCTTCAATGTCACTCCCTCCTTCACAAACACCACCTGCCATCTGACACATTCACCTCCTGTCCTGTGGCCTCCACCACTCCATCCCTCCAGTCTGAGATGCCCTCTCCACGTCCTTCAATGTCACTCCCTCCTACACAAACACCACCTGCCATCTGACACACTCACCTCCCGTCCTGTGGCCCCCACCACTCCATCCCTCCCTCCAGTCCGGGATGCCCTTTCCACATTCCTCAGTGTCACTCCTTCCTTCACAAACACCACCTGCCATCTGACACACTCGCCTCCCGTCCTATGGCCTCCACCACTCCATCCCTCCAGTCCGGGATGCCCTTTCCACATTCCTCAGTGTCACTCCCTCCTACACAAACACCACCTGCCCATCTGACACATTCACCTCCTGTCCTGTGGCCTCCACCACTCCATCCCTCCCTCCAGTCCGGGATGCCCTTTCCACATTCCTCAGTGTCACTCTATCCTACACAAACACCACCTGCCCATCTGACACACTCACCTCCTGTCCTGTGGCCTCCACCACTCCATCCCTCCCTCCAGTCCGGGATGCCCTCTCCACATCCCTCAGTGTCACTCCCTCCTAAACAAACATCACCTTCCCATCTGACACTCTCACCTCCTGTCCTGTGGCCTCCACCACTCCATCCCTCCCTCCAGTCCGGGATGCCCTTTCCACATTCCTCAGTGTCACTCCTTCCTTCACAAACACCACCTGCCATCTGACACATTCACCTCCCGTCCTGTGGCCTCCACCACTCCATCCCTCCCTCCAGTCTGGGATGCCCTCTCCACATCCCTCAGTGTCACTCCCTCCTACACAAACACCACCTGCCCATCTGGCACACTCACCTCCTGTCCTGTGGCCTCCACCACTCCATCCCTCCCTCCAGTCCGGGATGCCCTCTCCACGTCCCTCAGTGTCACTCCTTCCTTCACAAACCCGATATCAGATAAGAGCTCCACAAACTGTTGCTTCAAACTGCACAGCATCTTCAAACAGAATGTCATAAAGACCTCACACATATCTGACAATGGTGACAGAAAAAGTGCAACCTTCATCACAGATGCAGCAAGAAGCATACAAAGAACATTTACATTATCACAATATAACTACACCATTTAGAAAGTGGTCAAATGCAACATATGTATATTTGGGATTTCACTTTCTTAGTTAAGTACAAATTCTAGTACTTTTTGGTTAAGTCCCATCCAGGATTCTAACTCGCACCCTCAGAGTCAGGCACCTAATCATATATATTGTATACATATGTTGTATCACAATATAGGTATTTTATTTCATCAATTCCTATCCAGAAGCAATCCAAACTTCAGCTATATAGCAAACACTTGACAGCTTCTTGCTGAAACACCAACTGGATTGGAGTGAGAGTAGTTTGTCTTCAATAAGACATTTGGCAGACAAATTTTAGGTATCACTTAAGCATGAGTCAGAATAAGATCAAAATATCAATTTTATTCAGGAAATTACATTATGTCCTTTATCATACATATCATTATGTACAACATACAGTTTCGGCCCGATTTTCATATGTGGTATCTTATTACGAAAACATTGGTGTTCATATTTCTGATACGATGGCCAAGAGCAAAATATTACTTTGCCTTGACGTGGCGTCATGAACAATGCTGTGACATTACGTTTCTTCTATGAAGGCAACGACAGGTATGTTTGAAGGTAGATTTCAGTTTATTTTCCTCAATTTGATGACTCTGACATTAAGTAGAATATTATATCCGTGCCCATATCACACTATGTTTACGACACTCGTGCCGAAATAGCAATATATCCCTCGATCTGGCTCAGAGAATACCAACATTTAGGCACTCATGTTGCAGAGATGGTATGACACAGGCACCCTAACAATATCTTCTAGATGCATCATGTTTCATATTGCAAATCGCATTTATACTGCACCCTGTTATGTATCATTTATCATGAAACAAAAAACAATCGATAGATCACTTTTGCCCTACTCTGTCTTTATCAACTTACCTGCAGAGACTTCATGGACAGAAAGTTCTCTCGACAGAAGACATACTGGGCGTGTGAACCTCTTTCCTTTGCATCAATCCAGCCCTGAGAAGAAATATTATATTCCAGCTGCCTTAAGAAACACATATGAAACACTGAGGCCTTTGCACAACACGTAGTGTACATAACTGAGGTTTCAGAAAGGAGTGAGTGACTTTAGTTTAGGCAATATTCCAGCAATATCACAGCAGGGAACATCAGAAATGGGCTTCACACATTGTACCCATGTAGGAAATCGAACCTGGGTCTTCGGCGTGACGAGCGAACGCTTTAACCATTAGGCTATCTCACCACCCCTTTTTAAAACGGAGACAAAGTATGTATGGGATTATGGTTTATCAGAACAGAAAGTATCTTTTTATCACAAAAACCTGCTATTTGCTTTCCACAGCACAAATAGAACAGGATCATTTATTGTGGCATATTTTTCTTTTGAAGCAGTCATAGGGACTGCTGATTCAACACTTCCAGAAAGATCACAACACAGAGAGAGGTGCCCAAATGCTATATACCCAATAGAACTCACCATATAAGCATTCAACATGGTCAAGTGGTCAGAATTGCCAACAGCAAAGTCCAGTTTCTTCTTGTCGGCTTCATCCCTCTTGTCAAATGGAGAAACCTGAAACAACAGCACCAGTTGCACAAGTCCGTACTTTCATTTCAAAAGTCAAAAGAAATCATCATTTCCCTTAGAAATGAGTAAAGTTTTACACCACTTATAGCAATATTCGAGCATTATCATGGCACCAGATATGAGACACGAGCAATGGGCTTCAGATATTTATGTCAGTCCATGTTTTAATTCCCTTAGTTGATGTACTTCAAAATGAAAAATATCATGAATTTTCAGCAAACTAAATTACATATCACACAACATTCACTACCCCTTGATGTGCTTCATGGTGTAGTCTAACATCTAAGTATTTATCATTTACCTGATGTTTAGATAATGTGTGAATGAGTGAGTTTTAGTTTTACACTGCTTTTAGCAATATTTAAAGCAATATTACAGCTAGGAACACTAGAATGAGGCTTTACACATTGTGCCCAAGTGGGGAATCGAACCCCGGCCTTTGGTGTGATGAGCAAATGCTTTAACCACTAAGCTACCCCACCAGCTTCGTTAATGACTTGCAACTAGTGGTAGCAGATAAGTGGATAATGGATAATATATCACTATCTCTCATCCCACTGTTATCATAGTACCCTCAGACATATAAACAGTCATTGCAAAACTTACAGACCTGTGAAGGTCCGGAGTGGAACAGGCCTTCAGCAATCCATGCTTGCCACACAAGGCGACTATTGCTGAGTGTGACGTAAAACTAAACTCACTCATTACTTACAAACGGTGACTTTGAGCTGAGGGTTGCAGCTATAGTGAGCGCAGCATCCAGACAGCGGAAGATGGCACCAAACAGCATCAGCTTCCCGATTCTGTCAGCACAAAACACAGTGAGTGACAAACTTAAACACTCTTTCATTTCAATATTGGCTATGGGATGTTCCTCTTCTCAGGGAGTTACATCATATACAACAATGGGTCTTATATATATACTACATACAAATACACCCACTACATGACAAAACCCCTACTTCAGTAATGGGGTAACTCTTAGGGTTGCATGTAAATTTTGCGAAGTTACCCATGGTTTGTTTAACCCAAATTCAGCAATGATACAGCTAAATGACTTTGGCATGTAAATAATATTACATACACATTAAATATTTCAAACCCACTAGATACAATGACACACCATCAACCAAATCTCTGACATTTATCTACTTGGTCAATTCTTACCAACAGCACATGTTGATGAAGGCCTGTTCTAATCCAAAACACCAACAAATGACTTAAAGGTCACATGCAACCAAAAAATCAAACATAATTAAAACACATTTATCACTTATTCATGACGTATAATATACATTGCTTCTTTTAAAAAACAAATAAACAAAATTATAAGCGTACAATCGCGATTCAAAAGTGCAATATTTTGTACTTGGGCTTACTTCCCCCGAAACGAAACCCTCGGGAGACCGAACCCAGTCATAGCGGATGGATGTGCACTCAAGTGTAACGACGGCCCCTGATTGGCTGTTTCATTTGCTGATATGCTGAGGGTTCATTGTGTGTACAGAAAGGTGATCTGTTTGATGGGCATTTTAGAAGTATGGTCAGTCACATGAAAGTAAGATTCTTTATGGATAACAACTTCTTTTTGTGTACTTGATGCGTCGTTTCAGTATGGATTCATATACTGTTGTCAAACAAAATCATACACACTAAAAGAAGTCGTTATCCAGAAAGAATGTATATAGAGATGCTGGATTTTGAAAATACATGTTCTCTGAATTTCCGCTCGATCCAATCAAAAATCATGTCAGTAAAGATGGTAAACTACTGCGTGGCTGGAATCTGTCATTCGTCCAAGTGCAAAGCAGGACTTGAAACTGACAAGAGTTTGCACCAGTTTCCGTCAGATCCAGTCATCCGAAAAAAAGTGAATGTAGTTTGCTTGCAACCCACAGACATAAAAACATGTCATGTGTATCACACGTGCCTAATTACATAATGTGGCAGAGACGGGGCTCGGGTGCACGAGTCATAAATCAACTCATTTTCTTTATGTCGTATAGTCTGATAGGTGTTAAGTTCAAATTGCACGTGGTCAATGATTGAAGCTGTGTACTGCATGTTGTCTTTAGCAGACAGGCAGGCAGACATATAGGTGTGAATAAACCAGACACTGAGCTTTCTCTGTGACAGAGACTGCTTACCACAATCAACAAGATTTTTTACGTAACGAGTAGATTATTTACTTGTTTGTGTACACAACCGACCTCACAACCTCAGACGCTGAGCATGCATACTGTTTCAAGCTCCGCGAACCTATTCACTGCGCATGCGTTATGGACGCAGCGCAGCACAGCTGTTGAAACCAGTTTTCCCCCCAGCGCTGGGGGGAATTTAGTGAAACGTTTGAACTCCGATTTCGCGGGCTTTTTTTTCATCGCGTTTTTTTCAACTTTATAGGTTGAATTGGCATTTTTGATGATTTGTTTCGGTAAGTGCATACCGAAAGGTACCAGAATCTGCAAAGTTGTATTTTACATTGCATGTGACCTTTAAGGTAAAGATGATATTAACAGATACTATTTGCCTGTCCCAATTAACAGTGACAAAGTAACTTACCGAACATCAACTGGCAATGATCCGACATGGTAGCCTAGAGGAGTAAGGTCCTTGAAAACAGATTTTACATTGTCAGTGTTCGATCAAACAAATGAAATCACAAATCAATTCCAAGCAAATGCTTTCAATTTATGTACAAGTTACTAAGAAAGAAATATGTTTGTTTGATGTTAAAACGCAAATCACTCAAACTGAAGTGACAAATGTATTTAGTTTACGGTGAAATGGAATCAGTGTTTCAACCGACTAACTTCATGTACAAAGTGGATGAGTGGAATATGAATTGGAGAACCTGACTGCTGAGTATATTCAAACTTTACCTATTTTAAAGTCATTCCATTGCTAAAAAAAGATATTGGTTACAAAACATGTTTTCCAATCAACAACCATCACAGATGAGTCAAATGTCTACAAACATCCCAAAATGATGGCATGGTTTTGGGCTGACACTCATCAAAATGCTTTAAGGATATAGCTGAACGCAACCAACTTCACAACAAGAAGAGTGAACAGTTTCAACACATTATTTTGTCTACAGTGATCAGAAACCAGAGCTTTTATTTTCCTGTGGTCTTACCTGTAGGTCATCAAGGGCACCAAGGTCTTGTAATCTCTTGATAGCATTGCGGATGGCATCCTCCTTGGGAGGCTCTAGCAGGCTTTCAAGCACCTCCTGCATAGACAGAACAGTGACTTCTCAAATCATAAATAAAATATACAGCTTTGTGGATTACAACTTCTTGTTTATTACATTGAGGGACCTTTCGATGTAGATTCTTACATCGTTATCAAGCAATGTTAGAATCTACATCGAAACGTCGCTCAGCATAATAAACAAGAAGTTGTAATCATAGAGCTGTATGTTTCATTTTTGACTCACCAACTTCTAGAACGCCCATTAAACAAATTCTGAAATCATTTCATGAATACACAACCAAATATAGACACTGGAAGTCAAAATAATGAAAGGAGGATCTGATTTAACAATTACAGCTTAGAACCAGATGTGAATGACTAGTGTCTTCCTTTCTTTTTTAACAATGGTTCTGGCCTGTCTTAATTTCACTGGGTGACATGACCATGAAAATGTAACACACTGTTACCTGTATTCCATGTTTTTTAAATAAGGGAAGCATCTTGATCCTCAGGACAATCTGTTCCAGAGGTGCCCGCTGTATCTCTGAAAAGACATGCTTGGACAGTGAGACAGGCATCTTAGAACTTGCAAATTTTCCCAAATCATACCTTATGTGTACCAATCCTCTGCCCATCTCTGCCCACTCTGTTTGTACCCAATCTATCTAAATATCCAGTTTCTAACATTCCTATTCCTACCCACCCTAATCTCACCATTCTATCTCCATCCACACCCTATCCCATCGATACCCACCCACATCCCTAACCATCAATCCCTAACCATCAATTCCTATAGATCCATTCACACTGAACTATTTCTTGTTTTGATGATTGATATAAATTTGTCTTGCTATCACTGAATATGATTGGAATATATCTCATTATTGAAAACATTCAATATATTGTGCCGATGCCTGGTTTAGGAAGCTGCAAGCCTTGGCGGTCTTATCCAACTGGGTAAGAAGGATCACTGTGTAGTATAAGATTGTTTGTCAGTACAAACCATGTGTTCCTCACAAGATGGGTAGTATGTTGTGTCATGCAGGACACGAGTAGTGCGTGCAGAGCATGTGCATTGCACATGCAAGGCAAGGCGTAGGTTGCAAGTTGTATCCCAGTTCATTTCAACAGTAAATACCAAATATTAAAATCACATCTAAAATATATATTTGGGCTGTTCATAAGTTGGATCAAAACAACCTCCTCCATTTTGTTCGAAACAGTAAGCCCTTGACCTTGGGGAATTGGGTTGGACCTTTCGTACCCTCCCCTATTTCCCTCTGTCACAGGATTACTTTTTCAAGCCAAACATCAGTGTTGGTTTTGATCCTTTATATATAACCATCACTCACTTATCAGGTACAGAAAGATACAGGTACATACAGGTACACAATGTACTCTCAACTGACCAGGTATAGGTTGGGGGCGGAGGTGGTGTTCGAATCTGTGTTGTGTGAAGAGATGGAAGCAGACACCCGATGCCACACGACCTGCACGACCTTTCCTCTGTAGTGCATTGGCACGAGACACCCACACCATCTCTAAACTCTCCATCCCCTTGCAGGAATCATATCTGTACAGGAAACATTTCAATATTGTTAATGATCTTGTAGAATCACCAGCATTAACCCCAAACCATCAACAATAATAGTGACAAATTTCATCAGATTTGAGAGGCCTAAATCTAAAACATTGGTTAGGAAGGTCCCATGAAGACATCTTTTCTGTCTCCAAGAGGTTTGAAAACCTTCTTGTGAAATTCAAACTGTTTTTAAATGTAGACTTTCTTTCAAATCAGTGGGACTGGCTATTTAAGGTGAGTGAGCTTAGTTTTACTCCATACTCAGCAATATTCCAGCTATATGACTGGACCAGACAGTCCAGTGATCAACAGCAATAAATGTAATTGGGAACTGATGACATGATAAACCAGGACAGCGAGCCTCACCACCCAATGCCTTTAGTTGCCTCTTACGACAAGCATGGGTTACTGAAGACATATTTTAACCCGGATGGTCACAGGTACTTCTACTGTGAGTAGGTTCACCAGACTGCAAACCCTGGAGATGGAGAGGAAGCATGTGAGCTTGATACAACACTTTCTGTACTTGCCGTTTCTCCTTCATCCTCCCAGCATCAATGACATACACAACATCATCGATAGTGATGGACGTCTCCGCTATGTTGGTGGATATCACAATTTTAGTGACACCTTCTCGAGGTCGACTGAAACATTACACTCAGATATAGCAGATTACCTAAGTAAGTATGGTGCAGAAATGATTGCTTGATGTGGGTTATATGCCTCATTGAGTAATATTCCAGAAATATCATGGTGATGGACACCATAAATGGGTCTCACTCACTGTACCCACGTGGCGAATCGAACCCATGCCTTCAGTGTGACAAGTGAACACCTTAAACACAAGGCTACCCCACCACCCATATGGTGCAGAAAGACCACAGAAGATAACTGTGTCAATCCAGATTTGAACCCAGAGGACAATGTCACTCTGCTCAGCATGTTCCAGCGATGATTCCTATAGTATCACACCAAGCAGAATTCTCAGCACTTTTCTATGATAGGTTCTGTTCTATAACTGAAAATTGTAAATCCTCTCTCAAAAATCATATTAATGAAGTGTCTAAGAAATATTACTCACGAAAACACAGCATGCTGATCCTCACTTGATAAAGATGAATGAAGAGGCACTATCTTGTATCTAAGAACAGGAAATGTAAGAACCTGTTTTTGCAATGCTTTCAAAAGCTGCAAGAAATTGCAATGACAAACTACTGAAAAAGTTATGTTGCCCAATTATCTCAGAAGAGTTATTGGCATTAAAAATGCCACACAGTGTGACAGTCTTAAGTCCAAAAAAACCAGTTTAAGATATGATTTACAAGCAAGGGACAACATGAATAAAAACAAATACAATCAGCAGCTATCCACAATCCAAACAAATCCTAATACTGCAGCCACTCGGTGTCTCTTAGTACTGCTTCTACATTAGACCCATATTCCAGTTCCAAAACATGCCCTTTTACTACAGAATTATTATAAGATTCTTATATAGAGCACGTATCCAAGTAACTAGTGCTTGCTCAAGGCGCTGGCATATATTTTCCTCCATCATTGGATGTCAGTCTCAATGACCCATCATATTATCAATCTCAACTGCCTTGAAAATATACAACTCTTGTTGCCTTAAGGCCCACCATGTTATCTGTGACTTTCTCATCCTAACAAGGTACCCATTTACAAGTCCATCCACAACTAGGTGTATATTCATGGAGCCACTATCTGGTCATATACCAATGGATTCATGGGTTCTTTTAAGTGTATAGTGTTATGTACTGTACACTAGGGGTTGTGACAACACAGAAAGCGTGCACACACAAAGTTGACTCAAAAGTTTTTACACCCAGTCACAGGTGGGCTCGATCCTGACCCCTCAACTTCGCTGGACCACTAGCCTGGCGTTTTATCCAGCTCACCCACAATGCCCTTATTACTTTTCCAATACGCCTTTGTTCTTGACCCACCCACTGCTTTCTGTTCCTCACCCCACTTACCGACCGCCATCCCAGCTCACACTTGCCCCTATCTGTGTTCCTAATCACTGCCTCCTGTTCCTCATCCCACTTACCGACCGCCATCCCAGCTCACACTTGCCCCTATCTGTGTTCCTAATCACTGCCTCCTGTTCCTCACCCCACTTACCGACCGCCATCCCAGCTCACACTTGCCCCTATCTGTGTTCCTTATCACTGCCTCCTGTTCCTCACCCCACTTACCGACCGCCATCCCAGCTCACACTTGCCCCTATCTGTGTTCCTAATCACTGCCTCCTGTTCCTCACCCCACTTACCGACCGCCATCCCAGCTCACACTTGCCCCTATCTGAGTTCCTAATCACTGCCTCAGTTCCTACATCCACTCACCTTCCCCTGTTCCTACTTCCAAACTCTTTGCTTGTCATCAGCAAGTCATACAGAGTCTGTATCTCAGCAAAACCCGGCAAGAAGATCAAAATAGCGCCATCTTTGCGATACTGAAAGTAAAGTTTACAATAAACGCATTTTTAATAGATGTCACAAAAACAAGTCAAACATTGTACAGTACCCTTTCAATAACAATTTCCTACAGTATAGCAACAACAGGAAGGTATTTCCACATCCATATTATCGTTGGCGTTAATAAATTATTTAAAGCAGTGGCTGAGTGAGTGAGTGAGTTTGGTATAATGCCGCCTTAACAAAATTCCAACAGTATCACAGCATGGGACACCAGAAATGGGCTTCACACAATATATCCATATGGGGAATCAAACCCGGTCTTTGGCGTGACAAGCGACCACCTTAATCACTAGACTACCCCACTGAAATTTCTAGCAGCATTAAATCTTTCCATTGGTTTACCTCATGTTTTCCATCCACAATCCACTCCAGTATGGCCACAATGAGGTCATAGTTGATCTTCTCCATGTCCATGATAGCCATAGCCTTGATGGTGGACTTGCGATACTCTGGGCCAAATAGATGAGCAAACAAAGTGAATGTTGATTTATGCTACAAGATCTATGCTTGGCATCATGACATCAATCAGCTAGGGCAGACATTTTCTCCATGGACTCTGATTACATTGAGACATACATTGTATATCACTTAATCAAACACATGATTATGGGCAAGATAGAGAATGCTAATCACTTTCATTGCAAGATAGAGAATGCTAATCACTTTCATTACAAGATGAATTTCTTTTTGAAAATCAAGAATCCCTTGTAAATGAAGCATGTGATGAAGATGGACAGATGACCTTGCTGTTAGCTGTCAACTGGTCTCTCTAGGAAGTCAAACATCCAATCACTACTTTAGTCACAATGGTAAGGATGATACATGTAATTTGTTTCAGCTGGGCTTGATTTCTAAACTGTGTGTATTTTGTTTTGTTATAACATCACAATCAGCAACCTTCAACCTGTATGTAAATCAAATACTTTTTATCAAACAATGTGCTGATTTACACTACATGGTTGAGTTGACAGTCATGCAAACATGCCACCATCCCAACCATTAAATGAGTGAGCTTAGTGTAATTCTGCTTTTAGCAATATTTCAGCAATATCATGGCGGGGAACACAAGAAATGTGTTTCACAAATTGTACTGATGTATTTAACTGAACATACATCTTTGGCGGGGTAAGCAAACATTTTAACCAAAAGGTCACACCACCATCCCCACCTCCCCGCTTCAACCAAACCATTCAATAATTTCTTACAATTAATCAGTCTTAAAATCCACTGGACTTGGAATCCCCATGGATTCTATGGCGACAACTTTCCACAACTATTCAGATTCGTACCACTGTATCGATAGAAGAGTTGCTTGACTGAGAGGTTGTCATCCCTGATGTTGTCCTTGGCTGGCTCCACCATCACAGTGTTACCTATCTCCTCCAGTTCATCATGGATGTCGTCTGCTGATATACGACCTTGACCTCTACCTGGCTGGGCTCGCACGGCATTGCTTCGCTTGATTGGACGAGCATAGGCAGAATTCTCTTCCATTACAAATCTGTAATTGTGATCCAATTTGTCATGTGTTCATTTCAGGCAATGGTTGTATGTGCTTCATTTTACATGCAATTATCCACAATTGTGTGGTGCAGTAATAGGGGTCACAAGCTTTCAATCTTCTTGAGTAACAGTACATGACAGAAGTCTGAAAATAGTCACATTGGGACCAGACAATCCAACTATTGATAAACCATACTAAACTGACATCAGTGTTTAAAACTCCCTCCGAGATTAAAACAGACTGTCCCAGATGGTTGGGCAGGTGGGAATTTTAAATGCTGCTGACATACGATAGCATGCAATCAATCTGTGAACTGGGTCAACTATTACTTCTTTCAATGGTAACAGGTTAACAAGGACATCCACTGAACGACAAGATATAACAACTTGCACAGCCAATAACTTTTTGATAGTTTACATATCATAGACAAAGTCTGCAGCATCTGACAATGAATGAACTGCCTTTACTTACCGTGTATATTCAATGGCATCTTCTAAGAAGAACTGGTCAACTGGGAAGGTTCTCCCTGTGAATAAATAGAGATGTGTTTAGCATTAACATAGACGGATCCAGAAATTTTCCAGTTGAGGGGAAAGAGAGCCCCCTTAACATCCAACACACCCACCACACACACCACACCACACACCACACACCACACACCACACACCACACACCACACACCACACACCACACACCACACACCACACACACCCTCTTGATCCGCATAGGTTTAACACATGATGAAGTCCAAATGCAGCTTCATGTTGTGGAAGTGACACAAAGTAAACAACGTCATGGACAACAACTACTTGTTTTTTACTTTGCATGACAATTCAATGTTGATTTCTCCTCAGATATAATTTTGGCTACACATTGGTGAACGTTTTTTCATCAAAATATTGCTCTAAGCAGTAAGCAAGAAGCTGTTACCTGTTAAAAACTGTATGCTATGTAATTTACTCTGCAACTTCCTAAAATGCCAGTCAAACTAAAAGCAATGGTCTCGTCCATGTTTGAAGAATGAGTAAGTGACTGAGTATGATTTTATGCCGCGTTTAGCAATATTCAAGCAACATCACACTGCTGGACACCAGAAAAGGGCTTAACACATTGGTGGGGAATTGTACCCAGGTTTTTAGTGTGAAGAGCACATGCTTTAACCACTAAGATAACCCACTGCCCCTTAAAGAACACATGACACAGAAGTCCTCCATATTTTTCCACATGAGAACAAACAAGACATGATGTAAAGCCTCCAAAAGATTTACAATTCGGAATAACTGTTTTAGTCAATTTTAAAACTAAAATAGGTCACTAGATTTTTCAGGGAGAACATATACTCACTGTGATTTAAAAACAGAAGCAAAAATTATTTGGAATAATGATGGTAAAGCAAGCATATGCATTAGGACATATGTGTCAGGGAAAGACTTCTGATAATAAAATATCCTCTATATAATCTTTTAACTGGTCCACCCACCAGGAATTTCCAAGACAGGACAATCCTTAAAGTAGTGAGAAAACAGATCTGCATTCAAGGTCGCACTCATCAATATAACTTTGAGGTCCCGTCGCACACGCAAGAGGTTGCGCAATATCATTATCAGAAAGTCACTGGAATGAAATTGAAAACAATCTTGAAACAAGAAGCTAATATCGTCTTATAAGACAGTCACACATAAGGCAGCCATTGTCTTCAGAGAAATATCACGTATAGTGAAGTCAATGACCACAACATAACATGATCATCCAGAATTTGTCAATTTTGAAGTTTAACAGCAAAGAAAATGCAACCCTGAGGATTTTTTGCCAGGTTTTGAAATAGAAGGCATAAAAATAAATGCTTACTTTCATGAGATTTCATTTTTTTGAAGCTGTTCACTATATTTACACAGGTAAATACTTGTAAAAAATAATTCAGGTTTACTCTGGCATTCTGACCTGTCTTCAGATCGTTCATGTACTTCATCAATAACGAGATGTGTAACACCCTCAAGGTTAGGGTCACCTTCCAGTTGTCGAAGAATTATTCCTGTGGTGCAGAACAGTAGACGTGTCCAGGCAGACTGAAACCAAAACAGCCAACCTAGCTTGTTGAAGTAATGATGACTACAAGTGCAACAGAAATGATTTCATATAGGTGAACAACTTGTATGTTAGAGCTGGAGCTATAATATGAGATGGCTGTTTCTGGAGTTTCTTTCATCGTTGTAGCATTCGTGCAATATTACTCAGTCACTTGATGTTAGGAGAAATTAGGTTTATTGTTGCATTCGTGAATTTCACAATCTGGCAGTCCATGTTGAAAATAACCCGTCCTGGGCAGTCAAGCAGGCAGGTATTTCGCTTGTTTATACAGTAAAATACTTTTATAACGAACTACAAGGGACCACTGAAATTAGTTCGTTATATCCGTAGTTCGCTATTCGTGAAAATCCACTGAAAGAACAGTAAAACACACTATACAGTACAACACATTCCTACTCAGTTTATTCGTACATTCATTCATATTATGTTTTTTCACTACAAAGTCAGTAATCTTACACAGGTCACTAATCATTGAATATATCGCATTTTAAAAGTCTCACAAGTATCAAAAGCTTCTGTCCACATTTCTGATGTGTGTGGGAGGCATATACACAGGCATTTTGAGGGGATGCACTTGTCGTTTTCTATTAAATCGCCAAAGACCGAGTTGCTGTGCCGGAAGTATGCAAAACTTGGTCGTCAGTGAGAGTCTTTACGGCCTCCGGCAATCTGATTGGTTAATAAATCAAACTACAAATTCACATGGGTGTAAAAAGTGGAGTGTGTTTTGATGTCTAACTCATTGGTCAGATTTCAAAGTGAGCGCCGCTAATTGACACTGACTGAATTTGCTCAACTGACTATTCACACCATTAATTAGAGTTAACTGGAACTGTCGAGGATTTTAAAGTGAGCATCGCTTACTGGCAATGACACTGATTGAGTTCGCTCAGTTCGTTATTCACACCGTTAATTTGTGTTACCTGAGACGCACGGGCATTGCAAATCAGTTCGCTATAGCCGGTAAGTTCGTTATAGAGAATTCATTATTCACGACTTTTATATATGATAACATATAGTGGTTTATTCGGGACTTTTAAAACAGTTCGCGATAGCCGTCAGTTCATTATATCCTTGTTCGTTATAAAAGTATTCTACTGTATCAGCTTGTTTATACCACTCAGGACGTATGCTAGTTTTGGCAGTGGTGAACAACACTTCCCCACTCAGTCTTAAAACTCTGAGTTACCACGGTTCCATTTCACAAAGCTCTTATAAGCCTGAGATCTCTTAACTTTTCTTGAAGCATTCACACAGATCTTGATTCATTCCCTCAACAGGGCTACAAAGAGGAATACATCACGTGACATCTGTGGTATGTTATAGGGACTTCAAAACTACTATACCTGTTTGCTCTCCAGTCTGATCTGATAGCCGACACTACGCCCTAACTTTTCACACCGTTCTTCCGCCACCCTCTCAGCCACAGATATCGCAGAAATACGTCGTGGCTGTGTACAGATGATGTTACACATCTTCGAGTTCTTTGACCTGAGGTATTTGTCCAGTATAAACTGTGGTACTTGTGTTGTCTTTCCACAGCTATGAAACAGAAATTGCTACAATCATCTTCCGACCAGGCTCTCAGTCTAATTTACAAACATATCCTAAAGAAGCATTTTAAGAACAAATCCAAATCCCTAGGGGAATCCGGTCCATTCAATAAAATTCAGTTCAAACAAATAACTTAATTTAAATTAGGCTTCAGAGTTGAGCTTTACACATACAAGTGTAACGGACTGTAAGTAGTGAAAATTGTAAAATGACTTTAAATTAGCAACACCTCCTCATTTCGGGTACAAAACACTTGCCTTATCCAGTGATATCCAGTATATCATTAAGTTATGTAATGCAGTAGTAACTCAGATTTGAAGAGGTTTAGGAATTAGGTGGTCAATGATATGTCCTGGGTCTCAGACATAGAACCGATCCCCCAAATACTGGGTTGCAACCCTACCCTGTCATTCCACTGATGACGACAACTTGGTTACTCTCAATGGTGTCCACAATCTCATCTTGTCTGTCCCAAGCTGGTAATTTGCCACGCTGAGTGATCATACTCTTGTAACTATCGGATGACTACCAGTCAATGAAAATATGAACATGGTGAAAGGAGGAAACATACATACATTGATACAATAATATTCCAACATGGATACTATATTAATAATAGAGTACCAGTAGGCACAATTTATGGATAGCAACTTTTATCATTTATTATTATCTTGACTCTTGACATAATGTGGGTTTGAATCCCCAATTGGTCTGAACACGGGACAGTATTTCCAGATTTGTTTAAAGCCTCGATTGTATTCTAAGATTGGTTTGAACCCTGGATGGGATTCCCATATTGGTTTGAACACCAGATAGTATTCCCACATTGATTTGAACACC
Organism: Haliotis asinina; assembly: GCF_037392515.1. NCBI lineage: Eukaryota > Metazoa > Mollusca > Gastropoda > Lepetellida > Haliotidae > Haliotis > Haliotis asinina. Next base: position 33,359,597 of record NC_090287.1, on the reverse strand, counting down.
AGATGGTATTCCCAAATTGCCTTGAACACCAGGTGGGATTCCCCATATTTTTACAACACCAAATGGTATGTACTCTCATTTTGGTTTGAACCCAGATGGTATTCCCATATTGGTTTGAACCTAAGATGGGATTCTCAGGTTTTAACCCCAGATGGGATTGATGGATTGTTTGATCCCTGAATGGGATTCTCAGTTTGCTTTGAACATCAGATGGGATTCCCAGTTTGGTTTGATCCCTGGATTGGATTGCTGGTTTGGTTTGAAGCCCAGATGGTGTTCCCAGATTGGTTTCACCCCAGGATGGGATTCTCAGAGTAGTTTGAACTCTAGATAGGATTCAACCTTACAAAAGTACAAAATTCTGTACATTACAGAAGAAGTGTACTCTCAAATATAACATATGCCACATTACATCATTTTCTAAATAGCATTATGCATTCAGACAGAATTCACTGTCCCTATGTTGAGCTGGTACATGAAAGAATTGGCAGTCATTTAATTGCATCCACAAATTCTCAGTCACTTCTACGGAGTTCTAAGGGACACTTATCCATACAATATACAGATATCACAATGATAATGACCTGTAAAGACGTTATTTGTGACATTTCATAAATATTTATAAACATGTTTACATGAACCAGAGACTAGTCACATGCAGTCATCTCTAAAATGAATTATTTACACTTCAACAATCCTTTCATACCTGTTTCTTTTCAAAGTCATCCTTCATCAGTCTGTTTTTCTTGAACAGTTCTGTTTTGTTTACCCGTCTTGGGACAATGTCTTTCCTTCCATACTTCTGCATTGGAATGAGTTCCTCCTCTCCACTGTTCTTCTCTCCCTCCTTTTCCATCATCTCAATCATCTGCTCCACCTGCTCATCATTTTCATCATCTTCATCTGCATCTGCATCTGCATCAGCAGAGGCATCAGTGCTGCCCTCCGCAAGATGGCGATACCGATTCCGGGAAATGATCGCCTTTGGCACACTGAACTCCAGTGGGGGCTGTTCCACTAGACTTTGCAACACTCCATCATCTTCCAACAGACTCAGCAAGGTAAATATCACAGGCTCGTGGTGTGCCGAAAGACTTTTGGCTTCTTCTATCAAAAACCGTGTTATATGTAGGCAGCTGTGAGCCGAGAGGAAAGGGTGGGATGAGGAGAAGGCTAAAAATGGCGGTTCGTGGGGGTATTTGTTCCCAGGGGGAAACCGCACCTCTAGCTGATATGAACTGTGTATTTTGGTATGCTGTTCATCAATGTTGTCTTCGTCTGGGTTTATCACAGAATGCTTGTGTCTACATTTACTTCCAAATTTACATGATCCTTTTTGAAAATATTTACATATATTCTTGTCATATTGTTGTGTGACTGATTGCTTTGGTTTTGAGGGTTCAGGTTTAAGGATCTGATTCAGGGATTCAAGATCAAGATAAAGAATCCATATTTTGTTTGATATCCTCTCTTCAAATTTATCCTCGTAAATAGACTGTAAGGCTGTCATCTCCTCATTGCGAGCATCCAGTATCTCCTGCCATTCCTCTGACGTCTGCTCGCTGTCTTGGGTAGTGTCCACTTTCAGCAGATTGAAACATTCACACAGTAAATGCTCCAGAGAGGCTCCTATGTCCTCATCACATGCTTTCAATGCCTCGGTACACCGTTCCTTATCAAATCCATATCTGCAAAAGCAAGATCAAGACATGTCAAGGCAACATCCCATACTTCAATGATAATGTTGAAATTTGGTTACTTATTATTCCAAATTGAAATGCTGCTGTGTCACGATGCATCGAGCCTAGGGCCTTCGATAGAGTGAATCAATACAAAATTTTACACTGTCATATATCCCAATACAATACTTCAGATGGGCCATTATTTTCAATACTTCTGATTCACAATATCTGGGAGGGAAGACATGCTTTTGTTTGATGATCAAAATATATGCGCATTTATTTTCCCTTTATAAGTTTCTAAGACATTCTTGCATCAAAAACTATGTCAAAGACAGCACCTGTATTCTATTAACATTCACAAAGTCTGTGTATAAACTTACTTATCACATTTCTGAATGAACACTGAAAACCACTGGCAGAATCTGGAGAAATACTTTAAAATGGTTTACTTTTGATCTTAAGATGGTTTACAGTTGATGTTAGAATTAATGATTTTAGGATTATGATATGTACCATATTGTATCACCACCCTTGTATATTGGAATTTGTATTGTATCGCAGAGTAAGTGCACAATATTTTGGCAACATATCTTTGCAACTAAATTTTAGTATCATGATGCATTGTTGCAGGTTGCACGGCAAAACCAGCACTAGCTTGTGCAGCTGTACAAGACTTCTCAGATGTATGCAGGTTGTTATGTAGGTCTGTGAGCAAACTAGTAACATGTTTCTGGTAACAGAGTCCCAGTTCCAGTCCCTACAATAGGACTGCATCAAACATACAAAGATGCTTTGCTATAACTTAGAGTATGAACAGATGAATAAAAATGCTTAAAAAGTATGAGTGTGTTTGCTGTTTTGTTTAATGATATTTAGGAGTCATCTTTGTATGAATTCCAGAGTTGTAGATGGTGTGCTTCCCCTGGAGTCATAGTCCATGTTACTTGGGCATGCACTGTTTTTATTTGTGTGCTTAAATATATAAAATAACTTTTAATCCATTACATGTATCTGAATTCTGATGCCGGAAATGAAATCAGGGGTATCCAATTACCCTTTGAGCCAAATTTTGTATAAATACACCCCAAAACAGCAAAGTTATGGAAAAATTAAGATATTTTCGACAAAAAAAGTGGTCCGCGATTTTCCAGTAATTATGAACACACTTGATCCAAACCTGGCCCCAGAATTTCGACACTTTAATTGCCTCTAAAATATTTGTTTATGGTCCGATTTTCAAAAGGAAAAGTGATCTGAAATCAGTAGAATGCCAGCTATCAGACAATGTTATTTGTATACATCTATCTGTAATATGAAAAAATCATGTGGTATAGCTACTATAAGATCAAAGGCACTAACCAAACGTCTTGCGCAAGCATCCTAAACTATAGTTCAGGACAAAATTTACTTTACCACACTATACATTGGGCAGGGTGAACAGTATTTCCCAAAGAATGATTAAAAACACATTCCTGAAGCACAGCAATTCAGAAATATGATGTGCTCTATGCACTTGCAGAGAGTTTAATGTAGGTACTTGTACTCCTGATCACACAAATAAGTCTGTAGCTGTGATTAAGAGGAAGAGACAGTGGTAGGAGTTTTGATGGTATCTGGAAGACAGTTTCAGTTGCATGCAGCTAATCATTCAATCAAAACTCTCCAGTCATTTTATTGACAAATGAGATACCTAGGACCAAAGGACAATGCTTGTTATTGGGAGTAGTTTTACTTATGCACATTACATACCTTGCAAGTTTCTGTATTCCAAACTGACTGATGGCTTTTGAAGCCTTCGCCTTTTTGGATGTATCTCCACCATCTTCGAATTGTCCATAGAAAGCAAAGCTGCAGCCATCTTGGATCTGCAAGGGCTGCTGTGTGATCCAGTACTGATGATCATCTCTCGTATCCAGCTCATCATACTCATCCTCTCTACAACACCACAGAAGTCATGAGCCATCTGGCAGCACTTCAATGACACATGAACCATTAATTGGGAGGACATAACCATCTTCTTCCCAGCAGATTAAGAAGGTTGCAGGTAATAATGATAATGAGGGTGTGTTGAGGTAGACTATTGGTTAAAGGGTTCTTTAGGCTAGCCGTCATTCAGGTTCAGTTCCCCACATGGAAACAATGTGTGAATCCAATTTCTGGTGTTCCTAGCCATCTTATCGCTGGAATGCTGCTAAAACCGGCATAAATCCTGATAATATAGACTACTATCACTATAGAAACATAATGAATCAAGCCTTTATAAAATGAATAAAGCAAAAAAAAAACATTCCTGTCAAAACGAACATAAACTATTAAAAAATCATCAAATAGTCATTGTGTTGATAATCAAAAGAAAATGTGTGACAGCATTCTCACTCGGGCATATCCAGTTCTTCACCATGCAGGTCTCGCAGCATGTCTCGTACCATTTCCTGGTTCTCTGTACTCATCTGCAGATGCTGCATTGTGACCTTGACTTGTGGCGCATTGTGACGGCGCTTTGGGGCTGTGTATCTGAGGATTAGTGAGCTAACACATCATGCATCATTTATCATGCACACAATCATTATGCTTGACAATGGAGATATTAATTTTAAAGACCTATATACAGAGACAAGATTCTGAAGTTGAAATGGATTGCATGACATTAAGTGAGGGTAGCTTATTTGTGTATAGAGCTTTGAACTGACAAGCAAAGATTACATTATTTTTAGAGTCATGATGCACAAGTCTAATTATATCTACAGAAATCTGTATTTCAAAGGATGCAAATAGCCACAAAATGACATTAACAGGAGATTTATTAACAGGGTGGGGGGCGATAATACCAGTAAACCAGTATACTGCAATTCAAACTTCACAATACACTGCAGTACACTTTTCACAAACTGGTTCACCCGATACAATTGGTAATTTTCGTAATGTAGTCAAAACTACTAAGAACAATTGTATCTTATATATACTATTATGCATCAGTTGTTCTGAGAATGTTTACTGTTCATAAAATTGCATTTGCGTGATTATTATTCCACATAAATAAGAAACATTGGTACCGACAAACCAAAACAGCGGATGCCACGGCAGGTGATGTTTTTCTTTAGAAACTTTAGAGTCTTCTATTTGGAGATGTTTTCAATTGATCTCCTGTAAAATTATACCTGAGTCCCAACAGTAGCAAGTTGCATTGTTTCAAATGAACAGAAACAGTTATTTCAGTACCTTAATTCCACATGTTACACCTCACATATCACAATTTATCATCCAAAATTGTGTTCCACAGGAGATATCAAATTGACAGTAGGATTTGTGCAGTGCCCTGACAATGCTATGACATTATGAGCTGATGATGTCGCAATGTTATGACATCGCTGCACTGCAAATGTAATGTCAGTACTGTTTCCAGAGATGTACATTTTTCATTGAAAACTAATGAAGAACGCTTTTTTAATGATAAATAGAATCTCACCAGTGAGTCTAGTGATATCAGCTACATCAACACTTATTGATAAAGGTAAAAATATCCTTGGTAGTCCTTGGACATTAGTTACTTTATCAACTCGTGTTGACATATCTGATATCATTCAACACTTGGGTGAGATTCTCTAGATATCGCAATACAAAAATTTAGGCAATATCCAACCCAACATATTAAGCTACTAAATGCAACCAACCATGATATTAACTGGAGTATATATCAAGCAGGTAGTGTGCAAATACATTTCTCTTTTCTTCACTATTACACAATTTTTCACCATGAGTTCTTTGAAACATTACTTCATGTATTCTCCGTACACACAGAAATTATGGAAGTAGTCTGTTATTGTTACCCTCTATCATAATAATCGTCAGCATCATCAAGAGGTAATCCATCCAGAGGGTGGTCTTCCCAGTCATATTTATCATCCAGGCCCTTCCTTGTGAAACCCGATCCACCTCCTCGAGAACCTCCACGCTGACTTTCCTGCTGACCTCGGCCACCTCCCCCTCTTCCTCTCTGTCCACGCCCTCTAGCAAATCTTCCTCCTCCTCTGTTTGGGCGTCCACGCCTCTTAACTGACCGGCCTTCCATTAGAACTAAAAATATGTGCTATTGAATATTGTGTTTCTGTTACTGGCACTTTATTACAGGAAAATATATATGGTGTGATAAATTGAAGAAACTAGAAAACGCTTCAGGAAAACATGAGATATTTATAACATGTGGTCATTGGAAGGCATGTAATGACTGTTCATTACAAATCTTGCAAGTTTTGACCTTAACAGAAACACAAAATTAACATTTAATCTACACACAATGACACAAAAAACCTAAAAAGAAAACTTTAGAGTACTTGAAAGCAAGTACATTTAGCATAGATGAGTGCAACATTAGATTTTGCAGACAGCTATAAACAAATAAATATGGCATGCAAATACTTAAATGAACTTCAAGTGTAAAATATGCATTTATTGCAGGCATTTTACTTTAGATTAGATTTCCCAAATACATGAGAGCAGCCATCTGCTGAATGATGATGCAGCCATCTTTGTTTTCAGTAGCATACAGCATATGTTTCATTGCCATTTTCTTAGTGACATTGCCCTTCTCTATACATCACGTACATACTGTCCATGACATGCACAGATGGATCAAACATATGATTAAACAAATCATCTTGGGACACAGAAATGCTTGGAGTTAATTGTTTCTTTGATGCCTTGAAACATAATGCATGCAATTTCTGATAAAGTTCTGAGTGAATAAGTGAGTTTATTTTTATGCCGCATTCAGCAATATTCCAGCTGCAATCAAGTCTGGAACTTACAGTCTACTGATCAACAGCATAAGCATTGATCTAAATAACTGGGATACCCGTAACATGCATCAACAAGTCAGCAAAGCTGACCACCGGATCCTGTTATAGTCGGCTCTTGCGACAAGCCTGGGTTACTGAAGATCAAAGTTAACCCAGATCTTCACGGGTGATATACTCATGGACTCAAGCATGTTTAAAGATTGAAACAGGCAAGGACATCAAAAGAAGACCAGCTGTCCACCATCTTTACCGAGGAGATGACCATATGTCCGTGCGCCACCTTGTCCATCATTTTTAAAATATTTAATCAGTCTTCAGAAATTTATTGATGATCAAGTTTACAAGTTCAGGTTAAGCTGGGGTAATATTCTGCATGCATCATGTTCACATGTTCATTGCTCCAGATGCATAGTTAACTGTGGGATATACAGTTGTCGAAGACACCACCTGATACAAGCTTGACACGAGGTAAAAGTTTTGGTTTTCAGTTGCTTCCTCCTAAAATATTACAGACCACGAAGATTAACACTGTGTATGAGAAATTAATTACTTTACTAGATACGCTTACTGTTACGGTGTTGTCTCCAAACGCTTTCTGCTAACAACAAGACATCTGCAAAATGTTATCAGACCTGTCAGTGTGTCACTATCAAATGTTGGATAGTTGTGCAATCTTCACAGAGGAAAAAATGAGGCAAATATTCGATAATAAGACTTGTGATAACTGTATAACCACTAACGAGTATTTGTGGTCCTAATTCCAAGAAAGGTGTTTCGTAGAATGGTAATTATAGACCACCTGTTTACTTTCTGTCTGTCACTCCATATCCACGTGTGGCACTCAAACCGGAAGTTTACGTCTGCCTCGGGTTGCATACAAACTACTTCCAAACATTTTCCGAAATACGGTTCATATGGTGGCTGATTCGGGCCATCGCTTTATCGCCCGGCAAAATCAAGGCGACATCGCGACAAAGCGATAGCACGACACGACATTGCGATACGGCGACACGATATAGCGATATTGCGATAAGGCCAGAAAACGAAATAGCGAAAACACGACACGAAATAGCGATAACACGACACGAAATGGCGATAACTAGACACGAAATGGCGATAACTAGACACGAAATGGCGATATCACGACACGAAATGGCGATATCACGACACGAAATGGCGATAAAACTGGGCGACATTGCGATATTGCGATAAAGCGAAAAGGCGACATTGCGATATAGAGACACGATATGGCGATACAGCGACATTGCGATAACGCGAAAAGGCGACATTGCGATATAGAGACACGATATGGCGATACAGCGATATTGCGATAAAGCGATACAGCGACAGTGCGATATAGCGACACAGCGATATAGCGATACAGCGACATTGCGATATGACGATATTGCTCCCTTTCCATTTGTGAAATGTGCAAAAGTGGATAAGTTTATTCACTTTTAGAATCTAATATGTGAAGTATGGGATTAAACATCTGGCTAATAAAAAATAATTTACATGATTAATGTTCATGGGTTTCAGTCTATCTCTACAGATATTTTTAGATTAAGAAAGTCTGGGTCTTGTAGTTGTTATTGCATGATGCCTCTGGAAGACGATTTGGAAACAAACAGTTAAACTCATGTGTGGCCATGGTAATGTGCAGAAAAGGATTAATGAAGCTGATTTCCCGTTTTCCGAAAGTCTACGTCTTGCCGTGTCAAGTTAATGTTTAGTACTAATGTCATGATTTTTATCAGTTCATAATGCACAAAGTGCAATTTTGAAATATACTAGTATACCTCAATGTGCTAGGCTCGTTCAGAGCACATCATCCTGCCGCCGACTGGTATATACTGGATGAAGAACGTGCTTTACGTGCGCATTCTAGTAGCATCTCATGTTTGTTTATTTATTTATTTATTTATTTATTTATTTATTTATTTATTTATAACCTTATCTTTTACTTGTTAAAGTTAACACTTTCTCGATTTGGTTGTAGCTTAGAAGTTCGTTTTAAAGTACGACAATGATAAATTTGTGGACGTGGCCGATAATACCGCTTAACCGTTATATTGCCATACGAGCTTCACAGTACTATATTTCGCAAACCGGTTCACCCGATACGATCTGCCATTTTTGCGATGTAGCCAAACTACTAATAATATTCGTATTTCCTTTATATCATTATATATTAATACACTCCGTATTGGGTCCTCTTATGTTCCTTGTTTAGATAAATGAATCACTTATTGGTATCAAGCAACATACTTTTATTTGCTGATGATACCTCCCTTTACATAATCATACGCAACTCCACCGATGCACCAAGAATGTTGAACAGTGATCTTGCTAATCTGTCTGAATGAAGAAATGAATTGCAGGTGTCGTTTAGTCCCCCCAAACCAGTGACAACGTTATTCACTGAAAGGCAATACCTCGAGCGAAAACAGATTTAATGATGGATGACTATCATAAACATTTAGGGCTACGATTTCAAAGCAATGGTATATAGAATATGCAAATCGAATATCAAGTAAAGAAACTAGTCCTATAATATATTGCTTTTGGAATTTTAAATGTGAACTAATAAACTAAACAGAAAGACTGTATATATCATTCCTCCTTCCTGTATTTGAATACTGTGACTTCATTTGGGACAACTGATCCCAAGAACAAGGATCAGTACTAGAAAGATTACACCTTGATGCTCATCGTACCTTAAGCGAGGCCATCATGGGTCATCAGTCATTAAACAAATGACGAAAGAAACATGTATGCCATCTCTCTTTCAAAGGAGAAAGAATCATAAATGGTTTATTTTTTATAAGATGGTACATGTTTAACGCCAGAGTACTTAACAAGATAAGCTCCACAAGAAGTGGGCAAAAATACTCACTATTGCCTTCATAATGCCAAAGATACTCAAGACAGCCAGAACAAAAACAACTAGACGAGTTTAACAGTATTACACTCTCTTCTTCCATTAGTCATACAAGGCTACAATAATCTGGACGAATATGTAAATCGGCAGAGTTATTGTCTAAATTTAAATTATATCTTACTTATTACACTCTCATTTTCAGAGCTATAAATACTTTAATTATTGCCACGCGCTTTTTCCAAATTATCATGTCCAAACTGAGACTGGGTGTAGTGTTTTAAACTTATACCATTTCGAAAGACATAAAAAGAAAACAGTTCATACCAATGTGGCTTTTTAACAGAAGATACCCCGTACTTCACTTTTTGCCCTGTATTTCGTCATATCAGACATAATATAACCAGTACTTCTACCGCAATAGATTCTCTGTTGAAGAAATAATCTGTGGCAAAGATAACGTATCCAATATTCATGCAGAATTACTTCTTACATCCATTTATCATTTCATAATTCAACTCCAAACGTATGGCTAAATAACACATAAACTCCTTTTCTTGGTTTTGAAAATTGCCTCATTGAATTATACATCCTTTTACAATCTCTTAATCGTGTTTAATTCGTTTAAGCTGTTTTCTCTTGGGAGAGGCATCAATACAGGCCTTGTTCGATCTGTTTGCCATTCCTTTTTGTGGGTTCTCTGTTGTCTTTCTGATGTCTTTTCTTCTTTTTTTTGAACAAATACTGTTTAAACCGCATATTTTTAGTTTCGAAAATGTTTATTGGTCATGTGATTGTACTAGCATGAATTTTAAACCATGTGAATTAAAGAAAATAGATTGGTAGGGCACTTGTTGTGGGGATAAACAAACCGAAATGGTTGACCCCGCTGCAGACGCTTTTTCTCGAGTTCATCTGAGCAAATCATTCAGAAACATGTTCATTTGATCTCTCCTACAATCACACCTGATTCCTAACTGGCTAGTGGCATTGTTTCAAAAGAAATTAAACAGTAATTTCATGGCCTTAAACCATGTGTTCCACTTTCACAATGTACTGCAATACATATTGCAGTACGCCAACGTATATCACAAAACATCGCAATACGAACATTTTGGTAACACCCAACCCTGCTAATGACTATTTAGAAAAAAATCGGTAAATATCTCAAACATTTCTACATTTACTGTAATATTTTTTGTCCTTTTGTACGGAACAATGTGTCGACGTTGTAATAGTATTAACCACCCCACCATTCAAATACAACATTGACATGGTCAGAAAGCAAACAAACAAACAAACAAACATACATGTTTTTATCTGTTTTCAAATCGTTTACCAGAGGGATCATGCTATAACAACTACAAGACCTACACTTTCTTAATCTATAAATATCTGTAGAGATAGATTGAAACCCATGTGCATTAATCATATACATTGTATTTTGTTAACTAGATGTTTCACCCCAAAAACATTTACATCCCCGCACATGTACCTTTCCTGTAAAATTCTATTGCTCTAGCCTCAACAAACCTAAAATAAAGTCAATTCCACCCAATTTTGTATCAAATTGTTTAATCTAATCATGTGTAATATTGTATCTCGGACTGTTTAATTGGGCTGTCTCCTCAAACGCTGAAGGTCATCAGTGGGTCCACAATACTGTATTCGGCGTCAAATATATTTTGCTTTAAATTCTTTAAATTCTGAGAGTGACTTACTATACTTACTGAAATTAATTCAGTGTACAATGTAATATTTTCTTATATATAGATACAAGAATAAAAAGTCTTCTACAACTTTTCTTTATGATCATATTATCATTTCGTAAAGAAGAAAAAAAAGGCACAGTATGATGGCAAATCCGTTCTGGTGAAATCCTATAGCCTACAAAGTTAGCATGACCATGGCCTGCACAACTATCACAGTTTGAAATATGTCATCACTCATCGTGCTTTTGGATGAGCTATAGCTATTTCTGTAAACTGGATGGTTTTACAAATGCGTTTATCTCACATACTCCACCTATCAGATTCTAAAACAGAATCAGCTTACCCGCTTTTCCATATTTCATAAATGGAAAGGAAGCAATATCGCAATATCGCAATGTCGCTGTATCGCTATGTCGCAATATCGCTGTATCGCCATATCGTGTCTCTATATCGCAATGTCGCCTTTTCGCGTTATCGCCATATCGCAATGTCGCCCAGTTTTATCGCCATTTCGTGTCGGGATATCGCCATTTCGTGTCGTGATATCGCCATTTCGTGTCTAGTTATCGCCATTTCGCGTCTTGTTATCGCCATTTCGTGTCGTGATATCGCTATTTCGTGTCGTGTTATCGCTATATCGTGTCGGGTTTTCGCTATTTCGTTTTCTGGCCGTATCGCAATATCGCTATATCGTGTCGGCGTATCGCAATGTCGTGTCGTGCTATCGCTTTGTCGCAATGTCGCCTTGATTTTGCCGGGCGATAAAGCGATGGCCCGAATCAGCCACCATAGGTTCATCATTAATAAGATTTTTGTAATTCCTCATAAACACACGTTATACATGATTGACCCGTCTTTATTTTCCACAACTAATCTTTGATGAAGTAGAACGATTCAGGAAATAATTTGTGGACATTTGTGAATACAGGACTTCAATATGATTTGACAACAATTATTAGTATACATGTATATCTTTCATCGTGCTTATCAGTCAAAATTACAGAACATTGGTTGATTTTTCTCCCTTGATTTTTCTCCGCCGCTTGCAACAGTTTTTTGGTACCAATAAGTATTTTGTGTCAGTTCTCATCCAGTGGCTGGAATCGTGAATAGTGACCGCAACGATGTCCTATATCATATCTGCATGTTTCAAGAAGTGACCGAGTGAGAAAGTGAGTAAAGAGAGCGTGAGTTTAGTTTTACGCCGCACTCAGCAATATTCCAGCTATATGGCAGCGGTCTATAAATAATCGAGTCTGTACCAGACATGCCAGTGATCAACAACATGAGAATCGATCTACACAATGGGGAACCGATGACATGTGTCAACCAAGTCAGCGATCCTGACCACCGGATCCTGTTAGTCTCCTCTTACGACAAGCATAGTCGCATCTTATGGCAAGGATGGGTTGCTGAAGGCATATTCTACTCCGGCACCTTCACGGGTCGAGTGAGTTTAGATTTAACATCGCATCAGCAATATTTCAGTCATATCGTGACGACTTTCACAGATGGTTTAAGTATAAATTAGCATTCCCAGAAATTATTGAGAAAGTTGTTTCACCAAATATCTAATACACGTGTATAAACTATAGACGTTTGACTTAGATAATGATGCTCTTACAGTTCAAGTGTATTTTCAGTACTTTGTGAGATCTCCATGCCCTGTAATACACCACTGTATGCACCTAGGTTTGTTGGAAATCCTGTGACAGAGTATCCCAATACTTGACCACTTCCCAATACTTGACCACTCATCAGATGGGTACACAAAGTACGCAGTCTAGACTACCAGTTGTCCGACTTTCATTTTTTTGTGGAAGTCGCGGTGGCTGACTTTGTGTGCTGGCGATTAGGTGCCTGACTCTGAGGGTGCGGGTTCGAATCCCGGATGGGACTCAACCGAAAAAAGTACTAGAATTTGTACTTTACTTAGAAAGTGAAATCCCAAATATGACATATGTTGCACTTCTTGCTTCATAACTTCAATATTTCTTAGTCCTTTTTGGTTTACCTGACGTTCATTAGCCCCATACATTCTCAGTGGGTTGATGATCTGTGCTGTAGCCGGGCCAGTCTAAATTTTGAATAGTTCCAACCGAAAAGCAATGTTTTGTGAAGCCAACAGTGTGTTTTGCGTCGTTGTAATGCTGGGACATCCAATTTTCTTCATCTCCCAAACACCTCAGTGATGTAAACGCAGTGTTACGAAACATTTTTATTTCACATTTACCTTTGTCATACTCTGACCCGTGAAGGTCCCGGGGTAGAATAGGTCTTCAGCAACCCGTGTTTGCCATAAAAGGCGAGTTTTCTTGTCGTAAGAGGCGACTAACGGGATCGGGTGGTCAGGATCGCTGACTTGGTTGACACATGTCATCGGTTCCCAATTGCCCACATCGATGCTCATGTTGTTGATCACTGGATTCTCTGGTACAGACTCGATTATTTACAGACTGCTGCCATATAGCTGGAATATTGCTAAGTGCGACCTATAACTAAACTCACGCAATCTTTACTCACTTTCTCACTCACTCTCGTCTTGGAACAGATATGATGTACGACATCGTTGCGGTCACTGTTCATGATTTCAGCCACTGGATGAGAACTGACACAAAATACTTATTGGTACTAAAAAAACTGTTGCAAGCGGCGGAGAATAATCAAGGGAGAAAAATCAACCAATGTTCTATAATTTTGACTGATAAGCACGATGAAAGATATACATGTATACTAATAATTGTCGTCAAATCATATTGAAGTCCTGTATTCACAATTGTTCACAAATTATTTCCTGAATCGTTCTACTGCATCAAAGTTTAGTTGTGGAAAATAAAGACGGGTCAATCATGTATAACGTGTGTTTATGAGGAATTACAAAAATCTTATTAATGATGAAAAGTAAAACTAAACTCATATACTAACTCGCTTGTCATACTCTTGCTTGTTTAACATTTTAATGATCTACAACGAAACACAGCAGTATGTAGTGAGTGAGTTTAGGTTTACGCCGCCATCAGCAATATTACGTGCAGCTAAATAGCATCGGTCTGTAAATAATCGAGTCTGGACCAGACAGTCCAGTGATCAACAGCATGAGCATCAATATACGCAGTTGCCATACAATGACATGTGTCAACCAAGTCAGCAAAGCCTGACCGATTTCGTTAGTCGAGTCTTACCGTAGGCATGGGTTGATGAAGATTGATTCTAACCCGGATCTTCACGGGTAGGTCTTGAAGGTGAGAAGCCGCACAGAAGAGTTAGAAATAATAACACTGTATACAGTAGTAGATGAGTAATGTCATGTTTATGTGATGATCACAAGAGGTTTTATCAGTCACAGGTGACAATTACACAAGTCAGTAATCCTAAGCAAGATTAACGTGTTTGTAGTGATTGGCTTCAAGACTCTGAATGCTATATAAGTGAGTGAATTTAGTTTTACGCCGCACTCAGCACTATTCCAGCCATATGGCGGCGGTCTGTAAATAATCGAGTCTGGACCAGACAAGCCAGTGATCAACAACATGAGCATCGATGTGGGCAATTGGGAACCGATGACATATGTCAACCAAGTCAGCGAGCCTAACCACCCGATCCCGTTAGCCGCCTCTTAGGACAAGCACAGTCGCCTTTTATGACAAGCATGGGTTGCTGAAGGCCTATTCATGTCATCGGTTCCCAATTGCGCAGATCAATGGTCATGCTGATCACTGGCTTGTCTGGTCCAGACTCTATTATTTATAGACCGCTGCCATATTGCTGGAATATTGCTGAGTGCGGCTTAAACTAAACTCACTCACTCACTCCACCGCCCAAAGCCCAACCCTCTATTTCCCATATCCACCAACACCTCGGATTCAAATGATTCTACTGCAGGTTGTGGGATGATACATGGCAGTTGTGCATGCAAATTCCCTACGGAAAGATCTGTGATTTCACAGCATCTGGGGATGTGCTCCTTCACCAGTTGCCTGTTGCAGCCGGTCCCATATGTGGTTTATTTGGGTACTGTGGTGTGGTATCAAGTGTGTCGGATCTCAAGAAAACCTTCTAAAAATGGCAAGTTGGTATTCATGGGGAACTAGTCGACAGAGAGCCAGAGTCTTAAGAGACTAATGATAATTTCATTTACAAGAGGATAATAACAATACCTATATAGCTGTGAATGACACAGAAAGCTGATACCATCCTCTAAGCTGATGGTAAGAGGTATTGGTAGTTGGAGAGTCAACCCCTCTAATGCCACACACCATGGGTCTCTTGGAACTGCCAATAAAAAGGCCATCCTAAGGATGCTGTAGGAGTTGCCCATGAATAAAGACCTAACTTTGTGTTTTTTTCTGAGTAAATTTAAAACTGCCAATAAAAGGCCATCCTAGGCAGACTTTAGGAGCTGCCCAGGAATAAACACCCAACTTTGAGTATTTCTGAGAAAATTTAAAACTGCCAATAAAAGGCCATCCTAGGCAGACTTTAGGAGCTGCCCAGGAATAAAGACCTAACTTTGAGTATTTTTTGAGTAAATAAAAAAAATATTTCATCAGTGTAGTTCACTTACCATGTTAGTGAGTTCACAAGCTACATATCAATAATCATTAATATATTTCGGATTATTGACATTTTTAACCAGCAATACCCCCATTTCCATGATCTTAATGACAAACATACTGCAAAAACAACATTGTCACAAACTCTGATTAAAGATTATTTATTCACAAAAATATTCATATGTACAGTTACAAGAACGGACCGGGTACATGCCTCAAAAATGAATTTACACATAGATGAAGTGCTGAAACAGATATTTACACAATAAATATTGGCATTAACACAAACATGTAAGTGGACTGTAATGACATAGCAAGTATTTTGAAGCATTATAAACCAACTGGGGATTAACGTGTCATAAGAGAGTATACAAACTCATATTCACTGGTACTCGGGTTTCTGTTTGGATGTTTAATTTTGAGGATACAGCATGGAGCTTGGATGAAGAATCACTTGAGTCTTGAGAACAGTTTAAAAATATCCACATATGATCCATAAATTATCAATGCATTTGAACAAACCCTGAAACAATTGTAAAAAGAGCACACAATCTGAAAAATCAGACCGAATTCCATACACATCAATAGCACCGCAAAGAAGCCAACCATTATTACTGAACATATTCACAAGGCAACTTTGGTGTCACAAGTATGTGATATGGAGGTCTGCATTTGCTGAAAATTTGATTTACGGTTATCAATGAAAACAACTGAACTTAACATATACCTCTAATCAACCCCTTAACTTGTGGTATCATTGTTTAAACACAGTATGTTATCAATAGTTTTGACTAGAATCATTCTGAAATTAGTAACCTACTTTGTCATATTCGGAAAATTAATGACAATTTGACATTCTGTTCACCATTTGTTAAGGTATTACAGGCATACAGACATTAATGAACGGGTTCTGAGGTTTCGTACATACATCGTACAAGTTAATGAAAGCTATAAAATCTTTGGAGGGGACATCTACTTCTGTCATTGGCGACTGCAATAAGTATAGAATGATTGTCCAATATGAACTCAGACAGTAAGAAAAATTACACTTTCACTCGTACAGTATAAACATGACACACACTTGACTATAATATGTCAAGCTTCAGACTCATTCTTGAAGACCTTCTCTTCCAGTTTCCAACCACTGGATTCAATTGTTTTAAGTTTCTCCCTGTAGAAACCAATACCAATGAGAGAAGAAAACATCAGTAGAATATTTCACACTGAACTGAATAGTCAAAGAAATTCAGAATGAAACATCATGCCTATGGACCTGTGGCAGTATAATCTTATATGCTTTAAAAGAAAGCCCTCCCATCTAGACAGGGCCCAAACTCAGTGAACAAAAGCTTGAAAATAATTAGAAAGATAATAAACATGTACATTCTTGATTGTGAACATGGTGATTGGAAAAATATTAACTTGTTTAGATGTATTTGCCTTTTTAAGTCATGATCTTGGATGGTCTGAACTATGATAGAAATGAATGAATTTTTCTATCTGGAGAAATTGTACAATTTTCTTTGTGTGGGCCAGAGGCAGGCCACAAGTAGGCAACAAGCATCAAACTACGGTACTCAATTGCTGTTTCAGATCTGCAGTGGAATGCTTTGGAAGACCTTTTAACATCTGTTTACATTTTTGTAAAAGTGACTTTTGCATTCTTCTGTGAGTCTGAACACTGAACATATAGAGTCATTTTGTTCAAACAGTATGTTTGAGACAAGATTAACTTTTTCTCAGTAGTGTGGGTCATCTAGGACAATTAAAACAGTGACATAAAATGCTTGACTAGATTTCTATCAAATGGAATGCATGTGCTGGAGATAAATGGGTTAACTTGCTGTTTTCACATATGCATCTATATCAATAACAATACACATTAATCACACACTGTTGTCAGTGGGAAATTTATTGCCTTTGTGAAGCATCTTCTTAAAATAGTAGTATATGTCAGCAATATAGAAATATAAAATTAACAGTTGCTGTGATGTCTGAAGTCCATAACATTTATAATTCTTATCAGTTGGTGTATACAATATATCCAGAAATTACACCATAGTGAGTAAGTTGTTTCATGCTTGTTTTATCAATACTCCAGCAGTAACACCAGAAATGAGCCTCAAACATTGTACCCATGTGGGGAATCAAACCCAGGTTTTTGGCGTGACAAGCGAATGCTTTAAATACTAGGCTACCCCATCGCCCAAAATTACACCATAAATATTTCCACAAATTATGTATTATTTATTGTTCCTCCTATATGTCACGCTACCTAATGTCTGATTAGCTAGAAGTCAAATACAATATTTCCACTAAGTTCTGAAAATACTGCCATGATGTCTCTTGAACTGCTTAAATGTAGCTGCAGTGTTCACTCTAGCCTTTCTAAGATGTGGGCGCTGGATGCCTGTCCTCAGTGATGTAGGTCATTAACTAAGAAAAATAGTGGATCATGCCAAATTGCTGTAACTTTTTGCCGTACATTACTGGCTGGTAGTGCGAGTTCACTTTGAAAAAAAAGAAACCCAATATTCAACACTGACTGAAAAGCTATTAAGTCATGTTAAACTGTAAATTTAAGTTTTCATCTTGAAATTTTTGACAAACACAACTGGACTCTTCAACTATGTTCTTAATATTATCAGTTTGACAGTGACTAATACAAACTGATTACGCATTTTCAAATCTTTCTGAAAGTGTTTAAGGTATAATTTGTGCCACCCAATGTTGTAGAACTCGTACAATGGCTTGTGTTTGAGATAAAGTTGTCTTTGATGATTTAGTGACATGTATTATAACTATTCACTTGAATAAAGAAATACTCCAGAAAATAGCTGTTAAGCCGCTGAAAATCCCCCAAACCCCTGATATACACCAGGTACATCTAATGGTGGTTCACGATTCTCAGAACTATATTATTTTTAACAAAAACCTACCTAATTCGGAGTTTAGCGTCTGTTGAAATGCAAAAACAAACCGAATAAATACACCAAGATAACATGCTCACATTTGTAAAGCACCCACAAAGTATGCAAATATGACTGAATGAACACTGTTGCTGACGTTCCTTGATTCCATTTTAATTACATTCCAAAAATATCTATGAAGTTTGAATGTCACGAAAACATACATCGCTATATGTAAGATGCACCTTTCTTGGTGTTTCGTTAATCAAAATGAAACCATGATGACAACCAAGCAACTTAATTGCAACAAAACATGTAATTTTGGCAAGACTGGGATACATTAATCTGCATAGATCATCCGTTATGATTGAAGCAATTGTCTATACGGACACATTCCATTCATCCAAATAAAATAAAACCTTGTAGAAACAGTCCATTATTCAACGTGATAAGCAAGTGTCTAGATATCTAGCCATGATCGTACAAGGATACCTGTTTTAACAGAGACCCCTATCATCTCAATAGCAACTTGTTTGGGAAACTCAACTTAGTAATGAACATGATTGGACATAATACATGACAAAATAACTGCCTCTCCAAAGTGAATGATTGACACATATGTACAGCAGGGAACCAGGGCGTCCTGATCAGTACCAATACTCTTCCTTATCACATATGAATCGTGATGACCAGGCATTTATTGCCAGGAACAAAGTAACTACAGCGTAACATCATGTATACACAATCAAATGTTAATAACAATTTACTGTTAATATTGTTTGATATAATATGGGTTACTTTT
This sequence comes from Haliotis asinina, assembly GCF_037392515.1. NCBI lineage: Eukaryota > Metazoa > Mollusca > Gastropoda > Lepetellida > Haliotidae > Haliotis > Haliotis asinina. The sequence continues at coordinate 33,340,265 of NC_090287.1, read as the reverse complement.
TGGCAGGACTTATAAACCATTACAACATTATGTCAGATTGTGAGGTGGCTTCCTTTACTGCACTGACCACCTAGACACTATACTTCATGTGATCCTGATAGCAATCTAGAACAGAGACATGAAACCCTTGTGACAAAACCATCTTCATCAATTGTAACTTTATTTCAAGTCTACATACTGATCTACTTCATTCATACTTCCGATGTCACACCATCAAGGGTTAAACTGCCGAAATGAAACAGGGTTACAAACAATAATGATGATGATAAAGATGTTGTCATCCCTAAGAAATTCATGTCTGTGTTGAAAATTTAGACATTTGATTCTGAAACATTATCAGCAGTGAAATTATTGATTGAGAAATTCATATATGTCATTACACATCTGCTAGGAAAGGAAGATTTGTGGTAATGAAGTATAACTTAATAGGACAGCCAAACAATCCAACCCAAGCTCTGAAGCTTTGAAAGGATGACAATATCTGCTTCCTTGTATCGAGTAGAAATAGCTTGCTACTATGTAATGCATTCTGGAGACAAGACACCCATTTACTGAGTTTATCTTTGAAGATATCATGAACAAGACATCCACTGGCATAACTGTGTCTTCTTGAGACAACACTGCAACTACTAAACAAGTTTTGAGTCACACCCATTCATGTTATAAGGGATTTCAGTCCAGATCTAGGTTATCCTTATTGTTGCTCTCGTTTTGGGAAAACTTTTTTAACCTCCTCTTCCTGACCTCATGAAGCTCATCTCCATGCTCTTCTTGTGTTGGGTCCACCCACTGAGGAATATCTTCCACTGTTGGAGGTGTATAACCTATTGCACCTTCTAAATCAGAATAATCTGAAATAAACAAATCATGGATAAGAATGGACAGAGACTTCTCATAGCAGTTATCACAGATCATAGAAGAAATAGCATGAAAAAATACTGAGATGAGTAGCAATTTATTGATGAGATCAAACTTGATATTTCTTGAATTCTATTACGCTTCAATTTTACCACAAAACCAAATGTGGCAAAGACATTTTCGTTGCATGCAACAAGTGTTACACTCGCATACTGGGAGAACCTATTCATGAGTGAGTATAGTTTTATGCTACACTAAGCAGCAATCTTCAAAAATGCAACATGGCGGCAGTCTGTAAATAATCTGGTGTGGACCAGACAATCCTGTGATCAACAGCAAGAGCATCGATCTAAATGACTGGGATACGATGACATCTGAACCAGTAGCCTGTTAGACGCCTCTTACAACAAGCAAGGGTTAATGAAGATCAAGTCTAGCCTAGATCTTCATGGGTCTTATCCCTTCAAGATTTAAAGCCATTATTTGCAATCAAGTGATTCAAATATTAATTAATTTTTCAGTGTTTGTACTTGAATATGAGTGTTACATATACATTATCGAAGTGCAAAATGGACTACATTAAAGCCAGACGAGGTCAAGCTATATGTTTTTACACGAACTACAATTAGCTGTGCTGACTTGAGGGAACACAGTACTGTTTTGAACTTGTGACTAACACACTGAGTTACCATGCCTTTCTACCTCAAGGGTGATGTAACGTTAGTCAAAAGTGATAAAGCTGAACTTTCTGGGTTGGTTCAGATTTGCTGAATTTATCATAAGCAACAGTGAATAAGGCACCAAATTAGATTATATAATCATTAGTCAAGATATCTCATGGAACATTCTCCATATCCAGGCTGCATAATCACAGAATAAAATTGTGTACTTCATTTTTTTAGCAATGGTATTAGAGAAGTATCAAAGCAAGAAGGTTTTGATCTAACTTATGATTCAATCAAAGATATAATTGGGATTAACTGGGATGTGACTACCCGTCAGGAGCACATGGTTCAAACAAACAATCACATTCTTCACAGCTATCATTCATAGCCTTGTTGATAAAACAGCTATGCTAGTCGTATGTCAGTGGCCTGTAATTAATCAAGTCTGCATCAGACAATCCAGTGATTGATGATGTTGCAACTGTCCAAGTTGCGCACACAAAACCTCTTAACATCATACATCCAATCAGTAAAAGGCAAATCGGGGTGTAGTTATAATGACAGGTAATCACAAATCCTGATAACAAAACAAGCAAAGTACCTATTTGACTGCTCACAAATACCCACCGGTTTTATCTTCTTTCTTAACTTGTGTAAAATGTGCTTCTGACTTTGAAATATTGCTCTCAGACTTTACTGTAGTTTTTGGCCGTGCTCCCATTGATGGCGTCGATGTTGTGGACGAAGATGGGGCAGTGGCTGTAGGTGAGCTTACTCTTGTAGAAGAGATGCCTGGCATGCTAGAACAAAGAAATTTTGCATCATAACCTTTCACCACATCTACTAATTATCAATAAAAAATAAGCAATACTGAACATAATCCATAATGATGAAGGTAACAATTCTATACATCTTCTGCACTGACATTACAGTTTTTACACAACAGAAATTAAACTATTACCACTCACTCAAAAATCTATACTGCCAATATTTCTTGTAATTAACCAATTGTAATATTCAGGACATTATAGCACATTTGGCATTATTCCACGCCTTAGCTGAAAATGAACTTCACACATTATAGCCATATGGGGGTTCTTAAAATGAGCTTCAGACATTGTATCCATATGGGTAACTGAACTCAAATCTTTGGTGAACACATAAACCATGAGGCTACCCTACTGCCCCTTCTCTCACTGATAACTCAAGTCAATGATGTTTCACTTCATATCCCCATATTTCACTAACAGTAGTACAATACCCTGTAGATTCCATTTCCAGCTTACCTCATCTGTGAAGCCACTTGGTTATACTGGTTTATAAGAACCATAGCACCATCCAGTAGTGCCTGTATATCACGTAGCCACTGAATCCGTGCCTCCACATTCTCTCGCTCCTGGCCCTCCATCACTTTCAGCTCCTCCGTAGTCAACCCAGCCATGTTAGAGGGAGCTTGCGGGAAGCCTGTAAATACAAGTCCTTGTTTCAGTTATTCTAAAATCACAGAAGGGTTTGCAGTTCCAAATCAGACACTGAAAATACATCTTTTCCGTGAATAAAAAGATCATACTTGTCTCCTGTATTGTGAAGGAACATACTGTACACAATATGCTATAGCGATATGCAAAAAGTGAACAGTTACATGCTACATGCTACATGCCACATTGCTATAAAAAGCAAATGCTCAAAACTGCCTGTTGACTAACTTCTACAGTAACCTATGAGAAATTCTAAAAGCAACCACATAAAGTTAAAAAATTTGCATGAAATTCCTTATTTTAGGCACGGTATCTTACAGTTTCAAAAAGGAAACAATGAGTTTGACTGAGGTTGGAACAATGTTCGTTTGTCCAACTGTGTATGTTTTTACTGGTGAGTGAGTATGGTTTACACTGCTTTTAGCAATATTCCAGCAGTTTTTCACCACAGGGGATACTGAAAGAAAATGGGCTTCACACATTGTCCACATATGGTGAATCAAACCTGGGACTTCAGCGTGATGGGCAAACACTTCAACCACAAGGCTACCCCATGATTTTACTAACTGAACCGGGTCAATAGGTGTCGCCTAGTGGTTAAAGTGTTCGCTCGTTTGATTCCCCACATAGGTACAATGTGTGAAGCCCATTTTCTGGTGTCCCCGCCATGATATTGTTGAAATATTGCTAAAAGCGGCGTAAAACTAAACTCACTCACTCTTTAACTGAACTCATCCCATCAGTGTCCTGAGCTGACAAGATCTAAATTACAGCAAATATATTACTACCTCATGTCTAATACCATGAAAGACATAATCGAACTGCTAAATGAAATATCTGACAAGGTCATACCAAAGGGAGGGTAGTATGGCATCATAGGAAAGAAAGAACCATATGGTGGCATTGCACCAGGAAATGGTGATGGTGGAGAGCCTGGAGCTGTACTCGTTGCTGTAGAAGCTGTTGGCGATGTAGGTGTAGTAGGTGTTGAAGGAGTTGTACCTGTAGTGTGTGGGGCCCCTCCTGCTGCTGAGATAAAATAATGTTTTCAGCTTTTTTGCCACAAAAGGATTATATCAAACATCTGGGTCACAACAAAATGTGTCAGTTGTTGATGATAATAGAACACTATACAAAAATTGTATAATGATTGGTTTAGTATTTGGAATAGTTGCATGTTTTTTAGTAAGTTTTATGTCACCTGTCGAACATTATCACGATGCATACTTAAACACTTATCATTTTACAATACTTTCCTCTTAAAAAGAAAGAAACTTAAAACTGCGACATAAATACTTATAATCTGAAATGCGAAAAGAATGAAGTGTGTCTGTGTTGCATACCTTGTGGCTGTTGGGCCGGAAGTTGTGGAGGGGGCCAAAAAGGCATCCCTTGAAACATGGCTTGAACTGTAAGAGAACACACAACAAAGGTAGAAAACAATCCAATGCAGCAGCTGAAAAAACAACAAATTAATAGATAAATAAAAGACATTAAAATAAATACAAAAAGATTTTCTGAAACCAGTCACATCGAAATATTTTACATTCCAGTAGCCATTATGATATCTTAAACGTTGAGAGCTGGGAAGTAGATAGTGGCTTTATACTATCTGTACTATATTTACAGTTCTGCATCTGGACATCCTGCTGGGGTTGAGCTGGCCTGGCTGCAGGAGTTGGCTGTGGACGAGGCATGCGCAAAACGTCCATCCTGCAGGTTGGGCAGGTTTGCTGTCGCTGGAACCAGGATCTCAGACAGTTCGTGTGGAAGATGTGATTACAAGGCAGCTTTTTGGATGATGTAACCATCTCTTCTCGACAAATAATGCACACGTTGTCCCCAGCTTCTAGTTCCTCCGGAGTTGCATCTGGGTACCTTTCAAAAACAGAACATTCAATAATATCACCAAAATCTTTAATGCTTTTTCTATAATCATTTACATGAAGTTAATGAAACAGTCCATGCAAAAAACATATGACAAAGTCAAAAATACATTTTAAATTTATTTGTGCCTAGTGGGCAACCCATGAACTGAATATGGGTTACAATTATTCTTGCAGCAACTCAAGAAGTAGGCATGGCTTTACAAAGTTTGAGTAATATCACAGCTGCGAACAACATAATTCAGCTACAGTGTGATGACGATATGCTTTAACATGGTACCAACTGCCCATTACACCGTAGGCACACTGAGGTAAGTTAGAAGCTATAAAAAGGTACACGTAACAATAAACATGTCCTTTAAAACATTTGTATCATGCAAGCAGAAGTTAGCACTCACAATGTGTTCATATTTCTTATGGCTCTCCGTGACATTATCACATCATGAAGTGCCTTCTTGAAAGACCTGAAACGAAAACAAAGTACATTAGGAAAACACAGAAAACTATAAACATTTCTGAGAGCAAAAATACAGATTTGTATAATTACAAAAAATAATTACCACTTTAATGCCTTTATGAATGAAAAGCTCACAAGGTGTTGGAGGAAGTACCTACCTGAGTGAAAGGTACATCGGTCTGATAGCAAATAACGGGAAGGTGTGCACCTTAATCATGATTGCCATAAACACTATATACAGCATGACTCGAATGAATCCTGAAACACAAATAAGATTTATCAAAGCATGAAAATAATTCCAAATCAAGGATGGCAACAGAGTTGTTACTATCACCCTTAATGAGGCACATGAAAATTTTGTTGGCTTATACAGTGGCAGTGAAATATGTTAAGTAAATGCTGATAAACCAAAACTGTAAACTTAGGCAGCTACGGACATTTTGTGTAATCATGACAGTAACTGATTTGATGGTTGACAAATTTAAGAGCAGAAATAATTTTGTGTTGGTTAGCAATCTAGGTCTAATACCTGTTTAATTGCTCAGCCCTAAATTTGTACGTACCCATGACAAGCTCTGTATATAGGAGATACACAGCTTTGTTCTCCCAAGGGTTCTCACTCTGTAGATCTACTGTGTGCAGTACATATTTCATGAAGGTCATCAACACCACTGTCAGTAGGATTGCATACTGAAACAAATCAGATATAACACTGGGTCAACTCAAAACTCCAACATCAAATTCTTCATTGCTGTTTTAGAAACAAGAGGGAAAATGTGGATTAATCCAGAAATTCTGATGTCATGCTTCTCAGCAGAATTATACTAATGAAAGGTTAAAATATTCACTGCTCCTTAAATTGTAGTTTAAACTGCAATATTGCAGTAATTTTACACCACAATACTGTCGTGATATAGTGCCTATCTGCTAATAATCAAACCGGGAACAGACAATCCAGTATTTGACATTATCAGCATCTGTCTATACCTGATCAACTAGACGCCTCAACGACAAGCACTGGACTCCAATATCAATTCACCTGGATCTTCTTGAGATTCTCAAACATGTATTATTTACGGCTTGAGACAGACTAAATCAATGAAACTGGCATAGAAATACAGACCTCTGTTTAATTTTAAAACTAAGTGACACATTTGATGACTACTGCCTAGGCAAAATAACAAATCCATCTAGAATTTGCAATAACATCTCCTCAGGAAATATAAGGCCATAAAAAATGTAATTTTCTGAATAAAATTGGTATCTTATACTCATCCTGATGCATGCTTATTTTGCTTATCTCCTCCCTCCACGCAAAGATAGTGGAACACTCGAAATCCCTTGAAGTTCCCCTCTAATTGAGGCAGATGTACAATACACTCACTCACTGGGAGCCTCAATTTCCGCCAACATAGTCACATGACTTGCCATGCTTGCCACTCTCTCTGAATCTTGCCCGATACAAGAACTGCAGTGAATTCAGCATGACGCCATGAGTCAGGATAAGTATAAAATATCAATTTCATTAAGAAAATTACATAATTTTCCACATCCTGACTCATGCTTATGCTAACAGAATCCAACAGAAATGGCAGTGGGTCAGGCTACACTGGATTCTATTGACTGCCATTTAAGCACATCCAGTACTTTCCCCCTTTTGGGAACTAGAATGGCGATAGTTCACTTCTTTTCTTCCAATATTCATATGTGTGAGTGGGGGGATCACCTCCAGTCAAACTTGTCTTCTCTTGAAGTATTCGTTGACTGCAAAGTGATGATACATAGATCAGCTAGTATCCTGCTAGTGTCTAATGCAACTGTATGTGAAGATTTCCAAACAAGACCAGTTGCAACCCTTCATGTACAAGTATCTTCATCACAAGGACAGCGTCATAATCACTCATGTTAGCCTGTTCAAGACGAGCATGTGAACTCTCAACCATTATACTACATAGAGTGTCTTGGTCTGTATCATAGTGGGATCTTGTAGCTGTCTTGTCTGATGCTCATGACGTAATTGTTGTTGAGATGTCCCCAATTCCTACAGTAGCCACGTAGACGTCTACCCACTCATGAAGGTTGAATGGGAAAAGGAAGGCTCAGGACATTCCAAACCTAATCTTAAACGCTTTCCTCCATTAGCACACCTGGCAGGGTGTCCTGTTCCATTGGAATGCCTGCCTCCATTTGAGCAACAAAAAGAGCTGATCCTGATTTGTAGCATCTATTGTGAGTCTCAATGAGGAGCTTGTATAATTCGCTTACTTTGGGTGCTTTCATAAAGGGCTCCATATGATGAAGTGGGAATCAACGAACACTGATGTGTTTTTACTGATACATAGTTGCCGTCTGAAAAGCTGCAGACAAAGTTTCCAGGATGGCAGGTATCGATGCAACTGGTGGAAATGTCAAAGTGTCGATGTCCTTGTTAACCATCATGTAGGTATGAGCCTCACTGGAGTTCTTCAATGGGGAGACTAAGTCCAAACTGTTCGTGATCCACAATGTAATCTCTGAGTCTCAGAAGAGGGCTTCCTCTGGTGAAGGAGACTGACGATGTCCATCTCCGTCCTTCCGAGAGTGCATATGTGAGTAGGAAACGATGTCCATGAGTGTCGTCGTGATCCACATGAGTGCCTTCGCTCTTTCCTTTAATGAGTCTGTACCTGTTGAAGATGGGGGATGTAGACAGTGAATGCTTGTAGCTGTAGCAGGATCTATGAGTGCAAGCACTTGACAAGTCAATGGAAGGACTATCATCCATACTGTGACGTGAGGATACAGCTGATGGGAATGATTTCCATGAAAGAGAGCATGCGAGCAAAGAGAGATGCGTCTTCTTCCTCCAAAGGACCTGTTGCCAATGAACCGTAACGCAAGGCGACTGTAGCTGTAGCTGCTGACTGGCGTTTACGTTCCTCTTCAAAATGGTGATCCATCAACTTCTTCATATGAGGGGTGAATTGTTGCATGAAGAGGCCAGTGTCCAGTGATTGCAGTGCAAGCAACAATGGTTGGTTCACAGAAGCATCTGACGTGTTGAGTGTAAACGTTGTAGATGTCGATGTAGATAGCAGACACTCTGATGGATGCAGTGTAGTAGATTACATAGTTGATCTAGCAGACGCTGCTCGATGAATGGTGTGCTGACGATCTATACCTCGTGAAGTAGTAGTGGAGGCTCTTTGTAGATGTAGAGGGACAATCTCATCACTGAAAGACTTCAGAGTCATTGTGGAGTGTTGTTTCAACACAGGTCAAGCAGTTGAAAACTTAGTCTTCAATGAAGACAACTTCAACTTCTTAGGTTGAGATGATCCCGATTCTGATGACGTTCTGAGATCTAGATGAAGATTCACTGGTATCTCAACCATATCCACGGGGTACGTCTAACTGAAAACTAAAATGATGAATGTCAACTGTTAACAATATGTGGTTACTAGACACAAAATCAACCGATTTAGACATGATTAGCAAGAGCCTACGTTGTTTGTCCCTTGCAGCCTTTGAACAGAATATAAATATAATGCAACTTCTGAATCACATAAATTCTTGCAAAGTTCACAGTAAATGGTTGAAGAACAAATGGGTTTGCATGAAGGACATACTACATGCAGATCAAACGTCCATAACCGTAATTTACACTGTGAACCATCCCCGATATCTCCAAGGCATACGTTGCGATAAGTCTCCACTATACCCTGGATGCACTCTACGGCTAAGCCTGATAAATTTATTACCTCCTTGGCTGACTTTTTATCCAATCAGGTGTATATGCTGGGAAGTTGAACAAGCCAACCACAACACACTTTAGCTTTTTAAATTATCTAACCGATTAAACTTGGCAAAACAAACCATGCAGAGGTTCTCTGAAAGAGGCAGAATGAGTTCTTGCATAAAAGCTTTTTTTTAAAATTTTTGGAACCTATCAATGTGTCTGTATGATTTCTCCTAAATCTGTGTTACACTGTGAACAAACCTTCGCAGTTGCAACCGCTATCTTTATTGACACCGGCAAGTTCAGTTGTAACGTCAGCTTTGCTGATTGGCTGATTGTGAGGATGCGAGCCAGTAAAGGGAGGTAATACAATTTTCGGACCGTAGATGCATCCAGGGTATAGTGGAGACTTATCGGAACGTATACCCTGGAGATACCGAGGATGATGGTGAACATGATTTCATCAACTCAGATTATGTCTAAGTCCAAAAACAGAATACGACCTAATTTAGATTATAGGACTGAAATTAAAGTAAAAACTAATAGCTGTATTGGGACTCAAAGTGCTTCCAACTGTCCTTGTCAGGTGAAGAAGGAGAGAGTGACAAGCATGGCAGGTCATGTGACCGTGTTATCGGAAAAGGGAGGCTCCCGACCGGTGAGTCTATTGTATGTCTGCTTCATTTAGAAGGAAACTTCAAGGAATCTCAAGCATTCCACTATCTTCGCATAGAGGGAGGAATTCAACGTGATAAGCATGAGTCAGGATAAGCAAAAATTCATTTCATCACCCCTAACCAAGTATGTAAACATAATGGACAAATGGTAAGATAGGCGAACAGCACCCATTCTTTTATCAGTTGTTGAATTCGCAGCATGGAACAATGAAATGCTTTTTGAGATAAAACTCAAATGAATACTTGTTACTGATCCAGGTACAGATAAGTCCAACAGCTATTAATATTATGAGGCATGCCGACATACCTCAAATCCAAAAACCAACTGCACAGATGCTCCCTTCAATAAGGTGCTGTAGTAAGCATGATTTATGAAATAAACATCCAAAACACCAAGAAATGACAAAAGCGCTGAAACAAAAAAATGCACACGTTATTGACACTTCCATCAAAGTTTCACCAATATCTAGCAAATGTTTAAGCCATTCAAAATTACATTATAAAATCATGAAAATCACGTATTTCGAGACCTGTTCACACAAAAATAAATCATCAGCATACAGTAGCATACATTAATAAAATTTCCCCAAACTTGTATTAAAAATCTTTTTATTGATGCATGTAGTAACATCTATGGTAAGTGATGCCTCACATTCTACAGACAATGAGATCAACTGAGATGCACTGATTAAAACGGGCTACTTCTTTCATCCCTGCACTGAGCGCAGTGTTGAAATACAATGTTAATATTCTCGTTAGTACAATAATCTTAATCATGTTAATGGATGATGGTCCAAAATCTTTTGAAATTGCTGCCAAAATGGTGAGGTGAAATAGGACGTCGCACTTAAGAATATGACAACATGAATGGGTGTGAATGTGTGGCTGCTTGTACAAGCCCAAACTTAACCTGATAATATAGTGCTAGCTCAATCACAGTGTTCACGAATAGCGTCTGACCCTCTGACAAATCTGGCAGATTTGCCAATGGTCAGACAGAAGTCCCCAACCTGCTGGACCCAGTGTCTGACTGAATATATCACAATGACTTTGTCTGAAGTTATTCGTGGCATATGAGAGTGTTTATATATTTATGTTTATAATGTTTGTCATTATATAATGTTAATCATTTCAGTGCCAGTAATGAGAAATGATAAATCTGAAATGTGTGTTTGATTTTATTCTGTAGGTCCTGTGAATTTTCAGTGGGTCAGACAGACATCTGAAACTTACAGGACCCAATGTCCTGTTACTTTGAAACACCATTCGTGAACACTGCAATCAGATATCATACCACAGTTTAGTATGAACACCCCACTCAGACACATAATACTAACTCCGAGCCTACCAGTCCTTATACCCATTAATGCCAAGCATCAGGCAGCACCAAAACATCTATATTTAAACGTTTTCAAGTATGCCATCGCCAGGATTGAACCCATGGACTTCCACTCTATGGGCAGACACTCTAACCACTACATAACAGAGGCAGTGATACCAAAATGGTCTGACTGACAAAACTTATTTGGCACAGAGAGTAACATCTGTGACATCATGATTGATACTTACATAATACTCGACAGTGAAACAATAAAGATATTACAGGGCTCCTTTCCATCTGAAAAGGAAGATATTGCAATAAAGTCATATGTACAGCAAACATAAGTCATTTCATAAAAGTAAACAAAATTTACAAATTAATATTATTATTGATAACATAATTAATTTACACTTTGTTACATTGTTTGCATCAACAATTTCTATGACTTACATAATCAACCCTATCCTCTGCCAGCCAATGGAAGCACTTTAGAAACAAGAGTAAGGTAAACATGGCCACAAAACGTGGACTGAAGTCATCCCTGAACACTGTAAAGGCCAGGCAAGTTTCTGTAACAGCATACCAGGACCTCTCTATGAGATGCTGTAACATTAGAATGACAGTATTGACACAGTGTACACATATGCACTAACATTAGAACTCAGAAAAGAAGCTATTTCACAAACTCTCCTAAGACACATTAGAGGAACACGATCTTTAAAACATGTTAATCATGTTAATGAAATCAAGGGAATAGTTCTATTTTCATAAAAAGAAATCTAAATTTGCAAAATATGCAAAATTATTGTTGATTTATTTTAGCAATTTGAAATCAAATTCTTAGTTTAGAGTCTGTACTGGATCAATATATAGACATTCATATCACTCATTGTTTACCCTTATTGTCTACTTGACACATCAACATTTTCCAATGACACCTTTTCGGTATATTTCCACACAAAAAAAACTGCATTATAAGCATATTTTCAGTAACACAATGAGTTTGAAAATGGAAACATATATAAATACCTCCATTTCTGCTGCTCTTAGCTGACCGAAAAATATCTTTCTCATGAGTTTGCCCATGAGTATTACGAATACAAAAGCCTGAATGTAGAGCACCTGTAAATCAACAAAACACATGAACAATATACATGTACATAATATACGGTTCTAAATGAGATGACACATGAATAATTCAAAATAGGATGACTTTTGAAGTGAGCGAGTGATTGAGTGAGTCCGTGAGCATAGTTTTAAACGTTTATGAAGCTTTAGCAATTTTCCAACAATATCACAGAGTTTCACATGAAATGAACTTAAAATTTTGTACCTTTGTGGGGAAATGACCCACTTCTTCAGCATAATGAAATAATGCTTTAGCATTAACTTTGAAAGTTAACCATTGATGGTGGACATATTCTATTTTGACATAAAAAATAATTTTCAAACCGAAGCGAAGAATGTATGTTGCCAACCTTTGCTTGCTTCGCTCGCATGTAAGAAGACTGGTCATTTTCTCTATGCTGCGCAACCCATTTGCGCTACAGTCTGCCTGTGATCTAAGCAATCCAACTGCCCCAAAGGTCATTGGAGGCCTTACTACCATATTCAAAAGTAACACTCCCTTAAATCAAAGTAAGTATCTGATTAGAAAGATTTAGGCTAATGCCAAGACCTCATGACTTCCATTCCTTAAACTCATGAAGAACTTGTGAAGTACTGTTTTCTCTTAATAGTCCATGTCCATCAATAGTTAAAACTGAATAAGCAGGGCTAGAATTAAGAGATACTAACCTGCCTGCACTAGGTGCAACCTAAAATAAAAACCTATTTGCACCAGCAAAAATCCAGTTGAACTCCTTTTACTACAATGACAGAAAATGCTACTGAATGATTTAGATATTTTATTCAAACGTTTACCAACTCAAAAGTTTGACTTGTGCCTGGTGCAAGTTTGACCACTAACTAGGTTGCACTTAGTCACATTGGGTAGCACCAGTGCAAGTAAAAAAGTGCTCAATCGAGGCTTGAAAAGGCATAATGACAGCTGTTGTCCTCCAGTTAAAAGTGCAATATCATGGTAGGGGTACACATAAAAGTACACTGAAGAACATAAAATATCAATTTTCTACTTTTATTGACATTACAGTGAGTACTTGAAAGTGCCATTAACATTAGTTTAACGTGCTCAGCCAGTCTAAGTAAACTTATCCCCAGTACTTTTCGGTACACTCCACCACTGAGTCTAACAAAACCTTATGGGAGGTCGCGTCAGGTAACCTTTGAGATTGACCAATCAGAACACAGCTTACCAAATTGCGAAAGTGCACATTCGCACATCCCTTATGAATTTTTTTATCTTGAAAAGGTTCGCACCCGAACGATTCCGAATGCTATTCAGCGTACGATCGCTTCCGGGTGATGCACACGGCGTACGTACCGCCATGACAACGGTGAGTAAACAGTCGCTGAAAATAGTGTTTTTGACAATATTCAGTGATGTTATCTTGCGGAAATATTAGCTAATGGTAACCATGTCAACAGAAACCCCAAAGCGTATATATTGCAGGTCAAATAACTGTGTTATATGCAAATTTTTGTTTGTGGAGAGATCTGTGTCGGTGACCTGAATATTTTGAAAGTCCCTCCGATCCCTAAATAGTAGTCGTTGTCTGATTGGTTAAATCTATTTAACCGTCTTGCATTTGACTGGACTGTCATTGATTGCTCAAAGGTTACCTGACGCGACCTTCTACTAGGTTTTGTTAGACTCAGTGGTGTAGTGTAACGAAATACACTGAGACAAAGTTTACTTAGACAGCATGCTTAGCACAATTAAGCTGTTCATTTATTTCAGTTACTTTACCTATCAGGACAGTGAATATGTTAATTGTTAACATCACATCTTAACTACAAAATACTTTCATGAATCCTCACCTAACAGCAGATATTTTCAAGGTATCATGATTGTCATTAAAAAGACATGACAAGTATCTATATTCACTAATGTATCCGCACAGAATATAGCAACAATGTTAGTCTGAGGTTCAAAATCAGCCAGACGGATACAGATCCCAGGGGTTCAATATTTGTTTTTAAAAGCCACTTGCCACAGGGCAAGAAAGTAACTTGTCCTCAATAATTTTCCACTTGCCCTGATTTTTATGTCATAATCATGATGACAACATAATGAAAGAATAAATCAACAGGGTATTTGGTGTTAATGTTTACTGGACTATTTATTGAAAAGTGATAAACAACCAAGCAAATAACCATACTTTATCATGATTGTTTAATCAAAGTTTAATGACTTCATTTTGAGAAGATATGAAATGAAATCCAAGTTATTTGCAGTTTGAAACTGTAAGATACCATTATTTGATTGCCCAAAATGAAAACTGACTTGTGCCAGGCATTGGGCGATGGGATTTTTTAACCCCTGTAGATCCCATCTGATTCTTCAACCAAATGCCATATTTTGTTAAAACAGCAGTATGGAATAATGTAAATTTTATGATAAATTGATATTTCATTTCTATACTTATCCTGACTCATGAGATGAGACCTATTATGCTACATTTCTATCAAGCCTTCAAGAAGAACATCACTCGCTGGTAGATCTGAATACAAGGGGACATGTGCCATATCAGTGGAGGTATATTTCAATACAGCTGTATCAACTATTGCCATAACATCATGACAGCCTACTGATACCATGAATACAGAGACAATGTGGGCTTGCCAAATGTAAAAAGTGCCATCAAATGACCTACGATATGAGGTCATTTAAGGGATATGTCCAGCTGTCTGTCACACAAACATTAACATGGCCCTTTGTGTTTTGCTGCAATATTCTTTTCTTTCATTGGAGAAGAAATTGGTTTGTACGCAGTAGGATTGCATTGCAATGAAGCTGCTGTGAGACAAATACAATACATCATTTTACACATCAGGAATACAAAAAAATTCCACATTACCATAACACATCACCAGCTGACACTTTACTCTTCACATTCAGTCAAATGATACCAAAATAAATTATCTGATATATTTTTATCATATTGACTGTAAACTAAAAATGCTTTATGGTTCAACTTCTCTATCATACACGGTCACAACATTTCAAGACAGTTCCTAGTCTCTTCTTCAGGTGAAGTGAGGGTAAAACTAAAGGGACGTAGTATATATACACATAACAGCAGACAGATAACAAGATATACAGGTTTCTATTAATTGATGTACAGGCTTTGATTAATGTACAGGCTTCAATTTATGTACAGGTTTCAACTGATTGGTGTGCAGGCTTGTATTGATTAAGTAAAGATGTTTGGATAAAGGTTAGTCACTGAGGATAAGGTGGTTCCATGCATTGGGTAGGTAAACACCACCGTCTCTGTTGATTGAGGTCTTGTTTCGCTTGATTGCAATGGCTTCTTGAAGCTTCCGTTTTTTTAAGTCATTGGCGTTCCTAACTAATGTCCTGGTGTTGTCCCAAACAATCTTGTGATTGGGGTTGTGCATGATGTGTTCACATACAGCAGACTTCTGATCCAAATTTTGAACTAATGTTTTGTGTTCTTTTAACCTGACAGCCAGTGGTAATTAAGAAGTTGAACCATAAAGCATTTTTAGTTTCATTCCACCAACTTCTAAATGCCATTGAAACAACTCATATTGACTGTGTTGACCACATAACAGTCACAAACAGAAATATATAGGAGTGTTGGTTAAAATAAGCACACTGTCTGAAAAAACAGTCAATGTATTATTCGAAATTATTGAGCACAAGACACAGAAACAAAAAGCACCACTTTTTAACATATTTTGGTAGATACAGGCAGGCTCCCAAACTTCCAAACTATCAATATGGAGAACTAGGGACACAATCCTTCTTTGAATTCAACATTACTCTGGCAAACTGTTTGGGCATTTTGAGTGGATGAATTGGGTTCTAGCAATATTAAAGCAACATTATGGAAGAGGCTACCCCACCATATACCTTGGCACGTTGACATATTGGGATATGGTCACCTGTACACAGACATACTCCATAAATCAATTATTTCAAGGTAAAGACAACATGTGTTTGTTATTAGTCCTATACTGATTGTCTGTAGTCTGAACATAAGGTGAATGTTGTCTTTATGAGTCGGCAAATATTATGATAATATTAAACATATCCTATATTCATGATAATTTTGTAAGCAACTGAGCTTCAGGTAATGTTTAAATGATTTCTTGAAACTATGACCAAACATATTGAGTGACATGGGTTTCACCAAAGACATACATTTGTCTTTGGTTTCACATACTGAATATGCTTCAAACCTTGTCAGCTACCCGTAATGTGTGCTGAGCAAACACTTTCTAGCACTGGACCACAATCACATCCCTGAAACTACCAGAGGTGCTTGAAAATGAGACAAGGGGGCACACATGATGCAAAATGAAGAATCATATTGGTTATCAACGTTCATATTTTGATACCTCTCCCAAAACCAAATCCCCATATTAAGCTGATGTTATTTCGAATCAATGAACAATTTCTTTCATACTCTTTGTTGACATTGTGAAATTCAGTTTACAGATCACATAATATACCCGAATAACTTGACTGTGATGGATCAAAATGGTTTAGAATAATACAACATGGGGTGAAGAGACATATTTATGTTATGAAATCTGACATCGAAAACATTCGGATTTTGGTTTTCGAGTCTTCTTGTCATATTTACCAGGAATTGCACTCTGGTGTTCATATGGACCAAATTAAGGACGTTTTAAATGAATCTCAAAATCGACTATGAACTACAGCGATCATGCTGGTGTCACATTTCACATATTGTACCGGCAAGTGAGCAGACGATCATTCTGCCCGGTAAGACTGCGTGTCAATGCCAAGGTGAAGTTTACATTTGGGTACGAGAAACTCACCGCCATACTCGGATTCGACTTGGTAATATACACCACGGATGGATAAAACTGTTTCTTTTGATAGTATGCATTTCCTACAACGAAACCAGTTAGAACAAAACTGGCCACTGTTAATACAAGGGACCGCATCTTGCAGTTACGACTGATTGTGTTCCTGTATCCGAGCTTTTGACGTCACCAACATGGCGGTGATTTGGGTCGATTAGTAGGCCAATGTGCTAAAAATAGCACTTGCTATTCGTGGCCTAACATCATTGGATTGCAGAGAAATACTAGCACTTACGGTTTTTAGTTAGTAGTCTAACGCGTGGAGATATATATTACATCATGCTTCCCAGCATAGTCATGAATTATATTTTCATACTTTTTTTAATGAATTCACACCTTTGCTTACAAACTGAAAAATAAACTTCTTGGGGAGGGGGAGGGAATACAGGATCGATTTCCAATATATGGGTACAATATAATATGCGTTAAGCCCATTTCTGGTGTCCCCCGTCATAACACATGTATTGCCAAAAGAGGCATAAATCTAAACCTACCGGCACTCATTCCTCACTCACTCGAGCGCTCACGATAGGTGAGTCGCAAAGTAGTTAAAATATATATTTTAATTAGGTTTCACAAATTTGTATATTCAACCAGATGGAACGCGCAAAATAATTAGCATACATTTGAATGCACCTTTTTGTCGATTGTCGACATTAATGCAGACACGACTTTATCATGTGTGTTGACGGTTCATGCATCTTAATTGTGACGTGTGGTTTACATCTGTGAATACCTAATGGTCAGGTTGACCCACCGTCTATCCTTTGACAACGCGATAAACAGGTAATGCATAGTCAGCTGCTGACATTCATTCCACAGGTAGCCACTGTGACGTCATCGGTATTTTGTGGTTACCTGATGACATTCTTGCACATACATTATAATGTTCATCTCATACGGTTGACCTTCTCTTCTGGCATATCATGAGTAAAATGACAGATACAGTATGGTTCAAAATTATTGAGAATAGCTATAGCATTTCATATTATTAAACGAGAACAAATCAGATAAAATTGAATGTATTGTGAAAGTGAACTGACCTTTTCATGTTGTGTAGGTAACAATTTAATACTTTGTCAAGTCTCCTTGAGCTTCACGGCACACTCTAAGACGGGTAGGCATACTTCCTATCAGAGAGGTTAGTGTCTCGTGAGTTATGCTGTCCCAGTATCGGACCACTTCTCTCTTCATGTCTTCAATTTTTGTCAACCCCTTTTGATTCACACATTCCTTCATCATCCCCCAAATATTCTCAATGGGATTTAAGTCAGGACTATATGCAGGAAATGGTAATGCAGTCACATTTTTCTCCTGAAACCACTGCTTGGCATGTTTTGCGGTGTGTTTAGGATCATTATCTTGCTGCAAAATCCAGTCATTTCAATAAAACACATGTGCACTTGGAAGGAGAAAATTATCTAATATGTTAGTGTAGCGTTGACTTGTCAGATTTCCCTCAAACACACACAGCGGGGTCGTTCCTAATAAGGATATCCCTCCCCATACATGAAACTTTGGGCTGTATTTAGGTCGTCGATACAACGGTGCTGACGCAGACTTTGTCCATATTTTCAAATTATTGGGATATACCCATATTGAGCTTTCATCAGTAAAAATCACATTTTCCCAGTCAAAGTTTTCATGTGCCAAACACCACTCAACACGCCTGTCTTTATGTTCTTGTTTCATGAGAGGAGAAGGAATTCCAGTCTTTTTCTCCCATTCAAGATCAATCAAATTTCTTCTAACTGTAGATTTTGATACAACTGTTGATCCCCTTTCTATCATTTCATACCTGATGTTGGAGATGCTTGCCCTTTGCTTTTTAGACGCTAAAATTCCCAGCCGGACGCGATCTGAGAAGTCCAATTTTCTGGGTCTCCCTGCTCCTTTCTGGTGCCCAAAATCCTTTCCCTCTTTAAAATTCTTCCTAATCCTATACACAGTAGAACGAGGAGTCCCTGTTCTCTCTGCCAATGTATTTACATCATCAATTCCTTGATTACACAACTCAAAAATCAACCTTCTTTTATCTTCAACAGACATTGTTGACAGTGCTGAGGAAAATGACGTCTGCTACAAATTCAGGGGAGGTAACTCTAATTGTACTATACTCAGTAGGCAAAGATGAGTTACCTCCCTTATACCATTACTTAGTTTTAAGTATCAGTGAATCAGTTGAGGTGTTAGGATAGCTCAAAGTAAGAAGAAAAATTCTCAATAATTATGAACCAGACTATATATCTTCACCTGAGAAAATTGGACTGCTTAGTTTAACATTGCGTGGACAACGCCAAGCTCCACTTATATCAGAGAGAGCATCACGTTATTCACTTACGTTCTCTGGTTTGAAGTCTTTGTTTGAGACAAATTGTAACATATATCCCCTGGTATGAAATCTTTGTTTGATACAAATTGTTACATATTTCCCCTGGTATGAAATCTTTGCTGGAGACAGATTGTAGCGTATATATCCCATGGTATGAAATCTTTATCTGAGACAAATTGTAACATATATATGCCCTGGTATGAAATCTTTGCTTGAGACAGGTTGTAACATATATACCCTGATATGACATCTTTGCTTGAGATATATTGTAACGTATATCGCCTGGTATGAAATCTTTGCTTGAGACAAATTGTAACGTCTATCCCCTGGTATGAAATCTTTCTTTGAGACAAATTGTAACATATATATGCCCTAGTATGAAATCCTTGGCATAGTTTCAGGAAAAAAAATCTGCGTCGTTCACAAATTTACAATTTTCTGCAGATTTTGTGAAATGTTCATAATCCATACATCCGAGGACTGATGTCCATATTGTTCCAACACATCACCACCACCTTCTGGTTCTATAATACCATAAAGATTTGGCTGTACACTGAATGATAGCCACCCACTGAAACTCAATACAACAAATGTTACATTATTGTCTCGCTCACTTCAAGATGACACAGAGCTTGCAAACCTGAAAATCGACTGCAAGTGCTGTAATATACCATTAAAAATAAGGGATATTCGATTTACAAGATTGATAAACTGCAAATGAATATTCCAAGGAGGAAACATGATGAAGAGATATTAAGGGGATATGTAGCAATTTACTCCATTGCTTTTGAAATGTTTCATCTGTATTGGTCTATATTTCTTTTTCTCATATGCATTGGCATTGACTGGTGGCATGTTCGCAAAATGGAATATACTTTTTTTAAATGCTATAGCTCGGGGCAAAGGTGTACCTTATTACACTATGCATGGACAAAAAGCATACTGTGTTTCTTATATAAATTCTAACGTATCTGTTCTATACACGAGGTCTCGTTGTAAACCCGTATACACTTATCGAGAATGAAAAGGTATATGGATATGTACATAAAACAAGTTGCCTTTGCTCACTCACGTCCGAAACAGGACAGTCAAGCAGAAATATAATGTTTCCATAGCTCTGTTGTTGATGTGTACTCATATATTACGGTGTACTTGAGTATCGGAGACAGACGAGCTCCCATGCATCCCGTGCTGTTGTTAGCTGGGTTGGTTTAGTTTTACGCCACTTTACACCATTGTACCATATTAGGAAATTGAACTCGGGTCTTGGACGTGACGAGCAAATTCTTTAGCCAATCAGTTACCCTAACGCCTCACTTTTTTAATTTAGATTTTATTTCTGAATCCCTGTTACAAGATAAAAAGACTAAGCAGCCAAGGGACTGCTCAGTCACAGAACACAGAGTAATGTAATGGGATACAGGTGCAATTTTTTAAACAAAAACAAGACAACCCATTCACTCACCATCCACACAAATACAAGATCTTTAATTATCAAACATACTGACACAGAATATATTTAGTTCAGTCATCTTTAAATAAGTCATGATATAAAAGCCACTTAGAATAATATTCAGCTTTACAGCTTTTGTTGAAGAAAATACATTTTTCAATACGATGTCTCAGTATCAACTCGCCCGTGAATTGAGCAACATTTGGTAAAGCAGAATTAAGTTTGCATTTATACAAGTAATATTTTCCCAATAATATGAACAAGTCAAAAACAGGGTCAGTAAAAACATTTTTACAGCCAAATATTATCAGTTCCATAGTGAGTGTGAGATTATGTTCCCTTTTTGATGAGAACGGGACACGGTGATAATCCAGTCATACTTGCCTCACCCATACAGACGATAAGATGAAATAGTGGTAACATCAAATACCATGTTTTGGCGTTTTTAGGGAATGGGGGTGGGTAGGGGTGGATAGTGGATCGAACGACACAGCTTTCGGAAAGACCCTTACCCACTAGCCCCCTAAGACAGCCCTGGTGTATCTGATGTTGCTATTAACATGGTGGAAATGCACAATATTTCAATAAAATATTCTGTCATAGAATCTTTATAAAATATTGTGCATTTCCACCATGTTAATAATAAATAAAATATTCTGTCATAGAATCTTTATAAAATATTGTGCATTTCCACCATGTTAATATTGCTATCCGATGTGTAAAGTAGCATTGCCTCTAACTTTGTTGTTGGATACCCGGAATAGCATGACAGGGTGCGAAATAGTTTCAACATTTTGCTAGCCTGTCGGACTAGCTATGGCTGAAAGTTGCCAGTTCACAAAACAATTTGCGAGCCCGTAATTTAATTGTAGAAACTAAGCAAAGATTTAAAGAAAAACATATGAGAAAAAGACATATTGTCGGTATGGCACGAGTTTCATCATTAAGCCGCTAATATGATTCACATTTTCCTGCCCATAGCCGTGCCTGTGTATTAAAATACTAATCAAGTCTGAGAGTGATACATTTCAGTGACGGTGAAGATTTACTGGCCAAGATTGGATTTTACTCGCACGAGCTAACGTGGCAGTGACTATTTCGCACGCTGCAGACGTGAGTAACATAAAAAAACTGTTTCAATAACCGCTTACTCTTTTCTTGGGCCATTGTAGGACCATTCTGACCAATTTTTAGAATCGACAATACACTGACGAGAAGCTTGTTTGCAATTAACTGTTTTGAATGTTAAATGTTTTGATTTAGTTGAACATTCACACCTAGTGGGCAGGAGCCAAGAGAACCGGAAAAAATCTGAATTACCAAGATTAAGTGAACTGTGCGTGATTGTATGTAAATTATATCCAGTGAACATTCTAACTTTGAACTCCAGAATGAAATAAAATGAGAATAACATCGACCATACTTGAGAAATCGGAATATTTTGATTTCAAGCTCTTAAGTCGATTGAATTATATCGAAAATATGTCGTAGTCAAATTTCCTTTCCTTTCAAACTGCCATACATCACTGAAGTGCAAAGAGAAATATCCACACATCATTGCAATGTGTGCATAAATATGGACTAGAAATATGTATTTTGTCTCTTGATGAAATAAGAACATGATCATTGTCAGCGTTGCCTTTAAGAAGTTCTTACCAGTACAACTTCCCCTAGATCTATTAATCTCGTTGACAATTAGACTTTATATAATTCATAGAAATATAATAATAAATGTTTTCACAGGACAGCAGGGAAACAATAAAGGGGAGATCACTCTAAAATGTAAACTAGAGGTCGCTTGTGTCTGACCTTTAGCAGACGACAAGAAATCTGTAGAAGCCGCAAGTATCAAATGTGGAAAAATTATATTTCTGGTAGGTAACATGGCGCGTTTGTGCATCAGTAGCCAAATAAGGATAAGTTGTGTGTACAGTATTTCCTTCTTGCATTTGTATTGTGTGACATTACCTAGGACAGTGAGACTGGTTTGCACTTCATGTCACAACATCGTAAACAAGATGAAATAACAAAGCGAACTTGAGAAAATGATTACATACACATATGGTGTAAAGAAATGCATTGATTATATCACAAGATTATGCGAGCTTAAATTAGGTAAGGTCTGTAGCAGTCTTAATCTTACGTAATGTGAATGTCATTAATTTATCAGAGTTAAAACAATTGACGTTTATTCCTAATTTGGAATGAATTTTATGAATAATTTTCTGTTGCATTGAGGTATGGCATACCGGAACCTGTTCATGGATTTGTACATTATTCACAAGACTTTTCTTTGTATTTCTTACAGTATTCACTTGGATAAAGAATTTTGCCAAAAGATTAGAGGCTTATATTTTCAGACACAGATGAGTCTAGCCCTTCCTGGTTTTGAAGCAACATATGGCAGGATATTCTACAGGCTACATGAAAACTTGTATGACTATCCAAAAAATGAACAATATGAACAGTTAATTCCAATTCCATGTCAACCTGTTGTTCCATACCATCAACCACAACCAATCATTAATCATATGAAGAGGCAGAGGCAATACTCACAACAGAATGAAGGTAATTCTGTTGAAGAGCCTTCATCTTTGAATCCCACATCAGCCAAAAGACAAAAGAGATCATGTTTTATTGTGAAAGGAAAGGAAATGAAGGCATTCTTTGGTCTCATAGGTAAGTGTGATCACATCTCAGATTATGCCAGAAAGACATTTACTTTTTTCGTTTGTATTATCACATTGTTGACTTTGATATTTTTCAAAGACATCATTTTCTTCACAAGGTGTCTTGCTACAAAGCAAATTTGTAATTATTTGGTCTAGATACTTCTCTATTTTTTAAAACCTAATTTTAGCATTATCTGCTCAGTTCTAGTAATTAAATGGAATCTGTGCATCCTATTACATTTGATTAGTTACTGTTAGTGTTAATGAATGGTTCCATTAGGAAGGTAAACAGAGTAATGTCAAGAGTCCAAATGTCCTTTTCCTTCCTTGTTATGACAATGTTACTTTTTTTTTTGTAACAGCTGATGAACTGATCCAAGACTTCCTTGAAATGGATAGCTGTATGAGAATTGCAGATAATGTAAGACATTCTGCTGAACAGTTTGTTTTAAATTGTGACATGGCTAATTAATACAATTATGCATATAAATAGTTATGAAACTTTGTAAACTTATACTATGGTTCACATGAAATGTATAAATCAGATTCATAGTTCAAATTATGCTTTTTTAATCACCTATGTGTATTATTCATTGACAGTACTACACTTAAGTGTATATGGTCTATCAGCTGACGTCATAATCTTTTTAGGTCCACTAATTAGGCTTTCAAAAGCTTTGAGTTAACTCCAGATCTCATGTCAGGAATAATCCTGAACTTAAGCAACTGCTTCAGATCCAGAGTCTTGTAAAATATAGGATCCAATGATTTCAGCTAAAACCACTGAAGATCTACTGAAAGTATTTAGAATGAAATGATATTTAAGCTCATTCCAAGTTGTTATGTGTATATGATGATACAGGAAAAAAGCTGTCTATTGATACAAGGCAATACAATTATTAAATTATATGACTTGCTATGTTTTAGTAATCCTCCAGCATGTTTCAGGGCCACAACTAAAAATACTACCGTATTTCTTCAGTATTGTTTTCCTTTTGAACCTGCAATGACCTTGACATGTGTATCTATGTTATGACCTTGGTGTATTTCAACGCAAGAAAGTAGTGCTTAGAATCTTGTTTGTGACCGTGTACTGCACTAACTATTATTATTGATCATATATGAAATGATAATTAGGTCTTTTCTGGTGGCTACTGTGTTTCATTATGTCAGAAATGTGTACATATACTTAATATTCCTCAAATTTTCCATTTCAGTATTTGATTGCAATGGTGTTTGCCTACTTCAAGAGAGCTGGCTACTCTCTGAGAGAGTACTCAAGAACTAATTTCTTCATAGCTCTGTAAGCATTAATTTACTTAAATGGATCACATAATGATAATGATTCTACTGTCCAAAAGACATTTAACTCTGTTAAAGTATGTGTCCAGTACTTAGCATTTTGACTTGTTCCTATTTACAATAGGTCAAGGTAGGATTCATCGAAGTAATTTTCAGCATGGGTAATAATGACTTAGTAATTATCATAAAAGATCATAAAAGGTTAGGTGTGAAAATACTAATGAAAGAGGTTGGATACTGTGGATTGAGCGCATATGGTATGTAATGGGATGTGACGGTAGGAGCACATATGTATGTTTCACAGTTATTTCCCTTTATCTTGCTTCTAATCATACTTCATGATATTTTGGGCCACACAAGCATATATCCTGAGGTAGGTAATAAAGGTTTTAGGGCGACCTTGGATCTTAAAAGGCATGCGCCCAACACTTAACAGTTATATTTTGTTCAGTTGAATTACGTCGTACTTACCTGTTTTAAAGAGGAAGTCTAATACAGCTCTTTGTATGCAATCATACATTGAATTATCACCGTTCATTATGAAAGTATTACTGGTTTTGTTAAGCACAGTTTCTTTTAGAGCCTAATACCATGAGCTGGACATTCAATGAGGTAGTGCTGAACTGTTTCTGGGCAGTGTAAGTTACAGCTTTCACACAGGAGATCAGTGTTTATCATCCAAATCTGAGATATCGCTTGTGTGACATCAGATGATATCTCCTAGGAGATATTGTTTTGACAGATTTTGGTCAATACTCTGACAATGCTATGATGTCACGAAGTTGATGACATCACAATGCTATGACATCACTGCACTGCAAATGTAATGTCAATACTGTGTTCAGAGATGTACATTATTTGTTAAAACTAATGAAGAATGATTTTGGATGATAAATAGAATCTCACCCTCGTGTCTACGGATATTAATTGTATGAACACTTGTTGATAAAGGTAAAAATATCCTCGGCAATCCTTTGATGTTTGTTACTTTATCAGCTCGTGTTGATGCATTTGATGTCAGTAGACACTTAGGTTAGGTTCTCTTTTTATCTTAAATACTTCTTTATCATCCAAAACTGTGTCCTAGGAGATATTGTTGTGGCAGTAGATTTTGTATAATGCTCTGGCAATACTACAATGTCATGAACTTGATGACGTCACAATGCTATGACATTGCTGCACTGCAAGTCTAGTGGACCTGTGAAGGTTCCGAGGTAGGATAGGCCTTCAGCAAGCCATGCTTGCCATGAAAGGCGACTATGCTTCTCGTAAGAGGCAACTAATGGGATCGGGTGGTCAGGCTTGCTGACTAGGTTGACACGTCATCGATTCCCAGTTGCGCAGATCGATGCTCTTGTTGTTGATCACTGGATTGCCTGGTCCAGACTTGATTATATACAGACCACCGCAATATAGCTGGAAAATTGCTGAGTGTGGCGTAAAACTAAACTCACTCACTCACTGCAAGTCTAGTGGTTTGTACAGTATTGAGAGATGTGAATTTCTTATTGACAACTACAGTGTTCATGAATGGTGTTTCAAAGTAACAGGACATCAGGTCCTGTAAGTTTCAGATGTCTGTCTGACCAAGTGAAAATTCACAGGACCCATAGAGTAAATATTAAACACACACTTCAGATTTAACAATTCTTATAATTGGCATTGAACTTATTAACAAACGTAAAATTCATAAACAGCAAACAAGTGTGACATATCACCCATGACAACTTCAGTGAAAGTCATTGTGAAATATAGTCAGACACTCGGACCAGTGGGTTGTACACTTTCACCAGACCGTTGGCGAATCTGCCAGATTTGTCAGAGGGTCAGACACTATTCCTGAACACTGCAACTAATGAAGATTGTAAACCAAAAGTCAGTGTGTTCAGTAATCTGATCGGTTGAGAAACCTGATCAAATGGTATTTGTCTCATGGAAACTGCAAGACTATTCTCTGCGTGTTGACATGTAGAAACATCGCAAACAATTGTTTTGTAGTGTCATTAACAGTGGTGACGTTATTCAAATCAGAATGACATCACAAATGAGCAGATCCAGATGCTACCATATGAATCTTCAATTCACTTCACTGCTGAAGCACAGGAATATTTCATTTGAAACCTCTGGCTGACGCTGTCAGTTTCAAATGTATTCCTGTACTTCAAATACTCAATAACACCCAGAAATTGGACAACACATAATGTTTATCTCCATAATGATCTACTGATATGATTAATATCAACACTTGTTGATAAAGTTAAAAATCACCTCGGCAAGCCTCGGATATTTGTAACTTTATCAACAAGTGATGATATAATTGATATCAGTGGACACCTGGGTGAGATTCTCTATATATGCCTTTAATCCACAATGCCTTAACCTGAGGCAAGTTAAAACAACTTCATCTCTGCGACAACCACGTAAATTGTTTGTTTACTACAGGTAAAAAAATCTTGATATTATGAAAATCTTTTTTTCATTGATGAATCAATATTTTTTTAAAATTCCAGTTTTTAGTCACTGTATCAAATCCTACATACTGCCATGAAAACTGATTTTTCTGCTTTATTTTATATCAATACTGAGGTATCTTGACAAAAAATACACATACTGAATATTAAAAGTAACTGTATGTACTCATTGTGTTGTTATCTATACCAGTGCAAGGGCAAGCTCATGTTCAATTAGCTTTGTCTCTACGATTCTGTATTGTAATCATTAATAGTTGAATTTTATCTGATATAGATACGTTTTCACTGAAACAGGTTTTCTTAAATGATGAGGCATGTACATTGAGAATGGCAACAAACTTGCTTTGGGGCAGGACAGTGATTGATCGATTGGATTTCAGATATCTTGCAAATGATGTGGAAGAGGATGAAGAGGAAATAAAGTATGAAATCTTTCCATGGGCTCTTGGCAAAAAATGGAAAAAGAAATACCCAGGATTTTTAGCCAAGAGAGATAAATTACTTAAGAGGATTGACTACAGAGCAATTGTTAGCAGGAGGTGTTGTGAGGAGGTAACTGCAACATGTTAAGGTTTATTGAATTTCCAATTGAAAAAAATTACTGCATAATATTTAAAACTGAAACAGTTGTGTTAAATTGATAGGTATGATAAGTACATTTGGAACTTTAGAACAAGAGACATTGCCTCTGTTGCTCACTTAGCTTAAACACATTAACTTCTACTTAAGAGGCAATCTAGCTAACAGGATCAAGTGATAAGGCTTGTTGACGTGGATGACACATCATCATATCCCAGCTGCATAGATTGATGTTAATGCTGTTGATAACTGCATTGTATGGTCTGGACTCGATTATTTAGAGACTACTGCCTATAGCTGAAAAATTTCTGATTATTTTTTAAACAACAATCAGACACATATTGTTTGAAATAAATATTTCTCCAAGCTGTGTATAGGCTGAATACAAGAGACTAACTGTACTTAGGGTACAAATTACCTCAAATGTGCATTTATGAAGACAGTGATATAAGAAATATGCATAGCTACATGGGACATGGTCATAAGATCCATGTAAATGTATATTTTCTTAACTCACACTCTGACAGTTTTTATGTAATTCAGTATCTTTCATCTGTGGTAAGATTTTATAGGGCATACTTAATATCTTGTTTTATAATCAAGGCTTCCATTGGCAAATATATGAAATCTGTCTATTCTCATAATCTTTAACACTCAGAAGGAAGTCATTGTAATAAATATGGTAAAGAAAATGATTGTTTTAAGGGGAAAACAAAAAAGACAATTAGCGACAATGTGATACAGCACTGAAAGTAGCAAACAATACGTCAGAGTAGTGGGTTGTTTTAGTCATTTAGTGTATGGTGGGTATGAATTGAATGTATTTTTTCATTGAAATTCAATGTTTTGTCTAGGACGTCAATGTGGCAAATTGGTTGATTGCAGATAATGGCCATTGAGACATCGCACATTGTATGGAGTCGACAACGTCTCGCACATCATGGTGGTGCAATGAGGAGTTACATGCTTGACTCAGAAGACAACTATCCTCGTGGACCTGATGCCACTCCAAGACTTTGTCACCTGTGTGATGCAACAGATAGTCAGTATGATTCAGCCAGTCCCTCCAGTTACTCCTGGTACATTTCATCAACAGACTCCTCTCCAGAAACCAACTGTAGCAGTGTACACTCAAGATTTGACATGAAAGGTACATGAAACATCAATGTTGGTGGCATGGAGGTATTGCAGTTACCATCAGAGTAAACATATGACTCCTAGTAAATTTTACTTTTACTAAGGGACCATTCATGATTTATGACGCATGGGGTGATGATGACTTCAAGAGGATGGGGGTGTGGATGGGGTCAACATGAGGGGAGATAGAGAGAGGTGTGATCAGTTTTGTACATTGTACATAAGCACTTGTGAATTCACAGTTTTGTACATAAAAATCTAAAAATATTAAGGTTAAAAAATATTAGAAGGTGGTGGAGTCATTTGATTTTGTACATAACATGCAGGGGGTGTCACTTAATTTTAATTTTGTTTCTTTTAATTCATATATTGTATACACTTCTTCATAATAGTCATGATCACGCCCTCTAGCCATAAATTATGAACAGTCCCTAATTTTCACACTCAGTTCATGAAACAATCATAATCATGTCTGAACTGTAAGGTTCTGTGAGCCTTTGTGCTATGGCAATGTGTAAAACAATTGATTCTCTTATTTCAAACAATCCCAACTTCCATTTTCCCATCTTGATCTGTGTATTCATGTCCAAAAGTGTGTTAATATTTGATATATGTATGTATATTTGTTTTTTTCTTTTGAATAGTGTGAAACTTTTGGAATTTTGTCCATTATGTTTATGAAGATGTACTTATATGTTCATTTGTAAAATATATATAATTTGCTGGACAAAATATCCAAAATGGCCTGCAGGCCCTTTAGAATCATTTTACATGTATTGTATCAGTTGATATGCAATGAGCGCGTGGAATAACAAATGTCGTCCATCTTCTTTATCAGCAGTCTGGTCGTAATGAGCTAGCTAATTGTTTTAACATCATCCTATTGGTATACAGTGTAGTAAATACAATGTCAGAAATGAAGCTGAGTCATTGTGCATGTTTTTGACACTAATATCTGCATTTTAGAATTCCCTAACCTTTCATCCTTACCATTATGATAATGACAAGGACCCTTTCGCCTTCACAATTTAATTCAAAATAGTGTAAATGTAATGCATATCTCAGCAAAATTATTTCACATTCTCAAGACCTTTTATTGTGACCTTTGTCAGTTACTGACCCATACCATATTTATTCGTTTTCTAGTGATCTTTCATATCAATCTTAGCAGTACATATGACTCGATTCTTGAAAGTATAAGAAAGGCAGTACTGTTAATGTCAAGAAATTTATGAAAAGAAATGTGTCACTATCACAGGTGTGTTGCTGATGAAAGACAAAGTTTTTCAGTTTCCTGTTTCTGGCCAGACAATTTCTATTTCTGATTTCTTGGGTTTGCTGGGACAATTCCTCAATCATGCAGACGGTAGTGAAGCATATTTTTTTTTGTCTTTTTCAGGGTGGATTCATCCATAAATATGAGTTCTCTGGCCTTGTTAATGTATGTATTTAAAGTAACGGAAATGTGGCACTAAATCCAAAATTCTCCTTTGTGACAGGTCTGAAAAAGAATCTCCCAGAACAGGAATCAGATGATGTGTGGCCAACAATTGAAGAATAACACAACTATTCTCAACAGTTTTGACTTAATCATTAAATTGTGATAATGTTCTTCAAACTGTGATATCTTAATTTATGTAACATATACACTGAATTGTAAAACTACTTAACATGTAGAAAGAATTCATCAATTGTTAACAGTAAGTGCTTTTTTTTGCTTTCCTGTTTTTGTGCTATAAATGGGAAATAAATATTTCCAAATAGTTGCCTTCCAGTACTCCGTAGAATGTATTTTCTGTTTTTACCCATCTCATACTTACCAGTAAGGAAGTGGATTTTATATTACTACATTAGGTAAATTAGAGGAAAGATTTCTGCTGATACTAGAACTTGAAATAAAATGATGTAATTTCATTTGTTTCCTAGAACCCAAAATGGCAATTTTGAAGTTTACTGTCTTGGTTCAAATAACCTCTATGACTTGCTGATTGAATGCATAAATACAACAATTCATAAATAAAGTAATTTGGTTAAATCATATTTATTCCACTGCAACCTTTATTTAGGATGGATTAGAAAATAAAACATATGCAATTAATAATATTTTTTGTGCAGTTTGAATATTGTTTGATCACTTTGCAGTTTTTAGACTCTTGCCACCACCACCATTACTCTCATTTTTCTACTTATAGTTTGTTGGCTCAAAAGTGGACAGATGAATGGCAATCTAACTCTAAAACAAATAAACATACAATACTCAATGAAACATTTATCATAATCAAAACATCAGACTGACTCTGTGTGTTCTTTTGCATAATTTATGTTCTAAAATAAAAAAAAGTTGTTTAACGAGCTGTCATGTAAATAGTTACACAGTTCATTATGTGTTACGAGGGAGGACCACAAAGAGAGGAACAGCCAGGTGTTTTAAAAAGGATAGAGATGGCACAGCAAAGGTAAAAAAGGAATCAATCACTTTGTCAGCACTTGTGCCGTATACACCTGGCTGTCCCTTTCTCTGCACTCATCCCTCATAACAAATAGTGAACTGTGTAATGATTTTAATGATGGTTTCTTTAAGAACGTTTTGTTTATAGGACATAAATTCTGCAAAAATCACACAGAATCAGTCTGATGTTTTAATGATGTTTGTTAGTTTTGGTTATCAGCGGTTCATTTGAGTATTATATGTTTATTAGTTTTCAAGTTAGATTGCAATTCATCTGTCCGCTTTTGAGCCAAATGGACTATAACCTTTACGACTATTCAATTTTATTTTGTTGGGCATTTTCACAACACATATCCAGGTTGTACTTGGAGCATTTTATGTTTTCAGATACGACAAAGTACCATTAGATGAGACAAAAGTTTTGTTCAAACAGGAACCAGATATTTTCTTGGTTTTATGATGTATACAATATTGTTGATATTTCTGTTAAATACTTCTGTTAATTGTTTTTGTCCTTAATATCTAACTCAGTGTACCAAAACTTAACATTGCTTCCTTCACAAACATTCCACCTGAAACGTATAATGGAACAGAAGGTTCTCCATACAACAGGAATTTTGCATATGATCTGTATTTAACAAGATATCAGGCTCAGTACCTAGGGGAAAATGTATGTTGGTAATTACCACATTCATGCTGTCTAATCAGTAAATGAGAAAGGAACTTGTTTTTGTGATTTTGGAATTATGGGTTGTCAGAGTTGTCACAGTCTGAAAATCTTAACAAGAATCATTGGTCTTGGTTTACTGTATAGACAATGGAAGTTTTGAGTATTGCCTGTTTGTTTGCTGCTGAAGTTCACGATAGGTGATACACTTCATACATGTTATGAATCCTACAATGCTGGGATGCATACTATTGATGAATGATGAAGTTGTTTAGAGAAAAGCAATAATCATTTTTAAAAACTGCTTAGACAACCGTTTCAGTTCTCATGAGGATTGTTAGTTAGAATTGTCCGTAGCAATTCATGCTGTTTGTTAGAATCAACCAAGTGGGCTGGTTAATTAGTGTGGATGACTTGAGTCATGGCATGTCAGTGCACCCCAAGAGCAAGGATCATTGTTCACAACATTAACCACTGGTTTGCCTGGTCCATAACATTTATAGGCTGCAATCATATAGCTGGAATATTGCTGAGTGTTGGCTTAAATCTCTTAAACAAATTATCTGTCAACCCTGACAATACCTGTGGTTCACTCAAACAGCCAGTATACAATACTCTAAACTGAATAATTCCCCATTATTGAGCAAACTTACAACATTAGGATT
Organism: Haliotis asinina; assembly: GCF_037392515.1. Classification (NCBI taxonomy): domain Eukaryota; kingdom Metazoa; phylum Mollusca; class Gastropoda; order Lepetellida; family Haliotidae; genus Haliotis; species Haliotis asinina. The sequence continues at coordinate 33,307,493 of NC_090287.1, read as the reverse complement.
TTCAAATTTACATTTTCAAGCATCAGCATGTATGTAACTGAAAAATAAAATGGTTTTTGCTTACAGACTACTATTGTTGTAACTATATCTTGGTTAAGAGTATCTGCAGTTATGTCCTGTTGAATAAAACTTCATAGACATGTTTAGACATAGACAACACAGGCAATGACAGGCAACTGTTCTGAATGAATGCTAAACTTGTTATTGAAAGCCCCAATCTATTAGCATTAGTAAAGGAGGTCATACTGGATTAATTAACCACAGACAGATAAACTAAATTCCAAGTTGCAAGTTGGTTACCCAATATGATGTTGTTTTCTGTTCCTTATTTAGTACAGCACATCAGCACCAATACCATCAATCATCAGTGAGGTTGGCCAAAAATATTCAGTTAGTCATTATATCTTTCATATTCCTATGACAATATCATGAATATTATTCCAAATTACTATGAAGGAATTTGAACATGGCAAAAAATGTACAATTACAAAGAAACTGAAGCCATCTTATTCAGAGTAATGCAACTGTTCAAGTAATGCAATTTTTTGTGTCATGAACAATTGACACATTATGTCATATCATATGGTGAAAGCCACTGATGTCATACTGCCCTAAATGACCAAGCAGCATTTAAAAAACCCATTAAAATGGGGAGTAGTACACTTTTTCAGATCCAGCTAACAAAATACTCTTCACCAGATTACTTGCTTAGCTAGTTATGTTATTAGCAGACACTCCACCACAAGAACAAGAAAGCCATAACGGATAATGAAGGCTTGTTTATCGAATCATTTGCAAGCACATTAGAGTAAATGGTTAATAAAACAGGAACCGTGTGTGTGTGTGTGTGTGTGTGTGTGTGTGTGTGTGTGTGTGTGTGTGAGAGAGAGAGAGAGAGAGAGCCACACCCACCATTGTCCATCAAACATGAACAAACAGTTGAGCAACTGAAAATGTTTGAACTGGATAACTTCTTTGAGTGGCACAAATTGGATATAACTGAAATTTTATGAAGAAAACAACTTTATGGATAATGCGTTCTATGTTATGACAAACAGCAGACTAACATTAACAACAGCACGTAATTGAAAAAGAAATATCACATAATCAAATGATGCCAAGGCAGACACTGAGAGAGCAAATCAGCCATTGCAGATTAAAAAAAAAAAGTCCTACTAACCCAATCCATTAAGACCAAGTTGAAATCCTATCCACCAGTTATCGGGACTTCACGAAAAGGAAACATTTGGCAGTCATCAAAATTTGCCGCCGCAATTCTTTCAACCAATTAACCAGACTGTGAACTATCAAAGCACCATCTCAGGTTGTTTCCACTACTACTTAACCCCCATCTCCTGTTGGCTTTTTTGCAAGTACTATTCCAAACTACGCTCGAATCAAACAAATTGCAGTCAGTATATAGCTACAACCAGTGACAACTCGATTATTCACTGAGACATGGTGAGCTGTGTGGCTCAATTCCAACCGTAGTTGTAAGGGTTGAAAAGGGACGGTTGCTAGTAAACACGTGTCTCTTCCCTGATGATCAGTCAACTGACTCAAACCCTAAATTAGTAAATGCAATACAGGCATTTAATTACACTCGTCTTGAATACCCCCAGATGAGTGGCATGGGCGCAGCCATGTTGGTAAAGTTGTATTGTTTCATTTTCGTATGGAGTCATTAAATGTAACACACATTGTATATTTTAAAAATTGACAATAAAAAATAGCTTTGAAAATGTAAAATAACACAACGACATGCTTAAATAGCGTAAGTATGAAACACCGTGCGTCTGACGAAGATAGAATCAGAATACGAAACAATGTATTACAACTTTGCTGATGCATTATGCTTCCGGTGAGTGAGTTGTCAACAAACCTGCAAATGAGACATTTGGGTAAGTCTTTCTGTTGATGAAAGAGCATTATTTGATGATATATTGATGTGCATCTCTGAATGTCTTATACGCCCCAGGTAATCAAGCAAGTTGCTTATTGAAATTGTGTCCGGAGCGGTGCAGTTACCTCTGTGTGAAAAATTAAAACGGCCTTTTTAATCCACGTCATAATGCTTTTTTGCTTCAACATGCTCTGCTTGCTGCTTTTTTCCACTGAGGTTATCCATGTCAAGGTGTGGATATAGATCTCTACTCAAAACTAACTTGTAGCTGAAACGATGTTGTGTCAAAACAAAATAGTAATTGTATGCAGTTATATTATTTAGATTTTTTGAAATATTAAATATAATCAAACAATAATCACAATAATCACAATAATAGGACTTAGGTCTTATTCTGGAGTTAAATTCAAGAGATCTTTTCTCTTTGACAATTATTTCAGATGTATGGCTAAACCGGATCTGTACACACAATATGGAATCTGATTTATCAGCATTGATCAGTTACAATTCCTGCAGCCTGTTCTGTGCACACTGGTTTTGTGTTAGGCAAAGGCAGGTATATCTGACCATTGTACTGCATCTCGATAAACTGCTGTATTTATTGATAAAAGAGACATCTTTCAGATTGACATTGACTATGTAATGTACATTCAATATTAGTTAAATTTCAAACTTTTATGTTGCATGTTCAGCACAAAAAGGAGCAAAACATTTTTGACTGCCATTATAGACTATTATGTTGCTGATGGTATGTAGATGGTGTGGTGAATAATGTCTATTTGGAACCATTTGTAGCCACACACTTTTTGTGCCATTCTGGCAAGGTACCTTTGCATCAAGACTTCCAAATCACAAACAGAATATTAGCATATGTCTTTCATTTACATGTATTGTTTTACAGAAGTTGTATTTATCATGTTAATTAGGAGTAACTTGAGACTGTTACTAGATGTAAAACTTCAGACAGTTACTATATATTAACATGGCAGACTTAATGTTTTTCAGAGGATGAAACCATCATGGCTCCTTTTCACAATAAAGAATCTCAGACAAGAAAGGCATGTGCCACCAGTCCTCCAAATGTGTGTGGTTTGATTTTGATTGGGGCCATTACATTCCTCTGTGAATGGAACACAGGAGATACAGTGGATGTGAAGCCACAGAAGGAAATCTACATTCCTGACTACAACATATATCATAACTTGACTTCTATACAAAAAGATGTTCAACAGCTGCTCTTCCTCTACCCCAATTTCATGAAGATTGATTGGAAGTACAGCTCAAGGTTGGGCCAACCCCAGATGCTTCTCCACATCACCAACTTCACACTGAATACAGATTCCAACCAAATGGGTGGAAGTAAGGTGAAAATATTGTTATCATATGGGGAACATGCTCGAGAATTCTTCCCAGTTGAAAGCATGTTCCATCTTTTACGGAATCTCACTGGTGGACTTGGGTCAGTACCTGGTAGTTATGAGGAACTTTATTCCAGACATATACTGTCTAGTACTGACTTGCACATCATAGTAATGGCTAACCCAGATGGACGTGTGTATGTGGAACGCTCCCATAATTACTGTTGGCGGGGAACAAGTACTGGTGTTGATCTCAATAGGAACTTTGACTGGGAGTATGCAAAGAAGGGAAGTTCAGCTGATCCTAATGATGAGGAATATAGAGGCCCCCATGCTTTCTCAGGTAATACACCCAGCAAGCTATCTGTTCCACCCGTGGAAAATCAGTATCCTGTGATTGATAGTGAATAAAGACCAGATAGACTGTTTTTCTATTCCTCTTGAAGAGATGTGTTTGCATTGTGACTTGAATCATGATTGAGATGAAAGCATGCAAGTGTCAGCTTGTGTGACCACATCCTTGATAATCTCCAGGCATATGTTCCAGTTAATCTCCACTAGAGTGGAACCATAAGGTATACACTGGAGATTATCATTGCAATGATCAGTGATTAAGTACAATGCAAATTTTTTTGAGTGAGTGAGTGAGTGAGTTTGGTTTTACGCCGTTTTTAGCAATATTCCAGCAATATCACGGCGGGGGACACCAGAAAATGGGCCTCACACATTGTACCCATGTGGGGAATCGAACCCGGGTCTTCGGCGTGACGAGCGAACGCTTTAACCACTAGGCTACCCCACCGCCCCAAAAATTTTTTTTTTTTTTTTTTTTTTTTTTTCTTTTTTGAAAAAATGGACAATGCATAAGTGTGTTTTGGCATAGTATGTCATCCTTGTTTTCCATAGACCAAGCTAAGTATCAAATATATTTATTGATTGGTTTATCATCTAAGTTCATGTTTCTTTATCGCATGTAGCTTGTGACTTTTCATTTTCAATTTACTGGTTAAACAACGTTTTTGGATGTTATTTTTATTATTTTCATTATAAATTTGTTCCCATTTCAGAACCGGAATGCAGTGTTTACAAACACCTCACTCAGGAAATGCACTTTGATCTCTACATTTCGTTTCACTCAGGGATTAGACAGATATATTTACCTTTTGCTGGTGAGTAAAATACTTTGACCTCACAAAATTTAAAACTGATATGTTTAGTCTTTGTGCAAACAGAAATTGCAGTTTTTATAATAAGTCACTTTTCGTAGTCATTGTTAAAAATTATGACACATTTACCGTAATCTGAAATTTTGATTATCATGATTGTTTTCAGTTTGACTGTATCTGATTATGCCAAGCTTTATTAGATGTACCTGTAAGACAGTTTTTTCCTAATTGCACAAGGTTGTCATGTAAGCTGATTAGTTTCAGTTAGTAGTTACTAACTGAAAATGTTTTTTTTACAACCAGCGACCCACTTGGCCTATATCTTGAGAAATATGTGGTCTCCCTGACAAGAGAGGTTATTTCTGTCATAAGGGAATTCATGAAGATTTCGATCTGAATTGTTTTTAATAGTAATAGTCCGCTTGTATGGCACTCATATCCGAGCACATTGCCTGCTTAATTTGCTACATACATTACTACATTCATTTATTGGACACTATCATACATTCTGATACTTTTTCAACTCCTTAGGGATCATGCAGCCATGCTGCCTGTTAGGCGGAATGAACTAAATGCTCACATTGCCAGCACATCCTTGCTGGTACCCTTTTCACTGCTGACAATGTGGATCTAAGTATCTCGTCCAAGGATACTACACAAATGTGCCCACCTTGGAATCCATACCTAGGTGCCTCCCCAGTGGATCGAACACAGGCCATAAGCATGATAGGTAGCATCACACTATTGCATGCTATTCAGCAAATCATGCCAGTGTTGGCTTTCTAGGTGATTTACAGGATTGAGTGGTGAAGCCTGATAGCTTTAATGCATGTTCTAATTGTGAAGATCGATACTCGTGATATCAGCCACTAGATCATTTAATCAAGACTCAAATTACTTACAGACTGCCATCATGATGATCACATCACTGGAATATTGCTGAATGCAGGATAGACGAAGCAGAAATTTGTCTTCAGGACCAGACAACTCCCACTCAGTCTTAAAACAAAGAAAAACCTGTTTCTGTATTCCAGATACTCATTCCAGTACCATCAACAGACAACCAGCCAACATACAGGGTATCAAGGAGTTGGCGGCACGTCTCGCCTCCTCCACCAGACACAGATATGAGTACGGGAAGGCGATGGATCTCACTTTCTACACAGCTGACGGGACATCCTTTGACTACATGGCCGGACACAGAAAGGTGTGTGATTTGTCAAGATTATCTTATGTCTCAATTATTATATATTGCCATTTGTCGGTGATCATGATGGTGTCACATACATACATATATAGAAATAGAATGTAATTCTTTTAATGTCCGTTTTCTAAAACTCTGAGAGAAAATATGTTCAAGTCTCATTAACCTTACATTCTACAAAACATAGAAGAAAATTTGTTATTCTTTATCCCTTTATAAAAGACGCTGAAAAATGTTCATATCTCAACACTGCTCAAGCAAAGCAAGATAACTGTTTGTAGTTAGTGTCTGTAGTAGTGGTGCTCAGATTAATTGAAGTAATCAAAAACTGGTTGCAGTGACCAAATGACCAAGCAATCTATCACCTTTGCTCATAATCGAACACAAACTATTTTACAACTAGTGTTTTAGCCTTTGATGATAGAACTTGATGATGGAACATATGTTTGACGTTGTCAAGGCCTAAAAACGTGTTTATTTCTTAGAAACCTCACTTCACTAACTGAGAAGTCAGGACTGAATGTTTCTTGAAGACTCCGGGGCCAGGACGTTTATGTTCATGATATACAGTAACACGTTGCATCATGTTATTATATATCTTCAATAACAACCCAGATAGGAAAATATGAGAGATGATGGTAACCAATTTGTTTTCATGATTGTTCATTTGTAATGAAGCAAACATCAAATGTGAGATTTCAACCAATTCCCAACACTTGCCTGTAGTTATGCACATGACCAAAGATACCACAGACCATTTCATTATGAAATCTGTAAATGTATCGTGCATAATACTGGTAGGCTGTGAAATTGATTGACTGATTGATATACTGTGTGACTGAATAATTGATTGTGACTGGTTGTAAGACAGAGCTATTGATTTATTGATTACCAATGAAGGGATGTGTGGTATAATTCAGGATTATCTCCCTTTGATTAAGCTTCACGATAGTTGCCATGAAGTGTTTAGAGTGAATTCAAACAATAGTACAGTTTCATTGCTTCCTGATAAAATACAGCACAACCTATCAAGCATACCCTTCATGTGAATCCTGTCCGTTAATGTATATGGATCTGTTGCAAAACTAACTGCCTCACATTCCTAGTCTGTGTGATGTTAGTTTGGACTAGTTGTCCAGCATCTGCCTATTATGTACTTTCCCATTTAAAGCCTTATCTATGATGCTAAACATGATCATCACTGATATCAGTATAACAGTCTGTAAAATGATTGCTCACAGATTTCTGATCTAATTTCAAACATACTGAAAATTACAGTTTTGTCCGTTACTTTGGCCTGTCTTACATTCTTAAAGGTCACATGCAACATAAAACACAACTTTGCAGATTCTGATACCTTTCGGTATGCACTTACCGAAACAAATCATCAAAAGTGGCAATTCAACCAATAATGCTGTAAAAAACGTGATGAAAAAAATCCTGCGAAGTAGAGTTCAAAGGATTCAGTAATTTTCCCCCAGTGTTGGGGGAAAAAGTGAATTTAACAGCTACACTCATAACGCATACACAGTGAATAGGTTCACAGAGTTTGAAACTGTATGCTTGCTTGGAGTATGAGGTCATGAGCAGTACTCTGATCTTGATTGTGTACACAAACAAGTAAATAATCTACTCATTACATGAAAAAGCAAGAACACCTTGATTGTGATGAGCAGACTCAATATCTGTTTTATTGACAAATATATGTCTGCCTGCCTTTCTGCTAATGACAATATGCAATGCACAACTTCAATCATTGACCGCATATAATTAACAACTATCAGGCTTATAAGCCATAAACAAAGAGCCGACTAAGCTTATTGGCAAATGAACCAGTGGCCAGTGAAAAGGCCGTTACACTTGAGTGCACACACACTGGCTTTGACCTGGTTCGGTATCTCTTCTGCTTCATTTCAATGGAGGGAAACCCAAGTACAAAATAGTGCACGTTTGATTTTCAATTATATGCTTTTGTTTTTGTTTATTTGTTGTTTCTTAATCAGCAATGCATTCTGTATATCATGAACAAGTGATACATGTGTTTAAATTATGTTTGATTTTTGGGTTGCATGTGACCTTCAATAATTTTTTTTTCTGCAGCAATAAATTTGCTGACACTTACTGGTTGGTGATCGATCAACCTATAGCCATTGACCTCTGCACCTTCATTTTTTCTAGAATTACTGTATTTTTTACATCTGTGAAACTGCATGAATAATACCCTCTGAGCGATCTCTCATGATTCCAGTCCAAACTTTATATAAATTTAGAGGCCACTTTTCTGTGATTACAGGGGTGAATAATCTCTATCTTTACTTATACTACTTTCTTGTAATCTTTGGTTGCAGGAATCTACGTTAATACCAAGGAGAGGGGATTCATGAGGAGAACTTGTTCCTAATCCTTACCTCAGTGAACAGAATATGATTAAGACAAACCAGTTTAGCATATGGACAATCGGATCATATATATTGAGAGCCATTGTCCAGTTGTTGGTGACCATAGTTTTCATTCAGCATGTTTTCAAGCAGCATTGCCCTATTAATGATTACACAAATGTTAACCTTGTTTCAATATTCTTCCCTATATTGTTCTTGTAGATTCCCTTTTCTTTAGCTATAGAGCTATGGGGCAGTGACACACATGTTGGAGCTAGCTGCTTTGACCAGTTCAACCCTCGGAGTGAAGACTTAATGGTTGGTTTGAAATATTCCTTTGCTCACACAGTAGTGAATGGTTAACCAGCTGGGTTGTATACTCTTCAAGGAGCTGAGATCAAACGTACACTATTCCATTGACCGAAGTATCAGTAGTGCAGTGCATTGAGCATGTATCTATGCACATTAAATGGAACATGGACAAGTTGGGTTTCTAGGGAAGTCTTAGTTGATGCTCATCATTCACTTCACATGCATTTGTTTTACTTTTCAAAACTACTGCAGTACCCGCTTGTAATACATACCAATAATAGCAATTTGAAACCATGCTCATTTGTTAAACAACTTTTATCCTAAGTTGAATAAAATTCTGAGATTTCAATCTTCAGATGGCAAGGTAAAAATTATGAGGACTCACAATCTTAAGTTCACTTTATTTGATTTACATTTTTGTTTAAAGTGGAATTCATCGGTACGTTTTCAGTGTATAGAGACTGACAAAATATTTGGCATGAAGGTTTCAAAAAGCTAAAAAGAATTCATTCCACATTGTAAACAATGAGAGTTATTTCCCTACTTGACTCTGTAGAAAGGTCTAAATTTATTTTGGTTGTCAATCATTGTAAGACCTGTTACTATGTCATAGTTAAAACTGACCCCTCCCATTTACAACATGTTCAATTTGAAAGTTAATTCATTTCTTTCAAAAATATGTCTTAGAAAAAGTTAAAAATTCATGAAAACAACATATATCTGACATTTTTCTAATTGTTATATTTCCAGCATGAAACGGCAGAGGTCCATCCCCTGTATGTGTCACTGTTTGACTACATGATCTATTGGAAACAGCAGAGGTCCAACAGGCCTCGAGGTGCTCTGATCACCAAACACTTTCAGCCTTTACAGGTCTGTATGATTTTGAGATTCAACATTTTATGGGGTGCACATAGCTTGAAAAGTCCAATTTTTCGATGTTGGAAGTCTGTTTTAAATTTTACAGTACTGCTTACACTTAAAGTGTACTTGATCTGTCAGGCAGCTGGGTAGCTTAGTGGTTAAGACATTTGCTTGTCACATTGAAGATCCGGTTTCAATTCCTCACATGAGAACAATGTGTGAAAACCCATTTCTGGTGTCCCTAGTCATGATACTGCTGGACTGTTGCTAAAAGTGGAATAAAGCCCAACTCACGAACTCACTCAGTCACTTGATCTGTCGTCAATATATCAATGGTACATTAAGAGTTGACCCCCTTACTTTGTATCAGTTGTGAATGAAAATGCCAAATGATGTTGAACTTTCACAGTATGACAGTTCTTTTATACTGATAATTCTGAAAACTATAACTGTGAGGCTTGAATTAATAGATGTGAAAGTAAGTTTGAACATATTTGTGTTTTGAACATAAAAACTTTTGTTTGGATGCGGATGGGGCACTAAACTGAAGCATCCTGTATTTCATAGGTAAAGCAAAGTATGACCCTGTTATCCCTTTGAACTGTCCAAATTTGTATGGTTCAGTCTATATGAAATAAACTGTAATGCAGTCTATTCTGACATCAGTGATCACTCTGTCACTTGTTTATTTTCTTTCACCAGGAGCCGATACCATCGCACACATTAAGCTATCTTTTGATGGCGACAGTTGTCATAGTGATACTTATCCTGGCATTCCAAGGACGTCTTCTGTTTTGCCAGCGATGGCAACATCGAAGACGCATCATCAGCTTAAAGACACTAAGCTCTACGCTTTCTTTGTGGGGCTTTGTCAAGTCCATTTGAATCATGAATTTAAAAATCATCCTTCCATCAACATTCTTTGTGATATTCAATAGTGTTATACTGGTTTCATGGTGAATTACATTAGTAACCCAGTAAAATGCTACAGTCATCCTGTGGATTGATTCCTGCATTTATTGTTGTTTTCAAAGACACTGACTGTCTTCATAGATGCTTTCATTTTGTAAAATGTGTTAAAGCAGTGTACATGTATTGCATAATTCCACAGCTTCCATTCCGTTAAAAGTGTTTTTTTTCGTCCTTGACAATGATCTCTGAGTTTTCAAATGTATGATCAGGGTACCATGTGTGAAACATATTTCTGGTGTCCCCCTTCAGTGATATTACTGGAATATTGCTAAAAGCAGTTTAAAACTAAACTCTCACTCTCACCCAAACATATGATCATTTAAAAACATGATCTTTCAGGGATGAAGACCTGAAAAGTGAAACATTTACAAACCTACTAGTGATAACATGATGGCATTCTCCTGTGGAGTCCTCTTTAGATCGTACTATTTTCCTGACCATTCATGATATTTTGTGTTTGCCATATGAAGTACCAAAGACAGGCATTCCACTGGTTTGTGTTTACTATGCTCAGGATCATTGATTCCAGACATGCTAGGCTTGGACATGGATTTTGATTGTTTTGTGTTTGTTTAGTTTGAAATTTGATTATTTCCCTGATATTTTAATTCTTCATTTATAAAAAAGTTATTTACATTATATTGTCAAAGATATATATAGATTATTGTTAGTACATTGTACTGATTTTATTTTGAAACACATATTGTGAATTAAACAAGATGTGCTATAACTGGTGTTTGGTGGAGAAAAGTAGTACTTGCTTACTCTGAATCATCAGTGACGGTCTTTTTGATGAATTGAAAGCATACAATTCAAGTAAATCAAGATTTGATTAATTTTCTCTCTCTTTATTTCTAAGATAATGTGTGAGGCTTGTAAACAAATTATGCAATAAACACCCTCTGCTTTTCTAAAAATATTTCAAAACTTGCATGCTATCTGTCACCATCATCTGTGTTGATTAACATTACAAGGAAACAATTTCTCAAGAAGAAGCGACTGATGGTTTCTTGAAAGACTACTCTCATTTGAAACATGGATCACATTCGTAGAATTGTTGCAGTTACATTTTTTAAATTTTAATCCAAGAAGTAAGTATTGATAACAAGTATCTTATAAAATTTGAAATAATCTGATTATAGTCATGGTCCAGGCAAATCTGTGTGCCAAGTAACTTGCCAAGTAATCTTACCTGGTTCACAACAAATATACATTGCTTTCAGATATCCTCTCATGCTGTTTTCCATCCAGATATGACAATTTTAGTTGATGGTAAAAGTTAATGGTGTAATTAAACTGAAGTGTAATTCTGTTCATGTTTTACTGTGGTTTCTCTGTGTTGTTTATCAGTATTAAACTACTGACAGAAGATAGTCAATGTCATGGCATTTAAATACACTTATTTGTTTTGTCTGACATTACATGTTTTGATGAAAGTTTTAATTTTTTATGTATGCTCTGAATCTCAGATTGAGTGGTTACTTGTTTCGTTATCTTGAGCTTTCAGAGCTGTATTCATACAGACTCAAGCCCCAATTTCTCGAAACAAACTTAAGGTTTTAATCAAGTTCCAATTGAGTTTGACAGTTTGAAACAGTTGAATTTTAAACTCAACTGCATTTTTTAAATAAACAAACCCAAACAAATTAAGTAATCTATCCCCCAAAACTCAAACAGTCTACTAAGTTTGAGTTTAAGATTGATTTCAGTTCATTCTGGGAAATGCATTTTCCTGCTCTTTCTCAAATTTCAGTTAAAAGTCAAAAGTCAAAATTCAGACTTAAGTTTGTTTCGAGACACTGGGTCCAGATTATGAATGCTTGTTTTGGTTATGTTAAGCATTATTTGTTGTAATGCCTTGATGAAATGTTTGCATTTACTCCATAGATTAAGTGGTTACTTGTTTCATGATCTTCAGTTTTCCAGTGATGGATAATTTTTTCTGATTATCAGTCTTGTTTCAGATAGTCTTCATAGTTTATAATCAAAACACTTGTATTATGTATCAGAAGGTGCTGTACGTGGCAAGTAACCAAACAAGAAGATCAAAAACCCAGTCTCATCACAATCACATCACTTTAATGTCTTTGAAGATCTGACTTCTCTTCTAAGGGCTGGGCGAAGGCATGAAATCTAAATCTAAATGAATTTCTTTACCCCCTGGATTTCGCAAATTTGTTACTCTTTTGGGGCTCAGAAATTACCATGTTTATGAATATCCATAACAGTGATGTTGCCTTAATTATCGACATAAGGAAATTGGTTGTAAAAAAATGTTTTCAAGATGCCGAAATCAAATATGATAGTTGTGAATACTTTTAACTGAAAATGAAGACGTGTGTTCCTGCTTGGCTGTTTACATTGTGTTGCAACTTCACCCTTGTCCTTTCTGGAGAGATATGCTCAGATCTTCTTTCAGATATCAGGTCTTTCCAGTAATATTGTTGGGACAGAAGATCTGGTATTGATGAAATTGTCACATATTCCACCTCCCTTGCCCCACCCCCCCCACCACCCCCACCCCCACCCCCCACCCCCACCCCCATCTTGTAATGTACATATGTATATACTATGAGAGACTTTTGGTAGTTTTGGTTTCTTTTTGATAGACTTAACAAAGAAACATAAAGAGCTTCCTGTTGCCATGGTTACCATATTGAAATTATTTGTGTAATTGTGTGATTAATTACTAGGTCAGTTTCTGCACTGTCCAATGTTCTGTGCCAAGTATTCCTCAAATTAACCGAAGTCATTACCAGCAGGGAAAGAATTGGTCACTAAACATGTTAAAAGCCAGAATACCAGCTCATTGAGGAACATCAATGAATGAAGTTACTGAGATGCTTATTTCAGTATATCAAGGTTGTAAGAACCCATCAACCCTCCAAGAACAAAGAGGAGGAATGTGCATCATGGATAAAAATGGTTTTGAAAAGTCAAAAAGGTACCTTAAACCTTTTCATAATTTCACCTACGTTCCCTGTTTTATGACAAAATATTTTGCTCTTACTGATATTCTGTTACCTATGCTGCTAAACAGGGTTTGATATTTCTCAGGCTTAATTTAAAACATTTGATTCCACAATTTCCCTTTTTGTTGAATTAAACTTGTATGTTTTTGGTACAGATGATTTTAGCTTTTAGCTCTTATTGACACTTTATCAGTGTTTATGTATTAGTTTTTATTGCATATATCTAAACTTATTTGTCTTTGACAGTTGCCTGTGTATAGATCTGCTCTGTTGCATAATTGGCCAGTTGGTGCTTTAAGTCTATGGTATAGGGAGAAGGATCCTTTTACTAATTTTTATTTGTCATTTTGATTTTAGAGGCTTCTTTCTTTGATGTTCATGTGTTTTGGGCAAGTATGTTATAATACTTGTATAGTGATGTATTGATTTATGTAGTGAAACTGTTTTTTTTGGCTTCCAAAGATGATTGTGATGTTTGTAGATTTACACAGTGGGTGGTTTTACAATTCACCTGTTGGCATACCTGTCTTGTTTTTATGCTTCCACCAAGAAATATTAGACATGTGGCATTACAGTCCTTTGTCCCCCATGTATGTGAGATGATTGGATCTAATAATAACATTCTGGCAAACAAGGATAAGTTGAGCACCAACCTGACAATAATTGACCCTTATTAGTATGTATGAATGTCTCCCACTGGCACTTGCCATTGTGAACAAGTGTATGGTGTGATAGGTTAAGTGTGTGGCCCGTCTCAGTGCAGAACAATTTCATCAAGGACTGCACATTAATACATCTGCTCTCTGTCTCACAAACCAAATGGGTTTTGCTCATTGCTGCGATTCGTCTACTTCTCGTAAACATGTTTTCTCAGCTGGTCCAATTTATCCTTGTTTTCCAGTAGATGGATGAAAACAGTCAAGTCTGACTGTATGGTGTTCTGCATTTTGTATGACTGTGTTTGGGAGCCCTGCAAATTTACACATACCGGAGGGGTACACAAAGTCCGCAGTCTAGACTACCAGTTGTCAGATTTCCATTTTGTGACTGAATGGGTTAGGTGGCTGACTTTGTGTGCTGGTGATTAGGATCCAGATTCTGAGGGTGTTTGTTTGTTTCAAACTAGAATCTGCACTTTACTGAGAAAGTGTAATCCCAAATATAACACTACATGTGTTTATTTAAAACAGTATTATAGACCAGTAGTCTCCAAATGTAGCTGTCTCAATAGAACAGGGTCTGAGGGAACACAGTATACTAGTATTGGTGATAAAAAGCCCTAAGCTCACAAATGTGGAAAATCTCAGTGAATGAGGTTTTTTGTCTGTGATGTTCCTTTTTATCACATTTTTGTCACATTAAACTGTAAACCAAAAGTCACTGTATTCTTTAATCTGATTGGCTGAAAAACATTATTCGATGTCTATGAGTGCAGACAAAAATACATGTGGACACTTTTGTTTACATTTGTGTCTACAGTGTCAGTTAAGATCATATTTTGACCAATTTCCGGGTATTAGTGAGTATTTGAAGCACAAGAATATTTCATGCTAATGCAGTCAGTTCCAAAAGAATCCCAGGTTTCAACTACTCAATACCGCTCAGAAACTGGCCAACATCTGATGTTTATCTCCTTGGTAAGAAATATAAAATGTGTTTGCTTACTTACATAAGATTTTGATGTAATAAGAATATTGCCTAAACAGAATATACTTGGGAACACAGATATTGTTAAATGGAATATATGAAATATGGTATTGTCCTTCTTAACATCATTTATGAAACTTTCATTGAATTGTTGATAACACACTGTATCTTATGATATAATCATATTTAGGTTTTAGTTTTTAGATGAAGGGATAAAGTAACAAAATTGTATCTTATTAAATCAACATTTACTCTTTGATGTGACTACATAATAGATTTTATTTTGTATGTTTAGATACTATTAGATTCAATGATATAATCTTTACATTTATTTTAACTTCAAATAACATATCAGGTGATATGATCTTTCACCAAAACAAATAACTGAAAGAAAATATTAAGAGACCACAGAAGAATATGAAGACTATCAGGGTTGTCTTCCTTGTGTGCTGCTGCACATGATTACGGTTTTGTTTTTGATTTTCAGTAAAACATTTTATTGATGTTTAACTATTGAAGTATTTATCTGACAATGTGTTGGACATAGAAATTTTAATTTATCCTTTATGTAAGTCTTCGAGAGCACGGCATGGAGCAATGTGGTATTTCTTATAAGATTACTTGGGACCAATGCATAGGATCTTATTAAGTTCAAGTGTTTGAAAAATTCACTCAAGTAGATGTATCAGTGAGCCAACATGTGTCACTCACTCACTCTCTCTCTATCTCACACACACTTAAAGTGATAGACACACCACACTCACTCATATGGTACAGTCATCAGTACACAATGTACATATATGGTAGTACTATATGTGGTCGTTTATATTTGACACTGTATTGCCAGTCTGGATAGATATGACAGATATCAAGACACCATTCCTCAACCTGAGGCTCCCATTTGACCATAAAGTGACCTTGATATTTTGAAGTATCTATCAGATAAATACCCATTTTTACTGTTGCAAATGTAAATGAAATGCATAATTACATGTCTCTGCTGACTGCAGAGAGCAGTTGATATGAGCAGTTTGTGATTAAGAACGATATATTTCTTTTACATATTGTGTCATTCCGCCGGTCTCAAAGTTTTATGGCTTAATTTGTGTATTATTTTATACTTTTTCATATACTTCATGAACTGTAGTTTATGGAGAGTGCAGAATATGCTTTTATCTAAATATTGGAATGAAGTTTTAAAATAAACATGCGTTCATTTGTCTTTATTATGACTGCAGGTGGTCTTGACTAGAATGTGTTCATTGTTGTTAACATGTATATTTGATGCTGTATATCTGGAGTGTTCAAGCATATTGTGTGACCCAATGGTCCAACACTTAATGCAAAGGGTTCAATTCCCCGTATGTTGAAAGAATATACTTGGTTTTTCCAACATTTTGCTAACAAATATGCTGAAAGTTACTGTCATCAAAATATGTGATGTGTCCTTGCCCGGATGTGATAATGTTTGGCATGTTAGAAGTAATATCACCCAAACCTGTGAAGATCAAGGTTGGAATTGGCCTTCAGCAGCTCATACTTGTCATAAGAGGCGATTTACTGGATGGGGTGGTCAGCCTCACAGACATGGGTTGACACATGTCATTGCATCCCATTTTCGTAGATCAGTGTTCATGCTGTTGATCATTGGAATGTGTGGTCTATACTCGATTATTTACATCCCTTCGCCATATAGCTTGAATACATCTGAGCCCTGTGTGTAACTAAATTCACTCATAGAACCCTTACAATTTGTGACTTGAATAATCATGTCCTAAATCCATATATACTACCGACAGAAAATAAGGGAACCAAGAAATTGAATGTAGATGACTTTGACTGTGTCAGGGTCCGTTATCGTGGCGTGCCTTTAAAACGCAAAATCCAATGAAAATGTAATTGCGCATAATGCATGCCCAGCACGTGCTACACGTGCATACAGAAGTTAGCTCCTGTAAATGTACTGGAGAAGTCGCAATCACTAATGCAATAGAGATTTACACTTACTGACAGAAATGCCCCCGAGGCAGTATCTCGGTGAAGCAACAAAATGGAGAATTGTGGGGATGATAGAGGCGGGGGGGGGGGGGGGGGGGGGGGGGCGGCATCAATATGTGAAGTTGCCCGGCAGATGGTAAATCAAAAAGTGTAATTTCACGCCTGTGGGATAAGTACCGTCTGTGGGATAAGAGACCTGGGCGTGGTAGACCAAAATCAACGACACCACGACAGGATCGTCTCATTACGTTAATTGCTCTACGCGATAAGTTTAAATCGGCCCCTTCCATCAGTAGAGAATTCCGCACACTCACCGGAAGACGCATTTCAACCTCAACCTTTAAAAACCGACTCTATCAAGCTCGTCGGAAAGCAAGACGGTCTTTTAAGGGTGTCACCCTTTCAGCTCACCATAAGCGCCAAAGATTGGCATGGGCTTGGCAGCATCAGGGACGGGCTATGCGCCACTGGCTTTACACCATGTTCTCTGATGAGTCAAGGTTTTGCCTACGATTCACAGATGGCAGAAAACGTTGTTGGCGTCGGAGCGGGGAGCGATATGCCAGAGCAGCAATTCTTGACCATGATCGATATGGAGGTGGTAGTGTCATGGTGTGTGGTGGGATTACACATGGCAGACGATCAGATTTGGTCATCATTAACGGAGCCATGACTGGTCAGCGATACGTTGACCAAATATTGCGTCCTGTTGTGGCTCCATTGGCTAGAGTTATCGGCCGAAATTTTGTATTCCAAGATGATAATGCCAGACCACATCGGGCCCGAATTGTCTCCGCTTATCTCCGACAAGAAGGTATCCAGACATTGGACTGGCCCTCTAAGTCCCCAGACCTGTCCCCAATTGAACATCTCTGGGACGTTCTTGGTCGAAGGGTGTACGCCAGGGACGCAGGACCCGCCAACCTGGCCCAGCTTGGTGCAGCTCTCCAAGAGGAATGGCGGGCAATACCACGGGCAACCATCCGGAAATTGATTAACAGCATGCCATCAAGGTGCCGTGAATGTGTTGCCCAACATGGTGGACACACCAGATATTGAACTTGACGCCTAAAATTGATTTAGTGGATATTTAAAGCAGTTTCAAATTCGCTATTATTTCATTAGTTCCCTTATTTCTTGTCGGTAGTATATAATCATACCACTTGGTTCCCAAATAATGTTTCAATGTTACCCCCAAAGGGAATATCCCTTACGTTGTCAATAGTATATATGTTACAGTCAGATTGTGAAGTCAGTCATTTCGTGAAATGACTAAACATTTCAGTGATTTTCTGAAATGATTAACAGGGTCAGCCATTTTGTGTCATTTTATGTAACACCAATCAATATACTTCAGTCATTTCATGAAATTTCGTTTCATCAATATCTGGTGGACAGGGGTTTGTGAGGTTTGGCTGCTTTGGACACAGTAAGTGTCAAACAGGTGTAAGTGCTTCACAGCCAGGCTGAAGTGCAACAGTCAAAATAGTTTAAACAGTTTAGTGACAATGAATGATGTAGAAATTGTGATCCACTTTTGTAGATGATGTTATTAGGTGAAATTGTATGGAATGACTGAGGTATAGTGATTGTTGTTACACAAAATGACTCGAAATGGATGACCCTCGCAGTCATTTCACGAAATGACAAATTTCAATATCTGACTGTAAGATATATACGCATTTGGGTCAGGAATGCCCCATAGAAGAACGAAATGGAATGAAAGGGTTACTACACGAACTATACCCCTTTGATTCGGGACCTTGGTTCACATTCGTGATAGTATTTCTCACCCCATAGACTAAATATCCCAGCAGACGAATATAGAACGGGACATAATGAGTCGTTATTAACGGTATTTGACACTGCCAATATAGACCAACAGGTGAATACAAGGCGACAAGCGGTACTAAATCAAGCGGGAGACGCGTGGTCACAAAGGAGACAGAGCAAATTAGTCTTAGATACATAAACGCTTGGTATCTGTTCAACAAGTCTGACTGACTAATTGACAGAAATGGGACTGTCATGAGAAATGTTTCTTTGATTGCGGAGAACTGAGTGTGATCTACGAACTGAGTTCACAACCGAGATCAGCGCCGATCGTCACCAGTAGTCGAAAGTCCGAAGTTCTTAGGATATTGAAAAGGATTTTGAATTTTTACTATGACGTTCTACATATAAATGGCATCAAAAGCATAAAGACCCTGAATTGATGAAATTAATTGTTATGACTTGTTATGTTTTATAGAGAGGGTTGCTTCATAGTTAGATGATAACATATTCCTTTATCTGGATCCCGATGCGAAATGTCTTCGTAAAGTTGCGACCTGTAGTGACTCTACAGTTTACCGTAGGCTTACGAATGTCGTGGGGCTACGAATGAAGTGTTATCGGGACCCAGAACCCCAGGTAGCTCTGAAATGCCCACATTATGTTGTAACCTTCAAGGGACGTGGGGGTACTGTTGTGGGTAACGTGAAACGTCCCGGGTTCTGTTCCCCACATAGGTACGCTCTGCAAGGCAAATCTATAACGCAGAGAGTGTTGTCGAATATTCTGTAACCTGTAATTTGATTCCCTCGAGAAAGTCAAATCAAAATCCACACGTGCATAACCAATGCAACCTGTTTAATTCTCAAGCGTCATGTTACTTCGATCGTTTTTCAATGAAGTTTACATACACAACTGTCCACAATGAACCCTCCAGCGTTATCACGGTATGTGTATGTACAGGTATATACAGGTAAACTGCTGTGTCCGTCATTTAGTTCACACATGGTTCGCCTTGAGAAGTTACGTCGAATGCTCAATACCTGGTCATTACACAGAAAATGACATTAAACGATACTTGAAGTTACCGTGCTCTTTCTGTTGAACACTGGATTGTGTGGTCCAGACACGATCATATACAGACCGCCGCCATATATAATAATATATGCTGGGTACGGCGTAAAACTTAAGTCACTCACTCCCATGTCATCATATCTCAGGTGCATAGATTGATGCTCATGATAACAATCATTTAATTGTCTGGTACATACTCGATTATTTACAAACCGTCGGCACGCGGCTGGAATAGTGCTGAATGTGGCGCTAAAATAATAACTACAAAACAAAGCAAAAACAAAAACACCTCGAATTCCAGATGCACCCTGCTCTGGTGTACACACTATGGTATGGTTGGTAAGTGAATTTCCTCACCCATTATGATGACACGTCTGTCATGAAAAAACATACTGCTGAGGGTCGTTAAGCTCAACAGTCACTAGTGTCAAACACCAGGTGGTCTGTTTAGAACATCCGAGCATGTGTACGCATATGATTAATGACTGCCACCAAGCATAAAGTGACATACACACCTACACGTAAGTGAAAATTACAGAAAATTACAGTGCCTTTCGTTTATATTCTTTCATGTACTGTTGAAATTGTGATATTACTGAATTTAATACATATAACCGTTTCGATAGGTATGCTTGTCCACACTGTAAAATTTAAATGGCTATTGTATCATGGCTAAATCAAAGGCGACTGAATTAATTATACTTGTTTGAAAATTAAAATTGAACTTGTGTTTGTTTGAATGGTGAGTGAATGGTTTATCTTGTTTCGTAAAAAAATACACCTATATCTCATTAGATTTCTGCATATTTTCTTGACTGCAACAGGGATTCAGCAATAAAATTTCAATTACAGAAAAAATACAAAAGTTAAATCATTTAAAGATGGTTTATCTGGTGACCGCTGCCCCCGCCCGTAACATTGAGTGAGTGAATTTAGTTTTACGCCGCACACAGCAATATTCCAGCTGCATGGTGGCGGTCTGCTTTGAACATTTGAAAATACACACCGTCCATAAGGGTTTGGGCTATCCAGGCAGTGCCACATTCGGGTTGGAATGGTTCATCATCAGCATAGCCGTGAAGATCCCGGGGTAGAATAGGCCGTCAGCAACCCATGCTTGCCATACATGGCGTAAGAGGGGACTAAAGGGATCGGGTGGTCAGGCTCGAGGACTTGGTTGACATGTCATCTGTTCCCAGTTGGGCAGATCGATAGTCATGCTGTTGATCACTGGATTGTCTGGTCCAGGCTCGATTATTTGCAAACCGCCGCCATATAGCTGGAATTTGCTGAGTGCGGCGTAAAACTAAACGCACTCACTCATCATCAGCAATCCATGGGCGGATTCAGGGTTGGGTTGGGTGGGTGTTGCATAGGTACGCTCCCTATCCCCAACTCCCGTTCCGGAGAATATGAAGACTTCCTAACACTGCAGCATAAACCAGATTGTCAGAAGGTCTGACAGCAAACCCATTATTGTCAACTGCATGGGAGGTGCCAAACCCATGGCAAACCCATGGCACCAATAATAACCAGTAACAACAGGGAGTCTGTGCACCCTCCTCCTGAATCTCGTTAATCACATATCTGTCGAAAGGGACAGAGAATGCAAGGACATTAATCACTTATGTTAGATCTAGGAATGACAAAACTTTCTGCATGATCAACTTCTATATGTGCTATTGTACATATAAAGAAGTTTATCATGCACAAAGGCTATTCCAAAAATGCATATAATAGTCATTTTTCATGACGCCCTGGTACATACGATGCATGGACCTCTGAGTCCGAAAACACCTAGAATGAGACAACGCTAATAAAATGAACGAGCTGCACCATCATACCTCGAGAAAATACTCTGTTTGTACCGACATTAGATACAGCTCCAGATAAGATTTAGCACACGTGGGTACTGTATCCACTGTATTTTTTATTCCTTGTTTAGTTGGAGTGGACATTATGAGTATTGAGAGGGTATGTCATTATTTACAGCTTTCAAGTATATGGATATTTTAATGATTTTACACTCACCGGAGTATATGTCAATGAGTAAGTAGGGCTCTCTTGCACTTGATCTTTGTGTTACAATGATTCCAAATCCCATTTTCTAAACTAGTCTTAAGATAGCCGTAGCTCTAAGATAGTTTTGTGCAGGTGGGCCCAGGTATGTACTGCATTATGTCATACCTAATAAAAAAGACTTAAATATAATGGAAATGATTTCATAAAAAAGCATTCAACCTGTACTCACAGTACAACGCTAGTCTTATACTAACAGTACAATTTGAAAGCAATCGATATTTTGTTCATTACGAAAGCGATTTTTATAAATATGTTCCGTACGCATGTTTTAAACTTTGTGCGTATCTTACATTTTAAATACGTTTTTGGTACGCGGCAATTATGGTTTTAGTGCGTAATTGGAAATTTTCTATGCGTAGTTTAAGCAGGATAAGCAGCTTTTCTGGGCCACTGAATGTCACTGGACATCCACTGAGAATTGGTTGGACAGATTCATTCACTAATTAATCTACATTTAATGTTTACATTTTGCACAATTACACATTAATCATATCATTTATTATTATTGTTGTTGTTTAGTGTGGCCATATTAAGCTTGAAAGCACTGATCGGGCCCCAATGTGTTGAAAAAATACTTAAGTCTGAGTTTTGACTTAAGTTAGAATTTTTACTCAAAATTGTAGAAAATGGATTTCCCAGAATGAGCTGAAAGCTACATTAAACTCAAACATAGTATACAATTTGAATTTTATGCATATATTTCTTAAGTTGCTTGGGCTTTTCTATTTTAAAAATGCAGCTGGGTTAAAAAAATTACCTGTTTCAATTTGTCAAACTGGATAATTGAGCAAAAACTTCAGTTGGCTCGAGAAATTGTTGCCTGATCTGTCGAACCACGTGTCATTCATATTTCCCCGGATCTGCACGCAACATTGAGATAACTATATCCACATATAAACCACATTCGTATAAATGTAACCCAGGCGTGTCTACAAATACATTAACCTTTCTTAACAGGACATTTGAAACATAATACTTGTTATTACAGCTCCTGTAACAATCCTCAGGGTCACGTGAAGCTTAATGCTTATCCGAGCATGATTGAAACAAACTGAATTTACCAACATGCATTCCGAGCATATGCGTGTGTATATATATGATTTACTCAACGAGGGCGTGTATTTATTCACACCGGCCGTCTTTGTCGAGTAAGTACGAGGGGGGCTAATACAATATATGAACCACCACCCGTCGACTCGCGATCACTTACCGGTTTCTCAGCGACAGGGGTCTGTGAGCACAGATTTACTAAACAAATTCCATCCAGTGTTCAATCAGTATAAATTAAACAGACCATTTGAGGTAGCCGAGGGGTGATATTATATTAGCAATGTGTGTTTGTTGTGTGTAGACGCCTGGCCGTGTTTCAACCCGTGACATCAATTGTGAGATACACTCGCACGAGAAAGGACCAGCTTTTAAAGTTAGTTCATATATCACACAGACAGGTATATTATCAACTATATTATCGAGGGTTGTAAGCGCTATCTGTTCAACCGACACACCCCGGGACGTGATAAGTTCAAAGGGAGAAAGAGTCCTGTGAACAGATTGGTTTTTATCTGTGAAATATATAACCATGGACGGTTTTGCTCTCTTACCTCTGGAGTTACTTTGGGATTGCTGTAAGTATGAACTGGCTAATGTTAAGTGGAGATGTAGAACGTAACTTAATCCTTAACTAGTACAAATGATATTGTACTGGAGTCCATATTTCGTTTATTTATGACCTATACATAAAATAATTATATTTTGTTGATGGAGACTTAACACTCATATTTGTAACCTTGGTTACACAGCTTTATGAATTGTAATGAAACAAACACAGTCTTTCAAAACACCATTTCAGAGCTGCTACATGTGAAGGCACATTATTCGATCCACGGATGCGATAACAGATCACATGTGAAATATCTCCTTCAATAAAACGCAAGGAGAGATTCTACTTCAACTCCCGGAGGGTGCATGCATGCCTTGAGGCGAACAGGTGATTGAAACCGTGGGAGTACATAGAGGGGTTCTACTCCGCCCGGCTAGGATGGAGGATGATTCAGACAGTTTGTTCACCATCAACGAGGAGGAAGAGTCAGCCTCACGAACTCAGCCCGAGTCCCAGACATCTTACTTCATAGTTGGGTCTCACAAAGTCAGGTTCCTCCCGTCTGTCAACTTCATATACCAACGGTTGAACTTCAGGGACCGATGCGGACAAGTGCCACATTTCGTTAAATCCAATGTACAAAAAACTGCTAAACTTTCGTCTGAGTCGTTTATTCTGAAAGTGAACTATCTACGACGACGTCGGGAGGCTAGTACAGACGTCAACAAGAATCGTCTGCTTGAGGAGGAGAGCAGACGACAAAAATTCTATGATCAGTCTCCTCGCCGATCAGCTTCTTCTGCGTCTCATGCTTAACCACAGATCATCAGAATGCTTAATATCACATGTGGGTGGCTTAAAGAATCTGCCATAGGCACTGGTGACAGAAGAAGGAAACGTTTCATGCAATATTGAAGAACTAGTAGTGTGTGTATAATGAGTTCTTCGTGTATGCCAGTCAAGTGGTGCAAACATAACTCTACCTATACAACGTGAAATGTGTCTTCAAAAGATTCTGTCGGAGAAATGTGATTTTTATTATAGGTTAATTTGATCGACAAAACGTTATGTTCATGGAAAAAGAGGACAAGGATGGGTGAGATGCTCTTTCTGACATGCACAAGGTATCTTCATTGTTTGGTGTTGGTCGGCAGTTGTGACATCGATGCATAATCTTGTCACAGTGCTTATATTTCCACAAATGTACCTAAAGAATATAGCATTAAATGCTGATTTGTCAGACAGTCATTATTTTTACTTAAGAGATCTTAGTTCATGTGGCTGACTATGCCAGTCAGTCGTGACGATGCAGGTTAGAATTGGTCGCCATGCGTGAACCGACGAAGATGCGGGTTACAACTGGTTCTCAGCAAACCATGCTTGTTCAGGAGTTGACTAAAAGGATTGGACGGTTATGTTCGCTAGACTTGGTCGATACATGTCACACCAGTTCGATGCTCATGTTGTCATTCACTGGATTGTCTGGTCCAAACTCAATCATTAACAGACCGCCATCATATAGCTATGATATTGCCGAGAGTGGCATTAAAAGCAAACAAACAAAACAAACATAGGAACAGTGTCTTACGGATGAACGCGCAGCGTATCCCTACATGCTTTAACAGGAACTGAGGCCTTAGCTACCAGCAGTATCTAGTTAAATACTTGTCGTAAGAGGCGACTAACGGGATCAGGTGGTCAAGCTCCCTGACATGGTTGATACATGTCATCGTATCTCAACTGCGTAGATCGATGTTCATACTGTTGATCACTGGATTGTTTGGTGCAAACGCGATTATTTACAGACCACCGCCATATAGCTGGAATACTTCTGAATGTGAACAAGCAACCAACCCATAATTAAATACTGTTGCCAAATTATGTTTCAAGTTAAAGTAGCCATCACGCAGAACCCTTTGAGTCGTAATTCCACTACAATGGACATTTTTATATACATACCTACGCGTTTTGTGGCTTAATTGTGACCCCAAGTAATGCGTGTGGTCAGTACTGTGTATACAAACCGTTGTTGTCCAGTCACTGCAAAACGTGGTAACGTGTCAGAACAACCACATCAAGTCTCCAGTTGAACTTAGCCTGCAGTAATCGCCTATTATAACATTCCGTGTGTCACAGACACAATGCACTTCTTCAGTGGTTAAAATGGTAAAATAGGACACTAATGATCTCTGTTATGAATAGCACAGGTCAGCTGGAACGTGGTTGAGGTTGAACATATATTGGTACAGATATTAAACATGATAAAGGAGAATATTAACCATGCCTCCGGGGAATGACGGTGTTTATAGATGTACATTTTAGCGTGAGGTGACTTAGTTGAGCCTCGTTGTTTCGAACTTACCATCTGGGCCGTCATTCTAGAAACATTCGTAGCCCCAAGAATTCGTAACTTAGATCGTAGCCAAGGTGTTAAGAATGGGCTTAGGAAGTGCGTAGGGCTATGAACGTTTGGAGAATAGCTAGCCTGGTTCTTGCGAATACCTGCTATATTTTATTGGTTGTCTCGAACTCCGTATAACTCGAACTTTTTCAAAGGCCACTTTTTACAAAGTGATCGCCAGGCTATGATAGTCTAGGTAAAAGTAAGAAGTTTCGATTGTCTCAACTGTAGGATTGCCTTGTAGATCGGTCACGCCGCCGGATACGACATAACGAGGTGTGTGTTTTCGTTTTGGAATCCTCGCTGGTTGGACTTCAGTTAGGTACAAGTGATTTGGATTGGCTGTTGAAATTATTTTGACAAACACATGTACTGTTTGAACTTGTATGTCAGCATTAATTACGGCACAATGTGTCCCTTTCACATATAGGCCGGAATTGGACATTATTTATTATCATACTTCACACATAAATGTCGGTTTCTGATTGACTGAGTTAATCAATGTATTTCGCTTACAAGCGAATAACATTTTCTGTGTTACCCTCTGGAAATGCCGAACTGTGGGAGTTTGGAACTTTGTGTCAGTAGTGTTTGTGTTGTTGCCTAACTCCGGTACTCCTTATTATAATCCAACACCCCTGCTTCAAACAGTTCAAAATTAACATGTTCGGTGTTCGGTGTTCGGTGAGATAAATACGTTGTTCACTTCTCCATTGGGGTTCATAAGTAGATGTACCCTCTATGTGTGTTTATGTTCACCTCGAACTTCGTTGGACCGAGGGAACATAAACACACAAAGAGTGTACATCGACCCAGGCACCCCAAGACACTACAGCTACTTAAATGTGACTTGCTTGATTGTGCATCTGGTTTTTTGGTTAGTTGTTTAAATAGCAGCACTCGGGAATAACCCAAGATGTGAAGACAGTCTGTAGATAATCGAGTCTGGACCAAACAATCAGTTTTTTCACATCATGACGTCATAAACAATGTTTCACACAAATGGGATACGATGACATGTACCAACCAAATGTGCGAACCTGACCATCTATTCCAGACAAGCATTTGTATCCTCGTGAGACAGTCCATCTGCATACCTTTAAACTGTGGAAAGCTGTTCGTTGTATCAGTCATGTGGTTGCCAGTTTTTTATTCGATTATTTACAGGCCGTCGGTAAATAATATATAATTGCAAATAACAGCAAGATATACTGGACAAAACAGTTAGGGATATTTGTAATTTTTAAAATTATGAATAATGATGTATTTATTCATTGACATACTGATAAAATATCAGTCATAAAAATAGCAATATCTATAACTTATTTTGTCCAGTATAGAACAAACAAACAAATGAAAATCTCCGAAGAGAAAATGATAGTGAAATTTGATAGCAGGCGTTATAACCAGGCATGGCCTTAAATGATATATTTCAGAGTTGAAGTTTCTGGATCACGTATGCCTTATGCCGCTACAATTTGCCCAGCATTTATTCACTCAACGTAGCATACTACATGCGAGTCATCCAACAGTGATTCAAGGGAGCGTTCCTACTACTTTTTGTGCGCCTGGCCGAGTTCGGTCAACGTGCTTTGACGTTTAGGCATTTCAACACCTGTTATGTCCCGGAAGTGTTCAGTTCGTGATAGGTCTTGGTTCATTGCCATGGAATTATGTGGACCGCTGGAATTGAAACCGACGTACCACAGCCTTGGCGTATCATGTTGTGACAACGGAAATGTGAGGCCACAAGATAAAACACAAGTTGTGTGGACGTAAAATCACAAAGCTGTCACAAACGGGAACGTGAAGTTAGCTAGAAGGACGTTCACCGGCAGTTCATACACAAACAAAAAAAATGACCCCCAAAATTGAAATAACTGTATGATAAGCACAATCAACGAGATTGACAGAAGTACTGGTCCAGAGAGATTAATCGACCTCCCTGAAAGTGCCAATATTGGAAAAGACACCTGACACACGCGTGTGACTCTATACTGTGCGACGTGTTTCGGTGCAAAAGTTTAAGCATTTACAATAATATTTCACGATCCCCTACTTTCTCAGAGGAGTATACATTGGTTCTTTTCCGACATCAAGATAGCAAAGGATTACATGTATATATACAATGTCTCCACTTCTTCGTTCTTCAAGTACGAGGTCGTGTGTTTCCCATGGGGTCTGTACTATCTTCCCCTGAAAGACAGGCGATCACTCATCTCCACCCGATCCTCGAGTGGCGGTCCTATCTCTCGCTACATACTTGAAGACGGAGCCGCAAGGCCGAAAAGATAGCTGTTAATCTGTCAGAGGAGAGTACCCAAACAATAACCTTCCTACTTTAGTTGCGTCACCTGACTACCACCGGGGCCGTTGACAGGATTTACTTTCCATAACTCCCAGAGTAATTTATTTTATTGGAGTATAAAACCGTTATGGTGGCCTTAAGTGCAAGCTTTGTATATTGAGCAATGTTTCCATGGAAACTGTGATTAAATTGTATTTCATAAGTGACATTAGTTCAATCATGTTACTAATGAAACGCCAGTTCAATAAATATGTCGCTGTGTTTGGACATTAATTTAGTTTGACATTCAGGGGTGGGCATCATTATATTGTTAGATATTTTAATATTTAAACTAAACCCTCTGGAAACAGACAGCACGACGGCCAAGACAAATCGTTTTGCGAATTATTTCCATTCATCGGACAGGTTGGTTTCGCGATATAGCTGGTTAGTGAACAGACAGCATGTTTAGGGTTTATGATACCTCCCCAAGAACCAGACAGATGAGTGAGCTTGTTTGTTGTAACACAACTTTTACCAATATTACCGCACGGAGGGGATTACCATGAATGGGCTTTACACACTGTACCCATGTGAGAAATCAAACCCAGGCGTGTGACGACCAAACGCTTTAACCACCGTCTAGGCTACCCAACCGTCCTATTGACAAATTAACACAACCGAAAGTCACAGGCTCTTAGGAAAAATCATGCACCATATTAAAATACAATGTGCACACATGTAAATCCATACTATAACGATGTAACTACTGATACAGTAAACTACGTTTATAATGAACTGACGGATATAAGATGGTCTCTATATTTCCGACCGCGTGTTCTGTTCTCTTAGCGATATGTATAGCCGTCTACAGTTAAAACGAAATACAATCAGTGGAGACTTTGAGTTCTTTTTATTGCCGTTTTGTGGTTTTGCTGACGAGATAACAGAATGTGAAAAGGTTGTGAGGATCCTCTTTTCACTAAGCTATTCTAAAGCTAGGTCTTTCATAACTAGAAGGAAGTACACACTGTCTTAATGGATATATTCTACGTTTTGATGCTATGTATTGACTGCATCCTAATCAAACCCACTCCAGTTAAGCAAGAGCATCATTACTACGAAGTTCACCGTATCCCAAATAGACAGTGGTGTTGATTTTCTGGTGGAGAGTATAAACTTCTTACGTTATTATAGAGTCACATGCATTGAGCAGTGGAAATAATCGGAGTATAAATGTTGACATTCTTCTAATCCACAGCTGTGGCAAAGTATACATTAACAGACGTTCTAATTGAAAAACATCAATGTTAAGGTAAATAGCTAACAAAGCTGGTGATAAATGTCCACCCTGTCGTACTCCAACAATACCCAGAAAATAATCAACTGTGTTTACAAACACAAAATATTTTCACAAGTAATTCATCCTAATGAATTTTCCATAGACATGAGTAAGCATGAGGCTTTCCTAGAGGGTTGGTGTTGAGAAAGTGCCAAATGATCTAGGAAAGATTTCGTGCACACAAGGTGATCTGCCGTTTGTAATGTTAAGTGATTCTAGGAGGCCGAAGATTGTACAAACGGATCAGTTGTGGGTATCCCCTCTTGAATCTGACAAGTACTTCTGAAAGCAACCCGGGGCAACTGCCATTAAAACAGGGTGTAAGACGAGGGTATATGACTCGGGTAATACACAAAACAAAATTAAACCAAAAGACCACTTCCTGTATCTAGGGTGTTGGTGTTGAGTCGGGTGACCATAGTCAAAACAAGAGCTACATGTGTAATGGCAGCCTGCCAGCGTGCATCTCCAACAATTTTTTGAACGACATGTACCTACAGCATAACGCTACAAAACGTTATCTGCTCTCATCCTGTCTGTTTGCTGAGGGACATCAAGTGGTTATACAATGAAAACCCAGAAACGTGTTCTGATATAATCCAACAGATTGACTTTACATCTGGACGGACAAGAGAGAAATAACGGTGTCAGGTGTGATGTTTCCTGTTTAACCCGTTGCACTTCCTGTTGATAGGGCTTTCCACGTCACTATTATTTATGATGTAAAGTGAAGTGTGACTGACTGCCCAAACTGAGATTAATGGATGTGATGTAACAGAGTTGTAGGTCAGATGAAATTTTGGCCTAAACATATGGTAGGCATTGCCAGTTTGGCTTGTTCATCACAGCATTAAGGAATATTCCAGATATGTGGCAGCAGTCAGTAAATATCAGTCTGGACCAGGCACTCCAGTGAACAATATAATAAGCATCATTCTATGCAGTTGGACTACGAGCAAATGTCAAGCGAGCAAGTATCAAAATCCAATCAAGAAGGATGGGTTACTGAAGATAAATTCTAATCAGGAACTTTATGGGTGACATGGTAGTCACTTGATGAGTGAAATCGGTGACACAAACGATGACAATACCCACAAGGCTTCCATCACTCATCACAACTTAGGGTCGAAAACATCAACGTTACAATATTATGCTTCTTACAAATAATCCACCAGAGCACTCAGCTGTTGTGTCTCCCCGGATGAAAAAGATAGGTCCTCGAATATGCCTGAATACCTAACCCCCAAACAATAAACATAGGTCTTTGAATATAGGTGAATATGTAACCCTGAAACAATAAACATAGGTCCTTGAATATACCTGAATATGTAACCCTCAAACAATAAACATAGGTCTTTGAATATAGGTGAATATGTAGCCATCAAACAATAAACATAGGTCCTTGAATATACCTGAATATGTAACCCTCAAACAATAAACATAGGTCTTTGAATATAGGTGAATATGTAACCCTGAAACAATAAACATAGGTCCTTGAATATACCTGAATATGTAACCCTCAAACAATAAACATAGGTCTTTGAATATACCTGAATATGTAACCCTCAAACAATAAACATAGGTCCTTGAATATACGTGAATATGTAACCCTCAAACAATAAACATAGGTCTTTGAATATACCTGAATATGTAACCCTCAAACAATAAGCATAGGTCCTTGAATATACCTGAATATATGTAACCCTCAAACAATAAAGACAACTAGATAATTACATTTGACATTGTACATTTATTCATTTTTCATTCTATTTACATTACAAAGAATACTTCATGTACACACTAAAACATACGACAACAAAATGATATATTAAATAAGTCCTTTACGTTTCTTGTAGTCTTCGAGGTTGAGGGAGCGTCTGGGTGCACCATCTCTGACCTGGCCCGATAGTCGGTTGTAAACAACAACAGATGGCGCTGTGGGAAGGAAGAGAGAACTGCTTCTGATTAGTGTTTAACATGTGGAATTGTGTACTGAGTTTAATAAAGTGAGTTAAATGTCCTTTTAAACATTATTAAATAAATACTTTAACTATTTCTGGCAGGGAGGGGGAGGTGGGGGGGGGGGGGGGGGGGGGGGGAGAGGAAAGCTTTATGTGTCAACTTTGTCTCTTATTTAACACCTAAACACAACATTCCACGATGTAAGTGATTTCAGCTGCAAATCAGCTGGGGGTCTGAGGGCTGCAGGGTCCAGGATAAATTGAATCACAGAAAATTGCTATCCCTGAAAATTCCAGCAGCTTGAAGGGGCTGTAAGTCATCCATTCTGGACCAGACCGAGGAGTGATGAGTGGTTAATACTACGATCATTATCCATCTTCACTGAACCTGACCACTAGATCAGTCAAGTTATTTTGTCCAGAAAGTCCAGGCTGCTTGGAAACATTCTAACCTGTCACCTTAAAACTGCAATCCATTATCATTAATACTTTAATACTGCAGTAAGTGTTATGCTATTTTAATTC
This sequence comes from Haliotis asinina, assembly GCF_037392515.1. Classification (NCBI taxonomy): domain Eukaryota; kingdom Metazoa; phylum Mollusca; class Gastropoda; order Lepetellida; family Haliotidae; genus Haliotis; species Haliotis asinina. The sequence continues at coordinate 33,275,674 of NC_090287.1, read as the reverse complement.
TTAATGGTATTTCACACATAGAACATTAAATGGGCTTGTATTTCAGCCATGACATAACTGTGTTAGGTGCACACGAAGACCCAGAAAAGGTTCTCACCGCTTGTTGGCACATCCAGTTCTATTTTGATATCAAAGTCATGAACAGCAAACAGATCATCTGAGGATTTTTTGTCAGAAACCCCTTCCCTTGATGAATCCTGAAGCAATGATAGAAGTTGATCATGTTTATATACATTATGTATGCAGTCGGGATGTATAGATTCACCAGTATATCAATGCATCAGTAATAATTTCGGACAATACGACATGCAACAGACATGAGCCAGTGTTTAACTATCCTGTAATCAGTTATTTGGGAAAGTATGTCCAACATACATTTTTATATCAATTTTAGCATAAAACATTATGCAATATCAGTATAAGACAATCTACATCCTTTTAAGAACAAAATTCTGTTCCTCTGGCAATCAAGGATAAGTTAGTCTGGCATGGAGAACTCGTCTATATGAGAAGTAGGCATTGCACGACAATGAGCACACTGACTTGGTTTGTGAAAGGAAAAGCAGATGTAGGCATACGTACAGGCATACGTACGTGCAGTGCATGATGATGAAATTGATTACCCACGTAGCTGCCTTTGCTGAGACTGGCCACGTGCAATAACCATCGCATTACACTTTATCACAACCTGGGGCCTCTTTGCTCACAATGGCAAGCACCAGTGGGTAGCACTCATACATGCTAATATGGGTCAAATATCAGGTTGGTGCTCAACTTATCCTTGTTTGTCAATAGAAATTTGTTTAATTTGTTAGGATTTGAACCCCTTAGCAAACCCTGGAAGGATAACACTCCAAAGTGAACTGGGTACCTCTGGGTCGCATCTGTTAAAGGTTGCCCTGTGTATTTTTATAATAAAACAGTTATTATTTGCATTGTTTCTACTAACACATAACTTTTCCACATTCATAACAGTTGGGTAAATCTCTACCTTTATATTGGTTGGTTGCCCAGGTAACCTGTTTTTTCCTTCCAACATACCAGCAATACCAGCTGCCTCAGCTTCCTGGAAACACAGAACGAAACAGACACTGATTACTACTGAACTGTACTAAATAGTGAAATGGTAAAGTAGCTCACTGATATAGATGGTCAATATGGACAGCTTCATATAAACCTTTCTGCTTAAAAACTAAGGACTAACACTAAATTCAGAAGGTTTATCAAAATAAGTGATCAAAATGAAAAAAATACATGATACAGCTCAGCTTTCTTATCTCAGAAGCTGTTAAGAAGTATAACAGCTTCAATTCTAACCTCTACCAACTGAACATATTTCAAAATGATCATAATGACAATAAACAGCTTTTGCACAACAGTTGCCATGCTGGTCAGCCAATGGGCATACTCCAGTCAGATACTGGTCCTAAACTGGCCCTGCTGTTCCTAATCCAGTCAGACACTGGTCCTACACTAGTCCTGCTATTCCTACCCAGGTACTATTCCAGTCTGACACAGGTCTAGACTGGAACTACTGTTCCTACCCAGGTCCAACTCCAGTCAGACTCTGGTCCTAGACTGGAACTACTGTTCCTACACGGGTCTTACCATAGTCTGACTCTTGTCCTAGACTGGAACTACTGTTCCTACCCAGGTCCAACTCCAGTCAGACTCTGGTCCTAGACTGGAACTACTGTTCCTACACGGGTCTTACCATAGTCTGACTCTTGTCCTAGACTGGAACTACTGTTCCTACCCATGTCCAACTCCAGTCAGACACTGGTCCTAGACTGGAACTACTGTTCCCACACAGGTCACAACCGAGTCAAACAATGGTCCTAGACCGGCCCTGCTGTTCATACACAAGTACTATTTCAGTCAGCCAATGGTCCTAGACTGTAACTACTGTTCCTACACCAGTAACACTCCAGTTAGACATGGGCCCAAGACTGGCCCTGCTGTTACCACTCTAGGAAATACACTCGATCACTTACCTTCCTCTTTCTTTCATCTGCCAACATAAGGGCTAACTTAGCATCAGATGCTGTGTCTCTCTGAAAATTAAAACAAATGGTTTCAGTAACATGAATGAAATACAGAACTGGAGATGCTAAAATATTACACAGGACAATTCTAAATCTTGACTGAATTACAGTCACTATGTCTGCAAAAAACCTGAGTCTGGACCAGATCTGCGCAACTAGGAACTGATGACATGTGTCAACCAAGTCAGTGAGTCTGACTACCCAATCCCGTTAGTCACCTCTTACGACAAGCATAGTCGCGTTTTGTGGCAAGTATGGGTTGCTGAAGACCTATTTTACCATGGATCTTCAAAGGTTGAAAACCAACAGAACCAAGCATCACCAACATGGCATGACAAGCCTAAGATCTGGGATTCACCTTGGGGTTGAAACTTAACTACATTCACTAACTGTCATGGTAATCCTACTCATCTCATTGATGTTATCTTGTCTCATCTTCATGTTACTGTGGCATCATTCAACTTTCTTGGATGCTGTTTTCACACCACTGTTATTGTTATCCCATTATATGTACATGTACCTTGTGTATAAACTACTGTACCCCATCATTCCCCCTATACGCTTGCACATGGTGTAAGAACCTATACCGAAATGTCACCATTGTCATCTCTATACCAGCCACTCTAACAAATCTTACGATGAAGCTCTGTACAGCCAATTGCTATCTTAGTGAACTGGGCAGATTTCCTCACCTTTGTTACTAGTGTTGGACGTGAATGTCTTCGTGTAAATGGGTCAGCGATTGCATTCTTGGAAGCTTCTACCTCAGCCTTGGCTGCCTTCTCGGACTCTACAATATTCCTTGTCCTATTTCTCTGATTGATGTAACTGAAATTTAGAATCATCCTGGTTATCAATCTTGTTAGTTTGTGAGTTCCATCTGCAGATAATCATATCATAATTATTGCTACTTACTTTTACCATCCAATTAAAATCACATTTATCTCATAAGTACTGAATGCAAACAAGGCTGGCCAAATTTGAGACCAACCATCACAGGGAAATTCATAGCTACATCACTCAACTAAGTTTTACTTTGTGATTGCGATTCATACCCAGTCATTGCAAGGTATCTTTATTATGTATTGGTTTCCTGTTTCAAAGTTTTGCTAAATAAAGAGGTTTTTAGGGCAAATCAGAGGCAATTAGGGCCTTTTCATGGCTTTAACCAATTCAGGGTCTCTTTGGAGCAAATGACTGGCAATAAAGATGTTCTTAAGGCCTTAATTCATTTAGGGCTATTTGAGAATAAAATACTCAGGCTTCAGTTCAGGCTTTTTCAAGCCCATTAACCATGCTCTGTGGCCTGAACATAATCTGGTTGATGCAAACAAGCTGCAGGTAGTGCTGGGGTATGATAACACAAAGCCACTCTCCATTCCTCTCCAATGGACAGCCGAAGCAGATGTAAGGTGTCTACCATGTCCTAAAAACACCACAGGGTTTTGTACAAGAAAGAAACTCCATAGATATATCAGGATACACCAGGATCATGTACAGCTGTTCCTGAAGACCTGATCAACAAGATCCCTCCTGACCTGATTGAGTTGATGTTGCTGGAGCGACGGCGATCCAGCTCCACCGCTCTCTCCTCCAACTCCTCCAGCTCGTGTTGGACCTTGTACAGCCTGTCCTGGTCATTCTCTAGCTCGGCTGTCTCCTACAAAATGAACAGTGAACAAACACATTTGTAATGAAGTCAAACAGTTCATCTGAACAAATTTTTGAATAGTATTCCAGATATATGACAGCATGTCGGCTTTCTGTGGGAGGAAGGCTAAACCTGATGCTGGTTCAGGAGTTTTAACTCTGGTAACACCCATAAGAATGGTTTGTCTGGTCATCCAGCGATAAGATCAAGGACATTTTATGAGTTAGTGTATGAATGAAAAAAGGATTTAGGGATTAACACAGCCGTCTGTTTCATTAATATCACAGTGAGTCAGCTGTTTGAGGATAGAAAGCTGAAGGTGATGTTGACCATAATCCAGGATTCAAATCCACTATCAGTGGATCCTGTAGAGTGGAGGACTATAACTCTGTACCTTTCAGGAGTTGCAAATTTGGGAGTGATTGTTTCCACACCACATTTAAACAATATTTCAGCAATATCGTGGTGGGGTTACCAGAAATAGTTTTATTGAGATGAGGGAGACGAACCTTCTGTTTAAGTAGGTGGGTTTTCTTCACCGCATAGTTGTGTGGGTTCTTCCTGAATCTCTGTTTCTCAGCAACAATCTGAACAGAACAACACAATAAGAAACACACAAAGATTTCCACATTTCATCTTTCGGACAATTTCAGCACACTAATGATGAGTATGAAGAGAATGGAACCCAGGTCTTCAGTGTGATGAGCGAATGGCTATAACCACTAGACTAACCCAATGACCCACGATAGTGAGAAGAAAGTTAGAGATGGAGGTGAACAAGGATGTTGAAGACTCACCTCTTCGATGTCATTCTCTTTCAGTTTGTAGTTGAGAGCTTGCTTGATGTCCTCAGACTTCCTGTTGATCTCCTCCACAGTGGGCAGCTCCAAGCCTCCTAGCATCACTGCCTCCTTCCACTTGAAGAACTCGGATTCCGTGAAGTCTTGATTAGAGACAAACTCTAGACGATACACACGTTCCGCATTGCCATGCCTGGGGGAAAATACAGCAATATGATATCCAGGGCTCGTACCACTGTGAACAACCAATGCTGAGAATGCCATTATTTCAGTACAGATCCAGACTCAAACTGCCATTTCCACAGATCTCATTCTTGAGTCCCCACAACCTAAGCACGTATCCTAGCAACATATACCGAACATCTGATCACTAACGGATTCCAATAGCACCCAGTTACAAACTTTAGAATTTCAGCACACTGACAGTATAAACGCTTGCAGCTAACACAAGACTACACATAAACATTGCATTGTTGAAAATCTGGAAAAAGATAACCCTACTGCGAGACACATATTAGATGATCCTGCGCACTAAACGCATTTGTGACAAGAGAGGCGGTCCAACGAATTGGGCGAGTACATTTGGCTGCTACAGGTAGCTTGACGATTACGCACGTGTAATACATGCTAACCGTGACATGAAATCAACACCGCATATTCCTTCGAATGATAAGACTGTAATTTCAGGCATAAGATACTGATATTCCACGCTAACCATTAGTTAAGACGAAGACAAATGGATGATTGGGGCATTGACAAGCATTTTAGATATTCAACAATTTTGTTAAAAAAAACCCCAGGAAAATGTCATTTGCTTCGTAAAATGGATCGGTGGTCCTAAACATATTTGCTCAGTATATTGTGTTGATTCAATTCGTTGGGATTGTACCTGTTCCCAAATCGAGTGTGCTATAACAATTCATGCGTGAAACGCACAGGGTAAATGAACTTCTCGATATTTATCAGACAACCTGTCTCCCTCTTGTTTCAAGTGGATCGTTCTGTGGGGCGTTCCCAAGTATGCAAATTGGGGTCATTTGTCAGGTCGTGGATCATCTTATATGTGTTTACCAGTAGATACATGGAGCAAGGAGGATGAAGACCTTTATGGGTACGCAACTTCTTTGTTGCGGTGGATGCAATGTTTCAGTGTGGAGCCAATAATGAAAGGGATTACTGCTTCATATGGGTGGTCACAAATACTGTAAACAAACTCGATGTTGAATGTTGTAGTTTGTCTTCACTACTGCTGCTTAACAGACCCCAGTAAAGAATTTGGTAAGGTTATATACAATTAAACTTTGTGCCTGCATGACTCAGACGTTTCTTATTTACCTTAATTTGAGACCTTTATTTGTTCTTGTGGAGCCAAGTTGATATACCTTGGCAGTTTCAACGACATCAATAATTTCAGCTACCTGCAAACACACCATGAAATGCATGTTACAACCAAAATATACTGATTCTGAATAAACATGATTACAAAATGTGACTACTCAACTTAAATCATAGATCAGTGAGTAAGTGAGTATGGCTTTACACAGCTTCTAGCAATATTTCAGCAATATCATGGCAGGGGACACCAGAAATAGGCTGCAAGCATTGTACCCATGTGGGAATTTGACCTCCGGTCATTGGCAAGATGAGCAAACAACACCAGACGATATCACCAGATCACAGGCAAAGGGGTGGAGTGCCAGTAACATTCCTCACAGTCAGAAATATGATGGTTTTCTCCGACAAACTATCCGTCATTGACAACAGGAAGCATGCTTTATGCTTTCAGTCAACAATGGTACAGTATCATTAAAATCAAAATTCCAGGTGACTTTACAATCACTGGGTATTGGTGAGTTAAACTGCCTCTGACTAGACATCAGATTCCATTTACTTATTTGACACTGTCACACACAGTAACAACACAAACCGTAAGTAAATAACAGTACGTAGGAGTCTTCAGTCTGTTCTTCTAGTACCTAATTTTTGGTTTTTCTTCAGAAGAACCCTTGCAAACTAATACTTGATTTGGGACACTGTTAATCATCTTACCCGATATACTGCCCTTCCCTCGTGGTTTCCAATGCCTATTCGCACAAAACAGCCAGTGACGGTCCTCTTGAAGAAAGGCATATGACACCACCTAATAAGCACAGAATGAACGAATACATGAATGTGTAAATGAATGAATGAAGGAACGAACAAATGAAAAGAAAGAAATGTCAGTGAGCAGTATGTTATCAATCCAGAATTGCCATAGAAAACCAAATTTTCTTCCAATATAAAAGAAACTCATGGATCCATGCAGACCTCCTCACTAAATCCACGTACCACCATGTCACGTGTAAGAAATGGATTAGAATCTTGCTGTATGAAGACTAGAACTCGGACGGACAGATTGTAGTTCACCAGCTTCTCTTTCTATCCACAAACAGCTTCTCTAACTTCTCTAACAGTGCAATAATTCCCACCTTTCAAGTTTATGTCTTGACAACTTGACCTTGTTCAGATCTTCTTTCACAGAGACGAGATGTGATTTCTTGGGTCGGGAATAGGTACTGAAATAATTAAACAATGAACACATATTCAGAGCTGTTCCTAGTGAATTTCACTACTGCTTTCCAAACACAAAAGTTTTTAAACAAAAACATTCCATCTTTTGACAAGTGTGGGCTTCAAGAGGCTCTATTCTGACGTGTAATTACCAGAACCTTCAATAGTTTTGCCATTGAAACAGAAATATATTGTATGCCTTGCAATTAAATGTTAAACATTCCAGTGAAGCATTTATAACAGATATAACTACTCACTCTTCATCTTCTGAATCTGACTGTCCTGAAGACCGTGAGGAACTTGATTCTGAATCTGAATCAGCCCGACTCTCCTGCTTTTCTTTCTCCTCCATTCTCTTGTCATCCTCCTCATCATCATCTTCATCATCACTGTAGATGTCACTTGCCTTCAGCAGTTTCTTCTGCTGTTGTATCTTTATTTCCTCTGAAATCAGACAAAATTCGAACAAACCTGTAGATGTTGCAGATTCTTTGAATATGGTCTTCCTTGGCGTACATATAAGCATTTTAATAGCCATATAAAATCCCCGTGACAGTTGTAACATTATTTTGAATAAAATGTTCATAAAACCAAACACTATGTTTTTGCCTTGTGAAGCCTACCCTACAGGGTCCTCACAGACCTCTGCAGCCAAGAGCAGGTAACTCTAGACTATAACCTCGCACCTCACTTTCCATGTTGAACGAAATCAGACAGAAGGTGGGTGGTTGTACCCCAAAAAGGACTATATTCAAAGAATCTGCAACCTCTACAGGTTTGTTCGATTCTATTTCATATATTCCTTCTTGGGGAACATTATAAGCAAGCATAAGACAAGCATAAGACTCCTAGAGACTGAGTGCGGGAGTGGCATTTAGTCTCTTGTAAAAATAGCAAAAGAAATCTCACTTACCTGGTCATGTGCCCGGCAGAGTCAATCAGGCAGAGACATGAGCCAGAGTCAGGGGTCAAACTTATATAACGAAACCTGAGGCGTGTTCAGAACAGCGAGCGCCCGTGCAATTGCCTCCCACGAGAGCTCGCATGGGTCCTGAACATTGCTTACATCCAACCATTTGTGACCAACCCGCGTTATTCCGGGAAAAGCTGAATAGCTTTTCGTCTTCTTGTTGGAAGTTACGGAAAGGGGCGAGTGGTGACGAATGACATTAAACGTGTATAAGACAAAACGTTATGGACGTCAACTTCTTTATGTTTTACACAACTTTTCTTTCTTGGCTATTCCTTGCCCATTCATCAGGTGGGTGCTAACTAATGACAATGATTTGGGTTTGGGTTTTTTTCTATGAAACATGGTCGCCATATTTATTTGCTTGGCGAGGCAGCTGAGGATAGTTTGCAGGCACTCGTCAGGGCACAGGCATTCAGGATTGAGCGCTCGCAGGCATTCGCGGGTGCTCGCGATTCTGAACACGACTCTGCCTAATGTATACTGAACACATTTATTCCCCCCAGCTCTCCTCAAATGAAGATAAGTAAACATCAAGATGCTTACCACAAGGAGGAATATATGAAAAAGAATGTCTTATTCTTGATTTGGAGCAGGTACGTCATGATCGAATAAGACAGAGTAGAAAGCTAATGATTCACTTGATTTTGTGGTATTCTGTATGTTCTATTGCATGAGAATCATTGCTCTTACACTTGACACAATTACTGATATTTTCACACAATGTCCATACATGTTTCCGTAATTATGCAATTATTACCACATATCAACATAAAGACAATATCATTTATCTGACATACACCAGGAGAATCTGTTGAACCTTGTAAAAAGAAGTTTGGAACTGATTTCACCTCCTATCATTTAGTTCACTAACATAAACATGTGAGAGTTATCTGGGCTTAGCATTTGAAAATATTTCCTGCAATGTCAAATCGAGGTCTATGTGTGCAACAAATTTGACAAATTCTGACAAACTGTCCTAAATATTGGTCTGGAGGCGGCATGGTGTGAGTGAGTGAATTTGATTTCTCGGCACTCAACATTATTTCAGCAACATCATCCATAAATGGCCTTCACACATTGTACTCATGTGGGGAATTGGCAACATGAGAGAACAATTAATCACTAGGTTAGCCTACTGCCTTGGTACCTACTGAAGGAGGCAGCATAATCAAGCGAATCAGTAAGCTGAAAGCAAGACTTTTGTACCTTTGTTTCTCTTCTCCTCTCTTCGTGCCTTCAGATCTTGGAGAGCTGACATCTTCTTGTTGTCCTTGCGGCTGTCCTCCATGTTCTTCCTTCTCTCCTTACTTCGCTCACTCACTGATCTGGTGGGTGCGGCTGTGTCTGATGACAACTTCAATTTGTGTTTCTGTTCTTTCTTTGCTTTTCTAAGCTTTTGCTCAATTTCAAACCTGGAAGATAAAGTAAGTTCACGAACTGAAATCAGAAAAGTGATTATTTTCCTTCATTTGCAATGATTTTCAAAATTAACTTTCATAAAATTGCAGGTGTCTGGCATCCACAAATAGGTACAAAAGTAAACCAGAAGACTAAGCGTAATAAAAAACTACATTTGCATATGATGTTTTTACTCGAACACAGTATGTTTGCCTCAAAATACAGAACAGAAAGGAGAACATTTCCTGGCTGTCCTGGCCATTTCTTGGCAAATGCTATTAGACAAGAGTACCTTGTCTTCAACACAGCTCTCCTTTCCATTCTGTTAAACAGTTCTTGTTCTCTTTCCTTCTCTGTCATTTGTTCAAGTTTCTTCTTGTCTTCCTCATCCCCAATCAAGTTCTCATCATAACCATCAAAGAACTTCTCCTCTTCTGATTCTGAGGCAGAACCTGAGCCTGACCCACTGCCAGAATCTGACACCTCCCCTACACATGCAGAACACAGAACATAAAAATGACATCCAAGTTAACAAGTACTCCTACATGTTTAATTAGCACTAAACAAGACAATCATATACCAGAACATTCATTAAACTTTTCATCAGTGGCACTGCAATCAGACTTTAGAAACTATGGTAACCATAGGATACAACAATTAGCACATCTGGGATTCAAACCTGAAACCTTCTGCTCACAATACCAGTGGAAGGAAAAGCAAATATTCATGAGCATCACGGAAAAAAAACATGAGCAGAATTGAGACCACCTTCTTCTGGCTCAGATCCACTCTTTTCGCTGTCATCATCGCTGCCTGAAGAAGTTATTGTGGAAGAACGCTTGGCTTTCTTCTTCGGAGTTGCTTTGCTCTTCTTTTTCCGCGGACTTGTTCCATTGACAGTCCACTGAAAAATATGTCTCAGTGTACCTAAATGATTAACAGACACTCAACACACACACGAACACATACAATCATAGTTTCATACCAAGTACTTACGGTTGCAAAATTATGGAAAACAAATTCATTATAAAGGTAAAAAATTGTGATTTTTCATAGTCCATGTACCTTTATTTAGAGGTATTTCATAATATGACCAGAAATTACTGAGAATTTTAAGGATACGTTTAATTTGTTTTCTAGTAAAAACAACCTTAACCAGCTATCAAGAGTTTGGGTTCATTCAAAAAGAGACAACTCTGATAATCCTTTTTCGTTAGTGTTTGAAGAGTTATTCCCCTTGGTATACTTGTTTGCAGATGATAATTTCAGTGATCCTCAGTATGTATGACTTAGAGAAGAGGAAGTTGATTTTAGAATATTGTAACAAGGACTTTAGATCAGCTAAAGAGATTTCAAGTAAAACAGGCAACCCTTTGTCAGTTGTTTATCGTGTTTTGAAAAACATGCAAATGAAATGACACTGAGCACCAAGGAGGTGCATTTGAAGGGAATATGAACAGTGAGTGGTACACAGATAGTCTCAAGAGACGTACTCCCATCTGCACAGGTGTTCTATGGACATTTTTGGATTTTCCAGCAGGACAAAGATCCAAAACATCGTTCAATGCATTCAGAGGCCTGGTTTCAGACCCAAAATATGACTTTAATATACTGGTTAAGCTATAGCCCTGATCTAAATCCAATAGAAAATGTTTGAGGACTTATGAAGGAAAGTGTCAATAAGAAAAATCTGACAAATATTGCTGAAATGAAAGAAGAAGTGGTCCGATATTGGGACAGCATGGACCACAACTTTCTACCTTCACTGATCAGTAGTATTCCACGGAGCATTGTTCAAAGCCTGCACTGCTGCCCATGGTGACTTGACAAAATACTCACTGTTCACCTGTCTTTGAATCTGGAGTTATGTTCTGCTAACATTCACATTTAATATGTGAGTAATGAGTGAAAAAAGTAAAAAATGACTATCCTTATATTCTCAATAATTTCTGGTTATACTATAACACTAAATTTACCTGGTAATAAGTGATTGCACATCATTGTGAAGACTAAGATTTCATTCTTATCTTTGGTACAATGTGTGAAGTCCTTTTCTAAAGTGCTAAGCCTTTAAACAGGCCCCCATTCAACAAAATGATCTATACAGTCGACTTTTTGTAAGTCTATGTTCAAATAACTGAGTTTAAGGTATAAATGCTTTAGCCGAGACCACAGCCATCATATGAGTCTACCCAGCTGCTCCATACTGGTGGTGGAGTTCCACTGGAGGTCATCACACACATTCTACCAAGTTAATTTGAGATGTGAATGCTTTTGCTCCAATACAGCTTTATGGAACGTGACAAAGACCACCAACATTATAAAAGTCTACCCTGTATCCCTTATGTCCACACTGGTTGTGAATTTCTGCTGCCAGGGATGGCAATATGTGAAAGAGATTTCAGCTGAAAACCAGCTGGAGGTATGGGGGCCATAGGCACCTAACACGGTCCAGGATTGATTATTTTACATTCAAATCTGCAGATTTCTGACGATTCACTGAAAATTGCCATCCCTGGCTAGAGGCCATCACTTCATCACATGCATTCAGCTAACTATAAAGAGGCATAGATTTGTCAAATATCTATTCTTACATCTCCATCACTTCCAGAACTTGTGTCGGAGTCGGAATCTTCAACTGCTGCAGATGCTGGTGGGTCTGCTTGGGACTCAGAACTGGGACGTTTCCTTTTGGCCAACGCACGAAAGCCCTAAAAAATATAAAAGACCATTATATGTAACTACTCAGCAGAACTGGAATATGTAGTGCATATCTATGCACTACATTTCAGGAATTTATCAAGGCATTTCCCAAAAAGTGCACCTTCAAACTTCAGACAAAAATTATTTTGTGCAAATTCCAAGTATTTAATCTATTCAATACTGAAGTTGACTAAGACACTGCATAACATGCAGTACATAATTAATAATTATATGGAAAATTCAAATAATTTCTGTTATAGTACACAAGTGATATTTATGTAGGACCAGCACATGAGACTTTTCCATTTACATTCTATACTCACATGAAGCATCAGCATGATGCCAAACAGTTCGTAACACTTTTACTTGAAATTTGTGAATAATTAGTGTATAGCAAGAACTCCACATAAACTAAACAAACTGCAAATTGAGAGAAAAAGTATACTCCCTCAAATTTGGAATAGTCTGAAAAAGAGAATTATTTTCAATGCACTAATATAAAACTAAGCACTTCAGACATTTAGAGTAATCTGTTCCTGTTACGAGTAAAATACATGTCACCCACATCAGTGATAACTAAATTAAGATGAATTGAAATTTGTTAAAAATAAAATGTGGGAATACTGTTACAGCATATGCTGCAGACTTGTTGTTTCCGAGTATATCTACATAAATCACAGCTTTGGATTATAATAAAATACTAACAGTAGCTCAAAAGACAATTATCAATGAGTCTTTATTTCACAACTCACTTTTTGGACAAATGGATTAGTATTTTTCACCTAATTTCATAATGTTTGTTCAAATACTTTAACATGTAAATAGCACACCACTGCAGTAACCAGTTTACCAACACTTGATAAGTAGAAGGAAATATAGGAAGATATTTCCAAGATACTGGAAATGTCATCAATTTGTTTTTTAATATGGTTTTGCAGATTTGTACTTTGCAAATGATTCTTTGTAAACTTTTTAGAATGACATGTATCAACACTGGATGAATTGACGGACACATTTTAAAAGTTAGACTATTAGCATATACAACAGAGGTTTCATCTTGGGTGTCCGATAACCTTGAGTCAAAGTTAATTTGGATGTTTTTTAAAAGGACATCTTCTGAGGTCTGTCGTCACTACATATAATGATACACAATAAATGCCAAAACAATCTCAACACCAGCAGTCTCAAAGTTGTCACCGACTTGAATGCTTCAAACATTTAAAAAAGATCTTTGTTCCTGATAAAATACCAAACACATGAATATATTAAGTTTTTCATGGTCAATCCAATCCACAATTTCTGTTCTGATATCAATGATTGTTTGTACAGCACACGTCAAGTATCTTATTCTATGACTGGAAATACTGCTCACAAACATAAACTACTTTGGGGCCAGATCTGAAAGGTAATTATTTTGTGCTATGTGCAACTCTTTGTTGTGCAAGGTGTTACATCCAGAATTAATTAGTGTTAATATAAAAATTACAAACTGTCTTAAACATCATTATCATAATGTTGGTCGCAATTCAAAATTGTAAAACGTTTTCTTTGCAAATGAAATGGGGACATTTATTTCATGCAACACTGAAGAATGTGGGAAGTGGAAAATATTTTCATAATCTATGTCCAAAGGTATGAAGACTTGTTTAAGTACTGGGGTAAGGGTTAGCTTTTTTTTAGTTGCGTTAGTTCTTTGTCCCCTCAGATGGAAACTGTTTATCCGACATTGGTGATTTCGCGTCATTTCCTGTCCTCTGTGGTCAAAGATTCGAAGATTGCACTTAATTTTTCATTTGCTGGTTTTCAGATCTGACTGTCGACACATATCTCGGAACAATACGAGGTTGTAGAATCAAAATCAAGAAGATGAGGAAAGACACTAACTTCATCTACATCTTCTCCACTATCACTATCATCGCTATCTGAATCGATGAGTAAAGCTCGTGTCTTTCTTTTCGACATATTTAGTTGAAAGTTGGCTCCACCACTGAGTAATGGTGCCGAGTCTATGCATAAGTAGCTTCCCAGAATTCCCTGCAAAGGGAGATAACAAGTTGAACGTTCTCGACTCAACGAAAAGTTGAACCATCTGAAACGGATTTAGAGTACTCTGAAACGCTGCTTTCAGCAGCTTTGAAATAACTACATGTACTTACGCCATTTCAAATGAAATGAGGGTTTCCGTTAATTTCATGTTTACATAACACGTTTGATTATGGAACCTAACTGGCTGCGGAAAGGAGGTGATGGGTTCCCATTAGCATAATGGACTGATATATGTCAATGGATGTTTTATATTCATTGAAGACGTAAGCTGCGGATTGATATGAAAATTCACACATGCTGTATTTTTTAAAATTCCAGTACAATACATTTCTATATTTAAAGAACTAAGGTGTCTGAATTTGATATGTTTCACAGAGGTCATACATCGGTATATGGTTATTGGGTTTGTCTTTCATCCTTTACCACACATTAATAAAAACAAAATGTTAATATTTTGAAAAAAAAAAAATTTTGCTTTTCATATCGTGAAAATATACTGTGGACATTTAATACATTTACTGGATAATATCAGACGCGGACGAATGAAATACTAATCCCAGATAAACCCTGCATGGTTGTATTCAGAAAAATATCAGCAATATTCCAGCATTATCAATAACAGACCTGGATTTCACACAGGATACCCATGTGGAGAATCGAATCCGGACCTTCGACGTGACGAGCGTGATTTGATAATCCAATCTCTAACGTAGGATGTGCAGTTGCCATATATATCCATACAACAAACCTATATTTACAAACGGTGCAAATGAATCAAATTAATTAATCAAATTAATACTCGTTAATTAATACAACGTTTTATCTGAAGTCTTCATGAACATCAAACAACATTTTTCAGTTTTAAAAGAGGTAAAAACTAGAATAATTTTGATATACTTCAAAATGTAATCTTGTGTGTGCAAGCAACGCCATTGTAAGCTCTTGGACGTTGAAGCAGATCCTGGAAAAGAAATAAGAGATTCGGTAACTTAAGGTGTTGATAACTGATATAGCACTAAGTCAATTTTATAGTGAAAAGAGGAATGTGTGTTCAGGTGCGTTTTGTGCTTTTAATTACGTCAAAAGTGCCTACACCACCAACACAGCGAACTATACACATTCCGTTTTCGCAAAATAATTGTACTACATGTTTCATAATCAACCATACGGAAATGGTCGAAATGGGAGATTCCCTTGGTCATAGTTTATTATGACCGAAGTTTATGACAATGATCTTTATCAAAACAGGTGACGATTGTACTAATTTCCATTACTTGAACAATGCGTCCCACGGCCAAACGAAGCAACAGAACGAAATCCTCCATTCGCCTTTGTGAGGAAAAATTGAGCTGTGTTGTTGTAAACGCGGAGGCAGTGTTTACATGTTCAGAGTGCAAAACTGCACAGTGCGATAAGTGTGAAAAGAGCGTTCATTCGGGCATAAAGTTCGAATTTCACAACAGACGACGTCTTGAACGTCCTTCACAGGATCAGCTCTGTCAGGGCACTGCTTCAGGGACGGCATGTGTCAACAGGAACTACGCTGATGTATGGTGCGAGGACTGTAAACACAGGCTTTGTCTCGATTGTTTTGACAAATCTCATGCCCAAGGCAGAAGAAAGACTCATACCAAGATATCGGTGAATGAGTATCAACGCAGACAACAACTGGCGTTACAAGACACTGTGAAACCACTGTCACCTGTGTCAGATAATGACGATTCTTTGACTTATGTTTCATGTCCTCAAGAAATTAACTTGGAAGAAAATATGTCCTTCGCTAGCTTTCACTCAGATCACAGCCATCCAAGTTCTGGTGGAAGTATTCCAGATATCTGCCAAGACACAAATGAAGTGAATCTAATGGCAAGGGAAATGGATGCTTTTCTTCTGGATGATGGGAGATATACGGAATGTCAAAGCTTTGAATTAGCAAATGACCAGGAGGAACTGCAGGTGCTTGTTTGGTACATTTTTGCTATTTATAGTAACATGGTTTCATCATGTGATTCATACAAGTTTTCTGATCCCTTGAGTAGTTACATCATTCACCCGTACAATTATATATATATCAGGAGACATCAAGGTGTTAGTAAGCCTATTGTATCATATGTTGTGTGGTTCTATATCATATCCAGATGTCAAGGGTTTTTCATGATGTAAGACAAAAATTTATTTTATAATAATATCATTTTAAGTTTGCATTTTAACAACCTTGAGTGGTGAAGGCTATATTCATATATTTCACATAAAAATATTAAGTGTTTTTTACAAAAATAGTGTTGATGACATTGTATTGGCAAAACTTTCAACATTCAGCTATGGTTATCGGTTATAGGTTTTCAATGACGAGCCATACTTTTTGCTCTGCGCTGCAGCTGCAAGGGAGTGTTGTCATGTGGCTTCCTATTTATATTTTGCCTGTCACCAGCTGACAGTTAACATTATTGAAGTTTTGCTGGCTATTTTCTGTTTTATTGGCTTTTGATTTTGCATCTGAGTTGTTATATATGATATCAGATAAATAATACTGATGTTTGTTTGCTTTTTACATAACTTAACTTTTCGGATAAAACTTCTCAATACAGCGACTGGGCACCAGCCCTACAGATTAAACTGCTTGTGCACTCCAATCATGCACATACTTCCCCTGTATAGCATGAGCAATGTAATTATCAAAATCACCAGAATGTTGAATTCAGCTCGCTTTGGGATGTCATATGCCAATAGTTTGGTTATTCAGAGTTGAATATTAGTTTTAGTTTTTTTCATGACACTTAATTCCATGATTACACAATGCCACAAAGAAAGTGGTCAAATGCAACATATGTCGAATCTGGGATTTCATTTTTTTAGCAAAGTACAAATTCTAGTATTTTTTCGATTGAGTCCCATCCAGGATTCAAACCAGTACCCTCAGAGTCAGGCACCTAATCGCCAGCACACAAAGTCAGCCGCCTAGCCCACTCAGCCACCGCAACTTCCACAAGTGCCAGTTTACACTTATCAGAAGGGTACACAAAGTACGCTGTCTAGACTACCGGTTGTCCGACTTTCATTTAGTGGAAATCGTGATGGCTGAGCGGGCTAGGCGGCTGACTTTGTGTGCTGGTGATTAGGTGCCTGACTCTGAGGGTGCGGGTTTGAATCCCATGTGGGGCTCAACCGAAAAAGTACTAGAATTTGTACTTTACTAAGAAAGTGAAATCCCAAGTATGACATGTTGCACACTTAATTCCCTCAAGGGGAGTGTCTCAAAAGCTATTCTGAATGATCGGTGGATTTGTCATTGGTGGCATCACATTCAGAGCTGATGGAAATTGATTACAAGCCTTGGAAGCACTTTTCATACACCTATAGATGGCTTAAAATGGCCTCCCCCTTTTGCCTCAGTGTTTAAGAATCATACACTTTTTTTATGAACTTTTTCACCTGTATGGTTAGCTTCATTTCATCATCAGAACACAGCAGTTATCATGAGATGCCTGTGCATCACTGCACCTGTCTGTTCCTGTTGTTCCCGTGTGCCCCTCCATGCGAACTGTCAGCAATCGTGTTTGTAATGATGATAGTTTGTTAGCCAGCTTTTTCTGTGATGATAATTTCTAATAGATAAAAAGGTATCTGGGTATAGATTATTCATGAGCTTCTTGCCTTGTAATACGTGATTTTGTAATGTACCTTTCTAAACTGGTTTATTTAGCAGTTCATTTGGACACTTTGTAGTCAAACACTATACAATATTGTGACCAGCTGAGGACTGTCCATGCTGAAAGTGTTTAAAAGTGTGTAATAGTATAGTGGCAAAGTGTGTTGTCTATTATTTGCATTATTAGCACTATCAGTTACATCTTTGTACAGGAAACAAATGTGAAAACGTCAATGATGTAAATATGGTTTACAATTTCTTATATTTAGACTACATGAAAAAAGTGGTATGTTTGTCAGGTGTCGGCACGTCACTTTTATTTGTGCGCGTGACAATTTTTTATTGTTGTTTGAAAAATATAATTTTGACTTGGCCATGTCCCTATCATCCATTTTTCCACCACAGGAATGAGTGTCTGTAAGAACGAGTGTCACTGAATCTAAAATTCATTAGCACATGCTAAATTTCCCAAGCTGTATATCTGAGAGGAAAAGCTAAATATGTCTTCTCCCCGTGTCACTTTTTCTTTCTATCAAAATAAAAAAACAAAGTCCTACAGCCCTTGTCACTTTTGAAAAAAATATGTCCGAGAAACAATTAATTTTTTTTATGCAGCCTTATGTATCTTTTATTCACAGGTTACATCTGAAGAAGATTTTATAGAGAAGCTGGGCTGCAAGAAAGATGCAATGGTGAAGATAATTTCCATCTTTGGTAACACAGGAGATGGGAAATCCTATACTCTCAACCACACGTTTTTTGGTGGTAAGGAGGTCTTTCAGACTTCACCGGAACAGGAGTCATGTACTGTGGGTGTGTGGGCTGCTCATGACCCTGTCAACAACACACTGGTGATTGACACTGAGGGCTTGCTGGGGGTGACCAGCAACCAGAACCAGAGGACCAGACTGCTCCTGAAGATTCTGGCGATCTCTGACATTGTGATATATCGCACTCGGGCAGAGAGACTTCATGTGGATATGTTGAACTTTCTTAGTGATGCATCTAAGGCTTATTTGAAGCATTTTTCAGCAGAACTGCGGGCAGCAACACAACGTTACAACCTCTCTGTCTCTAACATTGGGCCAGCCGTAATAATATTCCATGAGACTTTACACACTGACGTGCTGCAGCTGAGGGGAGGGAAAGAAGGTGAGATATCTCCATTAGCTCCTGTTGCTGCCAATCCCTATACCCAATTGTATATTTTATGTGTGTGTGTGCGTGCGTGCGCGCATGTGTGTGTGTGTGTAATTTTGCACCACACTCAGCAATATTCAAGCTATATGGCAGCAGTCTGTAAATAGTCAAGTCTTAAACCAGACAATCCAGCGATCATCATCATAAGCACCGGTCTACGCAACTTGGATAAAATGACATGCATCAATGAAGTTAATGAGTCTGACCCCCTGATCACTGAGTGAGTTTAGTTTTACACGTCACTCAGCAAAATTCCAGCTATATGGCAGCGGGCTGTAAATAATCAAGTCTGGACCAAACAATCCAGTGATCAACAACATGAGCATTGATCTGCACAATTGGGAACCAATGAAATGAAACCAAGTCAGCGAGGTTGACTACCTGATCCCGTTAGTCTCCTCTCACGACAAGCATAGTCGCCTAATATGGCAAGCATGGGTTGCTGAAGGCCCATTCTAGTGAGTGAGTGAGTGAGTTTGTTTTTACGCCGCTTTTAGCAATATTCCAGCTATATTCCAGCAGGGAACACCAGAAAATGGGCCTCACACATTGTACCCATGTGGGGAATCGAACCCGGGTCTTTGGCGTGATGAGCGAACGCTTTAACCACTAGGTTACCCCACCGCCCCGAAGGCCCATTCTTCCCCAGGACCTTCACTTGTCACTTAGAAAGTTTAATCCTAAATATAACACTTGGCATGGTTCACATGGTTTGTGTAGGAAATCATGTTGGGAATGTTCTGCTTGTAAAGTACAGCTAAATCACCTTGTGAATAAATTGATTCATTGTGACAATATTTTTCACTTATAACTTATAACTTGTGGTTACAGTTACAACTGCTAATTATGATCACTGTTTGAGTTTGTTACAACCAAAGTTTGTAATCATTTCCAGTGAAACATACAGCAAATGCCTGGGACATTTTCTCATGTCCATGATTATGCTAAGGCAGTGTATGAAACTCGTAAAAAAGCCAGGAAGCCTACAGGACTGATGACTAAAAAAATGTTGCTGGTGCTTTTATCATGTAACCAGCCCTGTATCAAAAAACAGGAAACTGAAATTAGGTGTTAAAAATGTAATTAAAACATCACCATAGTCAATGACATGGTGAAATATATACCCATGGAAAATGTATTGGCCCACAGGGTTGACTATAAAATAAAGTTGTAAGCCCATCATGTAACTAGCAAGCAGTGGGCCACAGGGCAGATGCTATTTCTTACACTGGCTAAGGGTGGGTGACTGTATTTTTATTTCCAGGAATAACAAGATATTAAATCATTCACACATAATAACAGTTGGTATTGCTGTTTATTACAGGTATTACGCCAGAAGACTTGATACGAGGAAAGTTCAAGAAATCTGAGTGCACAATAGATGCTTTTAGCAGCCTGCACTATGTAGGCACAAGGACTGTTAGTCCACCAACAGACTTCAAACCTTTACAGAAAGCAGTGAAGGACCTGCTGGCGAACAATACTGTGAGGACAGCTAGGAGGCCTGCTGTGGTCTTCCAAAGTCTTAAGGTTAGAGTCGTCAACTAATGTGCTTCATAGCTGTTGCTGATTCCACACTGCCTTCCCTTTCACATATTTTACCCTAGGAACAGCATCATGATATGAAAAAATAGACAGTTTGAGTGTTTCCTTGTATTTGTGTCATAGTTTTGTCCTTGATCAATAAAACTTGAGTGAGTGAATTTAGTTTTACACCCTACTAGGCAATATTCCATCTATGAGTCATCAACACTGAACCAGACAATTCAAGGATCAACAAAATTAGCATCAAGATACACAATTGGGATACAATGACATGCATGAACCAAGTTTGACCACCTGATCCCGTTAGTCACCTCTTTTGACAAGTTTGGGTTATGGAAGATCTATTCTAATCGGAATCTTCAAAGGTATGATGGATTAAATGGATGAAACAGAAAAAAGATGCAGTAAAAGTCAAACACAACAGTTACCTTTCATAAAGTGATGCCAAATTTAGCGAAATTGTCCAGGGATTGAAATTATAAGTGTCATCCCACTGATTGCACATCTAAAATTGAAATTGCACAGTTAAATTCTTACCAGCGTGCCTTTATGTCATACTTGATGTTTTCAAAAGTGCATTAAAGCATGTTTTCACCATTTTGTCTTTTCATGGTTTAAAGTGACATTATGAACAATGACTAATGATAAATATACACGTCAGGCAGCCAGCTAATGATCAGTGTTGTTTCAAAGTTTGAGGTCAGTAAACAAACAAAAATACATCCCCTACCATCGTTTTACTACTCATGATTTATTAGTGAATGGTACAACTTTTACATTCACTTCAAGTCGTAAAATGATTTGAAGTTCAGTTTAATAGACCATGAATTTATGGCACGCCTGAAACTGAAATGACACACATACATTATCATGACCGTGCCCATGAGGCACACTTGAAAAAAAACTTAATTTCAATCCCTGTTGTCAGTTGTGAAAAGTCAATATACTTTTCATGTCTGCCATCATTGATTTCTTCTGTCTCGTAGCAATGCATTAGTTTTAAGTGCTTTAATGAACTTGTTTTTCATAGTATTTTTACTGTGTTTAGATATTTAGTTATATTTGGTTCAACTTGATCATGATGAAGTTTGGAAAGTTTTCTTTCAGCATATCTGAATTTTTGCAACCTTATATTAATTAAGTTGTCCATTAGTGATGTCACAGAATTATCATATTTTTGATATGTTGATCATGTTTGTGATTTTTTTTTTCTTCAGTGTCTTAATGAGAAATTTAGTGGCGACATCGATAAGCCAGTGCCCAATACATTCCCTGACCAGTATTTTACCTGCACTGCAAAGTGCAAGGCCTGTGGGTAAGTAGTACAATGTATGTCAGGTATTATGCAACATGGTATAAGCTGAAACACAGGTACACAGTTGCCAGGGGTTTATCTTGATAAACAGATCAAGAAGTGGACCCCATAATTAATTAGAAGGATCCTTTCTTCTGGAACCATGAAGGTACTGTAAAATAATAAAATGTTGTAGTATACATATAACCAGCACATTTATATCAAAACACGCAGGCTCGCACGTGGAGTAGTGTTCTCACATGAGTTCAAGATCTAAATTTAAGTAATGGCAATGTAGTGAGTGAGTGAGTGAGTTTGGTAATATCACCACGGGGGACACCAGAAAATGGGATTCACACATTGTACCCATGTGGGGAATCAAACCTGGGTCATCGGCGTGACGAGCAAACACTTTAACCACTAGGCTACCCCACCGCCCCTAATGGCAATGTAGCCGCAAGCTAGGACTAGACTGCCTGTTCCAGGTCTCGCTGTATGCGGAGCATGAACCATGATGTAGATGAGTTCCAGCATCAGACAGAGGAGAACAAACACTGTCAGTATCAGCATCAGTATGGCAACAAGATCTACCTGTGTAAGGTAAGCACCTTGTATGGCAGGATGTACTGTGCCTAGCGGAAGTTTCATGTTATCATGCCCTGGTGGACAGGGCAGGCATGAGTGTCCAAATATCCCTGACTCATCTAAAATACCCAAAATGTTTATTTCATGGTTGTTATGTGTGTCCTGTCACCATGCCATTGTCTGTTAGGAGGGAATAAGTCCTAGTATATCATTCTAGTCTGACAGTCAGCTAATGTGAATTGAGTGGCAAAAATGGCTAACCTGTCATCATGCCCTAGTAGGCAGTGATGGTATGAGCCCCCAATATTTCTTGTCTTTTCGCCAACTTAAATGTGGATGCTGTGGTTACTAAGTACTGTGTGGGACCTGTCACCATGCCTTGTCTGTTGCCTCAATATCCATATTTGTCAAGAATCTATTAAATGACCATTGAGTAGTTACACATGGGGCCAGTCATTGGTCACTCAAAGGTTACCTTACGCGACCTTCTGCTAGGTTTTATTAAACTCAGTGGTGGAGTGTAACGAAATACACTGAGACTAAGTTTACTTAGACTGCACATGGGGCAGACAATGGATTGTTATACTTTTTCACAGGATTTCCAGACTAAGATATATATACTCATGGAAACAAATAAGGGAACCCATGAAGACACAAGTGTTCCTTTATTCTTTTCCAGGTTTCTTCACAAGCTGTGTATTGCAATGTGGACGAAACTTTGAAAATAGATACAGGAACACTAGTACTTTCATATGTTTCCATATTTGTTTTGATGAGTATATGTTAAAAGGCAACAATTGGAGCACTGATGACAACAGTTACTCGCCAGCTCCGGGTGGACCCTCTGGGATAACAAAGAAAAATAAACCTTTGTGCAGTTTTGCAACCCAAAAGGATTAATTGTGTTAGAAACTAGTGTCTTGACATTTAGTGAAAGGTGTCTGTTGGAAAATGGTACCTGAACACATGTGTTACACCTGTGCACTATCCAGTTTGGACACAATGGAATTGGTATACGTTTATTTGTACCTCTATTGTTTCCTTTTCTACCTATTTATAAAGAAGTATTGTGATCTGACTCCTATGTTGAAAGACAACAGTTACTCAATATCTCTGTATGGGGCCCTCTGGTAAAGCACAGAAGCATAAACTATTGTGCATTATTTGCTACCCGAACAATTAATTGTGTCAGAAACTAGTGTTTTGACAATCACGGGTAGGTGTCTGTTGGAAAACAGTACCTAAATGCAAACACATATATTACATCTGTACATTGTCCACTTCAGACATACACAATGGAGTTGCTTTGAATTTACATGTACTTACAATATTTGCTTTTGTTCCCAATTTATAGATAAACATTGTGATTTGTCTTTCTGTTTACAGAAATGTATGCATGCTAAAGGACAAAGGAAGGTGGTTGTGCCCAAAACTTCATCTTCTGGAGACAACACCTGGGTTGGTTTGGGAAAATACATATGGTCAGGGTAAGCACCTTGCTCATTTTTAGTATCAGTATACCAGAGTATACCAGAGTATACCAGAGTATACTAGAGTATACTAGAGTATTAGAACTCTCATTGCCAGGTAATACTTACCAAAATCCCATTCCTTCCTCAATGACAACTTTTGCATTAACTAGGAAATTTCAGTTCAAAGTCAAATGTCTTGGCCTGTTTGTCAGTTGTGCATAGTTGCATAGATAGAAGTTCCGCTGTGAGAGCTCTGTCATAAATATCTGATCAGAAATCAATGGCACAGTGAAGCTGAACGCCATACATGATAGTATGTTCAAGATGTTTAAACAAATTTCAATATGGCCGCTATTTCAGACATTGAGCTATAAAATAATTTCTTTTTGGCCATTACTGACAGAAGTATAGTTAGAAGCTAGGTACAACGTATAAGCTGAAACTTGACATGCTTGTACCTACCAGTGATGACATTCCAATTTGCTCAAGAGGTTTAAATCAGAGTTTCAATAATGGCTGTAAATGGCAGCCATTTTGACAACAATGTATAGACATTACTTAGCTATTTATGCTTAAGATATTATGAAATTTGGTACATTTGTAGTTTGTTGTGATGCTCAACATATGTATTAACTTTTTAAAGCATTACTTTATGGTATGACTTGTAGTTATGTATTGGAGTGCCCTAACTGTGGGATCATCTACCGGAGTCGGCAGTACTGGTACGGGAACCAGGACGTGGAGGCTATTGTCCTGGCTGAGGTGGCACACATTTGGCCAGAGGTGAGTTGTACAACTGGTGTGTATGTTACCATGGTTCTGAAGAAATCAGAATGGTTCTGAAGAAATCTTGACAGTTTTTTTATTCCTTTGACATGACATTTCCTCCCAATTCCTCTTTCTTGTTCTTAATTCTGCAATATTTTGTCAAGGACTAACTTTGGATTCTGAAATTACAAAGGTAGCCAATTTGTGAAGAAAGCACAACTGCATAAATTTGGTTATTAAAGTGCCAGTTTGTGAATTTGTATTGACCTTTGCCGTAGCTCTATATGATTCCCTATTTTGTTGCACATATTCTGTTGCCAAATGAGGGATTTTGTTGGTCCAGTGATTGTTTGTGTCCTGAGTGACCTCCTTTAGTAGACAAAGCCTATCTAGACAGTTTTCATCCCAGAGCAGCTTGTGTATCATGCCTGTTAACCCACAGCTTGATGCCAGCAGACTACATGAATTACCTTTCTTGTCCCTCAACCGTTAAACCAATGTGGTGATATGACTGCACCATGACTGACATGGTAATGTGTTCATACCGTAACTGATTGATGTCTTATCTGTGTTTGTTGATGTGAGCGTAGGTTGCATAAAAAGTTACTTTGTTACACATGCCAACCCCTTGGGCAATGGCCTGGCTTTACTTAGATAAAATGTGTGAACCCCTTCCTGTGTCCTTATATGGATGCAGCATGAAGTAGCATTAGAGAGTTCAGATTCATCAAGCACTTTTCAAGCTTTACCTCTCTGTCTGATATAGAGCAACCTTGGCCTGGACGGTACCCACAATGCAGCAAGGAAAGTACTGGACAGTCTCAACTATGTTGCGGACACTATCGGCAGTGTGAGTGCCAAACCCACAAAGTACCTGGCTGAGTGGACTGCAGACCAGATAGCCCCTGCATACTGGGTTCCCAACTCCAAGATCCTGGTAATTAGTGAAATTTTTTCCATGTAATCCCCTGCCACTTATTGACAACAATATGCCAACTTTTTAAAATTTATTGGATGCTAATCCGGAAATTTGCTTATTTTGTCCTGGTAGTCAGTGAAATAGTAATTCTTCTCTGTTATATAGAGTTTCAACAGTAAGCCATTTTTGTGTTCCTTTCACACATTATTGTAGACATGATGAAACAATGATTTTCAGGGTATATGTTTGGTTTAGTAACTATGGTGGCGCTTAAGAGACTCTTCATAATTAATGGCTAGGGGGTGCTGATGATTTTTATGAAGAATCATGTATAATGTGAATGACCCCCACCCCCATCCCCCAACCCCTCCACGAAGATTTATGTGCAAAGGAAGTACGCCGATCTTGGATGTTAGGTATGAAATCAACGGACCTCCTTCCCATAATTTTTATGCATATTTTTTTAATATTGTTACGTGCAAAACTGCTGGTTCAGTCACTTTGTCTTCAATTTATCCTCAGTTTGACTTCACTCTGCCGTCAATTTATCGTCACATTGCCTTCACTTTGCCTTCAATTTATCTTCACGTTGCCTTCTGTTTGTCTACAGTTTATCTTCACATTGCATTCAATTTGTCCTCAATTTGCCTTCACTTTGTCTTTAATTTATCTTCACATTGCCTTCAGTTTGTCTTCAACATGCCATCATTTTGTCTTAAATTTACCAGGCTTGTGCGAAGTGTGGGCAAGAGTTCACCCACAATGACCAGAAGCATCACTGTCGAGGATGTGGCCAGGGATTCTGTGATGTATGCTCAAGCTACAAACGGCCAGTGCCAGAACGAGGCTGGGGCATGGAACCGGTCCGTGTCTGTAAGGACTGTCTCCAAGGTAACGGTACAGGTGGGAGCTGTTGGCATCATCCCCTATCCCCCCAGTGCTGGGAAACTGATGCAAAATTGTTTGTAACAAACATGCTTGTGATGAAATGATGGGTATAGCATTTGCAGACTCTCTTTTTAGTGAATGGTCCTGTTTCATAAAGTGATCTTAGCTTTATGATGATCATAAGTCTGTGTTTAAGTGTGAGAGTTAAATCACCTTAGTGGTTCGGTGGCTTTGGGAAATGGGGCCGAAACCAGTTGCTGTGTATTATGGTTGAAATTCACAAAACTTTTGTTTTAATGACTAAAATTATTTGTCACTTTAGTTCTTTATAATGATAGTTTAGAGCATCAAGACGTGATATTCCTTGACATTACAAAGTTATTTTTCATTGATGAACAATAATATGATACATATTGCCCAGAAACATAGTAAAAATACTACAAAGGAGTTATCAACAATAGTGTAACAAGTCATTTTCTTTACCTCCTGATGAATCAGTGGCCTCGAGCTATACAATTTGCTATGTTGCACACCATCCAGTATCCAGTCTTTCTTATATGGCCATCTGTTCCAGGTGAAACCAAGGAAGGAGAGGCACCTGTGACTGCTCGCAAAGTTGGGGAAGTTGTGACATCTACCCTTGGGGCTGTAGCCTCTGCCATTGACTACCCAATAGGTGAGTCCATATAGTTGGAGAATGGAAAAGTATGTTTGATACATTTGAGACTTCAGTTATGAAAGTGGTCCAGGTGTCTAGTGCTCTGACATTCAGAGTTAAAACTGATGATTTGTCACATGGGTGCGGTTAGTGAAATAATTTTGTGGACATTCTTTCCATGGTGTACCCTGTACAGGTCTGAAATTGGTCAAAAAATCTAACTCGTTACTCAATCAGGGATGGGTCAGTAATCTAAGCCTTGCTGGCTCTATACTTCCGCTTGTGGGTTTCACAAAAGTGGTTAACATCTGTGATCACTTTCCTGCCACATCAAGCGTTCTGTGTTAGAAATGGAATGTTGTTCAAAGGAGTCACTCAAACACTCAGTCAGTCAGTCATCCACTCACTCGACTTACTCAACCACACAACCACTCAGTCGACCACTCAACCACTCAGTCAATCACTCAACCGCTCAGTCAACCACTCAACTGCTCAGTCAACCACTCATCCACACAACCACTCAGTCAATGACTCAACCACTCACTCAACGACTCAACCACTCAGCCAACCAGTCAGTCAACCACTCAGTCAACCACTCACACAACCACTCACTCAACCACTCACTCAACCTCTCAACCACTCACTCAACCACTCACTCAACCACTCACTCAACCACTCACTCAACCAAGCGACCACTCACTCAACCACCCACACAACCACTAAACCACTCACTCAACCACTCACTCAACCACTCAGTCAGCCACTCACTAAACCACTCAGTCAATGACTCAACCACTCAGTCAACCACTCAGTCAGCAACTCAACCACTCACTCAACCACTCAACCACTCACTCAACCACTCACTCAATGACTCAACCACTCACTAAACCACTCAGCACTCAGTTAATGACTCAACCACTCAGTCAGCCACTCAAACACTCACTTAATCACTCACTCAACGACTGAACCACTCAGTCAACCACTCAACCACTCACTCAACCACTCTCTCAACCACTCACTCAACCAGTAGCTACACCACTCACTCAACATCTCAACTACTCAGACAACAACTTGCTCAGCAACTTGCTCAACCACTTATTTATTCAACTACCAACATTCCTACTCTCCTGAGAAATAAACATCTTAAGGCTCATCAGCCCTTTCCTCCAGCATTAAGCTAGCATGTTGTTAAATAGCACTTTTTAATAAAAACCTCACTCACTCACTCTGTCATGTTCCTGCCAGGTATGTTGAAGGACTCAGCTCGGCCTGCGTACTGGATCCCGGATGAAGATATCACCCAGTGCTATGTGTGTTCCACTGAGTTCAACTACAAGGTAGCCAAACACCACTGTCGGGCATGTGGACAGGGGGTGTGTGGGACCTGCTCCCCAACCAAACTTCCTGTTCCCTCACGGGGCTGGGACTACCCAGTCCGAGTCTGTCTCAAGTGTGAGAAAAAGAAAGACAAGCTGTGAAGGTGTTTGACAACCGTTATATTTAAGTTGTGACAGCATGGTGCTACATCCATGAGCTGAAAGCTTACATTTCATAGTTGTGAAGTTATAACGCAGGATTTATGCATAGGTGACTCCTCAATTATGATCCCAGATAATCTCTCATAATAGTAATGACAGGAAGAAAGTGAATTGTAATTGCACTTATTGCTTTTAAAATTAGTTAAATTGTTGGATAAGTTTACACTTCATTGTATTTCAAAGGTAAATTGATATAGAGCTTGTTACACAAACATAAAATAATATAAAGCTTGTTACACGATGATAAATTAATATAGATCTTGTTACATGAAGATAAATTAATACAGTGCTTGTTACATGAAGATAAATTAATATAGATCCTGTTACACCTTTTCCTTTTTAGATGAAGAGAATTAACTGGCTTAATTACATAATTCTGTTTATAGGCTTTTATAAAATGATGATGGAGTAATTTGAGAAGAAGGTTTAAATTTAAAAATAAAATGTCATTACCTTTATGTGATGTTTTTGAGCTCAGATTGTATAAAGGAATTGTTGACTTGGTTAAGGGCTCAGGACATGAATGATTTCATTGATAATAACCTTTGTGAATTATTGCCATGGGTTTTAGAAGTGTCTCTGAGTAATTGTATGTCGCTTCACTTGGATGAAGGCCATATATTTTTCAGACATCTGTGTATTGGTGTTCTGAAAGGTGTACTGATAAGTTTATGGGGAACAGTAACCTGTTATGTGGAGTTACCTCCCTTAGTTTGGTGGTATCAGCTGATCTTGGTTTAGATCACATATCTTCACTGGTTTGATGAAAAACATTATCAGGGGGTTTCAGAATAGTATTTAACATCCACAGCCTGTACAGCTTTAGCCTTGTCTCACACATTAGAGTGACACACAGCTGCATTAAAATCATTGTTTTTACACGGATATGATGTCTCTCTGCATGCGTGAAGGAGATACATGTCAGGTGAATCTGTCAGTAACTGTCAGGCTTTTCATATTTTCTGTATTATAAAGCATCCAGTAACCATTTATAATTTCGTTATATCAAGAACAAATAAAATTGCAGAGCCTGTGGATACTAAATCTTGTAGTTTGTGAAATCTACACCAAAAACAGTTCCAAGGAGTGTATATTTATACTCTTTGATGGTTATGTAGCATTGTTATAAATTCCAAATGAACAGTGAAAAATGTTGCCAAATATTTCAGTTGACATCAAAATATTTATCACTTACTGGGTGTATAACTTCACCTGATCCAGCACAGAAGACCTGGGTCTCATTACCAACATATATACAGTGTGTGAATCCTATTTCTGGTGACCTCACCATGATACTGCTAGAATATTGCTTAAAATGGCATAAAACTAAACTCGCTTACTCACACTTACCAGATCGGACATTCTTTGAATGTGTTTCCACTTCTTAAAAAAAGATAGGTGTCATATCAGGGTGTCAGATCTGATTGTAATGATATAGGATGTCTCTCCATGATATTACTGAAATGCTGCATATAACTGTAGATAAGCTGATCTCATAGATAAGTCAACCCCCAAAATTTCCCTTAAAATCAGTGTAATAAAAGTATGTTTTGTAGATAAGCCGACCCCTGGCAAGAGGGGTCAACTCAGACCACAAGACAACTGGCAGTTATCGTCTTGGATGTAAAACGTAAATTATTTTGTCTAGTGATGTGTAATTGCAAATTTTGACCTCTTTATTGACAAAACCGTCTTTTCATGTTTGTTTATGTGAAGAGATACATCATTTTCTTTCCCACTTAGAAAACGGTTTGACAGAGTGGAGCCTTTAGATAGGCGACCCTTTTCTACAGAGTACTATATTTTGTCCACAAAATTTGGCTTTTCTAAGGTAATATATGGTATTGTTTGAAACCCAACTCACTTCTCTCCTTCCTGCTTAAATATTGTTATTATGTAAATAGAAGACTTTGAACAGTTTCAGCTGTACAGAGAGTTTTATTAAAACTTAAGAGTAAGATTCTGGCTTCCATTTTACTGTATCACATGTGTTTACAGAGTATTACGTTTTAATGAATTTTAATCAACAAGGAGCTTGTTATATTACAGTATCGAGTTGGGCAAACAATTGTGTATATACTGAGCAAAACGTTTGTGGATCATGAATAGATCCAAATATGGTTATTTTCTCTAGGACAGTGGGTTTTCCACATGTATATGGTATATAAAATGTTTCATGATAATATTTTTTGTTCATTATGTATTATCTTTGATGAATGAGTATCAGTTTTTGAGTATTATACACAAAATGCATTAGTAGTTTTTACTGTCATTGGCAAAAAGTTAAAACTTGTTCACCAGACCAAAGGTTGTCTAATGTGGAATAACATTTTCAGAAAGTGTTCTTCCAGCTGAGATTGGTTACATAATAACATTATTTGTATTTTGATAAAAAATATAGTGGAGAAATATGGGGAAAATTGAAACAATGCCATGAAGGAAATAGGGTGTTTTGAATGTCACAGTTTCATTATATCAACTACAAGTAGCATATTTTTATCATTTCTTGTTTTCTGTATTTCATTATTTTGGTGACACTTTCACAATGTTTGTTGCAAGTTTAGGCCAGACCAATTTTATTTCTTGTTTTACGGAACCACCAGCTGTATAATTTCAAGAATAAGAACAAAAGTAAAAATCAGTTTTATTCACTCAAAGCATATAATTCCTGTGTTTTTATTGGCTGAAAATGTAAGCGTACAAGTAATTTTTTTATTGTTTTTTCCCCATACACACCTAGTAAATTGACAGAAGAAGATACCTTCAATATTTAGAAGTAGTATTACTTTGGTGATTTTATTTTTATTATTTTCCCTTCCTGCCTTTAGGTTTTCTGAGAATAAAAATCTGTAAAATAAGAAATTGAATCGGTCTGACCTTATTGTGATCTTTATTTCAACCACTCACCCTATGGCTTGATTAACTGATCTGTAAACTAGGGAATGACAATGAGTAGCATTTTGGAAATTGGGAAGTATAACAAATGTTATGGATAACATGTTGTATTTTATGAGTGCAATGTGTCGATACTGATTCTTGTACCACAGTCAAACAGGTCATATCAGTGGATGTTTCTGATGCTCATTTTGGGATGTTAGTCTGTGCATATATAGCTATAACATCTTTCACTTGTACCTGGAGACTCTCTTTGTCTTATTGTCTTTGGATGATATCTCATCCTGTTTTGCAACTGCATTTGGCTCTCTGTTATATATGTACATATGTAAAAGTAAATCATGTATGTAGATTTAGTGGGTAAAACAACACTCATGTACCATGAAACTCATATCGTTTCTCATAGACTCATCTTGCATGTTAACAATTATATAACATGGAAAGATGTTACCATTTAACCTAATCCACTGGAATAGGACAAGGTTTGTTTTTGATCATAAATATTCAAGAATATCTGATCCCAAATCGGGAATTCTCTGATCTGATTTGGTAGTATGTGTCTTTGGTTGTTCTTCTTTTTTAAGTTTCCAAGTTTTACCAATTTTATGTAATGATGATGGTTCGATGATGTATCAGGTGTTCAGACATTGCTGTTTGTTGTTGCATTGTTGAATGTGACATGATATATGTGCATATTAACCTGGGCTGTCTGTAGTGGCATTGATAGAAGCTGAAGAGTCGGATAAGAACACTCTTTATAGATTAACACCTTTATTCAGGTGATTGATGCAGATTCTGGTATCAAACCTACTTGACAACAATACAGACACCTGTATTGAAACCATGTGTCACCTGAATAGTGAGTGAAGAAGGTTTTATGTCACTTTTAGCAATATCACAACTGGGAACCCCAGCAATGGGCTTCACGCGTTGTACACATGTAGGGAATCAAACCTGGGTATTCAGTGTGACCTTTAATCACAAGGCTACCTCACTACCCCCACTTGAGTGAAGAAATTGTTCAGGTCATTTGTTCTTGTCCGCCTAGATGTTGAAGCTGAGGCTTTGTAGGATTTTTTATCATCAATATTGATTTGATAGAGAAGATCCTGTTCTACTTTGCAGCAGGGTGGTGGGGTTTCCTCATGGTTAAAGTGTTTGCTTGTCACACTGAAGACCTTGCCATAAAAGGTGACTATGCTTGTCGTAAGAGGCGACTAACGGGATCGGGTGGTCAGACTAGCTGACTCGGTTGACACATGTCATCGGTTCCCCATTGCGCAGATTGATGCTCATGTTGTTGATCACTGGATTGTCTGGTCCAGACTCGATTATTTACAGACCGTCGCCATATAGCTGGAATATTGCTAAGCGCGACGTAAAACTAAACTCACTCACTCACTCACTCACTCACACTGAAGACCTGAGTTCAATTCCCCACATGGGTACTGTATCTGATATTCACTGTGGTGATATTTTGTTATTATGCCTAAGAGCGGCGTAGACCCGACTCACTCCATTCGTTGGTTTCATGTTAATTTTCAACTCACTGTGCGCATGTGCAGGGCCTGTAAAAATATTTCTGGTTTGGTCGTAAAATCAAAACAAATACATTGTTTCATGATAAGAACAAGTGATCTCATTTCACTTATGAAACAAAGAGAGGGATTAGCTAAATATATAGCCTACTTTATGTGAACAAGCTTTTGTATAAAAACATCTCTCCACCACCGTCCTTCCTGCACATCCCCTTCTTCCAAGTGATAAAACACAAGATTTTTTATGCAGATGCAGCTAAAACTGGACATCAATTATTGAAAAGCATGGGTAAGAGGATGTATGTACTCAGCAATGAATAGTTGTAACACGTAAATATTCTACATAAAAGCATTTATTTAGAGTGTATTTACAGTATCGATACACAACCACTGTCTATTTTTACATGCTCTGCACATGCAGAAAAGTAATTTGAAACAACCAAATGGGTTAGTCATGCGTTCAGATTCATAAGTCTTTGTTAAAGCATGACTGTTGGCAGTCGTGTAAAGATTTGTTCGTTGAACAGACCCAGGAAAGCCAGAATGTTAAGAATCATGTGCTGGAAATGTTATCTGATGATGGTTAATAGCAAGGCTTTTCTTCCAGTTAAGTACACAAATTGCAAAGACATTTTCCCAAACCTGATTTTTATTCTTGTGTTTGAAATTAACATGTATACCAGAGAGTATTCGTTAGTTGCTCAGTGTAACCTAGAACAGACTGTAACCCTTTTTTGTGTATCAGTTTTACTGGAATCAGATGTTTTATTGTTAACTCAGTGTTTTTTTTTGTGAAGATGAGGAAAACCCTCCTGAAATGAATGTGATGGTGTAGTTCTGAATGGAGAAAAAGTAATGACTGCATTATTATGTGGCTGTTTCTGAGTGTCTTGGCATTAACACTGATATAGTGGGGTAGGCCGATGGTTAAAGCATCTGCTGGTCACACAGAAGGCTGGGTTTGATTCCTCACATGGGTCAGTGTGTGAAGCCCATTTCTGGTATCCCCTGCCATGACATTACTGGACTATTGCTGAAAGTGGGGTAAAACCACACTCACTAACTCTCAAATGGGTGTTACATGACGAGGACATTTGTGTTTTTGTAGTTTGGCATTCATTTCTTCAGGAATTTTAAAATCAGGGTAAGGGGTAGCGAAGAAATGTACTAATTTGAAAAAGCAACTGACACAACTGAAGCAGAAAATGAACACTGACACCTGATTGGCTAAAAATATTGAAGATTGTTCTCGATTGATCATTCATAGTGTGACATCTCTTGTAGGGTTTCTCAGATCTTTATGGAGAGTTAGAAAGCTGGAACAAAAGAAAACCTTTGGATAAGGTAGAATTATGTATGTAATACAATTTTGTCACACCTGTTGACTTTAAACAGCTGACTGTTCTTTGTGTGTTTATTTACATGTCTCCTTTTCTTGTTTATCAATATTGCTTTTCACTAGACTGGGTGAACGTCCAGTAGCCATGTTGACTTCTTCAGCTGATACCAAGATTCTGCATGTCCTGAGTACTTTCATGAAAGGATGTGCCCTGTGATACTGTTTACTGGTGACGTATGAATGAAAGAGACAACCAAGTATTTAAGGTGGGATTATGAAGACAATACCACCATAATCTCATTCATTAAAGAGGTTCTATATTTAATCAGATTGAACAAGTCCACACATACTTTCAACATTCCACTAGCCCTGTAAATGTACTACTAGCCACCGGCTAGCAGACCACCTAAATCAGCACATCAGTTTGTCATTGCCTTTATTACACCACCAGTGTGACATATCTACCCCTCTATATAATGTGAAAGCCAATTTTTAATACAAATTTTGGAAAATCACTAATATGTGAACTTTGTGCAGTTGTGATTGTTACATGAAACATATACTTTATTGTTAAGAAATTTCACATAATTTACCTTTAGATATTTACTTCTGTTACATTTGTTCCAAGCGTTCATAGTTGAGGTAAACTTGCATGCAAGATGCTTTTCTGCATAAGTGCTTTAATCTGTGATAAAATGGGCTTCAGTGTTCAACAATGTGCAATGTGTACAGTTACGGTATTTATGTCTAGTGTTGCTGGCTGAACTCCTGAGGCAAAAAGCATTAGTATAGAATGCCTTCTATCTTTGTGTTTGTATATACACTAGTCACAGAAAAAGACAAATCATTTAGATATTTCATTGAAGTCAGTACTTAGAATTTGTTTTCTTTTAAGGAAGACATGCAATCATATTTGGATTTTTGTTTATCATTAGGGATATAATGTTATTAATATTAGTAAGGAAGTTTTGTCATTTAATTCTTTGTCTTTTGTGCACCTTCTTGATTGAAAGTATGGTAAAAATCAGCTTCATTTGAACATCTCTTAATTTGTGTTTTGTTTCTTTCTGTTTCAAGAGCTTTTAGGATATTTATTAGTTTTAATTTAAATGACCATCTGTATATTAGCACTTTGTCCCAGCTATTAAATGATTGTGTAAAGATTGATCTTGTAAACAAAATAAAGATGAAATCAAACATACTTTATCCTGATCAAGCCTTTGCTTTAGACTAGATTTGCTTCTACACTGGAGAAAATAAGTTAGAGATATTGGTGTTTTTATGGTTGATGTTTCTATCAGTAAGTAAATGAATGAATGAATGAATAAATGAATGAATAAATAAATAAATAAATAAATAAATAAATAAATAAATAAATAAATAAATAAATAAATAAATAAATAAATAAATAAATAAATAAATAAATAAATAAATAAATCATTAGGCCAGACCAATTTTATTTCTTGTTTTATTGATCCGCCTGCCATATTTTTTCAAGAATCAGAAAAAAATAAAAATTAATTTTCCCTGCTCAAAAAATAAAATCCTAATGTTTTCATTGTCTAAAAATGTGAACTCACAAGAACATACTTTGTAGGTTGTTTTTGACCCATATTCACTTCATAAATTGCCAAAAGTAAAATACTTTCGAGTGTTTAGAAGGAATATTACTTTGATTGGAAATTTTATTTTTATTTATTTTCCCACCTGACTGTAGGTTTTCAGAGGACAAATATCCGTAAAACAAGAAATAAAATTGGTCTGGCCTTATTAATGAATTCAAATCTGTGTATATCCGTAATTTTTTGTCCAGTATATGTTACAACCTGCAAATCAGAGGTATACTGAATGACATTGCTGTGTCTTCATTGCCATCATGTTGGTATCATTATCTTACCTCCATTTTAAACTGCAGTTGGTGAGATGAGATTACCAGAAAACTGTGTACTTCACAAGATATCAAAGATCTCAGAGGATAAAATGTACATCTTATCAAAGATCTGTACTTCGTGGGTTTGTATGTTGCTTTTTCTAAAAGCATGTACGGTCACAGTACAGTGTAGACGTTAGTGTATCCAAGAGAGCCCATGCAAGATTAGATTACTGCTGTTTCAGAAAATTTTATTCTGAAAATAAAAATCTCTTGTCTTCTCTGTAGTCTATTTTTTTAAATTATATTTTTATAGTTCACTTAAAAGATGTCTCACAAAATATGTTCATTTCGAAGAGGGCCTAGAGGGGAAGCCTAAGGGTTAAAGCGTTAAATGCTAAGTTTCGTTTCTCCACATGAGAACAATGTGTGAATCCCATTTCCAGTGTCCCCCAGCTTGATATTTCTGGAATGGTGTCAAGTGCGGTGTGAAACCATACATCTGCTATTGCTCTTTGGTATTGTTCTGTGTATTGGCAAGTGTTTCTGAATTGTTTTTGCAGTGTAGGTTTTATTTGATTTTTTACTTCAAATGACATCACTAATTTCTTATGAATAGACCTGAGTATCACTAAACCCTGTAACAGACACATGGTGATGGAGAATGTGTATATGAACCCTTGAGGAACTGATGATACAGCTCCATCAGATTTGTCAGGGTCCGTCTGGAGGAAGATATAAATAGCAGTTTTCTTCAGACTTGACTTGGAAAAGATAGCATCTGCAGGATAGAAACAGTGTTTAGTCATAAATATCATAACACTGAATATATTGACATAAAATAGCTTGTCAATTTTTTGAAGTGTCACAAACAAATAATTTTGAAATATTTTTGACCACGTATTAAACACTTCTCATGCAAAGCAAGGTGAGATACAGGTGTCTTATATTATAAAGAATGGTCAGATCCATTTGTCCAATGGTGCCACTTAAACTGCTTACACCTTGTGTGTATGTGCTTGAATGGTGTGGTAGATAAATTTGACAATGAATATTTTAAGACATTCTTTTAATGATAGGAAGGCCACAACGATTTCAAAACTTACAGGCCCATATATTCATGGATATCCAAAATGTTTTCTCATGGATGCAAATGACAATAATTGCTGGAGAAAATGCTTGTGAGTTATATTCCTCTATTTATTCATGTAGATTCCATTTTTCCTCTTCTTTCCATTTTCTTGATCTCATCTGCTCAGTAAACTCAAATATATTGTCTCTGATCTTACAGGTCTTCTGTTTGAAATTGACATCTAGCTCAACTGTGTTTTTATTGTAAATATGTAATTAGTGTATAACTGAATTATTTTGAACTGATAATCAGATTTTCCTGCTCTTTTATCGCTAAGATTGTCGTAAGATAATGTTAATGAATGGCATTTACGACTATCTTAGAGATAGGAGAGCTTCGAAAATTTAGGCCCAGAACTTCTGCTAAACATGTATTTACTTATTACTGGCTGAGATACTGAGTGTGGTGGTACACTACAAACCAACCAAATCATGAGCATTAATCTTAGCAATTGGGATACGCCAATGAGTGAGCCTGTCAGTCCCCTTTGATGAATAGCATGTATTGCTTGGTACAACACAGATCTTCAGGGCTTTAGGATATGATGGATGTGCTCAAAGCATCTTAACAACGCCATTTGTATAATTCAAGGGCAAACATTAATTGAAACATGATATTTTTCACAATAAGCGAATTTCCGTTCTCTCATTCTGTTAAATCTTAAACATTTGTTTATGACATGGGATTTAAGATTGTTTCCCCAATACTTTGTTTTGTCTCATGAAAACATTGTGAAAAAGATCTATTAAGTCAATGTTTATTCCTTTAATTATTGTTCAAGAACTATGGTGGTGCACAGTGTTGATGTTTTAATTGGAAAAAAACTGTAATTGTAAATAAGAATTTCTTACACGCTTTATGTTCCTTGATCTTGCCATGTTGTGAAAATATATTTGTAACTAATGTATGATTTTGTATCTTGAACTAATGTGACCAGAAATATTGTCAATAAATCATCTTTCCTGAAAATATAAATAATGGTATTTGAGACAAGAAGCAGTTGTATCTTAAATCATTTCCAAATAATTTGCAACTGAGAATATAAATCTTTTTGACCCTTTGTTAGAATTCTCTTTTTGTTTTGCTGTTCATACATTCATTTTCTTGAAATTCATGATATTCCCATATTTTAGAGAAAGAGTCTCGTCTCATTCCTGAATTCTTTAGATGTGATTTGCATAAGAATAAGGGTGGTATTCGATACACTTTGTACATATCATTATTGTGTCGTAATTTATACATAACAAGCTTCCAGCAGCAACATTATTCAAGGTAATTCAGTATTTATAAACTTCCTTTCATTCCTGTTCCTCTTAGAACGTGTAAATAGATAGACAATAAAGGCTGTGGATTAGGTAGGAATGTGTTTTGTTGTTTATTTTCAAGTTGATCTTGTAGGTAGAAATGTTTCAGTATGATACATGTGATGTCACTTTTGGTAGGTGAGTTAGGTCAAAATTGCTCCTGTTCACTCTGCCCCAAATGGGTACCTGGTGGGATAAGTCATGTGACTATGAACCTCATAGCGCCTCACAGGCAGCTAGGGGTTTCTGTCACAATAATAATAATCAGATTGCCTTTGGGCTTTGAGCATTCACATTGTACATTGAAAAGGCACATTATAATTCACATTTATTAATTATTTTTCAATTAATCCTGAAGTAATCGCCATGTCATGACTGTTTCTTGTTACGCTGGAACATGCCATATGACTTGTATCCAGGGACAATGATGTCCATTGATGATGTTATTGTTCGAGGTGTGAGTGGATGCAGTATGTGACTGCTGTGAATAATGTAAACCAAAGTTATAGATATCGGAGGTGCACGTTTTGCCGCAATTAATCTGAACATTATTGAATGACATGTTGAGTAAAATTAATAAACAAGATTGCAAACTTAAGTCCAGATACATAAAGAAAGTTTATTATGAGATAGTTTAACAACAGGATTAACTTGTTGAAGTCAATACAGATTTGTTGATTCTGTATGACTGATGACTGATCATGACGAAAAGATGTACCATGGTTGGTGGTGGTTTCGTATGGAACATACCATTTTGATTTTAACTGTCGAAGTTAGGACCTCAGCTTATCCATGAGATCGTCATACACAGGAAGGGCTCAAGTTAGGACCTCAGCTTATCTATGAGATCGTCATATACAGGAAGGGCTCAAGTTAGGACCTCAGCTTATCCAGGAGATCGTCATACACAGGAAGGGCTCAAGTTAGGACCTCATCTTATCCATGGGATTGTCGTATACAGGAAGGGCTCAAGTTAGGACCTCAGCTTATCTTGAGCTTGTGATACAGTGGAATTTTTCAAATTCAGACTGTCTGTAAACCAGTTTTCTCCATAATACTGACTGCCGGGTATTCTCTAAGTCCTAGCAAAATTGTTACCATGAAGGTTTGCTTTATAATCTGTACAATTATGTTTTACACTACATTAGACTACAATAACAGTCGCGATAATGAACTTGCTATGAGAACTATGATTTGTATGTTGAATAACATGTTTGCTGCTTCAGTTCTTCTTGGTTAATTACATCTATAAACACATAATTTATTGAGATACAATGATCTCAGTGTCAGTTTGAAGTCGAATAGATGACAGATTACTTGAATGTTTCACATGCACTTCAGTCACAACACACCAACCAGACGTAAGCGGTCTGATTTGTCACTTGGCGGCAAGGTGAAAGTTTTTGACGATAGTGGACCAAAGCTAAGCTGGGCAAATCAGTGATTTCCTAAATAATCCGTAATAGACAGATTCCACTGTATATGGTAAGTGCATTCACTGATGTAAATGTGTAGCTGTCTTGTTGGCAATATTGAGGTCAACACTTCACTTATACAGCTGTAGATCTTGTGTCCTCCACTCAACTCTTTCTGTTGATGAGTTATAATCAACAGCTGTAAAAGCAGGCATCTGATACTTCACTCCAAATGCTCTATTATGTCTTCCTCAGTAAAGTCAGTTAATCTTCCTATAAAAGAACGATATCATTCCGAGTGAACATTAACATCCCAAATATTTCATTATTTTATTTGAAAGAATATTTACAAAATGATTTGATAATGTACAGACATACAAAAGATACCAAGTGCAAAGTTACTAAGAATAACTGAAAGGACTGACTGAATTACTTACATGTCATGTAACAATATTCTGAATCAGAAACCCACAATGTGTGATTGATAACATGAGCATCCATACATATCTGAAATGTAAGATGTGCATTCCTTGACAGAGAGTCAGCATTTAACCATAATCCATTGATATCATATGTGTAACGGGCAGCACACCTGGCAAATGCCTTTAGCCACAAGGCTAAACCACTAACATACATACCTGTCCTTTAAAAAAATCATAAAAACCTCCTTGGGTTAAAACGTCCAAGCATAAACTAGAGTACAAAATATTAATTTATGACAATTGACATAAATATATTACCGGTACATTAGAACTAATTGATCATCTAGGTTGTTTGATGAGCAGTCCTCACTGCAAGAAAAACACTATTCGTTAAGCTGCTTAAATTGCCATCTGTGTTATAGTAAACTAGTAATCCTCAAGTAAATGTTCCAACCCTTCTAGTAAGATGACTTTCATACAACACAACTCTCGTAAATTCATAACACTTAAAAACATACTGATGTAAAATTGGAATGGTCCTCATGCATCTTGTGGATGGGTCCTATCCTATCACGAAACAACTGGCAAAATTCAGAGGTAAAACTAAAACAATACAACTAAGGCTGGTTATCAATACAGATCATACAGATTGATAATCATTATCTAAATAGCGATCAATTATTGATAAACAGAGACATAATTTTGAGCAAAAATGGCGAAAGTGTGTGAAAGAAATGAACATATTTCACATTGCTGTTGAGTGGTGACATGTTTTTGCATGTATAATCAAGAAAACAGCACCCAGAACATAAATTAGAAGGAGACCATACAATAAATTTGTATACAGATTGAGAAAAGTAAATTATTTTGCTACAACAATTGTTAATGAACGATGTTACTGATGTCACAGCATTCATACCAAATCTCATTAATAACCTTTCATATCGACAACATATCTGATTATCAATAATTTTAGCTAGCTGAAGATATTACTCACTCAAAACTACATAAACAGAAGACAAATTCTGTGATTGTTCTATGACTTGATGTTCAGGTCTGACACAATGGTTGTTAGAGTATGCTCGTAGTATCAATTCTGGCCAATATCTCGTAGCTACATGATTGATATTTCAAGACAAGCTCTGCATGTTGGTAAAATAGGCACAAGAAACAAAAGCCCACTGGCATTCTTTGTCACCGCCAGGAGATGATTGCTCCCTGTTTTTCCAACATGTGAAACTTGTTTAAAATACCAGTGATGTAGCTACAAGATAACTTGTAGAGGCAATTTCGACCACAATTGATATGTGTATACTCGTGGTGGCAGTCAACGTGTTAAACATGTGAACAAAATAAATTCAATTTGTACATGATCGGTGTAGAGAAACCTGAGCATACTAATAACAATATATACATCATATAAATAAAAACGCACGCTTTTCTTATTCCACTTTGTTGCCCTGAATCTGTCATGCTTCCTGATAATTCTTGTACTTGAGAATTTCAGTGAATTGTGAAAATGACATGGCTGCATCAGCATATACACTACTGTCATGAGTGAATATTGTTTTACCTCGATTTCAGCAATATTCCAGCAATATCATGACAAGCTTCACCAGAAAAGGGCATCACACTTCGAATTCATGTGTCATATTATGGAGCTGTGTGAGTTTGAAGAGGAAATTTGTTACTTCTATAAAATACTTTCCAGATTACTCTGATGTAGACTGAACTTTACCCTCCAGTTTGTTTAAGTTCCTCAGCAAATCTTGGGGGCCCATTCGCAAGTAATAGCCTTAGCAGTTTGTTGCTGTGCTACTTGGGACTTTCGAATGTAATGCTGGGGCAGGATTGTGGATAAGTGGGGTTCACATTTATCATGAAGTCCAAAGGAATAGGGGAAGTGCTCCCCAAGGAAAATATTCTCAGGGAAATGAGGGGTATGTTGACAGACTCCCCCACCCCTAGATCTTCCAATGCAATATGTTTTATCATGTGCTGGAGGACTAACATACTTGTTTTCCATTGCTTTAACATCTGCCTATATTAAATTTAAGAAGGAATAATTAGACTCCAATATTATTTTAAATCAGTGTTGACTTGCTCTAAGCTGTCAGGTCAGTTAACTCACACTATGAATATCTAACACTACCACAACTAAACCTAACACATTTTGTGATTCACACTCTTCAAACATTCGTGCCCTCAGAAATACCCCTTTTGAGATTTTATGCTGTTTCAAGTGGTTTGATTAAGACCACTATGCCATTCATGAGCCAATAATTACAGAGATATGATAGGTCCTAACATTGTGAAGGCTTTGTGAATAGGGACCAAGATCCGCTGTAAGTCTCTACCTGTGGCAAATTGTGCATGCTGGAAATGTCACTGTGAAATGATGTTGGAGATGCAGGCTTAAACATAATTTCATTATGCTATGAAGGTGATGAACAATTTTTTCACGTTCTTGTGGGTCATGAGTCCTCCCCTTACTAATGAAAGCCCATGGTCATAACTTGCCAATCAATTATGAATAATCACTATCTTTTCAGATTTTGGAGGGTAATATTTAGGATGTCCATGTTTTCGGTTTTGTTTCCAATACCTGGGAATTTGAAAATAATGAAATTTTGATCAAATCAAACAAAACAGTTGAGATGAATCTTTATTCATTCTTATTTCTAAAGATTGGTTTCCGAAAAACAAAGTGACTAGTCTTCATTATTAATTGACTTAAAGACAATAATATTTTCTTGTGGATAGAACACACTTTTGTTCCATGAAATGCAGCTGTGCAGAGGATAAATTTA
This sequence comes from Haliotis asinina, assembly GCF_037392515.1. Taxonomy (NCBI): domain Eukaryota; kingdom Metazoa; phylum Mollusca; class Gastropoda; order Lepetellida; family Haliotidae; genus Haliotis; species Haliotis asinina. The sequence continues at coordinate 33,232,267 of NC_090287.1, read as the reverse complement.
AACTTTGTAAATATTCGAAAGTTATCTGCTTTTCCAAATTAATGAAAACACATATATATTATTACAATGTCTCATTTTTCAGTTGCTCACATTAGGTTTTGCTGGTTGAGGTTGGATATTAGAAACACAAATTAAATACTGATGGTCTTATAGAAATTCCAATGTTGTTCATAATATTCACCAAATAGAGGTTTTCAGTTGGATTTTCAGTTTGATTGGGCAGACAAAGTGTAACAGATTGAAATCCCTTCAAGAATCGGAGCATTTTTCCTTTGCAAAGGATGGGAAATACAACTGTTTTATTGACTCGATTGGTTTGGTCTGGTTTGGTTGTTGTTTAACGCCGTGCTCAGCAATATTCCAGCTATGTGACGTCGGTCTGTAAACAATGGAGCTTGGACAAGACAATCCAGTGATCAACAACATGAACACTGATCAACACATATGGGATAAGAACTTGATTTGTTCCGGTGCAAAATTCCAACACTCTTTGCTGGTCTCATGTTGATGATGACTGCAGAATGCCCACCAGTGTCTGAATCACATATTAGTGTCAATATCACTGCTAGACAAGCCCTGACACAATCTTGGATCAACTGAAGAACTTCCAGTACACAAGGCCACCAAGTATTCCAACCTCGAACAGAATTATCACTGCGAGAATCATCTTGTTGGTCATCACCCTGTGCAGATTGAAATGTTGGAATTACTGATATGACTTACTATGAGGTGTTTAGTTTTACGCTGTTTTTAGCAATATTCCACCAATACAATGGCGGGACATCAGAAATGGGCTTTACACATTGTTTGCATGTAAGTTATTCAATCCGAATCTTCAGCATGATGACCTAAAGCTTTAACCACTATGCTACCCAATCACCCTGTGTAACATGTGATAAGCTCACTCAGCTGACGATATAATTATCTCTATAATGACAAAATGCATTGAAATATTTGTCCTTTCCAAGTGAGTACTGCTATTCTCAAGACATTTCCATGACGGTGTTGACCTTGTTGACATTACCTTCTTGCCATTCCTTTCAGGATCTTCCTGCTTTTGCCCAAGTTGGCATCTGTGTCTGTTAGCTGAAGAATCAAATGGGTGAGTTGAAATTTAACGTTGTTTCAGCATTGTTTCAACCATACAGTAATCAACAATGTCTATGGTTTACCAAAAAGCCTCCACGTAACACAGCCAGTGACAATCACTTCAGTGGTTAATGGCATGAGCAAGAACAAAAGCAAATTACCACAATACAGAATGCGCTCAGGAACCAGCAACAAATGATTGGATCATACGCTCCCCTATGACATAAGGGCAGCATTTTCATTTTCTGTGTTTCCCATAACCTGGAATGTACCGCCTCATCATATAAAATGTTATATTTCAATCAGTCACTGACACAAGTCCAAAGAAGCCGAGAAATTGTACTAAGAAAAGCAGTAAATGAGAATCAAGAACATTATACTGATAATTTTATCTTTATTAATATTTTTCCCCCCAACTGGCCAATGCCCAGAATTTGCTGGCAACGTGAAACACTTACATGAAAATCAAGCCTAACATAAGATAACAAGACCATGCCCTGTCCTGTGACATAACAGAACATAAGAAGATCATATGCTTATCTGTGATTTAACAGAAAATAATAGGATAATACCTTCACCTGTGACATAGATACCCTCACATACACCATAACAGAATGTAACAGGATCATACCTTCACCTGTGACATAGATACCCTCACATACACCATAAAAGAACATAACAGGATCATACCTTCACCTGCGACATAGATACCCTCACATAAACCATAACAGAACATAATAGGATCATACCTTCACCGGTGACATAGATACCCTCACATACACCATAACAGAATGTAACAGGATCATACCTTCACCTGTGACATAGATACCCTCACATACACCATAACAGAATGTAACAGGATCATACCTTCACCTGTGACATAGATACCCTCACATAAACCATAACAGAACATAAGAGGATCATACCTTCACCTGTGACATAGATACCCTCACATACACCATAACAGAATGTAACAGGATCATACCTTCACCTGTGACATAGATACCCTCACATAAACCATAACAGAACATAACAGGATCATACCTTCACCTGTGACATAGATACCCTCACATACACCATAACAGAATGTAACAGGATCATACCTTCATCTCTGACATAATTACCCTCACATACACCATAACAGAATGTAACAGGATCATACCTTCACCTGTGACATAGATACCCTCACATACACCATAACAGAACATAACAGGATCATACCTTCACCTGTGACATAGATACCCTCACATACACCATAACAGAATGTAACAGGATCATACCTTCACCTGTGACATAGATACCCTCACATAAACCATAACAGAATGTAATAGGATCATACCTTCATCTCTGACATAATTACCCTCACATACACCATAACAGAACATAACAGGATCATACCTTCACCTGTGACATAGATACCCTCACATACACCATAACAGAATGTAACAGGATCATACCTTCACCTGTGACATAGATACCCTCACATAAACCATAACAGAACGTAATAGGATCATACCTTCATCTCTGACATAATTACCCTCACATACACCATAACAGAACATAACAGGATCATACCTTCACCTGTGACATAGATACCCTCACATACACCATAACAGAACGTAATAGGATCATACCTTCATCTCTGACATAATTACCCTCACATACACCATAACAGAATGTAACAGGATCATACCTTCACCTGTGACATAGATACCCTCACATACACCATATCAGAACATAACAGGATCATACCTCCTTCGTCTATAACACAACACAACACAACACAACAAGAACATACCTTCTCTCTCGTCCTGACAAGAGTTTCTCTCTGTTGCCCCAGTTCATCAATGATCTCTACACCAATCTGATCAGTTTCGGCAGCTATCTGTTGAGATCGTGCAATACTCTCCGATGTTCTTTGCAATGACTGGTGACCTTGTAAGAGCTTACTTCGCTGTGAAGCTTCAATCCTCTGAAATGTATAGACATTGACAATGGCTGTGCACTGTTCTAGTGTTGGGAATTGGACACCAAATCCACAATTGACTATTGGAGGACTTGTGGTGAATGATTATTGAATATAATTGAAATATATATATTTTAATGTCTTCACCATTTTAAGGGTTTACCCCCATTTTTTTTTAATTAATGTTTTTTTATAACTAGCACTATCATGCAATGAAATGCACACATGCAAGGACACAGGAATTGTAATTAAACAACGAAAGTGGGTGAAGTTTTACAATGCAAATGGCTTTATGATGTTGAGCATGTTTGTTAACATCCTCGATATCTCCTGGGCAGACGTTCCGATAAGTCTCCACTATACCCTGGATGCATCTACGGGTCGGCCCGATAATTTTATTACCTCCCTTTGCTGGCTCCGCATTCTCACAGTAGCCAATCAGCAAGGCCGCCGTTATGACGGAACTTGCCAGTGTCAACAAAGGTAGCAGCTGCAACTGTGAAGGTTTGCTCGCCGTGTGACTGACAATTTGAGGAAATCATAGAGGCAAATGGATGCCTTTTAAAAACATATGCAAGAAGTCCATCTACCTCTTTCAGAGAACCTCTGCATGGTTTGTTTGCCAAGTTGAATCGGTTAGAGAATTTAAAAAGCGAAAGTGAATTGTGATTGGTTCGCTCAACTTCCCAGCATAGACACCTGATTGGCTAAAAAGCCAGCCAAGGGAGGTAACAAATGTATCGGGCTGAGCCATAGATGCATCCAGGGTATAGTGGAGACTTTTCGGAATGTATACCCTGGAGATATCGAGGATGGTTTGTAAATGGACATTTGTCAAATTTAATGGTCAGTTTACTTCATTCAAAAGTGTGTTACACTAAAACAACAGTATTCCAATTAACTGAAAACCTGTTTTTCAATATTGGTAATCATGTTCAATCCTTCTTACAATCGAATTTCGATTATTTTTGATCATCATAACACCATTAGACTGTCCAACATTCCTTTCTATGCAACAAATGGGATCGCAGAAACTACTACTGAGTGAATGTACATGTATTCTGAAACAGTAACCAACAAGGCTAGCATACAGTCTGTGAGTGACCATGGTTTTAGCAATATTGCAGCAATATCAAGGGGGTGTCACCTGAAATGGACTTGACACATTGAACCCATGTGGGGGAATCAAACCCAGGTCTTCAGCATGACGAGTGAACGATTGAACCCATAGGCTACCCTATCACCCCTGCATACAGCTATACCACAGTAATAAGTATGTGCTGAAATCTAGGCAGGGCAAATTCCTGTGGTAATTATGCATTATGTGGTAAGAGTAATTATGAAAATATATCATTAGTTCTGCTGGACACAGTAGTATTTACCAGATTTGAGAATGCATCAGTCAGCGTTCTATAAAAAGTATCAACATAGAAACCTGGGTAAAACTTGATGTACTTTGGGTGTTTGGACTGGATCATTCATACTTCATGTGTCTAATGAAAACTGAATTTCTGAAATCCAACTAGGCAATTGACCATCTTTGTTGTATATGTTAGTTTTACCATAATGGTTGTGACAACACATGTCTGAGAAAATCTACAAAGTCTGAATATTAAACTTTTTAATTTCCTCCTCACATCTTCTCTGTCGAACCCAAAGTTGTCTGAGCTTCTGCCGCTACCTCCGCTTCCTTTTTTCTGCAAAGAAACAAATACACAACTCACCAACTTAATCATTTTTGAAAGCATGGTAATATCTCGTAATCTTCAGCAGATACATAGATCAAACAAATAAAAGAAGCCAGGAAACAATCTCACAAGTGTTCTGGTAATGCTTTCCACATCACTGCGGTAGTTCCGGATCTTCCCAATCATTTGTGTTCTGTAGCTCACTGGAGCAATCTTTGCCTCACTTTCCATCTCCTGGAGCTGCAAAGAAACAAAGCTTACATTACTTCAAGTAATAATAATCAGACTTAAACAAGTATTCCATGCTATGATTTGCCTTTAGACCAAACGTCCTGGCTCACAATGCTCACCGAAACAAAAGTTCAGTAGGTTCAATATTGTATTTTATTATGACAATTCCAGCACTTTATAATCATGCCAAATTAGCGTTGAGAACAAAGGCTATTGATCGATTCATTCATCATTTCTTTCACACCATGATCTTGAAATGTAGGCGACATTTCTTGTTAAGAAATTCTTTTTACTTTTTGTTGTGATTCTATCAGTATTTTCTTGAGAAGCATCAACTTACAATAAGATGTGCCTCCTCCAGTTTCCGTTCAAGTTGCCGGATGGCACTTTTCTTCTCTTCTGAAAGTTAAAGTGAGGACAATAATCAAACAGTCTCTGAGATGAACAGTATCTATTTCTGAAATAATACTAAACATTGCTAGAAAAAGTAGCATATGGACTGTTTTCATCACTTCATCCAAATAATCTGATAATATTCAACCTAACTGATGACAAAGGTTGGTATATTTTCCAAAATAATCCTTATATTGTTTGTTAAGGTTACCAGAGTTACTGACAGAATTGAAAAGTAATTTTGTATATATAAAGCAAACATCAGATCATTATCACGAGCATGTTTCAATCTATCTTCTCATGTTTCTCGAGACATTATCAGGTGGAGGTTATTGTTGCCAGGTAACTTCTTTTCCTTCTTTTCATTCGATGGCCAATGAATCCATGATTACGACTGATCATCATTGTTCAAAACACATATATTAGTGCAGACTGAGCTGATTTAATCACTACTGCTTAATGATTGAACGCATGACAACGAGAAGACACCGGATCTTGGCAGAAGGTACTGTAGTAATTCTTTTTCATGCAATGCCAGCAATGATGTTATGCAAACTCAGTGTTGAAGCTGTTCCTTGAATACGTGAAAAATGATTAAGTTTTCACCAAATACTGATTCCTAATTGCCTAACTATTCTCTGTCTGTGCAAGCTCTGTGAGAAATTAGGAACGTACAATATTGATACACATTTAGCTGTTGATCATGAGCGATTTTATTTTACATTTAATCATACAGTTTCCGAATTGCCAGTGTTTCCTGTAATTACCAAGTAACCGATTCAACATAATTTCTACTGAACATATTCTGATATCCACTCTGATTTACCTCCAACATATTGGGGTAGTTTTCTTTCCAATTTGAATTTGATATCATCGATTATGCTTGTCAAGTCATCTTCGAGTGACTCAAACTTCTCCGACGACATTTTGTTTCTTTTCTGATCATGTGACTTTCCTAAGGGACGCAACTCGGCTACAGACTAACAATACACAGGGGCGTGACTGGAACAAGTAGTAGTTCGAGTCTCGGGCTTGCGGTTGTGAAATGGTCAGGAATATTTTAACAATTCAGTGCATCTTATTCTCACTCGCAAAATGCGTCCATGTATGTTGAAACAGAATGTATGTTTGTAGGCCCAGTAACTATTCAGACAGCTTCAATAAGTTCCATTTTCTCGCCCACTTATGAAAGGATACTTTTATAATTTCATAATATACACGAATGAACAGTTTCAAATATTTTGCACGCATCTGTGAGTAACTGGTTAAACTTCCCCAATAATTTAGAGTCACATCAGTGAAGTGAGTTGAGATGAAATGCATTCACATAATGATGAGAAAAGAAGTAGCCCAGAAACACCGTGTTGTATTAAAAAGATTGCAAATCCATACCACCCACTGTCATAGATGAAATGTGGTTTATGCACATTTACAGGGAAGTGTGAGTGTGTGTGCGTCCCTGCGTGCGTGTTTGTGTCTATTGTTTGTCCCTACCTGTCTGAGAATGAAGATTTATGGATATCAACTTCTTTATATGAGAACACAACGTTTCGGAGTTAATGCTTACTCCTTCATCAGGTGATGAAGGAGTAAGCATTAACTCCGAATGAAGGAGTAAGCATTAACTCCGAAACGTTGTGTTCTCATATAAAGAAGTTGATATCCATAAATCTTCATTCTTATGCATTTCACTTCTAAATGCCCTTCAAAGACTCCTACCTGTCTGGTCATGTTTCAACATGGTTCCCGAAGTCACTGGATCCTAGGAAGGTCCTTTTGTATCCGTACCGGTGGATCATGGGTGGCCTAGTGGTAAAGCATTCGCTCGTTACACCGAAGACCTGGGTTCGATCTCTACATGGGTACATTGTTTGAAACCAATTTCTGGTGTCCCCCGTCGTGATATTGCTGAAAATTTGCAAAAAGCGGCGTAAAACTAAACTCACTGACACTATGCCCGTGCGTATTTCTGACCGTTTGTCAGCTTAACAACAATTTACCATCTTATAATGTATTTGGGCCTGATGCGGTCGGCGATGGGACCACGGACATTCCTTCTCGGCAGAAACTCCATGTACCACAATATGGAGGTTGTCAGGCACATCCACAAAGACGTGTTGACACACCGAGTCGTCATCGAGACCAATCTTGGCATTAAACCTGGAATCATCGGGTACTGGCCGCTGTTTGTACAGGATACATGCTCCTCTATCTTCATTATGTTCATCACTTGCTTGATAATGGTGCAGGAACCTACACCGAAACGTCACTCTCATAGCAATAAAGAAGGTATTCATCCATATATTGTCATCCTTCCTCACTACTCCATCTTCTAAATGCCTCTCAAAGAAGTTTAAAAGAATAGTTTGACAAGCCTTTGAACGGCATCTATAAGTATATTTGTAGTTCTCTTCCTGTCAAAGAACAGTTTGTGTGTAGCGCTTAATCTGAATCCAGAACCGAACGACTCCAGACATCCTTTTTCACTTGATGTTCTTTGGGGGCGGTGGGGTAGCCTAGTGGTTTTAGTTAAAGCGTTCACTCGTCACGTCGACTAACCTCACTCACTCACTCCTTCACTCACTCACTCCTTCACTCACTCACTCCTTCACTCATTCATTCCTTCACTCACTCACTCCTTCACTCACTCACTCACTAATGTTCTGTGGCATAATTACACAGATATGGTATATTATGTTTCTGTACAGTTGCTGATACCCATGAAGATGCGGGTCAGAACTGATCTTCAGTAACCCATGCTTGATGTAAATAAATACTAATGGGATCGGTTGGTTAGGTTCGCTAGCTTGGTTACCGCAAACACACCAAGAAACGTTACCCTCGTACCGTTATGAATTACTAAAAAAGACAATAAAAAACCCAACAACGATATTTTGGAAAGCATTAGTGGACAAGAAATCTGAATAACACAACACATAACACATGATGCAAATCATGAAAAAATGGTCAAATGCATTCATATTTAGATGAATGCATCGTTTTCAGAAGAATTGAACTGTCCTTTTTCGACCATGCCAAAAATTCCCCACTAATAGTGATTTTGATGTCCAAAAGAAAGGTTGAAATAAAATTCTGCTTTGAGAAAAAGATAAACCATATAACGTCACCACTTTTCAACTATTAAAACAAGAAACACCCGTTGTAGAGTATGTAACATTATAAAAGAATCATTCCTATGAATTTAGCCTTTAAAACCAATTTCTGCTTATTTGCATTTATGAAAAGAAGTAAAACGGGTCTTTCATAATGCCAAAAGGTGTTTAGCAACATCTAAAATTTAGCTAAAATTATATAATGAAATTAATTATTTTTGCTTTTAAAGTAACTTTTTCCCCCATTTTCTGTGTACGCACAGCAATATCATTCGCTAAAACGGAGCAACAGTCAAGGAGTATTTGCATCCAGTACACATATGGAACGATTCTGTATTCTATAAAGAGAGACCAGAATGATTGGTGATGTGATACACAAATGTACACAACATATACCACGATTAACAGCTGAAACGATGGGGTCGACATACAATGCTTTTGCCAACGTCCTCGGATGCTACTGTGACGTATGCTGTGGACGTATTCATCTGTGCTGTAGAGAGCTTGGGGTCACTGTAAAGTAGACAGACCAGGAAGTGGACGTCTTCTTATCTAAACGATAGCTGAAGATAGATGCCCAGTCATTAAGGAGGGTGACGTTTCTTATGGCGTTTAGTGTGTGTCATCATATCCCAATTTCATAGATACAGTAGGCCTATCTACTTGGACACAACTGCGGTGAATAACTGCGTCTATTTATAAATCTATTTATAAATCAAGGAGACTATATCGCTAGGTATCCGTGGATCTTCGATATATTCAAGTACAAAAGTGACCCCAAGTAGTCAAACTGGTTCAGCCAACGTTATAAGCAGATTTATCTCCAAATCATGTCAAAGGATGGAGGGATCTGTCAAAGGGAGGCTACTCTTGCAAGATTGACGCCAGTTTCCCCACCCAGGTTTCTCGAGTGTGCTATGCTGGCGTTGTCGAACTACACTAGCATCCTTGAGTTGGACAGAGTCCTTTCACACCCTAAAAACGCACCTGTAACGACAAAGTTAAACGTGTACCGTGAGATACTCTCTGTCAAACAATTCCCAGTTACGATCAATAGTCTTCGCCAATTAAGCTTATTCTGTCAAGGACACAGCTTATAGCCTGCACAAAATGCAAGCTGTCACGATGTAAATTGTAATAAAAACATGAATTGTACTGAAATTGACGTGAATTGTAATACGCAAATTTTAATACAATTTGCTGCAAGCATTACGTCGTAACACCGGCCTTTTTATCGCCAACAGGCCATGACAGCGGCCACCATGCTCCTAAACCGATTTCAAGAAAGCCCATGAAATGTTCAGGTTTCAATTGGTTAATACATATTATTTCACAGCTAATAAGGTTTTATTCCATAGAAGCTGTCAAATAAAAAGAGTCAATTTTAAGATCTAAGAGGTTGATTTCCCCAACCTAAACCTAATATATACTCTTAAAAAAGTAGAGGATACTGAACTTTCGATTTGGATAGGATGTTTAAACGTTAACACACGGACAGACATCTTATGGACGCACCTTCATTTCCAAACGGTAATGCACTCTCAAAACATTCAACATTATCATATCAAAATTGATTTACTCCGATAAATCTCCTAAATATTTTTAATCGTAAATAAGAAAAAATGAAGATCCCCTACTTTTTTTGAAGAGTATATTACCTAATTTAAGGTCTCTCGACTACATATTGAGTGCAGTATGAAAGTGTATGGAAAAATTTACTTAGTGGTAAAATGACACCTCATTAATTTCATTTCTTGCCCAAGATTGATGAAACTGTACACTGTAGCTGAGAGTTTGAGGTCATCTGGTACACCTAACATCTGATTCCAGATACATGTATCTGCAAGGTGTGGAGCCATTGTTCAAGGTGGTGGTGCTGGAAGATGGGGAGGGAGGAAGATTGTTGTAGAGTTTCTCTTAATCCTGGAAAAAGGGTAGACGAACTGGGGTATGGGTTAGTGAGGCTCGCGGGGGTCAGGCTGGAGCTGTATGTCCTAGTTGGGACATACTCATCACTCGGGCCAACAGTCCAGATATCAGGATTGACTGGTAGATATGTGGATGTTAGATCATGGATGAAGTAACTGAAGAATCAAGTAAATCTAGAACATTCAGGATTAAGGAAAGGAAGGCTTTTCTAGATACTTGCTGATCCTGCTCTCTGGGGTGTTACTACAAACCATGGATGATCTAGGGGTGGGGATGGTGGCGATGCTGAGCGTGGGGGTAGCAGCACCGGTTCAAGTGGTGTGTGTGTGTGTGTGTAAATGGTGAGTGGGTGGTTCGAGATTGATGCAGTTACAGCGAGGTTGAAAATCACCTAGACTCACCTTGGGACACAACATCTTGTTGTTTCGAAGTGTATTAGGAAAACACTGATGAATTCTAAGGGCAATTTACAAAAAAGAGGTCAGTTATGAAATCATAAAGTGTGTTAGAGTTGTTACTGTCCGCATGCTTGAGTTTTTGAGGGGGACAAAGTGTAATACCAATGCATAAATCAGTTTATGCGCAACATGCTCATCATTGAGATCACCCTTTAATAGCGTTTCTTGGTGTATATTTCAACTTACCATTAAGATTTGGTGCAACCGTCCTCTGATGTTGTGTGTCGTTGCTCATCCTATCAACCACTGATGCGTCTCCCTTCGCTCGTCACGCCGAGGACACGGGTTCGATTCCTCACATGGATACACTGTGTGAGGCCCATTTTCTGGTGTCCCCCGCCGTGATATCGTTGGAATCTTGCTAAAAGTGGCGTAAAACCAAACTCACTCACTCACTGATGCGTCTCCTCAATGGCAGTCACATTAAAGTCTGTTATTTGTTTGTTGGTTGGCTTAAGCCACACAGTACAGGAACTGTATGTCTTCTACGTGTTTTTTAGCAAGCCGGGGCACAGCAAACACGCGTTGGACATCATGAAAACCAAATGACACAGGAGACAAGTGAGTAGGCGTGGATTTACGCTGCCTTATTCCATCAATATCACGGCCGAGAACACTAGAAAAGGGCTTCATATATTGTACCCATGTGCGGAATCGAACCTGGGTCTTCAGCTTGACGAGCGAACGCTTTGATCACACGGCTACCACTCATACGCCAAGTATATATTACTCGGGATCTATTTTTCCCAGAATTCCGAACGAATAAGAAGTGTATTTAAACAAATCATCTAATGTGAATGTGTGAGTGTCGTTTTATGCCGCTTTTACCAATTTTGGAGCAATATCACAGAGGGGAACACCATAAATGGGCTTCACACAGTGTACCCATGCGTGGAATAAAACCAGGGTTTTCGGCATGCCGAACAAGCGCCTTTACCAGAAGGGTACAGTATGTGGAGACCATTCCTGTTTCCCACCGTGATATTTTTTGAATACTGCTCAAAGAGCCGGCGTAAACCTAAACTCGCTCGCTTTTCTCTCGTATTCCAGTAGTGTGGGTCTGCTTAAACTGAGGAACCAAGCTTGAAATGAACACTCAACTCAGAAACAGTGAACTGACATCTATATTTTATTTATTACTATGAGAGAGGACAACACCCTATGTTAGTGTCTGACAGTATGGCATGAACAGGGGTTCGAAACCCTTATCAGTGAGCGTGTGTGTTTGGACGGAAATGGCTGAACAGTGATGACAGAACAACTGAACATTTAGACACACATCAGTGAGAACAGTCATGACGTGGTGCCATCATTTCTAATTCATTTACTTCCTTTGATAAAACCAGTCTTTGGGGCATTCAGGTCAGACAATGGTGAGCATTAGAACTGTGTCTGTAAACAGTCAAGTCTGGACCAGACAATCCCGTGATCAGGAGCATGATCAACAGTCTGCGATAATGGGATACGATGACATGTGTCAACCAAGTCAGAGAGCCTGACCACCCGATCCCCTCTGTCGTGCACACTTGGTGTCCATGAAGGCAAACAAGATCCATGAGATATAACACTAAAAGCGAGAGAAATACTAACGGGTTTCCTGAAAATAACACATTAATGTAGCTAGATATCTGTGATACGTGTACTGTCCAACATACATACAGTGAATGAGTTTGGTTTTACATCGCATTTAGGTATGTTCCTGCAATACCCATGAGAGGCTATTTGACGGCCAGGACAAAGGGACTCCCGAGGCTGCTGTATCACAACAAGTCCACTTCGCTTTCAGAAATATTCCAGCATTATCATGATGCGGGACATTAGAATGTTTTTTTTATTTCATAGGATATTTATATTGCGCACAAATCCACGCTCCACTGCATGCTGAAGGTCCTGCAGTGTTCACTCCAATGGATGTCTTTCTGTGGCATTGTGTTGAAACCATCCAACTCCATTCAGTATTCAATTCATGCAGCCACTCAGACGCAGCAAGTTATCACACAGACACATCCTCACAAAGTATTCATATGTTTGTATATTTATGTCCGCATAAAGTCTGCCCCTTTACCAATGGCATGTGTATATTTCTCCTTTAAGACTTCAGCAGTAGCTTTTAAAATTACATCATTTTTACATTGCAGATGCTAGCACATACAATACGTTGTGATATGTTATCACATGATGATGATGATGATGATGATGATGACGTGGATGGTGATGACGATGACGACGATGATGACGATAATAATAAATACACTCATGATACAAAAGAACCATCAGGCAAAGCTACTTGTCAACGTTAAAACAAAACTAAATACATGTAAAAGATATGTTGAATACAGTTCTCCTGCGGAAGAGCATTTGCCCAAACTGACCCAAGGCAAAATGTCTGGAATGGTTTTGGAATAACCGGACAGATTATGAAGTCTTGAACACAACTGGCACATGGGTTCTTCTTCGTAGTAGTGTTCTACATAACGTTCAGAAAACGGATGTAAGATGTCAGATTTGGTGGTGAAATAGTACGCTTCCGTTACATATTGGTATTTTTCTTTCCTCTTCAGAATTTCAATGTACTTGTCGTCGTTGTTGTGAAGGGCCATGAGCTGGTTTGCTAACTCTTTGGGAGACTTAAAATCAGCTGTGTTGATGTATGTTCCTGGAGGAGCGTCACGGGTGTAGTTACCTCCCCCTCGGGCAACCGTCACAAGGTCAAGGTTAAAGTTGTTGAAGAATTTCTCGCTGATGTAATCAGTACAGAAGGAACTCTCAAAAGAAAGATAGAACTTATACGTGCTGTTCAGGTAGTCGTTCCACTCCTCCGCTGTCGACCTTGAAAAAGCTCCACTTCCACAACGACCGTAGATATCCACTGGAATGTATTTCTGAAGTTCACGCGCGTACGCAAGGCGTCCAGATATGTCAATGCAGTTGCTGACCGCCCATGCAACGAGCTTTGTTTTCTGTTTCACAATTGAGGAATAATCACGATTTACCGTAGTTTTGCGGGTTCTCAACTTTGCGTAAGGTCTGTGCAGGTCCGAATCATACCTGAAATCCATTGTCCAGTTGAATGCTGACCTCCACTGTGAACGCCGAAACTCGTCTAAGAGTTTGTCATAAAACAGATACATCGGTTCATTATTATGGTAAACCCACACCTGGTCGCGGTATCGAGCCGGCTGTTCGTTTCCTATTACTTGTTGGGCAGACATAAGCACCGCATGGGCGTTAGGGAGATATCGCCTGTTCGTGGTAATATAACACCCTAGCTCAGGACACCTCCTCAGTGGAAGTCGTTCGGGACTGTCAAGCACATATCTCGGTACAAAATACCATAGTATGGTTTTGCCCCTGTCCCCGAATTCCCTGATTGGACAATCACTGTCTGTGCAAGGGTCCTTGGGTTTAGAACTAATGGACACTAGGATACCGGTGACAGAGAGGATGGTGACGCAGATGCATAGTCGAACTCGACGCGATCTGTAACGCAAACATAATAAAACATTTACACTCCAATGTCTTTGAACTACATTAAAAAGAGGTACGCATAAAGGATGGGAGACTCTGGATGTGAAGTTCGGAAATTTGGAAGATGACGCTTCTGAGTTATTTCTTACTCCATAGTCAAATGAGGGGAGGTCAAGTCAAGTCAAATGAGTTTCTTGTACTTAAGGTCACCAAACCACATACAAATACTCATGTGAAGATAATATAGCATTTTTCAGATAATATACAACCCACACAATAGAGAGAACAAAATGGTAGGCAGTTGTAAAGTTTTGTTTTAGCGTGTTAAGTTTTTAAACAATTCATGTCTTAGTCTCATACAATGTGTGATAAATAGTAACAGATTAAGAATATCATTGTAATTTGAGAGGACATTAAGGACGTAAAGGCTTAAGCAGGTGGTTTTGACAAAGGCGGTTGGGAATGTGGGTGAAATGGGGTGCAACACCATACTTGTACCATCCCAGACACAAGCTAATTTTATAATGCTTGATCACTGATCACCTTGCCCAAGTTTAGTGAGTGAGTGAGTTGAGTTTTACGCCGCACTCAGCAATATTCCAATTATGTGGCGGCGGTCTGTAAATAATCGAGTCTGGACCAGACAATCCAGCGATCAACAACATGAGCATCGATCTGTGCAACTGGGAACCGATGACATGTGTCAACCAAGTCAGCGAGTCTGACCACCCGATCCCGTTAGTCGCCTCTTACGACAAACACAGTCACCTTTTATGGCAAGCATGGGTTGCTGAAGGCCTATTCTACCTCAGGACCTTCACGGGTCTTGCCCACGTTCAGCATGAATACCCCACATTATACTGACTCCGAGTCAACCAGTCCTTGACCCCGTTATTGCTGACCGTCAGGCAGGGACCAACGAGTACCGTATTTTACAGTCTTTTTTGGTCTAATGTATGTAAGTAATATTTCATCGATGTGTATTTCTGTGTAATGTGTTCGAGCCTAGGCCAGACCTGTGTGTTCAGTCCAAACAGGTCAAGAAGAATGATGCGTTGTACAGGTATGCGGTTTTACCAATCCACAAATGGATTACACAGTTCTTCTCTCAGACCCCCGAGTTTTAATTAGAAAAGGACCGTAACGGTCTGAAGTTTTACGAGCATACTGAGCTCTGAACATATATTTGCTACAATTCGTATATACACACATACAAACACACACCGCTCCCCCCGTGTGCTTTTTCTGCACACACACATACACACACGCAGACCCACATGCGCACGCACACAGACAGACAGACAGGCTGACAAACAGACACACACACACACACTAAACCTAAGTGTTCTAGTTCTGAACATTATGAGAACACCCTTCCTAACAGATTTAGAAGGCTGTCGGAGTGTTCTGATTTTGACACTATGCGTTCTGCCGCCAGAACACTTGTGTTCCACTAACAGAACGCCCGTGTTCTAGATTTCACAGCTGTTCTAATCAGAACACACGCTGTCCGAATAGAAATCAAATCAAACTTTACAGAACACATACAGTCCTAATGTGTTCATTTTATCGAATGCAAAAGAACACTATGCATTCTGATAGTCCATTTTAGAGGTTGTTTTCAGTTATTTCTCAACTGTAAACCATATGCAACCAGATTTTACCCAATTATTCAGAACATTTTGTGGAATCAGTTTCCGCTTGCAAAATGAGCGTATACTTTTATTCTTCTTCTATGTGTAAAAGGTTAATGTTAAAATACAGAAATTATTATCACTTTCTTTACATATTTTATTTTTCAAATATCCACTTGCTTAATATTCAATATTGTCTTAAAACAGGTTAATGGTTATGCAGAAAGTATCTTATTCATTTCATTTTCGAAATCACAGTCTTCTAATAACACATTGTGTTCTGAAAATAGAACACCAAGTCCTACCTCACAGACTGAACATTTGTGTTCAAAAACAGAACACGCCTGTTCTAAATATGGGTTATGTGTTCCAATTGAGAACAGGCACGGACGCGTCCACTGTTCTGTTTGAACACTTGAGTTTATGTTGCACACACAAACCAACAGCAGGAAAAGCGAAACGAAACGAACGTTGTAGGCGTATAGTCAGTCAATGCGCATGGAAACATTGCACAACTGTAAGCAGTTTTCGATATATGTTACAGTTGGGCATAGGGGTAGAGAGAAAACGACAGCTTTCGTATTCTTCAAATGATCTTTGCGTTTGAAAACCACGGCTATGACACTTTATGCTCTATCTGTGACACAAAAGCATATTCCCTGTAACTCAATACAGAGAATATGCGAAACATGTCTATATGGGGTGTTTCGCTTCACATACACGTAGAATACCGTTCTATAAGCAATGCCATACATCTCCATAGCTTAACGCTTAGTCTCTGGACATGCAACTTTGACAGAAACAAGTAATTCCTTTTAAGCTCAATAAAGGCCCCGGTGAGAAAAGATGAAATCTAGACTTGCTTCATTCAGAGATTTAGTATTGCAGAAAGGGATGGGCGGAGGGGAAAACACTGTGGTTCAGGGACTGTGAGACAGACTAATATCTCCAGTATGACGTCCAGGACGGGGGTATTGATACGCAGCTGCGCTGGTACACTTCCACGAGTCTCGAAGGGAATAATTAACAGTTTAAATGATAATTCTAACAACACTACCAATAACGCCTGTTTATTCAGACAAGCCTCTTTAAAGGAAGGAATCACTTTACATCCATGGGCTTGGCACTCAGTACAGCCTTAACTGGAGCAAGGCCACTGTGCTGGCCTAGTCTGTCTCACAGTCCCCGAACCACACTATTTTCCCAACTACCAAACGCTCACTGCAATGTTAAAAGCCTTAAATGAACCAAGTCTAGATTTCCTCGGGTTCAGGAATCTCTAGCCTCGATGAGTACCCTTTTTCAATTTACATGGGGATGTTTGTTGCTATCAAATTATATATATCCAGAGACTAAGCATTAGTTCAATGATGACCTTGAGGTCGAGATTGTTGTTTGTTGCTTTTTAGGAAACAATGAAGACACACATGATTTTGTTTGTGTAAATATTTATTCTGAATGACATTTTAATACCTTAATACTGTTTTATTCAATCTATCTCGCTAAAGAAACATCATATTCGTTCAGTTTTCATAGAACCTTGTAGCAATGGAAACTGCGAGGTAACTCTGCATGACCTGGTCTTGACCCGGTTGGCATGGGTTTGTGTGTTTGGGCAGAGACCATTTTATATAGTCTCTGGTTCGAGTGGTTCGGCGAGTGGTCTTTGACCTGCATGGTGATAAGGTCGTGAATGGAGGTTCAAGTTAGTGGAGTAACTGTTAAACTTGCTTTGACCTGCATAGTGATAAGGTCGTGAATGGAGGTTTAAGTGGAGTAACGTGCACAAGTCTCTCAGATAATAATTAACAGTTTAAATTAAGATTTCTAAAACTACAAATGTTGCTCTAACAGACTAACGTCCTATCAGAACGTCAGACTATCAGCATAACTAGACTTGCCTCTTTAAAGGGGCACTGATGCGGAGCGAATAATGTTTCTCGCCAACGGTCGATGCGGAGCGAATAATGTTTCTCGCCAACGGTCGAATTACGAAACCAAACCGCAAATTGGTCAGCGCCCGCTCCTTCGACCGTGACGGACAAAGGAACTGGGCTCCTGTCCATATTAGCAGAATTTCTTCACCTAAACAGTCAGGAGGCCGGATGCCCATCATATGCCATTTGTTTAAAAATATCCATGGTATCCCTTGTCTGATCGTAACCAAATATCCCAGCAGTGTAGTTCTTTTCGGATGCTTGGATGGTATAGTTACTGATCCAATTTGATCCTATTTCTGTGTTTTTAACCTCGATATTTAATCATGTTACATGAAAATATGATGTCTACAGGCACGTAGCAAGCCATTTGTTTCAGTACGGAAGATTGCAAAGCTTTATATATATAGGTAGTTTTGAGTGTTGGTTCAGCTGTGATAGCAAATATCAATTAATGGTCAATTAATGAATTTATAACAGGTATAATTAGTAGTAACACCACTTCGGTTACTCAACAAAGGTTGCCATTTGGCATTTCTCCTGTCTGGAGTAAATACTCAACATTATAAATTAAGGTCTGTAATGGCAAATGTATTGTATGTTATGTAATATGTGCATGTAGGTGATGCAAGAGGGTTTACAGCTGAGTTACAAAAACAAACATCGATCAAAGGATTAACCGATAACACACTGATTGATTAATTACTTTTATCTTCTAGCGGATTTGTCAAAAGGCAGTGTGTGTAGATGACTACACCCTGTCGTAAAGAGTGAGTGCAAAAACAACATCCTCCCTTCAAAGAATTAACCACCATTGCGTTGATTGATTGATTGCTCATTATTGGTTAACTAAATTACTTAGAATAGTGGACATCATACAATTAGTTTGCCAGGTGTGCTATCTTGGGAGACCAATGAGAGGTTTATCTGGTTTTCACCAACGAAAGACGTGAAACGATGTGTTACTTTTTCGCAAACTAGACAGTTGTAAGACACGCGACATAGAGCAGGATTATTTACCAGCTGCAGATGAATGGAATACGATTTCTTTTACGTGGATATTGATGGATACATTCCTGAACAAGGTAGTAGCCTGACATTGTTGCTCTAAAATTAGTCTGTTTTACATTCATTATTTGCATTTTGTTTTGATTTATTTGTTGTAGCATTCAGCAGAATCTGTATGACAGAAAACACACACTAGATCGCGTATGTGTGTGAAATAGGATCCACATTGGCAATCTATGTATAAATGTTGCTGTTATGTTAGAAATTTACTATGAGTATAAGCAGATTGTGTGTTCTTTTATTAATTTTCAGAATCATACAAATATGACTAAACTAATTAGTGTTATGAGACAAAATATAGAGACGTACATTGGCTTCGTTATTTTTCCGTCCTATTAGTTTTTTACCATTTCTACTACTGGCAGATGATTAACCTTCAAAGTGTTTCATTTGTTTTCATAATACATTTGTAATGAAGTAAAAATGACTTCACCTAAGTTGATCTGTCTATTATTAAACTATCAATTGCGCTTACGGAATGCGCAGCAGAGGTCACGAACCAGTCACGAATTCTGGGATATCATCCGGGTACTCACGGGAGAAAAACAATAACAAAAGTTTACACCAGTCCACGGAAATTGCTCCGCATCAGTGCCCCTTTAAAAGAATTACCACACATCCAGGGACGTAGCACTCAGTACAGGCTCGGAGCAAACCTGGGTGGCTGTGGCCGAGTTGGGAAGACTGTTTGCTTAATGTGTTTGTTTAACCTGGGGTTATACGTCTCTGTCCGGTGTTCATTCTAGACCGCGTCCGTGCATCATTCGGCTCTAAATTTCAACATGGTACTCCAAGGTCAAATGTAGAGATTCCATCAAAATCAAAAGTGTTTCCAAGGTTTGTTACGTCCATGGGCTCTGACTGATGACAACGTCACAGATCATTCAGAACAGATTTTGAGACGACCCCCTCCGCATCTGTCTAACAATACACCTACTCTCGCCGAAACGAGTTTTGAGGACTCTGAACTCAACTCACCCTTTCATTTTTCTTTGAAATGACTGTGCGAAATCTGTACGTCGGTGTAATGAGAAAAACCAAAGCGCTTCGTAAAATTGGTTGCGACAGGTCTCCCACTTTTGTTGCCATGGCGAACACAACGCAGATATCAGTCTGAACATCTTACATTTTTTTCCAAGAAAAAACCCCAATGAACGCGTTTGTTTTTAAAACATATGTGATTCTATCTTTTGCAACTGGCTATTATTCAGTGTTTAAAGGGTATGGCTAAGTTCAGGTTGAGTGAAAATGGGCTATACACATTGCTTCCATGTAGGGAATCAAACCCGAGTCTCTGGCGTGGCGAGAGAACGCTTGAACCTATAGGTTACCCCACCGTAGTCAGGTTCAGGTTGACAATTTCGAACCAACATCGCACGTATCCTTGTGCTATGTAACAATAATAATTGGTAACTGCCACTAACCAAAAACATAATATACATCGCTACGGAAGCGTATTAGGGCCACGGTGAAATTCGTTTTTAGTCTCATTATCTCCGATATAGGCCTTAATATCTCCTACGTAGGAGATAGACTATCGCTATGGCTATAATATGTCGCAATAGACTATCGCTATGGCTATAGTATGTCGCAGTAGTTCCCCAGTTAACTCATAGCGTGTGGCTAAAAGGTCACATCAATCTGGCATGATTAGTCTGTCACACAGTCCCTGAATCACATTAGATTATTTTTCCAACTACCAAGTCCTCTCTGTACTGCTATAACCTAACTAAGTAACTAAGTAACTAACTAACTAACTAACTAACTAACTAAAGGTTAGTTTGTTTGTATTAAAATTATATGCATTCAGAGACTAAACATTAGTCTATGGCATGTCCTATAATATTTTGTAAATGACTCACATAACTTAAGGCTGGCAGCCATCACCTTTCAGAAATGCTTGAATGAACACTGCATTTCATCCTCAGGCTAAGCTAAACGTTTCTGAATGGTGCTGAGTCACGGTGGAGGTGGCCAAGTGTATAAATTAATCTGGCGTCTGTTTGATCCGCACATCTGGCTCATGGATGGGTTGTTTCCGGCGTACGTGGTGTTTTGAAAAGAGTGACACACATATATAAAAAATGTGCGTTTTATCTCGACTCGTATATTCGGAATCTACCTTATTATTTAATAAGATGCTTACTTGATTTAAGAAAGAAGTCAATAATATTTGAGTATTTCAGTTTTAAAGTAGACCTATTTCGATGCGAAAAACGCGACGTTCCAACTGTGCCATGTTTTCTCATCCATTGGGGCATTTGTGTACAGAGACCCCCTACTTTTTCTGAGTGAGTGAACGAGTTCAGTTTTACGCCGCACATAGCAATATTCCAGCTATATGGCGACAATAGTGGAGCTTTACAGGTTTCGGAAATGACTGTAGACCGACCGACCGACCGAATTCAGAGTAAAACAAAAAGACAGGATATAAAGGGCCACGACCGCCCACCATTCCGACCCCTCACAGAAACACACACAGACAAACTAAAACACACACACACAGACACACAAACACAAACACATAAAACACACACACGCACACACACGCACAGACATACACACACACACGCACACACACACATACACACACAAAGAAAACTTAAAATAGCACATTGTACATAGGGACATATTTGATAATTTATTTTATTCATTAGTTAAGGAGCAACTGGTCTCTTTCTAAATAACTTTATTCTCTCCATTATTTTGTGACAGCATTTTTTGCTATTTTTGTTTTCATTTGGTGAGTTTAGTTATACGTCACTTTTAGCAATACTCAATCAATATCACGGCGGGGGACACCAGCAATGTAATTCCCACATTGCATCCATGTGGGAATCAAACACCGTCTTCGGCGTGACAAGGCTACCCTTGTCAGTATATTTTTTATACCAGTTTTCAAATGACTCAAGATATACTCTCATCACGTGGCTTTGATGTTTTGACAGGACGAATGGTTACTCTCACGCACTTAAGAGGAAGGGAAAGGAAGAGGTGAATTTCTGATTCAGTAAGTCATTTCCTGTGAAAAAAGCTGTTGTAGCAAGTTGTAATTATCCATGTAAGACACATGTCGCCATTTTCGTGCAGTAAAATGAGCGTTTGTTTTAAAGTGTGAATAAGCATAGATATAATATATATGCTTTGGGAAGAGCTTGTCCACGTCTATGCAGGGATTCAGTTTTTGTAAAAAGTCACGTGCCACAGGACAAGTTACTTCAAAAAAGTAACTTGTCCTGACTGATTTCCACCTGCCTTGATTTTATGACAATGTTTGATATTCATGTTTACTGGTCTAACAGTATAATAATTTCAAATAACGATAGCTCTAAATTACTATTACTGCCAAATTTAATGGCTACCTTATGAGCAGATATGAAATGAAATCCAAGTTCCAACAGAAAAGTATGGTTAAATCAAAACAGATAAGGAAAGCAAAATGTGTGGCAGGTACATATATACATGTCAACAACTCTATCAGGTCAGGTCACTGGCTAGTTCAGTGGCACAGTGAGTAGGTGTTGGTCTAATGCCTGTCTAGACTAACATCTAGTCTCTGAAATGAACATATTTTAAGAAAATAAAAGTGTTCTTGCAAGAATAAACATAGAATATTCTGAAATGGACCCCAAAAAATTTCGCCAGTTTTAGGGACTAAACAAATCTGCACTGTGATAATTTCCTCAGGCTTACCTTTAGAATACAGCACCACAAACATTAAAACACGTCATAATACTCTTTTATGTAATTGTAGGTGATTAAGGTTAGGTTAGGTTAGGCTAGCCTAACCTTTATGTCCTCAAGGGAAGTTGTGGTGCTGTATTCTAAAGGTGCTCCTTTCCTGAGAAAGAAAACTTCATCGTCAATACTCCTAATCGCTGTGACAGTGAAACAGTTAAAATAGATACACAGACGTTTTATGTCTTCTGAACTGTTGAGTAATCACACACGGTGGCAGCGATGGTAGACTTTGCTCCGAGGCTGTAATGAATGCTTAGCCCACCAATACCTGTCCTTCGGAGAGCCGAGTTTAGATAAATGGGCGAACTATTATTTTTTTACCTTAGAGACTTGTGCATGTCTAGAGTGAGAGGATGCGGTGTTAGCAAGAGGTCTTGCTGTTCCAATTCTTTGTGTAATAAGATATTAGTCGACTCGTCCTTCCCTTCAGTAGCATTAAGGAAACGGTTTACTCACTTTTTATTTATCAACGTGTCAGCCTGCACCGCCTACATTCCTTTAACTACATTATATTCCACTCTCCCCAGTCCGGCTCTGCAACGGTGTTCATCAAAGCGGGAAATGAAGCAAGTCTAGATTTCCTCAGGTCAGGATCTCCCATCCTACGGGTGTTCCTTTTCGATTTAAAAGTAATTATTTGATTTTTTTTAAGGTATTCAGACTAATAATGTGTCTAATGTGATCAGTCTTTAGTCTAATGTGAACCACGTTAGTCTAATATAAACTGCTGTAGTCTAATGTGAACCGCGTTAGTCTAATATGAACAAGGATACTGATGTTTCAGTTCTATGACTATGTGTCCCCGTCCCCTCAGCTGTGGGTGCATCGTAAGGAATTGAAAGTTACAACACTTAACAGTGCCATTTATTACACTAGAGATTGAAATTAATATATATATATAGTTGTGTAATGACATATAGAATGTGGAAAGTGCCTTTGACTATGTACTTAACCTAATGTTAGTTTTGCTTCTTCTGTGTCTGAAAATAGTAAATTTAATAAATCAATATTTTACTATTATTTCCTTTTATTAAAACTTAAGAAAAACAAAACATTTTAATTTATACGCTTAATTCTGGATTATTTGAGAAATTGTAGAAATTAGCAATATTTTTGTGCATTATTTATCCATACGGTGATTTTATATTTCATGCATCAGAAACCGTTACAGACATAAAAAAAGTAGATTTTAGTTACGCCCGTGTTTATCGTATTTGAAAATTGGTTAGATGTAAGCGATGATAGACATAATTCGTCCGTTACTGTTATTTTGTTTTGTCAAAAATCTCAAATCCATCATGTACGACCCGATGAAACGACTTTCAGTGTTCAGATTTCACACCCAGCTTCCTGCATCAGCTCCCTGCATAAGCTCCCTGCCTAGTGAATTACATGAATGCAGCCATATCGGCCGTAATACTAAAGCGATTTGTATACATATACAATGAAAATACACTGCAGTTTAAAATGTGTGATAGTGAGACACCTAGTGCCAGACTTATATTACTGATTGCAAAATTATGGAACAAAATAGGTCATAACATTTGATAAATGATCGCAAAAGGGAAAAGATATTCGGTCCGCGAAGGCTATACTGGTTATAACTGTGGTAACACGTACGACTCACATTGCGCCTACGAAATGCGCTGTCAGTTTAAGGTTGAACCGTCCGGATCATCCTGGTTCCCGGGCCTCTCATTAATATTCTGAATATTAATGAGAGGCCCGGGAACCAGTATGCGTCCGGATTAATTAGGCACCTATCGGATTAATTAGTGAAGGGAAGATCGATTAAGAAAGATCGCCCATTCGTCTAGTGGCAGCAAGAGTTGTATGATCCTCAGGGAGTTGAGACTGATAATACAACGAGCTGTTGTGACTGACATCCAGTGATCCTGGAAAAAACAAAGCGCCTTTGTGCAGCTCGGCGCTATACAAATGTGAGTACATTAATATTATTATAAATGATTGACTCCTGTACCACAACTGGAAGAAAGGCGTCAGTATGTTTCACTGTTGCTGAACCACATCATTTTCCCCTCCCTGCAATGCTAAAGCTCTAAAAGATTTATGTCCAGTTTTCCCCGGGTTCAAAGTATCCCAACTCACCTGGACATTTTTTCCAATTCAATAGAGCATATTTGTTACTAGGGGGCTAAGCCTTAGCCTAGATAGGATATATATATATTGCATGACGTTCCCTTAAGGATCAGTGGCAATATTCTATACACTACAAATATAAACATAAAGATACAATGTTATGTAAATATACATAGATGATCCTTATCATACCAGTTAGAGGCTATATGCTACATATGTCGGGTACATAGTGAGACACAAGAAAACAAATATGATATAATGTATATAACAATGGCCTAGGGTGATCAAGAAGTGTTCTATATTTGTTTGAAATTATATACATAGTAACAAATTATTTCTATACTATTAGGTTGGTCATTTATAAACAGGAGCTTAAATTTTTCTGTTGTAGAAAGACTTTGAAATTTATAATTTTGAGTCGAAAGTGAATGAAATAAGTGGCACCTTACATCCGAATATTTTGAGCAATACATGAAGTGGTGCTCTTCATGTTCCTGGACTGAGCATTGACTACAGACACGGTCTTCCAGAGGTGTTGGTGGTCTTGGTCTCCTACCTAGTTCAATTTGTAGCCTATGGTCACTCAGTCTGAACTTTGTAAAGTGGACACGGTGTTTTTTTATTTTGCGATGTTCAAGATATGGTTCAAATTTGATTTCTGATTTAAATTTTCTATATGTTCTAAGTTTGTTCCTTGAATTTGGTTTGTCTTGAACAGAGGAATGGAACATGTCAGTAAATTTCAGTTGGAGGTCCTTGAGGACAGAGGAAGAGGTTAGGTTACTTTCATTGATGTTTAACTCATCTAGGAGGCAACTAAGTTTATAGTACCATCCAAGTTTGTGCTTGGCAATATTTATTGACTCATTGAAAGCAGGTTTCAGAATGGTATTTGGAGATTGTAAAATATGTCTATAAAACTGAACAATGGATTTAATTACTTTGAATAGTAGGGGGTACAAACCAAGTTCTGCTCTGTATGCCCAGTTGTGTGTTTGCGGAGAAACACCCAGAGTACGTTTGCAGAACTTTGTTTGTAGTTTTTCTGGAGAAAAAGTATCAACATGTCTCAGCAGAGCAAAGTCAATTCCCCAAACTTCACTGTTATACAGAATAACAGGTTCAATAACTGCCTTGAAGATTTTGCAGCAAACTGATGGACCTAAATTATCTCCGAACAAATTAGAAGAGAGAACATAGTATATATATATATATATATATATATATATATATATATGCATCCGACCACAACAGTGCTGGTGCTATTGTTACATATTGTTGTTGTTATATAACACCAGCACTGTTGTGGTCGGATGCGGTTCCAAATTAAAAATCCTGTATTGTGGAACCTAACACCGACACACAAGCATCGTGACACTCCTTCGCTACCCCCTCCCATCGCTGCTCTCAAGTTACCGCGCGCCGCACCTCACATATCCCATCTACTATACGTTCACACTGGCTGTGATGACAATACTATGTGTATTGAGCACCAGACAGGTTTATTCTCCTAGGCGGATCCAGATGGGAGCGCACCCCTATTGTATCAAGAAATTTTGTCGTATGAGCAGTGGATGGGTGGAAATGAAGTGTGCGACCCTATTTTATCAATCGTGCACCTCCCCGACACCCCTTCCCCCAACCCATACCCATCAACACACATCCCCTTCTCGAAAAGCGATTTTCCGCCCTGGAGTCTTTCCCACGGAGTGCTGTATTATCAATGCCCAGTTCCAACACGTGTTCATGTCATGACGGCAGTTGCCACGGCAACAATTTAGAGGAAGTTGGGCCATGTTGCTTCATCCTGCTCTACCTGATAATGTCCAAGTTTGTATTGGGATAAATTGGGGTCGAATAGGGGTGTAAAATCTGATCACATCGGCGTATAAACTGGGAAGTTCCTGAGGTATAAAGTATCGGGTTACTGGATATAAATAGGGATGGTACTGACGTATACACTGGACATTCTCAACAAAGAACAACATGCCAGGATATTCCCTTACCTGCTTAATTTAAGAAGAAATGCTTTCGCCATGTTCGTCAAAGGGTCCAGAATAGGCGTCCTCCTGCGTTTCATGGCTTCGTTAATACATCCATAATTGTTTCAGCTGCACTTTACCAACACCTGTTGTGGAGACGTGATCGCTATTTACTAACCGCTGTCGACGCACATATGCTGTTCGACTATCGCGTTCAGCCTGCCCCATTTCAACGCTCTTTATTCTTGTGGACTGGATCATTGAGCCCCGCGCACACTAGGCAATTTGTCGGGTGGGGAGGGATCGGGCCGACTCCACTAAGATGTGGCGTGCGTGCATGTGATTTGTTTGTGAGGTCACATGTTACGGTCATGAACTTTGTTCTACAGGCCCGTAGTGATTAAACCATAGTTTGAGCGTAGGGCCATATTATCATGATACGTGTATTACGATAAACACTGTGACTAACAACGATGCGGTACGGCCATTCTCTAACTACGGTAACTAAAGGGCTGTGGTATTTGAGCTAACCGTAGAGATATTTTGAACATGTCGAATTTCTTTTTTACATAAATAGGGTCAAATCATTTGCTTGCTGAAGTTCACAACCATTGTGATCTACGTAATATACGGGCGTGTCCATCAGGTGTCACCGCCGCTTACGACACAATAGATTCTGTGATTATTACATTTCTGTTGCTTGTGATCATTGACATTTCTATGTGCATTTGTTTCCAAACCACAAATAGGCTTCAAACATTGTACCCATATACCAGGGCCATATACCATTGTACCTATATACCAGGGCCATATACCATTGTACCTATATACCAGGGCCATGTACCATTGTACCCATATACCAGGGTCATATACCATTGTACCTATATACCAGGGCCATATACCATTGTACCTATATACCAGGGCCATATACCACTGTACCCATATACCAGGGCCATATACCATTGTACCCATGTACCAGGGCCTACGGCGTGACGAGCGAACGATTTAACCTCTAACTTTAGGCTAGATAAGGACCAGTTTTATGGATGAAGAACTCCTTTATTCATTTGCAGCGACGTTTCGAATCGTTGTCAAGCTATGAGACAGATAACAAGAACACCAAGAGGTTAACTGGGAAGTACAATACACAATGTGATGACTAGGGATTACATGTAGGAGCCATTGACAATAGATTACACACTGGACCGAAGTTCTCTTAACATGCCACTCAAATTAACCTGAGGCTACCCTTCCGCCCCCATACGGTCAAAAGAGTGTGTATGCATGTGAACATTCTTGTACAGCTGAAGAACCCTTGCCTACAGATTGAACCCTTGCCTACAGATTGAACCCTTGCCTACAGATTGAACCCTTGCCTACTCACTACAACCTAATTACCTATCACAGGAGAATACGAGGGGATATCAAACAAGTAGTAAGCCTAGCTATGTTATCGTTGTCCAATGTTTGTAAAGTTTCCATTTTATTGTGAGGTCATCATTAACAAGCCATATCCAAAGTTTCACATATGTGGTTAACGAGATGTGAGTCATCACAACATCTCGGAGTATGATATTTTATAGTTTCATAATTTAATATTTCATAATATTTGTAAAGTAATAGCAGAAAATGACAATGTCATTTGAAATCTTTTGGATAACGGTATATCCTCAGATAATATCATATAAAATATGTTCAGGATGGTATTGGATGAATTCCCGTTATAATCAACTGCCAAGGTATAAAGTCAAACAAAATGGGGATCGTACATAGCAAACCAATTTGCTTGAGGCTGACAGATATTATCTATCAGCACTTATATTATTGTCCTTTCGAGGCTCAGCTTTTTGTTGATATCCCCTCGTATACACGGGGTGTAAAGATCCAATGCTAATTTCATATTCACGCAGTTAAATATACCGACCAGCATGTTATACATTGCAGACAATTGTATGCAGGTTTAACCTCAAGTGGAGACTGGGGTAACACTGCGTCCAAAACGACCTATGCATTTCATAAGAGGCAATTTAAATGTTTTTGATCGGCATTTGAGTTCTTTTTGATCGACTGCTGATAGCACAATGTAGTAGTGAAGCGGCTTAGACCAAATTTTCCATTTAATGATCAAAGCAAAAAATATATAGTTCTTTATTTCCAGAAGTCATACATAGTACACATACATACACACTGACATGCCATAACATGATAACGTGGAAACACAAACACACGACCTCGACAAACAGACAGATTTTTCTCTATCTCTGTTCTCTGTCTTCTTTTTTTATTCTTGTTATTGTTGAGTTCTACCTGACAATAGGGCCAGGGGCCAGAACAAGCTCTGAAACGTTCTACTCCAGAATAAGAGAGAATATGTAACCCAGAAAAATGTCCCTATTCATCAAATAGCATCTTCTAAAATGCCAATCAAGCATCCAAGACATCGACAGTCACACAGTCGTAAGTGTGATGTAGTGCCACTTTCAACCATCTTCCTGTTATATACTGAGGGAAACAAATAAAGGAACAGGGGAAAATGCAGGCTTTCCGTTAATATTTTCCAGTTTCCATCACCAAATAAGAATGGCGC
Source organism: Haliotis asinina (assembly GCF_037392515.1). Classification (NCBI taxonomy): domain Eukaryota; kingdom Metazoa; phylum Mollusca; class Gastropoda; order Lepetellida; family Haliotidae; genus Haliotis; species Haliotis asinina. The sequence goes on along the minus strand of NC_090287.1, from coordinate 33,202,883 downwards.
TGTGGGAGGAAATCTAGGGAATGTGAGAAATAAATATAGGAACATTGCCATGAAGTCGTGTTCACTTATTTATTTCCTTCAGTATATAATGGCTGTCACCAAAACGTGAACAAAAACAATCTGGAGAAATAAGCTGCACATAAACTACTGTCACACAGGCAATTCCGTAGAACTCTGTTTGTTTTGAACAGAAAACAAATATATACAAACAAGTTTATATCAATGAGTATTTGCATGTGGCACAGCTTCGATCCATCGCCACTAAGTACATCCATCCAATGCAGTGGAAATACAATGAAGAGTGTTGCTCTAATCAAACAATGACCAGTTGGCGCACCGGTAATATGGACTATTCAATAATGATTAGTACAATCACAAACTGTACACAGATACTATTAGAAAGTTCAGTTTATCATAACATTTACATTTGCTGATTCACCTGAAGGAAGAACATATAATGTGCTCATGATGTAAACTTATTTATTTCCAATAAAAGGAACCGGATTGGTAAACAAGCATAAGATTCTATAAATACCGCTCCGAGATACAATGGAAAGAAGAGTAAACATGTCATGATGAATGTACAATGTGAATTATTTAAAATTTTGCAAAAACGACAAATAACGCCAGTCATTGTGAAACAGTGTCTGTCATTCAGACAACAGGGCTGCAAGGTATTACCGTTATATCGGTCTATCGCAATATGCATTTCAAACGATCCGTATTGCAGTATTTTTTCTCAGAACCGATATATTGGATACAGAACATATGTGACGTTTTTTTAATTATCTAAATTATTTAAATCGACACATACTTTCATGCACAACACATGTCTCACTTCTGTTTTCAATGACAAAACTGTATACTGTAATACTATAAATTACATGGCAAGGAAAATACAATTGGCGAGTATGCAACCTAATTTTGAGATCGTTTTTATCAGAAACAAAACATATATGTTTAGTACTTCTTAAAAACTGTTTAGGACTTGCAATGTAGAATATAGAATCGACATGCACAATAAGTGCCCCTCACTGTCAAACACCTACGTTCCCAACATTAGTGTATTTCACTTTCAAGTTAATTATTCCGTTCAGTGTGATACTGTAAGTAATTGGATCTTATCAAAACAGGAGGCGTGAACATGTTACAAGTTATTTAGTTCTTAAAGGATTATGGGATAGACCTAGTGCTACAGTCTAAGTAAACATAGTTTCAGTATTATTCGTTACACTCCTATACTACCTCGCGAAGGAGTGCAACGAATAATGCTGAGACTAAGTTTGCAAGGACTGTCTAGTGCTATTTCAGATGATAATGTTGTCGTATTTTCTTTTTATGATGTTACTTATCATACCTGAATAATTACATTTATTTCAAAAGATGTGGTTCAGAGAAATTTATATAATGCTGTTGATGATAATAGTGTTATGACTTTTTGAATGTATATATTATCAATACTGACTTTTTTGAGTTTATGATTTTTCCCATCACATTTCCTACCCAAATCGACCCGTGAAGATCCAGGGTAGAATAGGCCATCAACAACCCATGCTTGCCATAAAAGGCGACTATGCTTGTCGTAAGAGGCGACTAACGGGATCGGGTGGTCAGGCTCGTTTACTTGGTTGTCACATGTCATCGGTTCCCAATTGCGCAGATCTATGCTCATGTTGTTGGTCACTGGATTGTCTGGTCCAGACTCGATTATTTACAGACCGCTGCCAAATATAGCTGGAATATTGCTTAGTACGGCGTAAACCTCAGCTCACTCACTCACTCCTACGCAAATATATCGTTTCCCCGTGACTTTTTTCCCATGATTTTTTCTACAACCCAAACAGCATCCAATTCCATTGAGGAGGACACAGCACCGTTCATCATGACCGCTGCTTCCGGTGACTGTGACGTCTTGGTAAATACAGAAAACGGGTCGGAAATCCAAGAATATCAGAATCAGAAATGATGAAGGCAGCGATGAGGATGAATTCGCATCACTACAAAGACGTGGTGGTTAAAAAGCGATAAGGGGTGGTGGGGTAGCCTAGTCACGCCGAAGACCCGGGTTCGATTCCCCACATGGGTACAATGTGTGAAGCCCATTTTCTGGTGTCCCGGCCGTTGGAATATTGCTAAAAGCGGCGTAAAACTAAACTCACTTACTAAAAAGCGATAATACAGACAATGACTTGGTATCAAGCCAGCGTGTAGGTTTGTAACGTATTTGAACTCGGGTGCAAGGATAGACACGACACAAACCTCAAACGAAAGAAGCACAAGCAACAAGGAAAGTCCTGCCTCTTTACCCCACTGTCACCTCCTCGTCAAACCTGATTGGATGCACACATTACATTTAACTGAATACTCTACCGTTGTGTCAGTTTTAGCTCGCGTATTTTGGGCTAGAAGAATGTAGTTGAATTTTATACGTATAACTCGCTGTGCTGTTTATCCTCGGTCTGGTTGGCAGAATCTTCACTCACCTGTGAATAATTTAATACCAGACAACCTGAGTCACCATGGCAAGACATCAACAAACGAAAGCTTAACAAAGCCGATCGATTATGCCGATTCTCCTGACCGGTATCTTGCGCAGCACCCGGTGCAAGTTCGTATTTGATGTAACAAGGATGCCGTAAAATATGTTTGCGTCCGTCGCTCTGTGAACAGTGACTGAGATTCGTTTACGCCGCTGTACCTCAGCAATACATGGACTTGAAAATATATATGAAAATGAGTCCCACGGTGCTTCTAGATAGAAACCTAATTCACCATTTTCATTAGAAACACCGAACTTTAGAGATCAACCATTCGTTTATTAATGTTGACAGTAAAAAAATGTCCCACCAATATTACAACAATCCATATATTTTCAATGCAATTTTCAATATCAATCAAGGATCAGTTTAGGCACACATAATCGGGTAGAGACAGAACCCACGATAATCAACATTTCCTGATTGACGTAACTTTCTTGAGAAAACAGCATTGTTCTGTTTTTACCGATGTGTTTGCGTACCACCTGGAAACTGATTGACATGAAACAGACAAAGAAATTCACAAACTGCCGTTACCGCCAGCAAAATGTGTTAAGTTAGCCATTGACATATGATATATGGAGTTGATAGCACATGTGGTTGTGTTTGTGTTTGTGTGTGTGTGTGTGTGTGTGTGTGTGTGTGTGTGTGTGTGTGTGTGTGTGTGTGTGTGTGTGTGTGTGTGTGTGTGTGTGTGTGAGTGTGTGTGGTGTATATGCGAGTAGACACTGTTGTAGTTTGGTTTAGTCGAGTAATGGAACATGTTTTAATTCTCATAGTTATGACACACTCCATATGTATGGTCACAACCTGATATTCAGAACTGATACATTCTTACTTTCGCCATCATGCATGCGTTGTCAAGAACTAAAGCTAACCATGAGCGCCCGTGGTGAGACACTGCGGGGTGCCATGCAAAGGCTTTTGGTCCAAAGGCGACTCACATGTTATCTCTGTAAATGAAGGGCATTAAAATATTCAGAAGATAGAACCGAAAGTCCTATGAGATGACGAGTAGCATGCCATTGTTTGCACGGTTGGTTGCACATGAATGTGCTTGAAGCGCCAGCTCGGCCAAGGCACAAAGAGTTGGACATGTTATGACCGTTCAAGAGGGCCGAACGGATTTAACCAACCATGCACACAATAGCTACTGTTTAGGGGACTCACAAAAAATTCCTGTCATTGACACTGATCCCTCAACAAATGAAAACCCTTTCATATTTCAGATATTATACCTCCAGTATATTCTGAAAACATATTTATCATTAACCAATATTTCTGCAAGCTGACATCTTTGAATATTGAAACAGACGCTATTTTCAGCGACTGTTTACTCATTGCTAATAGGGTTGTAGTGTGCGCCATCACCCGGAAGCGATCGTACGAGGATTAGTATTCGGGATCGTTCGAGTACAAACCTTTTCGAGGTAAAAGTTCAAAAGCTATGTGCGAATGTCCACATTCGCGATTTGGTAAGCTTAGTTCTGATTGGTCAGTCTCAAAAGTTACTTAACAAAAACCAAAACCAAAAAATAGTTGTAAATGTTACCCACCAGTGAAGATCCGAGTTAGAACTAATCTTCGGCAACGCACCTGTCGTCAGAGGCAACTGCCGGGATCGGGTGCTGAGGTTTGCGGACTTGGTTGACATCCCAGTTTGTGTAGATCGATGCTGATAATGTTGATCACTGGATTGTCTGATCTTGCCTCGTTTATTTACAGGCCGCCAGGTTTCTGCGTGAAATTCAAAGCTTTTCTCTTAACGACGATTCTAGGGCAATAGTTCCTGCACAGTCATCGCACCACATGGCCTGTTTCGTTCAACAAACACCTATATGTTGATACTAAAGATTTTCAAGATCATGTGTACGTTTATCTGGTTGTTCAAATCGAAATGAGATATCGATAGGTGATATGAGGGCTTACTTTAAACTTTTGTTTATCTAAGGTTATATAGTTTCACGTAGGCGATGTATTTGACAGATTTATAAGATCAACATTTGTTTGAAATGTTATATGGCGTCTGTCTTTTAACAGACAGACAGGTATATTTTAATAACAGGCCTCCGGACCAAAATACGAAAGTGGCATACATCAATGTTTTGTTTCCTTAGGCTTACTTTCTGTGGTTTAAAATATTTCTGACATAGTATAAATATATTGCAACAAACCTAATATTATCAGGGTTATTGCTCTGAATTAAAGATACCAATCTGTAACTAGTGTATGGTGTCGGCCTCTTATCATCGAATACAGAGACGGGTTCGGCAGATGTCTTCTATGTCGGGTAACAACCCATGGCAATGGCGTGAAGTGCATAGATGTCATAATTACAAATATCACCTAACGACAGAGCTTGATAAATGTACATTGCTAAATGTTTGTTATTTTACCACTGACGTAGGTACCCCCCTCCCCCAACAACGACAACAACAACAAAAAACCCACAAAACATGTCTTTGACTTACCCAAAATACCTCAAATACTATGATCTAAATTTAAACCTTTGCAACATATCGGACATACTCGAAACATCTGGCTTGTTCTCGCGCCTGTTAACAGTCATTTGTAGACACAATTATACTGAATTCATTTTCATTTGGATAAATGAAATACTTCCTAGGTAGAAATCAAGGGGTTTGGGACAATAAAATGTAAAAACAAAATCTGCCCGACCGATCCATACTTTTTGGAAAAGTGACTAGAAACAAGATCATGTCTTATGTGGCTTTAGCTGCAGACTAAGTCGGGGCAGTCTAACAAGTGATATTTGTCTTTCTTACATCAAAGACACAACCTAATAACTATTCAACGTATTAACGTAAATTAAATGTGGTATATGTTGAAGATTTAATGGCCGATGTTCATGAAGTAAGACGTGGTATCAAGGACTGAGGTTGCGTAGAACACTGATTTTCCCGATTTTGTACTTTGTACATCTTAGGTCCAGGTAGCTTCAACATATTCCCAACAAAATATATTACGCATAATTTGCTGGACTCAACTCCAATAGCCATGGTGTTATCTTCACAGGTATATAACACTATTTCTTTTTTTGTTGTTGAATTTTCAGAATTATGCACAGGGTTTTGCATAGTACTAAGAATAAACAAACATAACAAAAACCTCGCCCCCCCAAAAAAAAAAACCCCAAAAAACAATTAACAAAAAACCCCAACAAAACAACAACAAAAAAACCCCAAAAAGACAAACAAACAAAAATCCCCCACCAAAACGCCCACCCCACGCACCCCCAAACAAAAAACACGAGCAACAGAACCATGCCAACTTAATCACGGCTTATTAAACTAACTTCTATTAAAATTTATTATGAGGCACTTCCGTACGAATTGAAATGTTGAAATGTTGGTGGTGAGTTAAATCACAAACAAACAAACAACGGAAGTGGTGTGTGGTCCTGTGCATAGAGCCTAGGTAACAAATCGGTTAAAGTTAAACAACGATGGGCCCGGGGAGCCATTGGATGGGTGACAGTGTTTGACAGCAGTTTCTAAGACTTCGATCACTACTGCTACACAACGAAACACATGTGATAAACGTGGTTTTCACCTGAGAAAAGTGAGTTTGTTTAAAATTGACTATGGTCAACCTGCAGAAAATGGGTACCCGGTGGGGTAAGTCATGCGACCATTAACCTTCTAGCGCCAAACATATCCGTAATAATAACCAGATTGTTATCACCTACTGAGTGGACTTTAGCGAATTACGAATGTAATATTATTGTTAGTATTAATATCATCAATTTTGACCCGAATGACCCGGACAAAAGCTGACATCATTTGGTGGTGGCCTGTTTGAAGACATGCTCTGGATCTGTAGCGCCTCATCGTGGTGGTACATGTAGTCACCTTAACAGCGTCCTGTTAGGTTTAGCTGCACTTGCCATCACACGGTCGCTGTAATGGATGGTGACAGGATGCAATTATTAAATAACACTGTATGAATCTTATCTGACGGAACTGCACACTGTCTACCAAATCCATGCATTTCATCATTTCCGGTTTAACCTTGATTTTATGACAACTTTGAATATTCAATATCGTAAAACCAGTCTAGCCAGGACTTGTGACCGCACTTTGTCAGAGATGGACTTCGCCAGACGGATGGCGGACACGTGAGAGGATAACGCCGTGGTCCAACGGAAACGCGTATTGAAGATGATTTTTTTTAAAAATTGATTTTCACGCATTAATAGGTTGTCGTCTAATGCATGTAGATATTTCTGTAACGCCGGCAGCGATGAAGACGTCTTGTCAGGAAGTCGGTGATACACTAGGAGCAAATTTACAAGCGGTCAAGTCCAGGTGCAAAAGTATATTTTACATATGTGCAGATTCGCACTGTGAGTAAATGCTGACATGTCATCTATATTAAGGATGACAAACAGCTTGGTCACTAGTTTTTAAGTGAGTCGGCTTTTGTGCGCAGATAACATCTCTTCTAGAGAGGTCTCTGTCTCATGATAGCTGTACCCAACTGATACTGTCTTTGTCCGTTAAAGCGCGGTTGATGAGAGAACATCTGTTGAATTTCAGAGAATATGAGACAATTTAATACATTTATTATTTACACTTTCAAGTTTACTCACTCTACACAAATTTAATGTGAACGTAAAGTAAATTTACCGTTACACACGTATGTATACTTACACAGTCGCAAATGTTGTACATGTGAACTGGGATAGTTCATCTGAGTGTTGTCCAGGACACCTGAAAGTAGTGGACATATCTACGGAAAGTCGTCTTCACTACTTCCATGTGTTGATTTTCTGTCGGAGAAAAAGTATACGTTTTCACAGAAATCAAGGGGTTTGGATGTAAAATAAACTGTGAGAATAAAATCGGCCCACACGACCTATATATTTTTGAAAAAAATGAATAAAAAGAACACGTTTTTATGTTGCCTAAATGATGGTATGAAACAAATTGGTTTTGGAATGAGAACAGATTAGTGTCAGTGTTCCTATAGGCAAATGGTAATGATAATGATGTCCATTTATTGTGTTTCCACACGCATGTGTCTGCTCGAGGCACTGACGTAGTACTACCCCGGATAACCCAATGTGTCTGTGAGTCGCTAGAAAGGTAACGATCATATGACCTATCCCATCGGCTACCTATTCACTGCTGGGCGAAACTCACAGATAACGTTATCTGCGCAAGATAACGTTTGTTAGCCAAGACTTATGCTTCATATGACACAATCACGGTAGAGCATTCTTCCCCAGGGCAGACCCAACTTCGTTGTGAGTGGTCACTGGTTGTTGACGGTGTCTCCTTACGCTCTGTCTCCTTATATTCCAGACATGATCGATGGGTGACAAAACTGGATTGTGTGTTGGCAATGATCAGGTGATAACAGTCTCACATTGTACTCACCGAAACAACGGAACACTGTGTGCTCGTCTTGTCATTCTGAAACATGGTAAATGACACCATGGGTGCCCACAGCAGCTGTCACGGTGTTTTGTTTTGTTTTTTTAAAAAAATGTGGTTAATTAATACCAAGCGCTTAAAAGTTGCTCAAAAGCCGCCTGCTTCTCTCGCGCCCGCAAACGAAACCGCAGACAGGTTACGTAACTCTGTCGCCAGAGCCCTACGGTGACGTCATAGGAGGTTTCCAGTTAAATGTATAGAAAATGTGTAGGAAGTTCGCCATTTTGCTGATTTCTCGACGTCACCAAAGACATGCCGAATTGTTGTGTTGCCGTCAGTTGTTCCTTGGGGTCGGGTGATGGTGTCACTGTGCACAGATTTCCACCAGACTCCGTAGTTTGTGCTTAAATTGGTTGTTAGTGAGCGTGTGGAAGCCTGTGGTATATACTAAATCGGATGGTTCGCCCCCTACCACGCTTCCAGGATAGAAAATGGAGTTCAAGTTTCATCGAGTTTATAAAATTAAGACTGCTTACTATCCATTGTTGACCAAAAGGATTTTGCATGGATATAACGCTTTCTTCCTCGGAAACGAGGTTGTGGTCGAAGTGACAATATTATCGTAAGTAATATTATATTGACCCCTTATATTGACCGATTCCAAGAGTGAAATTGTTATGTTATAAGCAATGTCATGCAAAATCCTATTGTCCATCAATAAAATACATATTTTACTACCAGTAGAAAGTAATTGTCCATTTGTAAGTCGGTGAAAACAAACTTAAATAGCTCTCATCCAAAGACAGCGTGCTGCCATGTTTGAAAATCGTGAAGTCAAATCCATTTGAATAAATGAGATTATGTATGGTTTGTTAGAAAACCAAAACTACATAAATATGTCTTTGAATCATTACCAAAAGGAGTTTGCGTGGCACAACCTGTAACATAACCTAAGCGAGGTCAGGGTCGAAATGAAAATACTGCGAGATAAATTTCTTCACTGGCTAAATTTACTTGGTTTGTAACGTTCACTCACCAGTATGTAGACACTTGTCAATATACGTCTTTATACTTGGTCTCATAATCCTAATTACGTTATAATCGTACTTGTATGCATTTTGAAGCTTAATAAAAAGAAGCGATCTGCGAAAGCGTAACGGGAATGTAATATGTAGACATTGCATAGTTTGCCTATATGAATAAAAATTCGCACGCACGCCTTAGTGTATGTCGTCTGCATCATTACACTTAACGACGAAAACAATGATTCTGTTGAAAGCTGCGACAACTTATCAAAAACAAAAATGCAAATATTAAAATGAAAGTTAAAGGAGCAATGTCAGGCTATTACCTTCTTCGAGGAATGTATCCATCAATATCCACAAAAACAAGTGATATATAATTCATCTGCAGATTTCCCAAGTGATGTGTCTTTTAACAGTCTAATATACGAAAACGTGATGTATCGTTTCAGGTTTTTCACATTGCTGTATAGTTTCATTGGTTACCCAAATTGGCACACCTGGCAACTAATTGCATAATGTGCGTCATTCTTTTTAAAAAGTTATTTAGTTAGACCAATAATGAGCAATCAATGTATTGGCGGTTAATCCTTTGAAAGAAGGGCGTTGTTTTACACAGACACAGACACGACAGAGTGTATCCAGTATAGATTAGTAAATGTACATACATAAACAAACCTGTAAACGAAATAGTTTAACCCCTGAAATGTAGATTAATACTGCACAGATCCTCATTTCTATACCCATTATTACGTCACGGAGACGCGCCGCTCTGATTGGTTGAAATTTCGTTTGCGGCTGAGAATTGTGCACTGTTGACAGAAAGGTCGATTTAAGGTAATTAAAGATCGAAATGAGCAGTTTTAATGACGGGGTTTCATTTATAAAGATGTCAGCAAGTGATTTTGCATTTGTACCCTAATAGAGTATATGTGACCTGTAAGGGATTGCAAACGCTCATTTCGTGTCATTTGGGCTTGCAAAGAGGACAAGAGTGAACCTTGACTCTTTCGACAAAAATACAGTTTTCACAACGACTGTAGGTCATCTTGCTGCTTTTGATACAAGGACGGTCACAGGTATGATGACATACCTTGTGACGTTACAGTGAGTATAGAGACGAGGCTATTGATATATGAACTGGATCCTGTGATCAACAGCATGAACATCGATATGCGCAAATGGGAACCGATGACATGTGTCAACCAAGACAGCGAACCTGACTGGATTATTTACAGACCGCTGCCATATGGCTGGAATATTGCTGAGTGCGGCGTAAAACTAAACTCACTCACTCACTCTTTGATGACGGAGTAACCTGTCGTAGCTATCGCTGTGGTGCGTGTACGTCTACTTCCCGGTCTGTGTACGGTGACGCCAGTCTCTCTGTAGCGCTGAATGAGTAACAACATTGTATGTCGACCCCATCTGCACCATTCCAATTTCTCCTTCTCTTTCTTCAGCTGTTAATCGTGCCATATTTATCGTGCATGTGTATCATATCATGCATTCTGGGCTCTCTTTATACAATACAGAATCATTGTACACGTGGACTGGATGCAAATACTCCTTGACTATTGCTACGTTTTGGCGAATGATATTGCTAATTGTATACGTAAACAGAAAATGGAAAAATGTAACTTTGCAAGCAAATCTGCAGAACGTGTTTTGAAAGACTAAAATCGTAGAAATGAGTCTATTCACTCACACACTGTTTCTTGAAAATTGGTGACTTTAAATGTTTGATCTTTTTCTCAAAGCAGAAATTTATTTCAACCTTTCATTTGGATATCAAAATCACGGTTATTGGTTTATTTCGGTATGGTAGAAAATAGGACAATTCAATTCTTCTGAAAGTGATGCATTTTACCTAAATATGAATGCATTTGAGAAACTTATTTTGCGATTTGCATATAGCTGTGTTTGCTTAACTTTTTTGTAAACTAATGTCTTCTAATATATTTTTGATAGTTTTCCAGTAATTCATAGCGGTATTTTTGTCTAGTATAAATAAAATTTTGATGAAAGCAAAGAAAACCAGTTTAAATTGTAAAGATCTCCATGGAGACCAGAGATCCAGAACCTGGGGAAAATCTAGACTTTCTTCATTCTGAGCTTTGACACTGGAAAAAGTGAAAGCAAAAATAACGTGGTTCAGGTACCGTGAGACAGGCTAGAGAATTGCACCCGGGGCCTTTAAACCTGGTCCGATCTCTGATAACTGCACTCCGTGGATGTTGTGTCCATAGAGGTTGAAACAAACAGAGCAACAAACATAATACCACTGTTTCTACTCTACCACATGCTGTTAGCCTTCTGTACTGAAGGCCAGGTCGATGTATGTATGGTAAACTGTCCTTTCTAGATAAGTGGAAATGACGCCAGTCTACTCGAGGGATATTTCTTTTTTTAAAAAAAGAAATTATCACTGAAACTATTGATTATTATTATAGAGCACTGTGCAAATCTCACTTCTTGTGTAAGGGCCCGTGTTTTGCTCTGGCTAAGTAACTTCAGTCTTAGCATTATTCCTTACTTGAGTTCGACCTCCTGCTAGGGTTTGTTTGATTCAGTAGAGGAGTACAATGAATAATACTGAGACTAAATTTATTCAAACGTGTGTTTGCTGGTGTTAAAACGGGTGATAATTGAAAGTACTCGCGTACTCACCTTCGAGACAGAAGAAGGTTAGCAGACATTACATAGTGATCGAATCAGCTAGAGGGGAAGGGGTCCGGCATGCCCCCTTGAAAATTAGACGCTCTGAAATGCCTTTTCCTGGTGTTCTGCACAGTAGCTACGCCTTTGTTTCAGGTACGATTTTAGCTACTGAGATGTTTTGTTTTCAAAACTAATGATCTGATAACCCTTCTTACAAAGCAGTACTGAAGGCCAAGCCGATGTGTGTATAATCTATCTTTTAAAGCGGCAAGTCTAGATGAGCGGAAAGGACGCTTCTAGAGGGTGTCTTAGGAATTATCATTGAAATTTGTAATTATTGATATAGTCTACTGTGCAAGTCTAGCTTCTTTTGCAAGGGCCTATGTCAGCTCGGTATCATTATGAACCATGGTCAAGTTGTTTAATGAACTGAATGAACATCAACAACGACATGGTCAATAGCGAATTCTAATAAAGAAGGACGCGCACCAGTCTGGCATCAAATTAACGTAAATGAAAATAAGGAATATTTTATAATGCGCGAATATATACAAATATGATTATATTATTATTTATGCATTTAATGACGAGCAGATGTTTCCATGACTCATATATTAGTTGATGTTTACATGTACATAGGTATGCATAGAAAAATGATGATTATTACATTATATTAATTGTTGTGTGAAGAGCTGTATGATACAGAGCGGTCGCATGTTATAACATTCATATTCCTTGTATGAACTTAATTATCTCGTTTCCGAATTGACTTTGAGCAACGCTGGTGGAATTTCACGAAATACTTTCAAATGGTTCTGTTTGGATCTTAATGTGGTTTATAGTTGGTGTTAGAGTTGAAGATTGTGGTATCGTGATACGTATCGCATCGCCATCCTTATATCGTGATAAGTATCGTATCGCCATCCATAAATCGTGATACACGTATCGTATCGCAGCTTCGGCGCACAATATTTTGGCAAAACATCCTAGTAACTAGTATAATTTTAGCATCGTGATGTGTCGTATCGCGGGTCGTATGAAATTACCAGCACTAGTGTTATCACAAAATAAATGCATAACTCCCTCAGACACCCATTTACTAAACGAACACACAGGTGGATCAATATACAAATATAATACTTCCTGTCTGACACCGTTAGTTACAGACACATTGCGTTCTTATATGTTACGAATACAGGCCTATCGATCCATAAACTTCACCCCCTATTGTTACTGGACTTGCTGCATAATTTGCAAATTTTACTAGCAAGAGTCCGAAAAGAGTATGTCAACCTCCAGCCTGGTTCACTGGCTCTGTTGCGCCTGCGCTAATGCTCCGATACTGCGTCATGCATACTTTGGCATTATGTACGTAGATGTACAGTATGGTTCAAAATTATTGAGAATAGCTAAAGCATTTCATATTATTAAACGAGAACAAATCAGATAAAATTGAATGTATTGTGAAAGTGAACTGACCTTTTCATGTTGTGTAGGTAACAATTTAATATTTTATCAAGTCTCCTTGAGCTTCACGGCACAGTCTAAGACGGGTAGGCATACTTCCTATCAGAGAGGTTAGTGTCTCGTGAGTTATGCTGTCCCAGTATCGGACCACTTCTCTCTTCATGTCTTCAATTTTTGTCAACCCCTTTTGATTCACACATTCCTTCATCATCCCCCAAATGTTCTCAATGGAATTTAAGTCAGGACTATATGCAGGAAATGGTAATGCAGTCACATTTTTCTCCTGAAACCACTGCTTGGCATGTTTGCGGTGTGTTTAGGATCATTATCTTGCTGCAAAATCCAGTCATTTCCATAAAACACATGTGCACTTGGAAGGAGAAAATTATCTAATATGTTAGTGTAGCGTTGACTTGTCAGATTTCCCTCAAACACACACAGCGGGGTCGTTCCTAATAAGAATATCCCTCCCCATACATGAAACTTTGGGCTGTATTTAGGTCGTCGATACAACGGTGTTGACGCAGACTTTGTCCATATTTTCCCATTATTGGGATATACCCATATTGAGCTTTCATCAGTAAAAATCACATTTTCCCAGTCAAAGTTTTCATGTGCCAAACACCACTCAACACGCCTGTCTTTATGTTCTTGTTTCATGAGGGGAGAAGGAATTCCAGTCTTTTTCTCCCATCCAAGATCAATCAAATTTCTTCTAACTGTAGATTTTGATACAACTGTTGATCCCCTTTCTATCATTTCATACCTGATGTTGGAGATGCTTGCCCTTTGCCTTTTAGACGCTAAAATTCCCAGCCGGACGCGATCTGAGAAGTCCAATTTTCTGGGTCTCCCTGCTCCTTTCTGGTGCCCAAAATCCTTTCCCTCTTTAAAATTCTTCCTAATCCTATACACAGTAGAAAGAGGAGTTCCTGTTCTCTCTGCCAATGTATTTACATCATCAATTCCTTGATTACACAACTCAAAAATCAACCTTCTTTTATCTTCAGCAGACATTGTTGACAGTGCTGAGGACAATGACGTCTGCTACAAATTCAGGGGAGGTAACTCTAATTGTACTATACTCAGTAGGCCAAGATGAGTTACCTCCCTTATACCATTACTTAGTTTTAAATATCAGTGAATCAGTTGAGGTGTTAGGATAGCTCAAAGTAAGAAGAAAAATTCTCAATAATTATGAACCAGACTATAGTATTATCATAAATGTATGTTTCATCATAGGTGTCGTCATAGATGTGTCATTATAGGTGTGTCATCATAGGTGTCGTCATAGGTGTGTCATTATAGGTGTGTCATCATAGGTGTCGTCATAGATGTGTCATTATAGGTGTGTCATCATAGGTGTCGTCATAGATGTGTCATTATAGGTGTGTCATCATAGATGTGTCGTCATAGATGTGTCATTATAGGTGTGTCATCATAGGTGTCGTCATAGATGTGTCATTATAGGTGTGTCATCATAGATGTGTCGTCATAGATGTGTCATTATAGGTGTGTCATCATAGATGTGTCGTCATAGATGTGTCATTATAGGTGTGTCATCATAGATGTGTCGTCATAGATGTGTCATTATAGGTGTGTCATCATAGGTGTCGTCATAGATGTGTCATTATAGGTGTGTCATCATAGATGTGTCATTATAGGTGTGTCATCATAGATGTGTCGTCATAGATGTGTCATTATAGGTGTGTCATCATAGATGTTTCGTCATAGATGTGTCATCATAGGTGTGTCATCATAGACGTGTCGTCATAGGTGTAAGTGTCATCACATGTGTCGTCATAGGTGCAAGTGTCATCAAAGATGTGTCGTCATGGCTGAAAATGCCATCATAGATGTGTCGTTATCGGTGTTTCTGATTTAGCAAACTCAAAATTATTTATTCTCAAAGAAAACCACTCTTGGTGGTACAAGAGAAACATTATTAAACATTGAAAACACATAAAGGCGAGATGGCAGAAAGTTCAATTATAAATGTACAATATATAGATGCAACAGAGTTATAGTTTACAATATAATCGACCCGTGAAGATCCGGGGTAGAATAGGTCTTCAGCAACCCATGCTTGCTATAAAAGACAACTATGCTTGTCGCAGGAGGTGACTAACGGGATCGACTGGTCGGGCTCGCTGACTTGGTTGACACAGTCATGTCATCGGTTCTCAGTTGCGCAGAACGATGCTCATGCTGTTGATCACTGGCTTGATTATTTACAGACCGCGGCCTTAGAGCTGGACAATTGCTGAGTGCGGCGTAAAACTAAACTCACTCATAACAATATAATCATTTAGTCTTTTCCACACTTTTATCAGCTAAGTTTAGAAAGTTTGCTACTTTTTGTGATTGTACAATATTTTCTTCTTCACATTTGGAAAGTATAATTATTTAATGGGAACATGCTTCTTTCTTTCTTCTGTAAAAGTTTGGCATTGAAATAAATAAAGAAAATCAATTGCTAAAGCAAGTGATTTACGGAGACTGCAGGTTGTGTTTTCACGATCAATGCCATGACTGCAGCCAACTTCAAAGGTAGGTTATGGTTATATAGGTTCTGTGTTTTAAAATTGGTAAGTGTACATAAGCGGACAGGAGGAAATAATTGTCTAAAATGAGGAAATTTTAAAGTATTTGCAAGGCTAAAAAAATGTGAAAGGTTTCTCGGGCATCGGTGCGTCACTTTACTTCTGCCCGTAACACTTTTTTATTGCCATTTAAAAAAAATGAAAATTGACTTGGCCTCGTCCCGATCATCCATTTGTCCACTATAGGAATGAGTGTATGTAAGAACAAGTGTGACTGAATCTACAACTCATTAACGCGTGCTAAACTTCGCAAGCTGTATCTTTGAGAGAAAAAAATAAAAATGTGTTCTTACCGCCCTCGTCACTTTTGTCAAAAAAGTGCCCAAGAAACATTAGATCGTTTATGCAGCCTAATAGAAACCTTTAGCTCTGTTTTCTATCCTAGCTTTCCAACTTTGGTAAAATGGATCTCTCAGAACTGATTCCACCTTAGAAGTTAACTATTGGTATGATGCATTTACGGGGTTGTACAATGTTAAAGTTTCAGTACTCGCCCGTGGAAGATACTGCAGCGTAATATTTGGACGGCAGTATTACACTAGTGTAATGCCGCTAGACACATGACGTCATAACGCTTCACAGTTATGACGTCACAATGCGAATTCCGCTGTAGAAATGGTACGAGGACTTGCTTGACTCGATGGAGAATATAATAAACAGAATACTAAACATACTTCCGTGAAATACAATTTTTATTAAACTCGTGAAAGATTTAGTATCAAACCCGCTTTCGCGCGTTTGATACCAAATCATTACCTCGTTTAATAAAACTGGTATTATACGGAAGGTCGTTTAGTGTCCTCTATAGACCACATTTATCATTGTTTACTTTGATATATTTGGTCCATATATCATATACGTCCATACATTTTTTTGCCGCATGTTACAAAATGTATGGCGCACTCGTCATTTTCAGTGAAACCCGTGAGAACCCGGGTTATAATTGGTCTTCAGCAACCCATGCTTGTCGTAAGAGGCGACTAACGTGATCGGAAGGTCAGCGTTTACGAAGTAGACACATGTCATCCCAATTGCGCAGGTCGATGCTCATGTTGCTGATCACGGGATTGTTTGGTCCAGACTCGATTAATTATAGACCGCCACCATATGGTTGGAATATTGCTGAGCGTAAAACTGAACTCGCTCACTCATTCTATGTTTGTATGCAGAGCGAGAACTGTATGTTACCAGAACTGTATGTTACCAGAACTGCCTGTTCCGTACTGGAATGTATTATATCATCAAAAGGCGACAAACGGTATCTGGTGGTCAGGTCCACTGACTTGGTTGACACATGCCATCGTATCCCAGTTGAGCAGACTGGTAACCCTGTCAATCACTGGATTGTTTGGTCCAGACTCGATTATCTACAGACCACCGCCGTACAGCGGGAATATGGGAGTGCGGCGTTAACCAACCAACCAGCAAACCAACCAACTCCGGTGAAGGTGAAGGAATTTGCAGTGTTAACCCCCAGTCCCCTCTACTGCAAAGTCTTGTAACGCTAAAAGCTCCCATCGCAGTATGTACTATCACGAAAGGGTCTTAACCCTGCGTGAAAAAAAAAAGATGTATAACGAGGTTAACATACATCATTCATTTCAGGGCGAATTCAGCAATGATCACGTACTCTATCTTTCCCATCAAAAGCATTTCAAGCCAATAGATTTACCTAGAAATTCAGACATACAACAGAAAAACAGAAGCAGTTCTTTGGGAGCCAGGGTCTTTGGAAGCTGCAAAAAATGTGATTGCTCGATTCCGAGTCAAAATCATTGCTCAGAATTTGTAGCGGTAGCTCGCTTCTTTTCTTGTTTATTTCACACTATACACAAACGACCTTCACCAACACATGTTGAATTGGTGGCACCTTTAAGCGGGCTAATCGCCATTCTTTCGGAGACACTTACACCCTATACACCCTCCTGCCATCACAAGTTTACGTATATTTATTCATCGCAAACAGGTTGTGTCGTACCCGATCGCCTTTGACGACCCTGACCTCGACCTCCCCGCACTATAAGAGTCAAGGATCTGGTGGGACATATTTTATTTATAGCCAATAATAGATGCAGTGGTCATTGTTGAATTAGCCCTGAAACGAACTAGGTGTGTTGACCCCGGTGAACCCCTTTCCTTTTATATAGTACTAAGATCCCGTTACTGACAGTATACACACCTTGATGGCAGAATTTAGCGATACAAGCCCCTGTGCTCTGGTGTTCACAATAATGTAGGTCACAAATGGGACTGCAGGACGCGTTCAGTCGTATTCGCGTGCTGCACCAGCTGCAGGGAAGTGAAGTAATCAGGTTGCAGGTGTAGATTGCCTGATGAAGCGGCCCGATAGTCGACCAGTAATTGTTGTATTTCTTCCAGGTTATGAGGCAGCTGTTTTTCAATGACACTATTAATTCTGATATCGAAAACGAGATCAGTATTCAAAGGTGGATCTAGAGGGGGGTTACACACGCACGCACGCACGCACGCACGCACGCAATCTGTGATGTTTATTGCAGACATGTCAACCATGACAGTCAAATATGTTTCTCGTGATTACATGAACCGCGCGTCACACTCGATGATCAACCAGTAATCGTTGTACTTCAAACAGGTAACAATGGCATCAACCACAAGTGTGCTACAGCGCGTTTTCAGCTAGGGCATCCATATCACCTAACGGATCGATATTAATTCCGGTGGCATTGTAGCATCCTGATTTACACAATTGGGTTCCTTGCTCCATGCCGTTAATAGACCATTGGCTCAGCAGTAAATGAAATCGAGTGAATATAGTTGTTAAACAACTACGGTCACCAATATTCACCACTACCTCTATGTTCACTATCGATTTCTCTGTGTGTCGGTTGGGTGTAAATAGGCCTGAATAAACCGGGTTTCTCTCAATTATTTTTATACCGCGGTCTTATAGATGATAATTATTGGTTATAATTGCTGAGTGCAGCTTGAACCAACCAACCAACCCTCAAAATCCCCAACCAAGGCAAACTGAAACAGTTACATACAATACTGACTGTGCAAGCTGCAACCAAGTGCATTAATCAGGTATCAGGTATAGATTTCCAGGTGACATCACGTGATATGATGCGTCGTAAATTTTTGCAGAGGTAACATTGACACTTGTTACTGTCACTATTTGTTTCACTGATATTGAATATCAGTTCAGGTGCCACTCTAGCAAACCTAACAACAACGTTCAAAACCCGGAAGCCATGGCAAACTGACGCAATACATCCAATGCAGCTCATACAAGCCAATGATTTGGGAACTTTAGATTATATGTGTATATGTTGATAATTAAAACCTAGTTTCGTATAAATTCTAGCCGTATCCAAAGAAAATCTTGGTTCATTTTGCGTCTCCAGCAGATCGTTATTACAGAATGCGGGTTGCTGTGACCTCGAAAGTCTCTTCGTTACTTGGTTACCCGTGAAGATCCGGGTCAGCACCGGTCTTCACCAGCCCATGCTTGTCGTAAGAGGCGGGTCATCTGGCTCGCTTACTTGGTGGACACATGTCATCGCATCCCAGTTGCGTAAATGCATCTTACGTCATGATGTTGATCAGTTGATTGTCTGGTCCAGTCTCGATTATTCACAGAGTGTCACCGCATAGCTGGAATGTTGCTGCAGGCGTCGCGAAACCATCGTCACTCACTCACTGATTGATAAGCTATAAGTGAATTGTACAAGTTGTCCCTATATGTCAGATCTGGATCATTAAATCCTGCAATATCTTTTATACAGATAATCTTGCTTAAATAACACATCAAATAAAACGGATTTTGTCATGTTTTAAAACAGAAGACATAAATATGAAGTTCAACGCTTTCTGTTATGAGATTTCATTTTGTTTAAAGCTTACTTTTTTTGTGCTCTTCAGTATATTTTCGTATGGATTTGGATATGTGCGGCATTTCCAAGGTGTTAGTGACGAATGGCTTTTTATGAACGAATTTCAAAGATTGATATATTTCGTTTCCTTTTTTAGTTCTAGATTCGTTGTATGGTATATAGACCCTTGAAACAATTATATAAACTGAGATATATATATGTCAAACACTATTAGCAATAATTTTAGAAATACAGTTGTAAGATTTAAACTTCGAGTTTAAAACTGTTGGGGAGCAGCAGAGACAATGTATCGGTATATGGTCCTTGGGAGCAGTCATCTGCCAAACATTCAACATGTTTGCCCTGTGTTGAATGGTGAAAGGGGTATATTTGTGTCAACCTACAGGAGAAAGACGTGTCAGATTTGTCATTATCAGAAAACGAATCTGTTCATGTGAAATTTGCTTTGACGTTAACACAGTCGTTGGCATGAAGTCTGATACTGACACATTGTTATAATGCTTTCCAATATTTACACTGTCCCTGCCATGATAATACATATTTGGAATTACACTGTCGTAATAATGTACAGATCTTGTTCATTTGTTGGGTTGAGTTCCATGTGGGATTTGAACTCATATTCAGGCACCTAATCGCCCACACGGAAGTCAGTCGCCTAACCAGCTCACCCACCGCTTTTAGTATGATTTTACGCCGCCTCTAACACTAACCGCTTCTAACCTTATTCCAGCAATAAGGCAACATAAATGGGCTTCATACATTGTGCCCATATGGCAATGGAACCGTGTCTTCAGCGTGACGTGCGAACACTTTAACCATCAGGCTACCCCACTGCCTCTAAGTTTATGACAAATGTGTCCAAGTTATACAAATATACAAATTTCCAATACACATTATGTATTGTTTTACCTTGTCAGTAGTCCAGTTTGTTTCAGTTACAGTATCTACAATGTCCGAGTCTGTGTCATAGTCCTACAAGCACATTATTTTCCTTTCAGAAATGCCAAAACATGTCGTATGTTCCCTATGGAGTTGAGACTGATAATACGATGTGCCGGAATTGAACAGCATAACGGCTTCGAGCAGCTGTATGAGTTGGATATTGACGCTATGCAAATATATTTGCATAAAGATGAAGAAGAAAACACTAAATAAAGAAGTTCAGATTTTCTCTACCCGTTTCTAATTTATACTTCATCTCACCAGACAAGGACATTGTCATTTCAGAACGCCCCTCTGATGACGACATTGTATAGGCCGTTTCCGATCAGCACGACGGAATGTCCCGAGCTGATTCGGAATGTGATGATGACGACACGAACAGTGATGACACAGACCAGACCATCATTTCCTGATGCCAATATGGCGCTTCAAACATTGAAGAACTTTCTAGTATCACAGACGACAAATGACATCTCTTCATTTGATTCGTTTGCCGATTTGAATGAGGCTGTGTGGCACATATGCAGTCGGCCCAGCCTGGACAAGGTAAGATTCCTGACTTTGTAGTGAAACGAGTGTATCTGTCGTATGAATGAATGAATGAATTCCTGAATAAAATGAGTAGGAATGTATCGTACTCTATATGGTGTGTTTTTATTGTTCATTCAAAGGAATAACGAACTACGGATATAACGAACCAATTTCAGTGGTCCTTTGGAGTTGGTTATAAGGTATTTTACTTTATTCGTTTCTATCAAAATTATATAAATTCAGGGACCGAGCGCAAATCTAGCTAAAATCACCTCATTTGTCAGAGATACAATAAGTCAAACTGATCATAAAGGAAGGGCTTTTATCAGCTCGACGTCCCCTGGGTGTGCCCTTTCCTGGCATCCCTGTGATATTGCTGAACTACTGCTAACATCGGTGTAAAGCCAAACTAACTATAATGGGCATCCACTCAAAGGTAAACTGTTTTTTAATTTGTAACTCAACATTTATGTCAATGCATGCATTAACCATGAAACTGACCTTAATTAGACCGCACATGGCGGTTGAATGAATATTTATATGTTTGTTATGGGAAGCATTAGATGGCCTGTAATCTACGTAACATGCATCATATGTTATATGTGGAATTCTAAATGACGTTGTGTATTTATAGCTTTCGGCCATGGACACCGTCTCTATTCAAACTAAGTGATCAAGACTAGCGACTTCCATTATTGTGGAAGCCGCGGTGCCTGAGGGGGTTAAATCGCTGACATTGTGTGCTATTGACTAGCACTCTGAGAGTGTGAGTTCGAAGCCCAGGTAGGACTTAATCTAACAAAAGTGTAATCCCAAATAAAACCTATGTTACATTTAACCATTTTCAAAATAGCTCGGGCTGTATTTTTACAGACAGATGAGGTAACATTTATTTACACAAAGAACTTGGTTATGTACCCCTAGACATATCTGACGATTGAATGAACCCCGATCTCAAAGCTTTGGACGATATCTGCAACAAAAGGATCCACCTGCACAGAACCTAAAATCGCGTAAGACACGCAAGATGACATTTTGAATGATCACATTCACTAATAAATTCGACATTAAACAATACAGGGCTATACTTGATTTGATCATAAAATCAACACGGATTCATTTTGTCGATTTCAAGGATCATGCGTCATCGGTTTTTGAAGTTATACTGCCAGCAGAGTCACAAAACTCCTACTCTGCAATCTCCCTTTAGTCCTTGATAAGCATGTAACACTGAGCGTACAAAATATCCACAGTCTCCCTATAGTCTTCATCTGATTATTGCGTAAATGAACCCTAACTAGGATCAATGATTGTCTTTGAATAGAATGTCAGTTTTTAAAGCCTTTTCTAGAATAAACCTACCAATGTCAGCAAACATTCCTCTTGCTTTGATAAGTGTCGTCACATTCCTAAACTCGGAAGCTGGCTTCGGGTCGGTCACGTGCACAGCCAATGTGTCTTTCCGCCAATCAAAAGAATTATTTCCCATATTTCCTGAATACTCATGCAAATAATCTGAACGCCACGTTGGATGAAACGTCGGACCAAAGGTCAAGACCTGTAAATGAGGATACAAGTGAAGAGTTTGAGGGTATTTCTCATACACCTTATAAGGCACGCATCCTCCGTTGTAGATGTAAAACAAGGGTTGATAGTTTCTTCTATAAGCTCGGAGAAAATTATACAGAAACTGGGCTTTCGGTTTTGCAATAATTACTCCTATATTCAGGGTATCTGGCCAGTCTCCTCTCTTGAGCCAGTCTTTGGATAACACGGCGTCATAAGCCAGAAGGTCATCGGGAACTCTGCTGACCCAATACACATCTGGATCCACGCTTATACCGCCATATTTGAGTAAAATATAAAATTTGGTAATGTCCGCTCTATGTTGGGGGTGATAGGTGATGTTTTGGCCGTAGATTTGGTTTGTAGTGTCGGTGTACGAAAAAATAACGTTCTCTTCCATCCGTAAATATTTCCACCACTGACTTGTTGGTTCGTCATTACCGTGCAGAATCACCCTGTCCAAGCCACCAACATGAAGACAGCTCAAGACACTGAGGTAGTGAGAGAACTCAAACTTGTTGGAATCGTATATCACATAATGTGCAGTTCTTGGTGCCAGAAAGGAGTACTCTTGTTTTGCCCATATCGTGTTTGAGACACCGTATGCTATCTGTCTGGCTAATCTTGCCGTCCTGCTCGAGGAGGACCAGATGTCTCTAGGAAATATTTCACTATCAACACTGACACAGAAACAATTACTTGGATCCAATTCATATCGGGTTTGGGAGCAACAGCTGAACCCAGCGCTAGATTTCGAGTATGTCGTTGCGTGACTGTACCATCGGTGAATGAGGATATCTTGAAGTGTTTCTCTGTCTATCTTTGAGGAGCTATTTAAAATGTCAGACATGTTTGCAGTGACTAGAACGTTCTCTCCAACATACATTCCTCCCTTTGCAGCGAGAGTATGTTGTATCTTGTTCGTTCGGAGGCGTTGATTGAAGTAACATGGATGGTCTGGACCTAAGTGATGGAGGACAAGGTTCGGAAGGACCTCTACTAGATCATCAAGCCAGCTATAATAAAACGAAGTCAGTGGTTTTGTTGAATAGTGGATGATGATTGATAGAGGTTCGAGGGATTTTACAACACTAAGCACACTTACATAATGCTGAAATTGGAACGTTTTCTTCTCGCACCAGAAATAATGAACCGTTTTTGTCACGGGATCAGATGTAAAGTCTTCAGTCGGGCCACCGGGACTTCTTACATCGCTCTCTGTACGTGGAAAATCTGTCAGCTCGGAAACAAACCCATTTTGCCAGAAGTTTACTGGCACAGAGGTTCTCGACGGCATGTCTGGTTTGTCATGACGTAAGGCGGGAAATGGAACAGTTTCCCTCTGTACGACGAAGAGATACGCAACCACCACCATCCCACCTACTACTGTCAGTAGCAAATTCACAGATTTCAAGAAACCAATCATTATTATTCAGGTGAGAAAACCTCATACTTCCTCGTCTAATGCTCCATGCTTGATGTTGTCAAATACAGAATATGCCTCTGTCCATGTGCCGGCAAGTGGTGCTCGGCCAATTGCCACTCTTGACATCTGCCTCGGGAACTGCAGAATATTGTAATACCTTCTTTGGCATGCAGTAGCTTTACACTATCACTAATGCAGATCACGTATCGATCTTCAACTTTTCTCTAATTAATCAGCTGGATGTGAGCGGTTGTGGTTAATTTCACCTTTTACAATTTCTTGATGTCGATTTCGGAACACAGCTGGTTATCGGTGAAGACTTGAAGGATCAGGTATTAGATTGAAGACTTACCTGACATATGCTATTTTGAACTGATTGTCGAGATTACTAGTTTATTGTTCGGTTGGCAAATGGTTCATGTATTCGCGGACACACTGCTTGGCCTGGTACAGGAATACGATCTCCTCCATGTACAGGTATGGGATATTCTGAACTTTCTCTTATGCCAGTACAATATAGGAACATATGCCTGTTAGAAGTCTTGTGGTTAAATCGTAAGCTTGTTCTGTCTAAATGGCTTAAAACAATACTCACTTATCGCGGTATGTAGCCTAGTGAATGTAATATATGTGTGTCTGGGGTTCGGTTCACAAAATGATCATGTCGCTTCACCTGATTGTCATTGTAGTCACACGTGACGATCCCTTAGTGCTTTGTTCTCCTGGAGTGAGTGAGTTAGTGAGTTTACTTTTACGTCGCACTCAGCAATATTCCAGGATTATGGCTCTTTATAAATAGAGTCTGGACCAGGCAATTCAGTGATAAAAAGACAGAGCATCGATCTGCGCATGACATGTGTCAACCAAGTCAGCGAGCTTGACCACCCGATCCCGTTAGTCGCCTCTTACGACAAGAATAGTCGTCTTTTATGGCAAGCATGAATTGCTGAAGGCCCATTCTACCTACCCCTGACCTTCACGAGTCTGGGCCCACTTGCACAAAACGATCTTAGTGCTACAATGGCTGTAACTCCCATTCACCAACGTAGGTTTAAGATAACTGTAGTGCTAAGATTGCTTTGTGCAAGTGGGCCGTGGTCTCCAGGAACTCATGCTTGTCGTAGGAAGCGATTAACGAGATCAGGTCGTCAGGCTCGCTGACTTGGTTGACACATAATGTTCTATAATCTAAGATGAGTAGGGTTGGACAAAAAGATCGATAATCGGAAATATCGTTGATAGAAAGAATAATTGGTAATGATTATCAACATGAACATTATGCCATCGGTGATATTGTAGATCAAATATTGTTATAAAATATAGCTGTGACTAACTCACACAAAAAACAAGCCTTTATTTTCCCATAGTTCATGATACAGGTGAACATTCAAGAAACGGCTGTAATCAGAGTTGTAATCAGAATTATTTTCCAAGTAATAAATGTCAAGTTAACCAATATTGAAAAAACAAAATTGCTCCTTTCCCGTTGATAGGAAAACATCAGACCTGCCTACCCCACCTACCTTCCAAGTGTATTCATGGTGGCTAATAAGAGTGGTTTAAGTGTAACAGTATGCACTCCAGTCTCATAAGGAACATACTCTGGCTCCTCCCGGCAAGCCTCGCAATGTTAATGCCTGTAAGGCAATGCGTACAATAGACGTACGTGGTTCCTTTAGTCGACCTGCTTATTTCGGGGATGAAAGTGTATTTCTCAATAAACTTTTGACCGAAGGATATACTATTTGGAATTTCGAATCCGAAGGCTTGTTCAGCCATGCTGTTGGTAAGCAATCGGCATATATCGGTAGCACTGGGGTATGCATGTCGATGGCATTCTTAAACAGTACTGGACGAACAGTCAAGGACGCGCTCAACGATGGTTGATACTAAAAGTTGAACTACAAAGAGGAATAAAACTATTTTTTGACGAATATAACTCGATTGTCGTACTATCTGCTATGTGGGCGTATAATCGTATTTAATGATGAAAAATCGTACAAAATTGACCAAAATACGCCGCGTAGGCAGATCTGTGACATGTACACAAAGTTAGGGTGTTATTAATGGACTGCCTCTAAATTATGCTCATGCATAAATATGTTACCACTCGCCAAAGATGAGAATTATATGCATTTATTTCAGGCATTTGTAGCAGTGTGGGTCAAAGTTACTGTTTTCATCGCTAATCGATTGATATTTTCATAACAATTGTCAGTTTATAAGGTCCACTATAAGGACACTTCAGTACTGACCCGTTCTGATTTTGTTAGTGAAGCATCGCACTTATCATAATAGCAGAAGGGAATATCGTCCACAAGTGTGTCTTGCCTGTATTATAATTCAGCCTGCTGTTTTCAGGGACATCGATCGGTGTTACTAAGATAATGAGGTCTTCATGTTACATGTTCAAGAACGCATGTCTCGCTCTGATGGCCATCCTGATACCTGCTGTGTACATTCGACTCCACATCCGCAGCACATCTTCAGTATCCTCCATTGGAGTTACGACTGAGAACTCCCTCGATAGTTCCACCAAGCCTACAGACGAAGCCAAACCACAGTGGCAAAGCCTCGTTGACCCAGACGCCACCGAAACGGATGTCAGTGTTGAAGGATCGACAGAAGGGTATGTTTCTCTCTCGGACAGTGGAACAATGACGAAAATTAATCAAGACTTTATTACAGCAGAAGACGACGAACCAGAAGACCAGATTTCAGATGGGACCAGCATGGCCACGTCATCATGGATGCTTGAGCAGCCATATCCTGGTCCCCCGTATGTGAACAGTAATCCAGGTCATCTGCGGAGTGATCTCGTAACATCAACCGTCCATTACTTCTGGTGCAAGAATGGCGCGTTCTTTGAGTTCCAGAACTATCTGAGCGTCCTAAGCGTGGTGAAAGTTCTCCAACCAATGACGATAATGTTTCACTACACCAATGCACCGACTGACGATAACTATTACACCTGGTTCAAAGAACTTCAGGAACATTTGCCAAACTTCGTGCTGGACGCCCTGGGACAGGACCACATATGTGCTAATGAATCTCTCAGGATGGAGGCAGTGTTCGAGACTCTTTTCAAACACGGCGGAATTTATGTTGGAGAGAATACACTTATTAAGAAATTCACTGCAAACGACTGGACTGCCGGATCCGTTAACGCTTTAGTGAAAAGGGACAGCGTGGAAGGTGTTCTTACTGTTAATCACGGGAAGGATAATTCCAGTCGGAGTGGTGATCTTATTTGTTGCCTTCAGGACCGGTACGAACTGTCGCCTGATGGGTGTTCGTGTCTTGTTTTTACGAACAGTTTTTACCCAAAGGATATTTTCACTTCAACGAACAAATCAGCTGAAATTTCACGGCTGATCGCATATGGAACAACCAAGGTGTTAAATCCGATTCAGGATTTCCGAAATCCTGCTCCTCGAATTTGCCATATCATGTGGTTTGGGAACAGGCCATTCGGTTTTTCATACTTGCTCAGTGTTCTTAGTTCCATATACATTGCAGGTATGGACAGAGTGTTCTTCCACGGAGACACCAAGCCCTCGGGGATGTATTGGGATTATCTTGAGAGGAAACATAACGTCAGTTTCATCTTCATCGATCTCGTCAACACCGTTTACAACCAACACATGATTATCCCCCAGCATTCCGCCGACGTGGCTAAGGCATACGTGCTCCTCAAATATGGCGGACTGACTCATGACCCGGATGTATACTGGGTGTCCCGGATCCCAGACAAACTTCTGGCTTACGATACAGTTCTGACCTACGACTGGCCACGGCGAGATTTGTGGCCAGAGACGCTCAATTTAGGAATCGTTTTAGCCAAAGCCAATTCAAAATTCCTGGCGGCGTTTCTTAGGACGTATCGTAAGAATTATTTTATGCACTGGTGGGATTATAACCCTATTCGCATGCCTTACAGAACCTACGAACGGTACCCTCAGAACGTCTACATTTCCCGTCGTCTTCAGGTGATGTGTTGGGGATCTACCTGCCATCCAACATGGGTCCCAGGCTACATACAACCCTTACAAAACGACGCTGTCGGACACCCCTTTGACTGGAGGAACGATACGCTGTCTGTACACATAACATGGCCAAAGCCAGTGGGTCACTATAAGGACTTTAGAACCTTGATTAACAGCGATGGGATGTACTCTGAAATTGGCAGGCACATTTGTGAGGTTGCAGGGGTCGACAGTTCGACGTTTACAACGACATCGTGACAGCACTGACACACTCATGTTTGGCTTCGATCCGTGAAGATCCCGGATGGAATTTATCTTCAGCAACCCATGCTTGAACGGGGTCGGGTGGTCAGGATCGGTGACTTTGTTGACACACTTCATTGTATCCCATTTTCGTACATCAATTCTGATGATGTTGATCACTAGATTAACTACAGACCATTTAGAAATGGACAACTGAATGCGGCGTAAAACTAAACCCATTCACTATTGGGGACTGTTAAAGGTCACATGCAACGTAAAACACAACTTTGCAGATTCTGGTACCTTTCGGTATGCACTTACCGAAACAAATCATAAAAAATGCCAATTCAACCTATAAAGTTGAAAAAAAAACCGCGATGGGGGAAAAACTGGTTTCAACAGCTGTGCTGCGCAGCGTCCGCAGCAGTGAATAGGTTCGCGGAGCTTGAAACAGTACGCTTGCCCAGCGTCTGAAGTCGTAAGCAGTAGTCTAATCTTGGTTGTGTACACAAACAAGTATAAATAATCTACTCGTTGCGTAAAAAACCTTGTTGATTGTGGTAAGCAGTCTCTGTCACAGAGAAAGCTCAGTGTCTGGTTTATTCACACCTATATGTCTGTCTGCCTGTCTGCTAAAGACAACATGCAATACACAGCTTCAATCATTGACCACGTGCAATTTCAACTTAACACCTATCAGACTATACGACATAAAGAAAATAAGTTGATTTATGACTCATGCACCCGAGTCCCGTGTCTGCTACATTATGTAATTAGGCACGTGTGATACACATGACATGTTTTTATGTCTGTGGGTTGCAAACAAACTACATTCATTTGTATCGGATGACTGGATCTGACGGAAACTGGTGCAAACTCTTGTCAGTTTCAAGTCCTGCTTTGTACTTGGACTGAATGACAGATTCCAACCACGCAGTAGTTTACTATCTCTACTGACATGATTTTTTTATTGGATCGAGCGCAGATTCAGAGAACATGTATTTTCCTAACCCAACATCTCTATATACATTCTTCATGGATAACGACTTCTTTTAGTGTATATGATTTTGTTTGACAACAGTATATGAATCCATACTGAAACGACGCATCAAGTACACAAAAAGAAGTTGTTATCCATAAAGAATCTTACTTTCTTGTGACTGACTATACTTCTAAAATGCCCATCAAACAGATCATCTTTCTGTACACACAATGAACCCTCAGCATATCAGCAAATGAAACAGCCAATCGGAAGCCGTCGTTACACTTGAGTATATATCCACCCGCTATGACTGGGTTCGGTCTCCCGAGGGTTTCGTTTCGGGGGAAGTAAACCCAAGTACAAAATATTGCACTTTTGAATCGCGATTGTACGCTTATAATTTTGTTTATTTGTTGTTTTTTAAAGCAGCAATGTATATTATATGTCATGAATAAGTGATAAATGTGTTTTAATTATGTTTGATTTCTTGGTTGCATGTGACCTTTAAGGTAACTTGAAATTTATTTATAGCTCCTTTGTACCAGAACAGTTGCTTTGCACATGTATCTATATGTATCTATGTATCTATAGCTAGAGACAGGATGTATACACTGCGTGTCTCCTACAACGGCAAGTTGTGAAAGGTGTGCGGTGGGGTAGCCTAGTGGTTAAAGTCCTCGCTCGTCACGCCGAAGACCAGGGTTCGATTCCCCAAATGGGTACAATGGGTGATGTCCCCGCTGTTATATTGGCGCTGTGCATCTTTCGCTTGGCGAGTTTAAAATGCATCCATAACATGATCTAATATATAGCCGATGTCTGTCTCTAGTTGAGTGATAATACCCGTAGTCTTTAGCCGTTGTTCTCCGATTTTATCAATATTCTTGCAATGTCACGACGGGGAGACACCAGATATGGGCTTGAAACATTCTACTCATGTGGGGAATCTAACGCGGGTCCTCGTCGTGACGAGTGAACGCTTTGACCACTGGGCAATCAAACCTAATCTGTCAGCAGGATTGGCAAAATGTGACTGCCAATAAACAGGACATGCCAGATCAGGAAGAATCAAAGTCAACTTCAACTTTGAGATACTGAAAAGTTGTGTCAAACATATATATTGAACAGCACAAAAAACGCAAGTTTCGAAAAAATATAATTTCTAGAGAGTAAGCGTTCATGTCTTCTATTTCACATAAAAAAGCCAGATGCGTTTCTTTGGCTGTTCAGTATATAAAATGAATGAGTGAGTTCGGTTTTGGCAATGTCTCAGCATTATCACGGCGCGGTACATAACACGAATGTGGTGGTAATATATATGACAATAAATATTCATTTCATCAATTCCACTCTCCCTTGATGTTTTGCAGGTTCACCTCGTTCTACGTGTTTTCTTGGGTGGCGAGGTAGCAGAGTAGTTAAAGCGTTATCTCGTCAAACCGGAGGCCCTGGTTCGATTCCACATATGGGTACAATGTGTCACCCTGTTGTTCCCAAACCCGCGTGATATTGTATTGATGAACGCGCCATAATACCATACCCATTCACCCACTCACTACTGTATAATGTACAATGACGCAAGGACAACATAGAGCGAATGAGTTGTGTTTTAAGCCGCTTCTAGTTCCATCAAATATCACGGCGTGTGACACCGAAAATGGGTTTCGCACACAGTGCCCGTGTGGACCATGCACCCCGGGAGCGAACGCTTTAACAAATCACACGTTAGAGTTTATTAATAAAGCCACACGGCAATATTCCAGTTGTATTTAAATAATTAAGTCTGGATCAGACAGTCCAGTGACTGACATCGACAGCACTGACCTACGCATTTGTGTATAATGATACGTGTCAACAAGGTAAACCAGACCACGTTAATCTCCTCCCACGACAAACACGGGTTGCTGAAGACCAATTCTAACCCACAATTTGAGGGGTCCCCGGTGTGAAAGAATGACAGATAGTTATCTGATCAGGCTCCGGTGACACCGGAGCGCCTGTTGGTACATCGATCATAGTTCGGCCCTCTGTTGATTGCAGCTGACGGTTCTGGATCAAGTCATCAGTATCTGATTACCCTGGGGGTAAATCTCAATTTCTCAAAAGCACTGCCCACGTGCACAGCGCCTTACTTTGATTGGCACAGGCTAAATAGCAAGAGATTTCAGTGGAAATCAACTGAATATATTTATTCATTTCACCATACACGGCATTAGTCAAGATGAGGGACTTGTCAACAGAACATATGGAATAAATGTCAGTGGCACAGAGTGGTCCTCTGTTTACCTCTGTGAATAGTATATCAATGATGCCAAGCCGTGTCTGCGAAACAATGAACGTGTGATGTTTTCATTTATGACATCTTTCTGTAAATACTCATTACCATTTTTAAAAAAATGGTCAGATGTAATTGTTATATCTGGGACCACATTTTCTTAGTAAAGTGTAGATTCTAGTACATTCGGGATTCGAACCCACACTGTCAGAATAAGGGACCTAATCGACAGCACACAGAATCAGCCGTCTAACCCACTCAGCCACCTCGGCTATCTACGTGGTAAATATAACATGCGTTACGCAACTTTTAAGAATTCAATATTCCAACAGCGTGTCAGCTAAATGTTGGGCAGATCTGCAGATCTCAGGCGTCTAATACGTTTTTAACGCGAGTAAACTACTGACAAACCTAGACACATCATCGGGTGAATCAGGATTCGAAGCCACTACCCAATGGGCGTAACCCAGTGCAGATGCATGAGATGTGCTGTGGGAAAGAAGCAAAGTAAAATGCAAAAGGCAGCCAGAAGGTGACTAGCTGACAAAATAATTCATTGGCCCAAAATTCGAATGTAGAAACTAAACAAAAGATCACAAAAAACAGATGAGAATATGATATTGTCGGCACGCTATAATGGACATCTCTATCAGGCCCTAATCTTGCATTATTTATAAGTGTATTATAGCTTAACAAGTCAGGGAGAGAATGATATATTAAAATACGCCATGAAAATTTAGCAGCCAATCGGGCGTGTAACTGTGGAGATTTACTGGCCCGACGGGATTCTTACTACCCACGGGCTAGAGTGCCAGTGGCTATATTACACACTGAAAAAGAGCATTGTTCCGGCCAATGTAACATAGGTGTCCCTGACATACTAGTAACAACTGAGTAACTACAATGGCGTATGTCCAGTGTTCACAAATCGGGGTTAGAAGTCTACAGCAACGATGCTTCGACTGACTGAGAGGCATTAAATGTAAATTAAATCAAATTTAATTAAATCAAATTAAATC
The DNA here is from genome assembly GCF_037392515.1 of Haliotis asinina. Lineage (NCBI taxonomy): Eukaryota > Metazoa > Mollusca > Gastropoda > Lepetellida > Haliotidae > Haliotis > Haliotis asinina. Next base: position 33,170,349 of record NC_090287.1, on the reverse strand, counting down.
AGATTTGCCTGTCGTCGTGTTCCAAATGTATAGATCCATATTATAAATCAGTCATTTGATTGTCTGGCCGAGCTTGCTGTCGTATAACACAAATATACTGAACAGAAAAAGAAAAGCAAGTTTCGAAAAAAAATAAAAATCACATAAAAGTAAACGTTCATTTTTTATGTCTGCTATTTAAAACTTGACAAAACGTTGCGTTTATCTTGTTGTTCAGTATACCAGGGTGCAACTTCAACAAACAAAATATAAGTTGATGTGGAAAAGAGACACATTCGTTGCTAGACGAGTAGGTAAATTAAGATATCTGAAATGTTTTTGAAATATATATTTCGATTTATCATCACTGAATTTATGACCCAAACATACCTTCAAGTATATTTCAATTATCACTTCATAGCTCATAAATTATAACGTTTGTTATTCACTGACTAGGGTGACACAGAGTGCTAACAATACTATCTGCAGTAGGTACGGTGGTAAATATGACAGCATACAAATTCACACCCTACTTCACATTTACTGCGGACACGCAGAGGAGGTGGGATAGAACAGGTGTGCAGTATAACCTGAAGTTGATTAAAACTATTCAAGAATCCATGGTTTTGGTGTGATTCGAAACCCAAGCTGCCCCGAGCCAGGGTATTTTCCTGTTTGATTGGATTTTGCAACAGCTGACACCTAACAGTAAAGGCATGATAGTTTATGGATGCTGTTATCTACTGTCAACGTCATCTGTTCTATATACTCATGGAAAAAATAACGGAACATGTGATTGTGCAAGTGTTCATTCTGTTCGAGGTTTCTTCACGAGTTGTATATTGCATTGTTGGTGAAATTCTGGAAAAGGATAAAGGAACACTGGTACTTTCAAGTGTTTCCTTAGTTGTTTCCATGAGTATATATTATATTACTTTCAGCACAGATATAATCAGGCGACAGGATAACGAAACATTGACCTATACCTAAACGTCTCATCGTATCAACTAAATTTATCATTCATAAAATATCTTGCCTTTACAGAATTTCGTAGAGCAGTATAAATTATTTTCTCTCAAATGTGAAGAGAGTGATCGGGTGTTGTTATCTTTATCGATACAAAAAAAAAAGAAAAAAAGAAAAGAAAAACACAAATACAAGTGACACACATTGATCATCTCTTTAATACAACGTCACTTGAAGTACATCGTCGTTTAAGAAATGGACATTGCAAAACATTTTTATTGGTTTCTAACACGACGACATATGTCTCCAAACCTTAGAAACACTTCCTTTTCCTTTTAATTCTAACCTACCATTATTGAAATTTGAGCTGAGGTAAAATCTGGTGCTGTCGTGGCTTTACATCAACATGGCTTCAATGCGAACAGGCCATGTCATATTTGGAATAGAATGTGGGCACTACATACTGTACAGAATACTCAAGTGTCATTTGCAAAATCAACACCAAACTGTTGTAAACACGTCCATTGTTCCTCCTTCGACAAAATATAATAGGTCGGTTACATGTCTCCTTGGGGATAAATCGTTAATGGCCACCGAGCTGTCAGTTAAAATGCTTCTGTTTTTGCTCATTAGCCTAATGGCATGAATCGATAGCTGTACCTAGTGTGTACAACATTGTGCCAACATCATGGTGGACTATTGCTATAAATAGTCTCAAATTTATAACGTGAAATTCCACCGTCATGTACGGTTAGACCATGGTTGTGTCGAATTTTGAAGGAACCTATGTAAACTTCATGTATTCGAAGTATTGGAGGTTTGATCTCCAAACGACGATGAATAAAGAAATACCTAGGGGATGATTATTTACTTCGAAACACCGTAAGTTCGACATATTCAACTTCGATACAACCGCATATACTGGTAACTAACTGGAACATTGCGGAATTCAACAACACACAAAAACCGATTCGGAAATCTGAATATAGCAGATGCAGGACGCTGCTTTCTCGAACATTGGGGTCGAAGAACATATTTGAGTTACATGTACACACGAAATCGGATTAAGTTTCTAGTTAGGCCAACATTCGACCATGGTATAACCAGCAACCAAACCGGCGCAGTGTGTTTGGGGAATAGTTTTGTAAAACTATTCTACTTGTTTCAAACATTAAGGAATCATGCATAACAATTGGAAAACGTTTATATACAACACTAAAATATTTGACTCTTTGATGTAAATGGTTTACTTAAACTAAAGACGAATATCTACAACGTAAACCAACGTCTGCGAACAAGAACAAAGGTACTCGCTGTTTCTGGAATTCGAGATAGATGAAACCGTATTTATGACTACATAGTAACATGGCTAGTCTAATAGTAACATGGGTAGTATACTTCGTCTAAACCAAATCTAAGAGTTTATCAATAGTTCGTGCATACCATAGTCGGTAACGAGTAGGTACAAAATACTGCATCACTGCTGACTGTGCTCGCATAATATCACGGAATGATTGCACCACAGTTGCATTAATCGTAAAAGGTTCCCATCACGATAGTGAGTATCGTTTTAGGCCGCACAGAGCAATATTCCAGCTATGCGGAGACCCATCACGACAGGCAATAAGGCATTGTAAATTGCAGGTGGGTGGTAAATACTTGATGAATCACTGAAACAGCCCACATAAGTTGACACATAGTAAGTTCTGCTTCTCTCATTGTGTACTCAGGTTCCAAAAGACGATCACTGTAAATTAGATTCGTCAACGGAATGACACAGTTCATTATTGCAGTGTTTGTATCGAGAAAGTTAATCATGTCCAATACCATAACACAGTTCATTGTTGTAGTGTTTGTGTCGAGAAAGTTGATCATGTGGAAATACCATGCACTTAAGAAAACCCGAAGTCAGTACCTGCCATAATACAATATAATCAGGTGAGGCAAAGGTAAACCTTGTTCCAAAGAAGGTTTGACCATTTCCTAGGATTCCGCCTTCAGTTCTGGTTTATCATCATCCGACAAAGAGATGGTCTCCGTGGAAGTGACCATGGAAGACAGACTCTCACATGAATCCTTGAGGTTGGGGTCAGGATGAACAGAAAGATGCTTCATTCCCGCAGTCCCCTCCTTCTCCGCGTCCAGAGAAGACTCTGCGGAAAGTTTACCGCGAGGCTTATTCGTACGGCGTTTTCTAGGCTTTGCTTTAGGTTTGGTATCACTAGGTTGTCTTTGAAGGGTTTTCTTCGGTAGATCCGGTGCCTGCTCTTTGGACGGCGAGTTGTCTTGTAGCAATGACGTAAAGGGAGTGCAGTTGTACACGGCATCAGCGGTCAGCTGTGATTCCCTACGTCCAAGACGAGAATGGTCATCATCTGTAGATTTCTGTCGCTGTGGTTTGACCCTATGGCCTGGAACTGACTGAGACTTCTTCTCGATGGATGCCTTTCTGGTGATTGGAACCAATGATCTCGATGGTCTTGCTGGTGGTGGTAACAACTTCTTGTCAAAGACAGACATTGACTTGGCCTTTGCCAAAGATGTAGCCAGCTTAGCGACTCGGTAGAATTTCGTCTTTGGACGAAGGAAATCAATTGATGCTTGGTCAAACTGTTGCTGCTGAAGCCACTCAATAGGGAGAAGATTTCTTTGTTTGTCTCGAAGGCTGAGAGAAGCCTTGCCGGTGTTTACAAGAACTCGACAACACTCTAGATTACCACTGCGGGCTGCAGTAAGGAGTGCAGAGAATCCTTCATCATTGAAGTGATCCACTTTTAGCCCCAGGCGACGGAACGTCTGGCAGAGAAGGGAAATGGCCTGATGTTGGCCGTGCCTTGCCCCATGGATCAAGGGTGTGTCACCTAAAATAGCAATCATAATCCATATTGTACTTCCCTAGGTATCATCTAGAGCGATGGTGACAGTTGTATGATTCATTATAACATGAATGATTACAGTAAACTGAAAAGATTACGAGGACGTTAACTATACACATACATCTATCGTTGTGGCGGGCGTATCATGAGGAGGTAGTTTGTTTGCTTGTTGATTTAAGCCGCATACAGCAATATTCCAGCTATATGATGGCAGTCTGTAAATAATCGAGTCTGGACCACACAATCTAGTGATCATGAGCTATGTATGCGAGGCAATGTCAACCAAGTCAGCGTGCCTGACCACCTGATCCCATGGGATGCGATGACATGTGTCCACCAAGTAAGCGAGTCAGATGACTCGCCTCTTACGATAAGCATTGGGTTGGTGAAGACCAGATCTAACCCGGATCTTCGCAGGTCATGACGTATTGATGCCAGAAGCAAATTATTAATCCAGACGACTTCAGTGGAAACGTTAGTAACAACCTGAGGTTACAGGGTCAAAACGAGGTGATAGTATTTCATGGTTCAAAGTTTGTAGAAAACGAAGGAACGTTTTTTTTTTGGTTCATTTGTCAATATCATCGGAAGTTTACTGGGGTTTGAACGTGTACATTCACATACTCGATGTTTTGGTGGAACAAGGTCAAAATATGTGTGCTACATTCATCTCTCTCCAACAACCATGTCTTCGTTCCTATTCCTGTTTTTCGATAACGTCTATTTTAAGCCACGCGTTGTTATTTATTGTCTTCACGTTATTGATCAGGTTGGCAACCGTGATATACCGCTTAGTACAGGCTTACTATTGTCAGCCTCTGGACATAAACCTAGATCACAACCTTTAATTTGGATGTTGCTTTCAGAACAATCAGTTTCTGGTGGTACGTGCAACATACTATATATGTACTGAACACCTACAAATAATCATTTCAGTATCATTGCAATTGTTTTCATATTTGGGCAATTGCTACAAAATCAAATGTTCGCTTATTTATTTGGATTTTGAAACCGTAAAGATCCGGGTTTGAGTGAGTGAGTTTAGTTTTACGCCGCACTCTGCAATATTGCAGCTATATGGGGCGGTCTGTGAATAATCGAGTCTAGACCAGACACTCCAGTGACCAACAACATGAGCATCGATCTGCGCAATTGGGAACCGATGATATGTGTCAACCAAATCAGCGAGACTGACCACCCGATCCCGTTAGTCGCCTCTTACGACAAGCATAGTCGCATTTTATGGCAAGCACGGGTTGCTGAAGGCCTATTCTACCCCTGGCCCTTCACTGGTCGATCCGTGTTTGAACTGGCACCAGATGATTGTCGTAAGAGACGAGTAAAGGGTGCTCAGGTTCACTGACTCTTGCAATATTATTTCAGTTTCACATATAACTGACTCATTAGATACTGTAACTGTATCCTGAAACTGCGGCCTTTGTCTTTGAAATAAACTAATCAATAAACCATACGTGAACGTGTGGATGCTCATGGGGGCTGTGAGGTAGCCTAGTGGTTAAAGCGTTCGCCCGTCACGCCGAAGATGCGTGTTCGGCTATCCAAGGGGGTACAATGTGTGAGGCCCATTTCTGTTGTCTTCGACGTGATTCTGCTGGGATATTGCTGAAAACGGTGTAAAAATAAACCCACTCGCTCCGAATGTTCATATGCAAATAACAACATTATAAGAGAAGATAATAATATAAGCAGCATTGCCTTTAAAATCGACGGCATCTGGGTCAACGTTGTGGTGGTGAATCAGTACGTTGATGGCGTCACAACATCCGACTTCACAGGCGTGGCTGAGTGCGGTCCTACCCTTCAGGTCACGACGGTTTATTTCCGGTACACGTTCCACCAGCATCTCCATCATATGCAGTCTCCTTGATGGATCCTGATGGAATAACATATGATCTTTAGAATAACTTAATAAAAAGTATTTCATGATAAAATAGAGAACCAAAATATCAAAGCTAATCTCAGTCAATTACAACGTCTAATACGTCTTAATGATGCAGTGAATAGCCACAGAAAATTTTCTTTTAAATCCATTTCTTCCCCGATGTCGTTCAAATTTGAAATATATGTTAATCGTACTTGTAGCCAAAATGGCAAATATATATGGAATAACATATAATAATGTGGCTTGAATAACCACAGCATCATGCTTAACACCAGGGCACCCATGGAACAGAAATACCTAACACTGGTGCAAAGGTAACTAAAACTGAAAATTGTAACGATGGAATAACATGGAATAACTCATCTGTATCACATTGCTTCAACTGCCCAAGAATAACACTAATGTAACCACGGAACAATATCACACCTTCACCACTGTAACCATGGAATAACACCCAACACTTTTACCACTGTAACGATAGAATAACAACCAACATATTCACCAATATAACCATGGAACAACACCCAACACTTTCACCAATGTAACGATAGAATAACAACCAACATTTTCACCAATATAACCATGGAATAACAACCAACACTTTCACCAATTTAACCATGGAATAACAACCAACATTTTCACCAATATAACCATGGAACAACACCCAACACTTTCACCAATGTAACGATAGAATAACAACCAACATTTTCACCAATATAACCATGGAATTACACCCAACACTTTCACCAATGTAACGATAGAATAACAACCAACATTTTCACCAATATAACCATGGAACAACACCCAACACTTTCACCAATGTAACCATGGAATAACAACCAACACTTTCACCAATATATCCATGGAATAACACCCAACACTTTCACCAATGTAACGATAGAATAACAACCAACATTTTCACCAATATAACCATGGAATAACACCCAACACTTTCACCAATGTAACGATAGAATAACAACCAACATATTCACCAATATATCCATGGAACAACACCCAACACTTTCACCAATGTAACGATAGAATAACAACCAACATTTTCACCAATATAACCATGGAACAACACCCAACACTTTCACCAATGTAACGATAGAATAACAACCAACATTTTCACCAATATAACCATGGAATAACACCCAACACTTTCACCAATGTAACGATAGAATAACAACCAACATTTTCACCAATATAACCATGGAACAACACCCAACACTTTCACCAATGTAACGATAGAATAACAACCAACATATTCACCAATATATCCATGGAATAACACCCAACACTTTCACCAATGTAACGATAGAATAACAACCAACATTTTCACCAATATAACCATGGAACAACACCCAACACTTTCACCAATGTAACGATAGAATAACAACCAACATATTCACCAATATAACCATGGAACAATACCCAACACTTTCACCAATGTAACGATAGAATAACAACCAACATATTCACCAATATAACCATGGAATAACACCCAACACTTTCACCAATGTAACGATAGAATAACAACCAACATATTCACCAATATAACCATGGAACAACACCCAATACTTTTACCAATGTAACGATAGAATAACAACCAACATTTTCACCAATATAACCATGGAACAACACCCAATACTTTTACCAATGTAACGATAGAATAACAACCAACATTTTCACCAATATAACCATGGAACAACACCCAACACTTTTACCAATGTAACGATAGAATAACAACCAACATTTTCACCAATATAACCATGGAATAACACCCAACGCTTTCACCAATGTAGCGATAGAATAACAACCAACATTTTCACCAATGTAACTGTGGAACAACACCCAACACTTTCACCAATTTAACCATGGAATAACAACCAACATATTCACCAATATAACCATGGAATAACACCCAACGCTTTCATCAATGTAACGATAGAATAACAACCAACATTTTCACCAATGTAACCATGGAACAACAACCAACACTTTCACCAATGTAACCATGGAATAACAACCAACATTTTCACCAATGTAACCAAGAGTAACACTATACCTGAAGAATCAAATGAATCAGATCTACTACCAATCAACCCTGTATTCAATGTAATCTTAGAATGACATTCGGTACTGTGACAGAAGTGTCCATTATATGTCACTCAACAAGGTGGCAAATGCAACAGCTGAAGAACACTCAAACCTCAAATCTCTCCGAAGATTTGTGGCCAATTTGACCATGAAATAACATACGACACTGCACTCGTGGAATAACATGTAACAGTAATAATTTTGGCAAATGTAATAAAAACATCACACTCTGAGGCCAGGGAATAATACAATCACACGGAGGTTTTAGTAGTGCGTATGATAGGAACATTGAAACAACCTTCCATGTAGTCAACCTAATCAACGTACATTTACCGTCGTGAATGTAACCATGGAATTACACCTATTACATCACTATTGCCTGTGTAACCAGGACATTACACCTACCACTGATCGATGTAACAGTGGAAGAAAACATCTGAGTGTATGTCGATATAAAGGTAGATTACATCACAAGACAATTGACAATGCAACCATAGATTAACATCCAACACTATGCTCAACATAAACCCTGCATACTGAGGCAGATATATACATGGATTAACACCCAAAACTAGGATGAAGGTAACCATAGAATGACGTCCAACACTTTACATGGCCAATGCACGTATATATAATCATGGAAGAACACCCAACACTATGATTAATGTGACCTTCGATAGTGGAGAATGTAACCAATAAATAACATCCAACACATTGGCCGGTGTAATTGGAATAACATCCAACATTATGACCAATGTAATTATGAACTAAAACAAGACATACCAAGTCAAATAAGTCAAATACTATGGCTGATGTGACCATAAACGAACAACAACTATAGCCAATGTAACGATCTAATTACACGTCAAATGGAATGGCATGGCCAGTGTATATTAAGGCCCATGTAACCATAAACAAACACCATACACAACAGAAAAAAAAACCCCAAAACCAAAATAACACAAAAAACCCAACAACAAACAACAACAAAAACAAAAAACAAAAACAACAACAAAAGACAAACAAAAGGAGTGTGCATGTTACTATGGGCAAATATTACTATATTACTAACACCTAATACCGCCAGTGTAACATTGAATCACACTTGACACTATGCCCGGTGTGACTATAGAATAACACTCAACACTAAAACCAACGCAATCTTGGAATTACACCAATCACTACAATAGGTGTAACGATGGAATAAAACACTACACATTGGCAAATGTGAAAATGGAATATCACCGAGCACTAGGACCAATGAAACCATGGAATAACGCCTTACACTATGGCCAATGTAATCATGGACTAACTCATATCCAATACAACATATCCAATGCATCCCTAGAATACCAACTGGTACTAAAGCTAGTGTGGCCACGGAATAACACCTACCGCTAAGGCAAATGCAACCCTGGAATAACATCTGACACTAAAGCCAATGTAGCCAAGGAATAACATCTAACACTGAGGCCAACGCAATCCTGGAATAACACCTTGCAATAAGGCCAATGTAACTGTGGAATAACACCAACCACTATGGCCAATGCAACACTGGAATAGCACCTTGCACTAAAGCCGATGTAGCCAAGGAATAACATCTAACACTATGGCCAATGCAGCCCTGGAATTGCACCTTGCACCAAGTAAAACCTACCTTGATGTGACAGGCAGCAATGAGTAAAGTATGTCCATCCTCGTTACGAGCGGAGTCCAGTTGCTCGTCGGACGCTTCAAGGATGATCCGCGTCATCTTAATCCGACCCTCTCGGAGGGCCAGAAAGAGGCGTTGTTGGTCAGTTAGATCGCTGGTCTTCTTTTTCCTCTCCCCTGCCATAGTTAGAACGGGAAGGAGCAGACGTCGAGGTGAAGTCGCTTGAGGAACACTGTTGGATCTGACTAAATACCGTCGTTTTTTCTGTCGTAGGGTATACGACGGGAATATATTATTGATCAGTGCCGTGTTGAAAAGTGTCAGTCTTGAAATGATCCAATAGTTTTCCAAATCCTTCAGCCCACGATGCCCGCAATATCCTTAGATGTTGATGGTAAGGGTTTGGCGTGACTTGGAAGAGGATGTATCTTTTGCAATGCAAACATAAACTCAATCAGATATCGTGACTGAACTGAATCAAACGCTCTTGTATCAGTGTCCAGTGGAGGAAGACTATCCGTGAATGGCGCCTTTACCTCAGAGTGATCACTTTCGTAATTCTTTTTCGCTTTTGCTAAATATATAAATGCTAAGGTGGTTACAAAACCTTTCGTTGAATTTATTAAAAGGGTGGTCCTGAAGACCTGTCACTGTTGGCTAAAATGGAATCATCGTTCCACTTTACCGTACATACCTATATACATAGTAAGTTTGAATCACGCTGCCACAAGCGACGCAGTCCCGGTCACACAAGGTGAAATCATCGCCACTGAAGTATATAACTTCTTCACCAAAACAATGGTAGAAAGGCAGTTGCTACACTTGAATGTCGTTCCTGCCGCATCCGTCGTCTGCAGTCCAGCTCTGGCCCACGAACAATTTAATGTCGTCTGCTCACTCTGACGTCAGCGTTTACTGAACACAGACCACGTGTGATCAATTATCACCCAAACAAATACACTCGTTAGCAGCCCCAAGTGTTATCCTCTGGAGACGAGGGCCGAGCTCCCTGTTACCCTTCAACATCGTCAGCCACATAAATGAAGGGCAGGAACATCATCCTGATTGCTTCATTCCACTCAACGCGGCGGTGGTGCATGTGACATTCACTTCTGATGCTACGCCATTTTACACATACGCCATTAGGAGATATTGCGGTCTCAGAGACGTGCCACTCGGTGATTAGTCACGCAAACCAGTCGCAACTGGAAGTATTTGATAAGTAACGTCACTCCGTTTGATATGCATGGAACAGGCAATGAGTCTGTTCCATGCATAGTGGAGCTATAGATGTAGTTTTCAAAGACTGACTGAGTATGGTTTTACGTCGCATTATTCCAGCATCATCACGACGGGGACACCAGAAATCGGCTTCACACGTTGTTACCATGATGGGATCGAACCCAGGTCTTCGGCGTGACTAGCGACGATTTAACCACTATCGGAAATCCTTCTCAAACCAGGGATGCGCTGTGGATTCTCCGCGGCTGTGGCAAGACGATGACGCAAGTGAGCAACCCGGATGTAGTTGTCCTGGGCTTGGGTGGTAACTCTTCGAAGGCCGCTTCTCGGTCGATCTTTGGCTGAAATGATCTGCAGCAAACGATCCAAAAGGCAAGATATGGAGCTCTGATGAACGTTGAAATGTCGGGCAACTGCAGTCTTCGACTCCCCAGCTTCAAAAGTTTCCACTGGCGGCGCTCAGTCGTTGCATGATGATATCCTCATTTTCCAGAGCAACACGTATGACAAAATTAAAAACAACGTTTGCCTTTTATAGCGATCAATACCTCATGCTTTTCCGCTTGCTTGCGCATGCATTTTCCTTTTCAAGTTTTCTTGGTGACGTTTTTGACGAATATTCCTTCAAACGCATACAATCACACAGAAATGGCGTTTTGGAAAAAAATAGTACATTTGTATTGTTTTATAGCAGTTAGAGTCCAATATTCTCAAAATCACCTGTGCTTTTCTTATTTTGAAGAATGCACATGTTGCTGTTCGATGTTTTCAGTATTCAATTTTCGGGCTCGTGATTTATTTTGTGGGCGAGTAACTTTTAGGCACGTGTGGCTAGCCAAATTTCTAAATTATTTCGAACACTGACATGAACACGACGTTAAAAAACATGAAACAATATACAAATATACATGAGGGAGTACTGCACTTTACCGGGCGCACTTGTCCAGATTTATTAACACTCCAACCCTAACCCCAAACCCTAACCCTACCGATCATAAAGGGTGCCTAACCCTAACCCAAAGGATCGTAAAAGGTACTGAGCCCGGCAAAGTGCATTCTAGCCATACATGACAAATAATGCGCATTGTACAAATTATGTACCAATAGAACTTCCATCTCCAGTTGTCTCACACCGCCATGTCGTTATTGTACAGAGTAGCTTTCCATTCGTCCACACTGAACTCTTCACAATCACAGACTGCGTTATTACAATCTTAAGGAGAGAAAGACAAAAGAGAATAATAATTCATACACATTACATGTACATGCACTTGGTATTCAAAATAAACAGGGTGACAAAATCAGGAGAACAGTTCACTTATTTTTATCCTAGATGTTCATGTGTTTCAGAAACATATCTACTGTTTTAACTTTCAACCTCGATTGTTCGATTGAATGACATGCTACCTTTGTCTCATTCCCTGTCCCTCTTTAGAAGCAAAAGTGGACTAAGAGACTGATAATATGTTATGAGTGAGTGAATTCAGATTTACGCCGCTCTTAGCAATATTCCAGCAGTATCACCGCGATGTAAATCACATGGACGTCACACATTGTTCTGATGTCGGAATCGAACCCAGGTCTTCTGCCTGGTGAGCGAACACTTTAACCAGTAGGCTTCCAAACTACCCCTAATTTATAATAAAGGGAAGAGGAATGTTTTGAAAGCTTCGATGCTGGAAATAATGACCGCCTATCCTGCTTGCCAAAGTTTTGAATGACTGTCGCTATGCCATTGCACATTTTATGAAAAGTCAACATATGTCTTTATATTTAATTTTGAAATGCCAATTTTTAAAATCAGATTAACAGCCCAGTATATATGTACAATATTTATGAATCTCCATTTGAAACTCTCAACTCTCCCCGATCCATGCTGACCTTTGCCCTATATAACTGGTCCTTGACACGTGGCTAAAAGTATCCATGTGGAAAAAATACTGATCGCGGTTACTGATATTCAGATGCTTACTTCAAGTGTATGCATCAGTTGCGGATCGGTGAGCAGGTATCGGGTATCACACCCTGGCTGGTCCTACTTAATTTAGGGGCGGTACACCTACTTCGAATTATCGCCTTTCTCCTCTCCTTTTTTCTGTAAAGGAGCGCTGGGGGTAGCTCAGTTATTAAAGAGATCTCTCGTCATACCGACTACCTCCCGGGTTCGATTTCCATGGATACATTTCTGGCCCCATCTCCACCTACACATTCCTCCTGAATGTATGTCGATCCATATGACCACTTATACATTGAACAGATTCAGATTTTATTACAGTGTGTTGCATTTGTGTGGACGAATTAGGTCTTTTTTCTTGCTGATGAAATAAGAACAGTTTGGCAGTTTTAACCACCATATGATTTCAAGTGTATGATGTTTTACAGGTATTTAAAACTTTAAGTGAGCTCAATGGATATGTGGTGTTATTACGCCTTAGGTGTAAATGTCTTTTGAGAGGAAGCCTGATCTGCGGTCTTTAAATTGAGTGATATTACTGATCAAACAATTTTGGGCGGATCAAGAAACTTTGAAGGAAGCATAATACACTAACGAAGAGAGGACTTTCCTGTACACCATCCTTGTTTTGTTTTCGGATATCTTGGTAGGGGAGGTAACTCTGATTACAATATTTTCGTACTAACCAATCAAATTGCTTGTGTCATTTCGATGACCTCGCATGACCCAAAATGGCAGCATCCATATGAAAATATCTATACCTTACGTGGCACAACCGGAATTCTTTACGTATTTTGCGACCTCACGGCAGATTATCTTCTCCAAAGCTATTGCACCACATTAGTGCAATACTTCAACAAGTGAACATATTGCAACTTTCCGAATTTCAGCATGGGAAACGCATCGTAATGATGCGGACATTACTCAGCTGCAACCACCTTCAGATTCTTCTTTCATTGAATGGTAAATCATTTGTAGCTTTTGTTTGTTGTTTTGAAATAATGTGGATTAGAGATGTATGTGATTTGTGACGGTTTGCTAAATTTAACTTCTTTCAGCAGGTGCACTCGTATCGAATAGTGGTAAAAAATAACCGTTTCATAATTGTTTTACTACGATGAACATGTGGAAAATGACCCAGACGACAACTAGTCAACTGGACATTTTTGTCTTCGAGTTATGGTTGAGACGGCCTTAACCCCTCATGTTGTATCCAGGAGTCAGTTTGGAGAGGGAGAGGGCACTAACATCTATACAACCTTGGCCTCGTCATGCTTTGGTGATTTTGTAAAGCATTTGAGTGTGGAGCTATATGTCTATATCAGTGTATATCTTTTGTGATCACACAAGTCATTCATTTCCATGCAAACCAAATGGTTGGCTGATGTTTTACCTTAAAAAGTGTGGTAGAATGTAGTTCATCGGGTGCAGCAGCAGTCAGTGATGCAGAGCATTTATCTCACCAGAGCACCCCAGCTGTCTTACTGTATTGCTTATAGCTTCATGCTTCACAGATGTCTTCTTTGTAGGTAAACATTCCTTTTTGATCCTTAATGTTTGGGGTTAGGCTTTGGCCCCCTTTACGATCTTTAGGGTTAAGGCCTGGGGTTAGCATTTAGCCCCCTTTATGATCCTTAGCGTTAGGGTCTGGGGTCAGGGTCTGTCGTCCTTTATTATCCTTGAGGTCAGGGTTTAGGGTTTGGTCCCCAGTAAGATCCTTGGGGTTAGGGTTAGGCACCCTTTATGATCCTTAGGGCCATGTCTTTCCTCCATCATTTGCTTTTGAACATTTTGTGGAAAAATTTGAACCTCCAATCTCCACGGGGCGGTGGGGTAGCCTACTGGTTAAAGCGTTCGCTTGTCACGCTGAAGACCCAGGTTCGATTCCCCACATGGGTACAATGTGTGAGGCCCATTTTCTGGTGTCCCCCACCGTGATATAGCCGGCGTAAAACTAAACTCACTCACTCACTGCAATCTCCCCAAAGCCAAGAGTAATTTTATTTTAGCAGGGTGTGAAAAACTCTTCCTGCTTTAATGTTCGCCATATGTTGCTGATTGGTAGAGATGTCTATTATCAATGGGATCATAATGATTGTACTATGTCATGTGTCCCTTCCCTATAATTTGAGCTGATATTTGTGAAGAAAAAAGGTTTGTATGAAATGAACTAGTTATCTCTTTAGATGTTGCTAAGTGAGACAGGTAACTTTTATTCTGATTCTGATTGTGATATTTGCTGTTGTGCAGACAAATGGAACGGCCTAACATTGATAGCTTCCTTCAATTTTAAGTTGTGGATGTCATGATAGCAGCCAAGATGTACACATTGATCACCAGTCATGCTTTCTTCTGTTTTTGAGAAATATTATAAGTTGTTCACTGGTCATGAGTGGGCCCATGGGTCCCGAAGGGCAAGGGAAACATAACAAACATCGAGGGTACCTCAACCCATGTTCCACGAGAGACCAATGAACAATGTATTTATCTAACCGAACACTTCAATGTTAATTTTGAATAGTTCAGCATACCTGTGAGAATGAAACAATTCCAATCTTGCATCTTGCTGTTTTTCTCGCAGGTATTGTCTTAGTAAAGTAATTTCTCTTCTTAGTATTCACACGGACTAAAAGTTGTTAACGTTTTGTCAAAAGTATTTTATTGGAATGTGAGGCAAATATTTTCGTAGCCATGGCTATATTTTGCTGATGATACAAGCAAAAGCAGATTTAGAGTTGTCTCCTTTCAGTTGTCTTGAATTCGCAAAGCATTGGTAATTTCCGTAGATCATACGTGAGTCAATGTTATTCATCTTCAAGACAAAGTAGTGCAACCATGAAGTACCGAATGAGCTGCCATTAGAAACGAGGTGCATTCTAATGCACCTCGCTTGAAAGCAGGGTACATTGAAAATAATAGAATCAGCCAATCAGAAAGCAACATTTATGTGTGAGGTCCGATAAATTAGACTGCCATCTCTGTAAAGATCCAAGCTGTTTCAGGCCCCTTAAATCAGTTTGCTTGTGGTCGAGAGCACCTTAATCTGCTTAATAATAATAATCCATGTTCATAATGTGCATGTATCCACGCTCGGAAGCATGCATAATAAAGCACATGAGAATACATTCATGATATATACAGAATTAAGAAAAGCTACAACTGAGTAGATGAATAATGTATGGTAGTTGAGAAAGGCTATTGATGATAATGTTGAGCACAGAGATAAGTTTTCATATTTACGTTAATACTCCAGAGATGTAGAGTGTCTCAGGTCAAGGTGTAGAGAGTTCAACAAGACTCTGCTATGTAGGAGGAGAAGTTCTGCTGCCAAAGGTTTTAAGTTTGTAGTTGGGAAGGTGTTGTTGCTGAGAATGAATTTCGTTAGGTGGCCATTGGGGGTTGGTCAGATCTGTAAATGTGTAATGTAGAGTGGAGTGTGGCCTTGAATGGACTTGTAAGAGAGGTACAGTGTCTTGAATTGAATGTTGACTTTTACAGGTAACCATGGTAACCAATGAAACTGCTTTAGAATTGGGGTAATGTGAGTGTGTGTAAAAGTATGGCTGATGATGTGGGTGGCTGTATTTTGCACTTTTTAAGTCAAGTAGAGTGTCAGAGAGGCTAGTATAGAGACTGTTGCATTAATCTAGTCTGCTGGAATTGAGAGCACAGACAAGGCAGCGAGCAGATTTTGTGGTGACAAATGATGAGAGAAGCATGTTCTGCATAAGTTGTTTATCTGTGCCTCCATGTAGAAAAGAGTCAAAGAGTCTTCTTTCATGGTCTCTCTCTTGACATTTTTAGCCAAATAGTTATTATCCAGGTGAAGCTGCATGACGTTTTGGTTCTTTGGTATTTTTGAGAATGTTCTTTCTGGTGACTCAGATATGTTCAAGCAATCATTAAGACCAGTACGTTTTTTTGCAGCTACCTTATATTGTAAAGAGGGTGCCAAAGAGGTTTTATAATCCACAATGAAAGTGACAAGAGCCTTACTGATTGTGGGTTTGCTGACTACCTTACAAATCCACATGCAGTTAACAGAAGCGCAGGGTGTACAGTATGACCAGGCAAGAGCTCAGTCAGATGGAACAGGTGCAGGCAGACACAGAGATAGTTCCTATAGAGAGGATGATGAGGATGACCCTTATGATGATGATTTTGAAGAAGATGAAGAAGGTAGGAAGTCTTTACCTACTGAGAAGCAGGCTCCAGCTGGTTCCCTATCTGCATCTCAACCTGCCTCCCAAGCCTCCTCCCAAGTCTCGTCCCAGTCCCAGCCCCATTCCCAGCCTGATCCCAGGCTTTCCCAGGCTCACCAGGCAGCTCAGCATAAACCACCACCTCTACCTCCACCTCATCAACCACCACCTGTTGATCACACCCATGTCCATCCAGTGCATCAAGAACCTCATAATGTACCTAGCAAACAATCCCCCAAGACCCAAAGCCCAGACCACACTGCAAAGGAAGTCCCTCCTGCAGGCCAGGTATCACCAGATCATGTACAAGGAAGCCCATCATCCTTAGAAAGCTCCCACCCATCCCAAACAGCAGATCCTGCATCTCAGTCTTCGCAAAGTTCTCATTCTTCTCATGGAATACCTGAATCTTCTGAGGGGAACTCTGACGGGTCGCAATCCACCTCCTCCTCCCACTCCTCCCACTCGGACATCCCTCCACTTGAACAGTTACCCCAAAGTTCTCACCTCCCAGATGGACAAAGAGAAGATGCACAGCTTCAGCAGGGAGATACTGGTGGTGCAGGAGAACCTTCATCACAGGCATTAGGAGCAGGTGAGTTAGTTTTCTATTGTTGTACTTTCAAGTTTTTTAATCTGCAGTATTCTAGATATATAACATACACTCTAGAGGTGGAAAATCTTGGCTTGTGTCTCTAAGGTGTTACTTTCCTAGAAAACATTGTTTAAATTTAGCAAAGCTGACAGGCTAGTTGCTGAATGTTTTGAAAATAATTTACTATTTGGTTTGTAACACAATTACTTCCAGTGTCTTCTTGTTTTGTTTTTTCTCAGTGGCATTATCTTAAGCTCTTAAGGAAATGATTGTAGTTAAACAAGGATACATAACCATTACGTTAAAGCGTTTGTACCATTTGTTTGGATGTAGAAACAATTCTTTTTTAGGCCATGTTAGACCTGGTAAACTTCACGAAAATGCTTCCTGAATGACATATTCATACCTATGGTCAGAGTTGTGATTGTTGAAAAAGTCAGTTGAAGATACAGATAGAACATGGTACAAGGGCATCAGTTGAACACAGAGAAACTCGTCAATGTACAGGTTTTAACTTGGGAATTGTCTATTTTATGTTGTTTAACCAGTCTAAGACAGCTGTTTCATTTCCACATATTTTCTTATGCTGTGTATGTGATGTATACAGTTCTAGCTTTTCAGAGCTTTAGCATGATGAAGCTTTTTAGAAATGTTCATCTGTTTTTGAAACATTGCCATTTCCATGAAAAAACTAACATTGCTCATAAAACATTCTATTATTCATCTACCTAGCAGATAAGAAAATAAGATAAGATTTGTGTTTTCTCAAACATGTTGAAGAGACTGAAACTATACTGACAGGCAGTGATGTAAAGGAAACAATATACAATGCATGATGTGAGCTTTAACAATGTGAATTAGTTTCAGTTTAGTTTGTATCAAGTCATGATCAACCCCTTCAACCAGGATATCAACATGGTCAACATATATACGAATATGTCAGACACTCACATCCACACAAATCCATTATGACCTGATACAATGTGTAACAAGAGACACACATACTATCTGTCTTACACGTCTTAATTATTTTAATGGGAATGTTATCCAGACTTGGTGGTAACATGAAATCAATGTCTGTGTAGATCAAGCTACATTAGGATGATGATGATGATGATGATGATGATGATGATGATGATGATGATGATGATGCCTATTCATCTGCATTAATGGTTCATTTAGAAAAAAAGCAGTAAACAGAATATCATAGTGTGCCTGACATGCATAAAGAGAAACGGCAGTTATCATATGATGAGGATTGCATATCAACTGTCTTCAGATCAGTACCTGGAACTCAGCATGCCCAATTTACAACAAAGAACACAAAACACTGGAACGCCTGATGAACTGAAATTACACAATGCAAGGAATCTACCAAGAATATCAGAGTCTGTTTCACATAATATTGTCTACAACAGTAATGAAGCTGGACAGTTACATCAAGACATGAGTGTGGTAGAAAGTGCTCATCCATTGCAGCATGAACATGTTGTTACAAGTTCAGACATTCACTCTAAACAAAAGAAATTTCCACAGCAGCATTATGCAGATTTTCATTCAGAGCAGCAACAGGGTGTGCGCGACTTCAGGAATGAGGAAGATTTGAAATGGCAGACAAAGACAGAAACGAAGCAGGGTCAAGGTGTGTCGCTACCTGGCATGCAGGGTCTAGTCCACAAGTACATTCTGCTACAGCATCAAGATGATTCACCCCGACAGACCAAACAGACTGTTGAACAACGCCATGATCTCTACTGGAGACTGCATACACAGGAAGACACTATCCAAAACATGGCTGTGTCTCGGCACAGCCTTCACTATCAAACACATCAAAAACATCATAATGACCAATTGCCAAGTCATGATCGACATCAAAATTCTGCTCTGCATGACAAGGTCTTCATGAGTATTCCCCGTATCAAACATCATTTTCAGTTACATCTTGAGAAACCAGATGAACATGAAGACAACAAACCCTGTGTGGCGTGTGAAAGTAATCCAGATGAGTATGTTCGCTTCTTGAAACATCAACTGCATGATTTACGTTCACGAAGGCAACAAGTCGGTGCTGAACATAAGAGACAACAATGGCAAGATGTACACGAGGATCTTAGGCAGAAACTTGAAGCGAAAGAGCATGGATCTTACAAACGCTCACAGTGGACCAACGATGACAAACAAAACTCACTTCAGACAAAATCTGCCCTAGAAGTCGTTGGATTGGAGCCTGATGGTCAACTTAGGAAACAAAGTCTTAGGCAGAAACTTCGAGTGGAGAAACGTGTCATACAACATACACAAAGAACAGAATTTGACATAGAACACCCTCCAACCCCTTCAGGGACTAGATCTGACAGAGAACACTCTCTTGGGACCAAATTTGAATTAAAACACCCTCTGGAGACCAAAGCTAATATAGAACACACTCTGGGAATTAAATCTGACAAAGCTTTACTGGGGTCTGAGGGTCAGCTTAGGACTCAAAGTTTTAGGCAAAAACTTCGAGTGATACAACGTGCATCATCCAAACACTCACAAAGAACTGAATCTAACAGAGAACATGATCTAGCGACCAAATCTGACAGGGAACACCGTCTAATTACCCAAGCTAAAATAAAACACTCTCTGGTGACCATCACAGAAGAAGATGGATTGGGGTCTGGTCAGCTTAGGACTCAAAGTCTGAGGCAAAAACTTCAAGTGAAACAACGTGCTCCATACAAACATTCACAAGAGACCATCACTGACATAGAACACTAACAGGGTAGTACTGCTGGCACGAACTCAAGCAAGGCTTAGAACATGCTTAAGGTAGCAGGACTGGCTCATTACACTCACAAAGGACCAACACTTGTATGGAAGACAGATAGGTACAAACACAGGCATAAAGCACACAAACATTGCCATTGGCTTTAACATAGACCAAACTGAACTAAGGTCTTAGAACATGTCCCAGATCCATAGTCTTAAGGTAAAAAGAAATTGAATGATAGAATCACTCAAAACAACAATGTCTTAAATCAACATGCATCCCAACAAACAGACCCACAGCAACAGCTATCAGACCAGTACAAGATGACTTATATCTTCATCAGCAACTGAATTATTGTTTTTCTCAAACCACAATTTTTATGGGGAAAGATGACTGAGGACAGTGAAGTAACCATCTATAGCCAAAAGAGAAGCAAACTGTGAAACTGATATTCTGGAGGGACATTTACAGTAAGAAGAGAAAGGAAAAAAAACCCCAGAGACTGTTAATCTGAATATACTTTTTGTCACAAGATTATTACTCTGAGGAAGAAAAATTAACATTAAGAGAACATCTTTAAGATATACGCAAACTGATCATAGAAATGCCGCTGATCCCATATTAATGGACACATCTGTTGTGGCACAGTGGCAGGAAGAGACCGCACGCTCTATGAGGAGGACGGTGGTCTTATGAGGCAAGAATATGTTTCTGTTACAGATGGCAACTTTGAAGATCATGTTTCCAAGACAACTAGCCGATATTCTGGTAAAACTGATGAAGAAGAACAATGGAACTATGTTCCTGGAATGAAGAGGCAACGGTATATCTTCACCGAGACTAAGAGACAAGATGACAGACAGAGTCAAGTAAGATCAGAGGAGGAAGATGAAGAGTCTTGGGAAACACTGGAAGAGATTAATCCACTGACCCAAGAAGATTATGAACAGAAGGTTCTAGAGGAAGATGACCAGAAAGTAAATCTTATTGAATCTGATGATGAGGAAGACACTGGCTATATTCCAATAAAGCAGAGGCAGTGGTATACTGACACCATAGCACCAAAGTCCTCAAGGACAGCCAAGGACAAATCACAGAAGGTACAGGTTGAGCATCGACTAGAGAAAACAGCAAAGCCACTCACACCTGAAACATTACCTAGGCCCTATGACAAGAAAACTATGGACTTATCTACTGTGAAGCGGATCTATACTACCACCGAAACAACCTCCAAGAAGACTCAGTTGCTGTTCAAACCTGATGAGTTTGGATTTATTAAGATGACAACATACATTCAGAAGATCCTACCAGATGGAACAGTCCATACCGAGTTCTGGACAGAGGTTGTGGAACACTTCCCTGAGCTTGTTACACACAAGGATCAGTTGATTGCTGAAATGGCACGGCTGAAAGGTGAGGGGACGTTCATTGTTGATGGGCACGTCCTGTATAGAGTAGCAGTGGCTGCATTCCTCAACAGATGTTACTCATGTGCTTCAGTCTGTCATTTCTTGGTGTGGAATAAGCTCAGGGTTTATTAAATCTTAGACAGACTGGGTTCCATATATTTCAATTCACATCTTCATCATGTTCACGGAAGATTGTGTGTAAAATACTAACAGAGAAAGTTAAAATAAGTCATCAGAAGTTGTGCTACTTCTGGTCCCAGGATATGGTGAGATAAATCCTGACTATTTCCACAGTCAGAGCTCTCCCTAGCAAGGACTCCACGTAACCATAGCAACACTCAATACATTATTCTATATAGTAGGGCTGTGTACTGGAATAAGAAATGCAAT
Source organism: Haliotis asinina (assembly GCF_037392515.1). Lineage (NCBI taxonomy): Eukaryota > Metazoa > Mollusca > Gastropoda > Lepetellida > Haliotidae > Haliotis > Haliotis asinina. The sequence goes on along the minus strand of NC_090287.1, from coordinate 33,148,327 downwards.
ATGTTGTGATACAGGTATGTAATGTGATACATAAGGTGATGTATTGGGGGCTAAATTGTTTTACTTATTGTACATGCAGATCCTGTAAGTAACTATTGCAACAACGACAGCATGACCTGTCACTATGATTATTAAAGTTATTATAACAGGGGAGATAATTATGTGAGTGAAAAACGCACAATTCCACTGTTTTATCTGTGAATGATAATGATACAATCAATTAAAACGTTTTTGCATGTTTCCTACCCAATATTTCCAGAACGTAGATGTTGCTATACATCATACTTCCATGCAGTCCTACTATATAGGTGGAGATCAATAAAAACTAATGATAATCATACTATATAGAAAGTGCAGGATGAGTGTAATTGTTACAAGATTACATACTTACAAGTGAAATATAATATTATCTGTTCTCATGAGCCTAACTCTTTTTGACATTACAAGGGACTTGCATGAGCGCATGCATGTTGAAATGCATGCTAACAGTTCACCTGTAGGTGCTCTGTAGAATAGGCATAGTGGGAGCTCTGACTTATGTGATCGGTGTTGTGTATGTCTGCACTTGCCATGTTAACTGTCTGCACTTGCTGATGTCATGGTCAGTGTGTCCGTTGGTCAGTGACGTGATTTTTCTGCACCACTCAATATCTCGCTTTGGAACAACTTTAGTATTGTCTGATTACATTAATGACTGGTATGGTAATTGCTTGTAAAATTGTAGTTAGTCCTCGTTGTATATAATAGGTACTATCAAGTAGTAATGGCTCATTATAGTATGACAGTAATCTATGGTATCCTGTAGTTTTGGTAGTATAGAATTAGAAGTTGTCTATAGTCCTGTTAGCTGAATAGAATCCTGTAATGTCATAAGTGCCGTACGTTAACATTAACATACGACTATCTTAGTGCTAAGAGAGCTTTGAAAATCTAGGCCCTGGTGTTCTGGTAGAGTAGAAGTAATCTATAGTCATGGTATTTGAATAGCATCTTGTAGTGGCAGTAGTGTAGAAGTACTCTGTGGTTGTGGTAGTTTAGTACTATCCTGTAGTGGTGGTAGTGCAAGAATAGTCCACACTCATGGTATGGTCCGTTTGGCACAAAAGCGGGCCAATGAATTGCAGTCTAGCTCAAAAACTAATAAACATAAAATGCTCAATGAAACACTGATCATAATCAAAACATCATACCAACTCTGTGAGTTTTTTTGCAGACTTTTTGTCCAAAAAGTAAATAGGTTTAAGAAACTATCATTAGGATATTGACACTTTTCACAGTTTCTTACAGGGGAGGAGTGCAAAGAAAGGCACAGCCAGGTGTTTGAGAAGCATGTGCACAAGTCTGCAGTCTGCACTCCTCCCTCATAACAAGTAGTGACCTGGGTCAAAATTTTGGTGATAGATTGTTAAACATCTTTTTTATTTTTAGGACAAAAGTTCTGCAAAAACCTCTAAGAGTTGGTATAAATTACGATCAGCGTGTCATTGAGTATTTAAATCGACTATAGTATAACACTATTAACAGTAATATACACTGATGGTAGACTAATACTGACAGTAATCAGCAGTCATGGTATTCTTATTTGAATCAGTAATAACTTATCATTAATACGTTTAACAATGTTTGTGAAGTCATCATGATTATAGTGCTGTAATACTACACATAGATATCTGCATTATATTTCGCAGTTGTACTTGTGTGTAGTAATAGTGGTATTGAGTATGATGGTCAACATGGCGTCTATCCATACACCATCCATTAGCCTCATTAGATTGTAATGGTATAGAGATTCAAAAGAGTTCTGTATAGCAAGAACATTCTTCTTTACAGAGACCATGTTGATATTTCATGTTTGACGTGCTGAAGAGACATACTCTATTGTCATTTTTAATGTCAGTGTCAAAGAGGAATACGAGCATGATGAGAGACTCAATCAGTAGATTTGCTTTTAATAAGCTTGTGTCAGTGGATCTAACTATCATTGGAGTGATGGTTTGGCACATACCATGTATGGTACATCGAAGATAACATGTCATATTTGAGATTACACTTTCTTTGTAAGACCTGTGAAGGTCCCGGGGTAGAATAGGCCTTCAGCAACCCATGCTTGCCATAAAAGGCGACTCAGCTTGTCGTAAGAGGCGACTAACGGGATTGGGTGGTCAGGCTCGCTGACTTGGTTGACACATGTCATCGGTTCCCAATTGCGCAGATCGATGCTCATGTTGTTGATCACTGGATTGTCTAGTCCAGACTCGATTATTTACAGACCGCCGCCATATAGCTGTAATATTGCTGAGTGCGGCGTAAAACTAAACTCACTCACTCACTTTCTTTGTAAAGTACAAATTCTATTATATTTTGGCTGAGTTCCATCCAGGATTCAAATGAGTCAGGCACCTAATCACCAGCACTCAAAATCAGCTGCCTTACCCACTCAGCCACCGTGACCTCCTTGGCAGTCGGACAACCAGTAGTCCAGATAAGGGCATTGTGTAATCATGATACATTAAGGGCTTTTTCATATTTATGTCACATGATGTGATATTCATATCTTGTATGTGTCATTTAGTATCAGAGTTTGGCCTAATGACTCATCTTTTCTATGATGTTACAAACCTTTTAGATATTAGCAATGATGGTTTTCTTGCTGTATTTTTATGGTGATTCTCACAGTACTACTGTGCAATGCTGCAGTCCTGTTTATGGTACAGCATGCTACGTGTATGTACCATGGATAATATAGTGATAATATAATAACTGTTCTGTATCGGTACAGGCCTTGAGAAGGTGCCTCTTGATGAACCATTGATACTATTTTGTATCGGTACAGGCCTGATGATGGTAGCTTTTTACAAACCATGGCTACCATTGTGTACTGGTACAGGCCTTGTGATGGTAGCTCTTGATGGACCATGGCTACTGTTGTGTATCAGTACAGGCCTTGTGATGGTAGCTTTTGACAAACCATGGCTACTATTGTGTACTGGTACAGGCCTTGTGATGGTAGCTCTTGATGGACCATGGCTACTATTGTCTACTGGTACAGGCCTTGTGATGGTAGCTCTTGATGGACCATGGCTACTATTGTCTACTGGTACAGGCCTTGTGATGGTAGCTCTTGACAAACCATGGCTACTATTGTGTACTGGTACAGGCCTTGTGATGGTAGCTCTTGATGGACCATGGCTACTATTGTGTACTGGTACAGGCCTTGTGATGGTAGCTCTTGACGAACCGTGGCTACTATTGTCTACTGGTACAGGCCTTGTGATGGTAGCTCTTGATGGACTGTGGATACATCATACTATTGTGTATTGTTACAGGCCTTGTAGGACATAAAGTAGGCTCTGTATTTGCATAGATAAAGCTCTCCCTGGGCTTCCAAGATTAATGTTCTGTGTAGAATAGGGAAGGATTCCTGCTTCTTGTGAAATGCTGGTTATATCTGATAAGACATATATTATACACAGAATGTACAATGCATCAATACAACCCTACTGACGGTACAACTTGTTACACAGATACAGATACTGTAGTGTATTTATACAACTGACAGGTGCTTGTTCTTCCAAGTACATATGATAGTATTTGCCATGTGATGCTATTGATTCTACTGCTACACCTGGAGCATCTGTCCTCATCTTTTAACTACATCACAGACGACAATTCATCTGTCTTACTACACAACTTTGACACTGACTATTCAAATCACAAACAAATTATTAATCAAGAAAGTATAGCATCAGAACCAGGATTGATACAACAGTGTTTATTCCCATGTCTGTTCATGTATGAGTTATTGAGTAGTTGCATTTTTTTAGGAGTAACTAGCATATTTGCTCCTTATCTGGAGCCCTGTTATTATGTTTATCATTATTATTAACACCGTGCATGTATCAGTGATGTATTGTCAGTCTTGCTAGTGAAACACTATTGTTGAAGTTACTACAAACATTTTTTTTATCTGATGTAAAAGTAGAATAAAAATGTATATCACCATTTATTTTGACACTCCTGTCCATAATTCTGCAAAGAAATGGTTAGAAAGAAGGTTTACAGTTGGTAGTGCAATATTGCACATGATTTGCATACTTTGAACCTGTGGACTTTGAGGTCGCTAAGTGGTTAATGTGTTGCATTGTCAGACCAGAGACTCAGGTTCGATTCTCGATATGGGTATACCATGTGAAACTCATTTCCTCTGTCTGCTGTACTTTCATGATATTGCTGAAATATTGCTAATAGCGGAGTAAAATCATACTTTGAAACTCACTTGAAACTTGTAATAAACTGCTAAACACGACTGATACAGAATTCATCAGATTTCACTTTGGGTATTGTTGTATGAAACACCAGCTTGACTTTAATGTGCTGAATGATACGAAACTCTAGTCATGCCATACATCATTTGTCATCACTGACAAAATCAGCCTTTTTAGTGTATATCATCACCATATTTGACTAGAATATAGTTTAATTAAATTCAAATAAAGCTCTTATGGATAAAGTTTTCAAATGAAAGAATCTTGTATCGATCCGCATAGTGTTCGTTGTGTTATGAGCAATTGTTAGTATACTGTTCATAACAGACTTACGAATATCGTAGTACTACGAACGCTTTGTGAATCGCACCCCTGGGCCCAAGAAACTAATGCAGTCTGGAAATTAAGGGAGCTTAATGCAAACTCACTGAGAAATATACAAACTGTCTTCAATTCGGATCGTCAATGTCCTTCATTCTGTATAAATGGGGTTTACTGGGTGGTCAGTACATTCAGTTTATTCCAAGCATGGGTACCGTAATGATGCCATTTCATGGAGACCTGCCACGGCACTGCTCTATTGTTACAGAAAGTTGCGTAAGTATCACTATATAGAAAGTATACAGTGAGATATTTATCAGAGAAATCCTGAGACCTATTTTTTATTACTTGGTTTATAGATTCTGCTGACCTGAAATGTGAAGAAAGTGGGAAAAAAATAATTATTTTTATATTGTTGTTTTTGCCAATATGTGCCGCTGCCGTGATAAAAATGCAAAAACATTAACACACACACACAAAAAAATAAATAAATAGCATATCTTACCTTTTAAATATTCACTGAAACTATTTTATGCCTTACAAACAAAAATTACACAAATCATATCTGTGTTTAAATAACATCTCCATGTTTCCATATTTCGCCCATCCCTTACCAACTTCATAAGTTTTGTTAAAAATCTGTAAACCAAGTAATTAAAAAATAAAGTCCTAAGGGAGTAAACCACTAAATAACTCAATTAGTTTGCATGGATCCCTAAACTCTTGCTAAGCAAATGACCTTATATACTACTCAAAACAAGCAATGCACATTAACTATAGTCACATGAACAAGACATAATCAGGTGTTTGAGAAAATCTTTCTAGTATATATCCCGCAGTGTTTGAAATTAAGGTTCTTGGGTCCTGACTGTTTTCTGTTGTAGGATTATGATTAATCCGGTCAAAGTACATCTTCATGTTTTAATATGGGGTGTTAGCCAAGCTGCTAAGTCACTCAAGGCCTGGGTTCGATTCCCAACTTGGGTATTATGCATGAAGCCCATTTTGATTTCCTCTACTGTGATATTGCTGGAATATTTGGAATCTGCCTTTAACAACCTATGCTTACCATGGAAAGCGACTGCTTGTCATAAGAGGTGACTAACTTGATCGGGTGGACAGGCTCGTTTATTTCGTTGACGCATGTCATCGGTTCCCAGTTATGCTGATCGATGCTCATTCTGTTGATCATTGGATTGTCTGGTTCAGATTTGATTATTTACAGACAGCTGCCATATAGCTGGAATATTGCTGAGAGTGGCATGAAAATAAACTCCCTCCCTGGAATATTTGCTAAAAATGTTATAAAATCCAACTCACTTGATCATTTGTTTTAATGTCAGATCTATGACAGGGACGTAGACTTAACTTCAGACACTGTCACATATAGATGTTGAAAGCATATTAACAAGTCATACTGGTAACAATCCTGCATTACCACTTTCAGATGCCTGCATGACAGTGTGAAGCGTCAGACACTGTGACTATGGAAATACCTCACTTTTGCTGCCCCACCCCCACCATATTGCAGTGTTATGCTGTGTTTGCCCTTACCACCTGTGCATATGTGTAATGCAGTGTTGTGCAGTGTTGCCTGTATTTCTGATGGCGTTATGCTGTTTACCTGTCTCCTGTCTTATGGTGTCATAATGCTGTTTTACCTATTCCCTGGGCTGTATCTGTTGCACCAATGTTTTCCCCATTTCCATGTTTCCTTGTTATTTTTTATAAAGGTGTTTTTTCTTGTGTTTATTGAAACAGTACTTTTCCACAGTATTTCATTCTTCACACACTCATGCACATATGTCATTCGTTAACATAGAATCGTTATCAAATTGAAGTACATGTATTCAGATTGATACCTATATACCTATATATCATATATATATTTATGACACCTTAATATTAACAAGATTATTTCACAAACTTGTGTTACTGATATGCCTACCACTGTGTGTGACATTAGAAATAAGTAAATAGTTTGCATTAAATTAATCCATGGAAGACCAACATCCCAATCCACAAAGCATTCGTAACATTTAAAAGTGTAAAGTGTTTACTCGTCACAACAAAGACCCGAGTTTGAGTTAACATGTGTGAAGCTCATTCCTGGTGTCCTCTGTTGTGATACTGTGGGAATGTTGCTAACAGCGGCTTTAAAACTAAACTCACTCACTCACTCGCTTGTAATATTGCAACCAGCCATAACAATATTGCCTATCAAAGACTTAAGAATGTTGATATGCTATGAACATGTAAATCAGGACTCATGTTGCTTCTCCATGAACTGCTTGTTTGTTCATTGACGTACTTGCTTGATACCAGACCTTCTCACCTGATGACACTAATTAAGGTCAAGTGACTCTATTGTGTCAAGTGTTGGGAATGGGTTAAAATCTCAAAATTGGTGATTGCCTCATTAGGACCTGTCAAACATCGAAAACAAATGGTTAGCATCATGTATCGAATTCTCCTGGTTATGATTGTTAATGCACAAAAAGTCTTGAAGAAACATGTAATTCTTTGGGGTTTGGGGCAAATTGCGAAAAATGCACATACAAATTTTGGTATGTTAGGAACATAAATTTCCTGGAGTCTTTAAGATAAATTAATTCATGACAATGAATGTGCTTGTAGTGCTGATGAAATGTAACAGACAAAACCAACCTTGTGAACAATGTTGTTCATGCTAAAAGCTGACAAAATATTGTTGTGATTGATTAAGAGAAAATATCATTGATTGCTTGGTCGTTAAGTCATTGTGACCAATCTTTGAACTTTTCAATTAATCAGACCCCCACTAGTTGTGTCCCGTACTTGCTACAGTATCTGCACCTGTTATGCATTCAGTGTATTCTTGTTCAAATAGCAGGAAGACTGTTACAGGCCTTCGCTGCGGCGCATTTTGCAGCCATGTCAGACCTCCAGATGTGTAAGTGTTCTACAAATGTCACACACTGTATTGGTAGTCAGCTCTCTAGTCACCTGCCAGTACAACTTGTGAGGAGACATAGCTTTGTGTGATCATTTTCTTTTGTTACCTGGCTATGTCATCCTCAAAGTCAAACATGAGGACAGCAGTTTGATTCTCAATGTTCCTAATACAAATCCTTCATTGGAAGCAAAAAAAACTAACAGAAAATCCTCTCCCCCCTAAACTAAATACACAAGTTCATTATTTATCATCATGTATCAATCTGTGAAATGATCTGGAAAAATTGAATAAAACCATTATCATTAGTACCTTTTGCTTATACCAGTTGAGCTCAGTACCTATCCAACATTTCTGATACCTTTTCAGCCTCCTACCTTTTCCTAACAACTTTAACCAGAGTGATGTTTTCCATGGGAAAGGATTCATTACTTTAACAGTATCCCTTTATCTTGACCACAACCCTCTCCTATTTTGAAAAAAAGAGCAACAGAAAATAATTATTCCTTTTTGGTATCTTGTTGGACACTTTACAGCAATTAATTGTGAGGAAAATATGAAAGAATTGTGTGTTAAGCATTTACTGAAGGTTAAGCTCAAGGACCAATAGTTTGCACTTGATTGCTCACTATAATGTTTCTTGATTCCATGGTAACCAAGAACGTCTAGCAGATTGCTTAATTTGTCGAAAATATTGACCTAGTACACCAGCATGTTGAGGAAGACATTATTAAAGTAGTCCAGTTTATTGATTGACACGTCCAGACACAGACGTTGGGCAACTGTGACACTGTAATTGATCCATCTTTTCATGATGGTGATATTGTAAGATTGTACTCCTTAATGGAAAAGTCAAATTACTTGTGTTATCAGATGAGGAAGATGAGGATCTGTCTGTAGAGGAGCCTTTAGAGGAAATTGAACTCACACCAGAGGAGAAAGAAGGTAAGGGGAAGTAACTTTTTGTATATATCTACATGCCTGTCACTTTTTGCTTTTATGCATGTATAGGCTGTTCTATTCACCATGCTGTTTCTCTGTTGATCATCTTGGGGAGAAGTACCTGGTTAGATTTGCTTGTCAGCCAAATGATCATACACCATGATTTGGCTACCCATAAAGATCTGGGTTAGAATTGGTCTTCAGCAACACATGTTGTAAGAGGCGAGTAACAAGACCAGGTGGTCAGGTTTTGCTGACTTGGATGACACATCATCGTATTTCAGTTGTGTAGATCAATGGTCGTGATGTAGATCACTGGACTGCCTGAACTAGACTGAATTATTTACAGACTGTTGCCGTGTAGCTGAAATACCACTGATTGTGGTACAAATGTCATTGGAATGGCATGTTATAAGTAGTTTCTCTTCAAATAAGTTGTATTTCTTGCAATTTAACTACACATGTTGCAGACAACTGTGGTAGGAGACTATATTATGTTTCTGCATTTAGTTAGTGGGATGAACTCAAGATTGAACTCAAGATTGAACTCAAGACCTGTATAAAACTTCCTGTTGTATTTCTTCAGCTGACGAAATATACAGGCAAGGTCAAGCTCTGATCAACGGCACATTCTCAAAGGACTACACAAGGTAAGATAGTCATTCATATATTCTGATACACAAGCCCTATCAGTCTTACTTCGTTGCTGTTGTGGGATTTTGGCTCCAAAGCAGAAGTTTTTTCTCCATATTTCTTGTCCATCCTTATACATGGACACCATAAACTGTTTTAGTGACACTGATGTCACTGTTACAAAGTCTGAAAATTTCAGCCAGACAGCTCTTCTGGTAATTCTCAAAAGTTACCAGATTGGTTTGAAATTTGCCAGTCCAGAATTTTGTGGATTAAGAAAAATAATAAGAAGGTAAATGAGAGGAGGGAAACTGCTAAATGTTTTCAATTCTGTTTCAATCAAGACTTTAGTCATTACACTCAATGTCAGTTTCGTCCAAGACCATCGGATGTGCAACTTTTTAAAACTGACCATCTGGTAGCCAAACAGACCATCCCTGGCGGTCGGACAGGGGAGTTTGCAATGCTGCTAATATACTGTTAAAGCCCAGGGCAGGCATATAAAAAGATTGTCTTCAAACACTTTCCAGACCTTAGAAATCTGTTTTCAGAGCATACATCCATTTCCTGAAAGCTGCCGAGAAGAACCACACCAAGTCACTAGAGCAGGTCGCCTTTGGCCATCTGTTTGGTGATTACCTGCCTCACAATCTGTCCCGAGCCAAGGAGATATTTGAAGACCTGTCTAAGAGGGGATCTCCTACGGGGCAGCTGGTATGTGGAGGTCAAGGCCAGACTTGCTTTGTGTTCCTCGGGTGAAATGTTGATATTTTAATCTGTAATATTGATAATATTATCTGTGTCCTTGGAAAGAGGACTGTTTTCAAGTCTTCAGTTGACTTTTCTTTGGATGATAACATCTTCACTCACTCTGCTATTGATTTGATTAATTACATCCTAGAACAAGGACGATGGGACACTGAAAATGTTGAACAACAAACTGTGAAGTTGTATCAAAGACATTTAGAAGTTGGAGGAATCAAACTAAAAGTGCTTTATGGTTCAACTTCTTTATTATACAAGGTCACAACGTTTCGAGCCTGCACACCAATCAGTTGAAACCTGTACATCAATCAATTGAAGCCTGTACATCAATAAATAGAAACCTGTGTATCTTGTTACCCATTGTTATCGGTCTGCTGTTATGCGTATATATGCTACAACCCTTGTGACCTTGTATAATAAAGAAGTTGAACCATAAAGCACTTTTAGTTTAACAAACTGTAAAGTTATTCTTTTTTTATACCTCACCTCCACTCTGCCTTTTCAGGGTCTTGGATTCTTGTACAGTGCTGGCCTCGGTGTCAATTCAACTCAAGCGAGGGTAGGTCTACAGACTGATGCATGCATAAAAGGATACACAAACATCTTGGTAGTCCAGAGCTCTCTATTACTTGTGGGAAGAGTTGTGATTTAATGGGGAGTCGAGTCCAAATCAGCAAGTGCTACTGTATTTACTGTAGTGAACACCTGCTCTAAATGTACTCCCTGAACAACAACTAGATGAAGTTGTTTGCAGTGTTTTCAGGCAGAAGTCAGAAGATTTATACAATAATGTCTTTTTTGCTTGATATGTTACAGAATATTTACAAAGGATACACCCGAACATGTATATACTTGATAGCAATTGTTATAAAAAATGTTTGTGTCAGAGATCTCTGACAACAATTTTCACCCCTTTGTCAATTTTCTGTGTGCCATTGGCATCTATTATGGTAACTGCAGTACTTTCTCTCCTTCCAAGCCTTGTTGCTTGGCATTAGTCTCTTGTCAGAAATGTGCTCTTGACTAGTTGATGTAACAACTTGTATCAATGACATGGAAAGATATCACTGGGACATTGAAAGATAGCCACGATCTGTTCATTTTGAAATGTGATAACGTGCGATTTCATTCACCTTGACAGAGACACATCAACTTTTCTTGCAAAAACATGCTCACCATCTGACGTTCAGAATCCTAAACTGGACAGGACTCAATTTTGAATATGACTTTAATAATTAGTACTACTACTAATAATTTAAAGAGGTTTGTTGTTGGGTTTCTGCAGGTGATAAAAACAATGAGCAGAATCTTTAAAAAATGATGTTTTTTGATACATAAGGGCAATTTCTTATCTATATTATGCATTTTCAGGATGTTAATGATTTAGTTTCTTAGTGTTATTGAGAGCACATGGTACAGACTGAAGCAGGATTTAATATTATTGGTGTTCTTTATTCAGTCGCTGATCTACTTTACTTTCGGAGCTCTAGGAGGGGACCCATTGGCACAGATGGCAATGGTAAGATGGGAGATCATGATCTCACATGATTTCACTTCATGTAGTTTTCAATTTATTTAGCACGTTTTTGTCCATGGAATAATTTTATGAAAATAGCCCCGCTTAAGGCTTTACTTACTCCACCTTCCATGGAATTTTGTCTGATATGTCAAAAATGAACCAATTAACATGTGAACCAGTTAATGGAACTGCTTAAACTATTTTGCTTATATAGCCAACAATCCAGATTTGCTTGATAGTATGGGTACAGTGTGTGAGGCTGATTGCTAGTATCTCAGATGTGATATTGGGATATCACTAAACGTGTTATGAAGTACAAATTGCCCACTCTTTTCCAAAGTTAATAAATTACATGTTTTGATGTGTGTTGATATTTGTTGCATGTTGATGTGTGTCAATGTGTGTTGTTAATTGATGCGTGTTGATATGTGTGTGTTGATGTGTGTCTGTGTGTCAAATTTTGTGTCTGTGCATGTGTGTGTGAATGTGTACGTGTATTGGTAAGTGTTGTGTGTTGATGTGTGTCGACATATGTCAGTGTGTGTCGATGTAGGTGAGTGTGTGTTGATGTGTGTTGACAAGTGTTGTGTATTGATGCATGTTGACAAGTGTTGTGTATTGATGCGTGTTGATGCATGTCAATGTATGTCAATGTGTATCGATGTGGGTCAGTGTGTGTCGATGTGGGTTCAGTGTGTGTTGATGTAGGTCAGTATGTGTCGATGTGGGTCACTGTGTTGATGTGGGTCAGTGTGTGTCGATGTGGGTCAGTGTGGGTCAGTGTGTGTCGATGTCAGTCAGTGTGTGTTGATGTGGGTCAGTGTGTTGATGTGGGTAAGTGTGGGTCAGTGTGTGTCGATGTCAGTCAGTGTGTGTTGATGTCGGTCAGTGTGTGTTGATGGGTACTGATGTGTGTTTCATGTGTACAGGGTTACCGCTACTGGGCAGGAGTTGGAGTAGAGGCCAAATGTGAGTCAGCCCTCACTCACTACAAGAAAGTTGCCGGCACAGGTGAGTCCCAACATATTGCCGAAAAATAATGTTTGGTTATTTGTTTTTTGGAAATATTCTGAATTATACTCAGATATTAATACAGTGTCTCTTACTATACAACATAGATGTTGACACAATACATGAAATAGCAGTTTTACTATGCACAATGAAAATACAGTACTTTCTGACCCTTATTCCATGCATTCACTTGCACTCCCTTTTGTCATCAGTTAATAGCATGAATTGGTTATCATAAGAACAATCAGTATAACGTATGATCCAGGATCATCACATTCAGTCCTCCATCAGATATTGGAAATTATTTGTGTGAAGGGTATTACCATGAGTATGGTTGTGGTGGTTTGTGGTCCTGTGGGTAGAGCTCAGGTTATGATTCAGTTGAAGTTAAGCAAGGTTGAGCTTGTAGAGTCCTTGGATGGATGACCAAGTTTGGCAGCTTGACTTCTTAGATTTTCTTGGACTAATGTCCTGCCCCACAACGAAGCACATGTGATACATGTGGTCTCACCTTAGGCAAGTGAGTTTGTGTAAAATGCCACTGTTCAACAGTTCATTTAGCAGAAAAGTCACGTGACTATAACCTAGTGCCTAACAGGCAGCTTGGGCTATCTGGTATAATAATGATCAGATTCTGATTACAGCATCCAGTGATCAACTAGTTAGTTGATACTAGGTGCTGCATAAATGAATTCTTATTATGAGACTGATCCCCATTTGTTGTGTTGCCAGTGGCAGATAGTGTGTCCCTGTCAGGTGGCCCCACAGTGCAGCGTGTCCGTCTCCAGGAGGAGAGTGAGAGTCAGACAGGCAACAGCCCCCTCTTGGATGATGACCTCTTGCAGTACTACCACTTCCTGGCTGACAAGGGGGATGTCCAGGCACAGGTCAGTCTTTAGTCCTCTATCCCAATAAGAGACCCCAGGACAGATCTCAAGTGTAAAGGACGAAAGTTCTTGGTCAGTCTGGAGTTCCTAAACACTGGGGGGCTTCTGAGGTGTCAAGGCTTGTGTATTTTCCTAATGTTGACTGGAATAGTGACAAAGAACATATACATGTTATTGTCATTGCAGTGTTGTAGTGTTCCCATAAAGCACACCATTTTTACTGCACTGTAACCTCTTCATACAATACACCATCTGTACAGTACAGTAGCATCCTCATGTTGTACACCATCTGTACAGTATTGCAGCATCCCCTGTCATACACCATCTGTACAGTATTGTAGCATCCCCTGTCATACACCATCTGTACAGTATTGTAGCATCCCCATTTCATACACCATCTGTACAGTATTGTAGCATCCCGTCATACACCATCTGTACAGTATTGTAGCATCCTCATGTTGTACACCATCTGTACACTAATGTAGCATCCCCATTTCGCACACCATCTGTACAGTATAGTGCATCCTCATGTTGTACACCATCTGTACAATATTGTAGCATCCCCTGTCATACACCATCTGTACAGTACAGTAGTATCCCCATTTCGTACACCATCTGTACAGTACTGTAGCATCCCCATTTCGTACACCATCTGTACAGTACAGGAGCATCCTCATGTTGTACTCCATCTGTAAACATCCCCATGCCATTCAAAATGTGGCATCCCCGTCTCGTACACCATCTGTACAGTACTGTAGCATCCCCATTTCGCACACCATCTGTATAGTACTGTAGCATCCCCATATCATACACCATTTGTACCGTACTGTACTTATTTCAGGTGGTGCTAGGACAGCTGTACTACCAGGGAGGTCGAGGAGTGGCCATCAACCATGAGGTAAGCCATCACAACAGTTTTCCTGGTTGCATCGTGTAGGACAGTTCTGTGAATTCCTTTGTCATACACCTTAATTTCAGCTCATCAGGATTTTACCAAATTAAATTTTCTGAAATCACACCATCACAATTCACTTAGATAGCATCCTTTAGTGTAAAGTACCTCAGTATGTCCTATCTATACTTATGTTTACATCTCCCTCTCTGTCTCTGCAGCAAGCCCTCCAGTACTTCCTGATGGCTGCTGAGTCGGGGAATGCCAATGCTCTGGCCTACCTGGGCAAGGTACGTCTACCAGCAAACACTTAACCTTCATATAGGGGGAATTGTTAGGGACTGAAAATATCACATGTTCAACTGAGTTATGGGAGTTTGCAATTCATGAGATAGATATAAATGAAATCAGGTAATTATTCTGCTTTCTAGCCAGTACAGAGATACAAACCATTATGACAGTTATATGTGGGGTAAAAACATTTTGTGAATTGGAACCAAGACTTTCATTTTGCAGCAGTTCTGCATTAAGTGGTACATTAACTATTTGACATCCACGATATTCTACATGTGTAGGTTATTCAGAGTAATAATAATCAAATTTTGACAGTGCTTTCAGCACACCAAGGTATGGATATACAAATACTAGGCAGACCAAATATGCTACTATTATTATAATTTGGGAAAAAATACAAAAATTACAATTACAATTGCAAGATTACAGTATTACATTTTACAAGGGAGTGGAACAAGCATCCAAGCATTATCATAATCTCAAAATCCCATCTAGTTATAGAATATCATGGATATCATATAGTTAATGTACCACTGTTGACAAGCACGAGACAGTATGTGAGCACAGTATTGGGGTATTGAACTATTATTGACAAGTACTAGACATTGTTTGATCCCAGTATTAGAGTATTGAACCATTGTTGACACGTGTTAGACAGTATATGATCCCAGTATTGGAGAGTTGAGCTATTGTTGACAAGTACTAGACAGTATGTGATTGCAGTATTGCGGTATTGAACTATTGTAGACAAGTACTAGACATTGTTTGATCCCACTACTGGAGTATGATCCCTGTTGTTCTACACAGATGTACACAGAGGGGAGCCCAGTGGTAAAGCAGAATAACATGACGGCCTTCCACTACTTCAAGAATGCTGCAGACAAGGTAATTCCTGAGGAGAATTTCTTCATATCTTCTAAATATAATGAAATGCTCAAACATATTGTCAACAGAGCACATGTTGACTTGCCAGCATTGCATGGTTTTCCATGAGATGACAATTGATCATATGATGACTGTTTTATGGCGGGAAAAACAGTGTGGCCATGCTCATAATAGGTACCACTGTTTTTAAGTCCACATGGACTGGGTATAGTTTATTATGATGATATGGTTGGCAAATCATTTTACCATGATGATCTGGATGACTCCATGATTGGATTGTCTGGTTCAGGCTTCAGTGTCTTGCAGTGCCATCACACAGTCTAAGTAAACTTATCTTCAGTACTTTTTGTCACACTCCACTACTGAGTCTAACAAAACCTTATGGGAGGTTGCATCAGGTAACCTTTGAGATTGACCAATCAGAACACAGCTTACCAAATCGCGAAAATGCACATTAGCACATACCTTTTGAACTTTTATCTCGAAAAGGTTTCGTACCCCAAAGATTCCGAATGCTATTTAGCATACGCTTGCTTCCGGGTGATGCACACAGTGTACGTACAACCATTACAACAGTGAGTAAACAGTCGCTGAAAATGGTGTTTTTGGCAATATTCAAGGATGCTATCTTGCGGAAATATTAGCTAATGGTAACCATGTCAACAGAAACCCCAAAGCATATATATGCAGGTCAAATAAGTGTGTTAAATACAGATTTTTGTTTGCGGAGAGATCTGTGTCAGTGACCTGAATATTTTGAAAGTCCCTGCGATCCCTAAATAGTAGCCATTGTGTGATTGGTTAAATCTATTTAACCGTCTCCTGTTTGATAGGATGGTCATTGGTCACTCAAAGGTTACTTGACGTGACCTTCTTCTTTTGTTAAACTCAGTGGTGGAGTGTAGCGAAATACACTGAGACTAAGTTTACTTAGACCGTACCATCACATAGTTTGAATACTTAACGTTAATGAACAGACTGTCACATTGTGTGAGAGGAGTTTTGTATGACTTCATGATAAACGCTCACTGTATCTTTCTGTTTGACAGGGTAACCCAGTAGGACAGACCGGCCTTGGGATGATGTACATGAATGGCATGGGAGTTGACAAGGTAAACAACAGCTCTCCTAACATAGTGCTAGTGGTTGGTTTCTGTTGACTCCAATCCCTGTAATATCGACTGGATTATGAATCATGTGAAACTGCTGATGTGTTTGATGATGAAAAACTTTTATGATATATTTTATTGATGTTTAGGTTTTGAAATCAGCTATGAATGCCATTTGATCATGACCTTACGTTTAAAATTTAGGGGTTCCACAGATTTTGATGTGATAGAAGGCTGCATTGTCTTCACCACATCTTTCTGTGTTAATTGTGGATACATATGTTTGGGATTTTATTTTTTATTGAGTTCTTCAGGTCAACAAAACCTACTCATGGTCTGCAGTAAAACATGTTATAACTAGAGAAGCCCTGACAGCATTCTTTGGAATGTGAACAGTATTTGAGATGTGTATCTCTCCTGTAGGACTTGACAAAGGCAGTGAGATTTTTCACCATGGCAGCTGACCAGGGCTGGGTGGATGGACAGCTGCAGCTTGGAATCATGCACTTCAGTAAGTTGATCACACCCCTCAGTGGGGTACAATATGCTGTCAGTGCCATGAGCGTGTTGTGTGAGGTTACTATAATCAGGGATATCCAGTGTACTCTCTGTAGTATGTTTAGACCCTTGGCCTTTAACACTGGGGCCTGTGTGGAGTATACAACTACCCCAGTGATCCTGTGCCCTCTAGACTTCCTGTTGACAGGTCACAACCCTGATCAGGGATGTCCAGATTAAAACATTTGGGCCTTGTGACATTCACATCTTGGTTCCAGGCTGGCATCAGGTCACACACTTCACTTGACTTCAAAAATCATTAAATGCACATAGAAACTCAATGTATTGATCAATGGAAGACAATCAACATCTGACTCTGTGACACTGTATGTTCGTGAGCTATTTGTTATCATATAGAAGAGCAAGGATTATTGTAAGACAGTAGATCATCTGATTGACAAGTTGGAGGGTTACACTGCCAGGGATTTACAGGATGCAAATTCATGCATCCAATATGCATATAAGAATTGACAACGGATGCAACGAAATAGATTAGCTTTGCGAATGTACAGCACAAACATTGAACTGAGTTACCAAAAGGTTTATTAGTTTTTATGGATTTTGCACACTCAGCATACAGCATGTGGCATGATCAAAGGGAGATTACTATGGCATACAGTCATAGTTTGTTTCAAAAGAATGTGCCTTGCTCATAGTGAGTTCCAAGAAAACTCTCTTTCTGAAAATCTATACCAAATCATTTGACATGGACATGGCTGTTTCCAGGTGGTTTGGGAGTGAGACGAGACTATAAGGTGGCAGTGAAGTATTTCAACTTGGCATCACAAGGTGGCCATGTCCTGGCTTACTACAACCTGGCACAGATGCATGCTACAGGAACAGGAGTGATTCGGAACTGCCACACAGCTGTAGAGGTGAGTCTTAGAATGCAGACCCTTGAAGATCTGGATTAGAGTTGATCATCAGAACCCATCATTGTCATAAGCAATGTCTAAAGGGTCGGTGGTCTGGCTCACTGAATTGGTTGACATATTTCATGGCATCCCAATTACAAGATTGATGCTCATGATTTATTTATCTCTGGATTGTCTCGTTCAGACTGGAATATTGACATATAGCTGAAATATTGATGAGTGTGTTAAATAAGATCATAGAATACCGACTTACTGTATTAACCGAGGGTTTTGATGGTATATGAGTTATCGATATGATGGTTATTGCCTCTGTTGATCATGTGGTATGTGACATCAAGTGAGAACATGTATGATTGCAGCTGTTCAAGAATGTTGCTGAGAGAGGCCGATGGTCGGAGATGCTAATGGATGCTCATCGTCTGTACAAAGAAGGACAAGTAGATGCTTCTCTTATTAAATACACCTTCCTCGCAGAACTCGGATATGAAGTAGCACAGTCCAACGTTGCTTACATTCTTGATAATGGTATGTGGAAAATATTACAAGAGATTTAATAGTTTAACTGATGAATTTTCACAACGACTCTTTGTCTCTGAGTGGAGTTTATTTTTCAAGAATGTCATGCTTATTGTATTACCAACTATTGTGTGATCAGATGCAGAACTGGATTTGTGATTTTTGAAAGGGGAGGGGAGTTGAGGGGTGGGGAAGAGGAGGGGTTGGCAGTGATAGGGAACGAGTTGTTTCAAGGAGTGGGTCTCTTAATGGGTGCATGCAAGTTCAGTCAAGAAGTTGTTAGGTCCTGTTACCCCTGATAAGGTAAAACTACAAGCTCTAACGGTTTTGGAGCACATCACACAACATATTTTCCATTAAAAGTACTTGTATATGAAGAGATCACAATTTCAGTTTCTACTGAAATGTGGCAAACCAAGGGCCACAACATATGAAACACATTATCAGGATATAATTGTACTACATATGAGACAACTGAGAAAAGCCATTAGACTTGAACCTTTAGCTGACAGATAACAACAGAAAACCACTGTGCAATTCTCAACCACTGTGCGATTCTGCACAGTAAAACTGGTTTACTGACTTGCCTGCACAATAGCTTTCCCGTCTTTACTGTTGTGTTTCTGCAACTGCCTGTACTCAAGGGATGTTGTTTCTAGGTGAGAGTAAGCTGTTCGAGGATTTCGAAGTGCACCAGAGGGCACTGTTGCAGTACACACGAGCAGCATCTCAAGGTAATGCTTTCATCATTGTATCTTGACCAGGAGCATAGCAAGCCATATTTTTTGTGTAAGCCCAATAGGTTGCAAAGCTGCATATTTAGACCCTTTTTAGCAACAATCATATGTAAGCCAGGTTTTTTTTATAATGGTAGCTATGCCACTGTTGACAAATGCTTGAGGGTCTCTTGATAGTTTTTCAGAGACTACAATTAGTTTGGGTGAGTGAGTTTAGTTTTACGCCGCACTCAGCAATGTTCCAGCAAAGTCCGAGTCTAGATGAACAATTAATTTGGACATATTAATCTTGCCTGTAATATTAATTAGTATTGCTAGAGCTTGTATGGCCTTGCGAAGTCTTGAATTATCCAAACAGATTCAGCTCATCAGTAAGACACCATAAAATAAACATAATGTTTCACTATGCAAAATGTGGTGTCAGACTTATTTAATTCTGTAGTTTACTAATCTCGGGATTATCTCCCTTCCAATGAATGACTACATTTCAATCTGTATTCTGTTTGCCCAGATTGCTGCATTAATCCAAGAACACTGACTGTAACATGACATCTGTCTTGCAGGTTCCACATGGGCACGGGTGAAGATGGGAGACTACCACTACTATGGGTTCGGGACAGACATCGACTATGAGTCGGCAGCCAATCACTACCGCATGGCCTCAGAGCAACAGCACAGTGCACAGGCCATGTTCAACCTGGGCTACATGCACGAGAGAGGCCTAGGACTTAGACAGGTATTGTACCCATCAATGTTGGTCATGAGGAAACTGCCTGGGAAGATCCGGGAAAGAATAGGCCTTGAGCAACCCATGATTGCCATAAAAGAGACTGGGTTTGTGGTTACTAATGGGATCGGGTGGTCAAGCTCACTGACATGGTTGACACATGTCATTGGTTCCAAATTGCGCAGATCTATGCTCATGCTGTTGATCACTGTATTATCTGGTCCAGACTAGACTGCCACCATATTGCTGGAATATTGGTGAGTGCGGCGTAAAACTAAACTCGCTTACTCTCTCACTTGAGGAAACTTTAGCTATTGACAGATGGTTTCATATCAATTACTGGTATGTGTCCAGCATATATGCTCAAACTTCAAGTATGATATGTTGGAAATGCAGATTACATTATGGTCAGGATCTCCAATCATTCTCCAACATCTCTGGGTTATACCTTGCCTCTTCATCGGTTGAATGGCATCATAAAGAAGAAATTGACATCCATAATATTCTGTCTCATACTTGAATACCAACTTCTACATGCTTTCAAGAACCTTATGGGTATGATGTTACAGTGTAGGGGAGGTAATTCAAATGCCCAGTGATTGACTGTATCCCCCCTGAACACTTTAAGTTTAATGATGCCAATTTGTTTGTACTTCAGGATGTACATTTGGCAAAACGCTTCTACGACCTAGCAGCAGAGACCAGCATGGATGCCCAGGTTCCAGTAACCCTGGCACTGGTCAAACTTGGACTCTTCTATGGCTTTGATGTCTTCAACAAAGAGGTGAGATTTGTGGATTGAATCCTTTGCAACGCAAGGACAAATGATGTACAGCTGACTATATTTCTTCTGCAGTTACCTGAGTCAGTGGGGTAGGCTTGTGGTAAAGGTGTTTGCTTGTCATGCCAAAGGTTCGATTCCCCATATGGATACAGTGTATGAAGCCCATTTCTGGTGGTATTGCTGGAATATTTCTGTAAAAGACATAAAACCATGCCCACTCTCACTCACTCACTCAGTAAGTATCCATCTTGCCACCAAATGCTACTGAAAGCTCTATATGTGGATGTGCTCTAATGTGAGATGTTGATGTTTCAGATTAAACGCTCACTCACTCACTCACTCACTCACTCCATATCCATCTTGCCAGTAAATGCTACTGAAAGATGCCATATTTGGATATGCTTTAATGTGAAATGTTGATGTTTCAGATTGAATATTACCAAGGTATATTTCAACGCCTGGACCCAAGGCTGTACCTGGGGCCCAACTGGGATCTCTACATCATCACGCTTCTATCTCTGGTACTCGGACTTCTCATTTTACTGCGGCGTGCCAGGTAGCACAGATAGGAAGCAATATGTTGATGCAGATAACTGTAATTTTGAATTTTTGTACATTGTATATACATGTAAATACTGACATGAAAATGAATTGCAGATTTTATTGTTGTACAAGATTTGCTATGTGGAGAGAGATTATATTTCTTTCTGTAATTAAGTGCATTTTATTCCACATCTTGCTTCATGTGTGCTCAAATAATGCCCAAAAATATGCATTAAAAATTATCTGATTACTATTTATCTACATCGGTTTCTGTAAAGTAGAAAGTCACTGTATTTGTTGTCGTCAGTGAAGGAACATTTATGCTGCAGGTAACTAAAATATCAAAAGATTCTTAGGAAAATGTAAAGCTAAGACAAACACAGATCCATTTATGAATTGGGCACCTGATCATGTTGATGATCTACTTATGTTACGCCTGAGTTACACTTCACATGACTGTTACACAAACTGAAGATTGTAATTATTCTATCTAAAAAGTTGACTGCCATGTTTGAGTACTGGTAGTATCCTTTGATTATCACATGCTATTCTTTGAAGGGGATTTATTTATTTATTTAATTTATGCAGGATGTATTTTCTGTGTATCTGGGTGTACAAACTAAACAGAAAAAGAGTTAATGTGACGATGAAAAATTGTATTAATGGAGATTTTTGTAATTATGATTAGAAAATGATGAGTGAATAATTTGAATGATGAAATAGGGTCTTTGGCACTGGTATTTGGACAGGTGTCCACTCTGTTTATGTGTCAGTCAGGTTAGGTTTTTGTTATTTACTTTTAAGCTGAAAAAAGGTTGGTGTACAGAACCACATGACTTTGATCCTGATTTGGTGCCATGTTGTATGTGTGTATATGTTGATTGAACTGGAGACTTCTGGTGATAAGGACAATTGGACATTGCATGGTATTCAGTATTCATTGTTCATTTTCAATACAGCTCAACTTTTGTATACACTTTACTTGCTCTGTCAACTGTGATTACATGTTTCTAATTTTGGGTATATTGGTAAGTCAGGGTCAGAGCTTTCCATTGCTCCACTTCCACAAATTCTAAAGGTTGCTCAAAACAAACGGTCTGGTTGAAGCAGGCAGAAGATTAGAATTGAAATCGTCAAACATGAGATTGAAATCAAAGATAAACTTAAGCAAAGTTGAGTGCGCCGAGTCCTTGGATGGGCGACCATGTTTATCAGCTTGACTCCTGAGAGTTTCTAGGTTTTGAGTCCTGCTGCACATGTGATATATGTTGTCTCACCTTAGGCAAGCGAGTTTGTTCAAAACTGCCCGGTTCACCCATCAGAAAATACGTACCCATGGTAAAAGTCATGTGACTATTGACCTTCTACCACCTCACAAGGAACTCGGGTCATCCAGGTGATAATAACTGGATTGTTAGAACTATAAGCATTCACTTAGTGAATGTTATAAATGGGGTTATTATTATTATCACAGGTGCTTGAAATGCCACAACTGGGCCTTTAGTGTGACTGATGGGGGGGTCTGTATGGTGGTAATACCCTGTCACATTGAAGGCTTTTACCTTGATGCTAATTTTGCATTGCTTGCGTTTGTAGTCGAGACAAGTCGCTATGAATTTTAGCCTTGGACTACGCCAATGCTATTGCACTAGAAATTTTATGAAATTGAAGAAAATTCATTACATTTTGGATCTGCAGTTAAAAAGATATTTTCTTTGATTGTCCAAAAAGAAACAAAAAGAAGAAATGCAGTGCTGATAATTTGGAGATCTGATGGAAGTATGTGAAATTTAAGCTTCATTCTTGATAAGTGTCATTTTGTCATTCTCAGAATCGGTCATGAATTTAAGTATTTAGTTGATTTCTAATTTTTATGGTCATCCTACTAATTTTGATTCTTGAAAGTACTATTTGCAACACTTTAGTGTTGGCATCTCTGGGGTTAAAACCATAGGCTTTGCTTCCTTACCTTCTGCGCTGTGTAGTGGCCATGTCCATTGACAGTTGATGGAAGAACATTGTGTATGATAGCCCTTGGGGTATTAACGTACAGAGAAGAGATTAGGGAAATTAGGGAAACTTTTTACCTTGCTTGCTTTTGCTCTTCATCATGTCCACCTGCCCTATCACCTTGTTTGATATTGGTTTTGTCTGTCTTTATGGAATTTTTGTCTGTGAGAGTGTATGGATAAATATGGAGAACTTACAGACGTACCCTCACTAACTGTATGGAAGATGTAATGTGTGCATGTGTGGATGATATAAACTGACACAGAATGTTTATTTGGATTGATGTGTTTTGTCTTTTGTTGCTATGACGAAATTGGATGTTGTATTGAAGAACTGGGAAGAGGAAACACACATCACCTAAATATACAGATTGCTGATGGTGGTGATGAAAGATCACACATGCCTCTTGTAATTAAGACTGAAAATGTATTAGTGCTGATACCAGTTCGTGTCAAAATAATTGTGATCAAAGCACATGGTATTATGACTGCGTCTTATATATCTGGGTCTAATCTATTCCAAATACATATTTACATCCGTGAGAACTTACCCTGTGGAGACGTGGGTTTGAATTGGTTCCCAGCAACCCATGCTTGTCGGTAGAGGATCTATTGCTATTGTGTGGACCAGCGAGCAGACATAGTTGACAGATGTCGCATCCAATCTCATTTACGTAGATTGATGCTCATGCTGTTGATCACTGAATTGTCTGTTGTGAAGGAATATTGCTGAGTGGACCATGAACACATGAACAAATCAAACGTGGGGATCCTACAGCCAAAGCTATACCTATCAGTCACATCACAGGCTGTTTGGATAGCGGTTTTGAACAAAGCACTTGAAGAGGGAGACTAACATGGTTCAGTCTGAGACAAGACCAAACGCCAGTCATCGCTGAGGAAGTTAGCTTGTGTGTCAGGCTTTTGCTAGCACTGTTTGACGGATTCGTGACTTATGTCTACACTGGGTCATATCAGAATACGCTTAAAGGTAGTCCTGACTGTCCCTTTCTGCTGCTTGCCATGGAAGGATAAGACAATAGCAGATCGGCTGAAGAGTTGGTGCACTGTGTCTGTTTAGATGTCCTTATAAAATTGTAGAAGGGACATCAATAACTTACACACGCTCATGTCGAAGCGGACACCACGAGTCCCTGCCTTTAAGGGCTATCGGATGGTTGCTACAAATCTGCCTCTGTATGATGATCATTCTGATAATGTGGGCACCTCATTGATGCTGTCAACCAGTGGTTTGCACTTTGTTGTCCATAACTGGATTACCTCTGATTTCAGTATTATCGACAAAGCAGAATTGACTCAAAATCTTCAAGGAAGAGACTGAATATAGTTTTACCCGATTTAGCACAATTTAAGCACTGGCTCGGGGAACAGCAGATATGGCCTTCACATTATGTACCAAAACAGGAAAGGCACTATCATATTGGGAACATGAGAAATGGTCTTCACATGTGATACCAATATTGGTGACCGAGCTAGTCCTTTAGACGCATGAACCAATGGACTTCACAACGGCTCCATAAGACGACATCGACCTTTGCCACGGAACACCGACGCCCGGTGCAGTATTGTTCCAAGGCTGATGAACAACACGACACAATGGATTCTTATAAGGTATTTAATTCACACAAAATAATCAAGAAACAAAGTTATATGCTTCATTGGAGACATGGGCAAGCATTGACCTCACGAAACAATATCACTGGTGTACAATGAAACGTTTAGTTACTCTCACTCGTCAGCAAGCATGGCCAAAAAATGAGCTGTTTACATGCTCGTTTAACAGTTGTCAGACAAGATTTCTTCCTAAAGTGGAATGTCGATAATTTGAATCAAGACGTTTGTGCTGAGAAGTGATGTTTTTGCAGTTGTAGTATCCTGCGCAAAGCGTTTCTAATCTTGCCAAATGAACCTTGTTCAGAGAATTGGCGAAATTCCATCTAGTGATGAGCAATCTAACTCTACAAAGCTCACTCGATTCCAAGCGCTACGAAAACCCTTTCCACTGATAACCGTTGTCAGTATATATAGTTTGTCGATTAGTATCAGTTGGAAACTTTGGTGAAGGTTTTTGTATAATTTATGAAGAGACATTTCACCCATTCGTCAACAAGCCAGAGCTAAAGGTGCAATGCGTTTCCTCTATTCCATTGTGGACGTAAGTGGCAAGTGGGGAACATGTTTTGTTTTTCTACATCATTAATACTAATAAGCTCAACTGGAATCATCTAGCCCGGCTCTTTGACACAATTTCTATGATTACATTGACAATGAAAATGACCCGCAGGATCTAAACTCACACGATGATGTCCAGAGAAGCTTAACGTCTTCAATCCCTGCCATTGTTCTGAAACTACACATTTGACACGAGGTGGACTGAACGTGAATATGACGGGATTGTGATTACCAGTTAACAAAACTTACAGATCTTATGATTTGTTCGTGTCAGTATACACAAATCTGTCAGTACAAGATTAATGCCTGGAAACATTAATTCCGCAGATATTGATATCGAATTTCCCGGAGGTATGAAAACTGCAACATGTGTATGAAAAAACTGTCAGTCGCATTAAGATAATGTACCATGTCAGGTTTTGTTACTTATATCATAACCATAGCATCATTTTTGTGCAATCAACAGGATGTACTGTATCGCAGGGAGAACAATTAGTAACAGTTAATACGCCATTTCGTTTGTGGCATCATATCAATATATACTGAACATTCTTCAAACTGCTTCCCGGAAAACCAAAATGATCAGTTAGCCAGCGTTTTTTAAGCTGAAGTTGGTGCTTTGAATATAATTCATGGCAGAATCTGGCCTATTGTATCCCTTCAAACTGCCAGCCCATTGAAAAGAAATTTCTATTTAAAAATCATATATTTTCCAATCCGATATCAATCATTCAACATGGAAAATCCATTAATTCCAAAGCTTGACACCCAGTTTATGTTAAAGGTCGAAATTCAAACAGTTCTAGTATATAGTATTTCAGTTATGTCTGAGATCTTAAAATTCTCTTAAAATCTCTGGAATGTCCATAAAGGTAAGGAATCGATGAGGGGCACAATAAATTTGAATAATTCAATTAAAGACAAACATTCCATTTTAGCTAGGGGTCTACTTGGACAATAAGTGAACGTCTATTTCTGTAGATTTGAGCTATTCCTCGAGATTTATAACGCAGTCTTCAAATGTGTCATGCATGAGACCTACAATCATAAATATATATTATTCATATCCCATTTCTTTACATCTAGTCTTTCATGTATATTTCTGTTAAACCTGAAATGAAACAAGGGAAAGGTGGAACTCAGCGATGTTCATACAGTATTCTATCCATAAAGCGAGCGCTCAGGAATTACCTTATATGCGCCATCACTAAGCCTTATTGCCTGTACATATCTACATTGAAACGATTACACCAATGTCAATGATGAATGTGAGAACTGACATTAAAACGATAACACCAATGTCAATGATGAATGTGAGAACTGACATTAAAACGATAACACCAATGTCAATGATGAATGTGAGAACTGACATTAAAACGATAACACCAATGTCAATGATGAATGTGAGAACTGACATTAAAACGATTACACCAATGTCAATGATGAATGTGAGAACTGACATTAAAACGATAACACCAATGTCAATGATGAATGTGAGAACTGACATTAAAACGATTACACCAATGTCAATGATGAATGTGAGAACTGACATTAAAACGATAACACCAATGTCAATGATGAATGTGAGAACTGACATTAAAACGATAACACCAATGTCAATGATGAATGTGAGAACTGTACAATACAAATGCGGTCAACAGGTCAACTACTATACGCCAGCATTTTGTGAAAATATATTTTCTCACCGGACAAGGAAGTAATCTTACTCCAACAGAAGGGCAAACATAACAAAACAGTGATATACATTTCAACATGTTATATAATTTGGAATGATATATCTCATGGTATGTATTTGTCAATCATTACATGTTATGGATAGTAATCATGTATTTAAGAAGCATCACGTAACAAAATCATCACAATCCTGCTACTGTCGTCATCGTCATCATCATCGTCATCATCATCGTCATCATCATCGTCATCATCATCGTCATCATCATCATTGTCGTCGTCATCGTCCTCCTCAGTATCATCATCAGCGTTAAGAAACCTTCACGCATCAACATCGTCGTCACCATCATCTTTATCATCGTCTTTGGCTTGTCAGTTGTTGAGATGGGAGACTGCGTGATGTAAATTTGCACGAACTTTTCCATTAAACTGACAAACAAGAACCTCTGTGACTGTACAATTAGCCCTCTCGATTTACATGGGTATTCAGTGGTATACGTTCTTTAACGCAGCAGTGCAATTTACCAGCTTTGTCACGCTTCCTTGTATACTGCTGAATGTAAGGCAGGCAAACTTGAAGCTGATACTTCGGGCAACGCCACATGACACACAATCATCAGAGCTTGACCACCCGATCCAATTCAGTAGCCTCTTTCTCCAACAGTTACAGGGCACCTGTTTTAACCCTGGCTCACATAATCTTATTTGTTTATTTGTTTGTTTGTTGTTTAACGCCTCATTTAGCTATATTCCAGCCACATGGCGGCTGGCTGTAAATAATCTGGAAATAATCGAATCTGGACCAGACAATTCAGTGATCAATACCACGAGTATCGATCTGGGATACGAATTGGGATTCTGTCAATCAAATCAACGAGCCTGACCACCATATCTCTTCTTACTTGTCTCACATGAGGATAATTATCTTGTATAACAGATGCATGTAATGTGCATCAAGCAGACTACATTTTCATGAAATAATCCAGTTCTTTTAAGAAAAAAAACGTTTAAGCTCTCAATGTACAAACGAATCTTGCTCTGGCTTGAATATAAAATTGGTGCTGTCGTTCCAAATTAGATACTTCAATGTAGCACTTGTTTGTGAATTTACAGGACTCCATTTAAAACATGCCTATTTCAAAGTACATGTATATCACAGACAGAGAATATTTACAATTTCTTTCTTTCAGTGAGGATGTGCAATACTTTTCAGTAGTGAGGGCGATGAGCAATCTCAAGTTTTATCTCCATCTGTTCATGAATTGAAGTATTTTGAAATTCTTCAGTACCACGCATAAAAAAATCTGCAATTCTGTCAGATGTTTATGTTAAGGGAGCACACGCTGACGAAAATTGGACGATATATAGCCTATCAACAGTATAGCGTGGCATAGGTGATACAGTTAGTGCATGTGTTTTGTTTTCATGTTCTGTCATAGAATTAGCGAATGCTTGATTTTTGACTCACTTATCAATATTACGGCAAGGACACAAAAGTGAACGTGACACAAACACCCTTTGGGATTCGAACCCAGACCGGTGTGAACGACAAACACTTTAACTGCCAGGCCTCTTCAGAGCCCCTGCAGTTCGAAGATGGTGATAGTGATGTTACTGGTCGGTACTGAGGGAAACAAATATACATCATACATAAAATACTTTGATTTCAGCGTAAACCTTCATGAAAAGTGTCATTTGAGCATTTATTGTATATATACATCAATGGTGATAATTTAATCATTTGTTTAACATGGTAATACATCAAGAATCAACAAAACAATTTACAACGAAATTTAACAACAGGACAATATATTTTGATTCTTCAAGCGGCTATAGACTAAACTCCCAAGGCAATTATAAATATAACGCATCCCATTGTAAATTCTTGGTAATCCCAAAGATGATCTATTTTCCGTTTTAACCACAGCTGACAGGATCCAGCTATCGTAGATCGTATGACAGTATCGCAACACATCAATTCATAAATTCTCAGCTGGAATTGAGATGTTATCCTCTTTTGCTCTGGTATTAGAAATCACAGCTATCCTTCACATTTAATAAATTTAATGATCCTTGGAATATATTCAAACCAATCGCCTCCCACAATAAAATAACAAGGCAACGGAAAACAGCACCAGCATGTAGTCGGAACACATCGGATATTTCCGATATTCAAGGTGTATCTCGGAATTCTTCAATTTTTGCCGAGTATGATACATCCTTTCGGACGGAATGGCGGATATATGCCTATAGCGTTATAACCGTACACAGTTTCCATTGGATGTTTTGCCGTTGAGGATGTAATGTGAATGTTTCGCCCCTTCACAAGAATGACCGTTCGAGGGTTTCAAGGTCATTTCGTGTTCTTCACGAATGGCATTGATTTGATCACGTGACGTGGCGAGCTCTACGTCCGAATCTATAGAATCCGAACACGTATCAAAATGTGCATTAAGAAACTCGTTTGATCGATATGTCTTTGAACTTCCAGAGGCTATAAGACATGTGTCTGACTGAACATTGTCAGTATCTGAGTCGGTGGTCTTTTTAGAAACAGGTTCTTTTTTATCTAAACTTTTCTGACTCTTTTCTGCGTCTTTCTTCTGAACTGGTTCTTTTTTCAAACACTTCAACATTATGTTATAACCAGGTTTATTGTCTTTAGAATACGCCGTCCACGATCGTCCAAAACCCGTGGATTTCTTGCCAGATTTATCAAGATTTGGTTTCGTCTCTCTGCTTCTCCTGCTCGAAGCGGAACCGCGTCCATGTTGGCTCGCGCCACCACTGCTACTTCCGCCGGAAGAAGCCGCTTCGCTGATATGGCAGTCATGCATGTCTCGGACATCCGTCATGCTTTGTCGAGTGGTTTGAGCATAGCTATGAGAAGCCGTAGCGTTCATGCTGTCCTGATACCGGAAGATATGCTTAGACACACAGCAGCAAAGGAACGTGGCGATGATCTGCTTGAAGCTGCGCCGAAACTTCTTGCTCATGATGCTGTAGATGAAGGGGTTTATGCAGCTGTTGAGGAACCCGCTGAGATGGGTCATGAGCATTGTGAAGAGGAAGTTGCTCTTGTGGAGGAAGCTACTGCCGTTGTTGTAGGAGGCCTGGATCTGACTGACGATGCTGACCCAGTACTGAGGCGACCAGGCAACAATGAAAGCAATTGCTATGACAATAACCATCCGAGCAACCTGAAACAACAAGGAACAACAATACAGTATACTACAGTTATGATGAATTCAAAGGGAAGTCTTGGTTTGTTGTACACAATGGGACGAAAATACACATCTTATGGTGGGAACCCCGCAAAACAGAACAGTTTCATGTATCCGTCAGATGGTTAAAAGCAAACCCGTGAAGATTAGTGTGAGGACCTATACATGCAAAAGTTACATACATGTACAATTATGAGGATTCGCTACCTTAATGTTACTTTGATCGTTTTACCTTTGCATTTAAAGTGCAATTCATCGGTACGTTTTCACATAGAAGAGTAATACAAGCGCCCGTAAAATATACATAGTTGGAACATACCAGGCGGCAGGTATGTACTAAATACAAGGCATCCTGAAAGCAACCCTGCTTATAGTAGCAGAATCTCATCCTAAGTAAATCCATTAACATACTCTACGTTCAGTAGATTAGTCAGACAAAACTCTTAATGATCAACTGAAATAACTTCCTTAGGCTGTCTAACTCTCTAGAATATCGAGTACGGGCTTCAGAACAGGTAAAATGGCTCAACCCAGTGTGAAAATTGTAATAGGCAACTGTTGTAAACATGCCGAGTTCGGCTTTGTAGGTGAAAACAAACGCCCGAAATAAACTTTGTGATAAATGTTTCGTGACAAGTTACAAACTACATGTTAAAAAAGGATCAAACAAAATAACTGTCCATTTTCGATTTAAATATCCAACTGATAAAAGGCCGGACTAAGACGTTGCTATCAATTAAGATATACCGTGTTATTGTAGTGATAAAAGTGCTCCTAGGGCAGACATAGTATGGCCTAAGCAACCCGAGCCACGCCATCCGGACATTAAGTCGAGCTAATCACATTCATCACGACATCCGATTGGTCTCATCAGCTGAGAACCCATACATTATACACGCTCTGACTGAATTAGGTTTGTTTGTTTGTCGTTTAACACCGCACACAGGAATAAACCAGTTCCATTACGGTGGTCTGTAAATAACCGTGTGTGGACCAGACAACACAGGGAGGGACATCATGAGCACTGATCGTTGCAGTTGGGATGCCAATTCTGCGGGCCTATCCATCCAACCCCGACAGCTGCCTCGACTGGACGACAGGGATGGGTCGCTGAAGATGAACTATGACAGGACCATCACGGGTGCTTTTCATCAGACATTGTATTGCTGAACATAATTTCTAATCATTTCTGGGGTGATGGGGTATCCTAGTGGTTAAAGCGTTCGCGTGCCATGCCTATGACGTGGAATACGTCTGGAATATTGCTAAAGGCGGCGTAAAATCAAACCCACTCACAGCGGCTCAAGGTCATTATCAATGTCCTCGCCGTTACGTAACTTGCCGAACATTGCATACTACACCATCAGCACAAAAGTCGTAATTCTTCCATGTTTGACGCATGACTCTTAAAGAACCAAAGTGAAGCGAATACTTATGATTTACAAATAAAGCAAAGAATTTTGAAATTCACAGACAGAATTTCTTCTTTCAAAGCGACGTGAAATAGCAATGGACGAGTCACCAACACGACACGAAACCAGTAATCCGAAACACTTAAACTGGCTCTGCCCTGAGTGTCAGGCACAATCTGGCGACCAGATTCAGACCATTATGTGAATGTAATTAGTATAATCAACAACTGAGAGACTGAGGTACAACTTGAAGTAGAGGACAGGCGTGCTGTGTTGGCATGATTTGAATCTAACGTGATGGGACTGGCATTTGGCCATGTACAGTGATTTTGGAAGCTGTTATATGTGATTAGAAAGTTATGCCTACATTTTGTCTCCGTACTTATATTATCTATCATTTGAATTAAAGGATCGAAACATCTTCGATCTGCCTCGTGATCGATGACTCACAAATCCCGATTTTGAACCAATCCCCATTGATCTTAACCTCTGTTTCACCAACGCTGAATCGCGATGCATTATTAATGTTGATAGCGCCGTTGCTGGATTGAATTACTAAGATCTTTTGCATTACTGTTTGTTATTTGGCACGACATATTGTCCTTTAACGGCGACGAAAACCATTTCGATAATCCATCGCAATTTCAGCTTTCAGATTCCATTGTAAGATTCCGTAAGTGCCAAAACGTATGTTTATGAACCTCTGTCTGCCAGGGATGATAACGAATTGTGGCAAAGGTCACATTCGGATCCACTCGCCTTTTCCCGATCTCCTCCGTAACTCCTCGAGTGTAGTGTATGATGTCACTGTTAACCGCATACAGAACCTTCCCGTCGGACGTAGCTCGTACAAACACAAGTTAGCTATATGACCATGTTGATTTGGTGTAATACTATTATTGAAACCCGGTTTCAAAATGGATATCTCAATATATTGATAGAGATATATTAACTTGGTAATGAGGTGTGTTGAATGGATACATAAACTGTTTTGTACCCACAATCCACAAAGGCACTACAAAGAAGTATACATAAATTACGTAATCAGTGTAAAATTTTCGAAAAAGTCTTTAGTCGCTAATTTTCAATCATTACTTCACGTTTATAACAGAATGTCACTCGTGAAAAAATTCTCCTGTGATGTAATTTGTTTCTTGGAAAGATGTCGATCCTGAGGTCTTCATTTAATTTGGAAACCTCATTTTTCCTTTACAATGGCATTTAATGGTCGTACGGCATCTAATTAGTCGTGAAATAAGCTCTTATGGTTGTAACTTTTGTCTAAAAACATACGTAGTATCAACAAAGTATCAAGTTTCAATAGACACCGAGATTGAAATAAATAGATTTTTTAGTTTAATTTGGTTTCAATTTAAAATCGAGTCAAGGAGAACATCATTACTGCAACAGAAAGTGAGTTGGTTCCATCCGCTCTTCTTTTGACCGGAAAGTGAAATGACGAAGCTTTCGATTTAGCACGCGTTCCCAGAGAGGTTCGTGCTTGCGTTATTCATGTAGTGAGCGAGTTTAGTTTTACGCCGCCTTTGGCAATTTTCCAGCAATATCATGACGGGGAACACTAGAATGGGCATCACATTGTTCCCATGTGAGGAATCGAATCCGGGCCTTCGGCGTGACGAGCTAACACTTCAACCACGTGACTACCCTCATCGCGCCTACTGGCAGGAACTCATCTGCTTATATTGTTAAACTACAGTTGCATTTTTGTCAGAGATGGTATAGAACGCAATGTTTGTCAGAGATGGTATATAACGCAATGTTTGTCAGAGATGGTATATAACGAAATGTTTGTCAGAGATGGTATATAACGCAATGTTTGTCAGAGTTGTTATATAACGCAATGTTTGTATGAGATGGTTTATAACGCATTGCATAAAGTTGCAACATCGACATCAGCTGTCTGCATGTTCTTCGACTTTCTTTTTTGACGTCCATTTTTTGTAGTTTAACTTATTCATCGAAAAGTAACAAGACAGCTTAAACAAAGTATTGACCCGTCTCCAGTTATCTTTTGTGTCACCATTGATTTTTCCATCACATGGGATAACTATTTCAGTGTGAAAACAGTCACGGATGTTTTTAATTATGTCAGTTTTCAAATAATTATTGGCCTATGGGATAGACTAGTGCTTAAAGCGTTCGCTCCTGACGCTGAAGGGCCGGGTTTGATTCCCTACATGGGTTCAATGTTTGAAGCCAATTTCTAATGTCTTCCGTCGTGATGTAGCTGGAATATTGCTAAAAGCGGCATAAAAACACTCTCACACATTTAATTCTTGATTTTTTTTAAAGGAATACAGATGAATGAAAATATTTGATGAATAAATATGTTTTGGAAATAGACCAATAGAACAAGTGATGATAGCTGAAGTGATGTTGTCAATCCAGCTGTGATCCACACATGAAGCAAAAGTATCGAAAGTCCCTATGGTCCTAAGTGTAGTGATCTACCTTAGTTGTTGGTGATCTATAGCCTGTTATTAAATTCAAGCTAGTTTTTTATCAATGTTTGTGATGTTCTAGTTGCATTAACTGTAATAACGTGTTTATATATTCCGAGTTGATGAGCCATAACATGAAACCTTTTACATAACAATATGGCTGAAATACTACCGATGTGACTGAAAATCCTACCTCACTCACCGTGTCCTACAATGTCCACAATCAGCTCAAACACGTTTCTATCACCCGTGTCATAATTACGTTCGTCAAACTAATATTATCAGATACAAGGTGAAACAATGGTATCTGATTCCTTCGACCCCTATTAATCAAGTCATTTAAGATATAATTACACATTTTTAGATTCTTTAGAAGCCCTACAGTATGTATACATTAATATATATAATAATGAGGATCACTCGTGCGTAAATAATATATGTATAGGGTGTAGATTCATAATCAATGTGTGAATTCTGGGGCTAGCGATGCCACGGTGTAATTTATTCTGACTGATTCCCTCGCATTCAGTGACACTGACAATCAAAAGTATAATCTTCCAGTTTCGATACGTCAGATTATAACATCTGCCTGTCATTTATCTGTATTTTAGGAGTTTGTGTTATCTATTTCTCTCGCCTGATGATAATGGTCATTTTAACGTCTGCCAGGATGCAGACAGCTTGTCATTAGCATCTGTGGTATATCAGATGAAAAGCTTTGTCAACACGTTATGACCAATGGTTACCTTCCGCTTATTCTCTTCGTGCCTGCGCCGTGCGTCCTTCCGGCCCAGCTGGGGAGAACGTTTGATGCAGATTGGCTGAAGCAGGCAAATGGCGATCATGATACAGGTTACCAGAATCGTTATCATCGGGATGAGATAGATAACGAGGAAGAGGAAGATGAAGAAGCCTTGTCGGAACCTTCCCGTCCCCCACGCTTCCTCTCCATACATAGCGACGTCGATGTCGTCGAAGCGATCAACACATATCTGTCTGGAGATTTGACCGAGGCGACTTCCAATGGCAAAGGCGTAGCTTCGACAATACAGATACGGAGATGCTAGCACAATAGGGATGAGCCAAGTGGCGGCAATAATTTTCCGGGTTCGTGACTTGCTGTTGATCTTCATGGCGGACAACGGATGCACGATAGCGTAATATCTGGAAATAGAAGAAATGGTTTAGAATGGGCCATTTTATTCCGGAGATATCAGAAGGCTCGTGGAGATAACTCATTCCAAAATGTTATTTGTACTATAAGTTGTTTCTATTTCTGATACCGAAGAATGTCTTTATTTCCCCGATCTCGTTCCAGATGTGATTGAGGCAAATGACCTTTGTTGAGGTTAACTTTTGACTTGATGGCTGACAGAAAAAAGGCTGAGCTCCTACATATCTGCAGCTACATACGTTCAGTTCCCTGTTTCATGTGGTGGGTTTTATCATGTGCTCAGAAGCATTTATCACTGTAGTCAGCTACAGATAACTTTTATGGACCGAGACAAACTTCCCCTCTCCCCAATATTAATTCATATTTATCCTTAACCTCCTTAGCGAACCACCCACGATCGTAATGATACACATCAACGTTCACTTCATACTGTAGCCAGAATATATGTGTCAAACATATGCAAATCCGAAATATATATTTCCAACTTTGTACACTCTC
The DNA here is from genome assembly GCF_037392515.1 of Haliotis asinina. NCBI lineage: Eukaryota > Metazoa > Mollusca > Gastropoda > Lepetellida > Haliotidae > Haliotis > Haliotis asinina. The sequence continues at coordinate 33,112,468 of NC_090287.1, read as the reverse complement.
ATGCAGCTACAAATGAAATATTTATGCTTCCCTTAGGAAGGAATAAGTTAAGGGAATTCTCTACGGAGTCCAATGCTGGTTGTGATTAACCCTCTACAGTTGTCTTAAAAGGTGCTATAAATACGTTTCTCGTTAAAAGAGCTGATTTTTTACAACACACAAACAAAAAACATTCTTGCGACAAAGATTGATTCTCATGAAATGAGACACCTTGACTTTTCAAAATGTCAGAGTAAAAATACTTCGAAATACAATATGACTGAAACTTTACGTTCCAAGTATGCTCGACTATTGTCATATTCCTTCGTTGCCTTAAGATTTCCACACTGTTTGTACAAACCAAAATGTCCGTGAAACACTGGCTGAAATCCATTACGTAATCTTTACATATTTGCAATGAACCAGTTTCAAATTGATTACACTAATAACAGCCAATTCGTCCACTTTCTTCATTGTCAATAAAATGCATTAGCGATAGCTCTGTATCTGATAAACTGCCAAACACGTTCAGTAGAGGCATGGGATGGTAGGCTGGCACAATCATTAAATACCCGTATACAAACATGACGCCAAAGGTTACAAGATATACTGAACATCAAAAGAAACGCATCTGTTTTTGTTGAGTATTAAAATAGAAGGCATAAACATAACCGCTAACTCATGAGATTTCATTTTATAGAAATATGCGTTTCTTTTGCTGTTCAGTATATGAAGCATGAGCAAAATGTCAATCATACTTATACTTGAAATATATGCTACATACATTGATTGCTACGTACTCGTCTTTATTGAAGCATGGTTATTAATAGAAACAGTGAATGCAGAAGCATACGGATCGATGGTTTATAATTGGTTGTAAATTGAAGTCCCTTCGTATGAACAGCAGTAGAGACCTTCGCTTTGCCTTAACACTTACACATAACGATTGGACAGGCCATTGTCAACATTCTCAGCTTCATCAAAGAGCATGAAACGAACAGTAAGATAAAGATATTTCATCCTGGACGTATATTCGTAAGATCGGGTAAGTTCAAATCTATAGATTTGATCAAACCTGGTTTACTGTTCTTGAGAACATTGCATTAATTTTTTTGTTTCGTTTTCAGTGTTTACGTCTTGATGTGTATTTATAGTGGTAACGTGGTTAGCATTCTACTCCATATTTTCCAATCAGAACTTGCTGTTTTATTAATATTCTGATCAATTTCTCAAACACATTTTCCACGTGAAGATCGAAATTGATTTTCCTTCAACGATTTAGGCGATTTAATATGGAGAACGTCAATTAAAACTGTAAGCATGATTTTAAGCACACAACAACGTTTGACAGAGAACACAGCACTTACACAATCAACTAATGACGTGTTTGATTGGTTGTTACAAATATTTGTTGGCATTAAGAATAAAGACTACCAGTTTGACTTGAGAATAAAAGATTTCGCTATTTTACAATCTAAACAGAGTAATTGCTGATATTGTTCGATATTGTTTTTGTTCAAAATATTGACTCGTAGAAACCATTAGTACGCATGCACCATGCGTATAGAATTGCTAAGCGTTACCGTTGTGGAGATGTTCAATAGAAAGTGTCCAGATATTGTGAGACCTATGTGCTTAACCCCCAACTGTTTGTAAGTCTACATATCAATGATGCATATGCATCATGTAGGAAATGATTGGTAAATACAGTGCATATCTTACGGTCATGATGTTCCGATCGAAAGCAGTGGTTAACTTGGTAGTTTGATCGTCGTGACATGTGTACTGCGGTCAAAGCAACGGTGCATTACGGTCACTTACATTCTACTAGGGTTAACCACGTTTAAACTACGGTAACAGTTGGGTCTTGGCTTTGAAGCAAAAATAGAGATGTTTTGAACATGTTGAAAGGTTTTTGGTCTAATGGCTAAATCATGGGTTTGCTGAAGTTCAAATTACGGACATCACTACGGTGATCTACGTTGAACTACGTTTTTAAATACGTCTAACTAACCACAGTTAGCTGGCAGAGTTACGTCCGTGCATACATAAGTTACCTGTTATCGTTAGTTCGCTAAGACACTCCGATCTAGTAAGTTGCCATACCCAGATATACCTGGAGTGCTGTGTAAACTGACGTAAAACCTACGCCATTAAACCATTGTACTTTTGTGGAAATATGACGTAAAGTCATTATCACCATCTCTATTGACCAGAAGATGCGGGTCTTTAGCAATCCAAGCTGGCTGAGAGGAGAGGATTGGGTGGACATGCAAGTTGATTTGGTTGACACATGTTATTGTATCCCAAGAGCGTAGATCGCTGCTCACGCTGTTGAGTCCAGTTAGTCATATAGCTGTACTATTACTTCTTTGAGGGGCATTTAGAAGTTGGAGTAGTAACGAAGGATGACAATATATGGATGAACAACTTCTTTACTGCTATGAGAGCGACGTTTCGGTGTAGATGCTTACACTGTTATCAAGTGATTACTTGTTACAATCCACACCGAAACGTCGCTCTTATAGCAATAAAGACGTTGTTCATCCATGTATTGTCATCCTTCCCCAGCTGTAATATTGCTGAGAACGCGTTAAACAACAAACAAACAGTTCTCCATGTCGTCGAACGATAATATCTGTCGTCAACGGTTGTATCATGCTGAAAAGGGGCGGTAGGGTAGCCTGGTGATTAAAGCGTTCGCTCGTCAACCCGACGAGCCCCGTGCGATTCCCCTCATAGCTACAATGTGTGAAACCAATGTCCGATGTCGCCCCTCGTGATATTGTTAATAGCGGCTAAAAACTGAATTAACTCAATCATGTCCACTATTGCATTCACCCTTAAGACACATTTATCTCTTGAAGACAATAAATATAAGCACGGATATATATAAACGACCATGTTTATCTAGGAATGTCCTAATTACAATTATTTTTCCGAACACTGTGATTTGTGTAAGCCTCTTTAATGCAACTGACAACATGGCACACAAACCAGACCCACAACTAGTCTCACATCCATAATTGGTATCAACATAAACTTCCCTCACTGATCTCAAAGGTCCCCCAACTAAAGTTGCTTTTAAATAAAGCAATTACTGACTCTAATGAGAAAACCGCAGGGTTTCCAATGTCATTAATACTTGTCATTAATACTTGTTTCCCCTCTCTCGTGGCCTCCTATTACTTGCTCTCTAAAACAGGCTGATGAGCTCATACCGACAACCTCAGGCGGAAGGGATGCCTAAGGCTTTGCAACCACATGCAACATCAGTGAACGCTTGCCCGACGTGCTTGTATTTTCAACGTCAAAGGAATCATACTTATTATGATTAGTTTACATCGGTGTTATAAGGAGATGAAGATGAGTAAAGATAGTTATTATTAACTTCAACCCAAACACGGCAAGCCTTGAGGAAGGCTATTGCAAACAAGACACGCGGAGGTATCTTTCTGGGATGCAAGTTTTGCTTTTCACAGCATGATTAAGCATGAGGGCATGGCATCTTGAGGCTCTGTTAAAGGATACCCTCCGTAGGGGTGTTATTTGTGTGAAACGCTTTTACATGGATGCGCATATAGGCTGATCAAGGACATATTTCCCCCTCCGGGGCTTGACATATTGGAATCATCTGGCTGTATTACATACAGACTACTTCCGTCAGTCTTCACAGACAGAAGATCAATTTATAAACGCTGTAGGGAATTTTACTAGTAGTCTCTGACTTCCTCATGTTTCCGAACCTTGAAGAACCAAGGTAAAATGGACGTCTTCAAAAACAAATGATTGTCGTAAGAGGCGACTAACGGGATTGTGTCATCAAACTCGATAACATGGTTCTACAATAATGTCATTAGCCATTAGCCTAGATCGATGCTAATGATATTGATCACCGGGTTGTGTGATCATGGCTTATTTACCATTGCCGAATAGCTGGAACATTGCTGTTGGAGGTTAAACAACAACCAGTCAATCTTAGCTGTACAGATGGGTCACACGTCTTCAATGTAGCACCTGCTACTACTATACATACAGAGGCATGGCAAGTATATTCATCTTAACAAACGCGGGATAGTATGGCAGTTGAGATAGGGAACTGCTTTTGTAGGACTTTGTTCACTGCCAAGCTGCCCTCTACACTGACTAATTATGATTTTTGGAAAAGCCCTACCCTGTTTGCCATGATTCTTTGGCAAGATTTTTATGACACCCTTTGTGATGGCCGTAGAAAGAGCAAGTTCGGTTATACCTAGGACTTTCATATGCATGCAAAACTCGGATCAACATGGGTGTCCATGCCTGCTTTGACCCCAAATGCAATATCAGAAAAATTACACATAGGTGTTAAGTTGTCTATTGGGAAGTTCAGTCGTCCTTCATTTTCGACAAACTGCCCAAATACTTGTGAGGACTTTGTCCCGATGTATTGTCAAAAGATCAAGTATTGGGGTTCTTCCTCTTGTTCCTCATGTGGGAGGTGAGGTGGGGGCAGCCTAGTGTCGATTCAACACGTGTGTGAAGCCTATTTCTGGTGTCCCTCGCCGTGGCATTGCTGGAATATTGCTAAGAGCGGCCTAAAACTAAACTCACTCACTCAATCCTCATGTGGGATGTGGTGTATACCCTGACCACTGTGCACGACGCCCCGGACTAACAGTAATTCAATATTTTGTGTTAAAATATCGTCCAGGTTCTTTAACATTGATGAAAGTATAATAAAAAGATCAACGTAATTAGCTTCTATTTAAACTTGATATGGAAGACACATTCCCTTTCAGGAAGTGTTTCTTTCTCGTCTTTTTAGAAGAAACCCTTTACGTAAGAAGGGACGATGAAAGTTTCGACCTAAACTAATAATGTTAAGATGTTCATCATTTCTAAACATGCAAGTTTTGCGCTGCAGATATCTTTTTTCCTTAATTCTGTTTGTAATTCTTTTGGTTTGAGGCAATGAGTTGGTGATGGGTTCACCCCGATAATTTCGTCAAATTATACGCCAAGTGCTTGTCCGGACCGAGATTGTGTGACAGAGGAACCTTAGGAACACTCATCCTAATTGCTCGCTAGTTAGGGAGACAATTTCAGCTAGTTCTGAGTCGGGAAAATTGTCAGCCGTTTTGAATATTACTCGTCTTCTGCCTCTCCGAAAGCGACAGCGGAACTGAAAATGACACGCGGTCATTTTTTCCTCCATGTATTTCGACAGGTAAATAGGTCTCATTGTAGTTTTATTGAATCACGATGACACTTCCTTTAAAATACATGCATCCGTACCATATCGAGAATTCTTTATTCCGACATCTCAGGAACAGGCACAAAAGGTGTCATTTAAAATCATTCCTTTCCAAGGGTTTGAGACTCTGACACTGACAACCTTTGAGTCGAAGGCTGAATTGTCTTTCATATTTTTTTCGAGTTATCCAGGGTTCGACGAAATTAAGAAGGAAAACATAGTGACTTCTCTTTGAGACATGGTAAGTTCTTAAGGGCGGATCCGGGATTTTGGAGAAGTGGGTGGGGGAAGGGGTTCGGGGTTGCATATAAATCATGACGTCTAAAGGTTAGGGGGAAATGCTGCTCATGGGAGAAGGAGGGTGGGGTTATGGGGTTTGGTGCGGGTCGATACATTCAAGTGAATAAATATACCATTGAAAACCATTGCTGAAATCTGTCTTCAGCTTGTCATGATGAAGTCATTGTAGTTTTTAAGACTATATTGTTGCATTACGAACATAAACCTTCATTGTTACTGCATACTATGTTACGAGTGGCCCTGATCGACACCAAATGCTTCTATAATACCTACACTTATGGAGTTTCACTAAAGGGGTAAATGTGAGTCACTAAGTCAAGCTTTCCAAGACCTGTGCCCTCACTTCATTGTATGCATCACAACCTCGGGATTCCAATGACCTCTATGGTCGCTTGAGGCTTTCCTTATCAAGATATCCACACTGAGATGTGAAGTGGGGATGGAAACAGTTCAAATCTGCAACGCATTTTCTCACTCACTGGGAGGTGGGGTAGCCAGGTTGTATTCCCAACAATGTGTGGAGCCCATTCTGGAGTCCCAAGTCGTGATATTGCTAGTCGTGATAAGCACATAAAACTAAACTCATTCACTCACTCTCTCATTACGATACATATGAGCATTAATTATATGACCTGAATCCAAGGGCAATTTGAAAAGCCTTTGGCCCTGACATGTCATCATTCCCTAATATACTGGAAAGCATTAGGGAAACAGGTGCTTAACACAATATCTTAACACGATTGGGTCGAATGTTGGTGCAAAGACGCCAAACACATTAAGGTATATATTTCATAAATGCCACATTTATACTACAGTTTTCTGAACTGATTTTAAAGATGACAGTTATAGAATTGAAAGAGACATTGTTAGACGAAGTGTTTCCGAAAACACATCATAAAAAGTTATTGGTTGGTTGGTTGGTGCTTCACGCCGCTCTCTGGCAATATCGCGGTGATCTCTAAATAATCGAGTCTGGTCCAGACGATCCAATGATCAACGCTTTTGGTGAAAGAGATGAGTTTTACGCCGCGCTCAGCAATACTCCATCTATATGGAGGCGGTCCGTAAATAATCGAGTCTGGATTAGAGAATCCAGTCATCAGCAGCATGAGCAACGACCTGCGCAGTTGGGAACCGATGACATGTGTCAACCAGTCAGCGAGCCTAACCACCCGATCCCGTTAGTCGCCTCTTACGACAAGCCACCTTTTCCCCTTTTACGACATAGTCACCTTTTATGGCAAGCATGGGTTGCTTAAGGCCTATCCTACCCTGGACCTTCACGGGTCTCCTTGCCTTTTGGGATACGATGACATGTGTCAAGCAATTCACCGAGCCTGACCATCCGATCCCGGTCGTCCACAAACGTAGGAAAACAGTTTCTGGTATGCATGGCCCAGGAGTGTCTTGTAGCAGGACCGGTACTATGACTTTTAGCTGAACAATAACCACATGGCTAATAGTGGACTTGTGAGGAAGCACGTGGTCCACGGTGAAGTAAAGGATCTTCCTGGACCTCGAAGACAGAGGTAGACCAATAACTGAGATGACTGTCCTTATTCGTCCCGCAAGACGCAAATCCATTACTATTCAATAATTAACATGAGTCTATGTCGTACAGCTATCAGCAACACAGCACGACACATGCGTTGTCTTTCTAGAAATTGGCCCAGTCTGTTTCTTATCTACAATAGCAGGGATATCACGTACGAGACGGAACATGATCCTTTTATCATCATGTATGAATGTAATCAGCCAGAACACTCAAAACTAAACGTTAGAACGATTTGATCGACATCACTTGAAGTCTTTGTAGATGTCAAGATACAACCAGTGGTTTCTGTTGGCTGGTGTGCCGTGAAACTCCGGGTTAGAATTGGTCTTCAGCGAATTATGCTTGTCGTACCAGGCGACCAACGACATCGGGTGGTCAGGCTCGTCCACTTGGTTACCACATGGCATCGTGTCAATGTCCATCCATGCTGCTGTTTTCTGGATTGTCTGGTCCATTTAAAATACACCATCACCATGTAATATTGTACGCAAGTACGAGTTAAAAACACACAAAACTTAGTTGCTTATGTGGAAATAGATTTGATTTTAAATTAACATTTTACATTTCCATACCAATCCGTGCAAAAAAATATATTTTTACACTGCATTAACATATATCGAGCACGTTACCACTCTCGCTTTAATAATACATTTCAAATATAGAGACAAAATATTAAATCTTTAATGCGGTGTTTACCACATATTATTTAACCCCGCAATCACTGAGGTAGTTGGACGTAGCGTAGCTTTGAACAACATTTCAGTGTTACAGGTTTTGTCAATTCACTGTGGATAACGAGTTCAAAAAACATTCAGATCAAAGATCTGAGACGTGTTGGAGAAGTTCACTTCCTGTTTGATGACGAAGATGTCTTATGAAGCTCTTCTTTTGTAGCAAATAATCAGCTGTGTTTGGCAATAATAATCCATTATCGTTAATCTTGACAAATCTTGACATATCTTTGCCATTTATTTTGGCTTGTTTTAACAGACATGTTTGAAAAAACATTTCTTTTCAGAAATACATTTAGATAACGTGTGTTTGTTTATGTGCATTTAACGCTCACTGATAACACTTGGAGTGACGCGGTTGGTTTCAGCGAATGGTAGTTTTATTAGCATGTAAACCTTCTAAATGGGAGTGCAACATTTGTAGAGTGGAGAGTTGAAGGTTGAAGCTCATTTTGCAGACAAAGTGTGTCTTAGTGAATGAGTGAGCTTTTACGCTGCAGTTAATGAGAAGATCACAGCATAAACTACATATCTATGGCCTCAAAACATTGAGGATACGTATCGCGGAATGCTAATGATTCATCGTCCATTTGTTTTGTTACGTGATGTTCACCACATGTTATTCGCTGGGGATGCAACGCTAAATTGTCATTAGCATAACGAGCGAACGCCTCAATACGAACAACCCAACCACATAGATTGTTCCTGAAGGGACTAAATCATTTAATGTAGGCTTCGGTGGTCTTTGTTATGAGGATGGCATTTTCCTATTAGTGAAAGGAAATTTCAGAGTGCAAGAGTGTGTTTTGAACAATATTTCATCAATATCACTACGTTGGACGTAAGAAATAGGCTTCGCAGATGATACCCACGTGCGGAATCGAACCCGGGTCTTAGGCGTGACGAACCAACGTTTTAACCACGAGGCTAGCCCATTTTCAGAGCATCCAGTATCTGGAGTATTTGAGTAAGAGAGATTTGAACATTTTAGTTCAACTACAATCATATGGGAAGCCCATATTGCGGGAACATTGCTAAGGTTGCATAAAGGTTTACACAGGCTTACGCCGCCCTTAACCTTACCCTGTGCCATGTCCAACAGCTGCCCCGAGCTATTCAAAGTGGACAATGGCTATAGTTTCGGGACAACTGACCTTTATCTTCTTCTCCTATCGCTAGGAGCACCCTTTTGATTCATTGATGGTCATCAACATCAGACCAGCGTCCTCACAATGAGTCCTGTCTGCTGCTCAACAATGACAGGGTCTGGTCAAGTGGGATGTGTCCTAATTTTCCGGAAAGCGTAATTTCCCCTCCATTGATGTCTTTCTCCGGGCATCGTCTACTGTCGGGTATAAATGGTGTCTTCAGTATCACACTTAAGGCATATTGCCCATCTGACCTTTAGAACCTTGATTCTTTAAGATGGAGGAACATGGGAGTTGAATGATAACATGACAACCTGAAGCTGGGTTTTGTTGTTAGTGAGTGACTTTGGGCTTTACGCCAAGTTTACTAAGTTTAGCAAAATACCATCTATATGACAGCGGAGGACGTCCGAATAGGGCTTCACATGCTATACCACTATGGAGAATCGAAAGCTGCAAATCTGGCCAAGGCTCCTGGTGTGTTAGGGTGTTTTTATCAACTGTGTGTTCTTTTTCTTGTGTGATGCTATCTAATATCATTTCATTTAATGATAATGAAAAATAATAAAAAAAAATATTTTAAGGGTCCTTTCCATGGGTCCATTTTTGCTCAAGTGGTAGTGCTAATCACAGATAGCTGGTAGACTTTTGCAAAGAAATTCGTTTGGAGGTTTTCGTAGAAGGAGCCTGGTACATTTCCAAATGTCCAGATGGAGAGAGTTCCGCAGAACTGGCCCTGCTTTCTCAAAAGCTCTACCATCAAACTGTTTTGTTGTTTTTGGAACATCGAGTTGCGTAAAATGAGATGAGACATCTTTTTTGGCACGTGCAAAAGTCCCCATATAACAACTGTACCCAATAGAAGGGGACAGCCTGGCCTACGTTTTGTCATCAGTACATGAAATCCAATTGGTGGCTGCAGTTTTAGTGTATGAGTCCTCATACGTACCTACATGCCTACATATCTACCTCCCTCCCTTCCTTCCTACCTGCCTCCTACGTACCTACCTACCACCCGACCTACCCCTCCTTCCCTCCCTCCCTACTCACTAATCCATCCATCCACTCCCTGTCTCCCTCCCTCCCTCCCTGCCCTACTCTCACCCCCTTCTTCCCTAGCTCATGGCTGCCTCCCTATCTACCCATCTCCCTCCCTCCCTCCGTCCCTCCGTACCTACCTACCTGCCCTACTCCCACCCCTTTCTTCCCTACCTGCCTCCATATCTACCCACCTCCCTCCCTTCGTACGTGATTTTTAAAAGCGTGCAGTTTTAATTCATCGGGTAACGTTTCGTTCATCGTATATCAACTTGAATGTCTTAAAGTATGCGTTATGGGCGACAAAATATTCTGTCTGTAAAAAGGTTCTGGCTGGTCATCACGTCAAGTAGTACATTTCTGTGAAGCAAATGTCAGAGATCCATAAACAGCAATCGGGTATACGCCACATGCTTGTGGGCTGCTTGAAAGATGGTGAAAAAGGCTGTATCGCAGATGCGCAGTCAATGCAATTTCACTGTCACTTTTGGAAGGGAATTTCGTCAGAGGATCCTCCATGCTGTTTATACGCAGTTTATCTCCAGCATAATAACCAAATGATTGTGCTCAGTCGCACATGTTCCTACAGAAGCCCTTTTGAAGTGTTTGACTTCAATTGCCTCTCTGACAAACATTTATGAATCTCTCAGAGGACGAGGCAAACATCAAAGAACGGTGTGATGTAATATTATGGCTAATGTTTGGTAAAATAAGCGAGGGATGGTCCCCGTATTTGGGTGTATTGCAGTGAATGATATTCCACACATCGAATTGCATGCACAAGTTTATTACTCTCCAGAGAACGAGGTTTTAATTGCATTTGTGGAACACGGAAATTGCATGTTTGATTGCTACATACACGTCTTTTCTGCCTCTGAAAAACAATCTATCAATAATCACGCTTCACCTCTGATTGAAAAATACAGCAACGTCCGAAGTTTATGCTTAATGATTTCACAGAAAAAGAAGCCCATTTGATAAAAATGGTCCTACGTTATGCTTCTACATTCCTGAACATCTGTTTCTGCATTCCTGAACACGTGTTGCGGAAGGCAACAGGGTGATTAAAGCAAATAAGACATATTTGTTCCGTCAATATTCTCTTGGCAATTCTAGTGCAAAATGGTAATATGAATATTAAAAAGTCCAAAGATCATGTCGTGTGCTCTTCGATCTTTTCGAAATTTTATACCATGTTCAGTGGAAGAAGGATATTAACTTTCAGACAAAAGAAAGTTTTCACTTTCAACGTAATTATATCTGCAAAAGGATAAAAAGCTGGTACAGTTTTGAAAGCAGCAAACATTTACCCAAACGCAAAATGGTCCCGATAACAACGCATCTGTTCAAAACCTTCGTACGAATCGTGCATATTTCAAAACGTGAAAACGGTAAGTGTGGGCCATTGGCCTGAATAAATTATTGGCATAAATACAGATGTTGGACAGAACATGCATGCACGAATATTCCAAGACTTACGCAAGCGGGACGAGAGATGAAGATCGGAATAGAAAATATGGTGGGCTTCACAACATCAGCTGGCAAGAACCTTCAGCTGTTGCCAGACCACGATCAGCAAATTCATCAACTGCTTTCAGCAAACAGGGCAGGTGACTTGTTATGTCTGGCATAGAAACCTACCGATCCTTCTGTGGAATGGCTTTGATTCGTCGACAACGTAGGCTGCAAGGTGGTGACAGTCACTGTAGATGACATGTCCCCTGTCTCATGTCTCATTATGACTCTTAATGCACTTTTTGAACGAACGATTTGCAGAATTTCTAATTTTGACCCCAAGACCCTTTCTTAATGGACTGCGGCAAATGCAAGATCAGTATTACCACTGCAAATGTATTATATAAATCATGCAAAAAATATACTCCCTATGTAAACATTTTGATGAAATGACAGGGCCTTCTGCTTAATGATATGTATTGAAACATCAAGTAACCAATTTTCGTTTTGAAAAAAACCCATAAGCCAGAACAAAACAACAACAAAACCAACAACAGTATGATGTTCGTTCGATAAAAACCGGTGAATCAAATTGAAAAAGATATGATACATCGAGTTAAATGCAATACACATATTTGGCTTAAAAATGTATTTACTGGGCGACACGTGGTTAGATAGTCCCATAACTGCCTGACGCAGTAACGAACTCTCATGCATTAGCGAAATCTGAGACAATTTAAGCATACGTCATCCAGAACAACCCACGGGTTGTGTCCCTTAGCTGCCAGGATTTAGTGTTTCAGGAAATGTTCCTTGGCGTGTCAATATGTTACTCTTCTGTGAACGACATCCTATCTAAAAAAACCGTAGTTAAACTGCATCATTGTTCCGGGCCTCAGTCTTCATCTCCTCTCCACGTTATAGTGAAGGATGTCTACAGGCGGTATGACTTAATCATCACCTATTTATGTTTATTCAGATATGTAAATAGAAGTCTGTTCTATATATTCAGTGAGATTCGCACTCTTACATAAATATTTGAAATCTGGAGGGGCGCGTTTTAAGCATGTCAGAGGCTGTTCAAAGAGAACTTATATTTTTATTTACAAATGGATATAATTATCTTTAGTTTGTCAGGAGGGGACGGGTGGTCCAACGGTTGGAGGCTGCACAATAACAGCTGTATCAACAACGGGGAAGGTTCTACAGATATACTGCTTCTTTATTACCAATGTAAGTGATAGCGGTATTAGCAGCTACACCAAAACAACCTTAAATTGATAATATAAAGGTTGTCTATCCATAGTATCTTTCCCGTTGTTCATCAAACCAACTTCTGAATGCCACTCAAAAACGTTATCCGTCTTCTTTATGGAGACGTGGTCATTGACAAACTCAACAACTTGGAGAAGGTATCTCGTCAGGACTTCCTCACCTCCCTTGTGAGATGCCGAGACAATCAGTTCATCCCTAAAGACTCAGAATCCAAGGCCACACACCAGTGCAGCCAGGAGCATCCTCAAGAAAGCTCCTGTAGTTTTCTTGTCCGCGAGAAAATCCAGTACCATCGCTGACCACCGCCGCAAGACGCTGACCACCTATGCGAAACATCAACGAGACCTCCAGAACATCCCCCATCCTGATAACTACTGCAACCTGCGCAACCTGACCAACCAGAACTAGATCAGCTGACAAAGAAGACCCACATCGTATATGTAAGAAGCTCCGACCACCAACCAGCATCCAAACTTACCCATCCAGAGACGACTATCGCGACACTTGCTTCATAACGGTGTTAGTAGCAACACTGACACGCCGCTTACACAAAAATATATAAGTGGTATATCCACTTTTCCTGTGGTTCATCGCACCAATATCCAAATGCCTCGCAAAAAGGTTACCATCTGCATGGAGCAAGCCACATACTTGGTTAAACTTACATGTTTAATGGACAAAGCATACATGTGCGGCAATCTGATCGGCTGACTTACATTCGTAAATCGTCTAAGTGTGTGCTTAATATTATGAATGTTTCATATTAATATATGTTTCCTATGTCGAATCTATTCATTCGTTTCCTCAACCTTATGCAAATCCGTCGGGCTCATTTCATTAGGCCGGATATGACGTTTGATGCAATCATTTCGTGAGAGTATGTCAGTGTTCTGTTTAGTATGTATTTCAAGAGTATATCAGTGTTCTGTAGAGTATGTAGTATAAGAGTATGTCAGTGTTCTGTAGAGTATGTAGTATAAGAGTATGTCAGTGTTCTGTAGAGTATGTAGTATAAGAGTATGTCAGTGTTCTGTAGAGTATGTAGTATAAGAGTATGTCAGTGTTCTGTAGAGTATGTAGTATAAGAGTATGTCAGTGTTCTGTAGAGTATGTAGTATAAGAGTATGTCAGTGTTCTGTTTAGTATGTATTTCAAGAGTATGTCAGTGTTCTGTAGAGTATGTAGTATAGGAGTTTGTCAGTGTTCTGTAGAGTATGTAGTATAAGAGTATGTCAGTGTTCTGTAGAGTATGTAGTATAAGAGTATGTCAGTGTTCTGTAGAGTATGTAGTATAAGAGTATGTCAGTGTTCTGTAGAGTATGTAGTATAAGAGTATGTCAGTGTTCTGTAGAGTATGTATATGTAGTATAAGAGTATGTCAGTGTTCTGTTTAGTATGTATTTCAAGAGTATGTCAGTGTTCTGTAGAGTATGTAGTATAAGAGTATGTCAGTGTTCTGTAGAGTATGTAGTATAAGAGTATGAGTGCATGTGATGACTTCATCTCGTAATTAGTGAGTGAGTATGGTTTGACGCCGCTTTTAGCCATATTCGAGCAATGTCACGGCAAGGGACACCAGATATGGGCTTCACACATTGTGGAAATGTGGGGAAACGAACCCGGGTTCGGCGTGACGAGCCAACGCTCTAACCACTAAGCTACCCACCGCCTCCATATCGTAATTAAGACAAACAGATTGTCAGCACCATGCACAAGTGAACACAATTCGAAAGAAGTTAAATGTAATATATGTTAGAAATTACCATTTTATCAAAGTACAGATACTCCTACTTTATTCAGGTTGTGGCCCATCCGGAATTCGAACTCACACCCTCAGAGTCCGGCACCAACACAAAGCAGGACGTCTAACCCGCTCTGTACATTACCATGAGAGTGTATTTCAAATATAACATATACTGAACAGTAAAAGAAACATAAGTTTCGAAAATATTCTCATAAAAGTAAGCATTCATGTCCACACGTTGCCATTTATCTGAAATACTACTGAACGAATCCCTCCTCGCTGTCGTGTATTTCTCATATCCAATCCTGCATAATGCAAAATTGTGCCATTAAGCCATGTATTCTGAATACCGTGCTTATTCTAGTTTCCATAGCCAAGATAACATGAAAACGCTTTTCATGCCGCTTTACATTTTAACACAAACATGAATTTTGAAGAATGCATTTATGCAAGGGTTTAAGCTAGTTTGATATTTCGAGTATCCTTTCGCAGCGAGGAGTAATCAGTCCAAGTCTTGAACTAGAATCTCTGTACCGGCAGTTCTCTTCGATTTGCTAATTAATGAGAATTTCACCGCGAGGTTTTTGTAGTGGTGCTTCACCAATGACAGAGGCAATTCTCCACGTGACGTGTATTCACGCCCAAGATAAAGGCTATGGTCAAATGAAGAAAATTGCCTGTGTGGATTAATCGCGACAGGCTGATAATTACATCCGTTCCGAATCTGTACGCTTACAATCCAACATAACATAAACGTCATTGCTAGAAATGCAATGTATGGGGGAGGGTTTAAAAAACTATGTAAATCATAATTCTTTTTTACTTTCACATTCAAAACGTTCTCAAATATGGATCAGCGGCGACATATTAATTTTACCGCAACTGACAATACCTAAAAACCTCTTGTGATGATTTTTTTCATAAAATGCCTAATATTAGGTTTAAGAAAATCTTGATGGCTATTCTAACACACAACTTGTACTTCGCTGGGGATTGATAGAGTTCGTAGTAACTGTTATATTCGTTAGATTATATATTAGTGTAACATGTTTTAATCAGTCAGGAAGTGCCTCTGATACAACCCCAAAATAGTATCGCTGTTATATTTGTTAAATCATTAATCACTCCGAGCAAACATTTATAGCCGCACTGGTAACACAAATAATATGCTTCGCAAAGAGGCCATTGACAGTAGAAGGTGCAATTCTCTTGCACAACAGAACATACACACGCACACATATACGTACACACATGGGCGCGCGCATGCACACATAAACACACACACATAGACTTGCCTCAGACACAATGAAATTCAGCACGATCACAACGGTTTATCAAGTCCATAAACATGGACACAAATCTTAAGTTACTTTGAAGATGCAAAATATTTGGAGGGCTAGAGATAATACTTGGTTCAGTTTTTACAAATGTCGTAGTGAGAGATGTACAGCCGCTTCAGACAGGCAAAGTGAGATATGAATGTCAAAATATACCCTACCGTGCAACACAGTTGGAACAATGATCGCAATTTGTGCAGTCGTAAGTTTGACTCCTATATTCTTTTTGCTAATATTTGATAGTGTCCGTGTTAGCACAATAACCATCGGCAAATAACAAGCCCTTTTCCGGTGTCCCTCGACATGAATTTGCTGGGATATATCTGAAAGCAGCGTAAAACTAAACTCATTCGTTCTTCT
Source organism: Haliotis asinina (assembly GCF_037392515.1). Lineage (NCBI taxonomy): Eukaryota > Metazoa > Mollusca > Gastropoda > Lepetellida > Haliotidae > Haliotis > Haliotis asinina. Next base: position 33,096,310 of record NC_090287.1, on the reverse strand, counting down.
TTCTGTTACTATGGTGTCCTAGCGGTGTTCACTGATACAGACCACTGACGATGTTACGGAATGACTAGACGTCGATGGCCTGTGCATCAATATTGTCTCACTGATGACGGTTAGTAACATGTTACGTGTGTGTTCTCAGGCACGGGTTTGGATTCTTCATCAAACTATTACCCACCATTTCCTGGCTTATAAGAATATAGTGAGTGAGTGAATCTAGTTTTACGCCGTTTTTATATTATATTTATATATTCCGGCAATATCAGGGCGGGGAGCACACATTGTGTCCATGAGGGGAATAGGACCCAGGTCTTTGGTGGGACGGGCGAACGCTTAACCACTAGATTAGAACACTGCCTATTTCAAGATTATACGTTTTGCCAATAATGTTGCACTAAGGATTGAGACCCAAGATGCAACATCTTGTCTTGTTAGTTTGTGGCGTTGAAGGAAGTCATTCAGTAGTTCAGAAAGACTGGTATACTCTAGTGATACCAGTGACGATTAGATTAATCCCACTGATCTTTGTAGAAATTAATTATTGATCAATCTATTTGACACACTACAGAAATAATAGATTGTAAGCTTTATACAAATATAAAAACACATGGGTGGTTCTCACGACCACACAGATGCAGAGGTCGGTACGTGTTATCGGTGCCTCTCTGCATCAATCCTTATCCATATAACTGTATTGACTGTAAGAATACGCTATAATTGTTTGTTACATACTTAATAAAAGAAATGGAGAAATACAATTCAACAAATCAATTTTCATTCGCAGACGGGAATTCAAAATCAGCCAATTTGAAGAAACCACTCGAATTACAAATCAAATTTAACCTGGAATTTGTGAAGTACATGCTTCAAAACGCCTTTCCAATACATCTGTTAATGACAGCGTATCTGATTTGCAAATTTCCTAACATGGATTGCTGGTAGCCAGGCAACGGAACATTTAAACGTGCAACCACTGAATTGCTAAACTGGAACATAATTTAGCATGCGCAGATGTAAAACATGACTGAAGTTCAAGTGTCGGTCGGTGATGACAAACAAGGTATTGATGTGGTTGTAATGTGGTAACTCATCCGTTATTGCCATTACAAATCCTAAACAGTACGAACAGAAAGATCCACGAGAGAGGGATTTTAATGTGATATCTTTGGGTTTTAACGAGCGATAGCTCCCCTTTTGAAATCATAGCAGTTACCATCAAACGTCTGGTTCCCAACAAAAGGAAGATAAAGCAAACACCGGTCTTACCAGTGGTCTTAGCAACCCATGCATGTCGTAAGAGGCGACTGGATTACAGTCACTGGATTGTATGGTCCAGATTTTAGCATTTACAGACCATCACCATCCGGCGTTAAAATACAAACAAAAAAAATAAGAAAAATACAAAAATCGCTTACCAGTCACGATTACTCGCTGACACATTCGCGCGCGAAGGGCAAACCAGCGGTGAAAAGCTACACAAACGACACCTGGTATTCGCGAAATGGCCAAAGGTGTCCCGCCCTACCATTAAATCTCACCGTTCATATGCCTTTCATTAAAACTGCATGCCCCTAAAACAGGTCTACATTGGCCAAGTTGACAAACCAAGACATTGCACAATCGGTTACATATTAGATGACATGAAATACCAGATCCGTAAAGTAATTCAAACTGAATTAAATAATGCCCCGTAATTGTTGTGATATTTGCAGCTAAGCCCACTGTATTAATAATGCATCAGGTTGATCCACGCCTACCCGGATCCAGCACAACCTGACGGTCGGCGGTAAGGAGTTCAACCTTTTCTGGCATTACGAACAAAGAACACGCTGAATCCCTATGGGTCGTACATAATAAGTCCCAACATTCCTCATCTATCGCCCTCCTTTTCACTGTATTTATCTTTCACTTTGATGAATGTATTTCCGACTGATGTTCCTCTCCAAAGATTGCGTGTTTCAATTTATGGAGCGTGATAATATTTATGACCTTATCTATGGATCAGTTCTCAAACACGCACTTCGCAGGTGTGTTTACGGGTCTGTGAGTCGTAGACTTTACCATCAGAATACTTGTAGAACGTTTCAGATTCTGAGAGATTCCAGTCCATGAGTATCAGCGAGCTTATGAAGTGTTTCAAAATGACACAAGACTCTACTTCCGTTTTGGATTTACCTAGGACGGCTACTAGCCGTGTGTTGATCTTCGTGTATAACCTACAAAATGACATATGAAGACTAAATGCAAAATCCCCATGAATACAACAAAAATAATCCAAAAGCGACATATAATTTGATCTATATCCTTACAAGAAGAAGAAAGTCATAGAAAACAAAATCCGTCAAAAAATAATCGTCTCCAACGACTGTTGAAAAATCACAGAAAATAAAATCTGTAAACACATTATCTGGTCCATAGACCGCCGAAGCAGTCACTGAAAACAAAATCTGTCAACACATTATCTGGTCCACAGACCGTCGAAACAGTCACTGAAAACAAAATCTGTCAACACATTATCTGGTCCACAGACTGTCGAAGCAGTCACAGAAAACAAAATCTGCCTGAAGATGATCTTTCCAAAGTCTGTCGAAGAGTATCAGAAAACAAAGTAAAAATGATCTGTTCCACGGACTGTCGAGACGGTCACAGAAAACACCGTCTCTCAAACATCTGCTTCCGAGGTTCACAGAAAACAAAATGTGTCCAAAAATAATCTGTTCTAATTAATGTCGAGACAGTCACAGAAAACAAAGTCTGTCCAACAATTATTTCCCCCGACGACTGTCGAATGTACCAAATATTGAAATTGTTGTATTGTATAATTACAAGTTGTGGCAAAGGATATGTTCAAAAGACTGACGCTATATGCCCATTCGATATTTTCTTCACTGTAAACTGGACAATATTGACAATGCAAGCAAAAAGAAAACACCAGTTACCCTAATGACGCATGGGTCGCATTAAACACTCGTGTTTGTATTCATCAACTTGCACGTAAACACTTTAGCCATCAGTGATGCAATAAGGCTTCTGATCCTTGCTATCATTAATTCGAAGCTAACAGCTCCAGGATAACATTGCATTATCACTGACTCCTAATTGCCCCTTAAGGGCAAGCTGTCTCTTTCCGGATGCTTTGTGCTGATGGACATCAATTGTTGAGTGCTGAACCACAACAGACAACACTTGCAATACTTCATCATAGCAAACAAAATATGGCGATCGTGACCCGACAAGGGAGGTAACCCGTGGGCATTGGACACGTACCGGAAGTCGAAAACGGACGTGGAGTATTTGAAAAGTTGAAAAGGTTCTATGCGGAAGTTGGTCGTTTGCAAAGTTCCTGTATGAACCGAACCCGGTTGACACATAATGACTGCGTGACTGCACAAGGCGTTGAAGAGCTCTACCAGCAACGGTTACGATAAGACCGTGTGTATTGATCCTCCTTTAGGGCAATGGGATGAACAAAACAGCTCTCTGGGCAGAAGTGTGTCCAATAGATACCTGCGCCATTTCAGTTCTAATGTCACTTGCCCTACTGGTACCATACCATGTTCGAGAGAAACATGGCGTTTTCTCGCTGAAGAGTATCAGTTAACTAAATAGGTTTTAAATGTGGTAAGACATTACAGTCTCCTTCCAGTTTCACAAATTTACCACTCAGTTTGTTAATGATCTTGCTTCAACGTGAATACATGACAAATTTTATGGACTTACAAAACATTCGCTTGATGAAGGAGCAAGAATTATCTCTGAAACGACGTGATAAAGAATAAAAATTGTGGTTGTTATCCATAAACCTTGTCATGTCTTAATGTTCTGCCAGCTTTTGGGTACCATTCAAGGACTTCAACCGACACCAAACGTATGAATCACTCGTGCGAAAAGAAGAAGGGACGCGTTCTGTGTGTGGTAAATCTGTCCTATTTCCTGATGTTTAAAGGATTTTAAAGGTTTAGCAATTCATCAGCATCCCATTGTCAGGTTGTCACTGCCAACAAGCTTCTTGCAACGGTGAGACGATTTTACGATTACTGCGTTAGCCTCCCGCAGCTGATTATGATGAATAGACATGGGAAGAAATGCGGTTTCAACGTCTGGGCGGTCTTTTGCCATTGCGAATATGTTTTTTTGTCATTGTAAGGTTTGTCCATTAGACGATGGTTGGAGAAAATATGTTATACAGTGGAAGCTGTCAAAACCGACACTCACTGGGCCTAAAGAAATAATCTGGTTTAGACAATGTGCCGGATTGTAGAGCTGATGAAAAATGTACAAGCCGTGGATGGGACTGAGATTTTGTGCCAGTGTTTACAGCTTGCCGGATTGAACAGATGCCGGTTTCGACAGCTTCCACTGTAAATAGTTCATCGTAACACTTTGTTTATTTGTCTGTGAAGTTAAATTTAAAATTTGGTAATAAAATGGCTCTTGAGGAAATATGTAATTTTAACTTAGGTTAGGTTAGGTCCGAGGTTAAGCATAGATCCAAGTAGCCAAAACGTAGCGTAATATCCATGTCTGAAGTTTCTTAAATTCTTCTACAGGAACGTCTATCGGTTTCGCAAGTGCAGTAAACAACGTTTATATATAGCTTTGATATACCGAATGGACTGGTATAACGAACAGGACAGTTTACTGTGTACCATAGTCGAATTGCGTATAGAGATCTACAGTTTAAACATACTAAATTTAATTGTCCCTTTGACTCTGTTTACTGTGTAACGAACATTTGCGCCGTTGCTTGTGAATAATTGGATATCATTTGTCGGATAATTTCGTTTCCATGAGCGGACAGCCCCATAATGGTGTACTGTATCGACGGATGTGTTGCTGAAGCATGTACTGCGAGGCCCGGGTTTGATTCCTCACCAGACTACAATGCAACAATCTCCTTTCCGTTGTCATCGGCTTCGTATTTTTCGAATTCTGCTAATTATTGAACATGACGACACACATGGAGTTAAATCAATAAGGAATTCAACTTTCACTTTGTTAATACGTGACATCCAAATGATAGATAGGCTTACCCGTATAAGTGACTAATGTACAGTGTTATAGAACCATAAGGCCGCGGTGGGTTCTCGACGTAAGATTTCTATCCTTCTGTATCATGTCATGTTAACACGTGCTTCAAAAAGGAATTATTATGTTATTTCAGGAAACGTTTAGGACCATCGCTGCTTTTATGATTGTATTATCTAGTCTGCCATTGATGCCTTACTAACTGTAGTAATGTAAAGGAATCTGATGGACCTCTGTGACAGATGGTCTATATTAATGTAAAAGAATCTTGCGATCCTCTGTGACGGATAAACTACGGAAATGTGAAGGAATCGGGTGGTCCTGTGTGACAGATGAACTGTTGTAATGTAAATAGTCGGGTGGTCCTCTGTGAAAGATTATCTATAGTAAAGCGAATGAAGAGGGTGGTCCTCTGTGACAGATGAACTAATAGGGTGGTCCTCTGGGATCAATGAACTATGGTAATTTAAAAGAATCGGGTGGTCCTCTGTGGTGGATGAACTATATTAATGTCAACAGAAAGGGGGGTAGTCTGTGATGGATGAACTATATTATTGTAAACGGATAGGGTGGTCTTCAGTTGGTGGATGAACTATATTAATGTAAACGGACAGGGTGGTCCTCTGTGGTGGATGAACTGTAGTAATTTAAAAGAATCGGGTGGTCCTCTGTGATGGATAAACTAAACAACATGAACAAATCCGGTGATCCTCCACTTCTTTTGAGTAGCGTTACAGTTAAAGCAATACACCACGAATATTAGTTTCTAATTAGCCCCACAACTCAATAACAACACACCGCTGTATGATACTATAATTACAGAGCACCAGCTTGCCCTTCATCTTCGGACTGACATGATTTGCAATTGTCCTCTCGCATGACTTGTAATGGACAGATCTTCCGACCCATCTTGGACGCGTACGGTATACATTTCCTTTGCGAGCGAGAATGAATGATAATGACAACCTGGAGATGTCACTATGAAGAAGCAATCACCGAATCCTATATCCTGCCCAGGTTCATAAAACTACAGTACGATCATCGGACCACCAAACAAGGAAGACGGGACTGAAATGACGGATACAAGAGTAACTAGGTAATCCTAAACTGGTCACCCTGTACCAAATATGTTTATGCTCCACTGGCACGCGAAGTGCTTGCATTAGGGGTTAATCATTAATGGTATGATGTATGTAAGGAAGGGACATGGAAAGGGCTCGTCTTAATTAATCGCCCTTTGATGAAAAATACTAAGATTTACACGAGGCATTGTAAACCATGGTCCAAACAAACAATTGCACGTTGTGACAACGTTATGCGTTCGATGTTACAACGTTATTCTGTGGACTCTCATTTACGTAGTGGTAGCCTGTTGTCTTGTGCATAGAGCTCAGATCACAGTCAGGAGAAGATAAGCTACAACGTGCGCGGTCAGTGCTCGGATGTGTGACCGACAGCTTTACTCCTGAGAGTTTCTAGGACTTAGTCCTACCCCACAAGGAAGCACGTATGATGCATGTGGTCTCACCTAAGGCAAGTGAGTTTGTTCACAACTGACTCAATTAATCCAGCAGAAAATGGGTACCCGGTGGGACTATAACCTTCTAGCGACTAACAGGCAGCTGGGGCCATCCAGGGTAATAACATGCCTTGTTTTGACTCATAGCGCTGTGAGCATTCACCTCGTGAATGGAACAATATAAACGCACATATAATTACTATGTCGCCCCAAGGTTAAATGTTAAAATCATTTGATGTTCACATATTCTAAGTTCTCTTAACTTTCTATTTAACGTTAACAGTTAGATAGTTTACACAGCAACGAACAAACCATAAGAAACGAAGCAGAAATTCAGTTCAGTGTTTATTACTCATATTTGTATTTTGTTTTAGTCTTGTGTTTTTTAAGCTGAAGCTGAATAGTGAGGAAAATCTCAAAATTAAAAGTTTAACAGAAAATTCTACCATAACAGTTGTAAGACATTATTATAATGTTGTTAGGAGTCCAAGGCATAACATCTTCTCAATGTGAATTTGCAACGTTGTTATTACGTTGTGACACAACAGCGTTATAAAAAGACGAAATACTAACATTGTGACATTGCGTCATGACGTTACCAATTTCCAACCTTCCCACAACGTTGCGGAAACCTTGTCTGATAGCTGGGTTTCCTGTTGCCTAATCATAAAATTATGAGCTCATTATTTCTTAATTCAAAACCCTGAATACTTAAAGTTTAATTGAAACAGTGAAAGTTAACAAATTATTCCAGACCTATTCTGTAGGATCATTCTAGGAACAGGGCCTAGATTTTCGAAGCTCTCTTGACGCTAAGATAAACGTAAGTTAATGTCAATGTATGGCTATCGTGGTGTTGTGAGAGCTTCGAAAATCTGGACCCAGGATGACTACTTTGTACGCATATCCTCAGTTAAATCCGGATACTTTTCCATAAGAAGGTGTTATTTATCACACTGCTTTGTCAGTTCAAAAGCATCTCCAATACATAAATCCTTAAATATAAATCCAATGAAAGTCTTCCGTAATTTCTCAACACATAACATTTACAAAGATTGTGTACTTTGAAACATCAATACAATTTTATCTGTTTGCTGATCTCTTTACCTCATCCCGAGATCATCTTTTCAGCAGGACGTACACCAATAACAGATCTATATCCGTTCATAGACCACTTGAGACAGCATTCCGTGTAATACTGTCCCAATGCATCCTTTGATATGTCAGCGTGAGACCTACGTATGTACGTCAGAGGTGGCAGTTGACGCAAAATGTCATAAATCAGCAATGAGGTCCTCCGTAATTATGACAATACGTCAGACCACCTGCACCTGTGCCCATTTAATTGAGACCTACTCAATCTCAAGCACATTGATCCGTCCTTGTGGTCACCAAGAACAGCCCATGAATGTCTGGGATGTTCCCGAACTGGAAGAAAAATATATCAAACGTCTTGTTCTGCCATTGATTCCTCCTCAGGTGATGTTGATGGGAGTCTTTGGATTGTCCAGTGAGACGCAACGATCGCAGGTTGTAATGGCAGATTCCTTTGCTGTATAACGCTGCTTGTCGATGGTAGGCGGTAAATGCCATTCAGTCCCAGGTGGGATATATGATATATGTGAGTCTATATAATCAATAGGACACTGATACAAAACAAGGAAACATAAATGTTTGTTTTAAAGGAATTGTGAGCGTTCTCTGGTTCTGAGAACTGATTCAAGCCCAAATGTCATTTCCCTTCTATTCTTGTTGGGTATGACTAATCAAGAGGCGCTAAAACTCTCTGACCTATCTTTGATTGTTTGAATCCCAAATTTAAACTGGTGTCTGGTGTCCCATTACCGTTGTGCCTGTGGGCTTCATCAAAGTTGTGACGGGTATTACTCTTGCCTTCCTATCCTAAGGCATATAATTCTGTTTAGTGTTTTGTGTTTGTTGTTTAATGCAACACTTGACAATATTCCATCTATGCGGCGGAGATTTGTAAATAATCGAGTCTGGACCAGTGATCAAAAGCATGAGCTCCGGTCTTGGCAATTGGATACGATGACATGTGCCAATCAACCAAAATAACTTGACCACCAGTCCATTTTGTCGCCTTTTACGACAAGCATAGGTAATGGGGGACCAGTTCTAACCCGAAACTGAAACACTGCATCAATAAACAAGTTCCCCGTTCCAACATTTGTTCCGGAAATATAACCCACGTGAAACATTTACATCTCGGTTTTCATGAACAGTGTTTCAAAGCGTTAAACCAACCTGTGTTAAACTCACAATATGTATTGGATTACCATCTCGTAGAACGTCCCTGCTTACATATTTCGTCCTCCTCATAAACTGGTAACTTTACATATCAATACCCTAAAAAGGTGAGAACGTCACGAAACCACAATAAATTATGTAAAACTACTGGCACAGAAAGGTAACGGAGAGAACAATGAATATTCTAACTAAACAAGCATCCGGAATAACGTCCGAAGTGGTGGAGGGTCAGTTATTTACACGGTTATTTGGAATTCCTCTCCAGAATAATGGTGCACGTGGGCTTCAGCCAGTGAAATCATTAAATTCCTTACGAGCTAGTGGTAATAAATCACCAGGATTGCAGGTAACAGCAGCCCATTTGCTTGACAGGGGCTCGATATCACTGCGCGAGTGTCCCGAAATTAAGTACTTAGTACCTCTTGTGGACTGAATCTGGTTTCCGAAAGTGGTGCTAATATATAGTTTTAACGAGTTCGTGACAGCAACAGGTGAATTACATGATCGAGTTCTGGACTCTGTGATAAGAATAGTACAACTTCATTCAGGTGGTGTGAATCTCGTCCGTGACATAAGCCGTATGTTTGTGTACATCAAGCAAAGTTGGCTGGGCTCCAGAAGGTTTTTCATGCCAGTGGGAGAGTTTGGATTAATGAATTAACAAAGAGAGGAAGACTTTTGCTGCTAAACGTTGTAACGGTGAAGGAGCAGATGGTCGAAAAAGAATAATGTAGTGTCATTTCCATATTATGAAATTTCATTGTATGAAATTGTATGAAATTTTTAAATGAATGAGTGTGTGAAGGAATGAAGGTATGGACGACTTGTGAATGTGTGAAGGAATGAACGTGTGAAATGGTATGTATAACACTAAAGAGGAAAACGGATTTCAGTTGATGTTTCAGTGAAATATGTTATTCATAAGCCATTCATACAATATGTTACAGAAAAAATGTACCAGGTAGGAAAGCAAATGTGTTATTATTCAAATATCACCTTATGTGACGGTTATTTCATCATTTCATAACATTTATTACTATTATATTCCAAATACATAATTGAAAACAAATCATCACAAAAGTATATTATATAATATGCAGTTTCTTAGAATGAAAATGATATGTACATTACTATTATTTCATTGTAAATAGTTTGTAAATCCATATTCTGAGAATGGTTGATATTTTTAGCGGTAACGTTAGTTTTTTGTGCCACGGTGACACAGGGAAGTTGAAAAAACTTAACTTGAGCGTTCTGAGCACACAGCAGTGCTCAGACAGCCATACATTTAAATTCCAGGCCCTAATAGTTTCCCGACACAAGTGGACGATATTATCTAACCCAAATACTGTTCATGAAAAAATGCACCGTTCTGTCGATGGTTTGATAAAAAAAACCTTTGATAGCCGTAACTGACCAACGAAGTTCCCAATAGGATCCCAACCTCAAAAAGTTTGTCACCGATGGCCTTGTCTGTAATTTCCGCAATGCAAATATTTGGAAAAAAAGGTTGCAACTTCAAAGAAACAATATCCCAGCGAGATGAATTAGATTTTTGAGAATTGAACACAGCCTCACCAGAGAGAAGAACAAACACTAGCCGCGTTAAGGTTATTTCATCAGTAGTCACCGCTGCGTATTCCATCAAACATATATATACGCCCGTCGATGGCAAACTCCATAGAGGCAGCCCTTGTTGTTTCGACTCATTTCTTGTAGTCGCTAGCGAGTCTCCTTCAACTGCGGTGCTTACAAAGTGCATGCGTTAGCTGGCAGAGAACTTCTACAAAGGCAGAATTCCTATGGGGCGAAAACAAGTTGGGAGCTGTATCGTGTGGCGTTATTTTCCAAGACAAAGGTCAAAGTATTGTATAGTTAAATATCGGGAATATCATTGGAAATGTACACATATCTATCTCTTCCAACAACAATATGTCCTTCCAAAACATCTTCAGCATATCTGTTTCAATGTGCAAGATTCGAGTCACGCAAACTCAATTTTGAGCAGGTAATTATGATAATGTGCAATTTCAAAGCTGGAGAAAGAGAGTATCATTCCCAGCTTTATTTGTGCTTGTCTTCAATTATGTAAAAATATATAAACAAGTAGACATGTTATACCGAGATCATATATATTTGCACACTGTGTGTATAACAGTGTAATTTCAGTCCCTGCCTGAAATGACTAAGAAGGTCAACCGTTTCGCGTCATTGTGTGTAACAACAATCAACATACTCCAGTTCCTAGTTTTGTGGCGATTAGGTGCCCGACTTTGAGGGTGCGGGTTCGAATCCCGGATGGGACTCAACTCCCAAAAGTACTAGAATGTGTACTTTACTAAGAAAGTGTAATCCCAAATATAACCAATGTTATACTTCAGTCTGTTCATGAAATTTCACATCACAATTTCAACGTCATTTATTGTCACTAACAGCAACTTCAAACTATTGTGGCAGCGACTGTTCCACCTAGTTGTTTTGACACTTGCTGTGTCCAGACCAGCCACACCTCACAAACCCATGTCCAGCACATATAGATGGACTGACTTTTCATAAAATGACTGAAGTCATATTGATTGTTGTTAAACAAAATGGCGTGAAATGACCCTCTCATTGATTTAACGAAATGACTGAAAGTGTTTCAGTAATTTCAAAATCTGACTGTAACATATACACCATGGCCAAGCAAAGCCTACTTGCTGCTCTAGGTTGGGGTCCAATATTAAAGCGACTTGATAAAACGTGATATTGCTCAAAGTTCCTTTGACCCCATTTCATACATTCTCTCTTGTGTGGTGTCGCTGATGAATAAAAGTATCTTTATCAGCGGATTAATACATACATAACTAATTGTATAATGTAAATAGCAGATACCGTGGTGCAGATCAGATGCAATAATATTTTTGTCTGAAACGTTGAACATTTTGTCACATCCCAAATAAAAACAATCCTGAAACTAACACGTTCGAACACCAAGGTTATTAGACAAAATCCAGTTTTGATGCCATTTTACCAAAAAAATAAGAAAAAAGATGAAAGCAACCCCATTTTCATACTTGTCGAGACAAAGTTTTGGAACATCGTTCCTTTCATCTAAGGCGAATGTACTGACCCAGTACACCACCTTTCACCCCACGTGCTACAATTCACAGCAAATTGCACGATTAGATTTTCCCCGAAATCGCTAATAAGCCATCATTATTTGGAATTTGTGACATCTCCGTTTGGTCTAGGAATGAGGACATGCAGAGCAGCGCGATATATGGGCTGATTTGTATGCCGAACATCAGCCTGGACCTGCCCCTTCTCTTTGAGAGTCCCGTTGGAGCTATGCCCCGCGTTAAGTTGGCCATAGATCACATACGTGTTCTGGTGGAGGTTGGACAGTACATGCTTTCCCATTTCGCGAGCACCCGGAGTTATCGCCCACACTGCAATCAATTTCTAACACTCTTTTTCATCAGACAGAAATACGAGATCGATTAGTCCTATGGTATTTCTCAGCTGCATTATGTTGTCACTTTGATCGATTGGTTTACCCAATAGGTTCCTGTTTTCAACGTGGTCACCCGTTAAACAATATAGCAAAAGTTTTCTACAAAACTTTCGCTTCTAAAGTGAGGTGGAATGACGCAGTTTCAAACAAGATAATTTCGTTTCAAATGATTGTTGTATACTAATACAATCTCATTTCGGATAGCTCACGGGGTGATGTGTGTCGTCGTATACCAAATGCGTCGATCAATGCTCATGATGTAAATCAATCACTAGATTGTTGGGTCCGAATCAATTCTTTAAATAAAAGCGACAAAAGCCTTTCCACATTCATAAGAAATCTCTGCTAAAAACATAGAATTGTTTCTGCAGAGCATAGATTTGTTTCTGCAGCATTATAGCTGTACGATGTTGTTTGTACAGACCACCGTCCTGTTAGTCAACAAAACACAAACAAACAAACAAACAAACAAATCTATTCTAAAACCCTCTCAGAGGTCCGCACTCGGGGTTTGCTTGAAATGGAAGTCATTGCAAACACGAACAGGGTTACTCCGCAAATGGATTTCTTTCCATTCACTGTTCGTTCCATGCTCCCTCAGTCCCAAACTAGAGTAGTTCTTCAATTTCTGATTACCTGTGTGAACTCCGATTTCTAATGAATGAATTACATAGTATTTTGCGTTTCACCTGATAAACGTCAACGAATGTATTGCGTCCATATATTTTAATGACAACATTTAGATTTCTAAATTTTAATGTTATCGTTAATATGCTGTCATATGTCAAAATATCAAATGTATTAATTTGTATTTTCATTTGAAGTGGAGATGAACTCTCTCAAGTGAGATGAAATGTATATTTTTTGTCATAACACACATACGATATGAGGCAACAAGGGCAGAGAATTGCTGAACATAGTCTCAGTAAAACACACAGCTGATTACATCCATACATCAGATGCTGTTTAAGGACACTGTTTCCCTCCGATCTATTGTTATTAAATGTCTTTAATATCTCAGGGCATGTTTTACGAACTGACTAGTTATTTGTGTTGCTCGTTGCCATTTTGCATTTGTAATATCCGTAAACATCCTTTTTTGTACCGGACTAATTTATCTCACTGGCAAACATGAACTACAAAGTTATTGTTAATTGGTTCTTGAAACAATGGCATTTAAGCTTGCCCTTTCTAGATACTATATCCTTCATCACACACGATCGATAAAAGTCTGCTGATATATATTTTCACATCATGTTAAAAGTCAGTTTAAAAGTTATTTAGCGATATTCGAGACCTTCTTCTGTGCCAGAACAAACAAGCCCTGAATCGCAGATAACAATAAAGCTTCAATGTGAATATAGACCTACAGACAAATGAATCTGCGACATATGGTTCTCTAAATATTCCAAGGATTGTTTACCCTTATCAAATTTGTCAAATCGGTGGATTTGTTTTCCAGACAAATTCAATCAAACAGTTCCCAAAGCCGCATCGATTTATCACATTAATTATGTCTTTGAACATTGCTATGTATCATAAAGACATATGGTACAGATGGTTTGGACGTACCGTTGTCATACCAACACACTGTGATGGCACCGTCAACAACAGAGCCCTTGACCAATCAAAGAGGAAATTATTTCTGAAACTCTAGAAATTCTTCAGGCTCTTCATTCCGATATATTCCTGTAATGCCTGCTGTGAAAATATTGGCAAAAACGATGAACATCAAAGAAGGAGAATTAATATGATGAAAGAAATGGGATTTTCTGTTAATTAGATACAGATTTCTTGTATGAGATTCTGGTCGTCGAGATCGATAAAAAGATAATCGAGCATTATGTTCTTGATAGATCTTTTCTATATCCGTTTACCTTCTTAGGAATAAGAGTCAACATCTGTTCCTTTTTAACTTCACATATCAAAATGAAGCCTTTAATGCTTTATATTTACGTGTATACGAGTCTGGCCATTGATAAACCGGATGAGGGTTTCAAGTTAATTAAGGACTAATATTCTCCACCATTTACATTTTTCATCCGACGTTGTGATGCTGATATTGTGGTTATGAATTGAAGGCACTGCCTCTCAGTGGCACGTGTATACCGAAATGGAATATTGCTAAAATCCTGCCCTACTGTTCAGATCCATAGGAGTGATCAGTCAATTTTGTTTTACCCCGCACTTAGCAATATCCCAGCTATCTGTAGCGGTCTGTAAATAATCCAGTGATCAACAGTATGAGCATCGATCTGCGCAATCGGGAACCGATGATGTGTTAACCAAGTCAGCGAACCTGACCACCCGAACCCGTTAGTCCCCTCTTTCGACAAGCATAGTCGCCTATTATGGCAAACATGGGTTGCTGAAGGCCTATTCTACCCCGGACCTTCACAGATCAGATCCTACGAAATAGATTGGGGTTAACGTCAACGGGTGCAGTATTTCATCTAAATGTTAACGCTCAGGTATGGGACATCGTTATGGGACGGGGCTGAAGTCCTAGGAACTCTCAGCAGTCAACCTGCAAACACGGTCACCCATCCAAGGACTGTTCGCGCCCAACGTTTCCTAACTTCGCCCGATCTTTGTCCTGAGCACTATGCACAGGATCACGTGTCATAACAAAAATAAACAATTGTAACAAAACCGGATCTGACCCAAAGGCAGCATCCACAATTGTACGCCTATATCACAAGTATATGTGTCTATGAAACAAATGGTGCTCAAAGCAGATGTACTGGAACATGTTAGCATATCCGCTGCCAAAAACATGCAAAGGCAAAGCAATTGCCAAAGATTCATATACTGAAAATATCATAACGGATCTGTTTACGAACCCACGATCGCCAGATTATATTACGCTTAATGGCGTACGACGTTCGACGTTCGACGTTCGACGTTCGACGAATTACGTCGCCATAGATGGGCGTGCCATCCATACATCCTTGTTCATAACTTTGGAATAGGAGGAATTTCCAAATGAAACGATCTTTTAATATGTTTGTATCAGCAATTAATGTAGGTTAATAGATACTGTAATGCATGGTTGGTCAAACAATTTCATACTCTTACTAAACGGTTCACGATCACGAAAGGAAATCAATCTCCACTCTAATTACTCATATAATTGGTCTTTTGCCCTTCCAGGAAATAGGAGAGACATGTCGGTGTTCTAAGTGAATCGTGGAATACCTTGAGACTCATGATGCTCGACGGGGGCTTTAAGGTATGCGGCAGGGGCCCAGGCAGAGCCCCAAATCACTTCGTATTTGTAATTTGAGGTCAGAGATGTACGACACCGATGGGACTGATCCAGCAAACATGGTGTCATTAATTTAGCTTCCCTTGGTAATTGAACATGGAACATAATCGCCCCAGTTTTCATCTCACCCACATCACCAATGTTGGAGAGGATGTTTTCTGGAACATATTTCTGTGTTTGAACCAAAAATAGAATTTCTTTCCTCTGAACAAGGAGAAAAACATCCTGGTTTCCTAACGCAATACCACTGGAACTGTAGTTACGCCGAACGTATTGTAACAGATTTAACACTTTCGCAAATCAGCTACATAAATTGTAGGTATAAATGCGAAAAACAGGGGTTTTTTTATTTCCGACAGTACTTTAGGCTTCCGAATTTACCCGTTTACCCTGTTAGAAATGATCACCAGTAAAACATGCTTGTCGTAAAAGGCAACCAACGGGACTTGGTTGACTCACTTCACCCATGTCATCAGTTCCCAGTTGCGTAGATCGACGCTCATGCTGTCCCAGAGTGTATTGTCCGGTCCAGGCACGACTATGTACAGACCACAGACCGTCTGAGAGTCTGAGTCGGGTGTAAAACTAAACTCATACTCTTCCCCCACCGCCACAGACAGACAGACAGAGAGACACACAGGCACAGACACAGACACCAGACACAGACACAGACAGACACAGACACACACACACCACCGCCACACCGAATCAAATCCGTTCATTCCCTGCAAATAAACCCATTGTGAATATGTATAGCCGTGAGCGATAAAATACTTTGTCACAGCAATTTAAACCTCCGTCTGAGGAACACTAGTACTCCGGTAAACAGAGAACCCAGAAATCCTTTACGCCAGTGTAATCTCCTTACGATTATGGCAGATCCCATTAGGTCACAATACTGGCAACCACAGCCCCAAAAACTTCTCACCGATAAGCGTGTCTGTCCATTATGCAAATAAATTGTAAAAAAAGGCAAGAAATCTGTCAAGTGGGATAAATTACATTTCTCCCGACTCAATACAGGTTCTGTGATTTGGACGTTAGAAGAAACAGGGCACAATCACAAAGTTGCTGTCTTCGTCCAAGGCATCAACCAGATATTAATCGACCGGAATGATTCTTCAACGAATGCCTCGACCGGTGAGAAATGGGTGCATTCTCGTTATCAATACCAATGTGTTCTGCAGAACGCTAACTTCTTGTGCTCTTTACTGTTGAGAGCGACGTTCCAGGAACATAAACTGTTATCTTAAGCGATTTCATAATGGACATTCTACTAGTATATTCTTAAGCGTCAGTGTGGAATGTTTGTCGTGAAGTTAAATGAACTTTCGTCGGGTCGGATTAGATTGTCTGGAATTTATTGCCTCGGACAAAAGAACGTAATCACTTGTAGTTCTAGGATTCTTCAGCAAAGTTGATTACCGTCAGTATCCCGATGTAGAATTATTTTCGTTCAGTGTTAAATGTTAAATGCCCAGAAGATTGGAAATGTGCGTGGTAAGGCCTCTCTATGTTAAGCGCCAAAGGGAAATAACAGGTATTTTAAATTGTCTATGTTCCTTAACGAGATTACGCAGTAGTTCTCCTTCGGCTCGCGAAGAGTTCTGTATATCCTGATTTGAAACCATATTTTCGGATCTTAGAAAGTAATATCAACGTAAAGTAATACCTGAAAAACTAATTTCATTAGACAGTATGGAATCTATGCACATTTAGGATTTCGTAGAAATCGTTACAAATCTTTAGACATAGAAGGCTGGAATAAATGACAAATGACATGGTTTCAAGACAGTCATCATCTGAATTTAGCACGATATCCAAGCACAATGACGTTGTTTATGCATACTCTGACAAAAAAATCGTTCCATCTCCTTTGCATGATATCTTTCGTCCACACACACCCATCGATTAGACTATGTAGCGTTATTATTGCAGGCAAATGTGTCGTTCCCGTATCTGTAGCTTACCGTTTGACACCATGCAAAGGACTGGCTATAAGCATTCTTCTCATGCGAAAGAGAAGATAATCGTCTTTTCCATGGACCATTTATCTTCTGAAGTGTTGGAACACTCATAGTGTGTATTAAGGAGGACCCAGGTAGAAAGCTTCAGTGAGTGAGTGGATTTAGTTTTACGTAGCACTCAGCAGTATTCAAACTATGTATCGGCAATCGAACCTCGACCAGACAATCCACTGATCAACAGCATGAATGATGCAAAATCGTGGATTTGTGTCGCAAATAAGAATGAAAAAAAATGTATAAAAAAAACTACATTAAAAAAAACCTAAAAATAACCATACAAGCACAAAACCCTCTCCTAAACAATACCGCCCTCCCAAAAATTAATAGAAAATAACAAAAAAAAAAGAACAACAAAAAACAAAACAAAAAAACAACAACAACAAAACACAGCATGAAAATCAATCTATGCAAATGGGATACAATGACTGGTGGCAACCAAGCCAGGGAGCCTGACCACCTGATCCCGTTCGTCGTCTCTTAAGACAATGCAAGCATGGGTTACATCCCAACATTGCTGTGTGAACGAACATTTCACATACTCACACGCCGTATGTATGAGTGAGTGAGTATATCAATCCCAACCCCACGTGTTGGTGAGTTAGTGACAGCCGCAGTCAGAGTTTCCAGAGTCAGAGTCTTCTGCAAAACATCGGGTGCCAGACTAAGCAGAGCATGCTTCCAATCAATGAAACTAAAGCTTGAAACTCAATCAACGTATGCCTCCGTTCCTCATAGCTACGTCAACACCTTGACAACCGGAAACCTAAACTCAGAGCAACAAGAGTTGTAACTGCGTAGAACTAGGCCCAGATCACAAATTGTTGCCATTTGATTCGCATAACTCGGTTGTCACGAAGAACATGAAGCACAGCCAACCATTCTGGCACTGACTCCCACGGTGATTTTGTCACAAGGGATTTCCCTTCTACCAAACCAAAATGACCCATTCCAGTAGCGTTATTGACAAATGATCATGTTAGCGATTATTTTACAAAGCTGCAGCGAAATTACTATCGTTATGGAATCAGCAAGTGTTGATTACAGAGGCTCACCTATCAACATATTGTTGCCCTGGCAATGTGGCAATCTCTGATAGCATTATGAGGGAAACGATTTTCTGGCGCTTTGTGATTGTTTCATAGATTGCGCACTTAACAAACTGCTTATTACTATGGCTGTGCCTAACATTCTTTAAAATCAAAGACATGTACATTGTGAATAGAACAAATGTTCACAGAAAGGCAGATAAGTCCGCTTGAGGAGCAGCTACATTTAGGACAATGCTTTCTTGCCAGTATTGGTCATATTGTAAAGGACTAAAAGATCTTTCAACATGCTGCTGAAAAGCTATAATGATAGCTCGATTCTGTTGAACAATATTCTGGGTAAATATCACCCATACTTACCTCTACTGACGAGCCCGATTAAACGGTACATACACCTTCCAGATATCCATACGAATTAAAGGTACATCAAAGTACTAGTAGTTTGTGTAGAGTCTTCCTTCGTTGGAATATCCGAAACTATGCTTCATGGAAACAGCAAAATAATATCAACGAGTGTGATTGCCAGTAATGAAATAGAGCAATGTTGCTGAATAGACAATTTGTCCTTTGAATGTTAAATTCCGATAACGCGTCCCCAAGACCTGCCATGGATATTCCTTGGGTATTTAAAGGTCAAAAGGTCCGAGAAGGTAAGACTTTAAATTGGCCTCCAGAAACCCATGTTTGTCTTAAGGGACGAACGGGACAGGGAGGTCAGGCTCGTTGACCTGGTTTATACATGTCTTCGTATGCCAGATCGTTGCTCATGCTATTGATCACTGGATTATCTGGTCCACAGACGGCCTTTCACATACTCACGCTACATGGCCGCGTGCGGCGTTAAACAACAGCCACCCAACAAACTTAATCATCAAGAAATAACGAAACATGGGTCGTGATAAACATCAATCACTGACAAAAGTGTTGACAACCGGTGTTCAGGGAAATCATGTAGGGTTCACTCTGTACTACTCCCAAATCACACACATTTTATTAACAAACTGGGTTTTGGATTGCATCGCGCTTACTCCCGAAACACAACTGCCATGGAAAAAGGTCGATTGTGGACCAGACAATCCAGTTTTCAGCATCACGAGCAAGGATCACGAGCCACGCTGTCAATCAAGTTTCTAAGCCCGGCAACCCTATCCATTAAATTAAGTGCTAGTGCACTGAGTACTGACGTAATGACCCGCGACATTTTCCGCAAACACGCCATTTCATGATTGTTATTTTACAGAGCTTCTTGAGTGGCGGTTTTATGATGTTGTCCTTCCAACTGTGTTTGTACGTATCTTTTCATGGGACAGGAAAACAGATAACCCTTTAACATTTACGTAAATTCAGTTCAACTGACTAACATCAGAAAATGAACTAATTTCGTAAAGAAATACCACCCGACATGTTATCAAAGAAGAACGGAGAAATCTCATATGGATCGAGCGAGCAATTTAATGACCCCGCAAACACAAGCAGTCGTAAAGAAAGCAGTGTTCATGCTAATGACACATTGGAGACTGATTGCATTGATGAAATGAATGACCCCGCCAGGTCGCTCCTACTCTTCAGAAAATCAACAAAATAAAATTGGACGGGAAGCAATATTTTATCCACCGTAATTTTTCATTTCATTTAAACATAGTCTGGTAACAGCCATGCAAAGATAACAGGAAACAACTTCCTCGTTTTGGGATCGCAGTTTGTGACTTCATTTAATTTAATATGAAAACTTTGTGATAGAGAAAACTTGTGACATTACTGATGGAAATCTGACACAAGAGATAAATGAAAGTTTCTTTCCAACTATTTACCATGGACAAATTCTCGGAAATGAGATAAAAAACGAAAATATCATCTCTTTTTATGGTATTAGATTCTTGAAATACAACCACAACCTTCTACGAAACACAGCTTTTTGTCGTGGTGTGCATGGTGTGTAAAAGGAAACATGTCAGTTTCGCCATTTTTTCTCATTTTTAAGAGATTAACAACTAGTGTACAGTGCTGGTTTTTTAAAAGCATGATGCTGGTAATAAGTGCATCGACTGAAGGAACAGTAAACTATATGTATTACTGTATTACGTTCTGCTTTGAGATAATCACATTTTCTTATGGTTGAAATAGAAGATATGCTTTTTCATTAAACTCATTTATATAAAAATAGTGTCTAACTGAACACCAGTCTAACTGTTGCGAAACTAAATGAACTGCGTTTTAAAGAAATAAGGGAACTCCAAATATACTTTAATTAAGAGGTGTTTTAAAACTCTGTGTGCATGCATTAATGGACGGGAAAGAATCGTCTGGATTATATATAATTATCGGAGGGTTTTGCCGTTGTCATTTAAGATGCAGCAAATCACAACAAATTTTGTTTGCAAGGAAATTATTTGCTGAAACAGTTTGGGTTTCATGGGATCAAGCATATGGTGCTCCCACTTATGTCGTGTCTTGTTTTGTTGCGGTATCATGTTTTACAGATTAAGACAGAAATGCAGCAGAGAGGGTTCTGGTGATCCTGGCACAGTCAGACCGGTAAGGCTTATCATCAGCTCAGGGACCTTGCCCTTCTACACACAGCCCCAGACAGTGAATTGGACAGGAAACGCTGCGAAACCACCACCGACTTTTCGGAGGATATGGAGGCTCCCCAACACTGCAGCCTTCTGCATTACCCAGACTGTCAGAAGGGCTGTGCTCCCTGTGGAGAAACCAGGCACTGCGCCGAGAATTCAGGAGGTACCAGACCAAGGGCACTGAGAACAATGGGGAGCCCGACGACAGTGTGCTTGAGATGCAAGCGAGACATTTCAAAGGCGAGGTCCGCATATTTATCATCCTTTATGATTATGATTATTATTTTTATTATGCTTTTATGTCATCGTGATAAAGATTAATATACGTCAAAATGTTATGGGTGTCAGCTTCTTCTTTATTGTTTACACAACATGTCTCAGCTATTCCTTGCTTTTTCATCAGGTGATAAAGATTGTTTGCTCTTTGAACATACAGGCAGGACTGCAGAGTTCTGGTGCAACTGATGAATGCGACTTGCATAAAATGAATAATGTTTCAGATAATGAATGATGAATCTAACTGATATGCGTATACATCACAAATGTTCAAACATACATTATCTCGTGGGACTTACGATCGTCTTCCGTGAGAGAGCTCTGCACTGACAATTTTGCAATGTTCTTTACCATTAGCATTTCATAATACGAGAAAACATGAGATCGTCGTGTTTTCGTCGTTGATTTCATGTTCATTGTCTAGGTATTATTCCAGCTGTATTACCTCACACCGCAAATCAGGGTCCCGATTTACGAAGCGTTCGTAACGTTACGTATCGTAACTTATACTTTATCGCAAGCTTACGAATGGCATAGTGACATGAGAAGTGATAAGCCCCCGGACCAGGGCCCCGGTTTACTGAGCTATCATGGCGCTACGAATGTCGTAAGTCTATGTTACTGTATAGGAGTAGCGCTACGATAACGCGGTGAAACGGGTCCAAGGAAAAGACAACTCGGTGATTACTATATTCACCAATGATCAACTTGGTTGTGTTGCAACGCCATGCCATCCAGAAACCGTGATAACTAAACACTTGATTCCTTAAAATTGTCCTTTACGGCAAGTCACAGGTATGCACATTCTCTTCCCACAGAGGCTACTTGTCATATTTTCCTACGAACCTCTGTTCTAATACGGCCATAATTCGCGGTTCTCATAAAATCCCCTAGCGGCATAAAATGGCAACAGATTTTTTTCCCTTTTTTTTCTGTCCAATCAGAGCAAGTGTTACATCGACCTAGATTCAACTTGACAAATGCAAGGCATGTGAAGAAACAAATATGGCATGACTGAGTTCTGTCTAGAAGAAACATTTGAGTATCGCGCTCGGGAAGAGGTTCTAGTTTTCACGATGCATCCGGAAATTACCGAAATCTTGCGAACGATCACTTTTGAAACAAGGTCGCTGATTGCACTACTAAATCTGATTGCCTCCAATCACGAGTCTTGAACACTCGCACCATGAAAGGGTCGTATTAGAACAGAGGTTACGTAGGAAGATATGACAAGTAACCACTGTGGGAAGGGAATGAGGTATGCACAGTTCTGACATTTTAATGGTGTATTACGTGTATTACACAGCTAAAATGCTAACCTTTGACCTTCGTGTTCTGTATGCTGAAACTGACAACCTAGCGGTTGATATTTACAAGCTCAGGTGGAGTTTCTGACAAAGGTAATCAATCATTGAAATATCTGAGTAGTTATCTGATTACTGACGGTTAGCGCTTCGTCATATTTCCCTTAAGCATCGAATCATTGTGGTGATGAAAACATGTTCGTTTGTGATTAATTTCTCGTATTTGTTTTCGGAACAGGAGGTTACCTTGTGTTTGATAAACTATTTATTAATAAGACGGTATCACCACCAATTCCACTCCATAACAATTCCATATCATAAAGGAAAAACAGGGATTTATTTCAATAGGAGAATATTAGAATTTTGAAAAAAGAAACAGATCTGCAGATATCGTTACACTAATTAGTTTCATTTCGAGGTATACTGAAAGCAAAAGAAAAACAAAAACAACAATAATAATAAAATAAAAAAAAATATTAATAAAATAAAAAAAATTATTAATCTCAAAATACTCGTTAATAGGATATCCTTTTGATTTGACATTTGTCGAGATGTTTTTTTTGTTTAGTGTACTACTTTCCTTGACTGCATAGATAAAAAAAACCGTAACAGTAGACAGATAGGAAAAGAAAACGTTTCTAGTCTCCGACTTCATCAGTGTTACAAGGCACAAGAAGAGTGCAATTAAAAGTTGATTACTGAAAACCTGCGATAACACCAGGTGTTCGCAAGGGTAAGCACGTCTTGTTCTTTTGGTAGCACCCGCTATTCACACAAATTGCATAAAAGGTATGTCCACCCCAAAAAAGATGCGTCGAAAATGAGTGAGATTGTGTCTTTAAAGACTAATAGAGTTACTTGTACTACGGGCGATGGATGAATCGGAATTATGGTGGCGGGGATTTACGAGCTACTTGAAGTCGTAAGATCTCATCCCACTTGCCGAATGTGTTATTCTACATCTGGGCTCACGATGTTTATAGGTTTTAATACTAACTCTAGTATTTTACTCCTTAAAGGACCGTGAAGATCCGGGTTGGAATTGGCCTTCAGTAACCCATGCAATTGCGTAGATCGATGATCACGCTGCTGAGCACTGTATTGTCTGGTCCAGACTCGGTTATATACAGACCGCCGTCAAATAGCTGGAATATTGCCGAGTGCTGCGTAAAACTAAACTTCCTCACTTCCTATATTCGTCCGCTCGTCCTGAGCAGATGAAGCGAAACACAAGTGACAAGAGGCGACTAACGGGATCTTGTCGTGGGGCTCGCTAACTTGGTTGACACGTCAGTCATTTGGCTACATCGATGCTCATAATATTGTTTCCAGCAATGTCTGGTCCAGAATCTATTATTTATAGACCGACGCCCCACTAAAATCAAAGTGTCCAAAAGGCTGATATCACCCAAGGTGTCTGCTCACCAGGCAGCTAGTGGGTGTCCGGTAGGATGTGTGATGGATGTAAAACCTTTGTTGGAAACAGGGGTTGTACTGGTGGCTCAGGTTCTTTTGAATATCACAGCTGTACTGTCATACCTTTTCTTTAGACAGTGTGCAACTTTACTCTATCAAATCACTGCACGCTAGTGGCATTGTGCAATAAACCAACCGCCACGTGGCAGAGACGTGGAAGTCGAGTCGTACACAACACAGTAACATTTCTCTCAACAACACTCAATAATATCTTTCATCTTGTAAGCTGTTTGAAATCGAAGAACCAAACCAGAAAACAAGCGTAATTATATGCATTGGAAATTCCTCCATTACTAACACGCCTTCTTCGTTGTGGCAGCAAAGGTTATTGATATGGTACAATGTGTACCATCATTTGTTTAATGATCGCAGACATGTACAATAACACAATACCCTCAAGTAATTGAGAACTAGTATGAAACCACCAAGACAGACAGATGGTATTCTAATGGGAAGGGACTGCGGATGGCGTAGCCGTCAATGGTCTCAGGGACCTCAGAGGACCAGCGGGAACATATAAGTTTGAGGTTTGAACCCCGTTTCGTCCAGAACATGTTACTAACCCTGTCTGCATGGAACTGGTGCTCGTGGCTTTTTACCAAAATGATCGACGGTTTAGCTTCAGGAATTCCTGCAACATCCTGCAAACACTCGCAAAAAAATTGGCGATGACAAGCGGCGAAACCTTCACTACAGTAAGCGAAATCCTACCATGAAACAAACAAATATCTCAGAACTTTTAGAAAATGCCTACCGAGATAACAGTACGATTAGTTCTCTTCCCATCTCATTTCCTCTCAAGGCATGGTGCCAGAGATAAATGGTCTTCTTGGTGACATTTTACTGCCAGTATTGTCTGTACAGTACATTACTTAAAAATTCAATTTCCTGTTGACCAAAAAAGTCCACTTTAGTAAAGATAAATATCCGTCCAGAACACCTAATTCTCCAAAGGGTAATTACGTACTAGTAAATTGGTCGTGGAAGTTTAATAGGATGTTAAATACTGTTCAAACATTGTAGGAGTATCGGTTTCAGAGATCCGAATCACTACGCGTTCGTAAAGTTACGACCTGGGCCCTTATTCTCGAAACGTTCGTAGCCCTAAGAATTCTTAACTTTGATCGTAGCCAGTGTGTTCAAAATGTTCTGAAGAAGTTCGTAAGGCTGCGAACGGTTCGAGAATAGCTAGCCTGGTTCTCCTGTCAGGAAGCACTAAGTCACTAACGTAACCTCAGTGCAATGTCAAAGGAGTTAAAGTTAACCTTAGTAAAGGCTGCTTCGTGAAAGGAAGCCTTGTTGTTTATCACAGACTTACGAATGTCGTAGCTGTATGATCGCAGCCCAATGTATTACTGCATAAAATATAATATTCCCCATTTGCTTCACCAGAGAACCACCCCACGATAGTGCCATTTTAATATTAACCAACGTGGAGGATAGGTATTCACCAGTCCAATCTACGCTTTAACGAACTCCTGATATCTGATAGTGATTCATGAACTTATGAATTTATGTCTGAATCGTGCAAAGTAAAAGGTTTTTATCTCATAGTAGATCTGTAATATTCTCTAACGAGCGCGTTGAATTCCCTCAACTCCACTCAAACGTAATAAAAAAGGCAGGTCATAAGTCAATCACAAATCACAAACCGTTACCTCGTTATTGTGAATAAACGACACTCTTGGAAAAGATAAAGTATGGTTATCTCCACAGAAGAAAAGAACACCTTTGTTCAGAAGCAAGACATATACACAAAAACAATGTTCTAATATGTCCCAATACGTTATGGATGTGCGTTTACAACAATGAGACATATGCATCCAGGATATTTTATGAGTATTCTTCAAGACAACTAGTATTATGTGTCTGAGTATTGTCGGCATTAAGATGCAGCCAGTATTCAAAGGATGTGCATTAAAATGGAACAATGAAATGCTTAGGTGCGCATTTTAGATTTGATATACATTTGTCTTTTAATTCAATTCTTAGTTTTATATGTAACCTGGTCCTGTTTTTAATCAGCAAACAATGCCTCTTTGTGTGCGTCACTGGCAGAATCACCCGATATTTCCAGTATAAGGTAAAAAAGGATAAAATATGATGAAAAAAGGATAGGCAATTACTGCAGTATTTGATTCAGTCTTAAGATTAACCTTTAAACTTAAAGAAATAAAAAAAAAATATCGTAGACTGCAGGGTCATGTTCACAACATCGCTCTATGTTATACATGTATACACAAAACTGTCCAAAAAATAACTGTCTAAAAATATTCTTGCTTGATATCGTACAACAGTCAACTTTATATCAATACAAATAATTCAAAACTACATGTAATGAATAGAAGAAATGAATTTAAAAGGGTTCCAATTGTTGTTAGATTTTACCCAACGTTTTGGTACAGATGGTTTGCTGCATACAAACTAATGCTCATTAGTAAGATCATCTTCAACAGCACTACTGCATTTATTAATCCATTTACAGATATCATGCCAGGAAGTTATGAATCTAATAGGGGCATCCGTATTGTTCAGTCTTGATCGGCGGCCTTGGGAACATTGAAAAGAACGTATAAATGTTAATCCGCTTAGAAGGCAAAACGTTCAGCGGTTCCAGCCATATATGTGTTCTCACTGGCTAGCATCAACAACCATACTGCTATAATCTAGAGATATTCATCAGCTAGCTACGTTGAAGGAAGTCTTCCACCAGACAGACGGCGACAGGTAAATATTCCTTCATTTCTTCAAGAAAAAATAGTTTGGAAACTGAAACGTAACTGGAATAATTGTTCATTTAATCATGACACACAAAATGTATACATATGGTGTTTTGAGGGGTATACATGGATTATAAATCCATACACGGTAAACTAAAACGTCGCAACCATGTTGTAATCATAACGTATGAATCACAACGCTTCACGTTGCTCACTGGACGTAGACGACGTTAATGGCATGATATTCCCCGACACATCGTATGTAGATTGCAGGAGAATCTCAGGTTTCCAAGATTTCTAAACATAACCATCAAGCTACATCACCGATTCTGTGTGAAAAAATAACATATATATGTATATTATTATCAGCTAAATAGACTGACAAGAATGCTTTGGCATATGATTTTGTGACTTCAAACCGTTAAACAGAAGTAGGGGATATTCCATTTTACGAGCATACCACCAGCCAATGCATATGAGAAAAGGTAATATATATCCACACAGATGAAACATATCCAAAGGAATGGAATAAACTGTCACATGTTCATTTAATTTCTCTTCATCGTCTGTTTCCTCCTTGGCTTAATCATTTACATTTTACCAACCTTCTAAATCCAATATTTCCTACGTTTTATTGTTATGTAATGAATTAGTCGTTGCTATTCGTAGTGAGTATTCGCCATGCGTTTTGCCATGTTAGTCAAAGTGGGTGAGTGAAGTCATATCGGCAATAATTCAGTGATGTGAAGACTATATAGTGCCATGCAAAGATAGACCATTTTCTAAAACTATTAACGAGGAAATGCACAATCCGCAATACGTCAAGAATGTTTTGAGAAAAAGAGATTTACAACTGTTGTCAGAAAGAAACATTTAAAAGAAAACCATAACTCAACGACACATGTGAAAAACGTGCTGACGTTCGACATCATCTGGAAATATGTCGTTGAAACACTATATTCTGTCAAAGTAGTAACAGATTTTTACTACATCGCGTGATTACTTCCAACAGAGTAAGGATGTCAATATTTCGGGAATCATCATGGAATCTGGCACAATAGTCTCATGCTCCAAACTCGTGTCTGAATGCCAAGGGAAGGCTGTTCCACTCTTCAATAAGGGCATTGCCGGACTGCTTATATAGCTGCTGGATGTGAGGACCTCTTCAGAGGGCAAGCTGCAGCTCGGAGATGAGTTGGATTGAATTGCAGTGGGGTAACCCAGTCAGCGACTTTAAAATTAATATCATTAATGCGAGGCAAGGCAATTCACGTTTACTGTTACAAAATATTACGGTGAAAAATTTGCCGGGACAAAAGGTGAAAGAAATCTCCTCCGAACCAGCAAAATACTGGCAAGTCTAAAATATTCGGTAATATGCACTGAGCAGACAAGGGTATTACAATGCAAATGAGTCAAATCTAATGTAATGAGTCACAAACATAATATCAACTCACCAAAGTCTTGGTTTGAGAGTGAGAAACTTACTACTACTAAATCTTTCACAGCGAGCGGTCTAACACAGATATGTAGGTCAAGCAGTCACTGATTCTTGAATATTCGAGCACTTTGCGACCACATAGCCACCAGCTTACAACATTCTCGTAGATTCCCGGATGTAACCACAACTAGTGAAGGGAGGCAACTACCTTTAAGGCCTGCCGTTAAAATACTAATAGTAATAAACATTTAAGATACGAAATGTGAACCATAATAACTATCACTCAAAACACTAAACATTGTGACCCAGTAATAATTATCACTTAATCAGTAACACAATTTACAGAAAATACACTCTCGTAACAGACGGGACATTCAATAAGACCGGAATCAAATAACATTCTCTTTGGAAGCGAACTGCATTATTACGGCAGTTTGACACTCGGATTTTTATCCTCGGATTTTTATCCTCGGGAGGTACCTAATAATTGTGTGCGTTGTAGGACATAGACACGCGGTTCCTCTTAAACACAAGGCTATATATGCAGATTTCCTGAATCTGTTCTTTAAAGACATACATGTTTTTGTATATACTATGATCACCTTCACTGACACGTATGTGCGTTATCTGACTATGAAAAACAAATTTTGACAAACCTCTTATCTTTATGTACTGGCTAGGCTACCTCAATCCCTATAAAACCTGATCCTGGGACCTAGGGGAGAGGCAACAACGCCCACCTGAGCAACAACTCCCAACAGATGAAGGCGTTCTAAAGAGTGGAACAGCTGTGTGCAAAGTAAACAAAAAACAAATGCGTTGACATAACGAAAGCCGACCCCCTCGAGCGGATCATACCTTTGTGCCACGCAAGAATCCATATGGTAACTACCCTACACGTTCCATGCACTCTCTACGTTCCGCGTTACCAATCCACAGCATATGGACCTGATTTCACACCCGCTAGATGCGCCAAATCTCGGTCCGCCGAAAACAAAGTGAAGCGCTGGAATCCACTACGAAAGATATAAAACACATCCATATCCTGCCAGTGGTCAAGGAGTTCCATTATCTATTATTCCTGCATAAACAAAAAAGTAGAAAAGGTAATACATGAAGAGTCACGAAACCGTCTTACTGAACTATCAACAGAAAAATAATCTTCTCGGTTTTTTTGTGTGTGGACATTTCACGATTAACATTTATCTAGTGTCTTTGAATAACGTTACATTTGCACCAGTGCACTCTCAAATGATATAGCACGTTGTAAAAAATATGGCATTGTTCAATAAACGAACAGCCGCGTTTCAGAGACGTGGCAGTTGCGACAAAAACAAAGGGAAAACAAAGTTTCGTTTGTCCTAACAGCTTGTATCGACACCTTTGGACCTTTCGTCTGTCAGAGCGAATTATATCATGCTGTTTTTCGCAACACGGTAATCAATTCTGAACCGCAAATGTAAGATTAATGGTCTTGCCTTTGTCTGACATAACAAGAAACAAACATGAAGCAAAACGGATTCTTGTCTGTGTTGGAGAAGCTACTCACAGGAAGACAAGCCGTATTCACACTGAATTCAACGGCTATTGGTAGAGACAATTTGTTTTACAGAAATATACTGAACAGAAACGCAACGCTTTTTTTGTCACTTTTTATATAGAAGACTTTTATGAGATTTCATTTTGTCGAAAATTGCGTTTCATTTGCTGTTAGTATATATTGTTCACTGCCCTACTCATCTGTACTCCAGCTGAATGGAAGAGGTCTGTAAATAATCGAGTATGAACACACAACCCAGTGATCAACAGCATGAGCATCGATCTACATAGTTGAGTTGTGTCAACCGAGTCAGCGAGCCTAACCACCCGATCTCGTTCATCGCCTGTTACTACAAGCATGAGTGTCAATCAATTGTAGACCCGGACCTTCACGGGTCGGTTGAATATGTCAGAATACACTTGAATGAAATGAATGAATGAATGAATGAAACCCTGAATGAAACAATCGAGAAAGACTAAAGAATGTTCACACGAATTTACATTGCAAAGAGGTACAGAAGATCCAGTTATCAAAAACGACACCTGGGAAAAGGTGCGCACAGGAAACGTACCTGTGATCGTATCTCGAGTGCGTGATTCAAGGTTTAGACAGCACCCTACTCGTGGGTTTTACCAAAATGCTGCTACCTTTATGGCTGCATTCTTTCTTGCCATGACATGACTAAAGTATTCTCCAAACCCAATTCCCTCACAACTGGGGGAAATGTTTGTGCCTGATGACACAACGCAGCATAGGGTGATTAAAGCTCTTCGAAGGGTAATTTCATACTCTGATAATGGAATCAAATCCCAACAGTTACAACGGGTGATATACGGGGCAGTTGAAATCCTAATGGGATGCTTCTCCGCGTCAGTCATTGTGAGAACACATCTGTGCCGTAAATCCTTCAAAAGGATGTTTCTTTGAAGCGTCTGATTATTCTCTTTCACTTCCCAGTCACGCCATGTTTTGTGAAAGCACCTTCTATGACATGGCTGTACATGGTTTCAAGGGATAGTGGTTAAAGCGTCCTCTTTTCATGTCGAAGATCAGAGTTCTGTTCTCCATATGGTTATGTGAAGCCCAATTCTGACCCACTGTGATATTGCTGAAGTTGTGATTAAAACGGCGTTAAACAACACTCACTCAGTCAGTCTACATTTTTCGTGTTTTCAAAGTTTCATTTTCACTGACTACGACACTGATACTGCGAGCAACTGGGGAGGGGAGGAGGACCACCACTATGCTGGAATATCTCCCACTGCAGATTCTCCTTCAGTGCCGTGCCATTTTCGTCCATTAGAACCGTCTGACAATCCGAGGAAGATGCTATCACTATATCGTGCAACATTCAAGTTCCATTCCTTGCAATGTCAAGCTACATGATCTGCTGACACAGACCCTCCTCAGACCAGACCTGACCTGTCGCCACATGTATCAAACACTTTCATGTTCGCAAACACTACATCGCACACAGTCAAGGTTCAAACAGATACGGAGATCTTGTGTGAACAGAACAGACTGAAACTCTTTGGACATTTAACTTGTCTTGCTCAGTCGCGACGTGATACCTTCAACTTGACGTGTTATTATGAGGGTCCAGTCGTCTTAGGCGCCAGTTTGTTGTACACAGCTGCGTTCCTCGGCACGCCATAAACCTATTCCACATGAAGGAAAGTCAGGTTCTATGGATAGTCAATGATAACATCACTTGCCTGATAAGGTTTTACCTACTCAGAAACATCGCACTCACTGCAATAAAGAACTTGACTGCCCATGGAACTGGGCCTTCCCTCATCTTCACAACTTCTAAAATGCCTCTCAAAGAAACTATGCTATGTGATTGATCGTATCTTCGCCTCTATTATGTTATTAGGTCTGTCGGTTCCACACCTGTGCAAGTAAGACTCAGCAAATCTGGGACTTGCGTCACTTTCACACCACTTTCAGGCTTAATTTCATACGGTTGAAGTCTGCTCCCTCGCCCACGTTTAACAGGTATGTGTTTGAAAACGCTGACTTCACTCGATGTTGTAAGAAGGAGATCCTTGTCTGAGGTTGCAGCTGAGGATTACTTTCGTTCATCAGACTCAACAGTTTTGGACGATTTTCTGCATTTGTGATGTTGTGATGAACTACGTTGAGATGACCCGGCCCACAAACCCCACTGAAGCCTTCTCACAGCAGCCTGTGCATGTGTCACAAAGCCATCGAAGTGCGATTGTCGTGAGTCAAAGTTTAAGTATGGGATCTGCCCATAGAATTGAGGTTTTGGTCCAGATGCGATCATATACAGACCGCCACCCATGTAGCTGGGATATTGCTTCAGGCGTTAAAAACAAACAAACAAACAAACAAACAAACAAACAAACGAACTTGATGCTTGTTGACCTAACTCATTTCCTTTGCATTTCCCGTTTTGACCTGAGTTATACGTCCGCCTGTCTGTTTCAGGGTCAATGATTGATTTGCCCTTGCATTCAGTTGTGCCAGGATACGCTGGAACAGGATATACTCACGTTTTTGTGGACTCCTGATAGGATCATTTTTAGATAGTTAAAAATGACACGTGCTCAAGATTTAGGGGGGGAATCGTACATCGTTCTTATTATTACACATTTAACGCTGTCTTCATCATTGTTGAATACACATGTGCGGTTTAGGTCAGGGATAGATTCGATTTCTGCAGGGTTGTGATATGCACATACAACGTTATTGCTTTTACACAGCATGTACTCAGGAGAACATTAAGTTCCTAATGAATAAACTCACAAACACAAATGGAATTCATCAACGGGAAAGTTGTCTCGCAGAAAACACGGTTTCATTTCCCGCATGGGTACAACGTGTGTCGCCCATTTCTCTCGTCCCACCCTCGCTGTGATATTGCCGACATCGCTGGACTATTGCAAAAAGCGGCGTAAAATCACCCTCACTCAGTCAAACACTTATGGTTTGCATTTCTCAAATCTGTAGAAACATTTCATTTTAAATATAAAGACGTGTGAGTGGATGGACGATGTTATGTGCCCCAGAAAGCATCGGAGACCAATTTTGCAGGGCAAAGTATTGGGTTGCACACAGGGCAGCAGTGCTCTCTGTCATGGTACGAAGTGACACTTCCTTGCTCAGAGATAAGTTTCAAAACGCTGACTTCAGTCGATGTTATGCATCACGTATGACACTGGATCCTTATGTTAACTGTCTGACAAGCAGGATGGAAGCTGTGAACATAATCTCCCTTGTATCTCGACGCGGCCCAACAGAGTGCGCATAGCTGGCTGATAAAGCTGTCTGCCAGACCCATGTGAGCAGATTAACCAAATGAAGCCAAGTGAAGTCTGGAGTGATTACACAAGTCAGGATCCTGAAATTAGACTCAGTCCCGTGTTCCATTTGGATTTAATTATTAATGTTGCTGATGTATATCTGTTACAGAAAACTTCATGTCCAGGATTACATTCTACTGCCTGTGGCTGACAGCTGATCAAACGAAATTGTCAAACAGTCAAACAGTTGATCTTTGAAGCTACTCTACGTGAGGCTTAGTTCAATCGTAAGTGTTCATTGTCGGGGAATGGAAATGACACTGTACATATCTTGTACTTTGATCCGTAAGAAAGAGTCTTGTGTTGTTTTCTGTATTGCTGTAATGTAAATGTATTTCCAGACATGGACTGTTGTATTTACATCCTTGTTATTATCCTGCAGATGTTCATTTAATCAGTCGTAATTAAATAGGTGATATCAGATGTTATAGGGTCCTTTGTCACATACCCTCGGTACATACAGTCACAAACCTGGTGATGTTAGTGAGTAATTGTAGTCTTGAGCCACATTCAGCAATATTCCAGCTATATGGTGGCGATCTGTAAATAATCGCGCCTGGATCAGACAACCCAGTGATCAACAGCATGAGTATCATGAGCAAGGGTCAACGAGACTGACCAACCTATCCCGTTAGCCGCCTCTTACAACAAACATGAGTAGCCAGTTCTAACCAAGATCTTCACGGGTATGTTTGGGAGACATTTGTTACATACCCTAAGTAATCAGTAATCAGGTGGCTGGTGGTATTAATAGTTATTTTGGTATGAGGTGGGCGATGTCTTTTGTTATTCAGACAGTTATTCAACAAATGATATCAGATGTTATTACACAGTGGGTAGGAGGCGTGTTTTGTCAGATGTTACAATCTGTGATATCAGAGGCGAATGCCATCGCTTCTTATTAAACCAGCATCAAAGAGGAAGTGGTGATATCTCATGTTACTAAACCAACAGGAAGAGGGTGGTGATATCTCGTGTTATTAAAACTAGAGAAGGACGTGAGAAGTGATACCTAGCAGGAAGGAGGAAGGAGGAAGGTGATATCCCACATTATTACAACAGCAGGAATGAGGTGGGTGATATCCCATATCATTAAAACAGCAGGAAGGAGGTGGGTAATATCTCATTTTATTAAAACAACAGGAAGGAGGTGGGTGAAAACAGAAAGGCGCTTCCATCAGGGGGTTATCGGCAATCGGACACACAATGCTATACAGTTTTTGTCGATGGTAAAAGATTTCAAATGAGCATATTTAATGCATAATGTATTTGTACAGGCAGAAATATTACCAGTGCCACAGACAATGTGTCATTGACTGCATATGGCCCTTAATGACGACAACATAAACACATTGATATATGTAATTCAATAACCAATAAATCATTTACACAAAACTGCAAGATGTAAGTCTACCCACGAGGTAGGAATATGTATTTTATATGCAAATGTATATATGACAAAAATGTTGAAACCTCTATATAATTTCCGTTGTATTTATATGGAGACAAATAATTATTAAAATCTACCTACTAACTACAGAGGAATATATCATCATAACAAACAAATTTGTTTGAATAAAATAGCAAATACATGGTTATCATAATTTTTTCACGGATACCACAAACACCTGCTACATTCAATCATACAAATTGAATTCATTTATATTTACAAAAATGCCAGTTCTTATTTTTTGTGCTATGACGTAGAGAAAATACTCTTTACGGTGCAATATGACCAAAGTGTCGGAATTGTGAGCTGCAAATATTGATGATACATGGTGGTGAAATCAATTTCACAGATCAGAAAAATAGGAAAAAATGTTTTCAGGAAAGTATTACTGTTGGAACAGCTATTTACATCTCCTCTTTGTTTGTTTATCCCTTCATTCACGGACACAACACAGCGGAAAATATTTAATCAAGCAGCGAAAAACTTCAAAGAAGCCCATTCAAAAATTTAATTAAATACATTAAACGCAAGCTTTCTCATGATTTGTTTCACTGACACAGTTGAGGTCAACTGAACGCGCTGTAATGTGCCTGAGGACATCTATTTGTTACCTCGAGAAGGAAATTCGATGACTTATGTAAGTGAAAATTCTTTTCCATCAGTGCATGTATCCTTTACAACTTGATTTTATCTCGTTGAGAGTAAGATAAATGTTTGCAATGCTTTTAGATGCAATTATAATAGACAGGGAATTGACGGATTATTTAAACAGAAAGCTAAGGTAAAATGTATCCCCCTAACCAGATGGCACTGAAAGCTGACATCAATATGGTAAACCGTGTTTTGTGGTGACACCTCCTGTAGCATATCCCCACATCGCATAAGAGCAGTGACGGGACGAATAAGAGAGCTATGATTGCATCAAATCCGTAGATTAGGCTGGGCAATGCTTTCACAGACACAACGTTTTTAATATCAAGCAACGAGATAGCCTTTACCCACTTGCATTTGTTTATATGATAAAACATAGATGTTATGTTTCAATATGAGAGAGATGTTTCATACTCCGATGAGTTTCTCGTCTGCAGATTAATCTGTTTATATCACCGGAAGGTTTTGGATGTAGGAGTTCAGAAGAAGCGCACAGGAGATGAAGCAATGGAATCAGGAGATGAAGCAATGGAACGCAATTTGGGTTTGCTTCAAAAGATAGCGACCCAATCTCGACTTAAATTCCAGAGAATCTGTCTGAGGAAATGAAGGCACGGGTTATCTTACATAAATGTCAATGAAGCTGCGAAATCATAACACATACCGTAAACAAGTAGGATATAAGATGGTATCCTGGTATTTATTTCTCCAGCAACAGCTCCGTTGTTTTCCAAGTGAGGACGATGCTGTCTCACCTTGTGTATTGCATGCTCTTACAATATTTCTGTTTTACAGATTAAATATTAGCTTGCAGCAGAGAGGGTTCGGGTGATCCTGACACAGTCAGGCTCATTATCAGCTCATGCAGGGCCCTTGACCCCCTCTACACGCAGCCCAGACAGAGAATGGGACTTCTCTTGAGAAACGTTGCCAAATCGAAGCCACAAACAACTTTCTGGAAAACATGTAGACTCCCCATCTAGTATGTCATGGAGACCCTAAAGCAATATATCCAGTAAAACCCAAGCAAGTCTAGAACATGTGGCAATTCCCGATTTACTTAGCGTCTGAAACTGAAGAAAGTCTCTGGCCTCCTTTTACTGTATTTGTTATTTTAATTTTTTTTAAAATTACATTTTCTGTTATTTTCAGAGACTAGCTGTTAGTTAGTCTATGCCAGTACTGCAGCCTTCTGCATTACCCAGATTGTCAGAAGGGCTGTGCTCTCGATGGAGAACCCCATTGTGATTATTTGTTTTTTCCATTGATAAGTATCATTTTCCAAGATGCCCCCTGCATACCAAAGACGGGCATATTTGAATTACAACCCAAACGAAGGCGGTAGTAGAAAGATAGAGCCACGCCATGTCACTTAAGATACCGTGAATGTGGCAATATTTGTGGCTAATGATATTGTGTTAGACGGGCTCATCAAATACATTGCATTACCCACATTTTCTGTTTACTGTGTAAATCACATACGGACGAGCGGCAGGTGGCTGATTCTGAACTGGAAAAGCCTTCTGTGTCACTTATCGGGCCAGTCGACCAAGCGAAGTGCGGACACACTACAGTTAAACTCGATGTGGTGGTCGTTCCGGCCGTCCTCCTTGCCTGTCGAACTGACATGGAATTTCGTGTGGCTGACACATATTTCTGTATCGGTGAATGTAAGTCAAAAGAATGATACTTTCGCAGACAGAAACATAATTGGATATCCGATATTAAACGTTCGTCGTTAGTCCATATTTGTGACGCTAGGCTTGTTATTTCACCTTTTAGCTCAAGAAAATAGTGCCACTACACAATTACAAGAAGAGTTCAAGAAAAGTTATTTGATATACCCATACCTTTTTCTTACTGCTTTCTAAATCTCGTCAAAAGTCTATACAAAGGGCTCTATACAATTATACTTTTGAGTCTAGCAAATGTACGACGAAATCCTTGTTCTTATAATTAAGATAAACCATAATCCTAACTACAACCAACGAAGGACTTCCTTTAAATTTGCATCCACAGAAACTACCTGAGACTAATCAAGGGTTTTCAAGGTTTCCAACATGAGAAAAAGCCATGTTCAAAAATGTGATTTGAAACGGACCCTTTCACGACAGCCTTGGTAAAGCCATGATCACAAATAAACTTAAATCTCAATGTTCAGAGATTCAGAGATTGTCAAATATGAACGCAAATGCCATTGTATAAATGCTGGGCATATACTTCGCGGGTTGATGCATTTCGTCGTTAATAACATTTGAGGGGAAAATAGAAGTCAGACCTAGAGACAAGGAGTGGACATACGCATAACTTCCAGTTGTCCGTCTCTCCTCTCTGGTGTGCTTCATTGCACAAAAAGGGGACTTGATTAAAACGTTCGCTTGTTGCCCTTAAAATTAAGACCCCTGTTCCATTCCCCTTATGGTCAAAAAGTGGGAAACCCATTTCTGATGTATCCCTTCGTTTCATAGTTGAAATATTGTTAAAAGCGGCGTAATGCTAAACTCACTCACTCGCTGTGCATACAAATTGGAATTTCTACCAGGGTAATATGGTCAACAGGTTAAAATAATCCTTAGGTATATCGACGACCGGATATTGTTGCTGTTAAATTGTCAGATCCATTCCACAGTTGTACCTGTTTGAAGAGGAGATGACAGAAATACTTTAAACCGTCTTTGTTTCAACCTCTGTTCAACGCTTACAGACTCAGGAGTGAAATATACGCTCTACAAAAAAGGATGACATCAGATTTCCAATACTCAACTTTGCCTGGAAGTTGAGCAATATTGCATCAACTCCTGCCTTTGTGTTTACATTTCAGAAGCCTTTGAAGTATAATTGATCGCGAATGTTTTTAGAAGTCACATGGCTCTTGCGCCAAAGATGTTTCAGAAAAGTTACGCATATCGATTTCCAAATTTGACACATCAGCCAAAACTGGTCAAACTCTTTGCCGATAAATATCATACGATTCTGTGTATTGAAGACAGGCTTTTCTTTTGTAGTGACAGTTCACATTGCATTTGAAGAATTTGACGTGCCTTTGCGTGCGTTGCTGACCATGCCACACGTGGGACAGGATGCGCTTGCGATTTAGATTGGTTGGTGGGCACCTGGCTAGTGATACAGCGTGTTTACGGTATCGGGATCGAGGCCACCTGTGATGGGGTCTAAAAACCCTGCAGCCAACTTTGTGTGCAGACGCTTTCAGTGTTCTCGCAACCCCTAGTGTGTAGAGCCCACGGATCCTTGGTATATGAACAGATGTTGGTCACATGGATACGTACAAATACCTAGTTGCAACAGCAACGACAGTACACTTGCACAAAGTACTGTGACAATGTCCCCCAGTCCACCCAGTTGTCAATGGGTACCTCGTAAGGATGGGAAACCACATTAACAGGTTTTAAACAAATGACTCCTCTACAGCGGCTATTAAACACGTATGTGGGCTATTATGAGTTCTTCATGATTGTATACGGAAATGGTTCTGACATCAAACAGTTATCACCACGCACTGCATGGTAATTCTTTGGTAATTACAGGAAAAGAGTGAGGTAGATAATTCCTCACATCACGGAATAGCTACCGAGTAGACGTGAAGGAGTGTTATGAGAGGAAGAACATCTGAAGAAGCAGGAGAGCAATGCTAATAGCAGATAATAAGAAGATCCTGTTACTTCAGATGTACATTCACTTTTGAACTTTTTTGTTTCTTTTGCATAATATATTTGAAGGCAAACCTACACAAACGGTAAAGGAAATAAGTTCCTTACCTGTTGCAGTACTTACACAGGTATACTATACTATCAGCAGAAAAAACCTTACATCTTTCATGTACTTCTTTACGATCATTCATTTTTATGTATTCAATCAATTCAAACTGTATTTAAGATCGAGTCCTTGTCCAGACGGAAAACAAATCGATTGCACAGAAAATATGAATGCATTGAATAAATATTTTGATATTTGTTTTCTTATACTTTATTGAATATATGCATGTTTGAAGCATTTGAAAAAGTGAAGCTTACAAGGCAATTAGGCCATTGATTTCATATTTTCCCCTCAAGAATTGTTTTGTCTGTGGATGACTATTTGCTCTATGCTGTGTAATTTCTTGATCAAACATTTCGTTAGAAGCGTATGTTTTTAAGTGTTGACAATCTAAGCTGCATCTCAGCGCATATTTACCTGATCACTATCGTGTTACGAATATCAGATTAATCTGACGGCATGTGATGTACAGGCTTGTCAACATCATATTGCATTATGTACGCAAAAGCGCGCTGATGCTTGTTGAATAGATTCATGTAAACATGTTCGTTGCAATCTCGTGAGAACATTAAATCAGAGATTTGCTACATATAATTTATTCATTTGCTTTCATTGTAATGGACAATGTTTCCTCATGCGTCTTGCTACATAATCACTTGCGACTTCATTGATCCCCGATACCATGAGTGTAATATCATTCATGAACTGACACGGATATCTACAAACCAGATCTTTGTGAATGAAAAAGTGCATCACAAAGGAAAGGAAATTCAGCTGAGTCAGCACTTTTTGTCTTCATCACATCGTCAATAAACTTGAAAAAACTTCGGCCGTTAGTCAAAGCTTAAGGTTACCACTGTCTCTCTCTGAATAAAAATACCCTAGTATGTACTATAATAGTTATTCCTCCATTTACAGATAAATGATGTGCATGTACGTATATACGATACTTTGAGAGAGAGAGAGAGAGAGAGAGAGAGAGAGAGAGAGAGGTTACATACACACATACATACATACATACATACATACATACGTACGTACGTACGTACGTACATACGTACACATACATACATACATACATACATATAATTACTCGAGCTAAATGCATTTAAAATGGTAGTTCACACGACAAATAGGTGTGAAAAGAAAACATAATTAATGGTATTGTCATACTTTAAAGAGATTGGATATATCCGCCTTACCTTTCCAAAGAGATGGCAACGAGGGTGAGGACGCTGGTGAAAACGAAGATGGGTAGAAGATAGGAAAGAACTGAACACAGCGTATCGCTGGAGAAGACGTGCCACTCACACGGAGCGGTGTACTCCATCAACTTCAACGGCATGACAATCGACGACACCAACAAATCCGATATCGCTAGGTTAACGATGTAGTAGTTAGTCACAGTGTGCATGTATTTGTTACGTATAACCGTCCATATAACCAGAACGTTGCCGGTGACGGCGAGGAAAATAATCACACTGTATATCACTACTATCGTTAACGCCACTGACGTTATTTGGGTAAGGTCAAGGTGAGGCAGTACCTTAGCTGTGCACTGATCAACGTAGTCCGACTGAGGATTGGTTTCAGAGTCAAGGGAGACATTATGTCCAGTCTGCCCTTCCGTACCAGTGGATAGTGTGTAAGTAATATTCATGTCGCCTGGGTGGCTTGGCAACGGAGGATTAAGGGTAATTCCTGCCATCTTGGTCTTTCGCAATGTCCTCTAAATAGGAAGTATTTTCCTTCAGGGAAGTACTTATGAATCAGTTATTCACAGGTAACTTTTTTCAAACTAATGAAATGAAACTGAACTCCATTTACATATGAGCAAGGGCTGTCTCATAAATGTACACAATGGACCCAACACAAATATTTACGACCACGATATATTGCCCTGTGTCAGCACAGTGATAAAGAACTACTCCAATCTGTAATCCGATTGAGAATTTTGTATCACATTTTCTTCTGTGGTTCTTCCGAATGAAGTATTATGATATGGTATCCCATGTATGTGTAAACGACGCAATGGTCGTCGACCTTCCTTTAAACTTCCCAAGAAAGTCCGTGTACTGTCTTTCAAGCGTCTCGGATGAACCTATAACAGAATCAGATGTGAATCAACTCATATTGAGCCAACCCTATCCTATGCTTGTTGCGAGAAGAATACACGAGGTAGAATCGTCACTTGTCAATCACGCAAACAACACGTTTTCTGATTGGTCGACCCTCGGTGTCTAATTACTCGGAATTCTGACATCGGCTGGCACTGCAAAACGAGTTCGTGTTGGCGAGATGAGACTTTGCAGCGATCGAAGCAAGCGCTCTCTCTCTCTCATAAAGCGATCAGCTGGACGTGCGGGTGATTTACCAAGCCTACTGGTCTCTTCACCTGAACAGAGGCTTCACGTGTGGTGGGTAATGTAAGCACCAGTTACAACCCTTTATAGTCTATAGTGTTTATTCAGCGGTGTTATCATGTACACGACTCGAGCAGTTAACTGTGCCTGAAGGATTCAACGTAGGACGCTTGAAGACTTACTCTATAAACGGCATTTTCTGTAGGTTCATGAAGTTAACAGATGTAGTGACAGACGAGGTTGTTCGGCCACTGCACATACCTTGGGGTTGATCTTTTGAAGTGTTGCAGGCACTTGCAGACCACCCGAAAAACTCACCCTTTACTGTCGTAGATATAACACCGATGAACATTATTATCATTGATATCGCTACCGAACGTCAGTGCCAAGTAATACCCAGTCTAGATTACCCTCAGAAATAATTTTAATGTGTGTAAAGGGAAAATAGCCTTGAAATATATAAGAATGGATCACTGAAATTCAATGAAGACACCAGGTGTTCGGAAATGGGTAAGCATGTCCCCATGTTTTTAACCGAAAGGTTAAATTCCCGAGGGTTTGCTGCATATATCAGATCACGGATTCAAAGGATATCTTATTTGTGGCATTTCACTGCTGGAACAAATACATGCTCATGATAAGATCAAAAATGAACAATCGACCCTGCTTATACAGAGATTTCTTATGGACGTGGAAAGGCCTTTTCGCTTTTATTTACAGAAATCTGTTTGGTGACAATATTTTATAAATGGCTTACACCTTGGCCTGATTCCGATTTCGAAAAAAATGTGTAAAGGTAAACATTGCAGACATTCTCTCTGAACACCTACTGTTTTAGAGACATATTTCAGCTTACATACACATAATACCTGATTCCAAGTTTCCAATCTTCAACCGATGTGAAATAATCGATAGCAATAACGGAGCATGGATAGCACCCTCTTCAGTGAGTAAGCAGTACAACAGCTGAATGTGGCAAGTAAATACTCTGAATTTCGGTAATGAAACCAGTGGGTAAAACAAGGGGTGAGGGGAGCTGTTTTAATAAAGGGACCGAAACAGAAGCGACACAACCCTTACCCTTTCATATGATGCCTCTGCTGGTCGATTGTACAATTGTTACTGTGTTATGAGTAGATATTTGTTTCAGCAGTGATCTGCAAGAGGTTGTTTTTAAATAAAGTCCGGTCCAACCCCAGCCCAATACCCAGACCCAGACCCAGACCCAGACCCAGACCCAGACCCAGACCCAGACCCAGTCCCAGACCCAGTCCCAGATCCAGACCCAGACCCAGTCCCAGACCCAGACCCAGACCCAGACCCAGACCCAGACCCAGTCCCAGACCCAGACCCAGACCCAGACCCAGACCCAGACCCAGACCCAGTCCCAGACCCAGTCCCATATCCAGACCCAGACCCAGTCCCAGACCCAGACCCAGACCCAGACCCAGACCCAGTCCCAGTCCCAGACCCAGACCCAGACCCAGTCCCAGATCCAGATCCAGACCCAGACCCAGTCCCAGACCCAGACCCAGACCCAGACCCAGACCCAGACCCAGATCCAGACCCAGACCCAGTCCCAGTCCCAGACCCAGTCCCAGACCCAGTCCCAGATCCAGACCCAGACCCAGTCCCAGACCCAGACCCAGACCCAGACCCAGTCCCAG
This sequence comes from Haliotis asinina, assembly GCF_037392515.1. Classification (NCBI taxonomy): domain Eukaryota; kingdom Metazoa; phylum Mollusca; class Gastropoda; order Lepetellida; family Haliotidae; genus Haliotis; species Haliotis asinina. The sequence goes on along the minus strand of NC_090287.1, from coordinate 33,053,094 downwards.
ACCCAGTCCCAGATCCAGACCCAGACCCAGTCCCAGACCCAGACCCAGACCCAGACCCAGACCCAGACCCAGGCCCAGACCCAGTCCCAGACCCAGTCCCAGATCCAGACCCAGACCCAGACCCAGACCCAGACCCAGACCCAGTCCCAGACCCAGTCCCAGATCCAGTCCCAGACCCAGTCCCAGATCCAGTCCCAGACCCAGACCCAGACTCCCAGTGTGGGTGGGCAATGGAAAATATTTGTGTGATGCTTTTTTTCGTAGAGTATTGGCTGTATGTGAGGAATGCTAGTGAGCAGTATTTGGCGTGTCCGTTAGGTATTAGTGTGGCGTATATTGTAGGTGTGTAAACTTCAAGCCGCGTGTATGTGTTAATTGTATACGTGAGCTTGTACTATAGTGTTTACGTTTTGAATGTGGATGGTAAGCATAGAGTACTGGGATTGGGTTTGTGTGGACACAGAAGGACGTGTGTGAGCTCTGTGTGGGTGGAGTACGGTGTTTGTTTTGTTTTATTGTAGGGTGACATGAGGTGTCGTGTTGTGAAGATGTGTGTGTTAGGTATGAACCACACATGTGTAAACCGTGACGATCCCGGTTTAGATCGATGCTTATGTCGTATGTCACAAGACTGACTGGCTTACGTACAGACAGCCACCATACAGCAGGACTTTGTAGCTCGGGTTGCGTGAAGATGATGGTGTGATGTGGAATATGGAATGTGTGAGAGATGTGTTTGTGACTTGTTAATGGTGTGATGTGGAATATAGGACGTGTGAGAGATGTGTTTGTGAGATGTTGATGGTGTGATGTGGAGTAAAGGATATGTGAGAGATGTGTTTATGAGATGTTGATAGAGTGATGTGGAATATAGGGCGTGTGAGAGATGTGTTTGTGAGATGTTGATGGTGTGATGTGGAATATAGGATGTGTGAGAGATGTGTTTGTGAGATGTTGATGGTGTGATGTGGAATATAGGATGTGTGAGAGATGTGTTTATGAGATGTTGATGGTGTGATGTGGAATATAGGATGTGTGAGAGATGTGTTTGTGAGATGTTGATGGTGTGATGTGGAATATAGGATGTGTGAGAGATGTGTTTGTGAGATGTTGATGGTGTGATGTGGAATATAGGATGTGTGAGAGATGTGTTTATGAGATGTTGATGGTGTGATGTGGAATATAGGATGTGTGAGAGATGTGTTTATGAGATGTTGATGGTGTGATGTGGAATATAGGATGTGTGAGAGATGTGTTTGTGAGATGTTGATGGTGTGATGTGGAATATAGGATGTGTGAGAGATGTGTTTGTGAGATGTTGATGGTGTGATGTGGAATATAGGATGTGTGAGAGATGTGTTTATGAGATGTTGATGGTGTGATGTGGAATATAGGATGTGTGAGAGATGTGTTTATGAGATGTTGATGGTGTGATGTGGAATATAGGATGTGTGAGAGATGTGTTTGTGAGATGTTGATGGTGTGATGTGGAATATAGGATGTGTGAGAGATGTGTTTGTGAGATGTTGATGGTGTGATGTGGAATATAGGATGTGTGAGAGATGTGTTTGTGAGATGTTGATGGTGTGATGTGGAATATAGGATGTGTGAGAGATGTGTTTATGAGATGTTGATGGTGTGATGTGGAATATAGGATGTGTGAGAGATGTGTTTGTGAGATGTTGATGGTGTGATGTGGAATATAGGATGTGTGAGAGATGTGTTTGTGAGATGTTGATGGTGTGATGTGGAATATAGAATGTGTGAGAGATGTGTTTGTGAGATGTTGATGGAGTGATGTGGAATATAGGATGTGTGAGAGATGTGTTTGTGAGATGTTGATGGTGTGATGTGGAATATAGGATGTGTGAGAGATGTGTTTATGAGATGTTGATAGAGTGATGTGGAATATAGGACGTGTGAGAGATGTGTTTGTGAGATGTTGATGGTGTGATGTGGAATATAGGATGTGTGAGAGATGTGTTTGTGAAATGTTGATGGTGTGATGTGGAATATAGGATGTGTGAGAGATGTGTTTGTGAGATGTTGATGGTGTGATGTGGAATATAGGATGTGTGAGAGATGTGTTTGTGAGATGTTGATGGTGTGATGTGGAATATAGGATGTGTGAGAGATGTGTTTGTGAAATGTTGATGGTGTGATGTGGAATATAGGATGTGTGAGAGATGTGTTTTTGAGATGTTGATGGAGTGATGTGGAATATAGGACGTGTGAGAGATGTGTTTATGAGATGTTGATAGAGTGATGTGGAATATAGGATGTGTGAGAGATGTGTTTGTGAGATGTTGATGGTGTGATGTGGAATATAGGATGTGTGAGAGATGTGTTTGTGAGATGTTGATGGTGTGATGTGGAATATAGGATGTGTGAGAGATGTGTTTGTGAGATGTTGATGGTGTGATGTGGAATATAGGATGTGTGAGAGATGTGTTTATGAGATGTTGATGGTGTGATGTGGAATATAGGACGTGTGAGAGATGTGTTTATGAGATGTTGATGGTGTGATGTGGAATATAGGATGTGTGAGAGATGTGTTTGTGAGATGTTGATGGTGTGATGTGGAATATAGGATGTGTGAGAGATGTGTTTGTGAGATGTTGATGGTGTGATGTGGAATATAGGATGTGTGATTGATGTGTTTATGAGATGTTGATGGTGTGATGTGGAATATAGGATGTGTGATTGATGTGTTTGTGAGATGTTGATGGTGTGATGTGGAATATAGGACGTGTGAGAGATGTGTTTGTGAGATGTTGATGGAGTGATGTGGAATATAGGATGTGTGAGAGATGTGTTTATGAGATGTTGATGGAGTGATGTGGAATATAGGATGTGTGAGAGATGTGTTTATGAGATGTTGATGGAGTGATGTGGAATATAGGATGTGTGAGAGATGTGTTTGTGAGATGTTGATAGAGTGATGTGGAATATAGGATGTGTGAGAGATGTGTTTATGAGATGTTGATGGAGTGATGTGGAATATAGGATGTGTGAGAGATGTGTTTATGAGATGTTGATGGAGTGATGTGGAATATAGGATGTGTGAGAGATGTGTTTGTGAGATGTTGATGGTGTGATGTGGAATATAGGATGTGTGATTGATGTGTTTTTGAGATGTTGATGGTGTGATGTGGAATATAGGACGTGTGATTGATGTGTTTGTGAGATGTTGATGGTGTGATGTGGAATATAGGACGTGTGAGAGATGTGTTTGTGAGATGTTGATAGAGTGATGTGGAATATAGGACGTGTGAGAGATGTGTTTGTGAGATGTTGATGGTGTGATGTGGAATATAGGACGTGTGAGAGATGTGTTTGTGAGATGTTGATGGTGTGATGTGGAATATAGGACGTGTGAGAGATGTGTTTGTGAGATGTTGATGGTGTGATGTGGAATATAGGACGTGTGAGAGATGTGTTTATGAGATGTTGATGGAGTGATGTGGAATATAGGACGTGTGAGAGATGTGTTTGTGAGATGTTGATGGTGTGATGTGGAATATAGGATGTGTGATTGATGTGTTTATGAGATGTTGATGGAGTGATGTGGAATATAGGACGTGTGAGAGATGTGTTTGTGAGATGTTGATGGTGTGATGTGGAATATAGGATGTGTGAGAGATGTGTTTATGAGATGTTGATGGTGTGATGTGGAATATAGGATGTGTGAGAGATGTGTTTGTGAGATGTTGATGGTGTGATGTGGAATATAGGATGTGTGAGAGATGTGTTTATGAGATGTTGATGGTGTGATGTGGAATATAGGACGTGTGAGAGATGTGTTTATGAGATGTTGATGGTGTGATGTGGAATATAGGACGTGTGAGAGATGTGTTTGTGAGATGTTGATGGTGTGATGTGGAATATAGGATGTGTGAGAGATGTGTTTGTGAGATGTTGATGGTGTGATGTGGAATATAGGATGTGTGAGAGATGTGTTTGTGAGATGTTGATGGTGTGATGTGGAATATAGGATGTGTGAGAGATGTGTTTATGAGATGTTGATGGTGTGATGTGGAATATAGGATGTGTGAGAGATGTGTTTATGAGATGTTGATGGTGTGATGTGGAATATAGGATGTGTGAGAGATGTGTTTGTGAGATGTTGATGGTGTGATGTGGAATATAGGATGTGTGAGAGATGTGTTTGTGAGATGTTGATGGTGTGATGTGGAATATAGGATGTGTGAGAGATGTGTTTATGAGATGTTGATGGTGTGATGTGGAATATAGGATGTGTGAGAGATGTGTTTATGAGATGTTGATGGTGTGATGTGGAATATAGGATGTGTGAGAGATGTGTTTGTGAGATGTTGATGGTGTGATGTGGAATATAGGATGTGTGAGAGATGTGTTTGTGAGATGTTGATGGTGTGATGTGGAATATAGGATGTGTGAGAGATGTGTTTGTGAGATGTTGATGGTGTGATGTGGAATATAGGATGTGTGAGAGATGTGTTTATGAGATGTTGATGGTGTGATGTGGAATATAGGATGTGTGAGAGATGTGTTTGTGAGATGTTGATGGTGTGATGTGGAATATAGGATGTGTGAGAGATGTGTTTGTGAGATGTTGATGGTGTGATGTGGAATATAGAATGTGTGAGAGATGTGTTTGTGAGATGTTGATGGAGTGATGTGGAATATAGGATGTGTGAGAGATGTGTTTGTGAGATGTTGATGGTGTGATGTGGAATATAGGATGTGTGAGAGATGTGTTTATGAGATGTTGATAGAGTGATGTGGAATATAGGACGTGTGAGAGATGTGTTTGTGAGATGTTGATGGTGTGATGTGGAATATAGGATGTGTGAGAGATGTGTTTGTGAAATGTTGATGGTGTGATGTGGAATATAGGATGTGTGAGAGATGTGTTTGTGAGATGTTGATGGTGTGATGTGGAATATAGGATGTGTGAGAGATGTGTTTGTGAGATGTTGATGGTGTGATGTGGAATATAGGATGTGTGAGAGATGTGTTTGTGAAATGTTGATGGTGTGATGTGGAATATAGGATGTGTGAGAGATGTGTTTTTGAGATGTTGATGGAGTGATGTGGAATATAGGACGTGTGAGAGATGTGTTTATGAGATGTTGATAGAGTGATGTGGAATATAGGATGTGTGAGAGATGTGTTTGTGAGATGTTGATGGTGTGATGTGGAATATAGGATGTGTGAGAGATGTGTTTGTGAGATGTTGATGGTGTGATGTGGAATATAGGATGTGTGAGAGATGTGTTTGTGAGATGTTGATGGTGTGATGTGGAATATAGGATGTGTGAGAGATGTGTTTATGAGATGTTGATGGTGTGATGTGGAATATAGGACGTGTGAGAGATGTGTTTATGAGATGTTGATGGTGTGATGTGGAATATAGGATGTGTGAGAGATGTGTTTGTGAGATGTTGATGGTGTGATGTGGAATATAGGATGTGTGAGAGATGTGTTTGTGAGATGTTGATGGTGTGATGTGGAATATAGGATGTGTGATTGATGTGTTTATGAGATGTTGATGGTGTGATGTGGAATATAGGATGTGTGATTGATGTGTTTGTGAGATGTTGATGGTGTGATGTGGAATATAGGACGTGTGAGAGATGTGTTTGTGAGATGTTGATGGAGTGATGTGGAATATAGGATGTGTGAGAGATGTGTTTATGAGATGTTGATGGAGTGATGTGGAATATAGGATGTGTGAGAGATGTGTTTATGAGATGTTGATGGAGTGATGTGGAATATAGGATGTGTGAGAGATGTGTTTGTGAGATGTTGATAGAGTGATGTGGAATATAGGATGTGTGAGAGATGTGTTTATGAGATGTTGATGGAGTGATGTGGAATATAGGATGTGTGAGAGATGTGTTTATGAGATGTTGATGGAGTGATGTGGAATATAGGATGTGTGAGAGATGTGTTTGTGAGATGTTGATGGTGTGATGTGGAATATAGGATGTGTGATTGATGTGTTTTTGAGATGTTGATGGTGTGATGTGGAATATAGGACGTGTGATTGATGTGTTTGTGAGATGTTGATGGTGTGATGTGGAATATAGGACGTGTGAGAGATGTGTTTGTGAGATGTTGATAGAGTGATGTGGAATATAGGACGTGTGAGAGATGTGTTTGTGAGATGTTGATGGTGTGATGTGGAATATAGGACGTGTGAGAGATGTGTTTGTGAGATGTTGATGGTGTGATGTGGAATATAGGACGTGTGAGAGATGTGTTTGTGAGATGTTGATGGTGTGATGTGGAATATAGGACGTGTGAGAGATGTGTTTATGAGATGTTGATGGAGTGATGTGGAATATAGGACGTGTGAGAGATGTGTTTGTGAGATGTTGATGGTGTGATGTGGAATATAGGATGTGTGATTGATGTGTTTATGAGATGTTGATGGAGTGATGTGGAATATAGGACGTGTGAGAGATGTGTTTGTGAGATGTTGATGGTGTGATGTGGAATATAGGATGTGTGAGAGATGTGTTTATGAGATGTTGATGGTGTGATGTGGAATATAGGATGTGTGAGAGATGTGTTTGTGAGATGTTGATGGTGTGATGTGGAATATAGGATGTGTGAGAGATGTGTTTATGAGATGTTGATGGTGTGATGTGGAATATAGGACGTGTGAGAGATGTGTTTATGAGATGTTGATGGTGTGATGTGGAATATAGGACGTGTGAGAGATGTGTTTGTGAGATGTTGATGGTGTGATGTGGAATATAGGATGTGTGAGAGATGTGTTTGTGAGATGTTGATGGTGTGATGTGGAATATAGGATGTGTGAGAGATGTGTTTGTGAGATGTTGATGGTGTGATGTGGAATATAGGACGTGTGAGAGATGTGTTTATGAGATGTTGATGGTGTGATGTGGAATATAGGACGTGTGAGAGATGTGTTTATGAGATGTTGATGGTGTGATGTGGAATATAGGATGTGTGAGAGATGTGTTTGTGAGATGTTGATGGTGTGATGTGGAATATAGGATGTGTGAGAGATGTGTTTGTGAGATGTTGATGGTGTGATGTGGAATATAGGACGTGTGAGAGATGTGTTTGTGAAATGTTGATGGTGTGATGTGGAATATAGGATGTGTGAGAGATGTGTTTTTGAAATGTTGATGGTGTGATGTGGAATATAGGACGTGTGAGAGATGTGTTTGTGAGATGTTGATAGAGTGATGTGGAATATAGGATGTGTGAGAGATGTGTTTGTGAGATGTTGATGGTGTGATGTGGAATATAGGATGTGTGAGAGATGTGTTTTTGAAATGTTGATGGTGTGATGTGGAATATAGGATGTGTGATTGATGTGTTTATGAGATGTTGATAGAGTGATGTGGAATATAGGATGTGTGAGAGATGTGTTTGTGAGATGTTGATGGTGTGATGTGGAATATAGGATGTGTGAGAGATGTGTTTGTGAGATGTTGATGGTGTGATGTGGAATATAGGATGTGTGAGAGATGTGTTTGTGAGATGTTGATGGTGTGATGTGGAATATAGGATGTGTGAGAGATGTGTTTATGAGATGTTGATGGTGTGATGTGGAATATAGGACGTGTGAGAGATGTGTTTGTGAGATGTTGATGGTGTGATGTGGAATATAGGATGTGTGATTGATGTGTTTATGAGATGTTGATGGTGTGATGTGGAATATAGGATGTGTGATTGATGTGTTTGTGAGATGTTGATGGTGTGATGTGGAATATAGGACGTGTGAGAGATGTGTTTGTGAGATGTTGATGGAGTGATGTGGAATATAGGATGTGTGAGAGATGTGTTTATGAGATGTTGATGGAGTGATGTGGAATATAGGATGTGTGAGAGATGTGTTTATGAGATGTTGATGGAGTGATGTGGAATATAGGATGTGTGAGAGATGTGTTTGTGAGATGTTGATAGAGTGATGTGGAATATAGGATGTGTGAGAGATGTGTTTGTGAGATGTTGATGGTGTGATGTGGAATATAGGACGTGTCAGAGATGTGTTTGTGAGATGTTGATGGTGTGATGTGGAATATAGGATGTGTGAGAGATGTGTTTGTGAGATGTTGATGGAGTGATGTGGAATATAGGACGTGTGAGAGATGTGTTTGTGAGATGTTGATGGTGTGATGTGGAATATAGGATGTGTGAGAGATGTGTTTGTGAGATGTTGATGGTGTGATGTGGAATATAGGACGTGTGAGAGATGTGTTTGTGAGATGTTGATGGTGTGATGTGGAATATAGGACGTGTGAGAGATGTGTTTGTGAAATGTTGATGGTGTGATGTGGAATATAGGATGTGTGAGAGATGTGTTTATGAGATGTTGATGGTGTGATGTGGAATATAGGATGTGTGAGAGATGTGTTTGTGAGATGTTGATGGTGTGATGTGGAATATAGGACGTGTGAGAGATGTGTTTGTGAGATGTTGATGGTGTGATGTGGAATATAGGACGTGTGAGAGATGTGTTTATGAGATGTTGATGGTGTGATGTGGAATATAGGATGTGTGATTGATGTGTTTGTGAGATGTTGATGGTGTGATGTGGAATATAGGACGTGTGAGAGATGTGTTTGTGAGATGTTGATGGTGTGATGTGGAATATAGGACGTGTGAGAGATGTGTTTGTGAGATGTTGATGGTGTGATGTGGAATATAGGACGTGTGAGAGATGTGTTTGTGAGATGTTGATGGTGTGATGTGGAATATAGGATGTGTGATTGATGTGTTTTTGAGATGTTGATGGTGTGATGTGGAATATAGGATGTGTGAGAGATGTGTTTATGAGATGTTGATGGTGTGATGTGGAATATAGGATGTGTGAGAGATGTGTTTGTGAAATGTTGATGGTGTGATGTGGAATATAGGATGTGTGAGAGATGTGTTTGTGAGATGTTGATGGTGTGATGTGGAATATAGGATGTGTGAGAGATGTGTTTTTGAGATGTTGATGGTGTGATGTGGAATATAGGATGTGTGAGAGATGTGTTTATGAGATGTTGATGGTGTGATGTGGAATATAGGATGTGTGAGAGATGTGTTTGTGAAATGTTGATGGTGTGATGTGGAATATAGGATGTGTGATTGATGTGTTTATGAGATGTTGATGGAGTGATGTGGAATATAGGACGTGTGAGAGATGTGTTTGTGAGATGTTGATGGTGTGATGTGGAATATAGGATGTGTGAGAGATGTGTTTGTGAGATGTTGATGGTGTGATGTGGAATATAGGATGTGTGAGAGATGTGTTTATGAGATGTTGATGGTGTGATGTGGAATATAGGATGTGTGAGAGATGTGTTTGTGAGATGTTGATGGTGTGATGTGGAATATAGGATGTGTGATTGATGTGTTTATGAGATGTTGATGGAGTGATGTGGAATATAGGATGTGTGAGAGATGTGTTTGTGAGATGTTGATGGTGTGATGTGGAATATAGGATGTGTGAGAGATGTGTTTATGAGATGTTGATGGTGTGATGTGGAATATAGGACGTGTGAGAGATGTGTTTGTGAGATGTTGATGGTGTGATGTGGAATATAGCATGTGTGAGAGATGTGTTTATGAGATGTTGATGGTGTGATGTGGAATATAGGATGTGTGAGAGATGTGTTTGTGAGATGTTGATGGTGTGATGTGGAATATAGGACGTGTGAGAGATGTGTTTATGAGATGTTGATGGAGTGATGTGGAATATAGGATGTGTGAGAGATGTGTTTGTGAGATGTTGATGGAGTGATGTGGAATATAGGATGTGTGAGAGATGTGTTTATGAGATGTTGATGGTGTGATGTGGAATATAGGATGTGTGAGAGATGTGTTTATGAGATGTTGATGGTGTGATGTGGAATATAGGACGTGTGATTGATGTGTTTGTGAGATGTTGATGGAGTGATGTGGAATATAGGATGTGTGATTGATGTGTTTATGAGATGTTGATGGAGTGATGTGGAATATAGGATGTGTGAGAGATGTGTTTATGAGATGTTGATGGAGTGATGTGGAATATAGGATGTGAGAGAGATGTGTTTGTGAGATGTTGATGGAGTGATGTGGAATATAGGATGTGTGAGAGATGTGTTTATGAGATGTTGATGGAGTGATGTGGAATATAGGATGTGTGATTGATGTGTTTTTGAGATGTTGATAGAGTGATGTGGAATATAGGATGTGTGAGAGATGTGTTTATGAGATGTTGATGGTGTGATGTGGAATATAGGATGTGTGATTGATGTGTTTATGAGATGTTGATAGAGTGATGTGGAACATAGGACGTGTGAGAGATGTGTTTGTGAAATGTTGATGGTGTGATGTGGAATATAGGATGTGTGATTGATGTGTTTTTGAGATGTTGATAGAGTGATGTGGAATATAGGACGTGTGAGAGATGTGTTTGTGAGATGTTGATGGTGTGATGTGGAATATAGAATGTGTGAGAGATGTGTTTTTGAGATGTTGATAGAGTGATGTGGAATATAGGATGTGTGAGAGATGTGTTTGTGAGATGTTGATGGTGTGATGTGGAATATAGGATGTGTGAGAGATGTGTTTATGAGATGTTGATAGAGTGATGTGGAATATAGGACGTGTGAGAGATGTGTTTGTGAGATGTTGATGGTGTGATGTGGAATATAGAATGTGTGAGAGATGTGTTTGTGAGATGTTGATAGAGTGATGTGGAATATAGGATGTGTGAGAGATGTGTTTGTGAGATGTTGATGGTGTGATGTGGAATATAGGATGTGTGAGAGATGTGTTTATGAGATGTTGATGGTGTGATGTGGAATATAGGACGTGTGAGAGATGTGTTTGTGAAATGTTGATGGTGTGATGTGGAATATAGGATGTGTGATTGATGTGTTTTTGAGATGTTGATAGAGTGATGTGGAATATAGGATGTGTGAGAGATGTGTTTGTGAGATGTTGATGGTGTGATGTGGAATATAGGATGTGTGATTGATGTGTTTATGAGATGTTGATGGTGTGATGTGGAATATAGGACGTGTGAGAGATGTGTTTGTGAAATGTTGATGGTGTGATGTGGAATATAGGATGTGTGAGAGATGTGTTTATGAGATGTTGATGGTGTGATGTGGAATATAGGATGTGTGAGAGATGTGTTTGTGAAATGTTGATGGTGTGATGTGGAATATAGGATGTGTGAGAGATGTGTTTGTGAGATGTTGATGGAGTGATGTGGAATATAGGATGTGTGATTGATGTGTTTATGAGATGTTGATGGTGTGATGTGGAATATAGGATGTGTGATTGATGTGTTTGTGAGATGTTGATAGAGTGATGTGGAATATAGGACGTGTGAGAGATGTGTTTGTGAGATGTTGATGGTGTGATGTGGAATATAGGATGTGTGAGAGATGTGTTTTTGAGATGTTGATGGTGTGATGTGGAATATAGGACGTGTGAGAGATGTGTTTGTGAAATGTTGATGGTGTGATGTGGAATATAGGATGTGTGATTGATGTGTTTATGAGATGTTGATGGTGTGATGTGGAATATAGGACGTGTGAGAGATGTGTTTGTGAAATGTTGATGGTGTGATGTGGAATATAGGATGTGTGAGAGATGTGTTTATGAGATGTTGATGGTGTGATGTGGAATATAGGATGTGTGAGAGATGTGTTTGTGAAATGTTGATGGTGTGATGTGGAATATAGGATGTGTGAGAGATGTGTTTGTGAGATGTTGATGGAGTGATGTGGAATATAGGACGTGTGAGAGATGTGTTTGTGAGATGTTGATGGTGTGATGTTGAATATAGGATGTGTGATTGATGTGTTTGTGAGATGTTGATGGTGTGATGTGGAATATAGGATGTGTGAGAGATGTGTTTGTGAGATGTTGATGGTGTGATGTGGAATATAGGACGTGTGAGAGATGTGTTTGTGAGATGTTGATGGTGTGATGTGGAATATAGGATGTGTGATTGATGTGTTTGTGAGATGTTGATGGTGTGATGTGGAATATAGGATGTGTGATTGATGTGTTTGTGAGATGTTGATGGTGTGATGTGGAATATAGGACGTGTGAGAGATGTGTTTGTGAGATGTTGATGGTGTGATGTGGAATATAGGATGTGTGATTGATGTGTTTGTGAGATGTTGATGGTGTGATGTGGAATATAGGACGTGTGAGAGATGTGTTTGTGAAATGTTGATGGTGTGATGTGGAATATAGGATGTGTGATTGATGTGTTTATGAGATGTTGATGGTGTGATGTGGAATATAGGACGTGTGAGAGATGTGTTTGTGAAATGTTGATGGTGTGATGTGGAATATAGGATGTGTGATTGATGTGTTTGTGAGATGTTGATGGAGTGATGTGGAATATAGGACGTGTGAGAGATGTGTTTATGAGATGTTGATGGTGTGATGTGGAATATAGGACGTGTGAGAGATGTGTTTGTGAAATGTTGATGGTGTGATGTGGAATATAGGATGTGTGATTGATGTGTTTATGAGATGTTGATGGTGTGATGTGGAATATAGGACGTGTGAGAGATGTGTTTGTGAAATGTTGATGGTGTGATGTGGAATATAGGATGTGTGATTGATGTGTTTATGAGATGTTGATGGTGTGATGTGGAATATAGGACGTGTGAGAGATGTGTTTGTGAGATGTTGATAGAGTGATGTGGAATATAGGATGTGTGAGAGATGTGTTTGTGAGATGTTGATGGTGTGATGTGGAATATAGGACGTGTGAGAGATGTGTTTGTGAATTGTTGATGGTGTGATGTGGAATATAGGATGTGTGATTGATGTGTTTATGAGATGTTGATGGTGTGATGTGGAATATAGGACGTGTGAGAGATGTGTTTGTGAAATGTTGATGGTGTGATGTGGAATATAGGATGTGTGATTGATGTGTTTATGAGATGTTGATGGTGTGATGTGGAATATAGGACGTGTGAGAGATGTGTTTGTGAAATGTTGATGGTGTGATGTGGAATATAGGATGTGTGATTGATGTGTTTATGAGATGTTGATGGTGTGATGTGGAATATAGGACGTGTGAGAGATGTGTTTGTGAAATGTTGATGGTGTGATGTGGAATATAGGATGTGTGATTGATGTGTTTATGAGATGTTGATGGTGTGATGTGGAATATAGGACGTGTGAGAGATGTGTTTTTGAGATGTTGATGGTGTGATGTGGAATATAGGATGTGTGATTGATGTGTTTGTGAGATGTTGATGGTGTGATGTGGAATATAGGATGTGTGAGAGATGTGTTTGTGAGATGTTGATGGTGTGATGTGGAATATAGGATGTGTGAGAGATGTGTTTATGAGATGTTGATGGTGTGATGTGGAATATAGGATGTGTGAGAGATGTGTTTGTGAGATGTTGATGGTGTGATGTGGAATATAGGATGTGTGAGAGATGTGTTTGTGAAATGTTGATGGTGTGATGTGGAATATAGGATGTGTGATTGATGTGTTTGTGAAATGTTGATGGTGTGATGTGGAATATAGGACGTGTGAGAGATGTGTTTATGAGATGTTGATGGTGTGATGTGGAATATAGGATGTGTGATTGATGTGTTTATGAGATGTTGATGGTGTGATGTGGAATATAGGACGTGTGAGAGATGTGTTTGTGAAATGTTGATGGTGTGATGTGGAATATAGGATGTGTGAGAGATGTGTTTATGAGATGTTGATGGTGTGATGTGGAATATAGGACGTGTGAGAGATGTGTTTATGAGATGTTGATGGTGTGATGTGGAATATAGGACGTGTGAGAGATGTGTTTGTGAGATGTTGATGGTGTGATGTGGAATATAGGATGTGTGAGAGATGTGTTTGTGAGATGTTGATGGTGTGATGTGGAATATAGGATGTGTGATTGATGTGTTTATGAGATGTTGATGGTGTGATGTGGAATATAGGACGTGTGAGAGATGTGTTTGTGAGATGTTGATGGTGTGATGTGGAATATAGGATGTGTGAGAGATGTGTTTATGAGATGTTGATGGTGTGATGTGGAATATAGGATGTGTGAGAGATGTGTTTATGAGATGTTGATGGTGTGATGTGGAATATAGGATGTGTGAGAGATGTGTTTGTGAGATGTTGATGGTGTGATGTGGAATATAGGATGTGTGAGAGATGTGTTTATGAAATGTTGATGGTGTGATGTGGAATATAGGATGTGTGATTGATGTGTTTGTGAAATGTTGATGGTGTGATGTGGAATATAGGATGTGTGATTGATTTGTTTATGAGATGTTGATGGTGTGATGTGGAATATAGGACGTATGAGAGATGTGTTTGTGAAATGTTGATGGTGTGATGTGGAATATAGGATGTGTGATTGATGTGTTTATGAGATGTTGATGGTGTGATGTGGAATATAGGACGTGTGAGAGATGTGTTTGTGAAATGTTGATGGTGTGATGTGGAATATAGGATGTGTGATTGATGTGTTTATGAGATGTTGATGGTGTGATGTGGAATATAGGACGTGTGAGAGATGTGTTTGTGAAATGTTGATGGTGTGATGTGGAATATAGGATGTGTGATTGATGTGTTTATGAGATGTTGATGGTGTGATGTGGAATATAGGACGTGTGAGAGATGTGTTTTTGAGATGTTGATGGTGTGATGTGGAATATAGGATGTGTGATTGATGTGTTTGTGAGATGTTGATGGTGTGATGTGGAATATAGGATGTGTGAGAGATGTGTTTGTGAGATGTTGATGGTGTGATGTGGAATATAGGATGTGTGAGAGATGTGTTTATGAGATGTTGATGGTGTGATGTGGAATATAGGATGTGTGAGAGATGTGTTTGTGAGATGTTGATGGTGTGATGTGGAATATAGGATGTGTGAGAGATGTGTTTGTGAAATGTTGATGGTGTGATGTGGAATATAGGATGTGTGATTGATGTGTTTGTGAAATGTTGATGGTGTGATGTGGAATATAGGACGTGTGAGAGATGTGTTTATGAGATGTTGATGGTGTGATGTGGAATATAGGATGTGTGATTGATGTGTTTATGAGATGTTGATGGTGTGATGTGGAACATAGGACGTGTGAGAGATGTGTTTATGAGATGTTGATGGTGTGATGTGGAATATAGGATGTGTGAGAGATGTGTTTGTGAAATGTTGATGGTGTGATGTGGAATATAGGATGTGTGATTGATGTGTTTGTGAAATGTTGATGGTGTGATGTGGAATATAGGACGTGTGAGAGATGTGTTTATGAGATGTTGATGGTGTGATGTGGAATATAGGATGTGTGAGAGATGTGTTTATGAGATGTTGATGGTGTGATGTGGAATATAGGATGTGTGAGAGATGTGTTTATGAGATGTTGATGGTGTGATGTGGAATATAGGACGTGTGAGAGATGTGTTTGTGAGATGTTGATGGTGTGATGTGGAATATAGGATGTGTGAGAGATGTGTTTGTGAAATGTTGATGGTGTGATGTGGAATATAGGATGTGTGATTGATGTGTTTGTGAGATGTTGATAGAGTGATGTGGAATATAGGATGTGTGATTGATGTGTTTATGAGATGTTGATGGTGTGATGTGGAATATAGGATGTGTGATTGATGTGTTTGTGAGATGTTGATGGTGTGATGTGGAATATAGGATGTGTGAGAGATGTGTTTATGAGATGTTGATGGAGTGATGTGGAATATAGGACGTGTGAGAGATGTGTTTGTGAGATGTTGATGGTGTGATGTGGAATATAGGATGTGTGAGAGATGTGTTTGTGAGATGTTGATGGTGTGATGTGGAATATAGGACGTGTGAGAGATGTGTTTGTGAGATGTTGATGGTGTGATGTGGAATATAGGATGTGTGATTGATGTGTTTGTGAGATGTTGATAGAGTGATGTGGAATATAGGACGTGTGAGAGATGTGTTTTTGAGATGTTGATGGTGTGATGTGGAATATAGGATGTGTGATTGATGTGTTTGTGAGATGTTGATGGTGTGATGTGGAATATAGGATGTGTGATTGATGTGTTTGTGAGATGTTGA
Source organism: Haliotis asinina (assembly GCF_037392515.1). NCBI lineage: Eukaryota > Metazoa > Mollusca > Gastropoda > Lepetellida > Haliotidae > Haliotis > Haliotis asinina. The sequence continues at coordinate 33,037,056 of NC_090287.1, read as the reverse complement.
TAGAGTGATGTGGAATATAGGATGTGTGATTGATGTGTTTGTGAGATGTTGATGGTGTGATGTGGAATATAGGATGTGTGATTGATGTGTTTGTGAGATGTTGATAGAGTGATGTGGAATATAGGATGTGTGATTGATGTGTTTGTGAGATGTTGATGGTGTGATGTGGAATATAGGATGTGTGATTGATGTGTTTGTGAGATGTTGATGGTGTGATGTGGAATATAGGATGTGTGATTGATGTGTTTGTGAGATGTTGATAGAGTGATGTGGAATATAGGATGTGTGATTGATGTGTTTGTGAGATGTTGATGGTGTGATGTGGAATATAGGATGTGTGATTGATGTGTTTGTGAGATGTTGATGGTGTGATGTGGAATATAGGATGTGTGATTGATGTGTTTGTGAGATGTTGATAGAGTGATGTGGAATATAGGACGTGTGAGAGATGTGTTTGTGAGATGTTGATGGTGTGATGTGGAATATAGGACGTGTGAGAGATGTGTTTGTGAGATGTTGATGGTGTGATGTGGAATATAGGACGTGTGAGAGATGTGTTTGTGAAATGTTGATGGTGTGATGTGGAATATAGGATGTGTGATTGATGTGTTTATGAGATGTTGATGGTGTGATGTGGAATATAGGACGTGTGAGAGATGTGTTTGTGAAATGTTGATGGTGTGATGTGGAATATAGGATGTGTGATTGATGTGTTTATGAGATGTTGATGGAGTGATGTGGAATATAGGATGTGTGAGAGATGTGTTTTTGAGATGTTGATAGCGTGATGTGGAATATAGGACGTGTGAGAGATGTGTTTGTGAGATGTTGATGGTGTGATGTGGAATATAGGATGTGTGATTGATGTGTTTATGAGATGTTGATGGTGTGATGTGGAATATAGGATGTGTGATTGATGTGTTTTTGAGATGTTGATGGTGTGATGTGGAATATAGGACGTGTGATTGATGTGTTTTTGAGATGTTGATGGTGTGATGTGGAATATAGGGGGTGTGAGAGATGTGTTTTTGAGATGTTGATAGCGTGATGTGGAATATAGGACGTGTGAGAGATGTGTTTATGAGATGTTGATGGTGTGATGTGGAATATAGGATGTGTGATTGATGTGTTTTTGAGATGTTGATGGTGTGATGTGGAATATAGGGCGTGTGAGAGATGTGTTTTTGAGATGTTGATAGCGTGATGTGGAATATAGGACGTGTGAGAGATGTGTTTGTGAGATGTTGATGGTGTGATGTGGAATATAGGATGTGTGATTGATGTGTTTTTGAGATGTTGATGGTGTGATGTGGAATATAGGACGTGTGATTGATGTGTTTTTGAGATGTTGATGGTGTGATGTGGAATATAGGATGTGTGAGAGATGTGTTTGTGAGATGTTGATAGAGTGATGTGGAATATAGGACGTGTGAGAGATGTGTTTGTGAGATGTTGATGGTGTGATGTGGAATATAGGATGTGTGATTGATGTGTTTTTCAGATGTTGATGGTGTGATGTGGAATATAGGACGTGTGAGAGATGTGTTTGTGAGATGTTGATGGTGTGATGTGGAATATAGGATGTGTGATTGATGTGTTTGTGAGATGTTGATGGTGTGATGTGGAATATAGGATGTGTGATTGATGTGTTTTTGAGATGTTGATGGTGTGATGTGGAATATAGGATGTGTGAGAGATGTGTTTGTGAGATGTTGATGGTGTGATGTGGAATATAGGATGTGTGAGAGATGTGTTTATGAGATGTTGATGGTGTGATGTGGAATATAGGATGTGTGAGAGATGTGTTTGTGAAATGTTGATGGTGTGATGTGGAACATAGGATGTGTGATTGATGTGTTTATGAGATGTTGATGGTGTGATGTGGAATATAGGACGTGTGAGAGATGTGTTTGTGAGATGTTGATGGTGTGATGTGGAATATAGGATGTGTGAGAGATGTGTTTGTGAGATGTTGATGGAGTGATGTGGAATATAGGACGTGTGAGAGATGTGTTTGTGAGATGTTGATGGTGTGATGTGGAATATAGGATGTGTGATTGATGTGTTTATGAGATGTTGATGGTGTGATGTGGAATATAGGACGTGTGAGAGATGTGTTTTTGAGATGTTGATGGTGTGATGTGGAATATAGGATGTGTGATTGATGTGTTTATGAGATGTTGATGGTGTGATGTGGAATATAGGACGTGTGAGAGATGTGTTTTTGAGATGTTGATGGTGTGATGTGGAATATAGGATGTGTGATTGATGTGTTTGTGAGATGTTGATGGTGTGATGTGGAATATAGGATGTGTGAGAGATGTGTTTGTGAGATGTTGATGGTGTGATGTGGAATATAGGATGTGTGAGAGATGTGTTTATGAGATGTTGATGGTGTGATGTGGAATATAGGATGTGTGAGAGATGTGTTTGTGAGATGTTGATGGTGTGATGTGGAATATAGGATGTGTGAGAGATGTTTTTGTGAAATGTTGATGGTGTGATGTGGAATATAGGATGTGTGATTGATGTGTTTGTGAAATGTTGATGGTGTGATGTGGAATATAGGACGTGTGAGAGATGTGTTTATGAGATGTTGATGGTGTGATGTGGAATATAGGATGTGTGATTGATGTGTTTATGAGATGTTGATGGTGTGATGTGGAATATAGGACGTGTGAGAGATGTGTTTGTGAAATGTTGATGGTGTGATGTGGAATATAGGATGTGTGAGAGATGTGTTTATGAGATGTTGATGGTGTGATGTGGAATATAGGACGTGTGAGAGATGTGTTTATGAGATGTTGATGGTGTGATGTGGAATATAGGACGTGTGAGAGATGTGTTTGTGAGATGTTGATGGTGTGATGTGGAATATAGGACGTGTGAGAGATGTGTTTGTGAGATGTTGATGGTGTGATGTGGAATATAGGATGTGTGAGAGATGTGTTTGTGAGATGTTGATGGTGTGATGTGGAATATAGGATGTGTGATTGATGTGTTTATGAGATGTTGATGGTGTGATGTGGAATATAGGACGTGTGAGAGATGTGTTTGTGAGATGTTGATGGTGTGATGTGGAATATAGGATGTGTGAGAGATGTGTTTATGAGATGTTGATGGTGTGATGTGGAATATAGGATGTGTGAGAGATGTGTTTATGAGATGTTGATGGTGTGATGTGGAATATAGGACGTGTGAGAGATGTGTTTGTGAGATGTTGATGGTGTGATGTGGAATATAGGATGTGTGAGAGATGTGTTTGTGAGATGTTGATGGTGTGATGTGGAATATAGGATGTGTGAGAGATGTGTTTATGAGATGTTGATGGTGTGATGTGGAATATAGGACGTGTGAGAGATGTGTTTGTGAGATGTTGATGGTGTGATGTGGAATATAGGATGTGTGAGAGATGTGTTTGTGAGATGTTGATGGTGTGATGTGGAATATAGGATGTGTGATTGATGTGTTTATGAGATGTTGATGGTGTGATGTGGAATATAGGACGTGTGAGAGATGTGTTTGTGAGATGTTGATGGTGTGATGTGGAATATAGGATGTGTGAGAGATGTGTTTATGAGATGTTGATGGTGTGATGTGGAATATAGGATGTGTGAGAGATGTGTTTATGAGATGTTGATGGTGTGATGTGGAATATAGGATGTGTGAGAGATGTGTTTGTGAGATGTTGATGGTGTGATGTGGAATATAGGATGTGTGAGAGATGTGTTTGTGAAATGTTGATGGTGTGATGTGGAATATAGGATGTGTGATTGATGTGTTTGTGAAATGTTGATGGTGTGATGTGGAATATAGGATGTGTGATTGATGTGTTTATGAGATGTTGATGGTGTGATGTGGAATATAGGACGTGTGAGAGATGTGTTTGTGAAATGTTGATGGTGTGATGTGGAATATAGGATGTGTGATTGATGTGTTTATGAGATGTTGATGGTGTGATGTGGAATATAGGACGTGTGAGAGATGTGTTTGTGAAATGTTGATGGTGTGATGTGGAATATAGGATGTGTGATTGATGTGTTTATGAGATGTTGATGGTGTGATGTGGAATATAGGACGTGTGAGAGATGTGTTTGTGAAATGTTGATGGTGTGATGTGGAATATAGGATGTGTGATTGATGTGTTTATGAGATGTTGATGGTGTGATGTGGAATATAGGACGTGTGAGAGATGTGTTTTTGAGATGTTGATGGTGTGATGTGGAATATAGGATGTGTGATTGATGTGTTTGTGAGATGTTGATGGTGTGATGTGGAATATAGGATGTGTGAGAGATGTGTTTGTGAGATGTTGATGGTGTGATGTGGAATATAGGATGTGTGAGAGATGTGTTTATGAGATGTTGATGGTGTGATGTGGAATATAGGATGTGTGAGAGATGTGTTTGTGAGATGTTGATGGTGTGATGTGGAATATAGGATGTGTGAGAGATGTGTTTGTGAAATGTTGATGGTGTGATGTGGAATATAGGATGTGTGATTGATGTGTTTGTGAAATGTTGATGGTGTGATGTGGAATATAGGACGTGTGAGAGATGTGTTTATGAGATGTTGATGGTGTGATGTGGAATATAGGATGTGTGATTGATGTGTTTATGAGATGTTGATGGTGTGATGTGGAATATAGGACGTGTGAGAGATGTGTTTATGAGATGTTGATGGTGTGATGTGGAATATAGGATGTGTGAGAGATGTGTTTGTGAAATGTTGATGGTGTGATGTGGAATATAGGATGTGTGATTGATGTGTTTGTGAAATGTTGATGGTGTGATGTGGAATATAGGACGTGTGAGAGATGTGTTTATGAGATGTTGATGGTGTGATGTGGAATATAGGATGTGTGAGAGATGTGTTTATGAGATGTTGATGGTGTGATGTGGAATATAGGATGTGTGAGAGATGTGTTTATGAGATGTTGATGGTGTGATGTGGAATATAGGACGTGTGAGAGATGTGTTTGTGAGATGTTGATGGTGTGATGTGGAATATAGGATGTGTGAGAGATGTGTTTGTGAAATGTTGATGGTGTGATGTGGAATATAGGATGTGTGATTGATGTGTTTGTGAGATGTTGATAGAGTGATGTGGAATATAGGATGTGTGATTGATGTGTTTATGAGATGTTGATGGTGTGATGTGGAATATAGGATGTGTGATTGATGTGTTTGTGAGATGTTGATGGTGTGATGTGGAATATAGGATGTGTGAGAGATGTGTTTATGAGATGTTGATGGAGTGATGTGGAATATAGGACGTGTGAGAGATGTGTTTGTGAGATGTTGATGGTGTGATGTGGAATATAGGATGTGTGAGAGATGTGTTTGTGAGATGTTGATGGTGTGATGTGGAATATAGGACGTGTGAGAGATGTGTTTGTGAGATGTTGATGGTGTGATGTGGAATATAGGATGTGTGATTGATGTGTTTGTGAGATGTTGATAGAGTGATGTGGAATATAGGACGTGTGAGAGATGTGTTTTTGAGATGTTGATGGTGTGATGTGGAATATAGGATGTGTGATTGATGTGTTTGTGAGATGTTGATGGTGTGATGTGGAATATAGGATGTGTGATTGATGTGTTTGTGAGATGTTGATAGAGTGATGTGGAATATAGGATGTGTGATTGATGTGTTTGTGAGATGTTGATGGTGTGATGTGGAATATAGGATGTGTGATTGATGTGTTTGTGAGATGTTGATAGAGTGATGTGGAATATAGGATGTGTGATTGATGTGTTTGTGAGATGTTGATGGTGTGATGTGGAATATAGGATGTGTGATTGATGTGTTTGTGAGATGTTGATGGTGTGATGTGGAATATAGGATGTGTGATTGATGTGTTTGTGAGATGTTGATGGAGTGATGTGGAATATAGGATGTGTGATTGATGTGTTTGTGAGATGTTGATGGTGTGATGTGGAATATAGGATGTGTGATTGATGTGTTTGTGAGATGTTGATGGTGTGATGTGGAATATAGGATGTGTGATTGATGTGTTTGTGAGATGTTGATAGAGTGATGTGGAATATAGGACGTGTGAGAGATGTGTTTGTGAGATGTTGATGGTGTGATGTGGAATATAGGACGTGTGAGAGATGTGTTTGTGAAATGTTGATGGTGTGATGTGGAATATAGGATGTGTGATTGATGTGTTTATGAGATGTTGATGGTGTGATGTGGAATATAGGACGTGTGAGAGATGTGTTTGTGAAATGTTGATGGTGTGATGTGGAATATAGGATGTGTGATTGATGTGTTTATGAGATGTTGATGGTGTGATGTGGAATATAGGATGTGTGAGAGATGTGTTTTTGAGATGTTGATAGCGTGATGTGGAATATAGGACGTGTGAGAGATGTGTTTGTGAGATGTTGATGGTGTGATGTGGAATATAGGATGTGTGATTGATGTGTTTATGAGATGTTGATGGTGTGATGTGGAATATAGGATGTGTGATTGATGTGTTTTTGAGATGTTGATGGTGTGATGTGGAATATAGGACGTGTGATTGATGTGTTTTTGAGATGTTGATGGTGTGATGTGGAATATAGGGGGTGTGAGAGATGTGTTTTTGAGATGTTGATAGCGTGATGTGGAATATAGGACGTGTGAGAGATGTGTTTATGAGATGTTGATGGTGTGATGTGGAATATAGGATGTGTTATTGATGTGTTTTTGAGATGTTGATGGTGTGATGTGGAATATAGGGCGTGTGAGAGATGTGTTTGTGAGATGTTGATGGTGTGATGTGGAATATAGGATGTGTGAGAGATGTGTTTGTGAAATGTTGATGGTGTGATGTGGAATATAGGATGTGTGAGAGATGTGTTTATGAGATGTTGATGGTGTGATGTGGAATATAGGATGTGTGATTGATGTGTTTTTGAGATGTTGATGGTGTGATGTGGAATATAGGATGTGTGATTGATGTGTTTGTGAAATGTTGATGGTGTGATGTGGAATATAGGATGTGTGATTGGTGTGTTTGTGAGATGTTGATGGTGTGATGTGGAATATAGGGCGTGTGAGAGATGTGTTTTTGAGATGTTGATAGCGTGTTGTGGAATATAGGACGTGTGAGAGATGTGTTTGTGAGATGTTGATGGTGTGATGTGGAATATAGGATGTGTGATTGATGTGTTTTTGAGATGTTGATGGTGTGATGTGGAATATAGGACGTGTGATTGATGTGTTTTTGAGATGTTGATGGTGTGATGTGGAATATAGGATGTGTGAGAGATGTGTTTGTGAGATGTTGATAGAGTGATGTGGAATATAGGACGTGTGAGAGATGTGTTTGTGAGATGTTGATGGTGTGATGTGGAATATAGGATGTGTGATTGATGTGTTTTTCAGATGTTGATGGAGTGATGTGGAATATAGGACGTGTGAGAGATGTGTTTGTGAGATGTTGATGGTGTGATGTGGAATATAGCATGTGTGATTGATGTGTTTGTGAGATGTTGATGGTGTGATGTGGAATATAGGATGTGTGATTGATGTGTTTTTGAGATGTTGATGGTGTGATGTGGAATATAGGATGTGTGAGAGATGTGTTTGTGAGATGTTGATGGTGTGATGTGGAATATAGGATGTGTGAGAGATGTGTTTATGAGATGTTGATGGTGTGATGTGGAATATAGGATGTGTGAGAGATGTGTTTGTGAAATGTTGATGGTGTGATGTGGAACATAGGATGTGTGATTGATGTGTTTATGAGATGTTGATGGTGTGATGTGGAATATAGGACGTGTGAGAGATGTGTTTGTGAGATGTTGATGGTGTGATGTGGAATATAGGATGTGTGAGAGATGTGTTTGTGAGATGTTGATGGAGTGATGTGGAATATAGGACGTGTGAGAGATGTGTTTGTGAGATGTTGGTGGTGTGATGTGGAATATAGGATGTGTGAGAGATGTGTTTGTGAGATGTTGATGGTGTGATGTGGAATATAGGATGTGTGAGAGATGTGTTTGTGAGATGTTGATGGTGTGATGTGGAATATAGGACGTGTGAGAGATGTGTTTGTGAGATGTTGATGGTGTGATGTGGAATATAGGATGTGTGATTGATGTGTTTTTGAGATGTTGATGGTGTGATGTGGAATATAGGATGTGTGAGAGATGTGTTTGTGAGATGTTGATGGTGTGATGTGGAATATAGGATGTGTGATTGATGTGTTTGTGAGATGTTGATGGTGTGATGTGGAATATAGGATGTGTGATTGATGTGTTTGTGAGATGTTGATGGTGTGATGTGGAATATAGGATGTGTGAGAGATGTGTTTGTGAGATGTTGATGGTGTGATGTGGAATATAGGACGTGTGAGAGATGTGTTTGTGAGATGTTGATGGTGTGATGTGGAATATAGGATGTGTGATTGATGTGTTTTTGAGATGTTGATGGTGTGATGTGGAATATAGGATGTGTGAGAGATGTGTTTATGAGATGTTGATGGTGTGATGTGGAATATAGGATGTGTGAGAGATGTGTTTGTGAGATGTTGATGGAGTGATGTGGAATATAGGACGTGTGAGAGATGTGTTTGTGAGATGTTGATGGTGTGATGTGGAATATAGGATGTGTGATTGATGTGTTTTTGAGATGTTGATGGTGTGATGTGGAATATAGGATGTGTGAGAGATGTGTTTATGAGATGTTGATGGTGTGATGTGGAATATAGGATGTGTGAGAGATGTGTTTTTGAAATGTTGATGGTGTGATGTGGAATATAGGATGTGTGAGAGATGTGTTTTTGAAATGTTGATGGTGTGATGTGGAATATAGGATGTGTGAGAGATGTGTTTGTGAAATGTTGATGGTGTGATGTGGAATATAGGATGTGTGATTGATGTGTTTGTGAGATGTTGATGGTGTGATGTGGAATATAGGATGTGTGAGAGATGTGTTTATGAGATGTTGATGGTGTGATGTGGAATATAGGATGTGTGAGAGATGTGTTTTTGAAATGTTGATGGTGTGATGTGGAATATAGGATGTGTGATTGATGTGTTTGTGAGATGTTGATGGAGTGATGTGGAATATAGGACGTGTGAGAGATGTGTTTTTGAGATGTTGATGGTGTGATGTGGAATATAGGATGTGTGAGAGATGTGTTTGTGAAATGTTGATGGTGTGATGTGGAATATAGGATGTGTGAGAGATGTGTTTTTGAAATGTTGATGGTGTGATGTGGAATATAGGATGTGTGATTGATGTGTTTGTGAGATGTTGATGGAGTGATGTGGAATATAGGACGTGTGAGAGATGTGTTTTTGAGATGTTGATGGTGTGATGTGGAATATAGGATGTGTGATTGATGTGTTTGTGAGATGTTGATGGTGTGATGTGGAATATAGGATGTGTGAGAGATGTGTTTATGAGATGTTGATGGAGTGATGTGGAATATAGGACGTGTGAGAGATGTGTTTTTGAGATGTTGATGGTGTGATGTGGAATATAGGATGTGTGAGAGATGTGTTTGTGAAATGTTGATGGTGTGATGTGGAATATAGGATGTGTGAGAGATGTGTTTTTGAAATGTTGATGGTGTGATGTGGAATATAGGATGTGTGATTGATGTGTTTGTGAGATGTTGATGGAGTGATGTGGAATATAGGACGTGTGAGAGATGTGTTTGTGAGATGTTGATAGAGTGATGTGGAATATAGGATGTGTGAGAGATGTGTTTGTGAGATGTTGATAGAGTGATGTGGAATATAGGATGTGTGATTGATGTGTTTTTGAGATGTTGATGGTGTGATGTGGAATATAGGATGTGTGAGAGATGTGTTTGTGAGATGTTGATAGAGTGATGTGGAATATAGGATGTGTGAGAGATGTGTTTGTGAGATGTTGATGGTGTGATGTGGAATATAGGATGTGTGATTGATGTGTTTTTGAGATGTTGATGGAGTGATGTGGAATATAGGATGTGTGATTGATGTGTTTTTGAGATGTTGATGGTGTGATGTGGAATATAGGATGTGTGAGAGATGTGTTTGTGAAATGTTGATAGAGTGATGTGGAATATAGGATGTGTGATTGATGTGTTTGTGAGATGTTGATGGAGTGATGTGGAATATAGGACGTGTGAGAGATGTGTTTGTGAGATGTTGATGGTGTGATGTGGAATATAGGATGTGTGATTGATGTGTTTTTGAGATGTTGATGGAGTGATGTGGAATATAGGATGTGTGATTGATGTGTTTTTGAGATGTTGATGGTGTGATGTGGAATATAGGATGTGTGAGAGATGTGTTTGTGAGATGTTGATAGAGTGATGTGGAATATAGGACGTGTGAGAGATGTGTTTGTGAGATGTTGATAGAGTGATGTGGAATATAGGATGTGTGATTGATGTGTTTATGAGATGTTGATGGAGTGATGTGGAATATAGGACGTGTGATTGATGTGTTTGTGAGATGCTGATGGTGTGATGTGGAATATAGGATGTGTGAGAGATGTGTTTGTGAGATGTTGATGGTGTGATGTGGAATATAGGACGTGTGAGAGATGTGTTTGTGAGATGTTGATAGAGTGATGTGGAATATAGGATGTGTGATTGATGTGTTTATGAGATGTTGATGGTGTGATGTGGAATATAGGACGTGTGAGAGATGTGTTTGTGAAATGTTGATGGAGTGATGTGGAATATAGGATGTGTGAGAGATGTGTTTATGAGATGTTGATGGTGTGATGTGGAATATAGGATGTGTGAGAGATGTGTTTGTGAGATGTTGATGGAGTGATGTGGAATATAGGATGTGTGAGAGATGTGTTTGTGAAATGTTGATGGAGTGATGTGGAATATAGGATGTGTGAGAGATGTGTTTATGAGATGTTGATGGTGTGATGTGGAATATAGGATGTGTGAGAGATGTGTTTGTGAGATGTTGATGGAGTGATGTGGAATATAGGACGTGTGAGAGAGATGTGTTTGTGAGATGTTGATGGTGTGATGTGGAATATAGGATGTGTGAGAGATGTGTTTGTGAGATGTTGATGGAGTGATGTGGAATATAGGACGTGTGAGAGAGATGTGTTTATGAGATGTTGATGGTGTGATGTGGAATATAGGATGTGTGAGAGATGTGTTTGTGAGATGTTGATGGAGTGATGTGGAATATAGGACGTGTGTGAGAGATGTGTTTATGAGATGTTGATGGTGTGATGTGGAATATAGGATGTGTGAGAGATGTGTTTGTGAGATGTTGATGGTGTGATGTGGAATATAGGATGTGTGAGAGATGTGTTTGTGAAATGTTGATGGAGTGATGTGGAATATAGGATGTGTGAGAGATGTGTTTATGAGATGTTGATGGTGTGATGTGGAATATAGGATGTGTGAGAGATGTGTTTGTGAAATGTTGATGGAGTGATGTGGAATATAGGACGTGTGAGAGAGATGTGTTTGTGAGATGTTGATGGTGTGATGTGGAATATAGGACGTGTGAGAGATGTGTTTGTGAGATGTTGATAGAGTGATGTGGAATATAGGATGTGTGATTGATGTGTTTATGAGATGTTGATAGAGTGATGTGGAATATAGTACGTGTGAGAGATGTGTTTGTGAGATGTTGATAGAGTGATGTGGAATATAGGATGTGTGATTGATGTGTTTATGAGATGTTGATAGAGTGATGTGGAATATAGGACGTGTGAGAGATGTGTTTGTGAAATGTTGATTGTGTGATGTGGAATATAGGACGTGTGAGAGATGTGTTTGTGAGATGTTGATGGTGTGATGTGGAATATAGGACGTGTGAGAGATGTGTTTTTGAAATGTTGATGGTGTGATGTGGAATATAGGATGTGTGAGAGATGTGTTTGTGAGATGTTGATGGTGTGATGTGGAATATAGGATGTGTGAGAGATGTGTTTGTGAGATGTTGATGGTGTGATGTGGAATATAGGATGTGTGAGAGATGTGTTTGTGAAATGTTGATGGTGTGATGTGGAATATAGGACGTGTGAGAGATGTGTTTGTGAGATGTTGATGGAGTGATGTGGAATATAGGACGTGTGAGAGATGTGTTTGTGAGATGTTGATGGTGTGATGTGGAATATAGGACGTGTGAGAGATGTGTTTGTGAGATGTTGATGGTGTGATGTGGAATATAGGATGTGTGAGAGATGTGTTTGTGAAATGTTGATGGTGTGATGTGGAATATAGGACGTGTGAGAGATGTGTTTGTGAGATGTTGATGGTGTGATGTGGAATATAGGATGTGTGAGAGATGTGTTTATGAGATGTTGATGGTGTGATGTGGAATATAGGACGTGTGAGAGATGTGTTTATGAGATGTTGATGGTGTGATGTGGAATATAGGACGTGTGAGAGATGTGTTTATGAGATGTTGATGGTGTGATGTGGAATATAGGATGTGTGAGAGATGTGTTTGTGAGATGTTGATGGTGTGATGTGGAATATAGGATGTGTGAGAGATGTGTTTGTGAAATGTTGATGGTGTGATGTGGAATATAGGACGTGTGAGAGATGTGTTTGTGAGATGTTGATGGAGTGATGTGGAATATAGGACGTGTGAGAGATGTGTTTGTGAGATGTTGATGGTGTGATGTGGAATATAGGACGTGTGAGAGATGTGTTTGTGAGATGTTGATGGTGTGATGTGGAATATAGGATGTGTGAGAGATGTGTTTGTGAAATGTTGATGGTGTGATGTGGAATATAGGACGTGTGAGAGATGTGTTTGTGAGATGTTGATGGTGTGATGTGGAATATAGGATGTGTGAGAGATGTGTTTATGAGATGTTGATGGTGTGATGTGGAATATAGGACGTGTGAGAGATGTGTTTGTGAGATGTTGATGGTGTGATGTGGAGTATAGGATGTGTGAGACATGTTTGTGTGAAGAGACATGCTAGTGCAAGAGTGGTGTTAATGTGGAATACAGGATGTGTAAGAAGTCTGCTAGTGTGAAATAGTGGGAGTAGCGCGAGTAGTGGCATCCTCGATGTCTCCAGGGTATACGTTCTGATAAGTCTCCACTATACCCTGGACGCATCTACGGCTCTGCCCGATGAATTTATTACCTCCCTTTGCTGGGTCCGCCTTCTCACAGTAGCCAATCAGCTAGGCCGCCGTTATAACTGATCTTGCCAGTGTCAACAAAGGTAGCGGTCGCAACTGCAAAGGTTTGCTCGCAGTGCGTCCCAGATTTTAGGGAAATCATACAAACAAATTAACAGGTCCGAAACTTTAAAACAACATATGCAAGAACGCCTTCTATCTCTTCCAGAGAACCTCTGCATGGTTTCTGTTGCCAAGTATAATCGGTTAGATAATTCAAAAAACGAAAGTGAGTTGTGATTGGTTCACTCAACTCCCAGCGTAGACACCTGACTGGATCAAAAGACAGTCAAGGGAGGTAATAAATTTATCGGGCAGAGACGTAGATGCGTCCAGGGTATAGTGGAGACTTATCGGAACGTATGCCCTGGAGATATCGAGGATGGAGTAGTGGGAGTGCTGAGTATCTGTAAAAGACGTGTTTGTATGCTGTGGTAGCATAGTGTAGTGTAGCGCTGGATACCATCACAACAGTATAAGACTATAAGACTATGACCGTCACAAGACCGTGGGCGCAGTGACAACAAGAAGACAAATCCTTACTAGGATAAGGAACTGATCTGCTAAACTCTCAAAACTACAACATTCTGCAGCCTACAAATACTATCCAAATCCGATTACTACATTGTGTAGATGGATTCAGTGCATAGTTAGACGGTGGCACGACAATACTGCATTATGTTATATTTCTGGATGCTCATCACAGAGGATCGACTTACCATATGACAAAGGTTTCAGATGTGACTCACTTGGTTCAGTCGGCTTATTCACTAATCGGCTGGTCTTGACAACCGGTACGAGGTCATGGTGTGAGTGAGTTAGGAATTTAACTCACATGGGCAGTATTTCAGCCACATAGTGACTAAGACAATTTTTGAATATTGAATATTAAAACCTGTCAGCGAAGGACAGTATGTTAAAATGGATTCTTGTCGTCGTGGTGGCGTGTGGTCCTGTGCAGGTCACGAATCAGATGAAGTTAAGCACCAAAGAGCTCAGTGTGTGTGTGTGTGCGTGCGTGCGCGCGCGCGCGTTAAGTCTCACTGAGTGTCAAGATAGTTGCTTATTTAATGCTCGTCTGAGGATTGACATGAATATCCATATTGATAATATTCATAAACAACGGCCACAAATCCCACACTTGCGATTGTCTTGTGTTGTGCTATAACTTGGCTGTAGAATTGAGCGAGCAAAACACATGGTTTTATCACACTCCACCTCCCTCTATTAATGTGTGAGTGAGTTGTGTTTTATCCCGCTTTTAGCAATACTCCAGCAATATCACGGCGGGGGACACACATTGTACCCATGCGGGGAATAGAACCCCGGTCATCCACGTGACGAGCGAACGCTTAAACCGCTAGGCAACGCCACCGCCTCCTCCCTCTATGAAAAAGAGTATCCATTCAGCTATTATTCCCTTCAAACACGGTCTTACATAAAACAGAGCTATTAATAAATTGTTGAAAAACCGCCTTAGTAATTTAACGCTGGCAGTTCGGATTAACCATTATGTTATAGCATATGATAGGTGCCTTGACACACATATTTTCTGAAATACTTCAAACATATATATTACCAACAAACGCATTATTTCGACGTACTATGATGTCAGTGTGCAGTGACTTAAATGAATCTACTATTGGTAAATATAGCCTTTTGTAATACTAAATGCCCACCTGAGAAGAAGTAACGGTAATCTTTCAGCAATGCCACATGTTCCTTGACATTTGTGTAATGTCAAAATATGTGCTCAGATGACACAAAATACGTCATTGTTTAATTTCAGTAAAATGAGTTTATGTACAACGACTAAATTAAGCATAAACTAAATGCTATGGTATTGCTATAGTTTTCTGTGCAACTTGAAACTGTAAAATGTTAAATTTGAATCCGTCAGTTTTGCTACGATCTATTCGAAAGTATCGATTTGTAGACCTCGAACACTATTTGCAAATCTGTCTTCATTTAGTTGTAGGAAAACGGAAACGGGGGAATATTGTGATGAACTTCAAAAGACCATTATAGGTAAACGTTCGTGATCTGTTTCAGTACAAGAGATTATCAAGTCTAGACTATCCTCAACATCAGATTCCATGTGGCCTAGAGGTCCAATTTTATCGTGCCCGCCCGGTAGCACCCGCCATTCAAACAATTTAAATGAAAAGGTAAGTATTAAGATATGCTGAATATCAATAATTTCACCTATCGAACGAATTACCTGAAATATGCTGAATATCAAGGCGAGGCGAATGCGGTCTCTCAACCAGACAATCAAGTGATCGATGAACCAAAGACGCTACTGTATTGTTAAGCGAAGGTAAAGGCAAACCTTTAGGAAATAGATTTGTATACAACCCAATAGCTGTTTCAATGGCTGTTTTTTTCATATTTGACGTAAATAGATCCATCTCTTAGTCCTTCGTTGAAATTAGTGAATGAGTGAGTATTTCACCCATATCGTGACTATATGATAGATGTAACTTTATGAATGAATAAAAACAAAGTAAGAGTGAGTGAGTTTATCCGCACTCAGCAATATTCCAGCTATGTGGCGGCGGGCTGTACATAATCGAGTCTGGACCAGACAATCCAGTGATCAACAACATGAGTATCGATCTGCGCAATTGGGAACCGATGACATGTGTCAACCAAGTCAGCGAGCCTGACCACCCGATCCCGTTAGTAGACTCTGGCGACAAGCATGGTCGCCTTTCATGGCAAGCATGGGTTGCTGAAGGCCTATTCTACCCCGGGACCTTCACAGGTTACAAAGTTACAAAATATACCTACCTGTCTGCCAAGAACAGTAAAACAATAGAGTATCACAGAAATAAATGTAATACAAGTGATGAAATCTAAAATTTGTTAACTCTCAATGACAATACAACAAAAAAGGCTATTGCTAAAAATACATCTTACATTGCTTCTTGCATGGACCCTATCGTTGATATTAACCCTTAATTGAGTCACTGTATATTTGCTTTCATTTGGGAAAAAATAATAATACAGATCATAGCATCAAACTCATCTCAATAGGAAAGCAATCATTGGACCACTGCGATTGTAACCAACCGACCAGTCACACGTCAAGGTCCACCGGTACCATAACAGCGTAATGCATGGCCTCCTATCAATGCTAAGTCAACCAATCATTCTAAATTCTCGTCCCTTTCAGGTTCTTCAAACAAATTGTCACAACAGAAACACAAAAGTTACACATGTTGTATTCGGGGTTACGAAAATTGAGGATGTTTCAACGTCTGTGTTCGACATTTATAATTCCATGCTGTAGTTTTCATAATGGACATTGACCGATTTCCAACACTGGATTGACATTCTAAATTCGATCACAACCGTCAAGGGTACACCTGAGACCGAGACTAACTCAATATGTGGCTTGAATGTTCACTCCTTGCGCTAACTCTCAATCAAAATCCTTGGGGGTATTGCTACTCCTATTTGTTTCATACAAAAGTGAAACACGAGGAATGGAATTTGGAATTCCACCAATTGAAGATAATCAAAACGGAATATATTTCCCGCCATACTCTTTCCGTAACCACCATAGGCTTTTATTGTGCGATCTAAAACTACATCATTAGCTGCTACGTGTTTTTAAGAATCAGCATCGATAGTGAAGACGCAAGGTGTTAGACAAAAGTTGAGCGTTTCCACCTGTAGGCGGCATCTAAATACATGCAATGGCATAACAAGTGGTCATCTGTCAAAGGGGGATTATTTCAGTTACATCTTTGGTCACTCAAGGAAATTAGTTAACAATGATCAGCTTGCATTAGTGGAATCTTTGAATGATACAACATTTGTCTACCAGCGTTTCATCAGCAGTCGTGTTTTAAATAGACACACCAAGCTCAATTGCATCGCACCAGTTTCAAGACCCATGAAGAACTGATCTTCAGCATCCCATGCTTGTCGTAAGAGGTGACTAAAGGGGTTGGGTGGTAGGAACGCTGACTTGGCTGACACATGTTATTGTATCCCAGTTGTTAAGATTGATGCTTATGTTGTTGATCACTGGACTATCTGGTGCAGGCTCGATTATTTACAGACCGCCGCTATACAGTGTGAATATTACTGAAGAAACAAACCAAGCAATTTAACCAACAGTATTAGTATGTAGACACCAAAGGACTTTCTGAATATACTTTCAGACTGAAATGACTTTGGATTGTATACAATTAATATGCTAATGGATGCTTACATGTTTATGAAACACATGTTGTAATAACAACCACATATAATTTTTTAAATCCGGTTTTATGTGCCCTCGTCATACATCACGTTTTGATTCAGCAAATGTATTAAATAAAGTTACAATCTAATACCAAGCAGTGGTAAAGTCAGTCAAACAACTACACGTATTTACCTGAAGTCAGGTCGTGGGTTGTAAACAACTTCAAACGGAGTTATAACAACCCTTCCCTCCAAAATATACAACAGACGTCATCGCCACAGGGCAACACGTGTACACTCCACCTGTTACAAACAATGCCGTTTTACCTGACCAGTAATCGTATCCTTGAGCTTAACATAAACGCACTCAAAGCTATGTGGTATATATACAAGAAGTACCTGTAAATGAATTGCGTCCTTTAATGCAATTCCTAGTCCTCTTCTCAGACCCACACATCGATACATGCCCATCCCTGCACTCAAAATACAACGGAAAATACGTCTTCAACTAAGGGAAACAATCTCATCATCTTCAAGCTTCAAACAAACGAAGATTTACGACATATCCCCTTACCCCACACATCGTCTCCAGTACCTTGTAACAAGGCTGACAAGGTATTAAATGAATGCTTACCCGCTCACAGGATCATTTTTACACCGGCAATATACGTTTCACTATGAGAATCGTGCGGGTTGAATGTCGTAAAAACTGGTTGATGTTACGGAATAAGCATTTACTGACCACCAATGGCTCCTCCATACGTTGTCATTCACGTTGGGCAAACATATATAGTTTGAGCAACTAATCAACAGGATGTCACAAATCTCAACATCCTCTCCAGGCTACATTACCTTTACTACGTCCAAACATAGCTACTCCTTTTACAGCGGTGACTGAATCACCGAGCACCACTCTGAGTATACCATCAAAGGCAAACTGAACCCAATACGGACGTTTAACGACGTGTGACTAATCATATCTCGTTCAGTGCCTTTGTTGCTGGGTGTTAAGGGAAGAGGCGTATCCACGAAAATGGGAACTTAGAACAACGTTGAAAAATACTTCGATTATTTTTATCTTTTCTGTGGGCAAACGCGTTGTGGACGAGATAGCTATTTTGGCGGCTATGGATACTAAAGTGCCCGTGTTAGATCGTGAATAATGATGCTATAGCAGGATTCCTTGAGTGTAATATGGCAAGCAAATAACTCTGTTTTGGGAAGTTACTGTGTTTAGTTCTTGCGAGAGACATGACCACCTGTTCGATGTGGCCTTGTTTTGAAATCAGAATGCCCTGATGGTCTACCTATCACGTGCCATTTACGCTTTAGTACATTTAACAAGTAAGTACTCGGAATTTTAATGTTTGTGAAAACTAGGAGTTATGTGTCATCTTCCATTACAATAATAACGCAACTTTTGCATTGTTGGGCACATTCAACCAGTCATTAAAGTTAAACGTAGCGTGTTCACAATAATTTATGTTGATAAAATCAATATTATAGGTATGAACGGACAGTAAAACACTCATTCCGTCAGAATGTGCATGTGCATGTTTACTCAAATCAATTCATTTTAATTCTTTTGGTGTAGCGTTATCCGTTTGGACACATGTAGACAAACAAACATTTGTATTTTTGTTCGACACGTCCTTCAAATCAGGATATGAATAATGCAATGTAATGAGTTAATTCACACGGATTCCACACAAATGAACCAACTGTCAATTTGTTCTGCTATCTGGGTTTATTTCATGGAAACATTTCTCTGCGCCAAATGAACTTGGCAGTGCAAGAACTGAATATACTTAGATACCTGAAGCAAATTGACTCTGTGAGTTCCGACTTTCAGTAATGATTACTGCACCTTTGCATTGTTGTCAGGTTGCGATGATATGGCTGGACAGTGGTGTAAATAAGTCCTAGTCTGATGCCTGTTATCAGTTGTTTATCGACAGCCTTGTGTTCTGTGACTGATTATATAAAAAGTTTATGGTCAAAAGTTTTGATTCCATATCGTCACTGTGGAACACCAAGAATGGACCTACACATTGCTTCACTGTTGAGAATGGAACCCGGGACTTCAACAGTGCTTTACCCACTGTCCTACAACAGCGACATGTGACATGTATGTTATCAGCAATAATCACTTCGACGTAACTCTACAAGCAAATAATCTCACTGATCCAGTGCCAGAACAGTCTTCAAGATACAGTGTATACATGCATATAAATGTTCTATTCGTAGGTCAGTAGCACAGTATACGGTGTGTTTGGAGGGTTTAACGATAATATGTCGTGTGTCTTGCTTCAGTAATTTGATTCGTGATTTGTTAGAGTATGTGCTGATGTGCGGTAATCTGAAGGTTACAATACGTTTCCATTCAAGATCACTCTGATTAAGGCTTTCTGCAACCAATGCTTGCCATAAAAGGCGACTGTGCTTGTCGTAAGAGGCGACTAACGGGATCGGGTGGTCAAGCTCGCTGACTTGGTTGACACATGTCATCGGTTCCCAACTGCGCAGATCGATGCTCATGTTGTTGATCACTGGACTCTCTGGTCCAGACTCGATTATGTACAGTCTGCCGCCATATAGCTGGAATATTGCTGAGTGCGGCGTAAAACTAAACTCACTCACCCAATCACTCACTCTGATTAAGGTACTGATGTTACAATCGTACGAAATACAGTCCTGTTGACAATGTTTTGAATTGTGTCCATCTTTCACTTGCAAAGATGGGACGTAATCAATAATTATTTGGTATTCTGTGAACAATTGTTTGAGATAGTCAGTGTAGTATTCAGATAAATGACACATTAATTGGAGAGTTGAAGAGGACATCAGGAATCTTTTTGCGAATTTCAGTGTTTCTATATTCTGTTTTATAATGATTACTGAAACAAGTGAATATAATTTAGATAACATTGTAATGAAACAGTTTTAAATAAATGAGAGGCATTAAGGAAAGTAGTTCTTAAAAATGGTTTCAGTTTATAAAAGATAAATTGGTTGGAGATTTCACTGGTATTATAGCATTACAATGTCTTTGTAATGGTGGGACCGTTGAAATGAGACAAAGTTGTGAGGTATGGTCTGATGTGGAATGGTTAAACGTATCAAGTGTGATTTGTATTAGGTATTACACTGTGCATTCAAGAGTGGCATTTTGGAGAACGTAGATGGATTATGAACTGAAGAATCATGGAATTGCTGTCCTAACACTCTAGAACTACCAAACTAAAGTGAGTTAGTGAGTGAGAGGGGGAGTTGGCATCTTCAAATCATGTTCAGATTAGAGGAAAGCTACAGTAATGCACAATATAGAAGAGTCTGTGAAACCAATGATCACAAATATTGTTCTGACAATCCAAGAAAAAAAGAGGAATACCCATAGGCCTCAAGTTCGTAGCTTACACGCCAAGGTCGTTGCCCTTGTAGCTACATTTAGAAATGTTAAATGTTTTAGAATGTTACACATTTTCACTGGACAACACTTTCTAATCTGGAGACATGATATGAAACACTCACCACACACACAGTTACTTTATTCGACATAGCCATAAGAATCACTATAATTGGCTGATGGGAATGCCATTGCATAAGCATTAAATGAGCGAGTGAGTGTACCCGATTCTGTGTAAGTCCAGACCCACTATATGAGAGATGATCTGAAACATAATCGGTGATCACAATAATATGGTTTCATGGGGAAATGACAAACTGAATTATGAATGAGTGTTTGTTAACTGACACCACATCATGGCGTGAAGATGAACTTAAGCATGCGTAAGTGAGTGATTTGGGTTTAAGGTAGTGTATAACATAATTTCAATTTGATATTTTGTCTTGTATGGCAGGAAGGCCCTGTCGACATCAGTCGAGAGGCTATACAATATAGTGATCCTAATTTTCGTTTGTTGACAAGATGAAATGGTACATAAATGCTGCTATGCCTAATATGCAACTGGAAAATGTAATGTCACCACACAGACATTCGACCCAGTTCAAGGAGACGTAATACATCAACACCAGAGATCAGCCTGTCTGAAAACAGTCCATGTTAACGTCCTTCTTTATATGGCTCAACCCGAATGTGACAGTGTACAAGCAAATACGCCATTCACAGTCAGCATCGTCCCCTTTTTCACGGGAAGCAGTTAAGTAAGTGAGAGTAAAATCCACATTATCAGAGTACAAGTAGACTTGTCTGGCTTTGATCACATTGCTGAGATACATTGGAGCATTGGTGTAGAATATCTTTCCTTTACTTTCATTCCCATCTATGCTTGGTCTATGTACGTTAAATACGCTGCTGACGTCAGCAGATTTACACAGCAAAGACATTCAAGACTAATTTTGAACACTTGATATCATACAAATGCAGGCTTTAACAAATGGTTACAGGGTGCTTGGGTAAAACGCATTCACTAAAGTTGAACATCCCACATTTTAATATAGTAATAACGCTGGTTGTTTACTGCTGGAAATGACCCCAATCTGCCGTGGTTGGCAGTCTAAGCACGATTATAGGTAGTAATCCTGATTTACATTCTCCCACTTGTCGTTGTAATGAGACTTTTACTGTTGAGAGGTAAAGCATTAACACCACCAAGAGACGTTATGTCAGGCAGCTAGAGCACGATGGGCTCGTTTGTAAGTATGAGTCTTGTTTGTGATAAACAGCGAACGGTTTACGATTGTAATTAGAGACAACTACGTCCAATATGAATACGATTGAACCATTTGGAAATCATTGATAAACAGGTTTGATAAACAGGCGTATATATACCTGTTGACTGGAGGGTATTGTATTTCACATTCTAAGTTGTTTATTGATCGAAGTTCAAGTCGAACTTTCAGTGTGAATATGACGAATTATTTCGTCCTCTGATCCCATGAAATTCGAAAGGGAAGTATATTAATCCCCATGATCAATATGTGTGGTTAAGAAGTCAAAACACGAATCAAATATTAGAGAAAACCAACAAGACCAATACATTTTGCCTCAGAAACTGAGCGAATACATTTCATGTAACATGATGATACGTGTACTATGAATGTTTCAACGTTTTGTTTGTTTGTTTGTTGTTTAGCTGAGCAATATTCCAACTTTATGGGAGCGGCATGGAAATAATCGAGTCTTGACAAGACAATCCTGTAATGAACATTATGAGCATCTAACGACCTAATTTCGATACGATGGTGTGCGTCAATTAAGTCAGCGACCCCGACTACCCGTTTCCGCTAGTCGCCTCGTGCGATAAGCATGGGTGGCTGTAGATCAGTTATAACCTTGACTTTCTTGGGTTGTTTTAAAGTGATTTGGTAGGAAAGATATAAATGATGAATGAAAGACATAAAAGTTAAAATCGAAGCCACAATGAAAAGTTTGACAACACAAAGGAACGCATCTTTCAACAGTAAAAAAATGACAAATTGGCACCATTCCTTAGAGATGAGACACAATTGTAGAATGCTCACCAATAGACGGATAAATGAAAATGACTTGAAAGGCATTGATGCAGATAAAAAGACTTCTATCCGACACATTTAAACTTATACTGGACACTACACTACAATTCGGCGTATACTAATTGTGACAATCAGTAATGAATTATCCACATTTTATCAAAATTATATATTATACTTATATTTGGGGGGGGGGGGGGGGGGGGGGCACTAAACATTGTACCCATGTGTTGGACAGAACCGGGTCATCGACGTGACACATTACCTAGTAGGCTTCCCCATCGCAACATACAGAGTGTATTAGCATAACACTGATGAACTTACACAATGAGATGACCTATCAGGATCTCTCCTTCATTCCTGGTGTAATGTTGGTATGTATTCATGCTTGTTTTCAGTTTCTTTGGAAAATGTGTGAACGACTCAACCCCTGTTACGTTTCCACACCCAAAGAAAGTGGGTTATCACACATTTGAAGCCCAGTAATGTACAGGAAACACATTATGAACATCAAACAACATGAAAGAAACCAACAGTTTTGGATAATCACAGATACCATATTTTATGTCTACCGCCTTTTGAATACACAAGCTGAGACTGAAGTGTCCTTTTTCTAAACTTACCTAAATGGAGAATGGTTACAATAACTTAATTCCATTCTGAAACCACGAGTCTTTTCACCACACGATCGATAATTAGGGACATAATTTAGGTTCATAGAAACATTTCTCTGCCTCAGATGAACTTTGCAGTGCAAGACCTTACAGTTACCTGAAGCAAATTAGCTCAAATTTCGCCTTTCAGGAATAATTACCCCACGTTTGTGTTTTCTTTCACACCTTCAAATGATGTAGTCGGACAGTGATGTAAATACGTGTTAGTCTGATAGATGTTATCACGTGTGTAACGTCAGTCTTGTGTTCTGTGACTGATTAAATAACAGGTTTATGCTCAAGAGTGCGCCCTGCTTCCCCCCTCGATGCATCAATCAGTTCATGGCCAGTGCTACCTAATTAAGTGTAAAAGCACATGAAAAACAAAGAGCTGACCGCAAAAAGTGTATGGCGTAGCAAGCTTCCGTTAACAACAGTCACCAACACTTTTCAGTCTGTGGAGGTAAAAAGAGGAAACCAGGATCCTGGTGACACAGCTGGATCAGTGCTACGTTTCCCTGTCGTCCTTACTCATCTAACCATGGGCAAGACAGATTGGGTCAGTTCATGTGGTTAACGCATCAGTAGGTTTGTGAAAAGTCTATTACCATCTAATACGAATTGCATAGATAACTACTTCTTGTACATTCCACAGTTGAATGTTGACCATGTGTGAGATCATCATATTTAATTTGTTTCCCTCTTGTGAAAAGTTACATCACTTGGATATACATTGTGTTGTCTAAATGTCGGGTTGGAAATTATATTTGTCTTTAGGAAATGCGAATGAATTTAATATAAAGACTCAAGACTCTAGTAAAACTGAATAACGGAGGTATCGTTTGTCCAGTTTCACATACAAACGTTTCATGATTATTCTTTGAATCATAATTATGATCATAAACGCCATTTGTACAGTCATGTGTCTAGAAGTTTATCCTATAGAAAGAAAATGTATGTTGATGGTTCTGTAAACATTTGTCGGTAGAATCCCTGACGATGCAAGTTGGAGATTCAGGTAATAAATGGTTACCTGGATACTTTTGATTCCATATCGTCACTGCGGAGCACCAAGAATGGACCTACACATTGCCTCACTGTTGAGAATGGAACCCGGGACTTCAAAAGTGCTTTACCCACTGTCTTACAACAGATACAAGAGAAATGTATATATGTTATCAGCAGTAATCACTTTGATGTAACTCTACAATCCCCCATTAACAACAATCCTCACTTCATACGAAACTGTGCAAGCAAATATTTTCAGTGATCTAGTGCCAGAACAGTTTTTTTACGATACAGTGTATACATAGATATAACTGTTCGATGTGTGGGTCAGTAGCACAGTATACAGTGTGTTTGGGGGTTTTAACGATAATATGTCGTTTGTCTTGCTTCAGCAATTAGATTTGGGAATGTCACATCTGTTAATGTATACATTACATAGACGTGAATGTCACATTTACATTTGTGTTGCTGAGTGGTAGTCTGAAGGTTACAATGCGTTTCCATCCCATAAATGCTCAGCGAAGAAAGGGTCATTCACATTAAGGTTTTGATGTTACAATCGTATGAAATATATCTTTGTTGATGATGCTTTGATGTATCCACAAAAAGATTAATATTTCACTTGCAAAGATGGAACGTTATCAATAATTAATCGGCATGATGTGAACAGTTGTTTCAGATAGTCAGTCTGGTATAAAAAATGACACATTAAGAGGAGAGTTATAAAGGACAAAGGGAACTGTTTCCGAAAGTTAGTGTTTCTATATTCTTTTTATGATAACTCCTTAAACACGTGAATATCATTTAGATAACATTGTAATACGACACTTTTTAATAAATATGAGGCATTAAGGATAGTCATTCTTAAAAATGGATTCCTTTCTATAAAAGATACATTGGTTAGAGATTTGACATTATGAGTGCCAATGTCTTTGTAAGGTTGGTAGCGTTGAAATGAGACATAGTCGAGGGGTAAGATGTGGATTTCCATAATGATATGGCACTGATTGAACGTATCAGGTTTGGTTGGTGTTGGGCATTATGCCACATTTTCAAGCCTTGCGTATTGGAGAAAGTACATGGATTTTGAACTCAAGAATCACATATTTGTTCTACCTACACACAAGAGTTTCAAATGGGAGTAATATTATCACCCCTAACGCTGGGAGTATTCAGCTTGTTTTCAAGTATACACATGAAGCAACGTAGCCATGTAGCAAGATGGTACAGACGAAACTAGCTCACATCTACACAGAGTTATACAGTTTAACTGTATAACTCTGTGCAGATGTGACAGACTAGGAATAGAACTGCCAACAAGGTTGTGGACACATAGACGCGTGGGAAACAACGTAATCCTCGGGGTGATTGAATGCAGGTGTTTCGTTGACTTTGATGACTGTCAAATAACTGAATCATGTCACACATTGCAAGGACCAGCAGCAGGCAGAAGAAGCTCCAGGGATCATTATTGACTCTCCAATAAATGTTGCTGAAACGGTTTGCATCGGCTTCACAGATTCACCCTTAACACGAGCGGTATCTCTTTCATTGATATGAAAGCAAACTCTCCCACCTCAGCAGTGTAATCCATGATTGCCTACTAAAACGCGATGAGCTGTGTCATATGTGCTCAAATTAAGACATATCGCAGAAATTGCGGTGACGACACTAAAACAAATGAATATGGTTAAAATATACTGTTTTTGTAAACAACACACTGGACATTAATGCAGAATCGTTCTGAAAACCTGAATGATTTATAAATAATAATAAAGGTCAAGATCAGAAATCATTTAATAACTACTATTATATTCATTTGCTCGTTCCTCGATTCATTGTGTAAAGAAAGGTATTAAAGAAAGTGCTGTTATTTCTTTTTTGGTTCATGAAAAGTGTCCATATCCTTGGAATATGGTGATAGCCCAATGATACTGTCCGCTCAACCCGGAGAAACATTCTTCTTCCCCTCGGTAAACTGCCAAGCAAAAGTAAGTGACAAAATGAGTTAGTGAGTTGGACTGGGTATCAGCAAATCAAGTTCATGTGAGAGGAAAGCTACAGCTATGCAAAACGTAGAAGAGTCTGTGAAACCGAGCATCAACAAATCAAGAAAACAGAGGAAGAGGCATGGGCCTCAAGTTCATAACCTGAAACACACTCCAAGGACGTTGCCCTTGTAACTACATTTAGGAATGACAGAACCGGAATACAACGTCAAACAGCCTGGAGACACAGAGGCGCAGGGGAAATGTCGCGGTCCTCGGACCGATTGAATAAGCTGTTTCACTGACTTCGATGAGTGTAGTAGTTAAATCACGTTCCACATTCCATAGTCTTCCAGTGGGCAAGGCCATCTCATTTCCTTTGGGATCATTGTTGGGTCCGCTATTAATTGCTCTTAAAAGGTCAGAAGGTATTCTATCCAACAAATTCATCTTTTTGAGAGAGTTACAAAGCAGGAATATTAAAAACCCTCGCTAGCAACATGGTGGATGTCTGGCTAAATATGAATGAGTTTGTTTTCTTATAAAAATGCCTCTGTCACTTGCCACGTAACATTCATTCATGATACTGGAAGAATGTTAAACGTTTTAACAAGAGAACACTTTCTAATCTGGAGACATAATATGAAACTACTTACCACACACAGAGAATTGCTTTATACGATAGAGCCATTACAAATCACTATAATTGATGGTCATTGCATGAGCATCAAGTGAGCGAGTGTATGTACCCGATTCTGTGTAGGTCCAGACCCAATATCTGAGAGCTGATCTGAAACATAATCGGTGATCACAATAATATGGATTTCATGGGGAAATGACAAACTGAATTATGAATGACTGTTTGTTAACTGACACCACATCATGGCGTGTTGGGTTTGAAGTTAACTTAAGCATGCGTAAGTGAGTGATTTGGGTTTAAGGTAGTGTATAACATAATGTTAATTTGATATTTTGTCTTGTATGGCAGGAAGGTCCTGTAGACGTACACTAGTCGAGAGGCTGTACAATATAATGGTCCAGATTTTCGTTTGTTGTCAAGATGAAATGGTATATAAATGCTGCTTTGCCTAATAGCATGATACAGCAACACCAGAAATCAGCCTGTCTGAAAACAACCCATGTTAACGTGCTTCTTTATATGGCTCAACCCGAATGTGACAGTGTACATGCAAATACGCCATTCACAGTCAGCATCGTTCCCTTTTTCACGGGGAGCAGTTAAGTAAGTGAGAGTAAAATCCACGTTATCAGAGTACAATTAGACCTATCTGGCTTTGATCACGTTGCTGAGATACATTGGAGCATTGGTGTAGAATATCTTTCCTTTACTTTCATTCCCATCTATGCTTGGTTTATGTACGTTAAATACGCTGCCGACGTCAGCAGATTTACACAACAAAGACATTCAAGACTAATTTTGAACAGTTGATATCATACACATGCAGGCTTTAACAAATGGTAACAGAGTGCTTGGGTAAAACGCATTCACTAAAGTTGAACATCCCACATTTTAATATAGTAATAACGCTGGTTGTTTACTGCTGGAAATGACCCCAATCTGCCGTCATTGGCAGTCTAAGCACGATTATAGGTAGTAATCCTGATTTACATTCTCCCACTTGTCGTTGTAATGAGGTTTTTACTGTTGAGAGGTAAAGCATTAACACCACCAAGAGACGTTATGTCAGGCAGCTAGAGCAAGATGGGCTCGTTTGTAAGTATGAGTCTTGTTTGTGATAAACAGCGAACGGTTTACGATTGTAATTAGAGACAACTACGTCCAATATGAATACGATTGAACCGTTTGGAAATCATTGATAAACAGGTTTGATAAACAGGCGTATATATACCTGTTGACTGGAGGGTATTGTATTTCACATTCTAAGTTGTTTATTGATCGAAGTTCAAGTCGAACTTTCAGTGTGAATACGACGAATTATTTCGTCCTCTATCGTAACGTCATCTTATGAAACTCGAAATGAATATATATTTATCCCCATGATCAATATGTGTGGTAAAGAAGTCAGTATGTGTGGTACTCGAAACCAAATATTAGAGAAAACCAACAAGATAAACAGACTTTGCCTCAGATACTGAACAAATAAGTTTCTTGTAACATCATGGCATAACTGCTATGAATGTCTCAACGTTTTGTTTTTTATTGTTTTTGGCAGCGGTTTGGAAATAATCGAGTCTTGGGAAGACAATCCATAAATGAACATTATGAGCATCGAATTATGTAATTTCGAAGAGGAGAAATCGAAGCCAACTTGATGAATCTGATAACACAAAGAAATGCATCCTTCTACAGTAAGAAATGACAAATTAGATGATGGAACTATCCCTCTAGAAGTTGAGACTGTAAAAGGCTCACCAGTATAGACGGATACAGATGATTTGGAATGAAAATGACTTAAAACAGAATTATGCAGTTAATAAGACAGGTGTCAGACACATTCACACGTAGAGTGGACTCTACAAATTGGTGTATACTAACTGTGACCATTTGTAAGGAAATACCCGGCTTTTATCAATATTATATAATAGGCTTTAACATCGCAACATACAGGTATTCTAACACAACATTGATTGACTAGGTACACAATGTGATGAGCTATCAGGATCTCTCCTTCATTCCTGGTGTAATGTTGGTATGTATTCATGCTCGTTTTCATTTTCAACCCGTTACGTTTCCACAGCGTGAAACAACCGCAAGAGTGCTCAAAGTGGCGGTTAGTCCAACTTAGCCGCACTTTGAACTTAAAAGCTTTCTTAATTAAAATTTCAGATAACTGGAGAAGGATAATTGGTTTACCTGAATAACCACCCAAACTGTGGGAAGAAAAATCATACTTGAAAAAGACGAACCATCACATGCAATTTTGTTCCAAGAAGGAAAACGGCTTGGGGCGAAAGTCTAACTGTCATGTTTCTTTCACATGATTTATGTTTGAATTTAGGTAATGTAAATATAACCTAGACGTGAGTCTGGACACTTGAGACTTGTGTACACTTTCAACACTTCTTTGATTTGGGTCCAATCATACCGTTACTGTGCCTCTCTGTTTATCCCACACTGGGATGATTTTAACACCCAAGGGAAGTGGGTTATCACACATTTGAAACTCCGCAATGTACAGTAAACATACACATTATGAACACACAACAACATGAAAGAAACCAACAGCGTTTGATCATCACAGATATCGTATTTTATAATGTGTACCGCCTTTTAAATACACAAGCTGAGACTGTGTTTGTTTTTAAAAAAAACCCATCTGAATGGAGAAAGGTTCCTGTAAGTTAAATCTGTTCCTCAAGCCACGATTTCTTCAACACAAGGTCTTCGATTCGGTATATAATTAGGTTCAGAGAAACATTTCTCTGTTTCTAAAGATCTTGAACCTTACAGATACCTGAAGCAAGTTGGACTAATGAATTTCAAGTATAATCACTGAACGGTGGCGTGTTTTTCACAGCTTGTAATGGTATAGCCGCGCAGCGATGTAAATACGTCTTCGTCCGATGACTGTTATCACTTGTGTAATGACTATGGCGGCCATTTTTTTCAAATTTGAGGGTCAAAAATTCTTTTTTCAACTTGGAATCCTATTTGTTCAGCGCTCTTTAAATGTCTTCAAGAGGCAGGTTTCCAAAATTGAATAAAACGGATACAACCATAAGCGAAAATACTTTGCACACCAACCACTAGGTTAGGTGATTTGGGCGGCCTTTTTCGTTTTTATGAATTTTACTGTCAATAACACATTTCTCAGCTCGGCGTCCTATTCTTTCGTTATCAGTAGCCATTAATAGTAAAATAACCTCGATACCCAGTTCTTCTCATAACTGCCCATGACATTACTTTTATCCTTTCTTTATGAGTGAGTTGGGGTTTACGTGATTTTTAGCAATATTTCAACAACATGACGGCCGGAGCTTCCCACATTATACATGCTGAATAGAATCGGGTCTTCGGCGTGACGAGCGAACTCGGCAGGTAACACCGCCGCCCGCTCCCTCTATGAAATGTACCAGAAGGAGAGTATTCTTTCATCTATTATTCCCTTCAAACGTGGTCTTACTTGAAACAGGGCTACAAGTGCATTGATGTCTTTTAGCGGCATGTAGAAGTTGTATTTATGACCAAGAACCAAGATGCTTTATGGATAAATCTTCTTTGTAATTCTTTTAAACAGCGTTTCGGGGTCATTTCTGACCCCTTCATCAGGTGAACTGAAAGTGGATGCATTAGTTCCCCTGATGAACGCGCTTGGATTGACTCCGAAACGTTGTGTTTCAAAAAGATTTATCCAAGATCTTAGTGATATAGGTGCATTGTTGAATACCCGCCTTGGTAATTTACCCATGTCAGTTTGGATTAACCACTGTGTTAAACCATGTGATAGGTGCCGTGACATAGATTCTTTTCTGAACAAAAGTATTATTTCAACGTGTTATGATGCCAATGTGTAGTGAATTAAATGAATCTACTGTTGGTAAATATAACCTTTTGTAATACTAAATACCCACCTGAGCAGAAGTAACGGTAATCTTTCAGCAATGAAAGGGCAACTACATAAAATGTACCATGCGCGATTTTTTTTTGACATTTCCGTAATATCCAAATTTATGCTCAAATGACCAAAAAAGTATCATTGTGTAATCTTTTAGCTGATCCTCTTCGGTAAAATGAGTTTATGCACAACGACTAAATAAGGCATAAACTAAATGCTATGGTAATGCTATAGGTGCCTGTGCAATTTGAACCCCGTCAGCTGTATTATGAGCATTTAGCGATTTTCCAACAATACCACGACAGGGGACACCAGAAATGGGCTTCATACATTGTGTTAACGTGGGGATTCGAACCTGGGTCCTCGCTGTGACGAGCGAACGCTTTAACCACTAAGTTACCCACTGCCATGGTAATAATAATTTGAAAATCTGTGTCAGTGTGGACACCGGGTGTTCGTTGGTCACAATTTTCAAGAGTACACTTCTAGGTCCAACTGTATCGTATTTGTTGTGCCCGGCCAGTTGATCCATCACTGAAACGATTTACCGACAAAGGTAAGTATTGAAATTATGCATCAATTCCTCTGTCGGGGAATGCGGTCTCTCAACCAGACAGTCAAGTGATCTATGAACCAAATGATCTAGCACCTAATTAGGATACTAATGTATCGTCAAGCGAAAGTAAAGGCAAACCTTTAGGAAATAAACTTGTATACAACACAGCAGCGGTTCCAATGGCTCTGACCAAACAGTTATTAATAGTTTTGATTTGGCATACATGTGGACATATATATATCTTGGTCTTTCGTTTATATGAGTGAGTCGGAGAGTGATAATTCAGCCATAGTTGAGAAAGTAATAAATTCACAGATGAATAAAAGCAAAATTTAGAAAATGTACGTACCTGTCTGCTCAGGACAGCAAAACAACTAGTTTGTCACAGAAATATAGATTCAACACAATTGAATAAATCTAAAATATTATTACCATTTATGAAAACACAGCATAAAATAGGCAATAGATTGCTTCCTGCATTATGCCTACTTGGATTACGTTGATATACTGAACATCATTGAAAACGCACCACCTGTAAATTTTGAAATAAGGCAATAGAATCTTTTGGAAATGGAAAATTAATGGTGGGAATTTTGATAATAACACACTAGATCGTAAATAACGCTCTACAGTAAAAAACGGATCGTTCGAACACATCATCGAACACATCACATGAAAACAACAAAATTCATGCACATCACACACGAAGGGCACAAATTGCATGCAGAAAGCATGCTGTTCAGGGGTATAAATGACCTTCGGCACAAAACCGTTCTCATTTTCGCAGTACTTTCGTAAGTAAAGTTTTTTCGCCATGCCAAGATTGTCACCAGAGGAACGAGAACAGGCCTTGGGTATGTTGCAGGTCGGCGCTTCAAGCAGAAACATTGCACGACGATTTGGGTGTCATCATTCGACCATTCTGAGGCTTGCTAACAGATACCAACAAACAGGAACCAGCAGGGACCGGCAACGCCCAGGTCAGGCACGTGTTACCACCCCTCGTCAAGATCGAGACATTGTACGGCGCCATATTCGGGATCGAACCTTGCCCGCTGCCAGAACCGCCAACGCTGTCCAGGGTCGACGTGGTTTGATCAGCGCTTCCACCGTCCGACGCCGTCTCCGTGCGGCAGGGTTACGTTGTCGACGCCCTTACGTTGGACCCATCCTGACTGACAGGCATCGCCGTGAACACCGACAATGGGCTGAACAGCATCGTGTGTGGTTGTTACGACGTTGGCATGGTGTGGTGTTCTCCGACGAGTCGCGTTTTCACTTGCGAAATGCTGACGGGCGTCTACGGGTACGGCGTCGACGGGGTGAACGTTATCATCAGGATTGTGTTGTGCAAACCGATCGGTGGGGTGGAGGCAGCATTATGGTGTGGGGAGGGATAAGTTATCACCACAGAACCGCTCTGATTGTTTGTCGTGGCAGAGTGAATGCCGTTTACTACCGTGACAACATTCTTCAGAACAACGTCGTTCCCTTCTTTCACCAGCATCAAGATCTGCACACATTTCAACATGACAATGCACGAGCCCACACTGCACTTGTTTCGATACAGTATCTGGCTAACAACAACATTCCTCTACTTCATTGGCCTGCATTGTCACCAGATTTGTCACCCATCGAACACTTGTGGGATTACATCGGCCAACGCCTCGCACGTCGTCCGCAGATCAACAACCTTGGGGAACTCGACAATGCCTTGCAGCAAGAGTGGAATGCAGTGCCTCAGGACTTTATTCAGAGACTTATCCGTTCAATGAGGAGACGTTGCACAGCTTGTGTTGCTGCTAACGGGGGTCATACACGCTACTGACTTTCCATTTTGACCCCATCTTTATTTCATTGTCAGCTGCATTAAATCTTCACTGTTTTGCTTGATTGTTTTTTGCTTCTTTTATTTATCAAACATTGGTCTACACAAATATGTAAACTTTACATAGATTGCTCACTTCTGCTCTTAGAAATCCACAATTTTAGGGGTGGTGCGTTTTCAATGATGTTCAGTATATTAACCCTTAACTGAGTCATCTGAAGTTATTTGCTTTGAAAACATAACACAGATCATAGCATCATATTCAGCACGAGGTGATTCTATAGGAAAGCATCTGGGCACGTCTAGGAGATACAATCAGTAGACCACCACAACTGTAACCAACCAGCCAATCACACGTTCACCAGTATCAGCGGTGAAGTGCATGACCTACCAAAGTTCAGTCAACCAATCATTTTAAACTGTCTTTCCTCTCAGGGTCTTAAAAAATCTCATAACAGAAACACATAAGCTACACATATTGTATTCGAGGTTGCCAACATTGAGGATGTTTTAACAGCTGTATTCAACATTCACGTTTCTAGTTTTTCTAACGGACATTGCACGATTCACAAAACTAAATTCACATTTTGAATTGGACTACAACCTGGACACATATGATTCGGTCCAGATTCCGTGCAATTCCACTCACACACATGTTAGTCTCCATGATCCCGAAGAGTCTATCGTGGTCTATCGTGTCAAGCGCTGAAGACAGGTCCAGGAGTACGAGTTGTCCACCTTGCCCATTATCAACAGCAACTTGCAGATCACTGAGAACACGGAGTAGTGGTGTTTCACAGCTATGACCCCTTCTGTATGCATTCTAAAATCTGTCCAACATATTGACAAAGATGTGAAGACAGACGAATATTAAGAGAACGTTCCAGGACTTTCGAGAAAGACAAGTTATAAACAAGTCATTTTTTTTTCAATTCGGACAAATCCAAGCCCCGCCTCTTTATGAGGGGCTGACTATGGCTTGCTTCATTGTGGTCGGGACAGATCCTGCGCTTATTTATTATTTATGATTCCTTTTATCACCGGAATCAAAACGTCAATATATATCATTAAAATCTTGGACGGAAAGGGATGAAGATGACAAATTGTTTGTTTACTTTCAGAGATAATTTTACTGGTCTGAAAATAAATTTAAAACGTCGCCCTTAAAACGAAGTAAAAAGAAGTAGAGTGTTGTTCTGGTGCTTCATTAGAGTTCTCAGAAGCAATGTAGGTACAAATATTTCTAATCCTATCCCCAAAATATTTATTGAACACATCTGAATGCTCCCTGTCATCATCTGCATCTAACTGTTGATATTTACTTCCATCAGCAAAAGGACAAAATCATACAGAGTATTGACATCACACTCATTTATCTTCAAGTGACAGTAGTCAGAATTGGATTTTCGTATTTACATAGTAGTAGTGTTTTGCGTGTTTAGATATTTGCCGATGTACTTTTAACTTCTACTTTCTCCACTGACGTTCAGCCACCCGTTTCTGGTTCTCCGCCCAGACGATGTCCTTGTTGTACCAGGGAGACCCAGATCTCTGGGAGATCATCTTGATGGCACACGGCGGGTGTTTGTCCAACAGTCCAGTTAATGTGTCGTCATTGGCTTGACACCAGTCATCTAAATTTCAGGGTGGGTCTGTAATAAGCACAGAATTCATGAGGTCATTCAACATGGTCAAGGTTATTCACATTACCACACTTCACTTCTGTTTTCCCAGGTTGAAGTTTTGAGATCGACATCGTAAAATGAATGAAGAAATGGTCAGACATTTGACTATTCAAGACAGACAAGTCCTTGATAAGACAAATTTTGCTTCTCAAATAATGCTATCTATAATACGCTCATTATAGTGTGTAGGGTCCTTACTTGCTGAGTAAAGTCATGGTTATCAAACAACTTCACGAGCGTCTTTCACTTATGGGAGATCAGGTTTATCAAAATGCACATTGAAGTCTCCAAAGATCAGTAAGTTTTGATGTGAGGTAGTTTCTATAAAAAACAATGAAAAACTTCATCATAGAACGGAGAGTGGCGCGACCCATTACCTTTTGACGGAGGTGGTCTGTATACGCATACAACATGAACAGTTACACCTGATGTAGATATCCGTATCTGCATGCTCTCAAATGAATGGTAGTGAATTTTCACAGGACGTACTTCAAGCTTAACAGAGTTTCTGAAGATTAAGGCAATTCCCCCACCAACTGAATACCTGCAAGGTACATGCTCATGTTTATATCCACCTGATATCATTTCTACAATAACAGAATCCTCCCCAGTTTCTTAACGCGAAGATTCTGTGACAAAGAGAACATCAGGATCATCATCAGTGGTAGTATCATAAATGCTAGTAGCTTTATTGCGTGAGGACTGGACATTCCACCAGGCAGTCTTGATCACATCACACGGTTTCCTTTGATAGATAAAAGACCTTTGCCCAAGAGTGCCCCTTACTTCACCCCTCGCAGCAGAACCTAACCTTATCAATCAGTACATAATCAGTGCTGCCTAATTAAGTGTAAAAGCACATGAAAAACAAACGTCAGACCGCAAAAAGAATGGCCTAGTAAGCTTCCGTTAACAACAGTCACCAGCACTTTTCAGTCTGTGGAGGTAAAGAGAGGAAACCAGGATCATGGTGACACAGCTGGAACAGTGCTACGTTTCCCTGTCGCCTTAACGCATCTAACCATGGGCAAAACAGATTGGGCCAATTTATGTAGTTAACGAATCAGTAGCTTTGTGAGAGGTCGATATTGCATCTATTACTGCCAACACATTTATGGCAATTTCAAGATTTGTGTATCTGACACGTCATGCGTTGATAACTACTTCTTTGCCATTCCACAGTTGAATTTTTACCATGTTTGAGATAATTATATTTAATTCTTTTCGCTTTTGTGAAAACTTTGATAACTTGGATATATATTGTGTTGTCTAAATGTCGGGTTGCAAATTATATTTGTCTTTGTGAGAAGTCGAAAATGCATCTACTATTATCCCGCACTTTTATATAGTAATTTCAAGATTTATGACACTGATTATGTATGTTCTTGGACATTCCACGGGTGGATCCTAACTATGTGGTGTGAGTTCTTTGTGTCTACATGTTTACTTTTCACAATGTCATCATCAGAATTTCTTATTCTTTGTGAAACCAAAATTCAGTATCAGCATTTAGGTCTTCAGCAACCCATGTTTGCCACAAAAGGCGCCTGTGCTTGTCGAAAGAGGCGACTAAAGGGATCGGATGGTCAGGCTCGCTGACACATGTCATCGGTTCCCAATTGCAAATATTGATGCTCATGATGCTGATCACTTGATTATTTACAGACCGCCGCCATATAGCCGGAATAAAACTAAGTTTACTCACTCGCACTCTCTCACACTTATTCTTTCAGTCATATGAGTATAAACGTCAGTTGTACAATCATGTGTCTAGACAACTGTCCTGTTAAAAGACAATGTACGTCGATGGTTCTGTAGTCAGTTGTCGGTCGAATCTCTGACGATAGAGATATCTGTTATCAGCAGTAATCACTTTGATGTACTTTTGTCAAGTGGTTGCCAATATGTCCGAACTGCACAGACAAGGTCGCCGTTTGATATCACAGTGTCGAGAAACCATCAGCAACTTTCTTTAAACAAGCAGCTACAAATGGCGTCGATTCGCACTTTTAGGCAGCGAGCAACAACAGCTGGTTTCTGTAGTGACAATTGAGCTGGGTGCAAAGAGTGATAGCGAGAATGAATCGGGTTGTGATATTAACTGACTTCTGTACGTTGTAAAGTTAGTAAACCAAATTAAATAGCGCATGACTGTATACACTGTAAACTGTATGCATGTATGTAATGGAAAGAAATAGGCTACACACCATGTAGGGAATCGAACCCGTATCGTCAGCGTGGCGGCTACACGCACACGCACACGCACACGCACACGCACACACATATATGATTGTGCTGATTGTTATGTTTCTCGAGGCTTTAATGATAAATGTGTCTTTTGTGTTGCTTCAGGAATTAGGCTTCTGAATGAGACATCTGTTACTGTATAAGTTACATAATATGTGAAAGTTACATAATATGTGAAAGGCACATTTACGTTTGAGTTTCAATTCCATTAAATGTCAAACACACATGCACTCTGATTCAGGTTTTGATGTTGTAATCGTGTAAAGCATATCATTGTTGATGAATCATTGATGTATCCATAAAGAGATATTTAACTTGCAAAGATGGTGGTAATCAACAGCTAATCGGCATGCTGTGAACATTTGTTACGGATAGTCAGTGCAGAGAACAGGCAAATGATACACTAATACGGGAGTGTCAGAAAACAGCAGGAATTGATGGCAAAACTTGTTGTTTCTGTGTTCTTTTAACGATGATCACTGACACAAATGAATATAACAGATAACACTGTAAAGTGACAGTTTTGAATAAACGACCGACATAAGAACAAGGTTGTTGTTAAATATGGATTCATTTTAAAGAAAATTTAAAGAAACATTCTACTGGTATTTGTGATTTGCACGTTTCTTTAACATTATGACTCCCAATCACTCTGTAATTGGGTGAGCGCTGAACTGGGAGAAGGTAATATGTGGATGTGCTTCTTGATATAGCCTGACTGAGTCAGGTGTGGTTTGTGGGTCAGTTGGATAAATTACGCCACATGTTATGTATGCCTCAGAAATCGCGTATTGGAGAATGTAGATGGATTTTGAACTCAAGAATCACAGATGTTCTGCCTACAAACAAAAGTTTGAAATGGTATTGCTACGCCTGCAGCTTGGAGTATTGATCTTGTTTCAAGTAAACATATGGTGCGATGTAGCCGTGTAGCGATTTGCTAGAGACGAACCCAGCTCACAAATTAGCGAGCTTTTAAGCTCAATAACTCAATTTAAAAATGACAGACCAGGAATACATCTGCCAACTAGTTTGGAGACACGTAGGCCCTTGGGAAATAACATAATCCTCGGGCTGATTGAATAAAATTGTTTCGTTGACTTTGATGACTGTCACGTAACTGAAACATGTTACATATTGCCAGGGCCAGCAGTAGGCAGAATAAGCTCTAGTTTCCATCATTTGGTTCTACAATTGATGCCACCTAAAGAATCTGCTTAGACAGATTTACCCAGAATATGAACGGCATGTTATCGTTGATATCAAAGCGAACTCTTCTACGCCAGCAGTGTGATTGCAGAGATGTCAACGTTTTTTTATTTAGAACGGTTTCTAATGTATGTTAATCAGAGATGAGACTACAGATATAACTAATACAAATCAATTTTGATTTTCGTTGCATGTTCATTGAGAGATTGAGTGGAGGGTTGTTGGTGTGACAGGTTGAACTGTTACTGTGCTGAAACACAAAGGAAGACAATTGTGCTGGTGCTTCTATATTTAACAATCTAACTAATAATGGCACAAAGTCTGATGGTGACAGTGATGAAGATGCTGCATGAGTTATGAACAATATGACAGCGTGATTATTTATGCCTGTCATGGTTACAATTGAATTTATAGTGAATTTATAGGGATTTCATATGAAAGTGCAACTCAAGAAAAATGTCACTTTTGTTAAAAAATGATACCCGATAAAACTTGGGGACTTTCGTTCCATGCACCCTGTGTTTATTTCCAGAAAAATGTACAATAAAGTTAAAACTACATTACCTTATGTTCATCATCACTCAGTGGCAAAACTTTATTTGAAAATCATCATTTAAAACATTGGAAGTTTAATGGGTTAAATGTACTTTACAAATTTAAAACAGCATCCTTTTAATATATAAACTTAAACTCCTACTGACTGACAGCAGTTACCCACGCCACGAAGGCTGCCTTAATACGAGGCAGAGACAGTTGATTGACGTCAAATGACGAGAATGAAAACTACCGGAGAAACGCTAGCCCCAGCATATATTTGGTGATGAAGTTACATAACTTGCAAGCTTTGATACTGTTTGAACAATTACGTCATATTCTGGGATTGACAGGTTTCACCTCTTTGGTTAATGTATAAATCAACAGTAGGTCATATACATGAAATACATGACTAGTAGTGTCGATAATAACTTTGTCTTTGTTTCATAGGAATAAGGATCATTGGATCGAGAGAGTAAAGTGATGCTTAAAGCATCATTAATCTTTGGGATGATGGAGCAGTTTTAGTAATCAAAACATAGTGAAGTGAGGAGATGAGTTAAAAGGTGTTTTAGATCTATGACAGTGTGTCAAAATGCCGTTGGATTGCATATCAATGGACAGTTGTCCATGTTCCCATGAACACAGAGAGTGCATAGTTTGAATCCGTATTATGGCAACCGACCAAATGTTTCGCTTAATCATGCTGAACACTTTTTAATTAATCCCTGTACAAAATGCCCCTGATAGCCATGATGAGAATAAAACGTACCATATTACAGTAACAATATCGTTTGTGAAATGTGTCATGTATGAGGAAAACAGAACATCTTGAAGTTGCAATGCGCAATTCTAAAGCAAATAAATGTAGTACAAACAAAATATATTTGTAAAGCGATCATCATGAGTACATTAAACCAAAGCCGATCTAAAAATCGATTGGTTTATAAACGATTATAATGTTGAAGATCATAACTCAGTTAATTGCTATTTTTATCTTGATATTATTTGCTTGTTCCTTTGACATCAAGGCTGCAAATATCTTTACAATGATACTATTAAGACAACTAATTGCTCTCAGACAAGACTGGAGGTCCTGTGAGGATAGTGAACTAACACGAAAGAAATTGACAAGCAAAATATGAGTGAGTGAGTTGGTGGTGTTAGTGGAAAGCAGCCATGCAGTCACGAAGGAGTCAGGGAAACCAAGCGCCACAAGTATTGCTCGGACAAACCAGTGGATACAACAAGGATAAACACTGGCCTCAAGTTCATCATTACACCACAAGGTCGCTGCCCTTGTGACCATGTTTGGAAATGACAGAACGGGAATACAACGTCAGTCAGCTTGGAGACACGGAGGCTCATGGGAAATACCGTAATCCCCAGTACTGACTGAATAAAATGTTTCTTTGACTTTGATGACAGTGTAGTAGTTAAATCACGTTACACCTTGCATTGGCTAGCAGTGAGCATCGCAGGCTCATCTCTACTGGGAGCATCATTTGGCTCCACAATTAATTGCGGTTGAAAGGTCAGCAAGTTTTCCGTCTGACAAAATCATCTTTGCGGGGTATGAACAATTCAAAACTGAAAAACTCTCTATGGTTAAATTTTCTTGATAAAACACATCTTTTCCTTGCCATGTAACATTTATTCCCGATCTCGCAAGCATGCACAACGTTTTCACAGAACACTTTCTAATTAGGGGACATAATAAAGCATTGCTTCATTCGACTTAGCCAGTACAAATCACAATTGATTTCCATTGCATAATCACTACGCGTGCGAGTGACTGCACTCTGTTCTGCATAGGTCTTGACTCTGAATCAAAGCTGCTCTGAAACATTCACAGTGACTTGGTTGCATGTGGAAACTGGGGAGAAGATGAGAGATTGGTACCAGACACTGTATCATTACACAGAGGCTTTGACACTGCATCATGACGCAGTGGTTTTGACACTGCATCATGACGGAGAGGCTTTGACACAGCATCATGACGCAGTGGATTTGACACAGCATCATGACCCAGAGGGTTTGACACAGCATCATGACGCAGTGGATTTGACACTGCATCATGGCCCAGAGGGTTTGACACAGCATCGTGACGCAGTGGATTTGACACTGCATCATGGCCCAGAGGGTTTGACACAGCATCGTGACGCAGTGGATTTGACACTGCATCATGACCCAGAGGGTTTGACACAGCATCATGACGCCGTGGATTTGACACAGCATCATGACGCAGTGGCTTTGAATTGGAATTACAGGTAGAATGGTGCGTTCAAGTGAGTGATTAAAGTAAAATTTGTTTCTAACATAATTTTGATTATATCACGGTGTGACATCTTGTAAGACAGCGTGTCACACATATTCAACAATAGATGAATGTTAACAGTGTGGATATACAGCAAGCCACTAGTGGAAGATGGAATCTAGCGTGACTAAGAGAGGCAAATCTTCACAGTTATTATTGGCATCTCAGAACAATGGGTAGACGCTGTTCCATAATTATCTCAAACATGATGATAAATAGAAGATGATGACCTCCTCCACAATTTATATAATGGATCCGTTAAGGACCAGGGTAGAATAAGGTCCAGGCTCGCTTACTTGGTTGTCAAGTGGCATCGGTTCCCAGTTGCGCAGATCAATGATCATGATGTTGATCACTGGGTTGTCTGGTCCAGACTACAGACTGTCTACAGACTACAGCCGTAACTGGAATATTGCTGAGCGAGGCGTAAAACTAAACTCACTCTCTTACTCACTACCCATATGTGAGCAAACCATAATGCGTTAGGTTTAATACAACCTTTATGTAGTGCGACTAAACAAAGAATGTAAACAGTGATCTCTATCAAATTCAGTTTCAGTCGCAAGTACACGGAAACGCCAATTCCACGCAGTCTTAAAGGATATAAGTTTGAATGAAATAAATGAATATTGAAGATTGCATACAATAATGTATTAACAGCACTGACATTCCTAGAAAATAATATTTGAGGGCATCAATACAAGCAGCGCCGGGGGAATTGTATTCGGTTGTATGATCATAAACATAAACATAGAATATTGATTTGGAGAAACCATGATTAATAAGACTTGCTGCATATTATATTCACCAGTGTTGAATTTGATAATACGGATGATGTTAAATCGATAATGATGATAATGGCAACTTGAAATTTGGCCAGTCTGAACAGCTGAATTAGTGCTATAGTGCCATTTATTTACTCAGGACATTGTGACAAATCAGTGTCAGCCGGGTCTAGTGTAATGCCAAAGGCCTTTGATTACAAGCATGTATCCTGAGAACCAGTCAATACAGAATGCTTACAAGAGTCTAGTCAGTGGAAACTTATCAACGGTTTAAATATAATGTGAGGATACGAAATGTTCAGACTACATAATCTTAATTTCAAAGGAAATTATATTGAATAAACATTAAGAGACATCTGTTAGAAATCCAAAAATACACCTATCCATGAAGTGTTTGACGCATGGCAGACTGTGGAGATGAAAAGCACAACTGAGGTTACTGAACCTCACACAGTGAGTCACTGACTGAATTTAGTTTTACACCGCGCTCAGCAATATTCAAGCTATATGGCGGCGGTCTGTAAATAATCATGTCTGGGCCAGACAATCCAGTGATCAACAGTATCGATCTACGCAGTTAGGATAATCGCCTTTTACGACAAGTATGGATTACTGAAGGTCAGTTCTAAACCGGACATTCACGAGTTTTGAATTACAGAACTAGTAAGAGCTTCTGCAAACATGGCACATTAGTGTCAAAACGTTTGCTGGTGTGTGACCCATGGTGACACAAGCAGCTTTTCAATTTTTTTCTTTATTTAAAATGGTTAAGAGATGTCGATGACGTCAGGTGACGTGTGAAGAGCGCGTGAGTCGTTTTGTTCAGAATTCAGTCCTTGTCGAATGTTGATATTTCAGTCACGATTAAGAATTTTCCATATATGTTCGTGGAAATGTTGGACATTCAGTTTGGATTAAACTTTCAAAGCGATTGTCATTGCCAAATACTAGAACTATCTGTCAAGATCTGGTTCTTTGTGTGTTTGTGGTGGGAGAAGGGGCGCGAGAACGCAGCCGGCTGTGCGACGGGGTTCGTGATTTTCATGCACGAGTTAAAAAGCCTGACGGTTTGCGACAGAGAGAATTTCCCAGCGAATGTTGGTTCAAGCTTCAGACGTGCATTTCAGAGGTGTTTGTGGCAGAAATTCGTGAGTATATTTTTGTATTAAAGTTTCAGTATTATTTCTTAGGTAGTGTGTAAATTAATAGTCTTTTGTATTACCCTTCGTATGAAATTTTGTGAAAATGTGAGTTTACAATTTGAATAACAAATGTATTATTAGGTGATGTTTTTGACGCGTTGTGTTATACATTTGTTTATTTGTGGGATAGTTGTACGGATATTAAATTGTACGAAGCAGTATATATAGTGTTATTGGTGGTACCACGGGCAACTGAAATGGCATTAGTATATACACCTAGTGCACATTCATACATACTGGGCGTCTGTTATCACGACATACTGGATGTCAGCGATGAACTGTTGAACTTTATATTCTCCAAGAAGGTGATGTGTTGTGGCCAGGGCAAATTTGAAGAATACCATGAGGAATTGCAAGATTGGAGTTGTGGCTATTGTAGTTTTATTTATAAACTCACGAGCAAAAGAAAGCACACATGTTGTTTCTTCCAATAAGATGAAAATAACAAAACCTTTTGGTGACATGTAAACAATGGGAGAAAAAAGCCCGCTGTAATACAC
The DNA here is from genome assembly GCF_037392515.1 of Haliotis asinina. Classification (NCBI taxonomy): domain Eukaryota; kingdom Metazoa; phylum Mollusca; class Gastropoda; order Lepetellida; family Haliotidae; genus Haliotis; species Haliotis asinina. The sequence goes on along the minus strand of NC_090287.1, from coordinate 32,993,223 downwards.
GGGTTTTATCAGCAAAATGACCTTGTCACAATAAACGGTGATTTAGTGATGGTCACTGCAGACGGTTCCCACCATGCTGGAAGTTCAAGGCCATTCCACGAAACAGTCAGTCGGTCCATATGCCATCAGCAGGAAGTCGTCTAGTCACTGAATCAGCGGCTGCGACGACCCAATGATGTGGGCTGCTAATGACGTCACTGTCGACATCGGGTTGCGTAGGTGAATAACCCGCAGGTAGTGATCCTCTTCGGGTGTTGTGGCTATGGGACGTCTATTTCTGGGTCGATCACATATATGGCCTGTCATATTGAAACGGTTGAACAGCCGAATTGTAGTCTGCCTTGTGCAACCTATCGTCTTGCAATATGGCTCTTTGGAAGCACCCATTTTTGACATCTTTGTGGCTTGTTCTCTTTGCGCGGACGTCAATTTCTTCATTTTGTTTCGTGAGAGTTTTGTCAAGAGGTTCAGTCTCCGCGACTAAGAGGTTTTATTCCCTCTGTACGAAGAGTGTTCCTGCATGGGGAAATAATCGCAATGATTTTCGTACAAAACACGTACAACGGTTTTGTCATGCATTTGGGCAAATAAAACATGCTGGTTGCGTTTACAGTCAGTGTTTTCAATAATTTTGTTAGTCTGAAAGCAAAGTCGAGATTAAAGCAGCAACCTAACCCTGGGTACTTTCTTTTGATAGTCAGTTTAGAATGAATCTGTGTATGATAGCGTGTTTTGTCATGCATAGTGCGGGTTTGGGTTATTTTCAATTTATCATTTTTTGTAATAATATTTTGTGCTGTTAAACCCGCCATCTCACCTACGTCAGATGTCACGAATCCAATCAGTTTTGTATTAAAAGATTCGAGTTGGAGTTTCATGTGAAACTGTTTCCTTAATTTATAGAATTTTCACTCCACATACACAGATCAATATTGAAATGATCAGAAATAAACTTCTCCGAAAGTTTTTTTTCATCTTATAATGGATTGGAAACATGCATATTTACATATAATTTTAAGCGGAGACGATGCCTATTTGGTTGTCTTTTGATACTTTCATTTTTGTAACATGTGATATTTTATAATAATGCACTATTATATGAGAAGAGGAGCCAGTAACTGATTCAGACTTTCCAATCATATCATTTTCAGTCTGTAAAGGATATTTCAATCATATCCTATCCCAGACATGAGTTCAGATAAAACTCGCCATGTTCCTTTAGAAATTTAAGTATGTGATCATCAGTCTAAGGTTTATTAAGTTACTATGTTCTCTCACCTTAACAGTATTACTTGCCATCCGAAGAATAAAATCTTAAATGAATCTTAACATAAACCAGTGAAAACTCGTGTTCATTATACACGATACGACGAAATTTATCTTCAGTCTAAGGTGTCTTAAACGTGTTAGTTCAACCATATAGCTGAACGTGTAAAGATTAAAGTCGGGCATAATCGAATACGTTTTCGCTAACACTAACAAGGAACGACTAACGAACATAAATGGAAATGTGATAAACCTCATGCATTGACGGGAACGAACTTAGTACACTGTCGTTTGTGTTATTGGCGTTTGAAAAGGTAATACTTTCGAAATATATTGCCTACGCGGTGGAACTGCACGCCAATTCTGATTCTAAGATGCTTCGGTGAAAGATCAAAGGCACCGACAGTACTTTGTAAGACGATAATGTGCACTTTGCATTACGTCACAATGTGTTTGCGTCACTGCGCCATTCTAGTCTGCCTCCTCGTAATGGAACACGTTTGCATTACGTCACAATGTAACTGACGTCACGATGCATGTCAGTTGTGATCGCCTCGTACAGCCTCCTACTGTAAACTACACCGTTGCATCCCGTTTCTGGGTTTGCAGTTGTCACTCGGCTAACATCACTATGGAAACATTACGTTTCTGCTTTCCGACGGATAAAATGTCTCATGTTCCACTCAGTTTTACAGCGACACGGTAACGTTTGCAATGTTTACATACCGACAATGCAGTCGTGAAACAGTGCAAAAGTTAGTCCTGTACGAGAATTCTTGATTCATAAGCGTCCTCGTGTTTTAACTAGTTCAAGGAGTGTCCTTTCTTACACCATACATAGTGGTAGAGCGAACTGTTTTTCTAAAATCTTGCATATTTAGAGTTAAGTCCATGACAGTATTTTGTGTGACGGGAACTTTTTTCATGCCTGCAATCGGAAACTTATGAATTATACAGGTTTTGTGACCCTTTATCGCTATACAGAAAGGATTTATCAATTAAACCACAATTCGGAAATGAGACTGAATCTGATGCATCTTGTCAAGTATTTTTCAGAGCAGAAATACGATGTCCGGTTGCAGAAAAATATTCACTGAAGAATAAATATAGAACAAACGCATACCTTTTGCAAATGAAAACATCCAATTGCCATTGTTATACAGGCAAGGAATTGGAATGTTAAAATATTTTATGCACAAAAGCGTCACAAAACTGGTCAGGAAAAAATGTCTGTTACTGAAACATAGTAATTGGAAAGGGTGTATAGACTAGCTAAATATACACTGGTACGACGGATGCCGATGATACAGTGTCGGTCTGGGAAAGCGAAATTTCAATATTCCCTATACCCGGTAAAGCGAAATCCAAAGTTGTGCTAGACGTACTGCACAAGTGAATTGCTTAAACATCAGATTATGCACGACCCCAATAGTCAATCTCTGAACCTCTTAACTGAGATGGTTTCCTTTTACCTGAGCAAGCTGAGTTCAGGCCTAACTGAATATGAGTTGTTTCTTATAAGTACAGTAAATGAATACGTCGGGGACTTGGTACATGTCTTACAAAGATAAAGAATAGAGGTAAGTCAAGTGTTTTTTTTCTAGTACGAAGGCCTCAGGCCCCTATACAATGCAGACTATACAGCTGTATATACAATGTATATTATAATATATTATGGTAGTCATATACTGTCTATGTGATATCTATCTATTATCTAAAGTTGTACATGTATTTTCTCTTAATTTATATGCATGCCATGGGAATTTACTTACGCTTTTTAAAACTACATTATCCGTTGATAGAAGAGATCTAAATTTGTACATATTCGGATTTTGATGATACACAGAAGGGAGGTACTTAATTCGTAGTAGCGTGCTATATAATGTACAAATGAATAAAAAATGGTACTCGTCTTGAGTAGCTAAATTACAATGTGGACATAAACGCTGAGATTTATCTATTTCTAATCATCTCCCTTCGTTGCATTTTAATCTTAATAGACCACATCTAAACTTAACAAATATATTCCTTCGTCGTTTGTCAATAGTGCAATCTAGATATTTCTCAGGAGCTAAAATGCTTTTATATTCACGATATAAACAATATCTGGAGCTATTATTCAGAGTACAAGTCCAAGACTGGAAACATATTTAAAGGCATTAATAAAGGAGGATATATCTCCTACAGATTGGAACATCCAGACATAACCAAAACAATGTGGGAACAAGATCTTACGAATATACGATGCGTAAGTCGTATAACCACAGTTAGAATAATATAATTGCATTTTATATACCTTGAGAAGTATCCTGTTTTCATGCATAACTAAAACTCGCACCCAATATCTTAATGCTTTACACATTGCGTTAATATAAAGCGGATACCTGCCGCATTCCTCATATACAAAGGCATTCGGGGTATGGGGGTTAACATTAAGAAATCTTTAACATGCAGTTAAATGCACTCTTTCTAATTTATCAAATGTTTTTATACCCCATATAATAAGATTGGTTGTATTTGCGTGTCGAATATTTTGAAGAAGACATTACTATTTATCATTCCAACTTTACTTAGATTAATAATAACTTCCATTAGTGCACGCTTACCTCTCGCCGCTAAATCATCAATACAACTTCCCATTTTATGAGTTGAGGAAAATAATATACCGAGGTATTTATAACTATTTACTACAGTAATTCTGTTTTCACTTAAAAACCACTGTTCATGTTTAGCTAAACGTCCACCTCTTTGAAAAACCACAATATTGGTTTTATCGAGGTTAACCTATAAACCGGAGTGTCCCGTAAAATCATGTAATATGTTCAGTTGGTTTTGTAATCCAGGGACAGTATCTGGCATAAGGAAAACGTCGTATGCAAACATGAGTTGTAGAATATCTAGCAAATCAGGGAAAAGTTGTATGCCATATTTTGCCATACTTTGATAGCTCATCTGACAGTTCACTTATGAAGAGAGAAAACAATATCGGGCTAAGAACACAGCCTTGTTTTAGACCTACTGGACAATAAAAATAATTGGAGTGGTCATTTTTACATCAAACACAAGCCTTTACAGATTGATATATACTAAGAATTGAATTTAACATTTTCCCTACCATGCCAGTTTAAAGTATTTAAAGATTAAATATTTTATTTTCGTGTCGAGTCTTTTATTACATATAAGTCCCAGGCCCGTAAACAATACATATACAAATCTTACGTATAGTTACACAGCTCATGTTCTACGATGCACCACATGGAGACAAAACACAACAATAAATATCTTACTGAATTGACAAGTTTTTAAATTCTGTTAGTGCATGTGCATGGCATACACATGCAGAAGTGTTTTTGCTAGATTTTAATTGTGTAGATCATTGATACATTCTGTGTGCGTCTGTAAAAAATTCGGGCAATGATCTACTTTTCTGCCGATCCGAATTGTCTCGTGTGAAAGTGACACCACAAACCACTCTGCTGACACTGAATTCCAAACCATGTTTCACAAGTCGGTATTTACAAATGAATGTTAATATTTAACTTTAGTTATACCGTATATCTATATTTTATGTCGAGGTTTAGGCAGCATACCTTAACCAAGAAATCAGCTGCAGACTGCCCCTGTTCGAGGTCATAAGATCATTCACAGTGCATACGGCTCTCTGGTTACACCCGTAGTGTTTTTGGTGCTTGTAGTGTACTCCTGTAACGCATAATCAGATTGACAATATTAGTTCCCTAAAAGACGGCAAAACCTTTCAATCTGCAGAGCCTCATTTTTTTTCAGATTTTCAAGATTTCCTGGTTTCCGTTTGTCATATTTTGTGTAAGACAGCACGCTGTACGATGTTTGCAAGGATAAGGAGCGTAGTGGACTGGTTATCGCACTAGGTTGCGCAATAAGACGGAACCCAGTAAACAGGAAATCAGACTTATGTAATCAATGTTTTGACTTGTGTAATCAATATTTTGACTTCTGTATTGGGAGTCCCGGGAACGCTAAATTCAGTATTCAAAACTGGTAAAAGTATTTCATAACTTTTTAGGCAACACTGACCAAATTGCCTTAGTACTGGTGATGTATGTCGAGTGCATCTCGTAACCATATTATTTAGTTCACTAAATAATATGCATTGCTTCCACATGACCAGGTAAAGCGATACGTGCAGTGATTGCGACATTTCCATATTAATTGCAACTTAACCGTAATGTAAATACGTCTTCGTCTGATGCCTATCTTGTATCCAGTGACAGATTGGATAAAAGGTCCATGCTCAAGTGTGAACTCTGTTTCACCCCTCGCTGCCAAACCTCACCACACCAGTGCGCATGTAGTAAGTTCTCTCAAAAAGGCTAAAACAGAACAACTTTCATTTTTGACAGGCCAAGTGGATTAGCATATGAGGTACATAAATCACTGACTATGGACAAATTCTGACAGGGCGTTTTTTACATATTCATTTTAATGTCGACAAATTGGACCCGTGTATACATTTATAAGTTTCGTCGGAGTACTGGAACTGTTTACAGAAAAAAATGGTTTTCGTCTTGTTTGATTTGCAGAATGTGCAGTAAAGGTCTTCAACACCCATATCCTTATGACAAAAGTTAACTTAGTAATAGATGTGGACAGTCCGAAATTTGCAGAGAGCACGTATGTTTACTTTTACGTTCGGTGATGTAAGGCTCCAGACGAAGCTCTAGTTTGAACTGGGAAGTGACTGTAACGGGTTATTGCTAAAGTGAGATCTGTTGATACAATATTTACAATATTTACGCGAGTGAACGATGGCGCTGAAGAGGGACAGTCGAAAAGTAAAAATACTGTTCGATTCCATGAGCTGCGAAAAAAATGGTTTGACAAAGCAACCGGATGACGAATACCCGAGTTAAAATTTTACGTCACATCAGCAATATTTCGGTCATATTGTGACGACAAAACGTTATAAACTAGGAATAAATATATTTATACATTTTCTATTTTTATATATAAAACAAATCAATCTGCCAAGGGAGGACAGTGTAGCGGTTAGATTATCAAAAACTTGATTAAAACTAGTCTGGGTTTAGTGTAAAATGCTAAAGTATTCCAAGACATAATGTCATCAGGCAGTAGATCGCCAGCAACTGAAGGCAGGTCACCATGCTTGGGACAATGGGGACTTACATTAGTTTTGCTATGTGCCTTAGCTGGATTTACATCATCCCTTCAGCGGCTGGCTAAATTTTCATCAATTTATCTATTTATTAAAGCTACAAACATTCTAGGATTAAACTTCTGGGAATGGTCACCATACATTCAGTGACGCGGTCGTAAAGTATCACCTTTTGTTAGAATGATATTATATAATAATATATCAACTCGAAGCGTTTCACTTGCATATATCTGGAGTAATCACTACTTATATTAATATGCTACGAACTGATACCATTATTGTAGCCAGCGTACTATACAGGCAAATAGTACATTATTACGGGATTTGAAGAGAACATGAAGAATACTTCCCGAAAGTTAGTGTTTCTTTATTCTTTTAATGATGATCACTCAACGTGGACATACTTAAAATCAAACGTACTTGAGATGCTACTGTTCTGAGTGAATGAGAGACACTAAGACAAAGTATAGATTAATGTTACAAAGGATAAATAGATTTTTTATTATTTCTGCCATAGCATATTGAAGCGTGCACTACATACGACACCAACAGGTGCTTGAATCGGTTAGAACATGACACTCAAACTTACAACTTAGCGAACGTTTAAACTCAGAACTGTGTTTTAGAAATGAAACACCAAGCATTCAAGAGTTAGAGTTCGGGGACACGGAGGCGCAGGGGAAATAAAGTAATTCTCCGAGTGATTGAATGAAATTGTTTTCTTGACTTTGACTGTCGGGTAGCAGAAACATGTTACACATTGCAAGGGCCAGCAGTAGGCAGCATCGGCTCCAGGGATCATCATTGGTTCCAATAAACGCTGGTTAAAGGGTTTGCTTCGGCTTCTCATTATAAGATTTACCCTCAACATGAGCGGCATCTCCTGTCTCAGCACTGCATTCTGTCATTGCCTTCCGACGATGGTATGAAAGAATGTATATATTTAGCCACGCAGATTCTAGAATTATCAACGTATTTCTTACTTTACGAATTTTAGAATAACATACAATACTAATACAAATCACATTTGATTGTCCTTGCATGGGTAAGTTTACGCTGGAGTCGAATCGTTTGTTCAAATGCTCTTTACTAATTTAATACTGATACTTTTAAACATGTAAAGGATAAACGATCTTCAGTTTACATGCTTGCAATAGACATCACTCTGAGTACGTGAGTGTGTATTTATGGGAGGAGGCCACTCTGGTTGCTGCTTCTGCAGACCACGTGGATGGATGACCTGCGGGAATGATCTGGCACGGCTGCTGTCACTGTCAAGACGATCTGAGCACACAAGATGGTCGTGACACATTTATCATTATAAATGGAGACACGCTTCCTCCTTCCAGTTGTAGCAGAGGGGGGCGCGTTTCCTAATTGCCTGGAAAACTATCACATTCTGTATTTTTAATGATGCGGTCACTACAACTTGCATGCTTAAAAACAAACAAACATGAAATACACGACTTGCACTGTTTATAACAATTCCATGTTCCCGGGGTAGAACAGGCCTTCAGGAATCCATGCTTGCCATAAAAGGCGACTATGGTTGTCGTAAGAGGCGACTAACGGAATCGGGTGGTCAGGCTCGCTGACTTGGTTGACACATGTCATCGGTTCCCAATTGCGCAGATCGATGCTCATGTTGTTGATCACTGGATTGTCTGGTCCAGACTCGATTATTTACAGCCCGCCTCCATGTGGCTGGAATATTGTGCGGCGTTAAGCTAAACTCGCTCACTCATAGAAGAGCACACAGCTGCTCTTTTCCACTCAACCAGTGCAAATCTCTATTGATTTCCATTGAATAATTAAGTGAGCGAGTCAATGTACTCTGTTCTGAATGAATACCAAATACCAGAGATGTTCTTAAACATTGATAGAAATAACTCTGTTGAGAAAGTAACACACTGAAGAGTAGGTGAATGTATGCTGCCTAACACTACATCATAAATTCTGGAGGCAACATTTGGAATGAGAATAAAATAACTTTTTGCTTGAGAATGAGTTGTATTTAGGTTCAAAATCGTTTCCAGTACAATACCAATTATATGGTTTTAGGTCTAAGATGTTGAGTTATCTTATGTGTGACGCAGGCTACAAATAATCACCACTCAGATGAAATCATGTGTGTGCAGTTAACATCCAAGAATAACCAGAACCAGGAACCCAGCAAGACGAAAGGGCAAACCATCAACGTGATTAGTGGACACTCGGATTTCTGGTCCTTGTTCAAGCATTACTGAAGACATTATGATACTACAGTGTATGACATCATTGCTTAATGTGAAAATGAAGTGTTCCAAAATGGGGGAGGGGGTGGAGTAGAGTGGCCTAGTGGTTAAACCGTTAGTTCATCACGCCAAAAACCCGGGTTCGATTCCCCCACATGTGTGTAATCTGTGAAGCCTATTGCTGGAATAATGATGAAACGCGGCATAAAAGCTCACTCACTCGCTCGCTCAGAGGGTTCATATCCTGATCTGAATGCCTGTCCTGCGTGCATGGGCACTATTGTTTGCTTTTTGCAATGTGTGATTGGGTCACTTAATCTCGATACGTATACGTGGTTCTATTGAGTCTACGTTAATGTTTCGATAATTTCATGCAAATCTGTCATGTGTAGATGCTTAATTTGTGGCTACATATCCATGTACATGGAAATAAATAACAATGTCATAAATAGTATCTCGTTTGCATAAGATACTGATGATTATATACGATACGTTAAGGACAGTGTTGACATTTATTGAAAATATTTCATTGCATCCCTTTAAAAGCAACAATGCAGGAGATATTTTCGACATGTCTGAATTACAAACATAACCATAGAACATCGATGTAAAATCATGATTCATAGGAACGTTTGAGAATCTATTCATGAAAATGTTGATTTTGATCATAACGATAGTGTTAAATCAATAATGATGATTGTGGCAATTTGAAACTCAGTCGATCTGTAAAGCCTGAAGTAGTGTTGTGCGTGCTGTTCATTCACTGCGGGCACTTGTCCAAAAAAGAAAACCAGTCCATCGGGTCCCATAAAATGGCATAGGTTTTGATTACAAGCATATGGCCTGAGGATATAGTTTGCCCATCCTGCGATGTTTAAAAGTCTCGCTGTGATTACCAACACTGTCTACTCAATGTCAATGGAATCGTAGCTGGTGCTCAGTTCGTTCGTTTTCACAAGAAATAATGTCAACGTGCTCAGTCTTCAAAGACTTAATGTAAAACGCTATTAAGATTGTGAAACAATGAACGCATAGAGGTCCATATACACACGTTTACACACGTGTAGAAGTGTTTTCATTGCTGGCAGTGTCTGCGACAATTATGTTGCAAGGCTTATATTCAAAAGATTTCAAGTACTACCCAACACTCCGATCCTCAGGACGAATCTGACCTGTAAACCCGTCACATAGGCGATTAAAGTGTTGTTTGCATTGGACACAAAGGGAGACGAAGAATGGTATTCATTTGGTTTGTTTGAAAGACTAGGATATTTTGAAAGGATCGGTAAGATAGGCTTAATAGTGTGCATTTTTCGGACAAGGAATGAGATACTTTGAACTCAGTTTAGTTCGTGTTGAACACCGTGGCAACTCTAACAATTTGAAAAACGATTAATAATTTTTCTCACCTTTTGTTTATATATTACGTTGTAAATACAGTCCCGTGTGGTATAGTTATGGATATAACACAATGGTATGCATTTTCAGACTAATATAAGCCAATAAATTGGTTGAGTAAGCATTTGTTGCTTATCCAAACCTTTAAGCATGTTATCAGTTAGGCAAAGTATTTGTTGCAGAGAAAGTTCATCTCTATCGGTCGGTGAAACATTCTGCACACTCGTCCACACCATGTAGCGAGGTGATGTTGACGGTTTGCATGTAGATATGACGTAAGTATGACGTAGATGTGAAAGTGCGTTATTTTTGTTTTCAAATGTTCTGTATACTTTGATTTAACAGGGTTGAATCGCTTAGAAATGTCTTGTTACACAAGTGCAGCCTCAATGAAAAGTGGAACGTGGTCAGATAATGCACCTAAACTGTATTCTTTTAGGAATTAAACACAACGATCTCATACCATAGTGAAAACCATTAAAACGCAATTTGACAGTCATACCGTCTTTATTCACACAAATGTCAACATGTATAGATGTAACTGGCAGATATGATTTTAAATGAACATCAGTGGATAACGTAATCGGAAAATGTCCAATCAACAACATCAGTGACGCAACAACGACATCACACAAAGGAGAGGTCACTTGCGGTGAATATCGTGTGTCCACCGTGCACTGCAAGACAGTCTCCCGGGGCATTGGAAGACAGATTTCTCAGAAACAGCTGTGGGATGGTCTGACAGTGATGTTGAAGGGCCGGTGTCAATTCAGCCCTTGCCCCTGTTCATGGCACCACCCCTTCCAAAAGCACCATGCTCAAAAGCACAGTTTGACGCAAGTCTTTCTTCTCGATATCGACAAATCCGTTGACGTCCATCTCCAACGGGTACGTTAAACATGCGTTAAGGCATTTCGCACCGTTGGGGGCACAGACATGACGTTGTCCTGTCACAATTGTCCTCTTTACAGCATCAACAGCTTTAGTGAACCGATTTCGGAAGTGTTGGACTAGGATATTGCGGTCCTGTCGAGCTGTCGTCAAAGGTGGTGCGCCAGGTCGCGGACAAACGCAACACATCCGGTGGCCCGAAAACGTTGTCCGAGTTGACCAGCAGTGGATGGATGCACATTACAGCGCCTGCCAATCATCACATCTGAAGACACGCTGCTAACCAAACAGGGAAACGAATTCTTGTCTTTTGTCAAGCGTGGAATATTCTCAACGTGATTCCGTTTCGCAATTCCTTGTGCTTTTATAGGGCCTGGGTGCAGGAAATGCACGCGCTCAACGTGTTTCATAAATGTGGTCGTGTTTACGAGAAATGTCAAAGGTTCAGTTTTAAGCATAGAAGTTCATAAAACAGGAAGTCTCTGGGACTCAGACTCGAAATGGGTAAGAATATCAGCCTTTTATCCCTACATCCTTTGTATCGGAGGTAAAACATCTTCAATAGAAGTTTTGTAAGTTCCTGGACAACAAATACTAATTGCGTTTTTAATGGCTTTCAGGATATTATCTATTCGTCAGTGGTGAACAATAAACATGTGCCCAATGACAATGTCGAGTCGTAATTAAGTCTATCCATGACACTACTTGATAACGTCACAGGAAAAGTTTCGTTACATTCATTTATATTATCTTACTTTCCAACGTTGAACAGAAAGAATAGTAAAAGCTAGAAACAGTTAGCTTTCAGACCTGATGCTAAAACCCCAAAACATTTAGCTTTCAAGTACTGATTTAAATGCATTAGAATCCAATGCATGTTTCATGATGTTTTCGGAATTGTGCAAAAGTGCAAATATTTCGAATTTGTTGCGTGTGACCGAGCACGCAAATGGATACTGATACAGACGCAAGCAAATGGGAATATTTGACTGAAGTATGATTTTGTGTTTCAAGATGAAAGAATAAATCTATACTTTATTTGAATTTGGCAGTGCTGAAAGGGTAGCTAAATATACGCCTTAACGACAGATGAAGATAACAGATGACGGGACTCTTTGTGCTTTATATTGCACTGGATATTATCTGCGGTGGTTTCATAAATGTTTCTTCAGGCATATTAATCTAAACAAATAAATCCATTTTCTTTAAAACAGTTCTGTGGTCACAATTTACAATCGTGCATGTTTAATCAACGTAAGGCCATATTGCCTTATCACTGGTGATGAATATCGAGTGCATATGGTGTCCACACTTCAAGGATTACTACATGAAATTCAACGCCGAGCAGAAAAAAAGAGCCTGACTGCATTACACCCGAGGCAAACTCAAAGCACGATGCGTTATGTTTCATGAATGCGATTTAAGTGCAAATAGTTTCTTGCACGTTACAGAGCGTGTACATTGAACCTTAGGAAACATACCATTGAATACTGATGCAAACATTCAGGGATGTTTAAATCAAATTTGTTATAAGAAGTGACCCGTGAAGGTCCCGGGGTGGAACAGGCCTTCAGCAATCCATGCTTGCCATAAAAGGCGACTTTGCTTGTCGTAAGAGGCGACTAACGGGATTGGGTGGTCAGGCTCGCTGACTTGGTTAACATATGTCATCGGTTCCCAGTTGCGCAGATCGATGCTCATGTTGTTGATCACTGGATTGTCTGGTCCAGACTCGATTATTCACAGACCACCCCCATATAGCTGGAATATTGCTGAGTGCTGTGTAAAAGATAAGAAGCAAGGACAAATCTTTCACCTAAACATTATTTGAGTTAGAACAGATGACGGGACTATTTGTCATATCGCACTAGGTATTATTTGCGGTGCTGTTATAGATTTCTCTGCAAGTATAAACATCTACACAGATAAATCCATTTTCTTTACATCAATTCGGACATTCTTCATGAGCAATTATACTTACTTATGAATATCGAGTGCATGCGGTAGCCATATTTCACACATCACTAAATGACTTTTTCGTCTGAATAAGATGACGTGGTTTTAACTGGTAATCAAAAGAGAAATATAGTTTCGACACTGCATTCGGGTGGCCTAGTTTTCTTAGCGGACATTCTTAGTATCTCGAGCAGAATTTGAGCACGCATATGTGGTTTGTAAGTGAAGTTCTTCAGAAATCGGGAATACTATTGAATGTCAAGCAACTCTTGACAATATATGACAATATATGACAGGTTCCAAATATTGGTAAGACACGTTGTGCGCGTGATACGTAAAACCAGTTCCTAAAACTAAGTGGAAAGGTGATTATTAATGAATAAATCTGTTAACAATTTAGTATTGATCTAACATTGCCACACTCTAATTGTAACAAAACCAGTTTGGGTATAAAGGGAAATAATAAGGGGACATTTACTTGGAAGGAAACAACATACTAGCCATGATAAGGGTCGAAAGTCCCATAATGGTATTGTCAGGAATCAAAAGTTATGATCACCGATTGTCTTCCACAGCGGAAAGGTATCTTTCTTATACTGTTTGATCTTTTTAAAAATAGATTCAGAAAACATGACGTTACTCATTTTCTACTTGCTGGTGTCTGTGGACGTATTTCAATGCCTCATTCTATTAATACGCAGTAGTGCAAGGCATCTTTTCATTTCCTTTGGTGATCCAAAAAGACTAAGTTAATGGCGCTAATAAGAAGATAATCTGATTTCTATTAGATAAATTCCCACTTCAAATAAATTAGGATTATGAATCGCGCTGTCTTAAAGTGCCATCCATTTGTTTGACTGCAATTGTGTTCATAACTTGTCTAAACATTGATTAACCCACTGCCGGTATGTCAGATTGGTACTGTCCTTCGATACCTGATAAATGATAAGAGATAATACTCCTTTGGATGTTGGCAAATTGATTTGTGCCTTCACTGATTAGATGTGTGCAGTACATTATCTCATAGAGAGGTATGTCCTTCAGAGATGAAATATGGTTTTATGGTGTCGCGGGCTTTAATTGCATAAATATTACTCAAGGCGTGTTTTAAAATGTCAGGAATAGAAAGTGGTTTGAGTGCTATATAATTCTTGGCATGAACATCTACCCACAGAATTGGATTTCTTTCGGAAAATATCGGGTGCGTTTCTAGCATCAAGAAATTTATTGGAAGTATTTTCAAATGAAATTTGTCGATAATTAGAATTGTAATACGGTCGCAGAATGTTCTTTAAGAAAATCGATACTTATACAACACCGTATTCTTAATGTAACATGTCTTTATCTCCGTACACAAGCCATTTCCTGGAAACAATGACCATTTAAAGACATAACATCCAAACTCGTTTGAAGTGCAGTCAAAATACTAAATCTCCATACGTTACAGTAACATGTGTGTCAAATGGCCAAATGAACTACTTCATTGATGATGCATATCACCAAGGGCCACAAACTATTGACAACAATCACCAGTAAGTGCCTGTATCCCCTAATCCCCTACCCATAGACTGTTTGGTTCAAGTGATGACTGCTGATTAGAAGAAGCCAACGAGTCGGTAGACAGTAGATGAATTGGTCTTATCTGGCAAGCTTGTTTCACGCTTCCGGGAGATTTGGTAGCCATCACTTTTCTTAAAATATTGCAATGATAAATGGTCGTTCTGTGCTGGAAAACCTAAAGGTTTGTTTGTACTAAAGGAAACTGATTCTCATAAGGAAGATCAACGAACTCATGTCAGACTGTATTATGGATTATTTACGGCATGGTAGCGCATTCTTGGCTTTCCATATGTTCAACCACTGACACACAATACTATGAAAGCAGGAAGTCATATTCAGGCATTGATTACTTAAACGCAGTAGCCGCTCATTCCTGTGAAATTGCTGTATGGAGTTGGAGCAACATTTACTGACTCATTGAAATTGAATAATGTATGTGCAGGACTCGGATCTGAGGCGGGTTTCCTACTCGTGGTGAAATGATATGCCATAAAAACAAGAACATGTAGTAACCACCCTATATGATATTATATTTAAAACAGTTCTGTCACATTTGGAGGATTGGACGGTATGAAACTTAGTATTGTCGTGGAGCAGAATAAATTCCACGAAGTCAGTCAACTCCTTAGTTGCATTGTATTTGTAACGATTTATAGAACAAAGCCATTTATCAATAAATAAGCACTTTGTCTTTATAGATATTCTAAACTGGCTCTCATTATTCGCTTCATTTCTGCGACATATGAAACTATAATCTACATGTTTAAAATAAACATGCAACCAACTCTGTCGTTTAAAAATTGCTTTAAAAGTGCATTCTCGAGATTGGCACTTTGAAGTCTTTGCGTTGTCCTAATGCATCTCATCTCTCAAATGATACGCCTTAAGTGCACAGGGGGATGATTTAGAAAAAAATGCTTAATCCCTAAATGGTTCAAATATCCGCCACCTGGAAAGCTGGACAATACTCCCGAAAAAGGAATCTGCTCCTTCCGCTAACAGGATTTACCATGGCATGTTGCCACAAACAGAAAGCAATCGTTTACGAAGGGCGAAGTCAAACACCACAGAATGGATTATATTGACAATGCAATTGTCAGCACCTGAAGTGGAGATGAAGCCGAGCAACGGTTGATTATTACATCTTTATCAAGCAATGTCCACACTTATACTAGACTAAGTCCATACTGAGTAAATAGTTCCAACCAGTGCTATCAATCCTTCTTAAATAGCATGCACTGCGTAATAATATTGGCTTTGTCGTAGTTGCAGTGGTGATTCTGGCACTGTGGGTTACTGCTTTAATACCATTCCAAGCTCAGGAAAACAACGATAAAACACCCCGTGTTTTTAAAGTCAGCATGCTAGTGGAATGATCAGCTTGATAGACAATTGAAATCAAAGCGCACGTCGTGCATGATGTCGTACCTACACATAATTTAACTTTTTTCGGGCATGCACCTGGTCAGTTTTCTAGGAGAGCCAACACTTTCATTGATGCTTTCTCGATACATATGGTTTGTTGAACTGGGAGACTTGATGCGTTGTTTGTTGGTTGACACAGATGAAGGTGAATGGTATCTGGATGTATGTAGATGTAAATGGTAGGTAGAGAGGGCTGAGGAGTATGGGTGGGCACGCAGAAAGATTTCAGGTGCGTTACCAAGTGCATTACATTCATGTATAGTGATAGATGGATATCTTATCTAAAATATTGAAACAGGAAGATAACTTGTGCATTATATTTTTTTTAAAAAAAACAACCACCTAACAAAACCAACCAAACAAAGACACCCCCCTCCCCCTAAAAAAATAACCAACCAAACAACCCCCCCCAAAACACACACACACACACACACACACACACACACACACATCAAACCCCCCCCCAAAGCAAAGAAACAAACAAAAAACGTGCATTTCCGGCATAGCTTTAATGTTGTTATTCTCAGTTTCAGCATAATCAGGGTATATGCATAATCCCTGAAATGTGTAATGTCTGATTCACTCAGAGAATATACACACCTAAATGTTCAGGAATTATACATATTCCCTGATTTTAGGAGAGGCTTTTTAGACATTCTCTGAAACCGCTTAAAAGTTTAAATGCTTAACTCATCATTTTAGCACCACCTGCTTTTGATGGAATTATTGAAAAAAATATTTACAAGAAGCGTTTTGGAAATAAAAGATTTATTTCTCATATATGCGGTATAACATGAAATGAAACAGAAACATTTTCAAAGGAGAAGTGTTAAGACATATTCTCTGAAACTACTTCAAAGTTTAGATTTGTTTTTTGTTTCCCTCAGGCACACTTATCAGAGGGGAATATGAAGTCCGCAGTCTAGACTACCAGTTGTGTGACTTGCATTTCTGTTGGCCGAGTGGGTTAGGTGGCTGGTGGCCAGGGACTGAATCTGGGGATGTGGTTTCGAATCCCGGATGCGCCTCAACCCAACAAATGTAATAGAATCTGTACTTAAACGAGTGAGTGAGTTTAGTTTTACGCCGCACTCAGCAATATTACAACTATATGGCGGCGGTCTGTAAATAATCAAGTCTGGACCAGACAATCCAGTGATCAACAACATGAGCATCGATCTGCGCAATTGGGAACCGATGACATGCGTCAACCAAGTCAGCGAGCCTGACCACCTGATCCCGTTAGTCGCCTCTTACGACAAGCTGAGTCGCCTTTTATGGCAAGCATGGGTTGCTGAAGGCCTATTCTACCCCGGGACCTTCACGGGTCCTGTACATAAATAACAAAGGTTCAAAATATACTACATGTCACATGATGAAAAAAAAGCTATAACTTACTGTAAGTGTATGAGTGTATGAGTTGGACTTTCCACCACTTTTACTGGCAAACCAATCGACGTCACGTTAGAGGAAAGTTACAGTAATGCTATTCGTAGAGGAGACTGCGAAACCAGGGGTCAGAAGTATGGTTCTAAGAAACCTAGGGATGTAACACAGAAACACGGGACTAATACACCACAAGACCGTTGCGCTTGTGATCACGTTCAGACATGACAGAAGAGTAGTACAACGTCAAACAGTATGGAGACACAGAGACGCATGGGGAATGTCGTAATCCACAGGATGATTGAATAAAACTGTTTCGGTGGCTTAGATGACTGCAAAATAGCTAAATCGTGTTATACACTTCATATACTAGCAATGGGCAGTGCAAGCTGAACTCCCCTTTGAGCGTTATCTGGCTCCACAATTAATTGGGGTTGCAATGGGTCAGCAACCTTTCCATCCCAGACAGTCGTCTTTGCGGGAATATACAATTCAAGAACATAAGTAATTATTGCTGGACTGATGATAGTCTTTGGGGTGAAGGGGTTTGTTTTCTTGATAATGACATATCAGTCCCTTGCTCTTGTTTGAGCAACACACAGTTGCATTATTCGTCTTATCCCAAACACATTACCATTACTTTATATTTCATAATCAATGGTTGTCACTCGAAGTATTCATTGTTCTATTTATTCATATTCTAGGGCACTTTCATGTTTTGCAAAGTATTTCATACAGTTTGGCCATGTAAAGTAGAATGGTAGACAGAACGGGGAACATGGTTTAAGAGTGAGGGTAATCATATATAGTTACACATGCATGTACATGCATGGAGCGGTTAGTAAACCTGTCATCCCCAAAAGAGAAATGTCTCTCAAACATAACATACTGATGATATATGGGACTAGTTAGCGACAGCATAGACATTTATGGATGACATTTGGTGGTATCCCATCAAGAGCACCACTCGAGGCGTAATATTCGGCATGTCTGAATTATACACGCAACCACAGGGCATCGATAGATGATCATGATTCATAAAAAGGTTTGAGGAATCTATTCATGGGGATTTTGATTTTGATAATAAGGATAGTGTTAAATCAGTAATGATGATTGTGCCAACTTGAAATTCAGCGAAAGTGCGCTGCTGTGCGTGCCATTCATTCACTGCGGGCACTTGTCCAACAAAGAGTCTGTTGAGCCTCATATAATGGGATTTCAATATAACCACGAGGATATACTTAGCCTGGTGTTCAGTTGTGTTTAATAATAAATGATGTTTACGTGCTCAGTTATGAAAGACTTAATGCAAAAGATTATTATGATTGTGAAACAATGATCGCATAGAAGTCACACATAAGCATACGCATGGAGAAGCGTATCAAATAGGGGATCTGTCACTATGGTGCAAACTCAAAAGGTAATTCTCACCTTTAACCTGTCATGTAAGTGATTGAAGTGTTGTTTGCATGGGGCACACTGAGAGACGAAGGATGCCATTCTTTATTTTGTATGTTTCAAAGAACAGAATTAGTTTGAAAGGATCAATCAGGACGGCTGTTAGTGTGCATTGTGTGGAACATGGAATGAGTTGCTTTGAACACGTTTCAACTCTGACACTTTGAAGTATGGTTATTCATTTTCCTCGTATTCTATTTACATAGCATGCTGTACATAAGGTCAGGTATGCAAGTTATAATTGTAACACAATGCTATGCATTTTAAGACTAATATAAGCTCTTAGAATTTGTAGGGAGTAAGCATTTTGTGTTTATCCAACCATTCACGCAATTGGTATCTGTGAATTATTTATTGCGGTATGAAGCCACTTAAAACAGGTACTTTGGTATTGATCTTTGAAATAAACAGTATACTCGTCTACGCCATGGGTGTCGCGATATGATCTTGCTAGCTTGCATGTGAGGTACCATATTAGACTGCGTTCTGTTATGTTTTTGAATCAATTAGAAATGTCTTGAGATGCAAATAAAACCTCACCTGAAAAGTGGAAAGTGGCACATGTTGAGATAATACACCCAAACTGGATTCCTAAAGGGTTTAAACACAACGATCCCAAATATTGGGTATTGTGTGTATTACGTTTGTAATAACAATAATATATGAAGGCACTGACTAATCTGAAAACTTCTAAAACGATATTTCTGGAAAAGAAATATTATAGAAACCGTTCGTCAGTGGTGAATAATATACATGCTATGAGAGACCACATCGAGTCGTTATTTAAGTTGTCCATGACACTACTTGATCAAGTCATAGGAACAGTTTCGAACAGATGCCTGGTACAGTCATAGCGATTAACTTTTTTTCAACGCTGCGCAGAAAAAAAGTATAAAACTCCCAAACATTTAAATGTTTTTTTCAGAAACAAATAATATCTGAAGGTAAACACAATACATGGTGTCGGTATGTTGTTCAAGTACAAACGTTTCTTTGCATGTGACCGAACGTGTAACTTTAAGAAACACGCAATTGAATAATTGTTTACATCAAATACGATTTTGCTACAAGATGCAAGAATAAATCTGTCACTCAAACTTTATTTTATTTGGGGATTGCAAAAAGGGAGAGCAACTACGATCCATAACGACCGATCAAGATAATACATGACGGGAATGTTGGTGCTCCGTATTACACCGGGTAGTTTTGATGTGGTTTCATAAATGTCTGTCCATTTATAAAAATCGAAATAAATAAATCCGTTTTCTTTACAGCAGTTCTCATTTACACATGCGCAATTGTAAATTATAATCAACAGAACGCCATATTGCTTACTCACTCGTTGTGGATATGCGGTAACCATGTTTCACAGATCACTATATGAATTTTAAGTCTACCAAATTGACATGTTTAACATGGTAATCTTTAGGTCAGCCTCGCTTTCTCCGCATACTGTCGTAGTACCTCCTACAGAATTTGAGCACACAGATACTGATTGTATCTACAGGTACTCATCACCAACTCTGAGGAAGGTTCTTGTGTGGTTATCAGAGATGAGGTACACTATTAAATGTTAGCAACACCTATGTTTAACGGTCACGAAGGGTTAAAAATGTAATAGTCACATAAATAAATACGTAAAACTAGCTCCTATAGCTTATTGAAAAGAAACATTGGTTATCAATGAATAAACGTGCTAACAACAATTTCTTATTAATCTAACATTACCACGATCCAACCGTGAGTAGGTTTAAGTCCACGCAGCTCTCGGCAGCTATATGATGGCGGTCTGTAATCTGAGAGTGGACCAGACAATCCACTGATCAACAGCATGGCCATCGATCAGCGCAACTGGGAACAGATGACATGTGTCAAACATGACAGCAGCGTGACCAACCGATCCCGTTAGTCGCCTTTTATGGCAGGCTTGGGTTGGTGTCAATCTAACAGAATCATTTTCGGTATAAGGGAACTATTAAGGAGATATAAACTTGCACGAAAACAACAAACCATTCATGATCCAGGTCGAAAGTCCATAATGGTGTTATCAGGAATCAAGTCACTGATCACTAAGACGATTGCTTTCCACGAATATTGATCAGGGTTTACCAACACATTTCTTTTTGTTTCATTGGTGTACGTAAACTTTCAAGCGGTCTATTCAGAGATTCAAACATTTAAATTTTCATTTTGAAAGGTACAGTTACATTGAAGAAAACCAGAACAACATTTATAAACCCTACGTATACTGTTGGATCATCTATTTTTAATATAGATTCAGAAAACATGACGTCACTCATTTTCTACACTGTGGCATCTCAATAGAAATACCTCATTCTATTAATACGCATAGTGCACATCCTCTCATTTCCTTTGGTAACCCAAATGACTAAATTAACGTCGCCAATAAGAAGATGAAATGATTTCCATCGGATATATTCCCATTTCAAATAAATTAGGATTATAAATCTCGCCGTCCTTAAGCCTCATCTACTTGATTGAATGGAATTATGCTCCTGACTTGTCTATACATAGAATAACCTACCGGCAGTATGTCAGTTTGGTCAACACGTAAGGTCCTTTGAGACAAAAGTGATAAGAGATAATAATCCTGGGGATGTTAGTGAATTGATCTGTGCATTCAGTGATTAGATTCAACTGGAAAAGTATATTTTGTGTAATGCATCATCGCATGGTGAGGTAATTCCCTCCATGCTGAAATATGGTTTTATGATGTCGCTGGCTATAATTACATAAATATTACCCACGGCATGCAGTAAAATGTCAGAAATAGAAAATGGTTTGGATGGTATATAATTCTTGGCATTAACAGCTGCCCACAGAATTGGTTTTCTGTCATTGGAAACTATCGGGTGCGTTTCTTGCATCATGGAATGTATTTGAAAGTATTTTCAAATGAAATTTGTTGATAAATAATATGGTAATATGATCTTCAGATGCAGGTCACAGACTGTTCTTTAAGAAAATCGATTCTTAGACAAGACCACAATGAACCTAATTGTTAATGTAACACGCATGTCTTTATCTCCGTTCATTAACCTCTTTAACAACAAAGAATATTTAAAAACACAGTATCCAAAACCATTTGAAGAAAGTGCAGTGGAGTCCTAATACTGAATCTCCATACGTTACAGTAACATGTGTCAAATGGCCAAATGAACTACTTCATCGGTGATACATATCACCAAGGGCCACTTGCTATTGACAACAATCTCTCCCTTATCACAAGTAAGTGGCTGTATCCCCTAATCCACCACACACAGGCTATTTGCTTCAAGTGATGACTGCAGTAGGAGATCAGATTAGAAGAGGCCAACGTGTCGGCAGACAGTAGATGAATTGGTCTGATCTGGCAAGCGTGCCTCATGCTTCCGGGAGTTTTGGTAGCCATCATTTTCTTAAAGTGGCATAATGATAAATGGTTGTTCTGTGCTGGAAAACCTATAGGTTTGTTTGTACTAAAGGAAACTGCTTCTCCTGAGGAAGATCGACGAACTCATGCCTGACTGCATTATGGGTTGTTTAACAACGTCTTCTTGGGTGTATATACGGGCATATGTTTAGCCACTAACTCAATGTCATCAAACCTGAACGATGAAAATAATTTTCATCTTGGAAAGGTATAAGCGTGCAGGACAACAGGTCAAACTTAGTTCCTGTGCATAGCTGCAACATTGCTGATTCATCTTAAAGCCGCATTTACTCACTTACGTGAACGTTTGAGCATTATTCTTCCTTACCTACTTTCACTTTCACGTCCAGCTATGTCTTGAAAGGAAGGACACCAAACCACATTATAATACCCCACCATAACAGAGGAGTTTAAGAATGTTCAGACTAATATACTTTCATGTTTTATGTTCTTAAATATAGATAATAATCTTGAGAGTTTAAAAGTGATGATCTGCCATTCTGCCACTTTTAATTTTACTGATAAATCTAGCACTTATCTACAACTGCAAGAATGAAATGTAAGTGATGGGTAAACGAATCAACGTATAATAGCAGTCTTGCAGTCAATAAACCTATGCTATTTATGCAATATTGTGTCTCTCTGGCCAAGCATCCCATAGATTGCGCGACTTGCCAAAGCCAATGAATGTCACAAACAATAAGAAATAGGTAAGAATATTGTAAAATCACTTCACGGCGTAAGTAACCTTAAAGTGAAATGGCATGCCATATCGTCAAGTACATGTAGTAACCTTCCTATGTAATATCATATGTAAATCAGTTCTGTCACATTTGAGGAACTGGAGGGCGTGAAACTGTAAAAGTGTTGACATGCAGCAGATTCAATTCCATGAAGTCAATCCACTCTTTAGGTGCGATTGTATTTGGAACGATTTATAGCACAAAGCTATCTATCAATATTGAAGGACCTTGTATTTATAGATAAATACATAAATTAGCTCTTTGTCTTGATAGATACTCCTAAATTAGCTGTCCTTTTTAGTTTCATTTCTTCGACATATCAGGACTATAGACTACATGTTTAAAGCAAACATGCAACCGAGGCTCTGCCGTTTGAAAACATGCCTTGAAAATGCATTCTTGAGAGTGGCACTTGTTCTATTTCAAGTCTTTGCGTTGTCTCCTAATGCATCTCATCTCTCAAATGATACGTCTTGAGTGCACAGGGGGATGATTTAAAAATACTTAATCCCTAAATGGTTCAAATATCCGCCAATTGGAAAGCTGGACAATACTCCCGAAAGAGGAATCCGTTAACAGGATTTACCATGGCATGTTGCCACAAACAGAAAGCAATCGTTTACGAAGTGCGAAGTCAAACCTCCAGAGTAGTGAGCATATTGACAATACGATTGTTAGCACCTCAAGGAGAGATGAAGCCGAGCAACGGTTGATTATTGCATCTTTATCAAGCAATGTCCACACTTATACTAGACTAAGTCCATACTGAGTAAATAGTTCTAACCAGTGCTAATAACCCCTCTTAAATAACATGGGCTGCATGATAATATTGACTTTCCCGTAGTTGCAGTGGTTATTCTAGCACAGTGAGTTACTGCTTTAATACTGATTCCAAGCTGAGGAAATCAACGATAAACCACCTCGTGTAAATAGATTAAGAGTCTGCATGACTATATCAGTTCGATAGTGAAAGTCGTGCGTGCCGTATGTACACAACTGCAGCTTCAGTTTTTCTGTGACACACCTGGTCAGGTAACTAGTTACACTAGATAACTAGATACATTTTCACTGTTGCTTGCCGATAGGCATTCTTGGTTGAACTGGGATACCTGAATCGTGTTTTTGTGGGTTGGCACAGAGGAAGGTGAATGGTATCTCACAGGACATTACATCGATGTAGTAGTTTGAGAGAGCTGAAGAATCTTTCATGGATGGGCACCAAGAAAAAATACGTGTGCATTACCAAGTGCATTGTATCCATACGTAGTTAAAATGGACTGAGTAATACATGGCAAATGAATATCCAATTTGGATCTAAAACAGTGAAACAATTTCATAACGAGAATATTATCTCGATTGCATTTATTTTCGGACCTCACCACAGATCTCCTCTTCTTAATCATGTATTTTATATGAATAACATCGAGCTCCTTGCCCAAGGAGATACCCATGGTCGAAACAAAGTCAAAGCCACCTATACTTGAGTTGTGCCTGTTCTTTCCGATTCCTTTGGAGCAGTGGACTGGACAAAACAGGACATTCAGAGTATTGACCGTGTGACCAGAAGGATCGTGTCTGATAACGGAGCGCACCACCCTGGTACCTCTCTCTATATATGCCAGTGCCAATCAATTCTGGAGGCCTGGAACTGATTAATGTGGAGAGTCGTCATGATAGATTTTCATTGTGTACTTTTGCACATATTTATTTATTGGATGATCCCCTGGTGATGCATGTCAAGACTCGTGACGAAAGCATGGAATTCCACCAGTATTTCAGGCGTACCAAGGATATTGGGCAGTATAAATTTGAAGTTAATATTGTTGATGGCAGTGTATTGCTGGACGCTACAGCGATGGGAGTAAACCGGGTGAAGTCTTTCACCAAATGTGCGGTGACTTGTGGAGAAGCTTTCTGAGAAACCATTGTATTGCTTGTACACGCATTGTGTGTAACGAATGGTATGCCAACCGACCCCTTCGACTGTATGAAGTCAGCTGGTCCTAAATGTGAAACTTAAGGCTTCCTTTTTGCTGCTCAGTCCAGTCACTTACCACTCGCATTCGCCGGAATGTGATTCTAAAAGAAAATATGAACATAAAATGTCAAATGTGCAAAGAATTTACAGACTGCCCAACACCTTGTCAGTAGATGCTCTTCCTAGGGACAAACAGCATATCTTAAAAGACTGCATTTACTACCATCTTCGACATATGTTTGAGGTTTGTACTACGAGATCCATCAATGGGTACGACCCTGAACATGCCCAGGACGTCATGGAATATAAATTAAATCCAATTTAACATCACTGAAATAAGCCAATCTTGATAAAGCCAATAAATTTATTTACATCATTGAATTTTCTACATCTTTTGACAACACCGTGACTGGCACCATTGCAGAGAAGCATGCGGACCTTGCCTTTGAAATTTCTCACTTGCATCCCAAGTACACTGTCGTCGGACTCTCCATTGTTCTCGGTGCCCTTGGTTCGGTGCCTCCAGATCTCTTGGCGCAGAAAGCGTTCTCCACCACCAGCACAGTCCTCCTGACACTCGTGGTAATGCAGAAGGCTGCAGCGTTGGGCAGTCACATTCTCTCCGGGAAGTTCTTGGTGGGTTCGACTAGGCAGCGATCCTGGGGGAAATCACATTTGCTGTTTGGGCTACGTGTAGAGGGGTAGAAGTGGAAGTACTGTCCAGCCTGACTGCCAGGATCCCCAACATATTATCCTAGTATCGATATGGAATATTTATCGCAATTTGAAAAGCTCCAAAGATACCAAGGACACTTGTTGAAATGTCTTTGCCCTGCTGTCTCTCGTGAAAGAGTATGCCACTTTTAGCAATATTCAGGTAATATTACAGCGGAGGACACCACAAATTGTACCCATGTTGAGAATCGAACCCCGTGTTTTTTGGCGTGAGAGCCAACTGCAATTGTTGACTTAATAAAAGCTATTCGGACTGTGGTACAAGTCGAAATAGTCAATTGCATCAGATATATCATTTCTCACTGAAAAAAAGCCTGGAACCGCTGGAATATTGCTCAGCGAACAGTTGAATCCTGGAAAGATTAAGCTATTTGATGCTTGCCCTACGGTCACGTGGATGCTTTTTCATAAGTCTTATTCACAAATCTAAATAATAAATAGATGAATTGGTTACACTTGTTTTATATGTATAGCTCAGGTAGATAAATCGGAAGAATTGATTATATGACCGCCATGGACAGATATCACAAAATCGATATACCTGAAGCGTCAGTTAACATTCTTGGCCGAATTCGCTGATTTTGAGTATGCCAAAACACTTCACCCTGCATATAGAAATATTTTAGAAAGAGGGATAACGTACTTGCTGTCCATATCTTCTTCTTGACCAAGATACCTCGCTCCGTAATGACACATATACTTTGCTTTGAGGAAAGTCTGTATTTGACAAATGCCTTCTAGCGATCTGTTAACTTTAAAAGACATTCGCATTCATTTAGACCGAAATGAAAATATATGTATGGTAACACCATTTCATGAAAAATGGCTAAAGAAATGACAGCTTTGTTGGTATGCGAATATGCGAATATGGAGTACAAAAGCTTCAAATATTTACAATGTACCCGTAGCTATATCACATAGAGCAACAGTAATCGGCCCTGAAAGAGGAAATTGGTGGTTTCAAAGTTTCAAAATACGTATTTCATCTACTACTGAAGGACAAAACGCCATTTTTAGAAGGAAACATGTAGGAAATGGTGCTTTATTTATTTTCAAGACAAGTAAATCAACAACGCTGAGAACCTTTCCCGATTGCACTAAACGTTTGCTTTGGCCTCAGGATATTCAGTATGGCCACTTCAAAAGCGTCGGAACTGTGATTTCTTATATCATTTCAACATTCATCAAGACATGAAAGATATACATTCAGCTGCGATTGAAATGGATCATATACAGAACATGTTTTATTGAGCTGATCATTCGAAATATTTCTTGGTAATTTCGAAATGATCGCATTACACAGGCCAAGGGGAGAAAATTGATGAAATACTTAAGGAAAGGAAACGGTGGAAAAACTGTTTGAAAGAAAACGCACTGTAACCCTAATGAAAATTGAATCTCATAATTCAAATATGTCCTTGGATTTGCGTTCTTCTATGCCATGAATTCATTTTAAAAATGAGTATCGTGGCTATAAATATGATCCTCGATGCGATTTCAGAAGAAACGAAAAGAATTTATTGTGGAAATGATCATGGTTTATGTGCGTCGCGCTTTGATTAATTTCAGGGAGAAATCGAGTCATAAATGTTCAACACAGTTATTGACGTTTATTATTGAAGCTAACGGGTAGCAACTGTGTGCCGTACATTATAGGGATAACCGAAAAACGAAACGAAATTTGAAAACATTCTTTGAATTTTATTTTCATTTTGATTCCATTTATCAATGTATCAAAATAATTATGTGTTAAATAAATATAAAACTAAACTCATTCACACACTCTTGCTAGACTTGAGTCATTCGCTTTAGTATGGTCCCTAGTATAGTGATGTACCTTCCGTTGTTAGCGAGCTATAGCCTGTTTTTATAGTGTATCGTCCTCCACAGTTAGAGCATTTTAGATTTCAGCACTAGTTTTAAATACATATCTATGATAGTCTAGTTAGTTTTACTCTCCTTTGTCGACAAATATTCTAAATTGATGACCTTGTTTTCATAGCTATATGGCTATAATATTGCCGATGAGATGTAAAATTGTAACTCACTCTGGTCGGGTTGATGTAACACTGGCAACATGATTGATGGGATTCCATCTATTGCGTGTCTCAAACGCCACAAAGCATGATGCATGTGCTGCAGGTTACAAAGGTGGAGCATATATATTTGCACCCATAGGCCTGGTGTCATGAAAACACTTTCAATTATCATTCACTCTAAAACGCATACTCTGTCTTAAACCAGTCTGTGGGACCCCTTCATATCATGTCAGTACAAATAACATCTGACTAGCAATGAAGCATTATAAACCTAGTAACCTCAGATTTAAGACAAAGCTGAAAAAGGAAACCTAAATACAGCATGACATCCTAAGCGAAAGGTCATCCTCTGCTTCTGTCAGCTGTGACGACGGTGGTAATCTATATCAGATTGGATCTGCTTGATCTCCCTCTGTCCCCATGGCCAGGTCCGGAGATTCCCTCAAATCCCATGCTTCCACCTCACCCATTCCAATATTGGTTCGGTGTTTCAAACAGATGGTGATGCGGCACCAAGGTATAGACTGCACCTGATATTCTTCTATTACTTTGTTGGTGCAGTATCGACTTTTGAGTTTAAAACCGTCAGTGTCACAGTGGATGTGTGCAGTCGCCCACTTGGTTGAACGAAATTGAAAATATCAACCTTGTTGAAGCCACCTATACTTGAGTTGTGCCTGTTCTTTCCGATTCCTTTGGAGCAGTGGACTGGACAAAACAGGACATTCAGAGTATTGACCGCGTGACCAGAAGGATCGTGTCTGATAACGGAGCGCACCACCCTGGTACCTCTCTCTATATATGCCAGTGCCAATCAATTCTGGAGGCCTGGAATTGATTAATGTGGAGAGTCGTCATGATAGATTTTCATTGTGTACTTTTGCACATATTTATTTATTGGATGATCCCCTGGTGATGCATGTCAAGACTCGTGACGAGAGCATGGAATTCCACCAGTATTTCAGGCGTACCAAGGATATTGGGCAGTATAAATTTGAAGTTAATATTGTTGATGGCAGTGTATTGCTGGACGGTACAGCGATGGGAGTAAACCGGGTGAAGTCTTTCACCAAATGTGCGGTGACTTGTGGAGAAGCTTTCTGAGAAGCCATTGTATTGCTTGTACACGCATTGTGTGTAACGAATGGTATGCCAACCGACCCCTTCGACTGTATGAAGTCAGCTGGTCCTAAATGTGAAACTTAAGGCTTCCTTTTTGCTGCTCAGTCCAGTCACTTACCACTCGCATTCGCCGGAATGTGATTCTAAAAGAAAATATGAACATAAAATGTCAAATGTGCAAAGAATTTACAGACTGCCCAACACCTTGTCAGTAGATGCTCTTCCTAGGGAACAGTGGATGTGTGCAGTCGCCCACTTGGTTGAACGAAATTGAAAATATCAACCTTGTTCTTTTCCAAATAATTTGTATTTATGTGAAACGGTAATGAGAACATGACAAACAAATTCATCACTGGTGTTTGTGAATATGGAAAGTAAACATAAACAAAGAGTTTACGGTTCATGTTTCCCAAATTCAAAATAACGTTGATGATTCCTTTATATCTACAATATAAAATCCATATATATATGGCCAGCAATAAACAATCCAGGGGCAGTCTGGACTTGAGTTGGACTGATTTTTAATCAACCATTTTGCCGGGTACCTCTACCAATGACAACATGATGGAGTCGATTACACAATCACAATCCACTTGGTTTATTCTTTCCAATTATTGCTTGCAGTCATTGCAAACAGCGCAAGGCTAAACCCTTGCCATATAGGTCCAATAACGAAACGGCAATTAAACGGACAGTGGTTACATTTTGACGCAAATTAGGCATACACCTTGATTGGAAGATAAATCAAAATGGACACAGTTGCAGCTGCTGTTTGTTTTACTCCGACCGCCGCTTGCGTGATGTGTTACACGATAGTCACATAGACATGCATGAGACAAACAGGAATATCGGAGTTAACTCTAGAACCGAATTCAGTTTGTGCTGACTCAAAGTAGTGACTTGCTTTCACTGGATTGGTTTACATTATGTTTTCCTGTAACTAGATTTTTAAATTAACTTTTAGATACATACAGGATATTGAAAACATGCATATTTGCGTTACGTTCAACCCTCAAGTGAGCCTGAATATTTTCTACGTCCACTGATGCCATTTCATCGTCACTTGTATCTTTTGATATATTGCAGACATGCATTACACTCGACAAGTAGTTGTGTGGAGCTCTGGCAATAATGACCCATATTTCACCGCCTTCAGGTCAGCGCACTGCTACTGAAAAAAATCACGTGCCATACGTGCGACACATGTTGTTTTATCTCTAATGGCTGGTCGACATGCATACACCAACGTTAACAACCTAGTTTGATGTACGACATTATTTTGGCAGCAATATCCTTGACTGGGCAGATGGACAAGGTGAACAAGTTTTGCTATTCCAGGAATGGTAGCACGGCATTTCTACAACATTCCTCAGCCACTTGAGAGAAGATTTACGACATGAATAAAATCTAATATGCCGTCTGTTATCAGAGTTGATATGACCTAATGGCGAAAGGGCCCCGAAGAACAACTTTTGGGTCATAGATTAGCCCTTTAGGTTACTGCTTGTGTTCCTTTTCAAGCCTTATTTTGGAATATGTTGGAACCTATTAACCTGAGCAGTATTTTGATTCAAAGAAACGCAATTCCTTATAACCATGTCATTGTTATCTGAAAGACCACTTTGCTATTTTTGACGGCTTTTGAGTAGCCCTAAACCTTTTCAGAAAGTAAACATTTACTGACCTACTCACTGACGAAAGCATCAAAGAAGGCAAATGTAAAGATGTAATCCCACGTGTCAAGGCCCGCCAAGATAACCAAAACATGTCGAAAACGTAATCCTACACGGACCATGTTCAACTAAACTAGCGTCTACAAGAAACGCCATCAAATATGTGGCTGTTCTTAAACAAAACTTAAGCAACATATGGTAACATTAAACGTTTTATTGTAAAAAGCAATCATTCAGAAACATTATTTAATAGATAACAAGAAGAAAAACGACGCAACGAAAACACTGGGGTACATTATCCAGTATTCGATCACTAATCCAGAATTGATTGGGACTTTTCACAACCTTCTGGGCTGCACATATTGTTCAGTACCGAGTGTGGCAAGCAATGATGCAGGCTCGAACCCGGCATCGAGTAGGTGAGTCTTCTGACGTCTTGATTAGGGATTCGACGCATTTCCTTTTGCAGGGCAGCTGCCAAAGCGTTCCTCGTCAATGGCTAATTTAGGAGTTTCCGAATATGACGTCCCAGTTATTCACAAAGGTGCTCAAATGGGGACAGATCTTGAAGAGCTGGAACTTGCGTTCGTCAATAGTTTACTATTCGCCAGTTTCGCTGCTGCCAGTGTCGCGGAGTCCTGGTTCATCTCAATCCGGGATGTCGGCGTTACCACGTCAACGTCGTGCCCTTGAAAGGTCGATTGTCACGGAGAGTCGTCTAGCCATAGTCTGTCTGCTGGCTGGATGGCCAGTGCTGTTGGCTTTTGGTGACGCCACAGTGACGTATCGGTTCCTCAAGTGAAACGGCCGTAAATACCAGTTTTTTGGGTCGTGATATTTAGTAATCCACTCTTGTGCATGTCTGTGGTACAGCTAGGGAGTCGTAGACGTGTGACAAGTCCTCCGATTTGCAACATCGCATCCTACCCACACACTCTTGAGTCTGTTCCATCTGTAACATACCGATTGCTTTCTCCCTCTGCTCTGGTGTTAAACTAAGCATGTTCCTGGTTGTCAACCGATTAAAATGATGTAAGAGAATAAACCTGGTCAGCTTTTATACCATAAATTGATACGGGTAACGTTGTGCACAGGGTCTGTTTTATTCGTGTAAATGCAGTTTTTTCTTTTTTTTCACAAAATACGAAATGCAAATGCAAGAGTGCTCTGGGAATAGACATATTGTGTTAGAGAGATGTATTTTTCGCTATTTTCAAACAGACTGACAATTATTTTGACAATTTACAGTCGTTTCTATTTTGGTGGCGTTTCTTTTGGCCAAAAGTTCAAGATCAATATGAGCTGGTTTTTCGACTTCAAAGGTTAGGCATTCAATTTTACGTCTGCAATGATGCCAAACCGGCTTGTTAATGTGTTTCACCTACAAAACAGCGGTAAATACCAGGTATAAATAGGAATATGGAGCACAAACGATCACGATGCTTATCAGTGAACCACGTTCTTCACATGTACAATTTTGGCTGGGCGTCTTACCATCACAACTGACGAAGATAGATATGTCTTACCCCACTTCGTGTGTCCCCTTTCTCGCGGCGACGCTGCGTTTATTTAATTATCAACGCGTGCCAATCGGACGTGAACTCTACTCACCTATGGATATAAAGATGTCGCTGTAACAGTAACTGTGCTTTTCAAACTAATGTAGTGGTGCCTCGTGTGGAATTAGCTAAGTTTCATCTTAAATCCTCCCATTAAGTCTTGTACACGGATCGTAAGTGGTTAGTGTTGGGATGTAACGTGTCTAGTTAGTGAGTGTACGGATAAATAATGCGTCAACTCCGTGTTGGAGGAAAACTTCGATGGAGACAGATTCAAGATAACATACGAATCGTAGCTCTTCGAATATACTAAAGGATGGGAGTTATGATCATCTCACCACTGTTGTGGCACTGTGAAGTAATCATAACGCTTCAAATTTCGTATGTCTGGAATAAAGAATGTCAGATGCGTCCATCTTACATTCCGACCTCTTTGTAATTGTTCGTAATGCTTCGAATGTTATATGCTAAAGTGCAGGAGATCATTTTAGCACCACGACGTGTGTATTTTTAGTGTTTTTTCCAGATTCGGACCGATGACAATCCGATCCTCGACTGCATAGCGAAACTACTTTGCACAGCAACGTGCAACGCTTCAGACGTCTGGGCCGCATCGTATTTTAAACTGATTGTATATTAACAAACTCTTTAAGGATATGGATGGACGAGTCTTGAATGATATATATAGTGGTTTTACATTGTATATAAGTACTTTTGTCTCGAGTGCTATTATTACACACGTGGACGCCATTATTCAGCTTCACACATTATAAACTGCGAGAATGTTCCTCCATTATTGCATTAAGAAACAAAATTACATGCTTTTGACACAACAACTTGCTCTTTCTTCCTGTTTCCCATTTTACTGATGTAAAATCATGTCAGTTCTATGGACTTCAAGTATGTTGTTACTCACCATAAATGTTGATATTTTGAGTGAGTGAATTAATATTCAACGTCACATCGGCAATATCGCTGCCATATCCTGACGAAAACAATTTATGTGAGAAAAATGGAAACATTTTGAAGAATAAAACCTGTCACGATGGACAGTGAAAATGCTGGGGTAGCAAATAATTGGATATGAAACTAGCATGGAAGAGTAAACAATTCTAGTAATTAAAGCAGACAATACAGTATAATACACGCGCTATAGATCGCCAACAACTGAAGGTAGGTCACCATACTAGGGACCATGGGGCTTTGCTACTGCATGGACCCTAGTTGGATTTACACCATCCCTTTAGCCGCTGGCGAGTGTATATTTTGATATTCAGAACTCAACAATAGCTATACTGTCCTTTACAATATATTGATTTGTTCTGATCTGCCGATTCCGGAAATAAATATGACTACAGATTTACACGCTTGTCTAATCATCTTGACTTAAGATGATCGCAGGGTCGGACTCGGTGACTTGGCGGTCATTGTTCATTGGGTTTGTGCGTGCTGCATGACTGGTTTGACAACTTATAGTGTACGTGTATAGTGTGCATGTATGCCTGTGTGCGTGCAGTGCTAGGCAACTTGGTAACCATTTGACGCCCAGTTCAGACACACTGCTGATTTCGTGCCTTCTTGTCGTTGTTTTACCTCACTAAAGTTGAGCGCTAGGGAGGGCAGTAAGAATTACCATATCTGGTAAGGGACGCCCGTTGATTAAAAATATAAGCACACCCTGTAAATAGAAGGGTGCCACAATCCCCGAGTAATGCTGATGATGGAAATGTTGCTTACTTGTCGTGTAGATATGCTTTACTTGCATCGTGATTTTTCACATGTTTATACAATAAACAACAAAGCAGAGGTTATCCCGACCGCCAAAATGTAAAAATAAATAATAAATGTACATGTAAAAAGACAGGTGGCTACCAGTGGAGCCAAGTCTGCATTTACTTGTCAAAACAGACAGCGGGAGCCTGCGTGTGATGATAGATCGCGTGTTGAGGACAATATTCCTCGGTTGTCTCTCACAGCGGTATACCATTCCGTACTGACAGTAACAATGCTAAATAACTTGCATAAGAAGTCCAATCAGCATTTTCGAGTAATTTGGAATGCATTGATATTCGACATTTACGCATCTCGCTTCGCTACATATTCCTTAGCCCCATGCTTCAAGCTGTAATTATCTGTCTGGCGGTCACCACCACAGTAGTCGTATTTCTCAGACAGTAAATCTCGCAGTTAAAACGTACATGCTAGGAAAGCATGTTGAAAGCGCAGAGGCTATCTGTTTTAGATGGGTGAATTTATTTTGACAATAACATACCTTCCACACATATATCAATTTAACTGTTGGATGTAATTGCTTTGGTGATGTCTTTTAGGAAGGAACACATTGCTTAATCATCAGTTTGGACAAACCCAGAGAAACGAAATTCTAAAACGTGTTAGCAACGCTGAGGCTTGTGACTTGAAAGGTGTATCCGAAACTGGAAACTTCCTTGTATCACAAGTTCGTGTTTACTTACGACTACCATATAGATATGATACCAGGTTTTCGTGGAAAGCTGAGGTTATCCTGGGTCACTGGTGTTATCTATCACAAACACATGCAAAGGCAAGGTAAGTATTCAACTGAAAAAGAACACAGAAACATATTGTACACATTGCATTCAAATGTGGATGTGTCTTCATGAAAAAGGGAGGAGTAATGAAGTAAACGTGAATGAAAATGGACGCCTAACAAGCTTCTGTTGAGTGAAGGAAAATCCATTCGCTAATTCCTTCTGAGCACAAACATGTTCTGCTTTACTTAGTTGTATTGTTATCATAACGTAAGTGTTCTGAGATTTGAATATTTCTCTTCTACATCAGGAGCCCAGGAACGTCCAGTTTCCGTTGCTCATTTTCTGACTCGAATATTGCCGCCACCGTCTTCAATTCACACAGTAACCATGGTAACAATCATGTGCTCTGGGCAAGACATATATCAGTATGCTTCTGTTTGTCATCCGACCCCTGAAGATCGGGGTTAGCAGATGCTCATGATGTTAATCTCTTGATTGTCTGGTCCAGACCCGATAATTTACAGACCAGCTTGTAACTTTGCGATGGGGGGAACGAGGGTCATAGTACAGCTTGTTCAGCATTCCGTTACCATGTCACAACTTGTTGGGTCTTTTATTGTGAACAGGTTACCTTTGTCAGTTGATTGTTGTCCGAGCCATGGTCGCCATTTAACATTCTACTCTTTTTAATGTAGTTAACTCGACCTGCCGTTTGTGCCAATTAACTTACCCGTTCGAGCACATGTAGAGGAGCTCAGGCCAAGCTGAACAAGCTGTAAGCGAGTCGGAGAAGTGATGCCTTTTTAAAAAGTGAGTTCTTACAAACCGACATTCCATTAAGTAGTACACATAGTTTGTTATAAGTATGGAAAATAGTATACGTGTACAGGAGGTAAGTGTAAAGGTAAAGATCTGCTAAATGAAGGAATCTTGTGAACATCCCGTTCTGGATAATAAAAAAAAGCAATAACGCCCGAAACAAATCGAAAATCTAATTCCAATATGTTGATAACTTAGTGACATTTGTATTGACGAATTACATTTTTGTGCGGATTGTCATCCCTGTTAATTCTATGTGTTAAATGCCAAGAGAACTGGCCTAATGACAATAATTTGTAAATTGTATATTGATGCAATACAACAATTCCTAACTCACTCAGGCAATTAGCAAATTGCGTTGCTCTTAGAATGCAAGAAAACTCGATTTCTTCACTTAACAGATTGCGTGTTTCAATTAACAAAGTAGGAAAAACAAAGCAGGATGGGTATTCTTGACAGAGGCAAATTAGGGAAAACATTCTCTGACAAATGAAAGAAGTCAACAAATAGATTTTAAATGACTGATCCCGTTTGCCACAAACCAATGCATTGTTCATGCATCCATGTTAGAAATCTTTACTTCGCTCGCTGATTTTTATCCGTATGTCAGAAATGTATTATCAAAAGGTTGAGGTAATCCCAATCTCTTCCATCGATCAAACGACGCTGGGAACTATTCGGACCAAAGAACTTGGTGATTTCCAAAATGGCACGTAAAGGTTATCCTAGTATTCGAGAAACTGGTGAATGGCTACACAAATAAGCAATAAACAATCAACTGTACATACATACAGTAAACAACAGGAAAGGCAAACCATGTGGTCAGATAACTATAGGAGGAGGAGCACCTGATTCACCATTAAGTAACCGGGACAAACATCTAAATACTTAATCTAAATGCGCTAAAACATGCAATGAATTTAAATTCAACAACACATATAAACAAAACTGTAAAGTGTCTTGAAATCGGAATTGCCTTGGTGCTTGAATGCATTGAATTTGGTGTTTATGACCCTGGAATGGGAATCTGTCGGTGTATAAATCCACAGAGACTTGGAACCTTTGGAGAAATCTGTGTTCGTTGTCTTAAAATACACGCCTTCCTTGGTGCTTAAATTCACAAAAGTCTTGGAGACTTTCATGAATTCCAGACAGCTATCCAAACCGCACTTAGAAAACGTGAACTTGGACCGGTCTTGTTGGGCCCATATTGATACAACCATACTTCTAAAAGCTCCAATCCAAACATTCAAGGTTCACCCAAGAACATGTTGGCTTGTTAAGGATACCCCCTCCAAAGAAATTCTGAACGTCAAACCTAACGGTGATGTCCAATTTACAGGTAATTTGGTTTGGCGCAATTCCGATGTTACCCTTCACAACGAAATCACCCAACCAGAATACATAAAATTAGGTTGAAATATTGTTTGATATATCGCATTCAAATATGTGACGGTGTTTAAAACGAGACCTAATCTGTATTGATTTGAAAATAATACATCAAGTCAACTGAGCCAAAAGAAAATCTGATCATATCAGCTACTGTTGAAGGAGTCGGTTCACTATGTCTTGGTCGTTCTGAATATCTGAATAGCCCATTTCTGTGGTTATCTCATTACAACTTAACAAGTTAACTTAACCTACATTTATTTCTCAGCTCTGGTTGATGTACGTAACCCTGACACTATTTCCGAAGTAATGGCATTAGTTTAATGCATGTCGGTTGAGATAAAAAGGATCTTAAAGTGCAATGGTATATGTTCATTTTTGGCGATAAACAATTGTGAAACCCGTATTGCAAAAATCATTGCGTATATATTCCATCAAGCTCGCAATATTATTCCTCTTCTATCTAAACATATTTCTGGTACTTCTATTCCTGATGCAAATGGTCGATATACTAGAGCTCTGGTCATCTATAAAATCTGGTAATGAAACTGGTGATGAAGTGATTTGAACAAGACAACGACTTCACATTGTATGGAGGCCTTGATGACATGGTGTTGATGTAAAGAGACTCCCTGTATCCCAGGCATGATAAGGCTAGCTCGGAAGATTTGCAGACAGAATCATAGACATTGAAAGAGTCCCTCGAATGACAATATCATAGCAACGTTTCCTTTTTTTGAAAACGTTTGGTTATTGATCTTCATTGTTCTTCTTTTATCGAAAGGAGATTATCTGATTGATGAAGCATAGCATGACTCATAATTTTCTGTACAAACTCATTGATTGATATGTCATCTCTGCACTGCTCTGAGTAATAGTAATTTTCGCAGACTGCCCACATGATTAAATAGACAGTCGTAGAGTGGAGCTCCGGTGTTCACAAATGTCATAACCATGTTCAGGTTATTATCGTGTCAGTAAGATCTGTGTAACGATTTCTCTACAACTTGCATAATCCTGAGGGGTTTCGCTAAGACAGGGAGGGATTGATCTGACTACCGATGCTTCTTCATACTTGCATGTACCGACGCCCATTCATTCAAGTCTTCACGCAAGGGCAGGTTCCAGTGCTCACATAAGCTTTCCTAAGCATCAGTTCATCACAGAATGCACTGTCTTGGAAAGGTCAGTTCGGTTCAGTTCAGGTTAGGTTAGGACAGACCTGCCTTAGACCAAGATTTAACTCCACAACAGTGATTTATACTGTGACAATTTTCTCACTTGTCCCGAAGATTCATTTTACTTCGGAAAATGCCCTACCAGGCTACGGACTCGTGACGATTTCGTGGTCAGAATAAAACTAGGAAGCACTGACATGTTTGTCATTCTTCATTGTTTCCTTGCCGTGTATTCTGTCAGTTATGATTAATATATCTGGCCATCTCATCATCTGTTAAGTCAATTCGTTCATCGAGAGTATCACGAAAGTTCCCTTTATGTTAAAGTGTTGGATGTGTTACGCTTTCCTAAGATTGTACGCATGTATGTATGGTATTCTAACTCAAGACCACAAGATTCTTGCTCGTCGTGGAACTAAATACGGAACATATTTTCACATACTTCATACTTGTTAAGTCTTACAAAATATTCTGATTTTGCAATAAAACCTTTATGTTTAGATTCACATTGAATGATACTACTGGTAAACACATATAAGATGATCCACGACCTGACAAATGACCCCAATTTGCATACTTGGGAACGCCACACAGAACGATCCACTTGAAAGAAGAGGAAGACAGGTTGTCTGATAAATATCGAGACGTTCATTTTCCCCGTGCGTTTCACGCATGAATTGTTCCAGTACACTCGATTTGGGAACAGGTACAATCCCAACGAATTGAACCAACACAATATACTGAGCAAATGTCTAGGACCACCGATCCATTTCACGAAGCAAATGACATTTTTTTAACAAAATTGTTGAATGTCTGAAATGCCCCAATTATCTATTTGTCTTCGTCTTAACTAATGGTTAGCGTGGAATATCCGCATCTTATGCCTGAAGTTGCAGTCTTATCATTCGAAGGAATATGCTGTGTTGATTTCATGTCACGGTTAGCATGTATTGCGCGTGCATAATCGTCAAGTTACCTGTAGCAGCCAAGTGTACTCGCCCAATTCGTTGTACCGCCTCTCTTGTCACAAATGCATTTAGTGCGCAGGATCATCTAATATGTGTCTAGCAGTAGGCATTCCGTATACTCAGAGCAAACATTACCGAGAAAATTCCACAAAACTTTATCAGTAAACAACATTTAGGTGCATCTTAAATGTCCTTTAGGAACTGGAACACATCAACCTGTCTTGGTTCAATTTGTTGGAATTGGGTAGGTAGCATCTGACCTTTAACGTAAGCAAGACGTCAGAATACTGACATGTTTTGCTCGTCTGTTGGATAGACTCTGAACCTTATTGATTTTCCTTCCGCCCAGAAACTTTATTTCGCGTTATAACATCTTAGCATGGTAGATTCCTCGCAGGTCTGAATCCCCCATTGCAATGGGACTCATGTAGTGATCCTCTTCCCTTAAATCTACATATTTTCTGAGCCCAAACGAGACTTGAAGAGAAACATCGTAGAAGCAGTGTTTAAACTGAGAGCATTTTGGAAACGCTGACACAAATAACAGTTAACATCCAGGCGACCTTCCGGCATATCAGGAATAAGACGACTGCGATTTTGATTCAAAGGAGATAAAAATCTCGCCGGCTCTAGACGTAATAACGTAGAACAAACGAGAATAACGCCATTGTATTGCACAGAATCACGATGATGAAATTAAAAACCACACTCAGAGGAATCGTCTTTGAATCACCTCTCACTTTTTGCCACAGATACGCATTAATCACATTGCGAACGTCCAGCATTTGTTTTCGTTTGTGACCTACTGAAAGCTATAATTCATTGATACCAGACAAAGGAAAGAAAATCCTAGTTGTGGAATAGCCAAGTCATAGAAGTGAATTTGATAGGATGAAATAGATTCTGGGACTGTTGGGTGTGTATTCCAGAGACGGTTTGATTAAATGATTACTATTGATAGTTATTGACCAGTTTAGTTTCGTCTTAACGTCATAAATATCGTATTTGTTGGAGTAATGTGTAATCGAAAACAACTGAGGAATTATACTTTCATTTTGCACCGATATACTTCAATGGATACTTGGCAGGTCAATTTGTTCCTCGTAATTGTCATGTTTTATGTCATATGATTTGTTCTACACCTGTAGTTAATTTGAATAATGTTTTCTTTGGTGGATACTGACTGATCAATAAATATATGTGGATGTGCCAAAACTAGCAACATACAGTGAGTAAATTTACTGCTGTATATAAATTATATGACATTAAAGATATGAAAACACTGACACATGAAAACAAAACATTCCCGCATTCCAAACAGTTTGAATCTGAGTTATACTTAAATGCCTTCCTGTTAAACGACCTTCCTGCTTCAAAGGTCTTGCTGATGAGATGTTTGATCGGTGTTACAACACTCGAGGCCTTGCTATGCGTTCATGTATGGTATACATGCGTATATGACGCTTGCAAAATCAACGCATCAGTCACGAAATTGATGCCTGGTGCACTTCCCCACATGGATTTGTTCAATATGTTTGATTATCGCCTGACATGTTCTTGACGCAAAAGCGCACCTCTACAAGAAAACCCAGTATAGTAAAAAATATTGTGATTCATTTATGCAATGTTCTAAAGTGATCTCTGTGTTTTACAAATATGTCTTAGGATTATTCTAATACCGGCGTTATCCTACCATTCTCATGGCACACGAGCCCCTTCAGATCCCTGGCTAGTCAGACAACACCCAGATTGACCCAAAGTGCTGACTATGTACGAGTATGGTCCTGTGACCTCATCCACAGAGAACAACGAACACTATATACTCTCTTCACGATACGGTTCTGGAGAAGGTCCAGATATAACCAATGCTCTTGAACACCAACAAAAGGTTGTTCGACTCATCAATCTACCACAAGAACGCCCAGGGTTACTACTAATACCATACAGGTGCTCTAGGACTTGGAATACCCACGATGAACTTTTCGGGATGAGGCACCAGGCAGGTGTCCAGAGACCCCATGTTGATTGTTCCATTAATTCGGCTATTGAAGTTAAGTTCTTAAGCCTTAAACTGACCTACTGGGGTAGGGGCAGTTGTTCTTCAAATGCTGGTATTGTACAGGTCATGTAGGTGTGGTTTAGTGTGGTGTATGATATAATGTATGGTGTGTGCGTTTATGTGTCATTTTGTAATGTAATATACATCACTTTTTCATTTTCTCTATTCAGGGATGGTCATGGAAAACATAGTACGGCGATCCAAAATTACATCCATTAGGCTTTTTATTTTCTGTACATTAATGGACATCCTGTTCCCAAGACTAAAATTGAATAGGTCAGACCACCAGCATCTAGTGGATATTTTGTGAGGACTTTCTACTTGCAACATTCAGTTGCAAAGTAACATCAGTGGAAAGCACTCCACTAACTGCGGTCATTGGATATAAAAGGTAAATTCCGCTGAATCTTTCATGTCCGTACATATAAACATGCATGATGTGCAGAGATGTGCGTCTGTATACAATAGCCGGGGTCACTGAACCTCACCTTCCGTCGCCAACATTGCTGTATAGTGTGTTGGGGACAGGTGTTAACTCCCCAAATCCCAAGAGCCAATTAGGTTTGGCTGTTGGCAGGACAGCATGAGCCGAGTCAGCATGAGATTTCAACAACGTTCATGACTTCAGTCTCGAAATTATGAGCATACAGTGTACGCCTACAGGTTGTAGAACACAAACACTGACAAATTAGCTCGCGAAAACGTTATGTTTGACATTTACTCTTTTTCTTTCGAAAAATGAAATAATATATTACCTCAACGCACACCATGTTGTGCAACTACACATGTTACGATTGCTGTGAATTACCATGGCTTGTGTTATATCCTCTTCAAGTGGAAGTAATAGCTTGCTTGAGAATGGAACACCCTAAACTCTCTCGTTTTGTTTGATTGATGTCTGCAATACATTGAATTAATCTCCAATCAGTATGCTCTATCGATCGCCTTATCCAGGCTGGAACTGTATTACATCAAAATGTAGTCCTAATCCACTAGAGGTGTCTAGTGATGCAATAGAGATACAACAGTTTGTGACTTGTTGATATTTCTATAAGCATGACATCACATGAACTGATGCATTTCTTCTCAAGTGCGAGTGATCATTCAGAACGGAATTTGTAAACTAAGACATTCGGGGCGCTTTGCTACATAGTTCCAGGTCCAGGTCCAGATACATCAGATCAGATTGCTGAATCCAGTCGTGTGTATTACGTGATCGATCACAATCACTGGTATATTTAACGCTTTGGCCAAGACCTCTTGTGAGTGCGCGTGAACTAAAGAAAGGATCATTGTCGAGTAAGTAAGTCATGTGTGAACCCTTAAATATGCATCGCTGTTCGTATTGATAAGTCACCAGATAAAGCTGGATTTTTTATGGCTGCAGCACCTAACAAAACAAAACAGAACAAGGTATATCTACCAGTATACATGGACAGATATTTTACATGCATTATAAACATACTAATGGTTGTTATAATTACATAAGACGATTAGCTCATTTGAACTGCTTCACTTAGTTAACTGACAGGACGCAAACATGACTTTGTCCTACAACAATATCGTTGAATATGTTTGGCTGAGGAAACGGAGTTAGGTATGTCAATGTACCTGTGTAACATTACATGATATGATATGACACAAGTGAGTGAATTTAATATGTGAGTGAGAAAACATGGCGTTCTTGGCAATAGTTCGAAAATATCAAATTCAGGGACATAAGAAATGGATTTAAACATGGTACTCAAATTGAGAATCGATCGTACTTTAACTGTCAGGCTACCCCATCGCCTGTGAAGTGATTTGATAAACTGTGATATGGTTCACGAACGCCACAATTGTCCTTTCCCCACCAAGGCAATGATTCTTTTAAGTT
This sequence comes from Haliotis asinina, assembly GCF_037392515.1. Lineage (NCBI taxonomy): Eukaryota > Metazoa > Mollusca > Gastropoda > Lepetellida > Haliotidae > Haliotis > Haliotis asinina. The sequence goes on along the minus strand of NC_090287.1, from coordinate 32,950,410 downwards.
GAACGTCATGGGGATGCATCAAGACGTCCCTTCATGCAGGTATGAGTAAGCGAAAGATTCTTATTACCCATGGCCGAATATATCGAGTACGTCGCCAAGTGAAATTTCAGACGCTGTTGTGTCACTAAAGACTGGATTCCAACCTGGCATGGGTACTTCAATGCGGTGTGTCATTTGGAACACAAATACCATTATCTAACCCTGATACATGTCCTCAATATTCACATCTAACATTCACAAAGGAAGTACACTCCTTGAGTACTGTCAGGCACCATCGAGTACGCTCAGCAAATAAAGACATCAGACAGTTTTAACACATGTACACGCAGTCACCTCGATTCTGCCACAAACAACGATCCTGCCGTAGCCGCTAGTGACAGCGAGGTTGAAGTGCATCATCAGGCTAATGGATTTTTCCACTCGGCATCATATTCTCATTAGCCACCACTTTTTCTCTGTCGTGTCTTTGATCTGGGCAACACCTTGCGGCATTGGTTATTCATACAGTTGGATAACATAAATGTTCTGAGATTGGCAGTGCTTAATCCGTGTTGTTTGATTCATGTTTACGCCACTTACACACTCAACTGCGTGTTGTAACTCGTGGAGGAGGTCTGTGGTGGTATGGCCAGATGTACACATGTCACCGAGGCTGAAATGAAGTTCTGGAATCAGCGAAAACATTAAGTGTTTCATTCTGTGATCCTTATTTTAAATGTTAACTGCGACTGGTCGAACAGGACACGGACTTTTCGATGATGATTTATAAACGCATGTTCATGAAATAGTCGTATTTGTGAAACGCTTTCTTCTTTAAGCAGACATTTTGTATGGATTTGGAAAAGGTGTTGTCGCTCTTCTATCAGTACTGTATATAGACGATGGACCAGACCCATGATTCTGAGTGAATCGGGGAACAGCAAAAGTTACAGAATCCGAAAGAATAATTACCTTATCTTTTCTATAAAACGTAAGATACTTATTTTACATATTTCAGGAAGCTCGTGGACCAGTTTCCAGATGGGAAACACAGCTCCCTGAGCGCATGTACCACTTCCTCAACATGTGTCATCTGCGTTACAGTAAGTAAATTGTCCTGACAAAGGTATAAGAAATCCCCTCTGTACAGATGTCACCGAGGCTGACATGAAGTTCTGGAATCAGCGAATTTTTATTCTGTGATCCTCAGTGAGTGTAATGAAAGTGTCGGGATCTTGATGATTTAGTTTTCTTGTTTAATTTTGAAAAAAAATATATAAAACTAAAACCGAATGATAGCACGGGATACCCCAGTAATGATAAATAGCAATATAGAAAACTTGTTGAATCAACAATGACAATTCGATTTAATTGAGTACTGCCACACCAAACATACAATGGTTGTTCATAAGATTTTGGATATGCTTCCTTAGTTATATCATAAATCGACGTATGAAAATACTCTTTTGTGTGAACCTCTTCTGTTATTCAGTTACAGAGGAATAATGGATCACACTTAATCATCACAGGTCATTTATACCAGTGATGCCAGATACTGAAGCCATAATTGTAAGTTGATGACATACTCAATCTTGTTGCTGTCTTTGATACAATAGTAAGGAATCATGTTGGGATGTTTGGAATATTAGGTGTCTTATCTCTATGGATGTCAAAGCGGCGATAACCGTGACCAAAACATCAATTATTAACGAGACTGACCAAAGTGTATTGACGCCGAGGAAAATATATTAGTCTCTCGGGAGTATTCAAGGTCAGAATACAATGAATGTTACACGAGACTAATGTATGTCTACCATACTCTCTAGATGAGGTCAGTCAATAATTTCTCTTTTAGCGGAGACCTGTCATTCTGTCATGTGGATTTTAGGTAGGTCGATCAGATGAGCACAAAGGTACAAAGGCGCATTTCCTTCTACTGAGTTGTGAAGATCCTTTTCAGACTCGGTCTTCAGCAATTCATGCATGTCGAAAGAGGCGACAAACGGGACTTGATCATGATGTTCACTGGGTCGCCTGATCCATCCTCGAGTGCTTATGGGGGATGGCATATTACTGTGTGTGGCGTTGAATAACAAACAAAACATGGTAAGATGAGTACTTTCTTAGTGAGTTAATATTTAGCGTCACATCGGCAATATTGCAGCCAGATTGTGACGAGAACAATATAATTTATATCAATATTAAAATTAATGAATTTGGAACGTAAAAACTGCATCGAAGGACAGTAAAAATACTTGTAAGATTATCTCAGATATGAACATGACACTAGCATGTGAACCTAAAACAGTGTAATGAAAGAGGACAATACAATATAAACCACGGGCTACAGATCACCAAAAACTAAAGGTAGATCATCATACTAGGGACAATGGGGACTTACAGTACCTTTGCTTCCTGCATGGACCCTAGTTGGATTTATATCATCCCTGCAGCTTTTAGCAATTTAGACACATCTAGCCGAAAAAATAAAAATACACTTATGCTACGATTAAAAACTGTGGCAATTTTAAATTTACTGTGGGACTTGCGTACCGAGTACTTTCTTGGCCAGGGTGGTTAACTTTCAAGAGATGAATATGAATAACACCTAGGGTTTTTAAGCATTTATGTTCTGTGCTGACAATATCTCCAAAATACTAAAATTGTAACGGTGAGGGAGTGTAGTTGTACGCCGCCTTTTAGCAATATTCCAACAATATCAAGGCGGGGGACACCAGAAAATAGGCTTCACACATTGTACCCATGTGGGGAATCGAACGCGGGTCTTCGGCGTGACGAGCGAACACTTTAACCACTAGGCTACCCCACCGCCCCTAAAATCGTAATAAACTTCCGATTCATTATGGTATTCACACATAAATGTAGATACCAAAATAAGAATATGCAAAATTCTTAGATTTCATCTCATGATAACTGCACTTACAACGGAAAAAAAATCCCACAAACCATCATTAGATTATAGGAAAATTGGATTATCGCTAGGTGTATGACTGTCAAATAACTTCATGAAAACACTATTCCCAACTGATTCTGAGTAGGACATTACCGACGCCCAGTTCCTCAGATACCTGACTAGTCTCTTCAGACAGTAATCAAATCCGAAAGCTCTTTCAAACATATCCACAAATACCATGACGGCTGACTCCGATAACGTTATGAAAATAGAGCCTTGAGTACAATTTTGAAGTCCTTATATATATCCAACATTTTGTAAGACATGAAAAACATGGTTTCAAAAATTACAGCCATGTCAACATAACCTGTTTTTCTGAAGATTGGACGCGGGAATACGACATATTTGATGCTGTAAGTGAGCCCAGCTGAATTAGTGTCACTATTTGCTGGCATGAATGATAATATACTACACCATGTGTACATGACACAAGTTGGTGAAAACTTGCCCGAAGGTTGAATGACTGGCGTCTGAAAGACATGGTGTTTCCTTATGTGAAGCAAGAGACGAAAGCCGTATTTCCTTAATAAAGATGTGGAAACTGACCGAGTCTTTATTTAAACCGCTATGTGTCATATTAATTCAACATTTTCTTATTGTTTCCCATTGGATGACTACGTTTCCTGCCCTTTTGTACAGCATGCAATAAGTTGTATTCTCACATATTAGTTTTCCAAACAAAAAAATGCGATGATATGGAACTAATTCTTTGTATGGTGGAAATATGCAAATATTTCCATATTTAGAGACGATTAGACGTCTTCAGCGATGTTGTACACATACTTATACATACTTTTATCTGAGAAACTGTTTATGTACTCGGATCAAACATCTACGACTAATGTGATTAACGTCAGGTGTACAAAATACGCCATTAAAACAAAACAGAATGGTGTCCGTAGCTAACCACAATTAGGAAAAGGTCATTTGGTTACAGTTCGACCCTAAATGGAGAATCACCCAGATAAACTGCGACATTAAAAGTGGTACACTGAAGGAAACGAATATCCGCGTGTAAATCACCTAGCAAGGTCCACACACATCTGCCAGCGATGTTGAAATGGCTAGATCCCACTGGTGTAAAATAGAACAGTGTCATGAAAAGTCATTCATAACAGAAACGGCGCCAGTATCAAGCTTGACGGATACTTCTTTCTGGAGAGGGATGAATTCTCATGTCATAATCTTGGCCATCAAAACGGTGTGCTACAGGTCGATAATCTAGCAGTAGTATTACTTTTAGAACAGAGAAGACTCAACCGATCAGATGACGGACCAGACCTGTCCTTATTTTCCTTCTTCCCAGATGAGTTGCAGGTTTCCACAGCGTTGTCGTTCAGTTTCCTGCTGCTAGCATTGAACATAAGACTGATCCATGATCATAAATTAGTCAGCAAAATGAGCTGGATATGGTTCAGAATGGCCTAGAGTGTCTCTACACCATCTCTTTATCTCTGCTGCTTATCTCTGTAGTGTGGGGCGGGAAGGAACATTATCCCTTTAACGTGATAGCCTGTGGAGTTAATATGTTCAATAACTAATTCAGTACTGACGACAACTTTAACACGAATTCTTTTTTGAGAAAGAATTCTTTGAGAAAGTTTCCTACCTGAGCAAAGTTGTTTTATTTTCGTAATGAGAAATTTGTTTCGGAGTATTTCTGAATCATGTTGATTGAGAAAGACCGGATGGTGTAGTAACATGTAACAGACAACCTTACCGCATAACAGTTGGTTGTCGAACACCTTACGAATATCAAATCAGTGCAAAGTTTCAAACATCGTGAAACGATAGTGCATAGTGGAAAGGTGTCACCGTTTCTAACAGCAAGTTTGAAGTTGGCACTGACATCTGAAACTGTAGAAATTAAACTATGCCATACCACTGCCAGTGCAGGTCGGATTTCCACTGCTGTGTGTAGACAGAATACTGGCCTTTGACAACCAACCCGTAGATTGAGGACGTCACGAAGTCAGGGAATTCAGTCTATCTCCTAATTATGTGACATATTTTAGCACACATTTGAAAGTAGGTGTGAAACCTTTGCTATATGTAGCATAACAATGCCTCAGTCAGAAAACACGAGGGAATGTAAATTGTCTTTTGTTTTCTTTCATTTCTTTCTTGTTGGTATGTGATATGTCCAACTCAGGTGTGGCGATATGTTTCCTGGTCCCGTAAATATCGAGACAACTGTGTTCGGCTGTCTTCTACATTTTACAGAACAATTCTGCAGAAACGGACGGTGCGGGATTCTTTAACAGCCATTTGCGTAATTCAGTCGACCTTACTGTTTTGTCAAACCAGTATCCCGAGAAAAACATTCTTCGTGTTGAAAGTCGCCATTTGTCTCTTCAACTTCACATGAATGTGTTATAATTCGTTAAGGAATAATATATTTGAGACTTCCCCAACAGTGTAATGTCCTTCAAAACATCCTTTAATTGACGCCTTTGATGCCTAGTAATTTCCAAAACCACTTTCTAGACAAACAAACATCTTGAAAACATTATCTCACCAATCACATCTATAGAATCAGCATTATAGCTTGCGAATAAGGCCAGTAGCATCTGAAAGTTAAATGTCTGAATTCAAAGAAATCATGACAATACACTGTTTTCATCATCTTCGAAGTTCTGTTTTCTGGGCATTAACAAATGTCAACCGAACAAGCCTTGATTCGGTAGACTGAAATTTGCTGGATTGAATAACGTGCATTCAGAGAAAGAACAAAGGTATGACATCAAGTCGATGCATATTTGTTGACATGTTACATATGTCGATACTCATGCAAAGAAAAGGATCCATGCACCGACAATAAAATGTCTTCAAAGACACTCATTAATGAATGCATGACATGTACGATTATCGGAGATAATGTTTTTTATATACAGCACCAAATACGAACAATATTAACAGATGCTGCATTACCAGCACAATGAATGAAAAGAAGGGAGGTTCATCTTGATAAAAAGTATGTTCTGGGCTAATTAAACTGAGCTTGAGGAAACCAGGACGTTGCGCTTAATCGAAGTCTCGTCGCACACTTATCTATCTCATGTTATTCCGACGAGTCGATGCAGCTATATTCTTCTTTCTTGAAGTAACAGGACTCGGAGTCGAAGATAGAAACCTTGCAATTACTCTGCATGTTTGCAGTTCCTTCCGTTGTGCTTACGAAAAACCTCACATAATGTTGGTGATCTAGAATTATCTATAACATCGGCAGTTTTTTTGTTAGTTGCTTAACGTCACACTCGGCAATATTCCAGCCTTATGGCGGTCTGTAAATAATGGAATTTGGTCTGGATAATTGAGTGATCAACAGCAAAAACTTCGTTCTATGTTGTTGGCATACAAACACGTCAACGAGCATGACCACCCGATCTCGTTAGTCGTCCATTACAGCAAGCATGTGTTGCTGAGGACAAATTCTACTTGCATCTTCAAAGGTCGGCAATATTCCAGCATTTGCAGGAATGAAAACGGCGTATACATTACAAATGTCTGTCGACAAGGCAGAGCAAAGGTGTAAGAAACACCACCTTGATAAATACAGGAAGCCACATGATAAATCTGAACAGATCAGACCATGATATTTTACGTATTATTAATCATAATTAGAATGTAGACGGAAGTTAGACCAGCTTTCAAGGGATCATCTGGACAGTGTCTTCTACGTGATTCCCAGCTGGGCTAAGGCCATTATTCAGGTTATAAATGGTTTTGCGCTTGCTCATATTAAGGACTAAATAGCAAGAACATAACCACAATACCCCAAAGTGATGGTACACCATTTTATTCAACAAGGACGCAAAGGCCACCTTCAAGGGAAAATGATGTTTGGACAAATGGTCAAAAACATCATTAAAACAACGCTACGTTATGTCGAATGAGACAAACACTTGTATAGTGATGTATCACTACAGTTCTGTCATTAGCTAAACGGTCGATAGATCAGCAATCTCTGAGCAAGGATGAGCAGTCTCATTAGGACCATACCGACTCTAATTGTAACCCAGACACCTACCAAAGAATGTTTTGTTTTGTATCCTGATTGTTTGTCTTGTACCAAGATATATGAACAAAGAGAGAATACTATCCATATACTTGCATCGACATATTATGGTTATCGTAATTTGAGCAGAGCCAACGATATCGTTGGCACCTGTTGAAATGTATTCTCCAGCTGTCACCAATAGAAATAACAGGAAATGTTTCATATTGCGCAATGAACAATTCTGACTATATCCTTAGAAGAAGCTGTGTATATTCTGGCCCACAACATTGGCGGTCGTCACCAGCACATGTAAGGGGAGGTCAACCTAATTAAGACTATTGTAGCTATGGTAAAAGTCAAAATAGTCCATTGCATCATCTATCATTTTACTCACTGACGCAAAAGCCTAAAACTGTTGAAATGTTCCGCTGAAAGGTCAAGTTGGATCAAGGAAAGATGAAGTCATTTGCCCCTTGTCCAACAGTCATGCAAATGCTTTCGGGCAACTTACTCGTTATTCACAATTCTAAACATGCAACAGATGACTTTGTTACACTTGTGGCTTATATTTATTGCTCAGGTTGATAACTCAGCAGTAGGGAACTGAAAATACGACCTTTATGGACGGTCGCTATAACTCAAGCATGACGCAACTTTCTTGGCAAAATTCGCTTGCTCCGAGTATGCATTCAGAAACCGTTGAGAAACATTACAAACATACTTGCTGCCCATGTCTTAAGAACCTCGTTTCAAAATACACCTATATATTTGCTGTGAGGAAATCCAGCACTTGACAAATGCCATCTCAGTTAACGTCAGAGAAATATATACCCATGGCTAAAGGAACGATGGCTTATTAAATATGTAGCTATATCACAAGATGCAACAACAATCGGTCCTGAAAGAGAAAGCTAGCCTCAAAATACGCATTTCATCGAGTATTGAAACAAAAATCTCAATTTCCAGAAGGAAACTGGTAAATGGTGCTTTATTTATTTTCAAGACAAATAAATCAACAGCGCTGAGATTCTTTCCTGATTGCACTAAACGTCTGCTACGGCCCCGGGATATTCAGTTTGGCCACTTCAAAAGCTTCGGAACTGTGATTTCTTATATCATTTCAAAATTCATTAAGACTTGAAAGGTATACATTTAGTTGCAATCGAAATGGATCAAATACGGAACATTTTTTTATTGAATGATTGCATTACACAGACTAAGGAGAGGAATTTGAAATACTTAAGGAATGGAAACGGTAGAAAAACTGAAAGAAAATTCAGAGTAACCCTAATGAAAATTGAATCTAATACCTTAAATATATCCTCTGACTTACGATCTTCTATGCTATGAATTCATTTTTAAAATGAGTATCGTGGCTATAAATTGTATCCTCGTGGATAATTCAGAAGAAATGATCATGGTTTTATGTACCTTGTGCTTTGATTCTAAGGAGAAATTGAGTCGTAAATGTTCAACAAAGTAACTGACCATCATGTTTATAATTTCAGCGGGTAGCAACTTGGTATTCGTACATTATAAGGATAAAACGAAAAGAAATTGTTTTCCCAATCTTTTGTTTTGTTCAGTTTGATTCACTTGATCAAATAACATTTCACTGAAATGAAATAATATGCGTCTCTGACAATAGTATGATATAAACATGTGGAATAGCGACAAAGCCCGTACAACAAAATCTACTCACTCAACATACTTCAGTTAGTCTGATTTTCAGTCATTTTCTTTGTTCGGGTAGATCTAACAGTGACAGCATGATGCAGTGAAAATGGCATAATGAAAACAAATGAAAAGGATAACCTGTTGTGTGAGTGTCAAACGCAGCATGACGACACCCCCTTGTCATGAAATACAGATTCAACTTATCATTCGCTCTTGTTAGAAGACTGAGCTTAAACATATATTTATTGTCTTAAACCGGTCCATGGGACCCCGTCTAATAACGTCAGTACAAATCCTATTTAACAAACAACAAAGAATAATAGAACCTAGCAACTTAAAATAAAATTCATAAGGCAAATCCGAACACAAAGAAACCTCAATACAACATGACATTCTATGCGAAAGGCCATCTTCTGCTTCTGTCAGCTGTGACGACGGTGTTCTGGTAATCTGTATCTGCTTCACCTCTCGATCTCCCTAAGGTCTGATCCGGTCCCAAGTTTCAACTTTTCTTAACGGTTATTCGCCTAATCTTCTAACCTCGTAACAACTTTAAATCATTTTCCATTCCTAATTCATCTTAAATTGGGTTTTCCCTGTCAAATCTGTTAATTCAGTGGTTACACTGTATGGTTAACGTGGTCCTGGAAACAAACCCATGGAAATTTCGGTGATGATTTTGCAACACCTTAGAGTTCTCATAAATTAGGTCTGGTGGTCCTGATTGCGACACATGACATTTTTATTTTGAATGGTGTCGTCAACAGTTGCAATAAAACCCCAGTGTGTCATTTTGAATGTGTCCATTTCGGGGAAGATGCCGATTAGTTGGCAGTCGCCAACCTGATTAAATCTAAATTATAAAAATAATAAAAATGTGAAACAGCAGTATGAAACAGATATGGAGATTATTAGGCAAAATCTCTTCCTCCATATACACTTGTTAACAAGTAAGGCTATTCTAGTGTACAGGGCTTACTTTGTCTCTGAAGTTTCCTCAGTCACATAAAGAAAGTAAGAAGCAAATCGGATGCTACACCTACAAGCATGTACCACAAGTCTGTACAATATGATGTTTCTATTCTGCCTGCATTACTGTTGTCTGACATGTAAATATTTCATTCACTACCACTATGAAACACCAAAAGTTCTGCATTCACAAAATAAGATTGTGTCTGCATTTGCATTACTATGGTAGTATGTGACAGATATGTATATATTAGACAAGAATGCCTTTTATCATGTACTCGTTACAGTCTGGATAATTTTGTTTGGCTGAATTTTTTTTAATGTACATTTCCTCTGTATAAAGAAGGTAATAAACAAATGTCATATTGAACTGTGCAGTTCACAGTACCAATATGCAAGCATCTACAATATAATGTTAACATTGTGCCTATATTTCTGCACCGTGTATCAGTATGTGAGAAATGTAGATATTAGATGAGAAAGCCTTTGGCCTTTAACTACTGAAAATAAATATGTCTGTAATGTGATAGTGGCAAACAGAAAGTGGCATTCCCCGATTCTATTATTGAATATGTAAAAAACATATCAGCTTGTGTTACTTCTCAGTTGATGTTTCCCAAATTCAAAGTAACGTTGATGAATCCTCTACATACGCAATGTTAAAGGAACAGAAAACACAATCCAGAGGCAGTTTAGACTTGAGTTGGAGTTTCAGTAATCCTCTCTGGTTGGGTATATCTATCTGCGGCAACATGATGGATAGAGGATACTAGACGACCCTCCGTGTAATACCATTTTTATTAAACGAGCTTTCGCTCGTTTGATACTAAATCTTTAACGAGTTTAATGAAAATGATATTTCACGGAAGCGAGTTTAGTATTCTGTTTATTACTCGCCAACATAAATTGACAGAAACTGCCGTGAAATTCCCTACAGTGTGAGGACTCTCAGCTTTCCACGAGTCAAGCAAGGTCTAGTAAAATTGCGACATCGGCATTAGCATTGTGGCGTCACAACGTAGAACCATTTTGACGTCATACGTCAAACGGCATTACACTAATGCCATATTGCCGTAAAAATATTACACTGCAGTATCTCTACCGGGCGAGTAATAAAGTGGATTACATACTCGCCACGTGAGTCCACTCGGCCTAAGACATAGAGCAGTAACGAGAGTACAGTTGTTGCATGCAGTCACTGCAAACAGCGCTAGGCTAAACCCGCGCCATATAGTTCCAATAACGAAACGGCGATTTAACAGTCTTGGGTTTCATTTTGACGCTGTTTAGGTCTACACTTTGATCGAACTATACATCCAAATGGAAACAGTGATACGCTTGCACTTGATTGGTTCAAAATGTTTTCATACAACTATATGTTTGCAGTTCAAATTTAACATTTGAATTTGGATTAATGCTGAATGAGATGATTTCCATGAAGACGTTTGTAGGCTTTTAAACTTATGCAGATTAGAATTAGGTTTTGATAAATGCAGGACATGCACTTTTCACTGAAATGACAGTGAATATTTCCCACTTTCTTTTAGATAAATTGCATTTATGCATTACACTCGAAAGGAAGTTGTGGACTTGTGGTTATAATGTGACCCATATATCAGCACTTTCAAGATAGCGCACTGCTACTGAAAACAAACACGTGCCATACGTGCAACACATGTTGTTTTATCTCAAAGAGCTGGTTGACATGCACACACCAACGTTAACGGCCTAGTTAGGTGTACGACATTATTTTGGCAGCGATATCCTTCACTGGGCACAAGTTTTGCTATTCCAGGAATGGTAGCACGGCATTTCTACAACATTCCTCAGCTACTTGAGAGAAGATTTCGAGATGAATAAACTCTAATATGGCGTCTGGTATCAGAGTTGATATTACCTAACGGCGAAAGGGCCACGAAGAACGACATTTGGGTCATAGATAAGCCCTTTAGCTTACTGCTTGTGTTCCTTGTCAATCTTTACCCTTCAATATTTTCGAACCTATTAACCCTAGCAGAATTTTGATTGCATGTAACAACATTCCTTGAAGCGTTAACTGGTAAAGCAGATTGTTCTGGAAAGTGTAAAGATGTAATCCCAAGTGTCATGGCCAGCCAAAGTACACACACCATGTTGATAACGTACCACTACAAGGGGCATTGTTCAACTGTCATCAGTGTAATACAGGACACATTTTATGGATAACAACTTCATGAGTTTGTTTTACGGCGTTTCAGGGCTTATCCTAGCCCCCTCGTCAGGTTGAGCTGAACTGAACAGCAAGGCTTAAATGGTATCGCTATTCAGTTCAGCTCAACCTGATGAGGGAATTAGGTTAAGCTGCTAAACGTCGTAAAATATACTCGAGAAATTGTTATCCGTAAAATTTTTCCTGTATTACTACGCCAACTTCTAAATGCATTTGAAGAATCATGGTGATGTGATGTAAATGGACACATTCGGTGTAAATTTCTATGTAAATTTAACTGCCGAGAAGGCAACACAGGACAATTCAAGATGGCGGCCAAAATGGCGGTCTTTTTTAATTTTTTCAATCGCAAAAATGTCATCTATACATCCTTTAGCAACACACAAAAGTTTTCTGACTTCGAACTTTGAGAATTCCTTTTTCAGTAACGCTACGTCTATAATCATGCTGGCCAAAGCGATTTGCTCATAGGTATCACAAAGCAGCAGAAAAAAAATCTTTAACCGGACATCAAGCACAGACGCCAACGATGCTTATCCTTGAAATAAGTTTTTCTCATGTGCCTCTTTAAACCTGTCTTGACGCGGCGTGTTATAATCAAAACTGATAAAGATAAATGTGTCTTGGCATTCTCCGTCATTTGTTTCCCATCCCCACGGTGACGCTGCGTTTTAAGTATTTATCAACGCGTGCCATACGTACGTGACTCTTTGCAGATAAAGATGTCACTGAAACAGTAAATGTACGTTTGGACCTAATGAAGCAATGCTTCGTGTCAAACTAGCTAAGGCTCATTTTAAATCCTCTCATTAGGTGGTGTACACGAGTCGTAGGTTTTGGAATGCTTTCTCTTGGCAGATGACCAGTGTAGTTAGTGAGTGAATGAGTCAATAAAACTTCATCAGTTGTATCGCAGTGTGAGAGGAAAGCTTCCATGGAGACAGGTCCAGGCATTCTCAGGGTCATCATGAATTAGGGACCGTTTTGGCAAAGCATTCACATGTCCGGAGTCCATGTTAACGTGTGGAAGTTACGATCATCTTAGTACCACGGTTGCTTTGTGAAATATTAAGTGTCATGGATTCTTGAAAACCCTGTTTTATATCGTTATGACGGTATTGTGTACTTGTGAATGAGTGTGCGTGCGTGCATGCATACGTATGTGTTCTCTCGAGTAATACCAGTTTTATTTGTTTACTGGGTTGCATTCTACACGGAATTCAGAGATACTGTACGGACGTCGGGCCTTCTCGACGTTGTTTTAGCCCAATAAAGGGGAGCGCTAGGCAGGGCAACAGCAATTATCACGTCTATTGGTAACAGATGACCAGTGATTAGAGACGTGGGTAGACTTTGTAAATAGAATAACAGAACAGTCGCTCATGAGTGGAAATGTGGGTGGGATGTGTGGTGTGTGTGTGGGTGGGTGGAGGTGGGTGTGCAGTTCTCCTTGTCGAGTCCTTTTCTAGTGATATTTGTATGACATTTGGACTCCACAAATGTAATACTCTTCATTTGAAACGTGGCAAGGTAACCAATGATGGATCGGTCATGTTACAAGGGGGAGGAGTTATTGAGCATGTTGTGGAAGATCTGACCTACACATACCTTGGAATGCAAGTTCGAGACAAGATCCAGAATGCCCAGATTCAAGATAAACTTCGGGCCGAGTATAAATCTCGTTTGAAGAAAATCTGTAGCTCCGAGCTAAAGGCTCGAAACAAGGTCAAAGCCACCAATACTTTTGTGCCTGTCCTCTCCTATTCCTTTGGAGTGGTTGATTGGACAAAGCAAGACATCCAGAGTCTCGACCGCCTGGCCAGAAGGATCATGTCTAGTAACAGAGCACACCACCCTCGTTCCTACCTTAATCGTTTGTACATGCCAATCAAGTTTGGAGGTCGGGGTTTGATTAATGTGGAGGCTCTTCATGACAGAATTTCATTACGTACTTTTGCACATATTTATTTATAGGATGATCCTCTGGTGATGCATGTGAAGACTCACAATGAAAGCAAGGCATTCCACAGCTATTTTAAGTGTGCCAAGGTTGTTGGACACAATCTGAAATTTGAAATTGATCTTTTTGATGGTGATGTACTGCTGGACGGTACAGCGATATGAGCAAACCAGGTGAAGTCCTTCACCAAGTCTGCCCAGAGTCGATCCTTTGTGGAGAAGCTGTCTGAGAAGCTATTGCATCGTGTGTACATGCACTGTGTTGAACAGCACATCAATCCAACCGACTCCTTTGCCTGGATGGAGTCGGGTGGTCTCAAATGTGAAACTGAGGGCTTCCTTTTTGCTGTTCAGGACCAGTCACTTCCCACACGCAATCGCCAGAGTGTGAATCTCAACCACAATGTTAACGTGAAATGTCGACTGTGCAATAAATTCAGACTGACCAACTATTTGTCAGTGGATGAATGCACAAACAGCATATCTTAAAAGACATGATGGCATGGCTCGCTGCTTTTACTATCGTCTCCGCCATGCCTGTGGATTTGACCTCGAGGTCCATCCATGATGCGACCCTGAACATGTCCAGGGCGTCCTGGAAAATGATGCTTTTAAACTTCTCTGGAATAGGCCAATATACAGCCTGAGACGAATTCCAGCCAACAAATGTGATCTTGTCCTTTTTGATAAAACCAATGGAATTATTTATTTTATTGAATTGTCTGTCCTTTTGACAGCATTGTGATTGGCAAGATTCAGGAAAAGCATGATAAATATGCGGACCTCGCCTTTGAAATGTCTCGCTTGCATCCCAAGTACATTGTCGTCAGGCGCCCCATTGTTCTCGATGCCCTTGGTTTGGTACCTCCTGAACTCTTGGCGCAGATCATAGAGTGCCCGGGTTCTCCACCGGGCGCACAGTCCTTCTGACAATCTGGGTAATGCAGAAGGCTGCAGTGTTGGGAAGTCTTCATATTCTCCGGAAAGTTCTTGATGATAGGTTGGACTAGGCAGTGTTTCCTGGGAGAAGTCCCATTTGCTGTCTGGGCTGCGTGTAGGGGGGTTGATGGCCCTGAGCTGATGGGATTTACCAGTCTGACTGTGCCAGGATCACCCGAACCCTCTCTGTTGCGTTTCAATTATAATCTGTAAGACATTATATTAAGGTATAAAGCAATGATCGAACGCTTCAACCAAGAGGTTACCCCGACCGCTCAAATATATCTATAAATAATGAATGTATACGTAAAAAGGCAGATGGCGACCACTGGCGCCAAGTCTGCATTTACCTGTGAAAATAGAAAGGAGGAGCATGTATTCAATGATAGATCGCGTGTTGAGGACAATATTCCCTGGTTGTCTCTCACAGCGGTATACCATTCCGTAACAATGCTAACTACTTGCATAAGAAGTCCAATCAGCATTTTCGAGTAATTTGGAATGCATTGATATTCGACATTTACGTATCTCGCTTCGCTAAGTATATCTTAGCCCCATGCTTCAAGCTGTAATTATCAGTAGTCGTATTTCTCAGACAGTAAATCTCGCCGTTAAAACGTACATGCTAAGAAAGCATAGTGAAGTAGCAGACGCTATCCTTTTTTAGATGGGTGAATTTATTTTGATATTAACATGCCTTCCACACAAATCAATTTAACTGTTACATGTGATTGCTTTGGTGAAGGGAAAATCATCACTATGGACAAAACTAGAGAAACAAAATTCTACAACGTGTAGCGGAAACTTGTCACTTAAGGCATCGAATTATACCTAAAGCACCTTGTATCACAAGTTCGTGTTTACTAACTTTTAAACAAATATGATACCAGGTGTTCGCGGAAAGCTGAGGTTATCCTGGGTCACTGGTATTATCCATCACAAACACATGCCAAGGCAAGGCAAGAATTCACCTGAAAAAGAACACAATATGTTTTGAGTGAAGGATAATCCATTCGATGATTCCTTCTGAACACAAACATGACTTCTGTTCTGATCTACTTAAATGCACGGTTAGTATTCTTCTAAGATTTAAATATTCTTGTTCTACATCAGTATCCCAACTTGAATGTTTCGTTTCCCGTTACTCATTTTCTGACTCAGATATGCCAATAAATCGTTACGTATACCGTCATCTTCGGCTTGAATACATAGCGTCTATTTTAGCATGCTTAAACGTAGAAACCAATCGTGAGCTCAAGACAAACCACACAATATATGTTTCTGTCTGTCATCCAGCTTGCAAGGGCAGAGTTGGGTTTTACACGGCCTCCAGCAACATTCCAGCAATATCATGACGTGGGACACCAAAAATGGTCTTCACACATCGTACCCATGAGGGGAGTCGAACGTAGGCCTTCAGCGTGACGGGCACAGAACTAGGCACAACACCTCATCCATCTTGTAACCAAAAGGTCATTGTGCTGTGGTGTGTCAGTTGCGTGTCATGGCTGCAAGTGTGAAAAAGACCTAGATGTGTACAGGAAGTAAGTGTGAAAAGATTTGCCAAATTAAAATATCTTGTGGATATCCCGTTTTCTCGTCCTAGATATTAAAGAACAGTGAAAGCCCGAAACAAATTGAAAACGTAATTGCAATATTTTGATAACTACACAAAGTGACTTTTGTTATTAACGAAGAACTTTTCTGTACAGTTTGATTGTCATCTATATTAATTCTGTTTGTGAAATGTTAAGATAATTGGCCAAATGATAGCAATTTGCAAATTGCATGTTAATGCGATGCAACCATTCCTAATTCACTCAAGCAATTAACAAATTGCGCTACACTTTCAGACCACAAGACAACTGGATTTCTTCACTTGACAGATTGCTTCTTTCAATTTACAAAGAATAACAACAAAGCAGGATGGATATTTCTGACAGAGGCAAATACATTATGTGTCAAGTAAGCGAAAAGAACAAACAAATTTCCGATTATTGATCCCTTTTGCCACAAACCGATGCATTGTTTATGCATCCTATGCCAGAAATCTTCACTTCACTCATTGATTTTTACCGAATGTCAGAAATGTATTATCAAAAGGTTGAGTTAATAGCAATAGAACCGTGAAGGTCCGGGGTAGAATAGGCCTTCAGCAACCCATGCGACTATGCTTGTCGTATGAGGCGACTAACGGGATCGGGTGGTCAGGTTCACTGACTTGGTTGACAAATGTCATCGGTTCCCAGTTGCGCAGATCGATGCTCATGTTGTTGATCACTGGATTGTCTGGTCCAGACTCGGTTATTTACAGACCACCGCCATATAGCTGGAATATGGATGAGTTTGGCGTAAAACTAAACTCACTCAATCACTCCATCGATCAAGAGAAGACACTATGAGCTATTCGTCCGAAAGGATTCGGTGATTTCCAAATTCGAATGTAGAAGTTTGCCCAGAAATCGTTTTGCACACGATTAAATAGTGACATCAGCGAATGCATATTTTAGGAAACAGAATTGCGATAGCAATCGATTGTATTTAAACATACAGTGAGTGAGGTGAGTGAAAATTTAGCGTCACAATATCTCGGCCATAGTGTGATGAAAACAATTTATACAAATAAATTAAACTATATGGGAGAGTAATATCTGTCAGCGATGGACAAAAAAAACCCCAAATACCAAACAAACAAAAACACCAGATTATCGCATACATAAATGTATAACTAGCTGAATACCTAGACATCGCCAACAACTGGAGGTAGATCACTATACACAGGACAATGGGGACTTATATGACTTTTGCTATATGCATGGGCCCTGGTTGGATTTACACCATACATACCATGTTCGATGGTAGGACGATTTAGCCAAAATTTTAAAGAACAAATATACTACGATTAAGAAGTATGGTTGAACAAAATTGACTTTGAAAGTTTTGGGACTTACGTACCCTCTTAACAGGAGAGGCACGCCAAGTGGTCAGAAAAAAGGATGTATCCCTGAAACCTAACCAGCACCAGTGCTAATCTGAGTGCACTAATAAATGTTAAGAACTGTCTTGAAAATGCAATTGCTTTTGTGTTTGAATGCACAAAAGATTTGGAGGCGTTCGTGAAATCGGCGGTTATTGTCTTGAACTATACTCTTCATGGTGGTTAAAACCACAACAGACTTGGAAACTTTCGTGAATTCAATGTTTCTCTTCTTGATACAGTCCTTTATTGGTGCGAAAATACAGACTTCGAAGCTTTCGTGAATTCGGTGAATGCAGCCTGGTATCCCAACTGCACCAAGGGAGTAGATGAGAAAAGGTGAGGTTGAACAGGCCTTGAATCGACTGCTTTTTGTTCCTATATTGGTACAACCATACATCAAGAAACTCCAGTACAAACATTCAAGATTCACAACAGAACTTCTTAGCATGTTCCAAAAGGAACTTTGAAAATCAAATCTAATGGTAATATACATTTTGCTGGTACCTTAGTTTATCGCAAACTACCGTTCACTACAGAGTCTGTCACTACTTTGTCAGTCAACCAACAAAATCAGCTTGAAATATTATTTTAATATATCGCGTTCAATATACGTGACGATGTTCAAAACGACACGTATAATGTTCTTCAGTACATGAGTCTCGAATACACTAACTATGTCATGTTGTAGCTAATCTGTATTAATTGGAAAATAATACCACTATCAACCCCACAGGGTCAGATGAAAATCTGATCATCCACTGTTGAAGGAGTCAGTTGACTTGACTATTGCCCGGTCGTTCTGAATAACGGAATTGCCCATCGGCGTAGTTATCTAATTTCATGTACATGCAACATAACCTACATTTATTTTCTGAGCTCTGGTTGATGCGCGTAGCTCTAAAGCTATTTTCAGAAATACTGGCGTGTGTTTAAGCTGCGGCTGTTGGCGTACAGGGATCGTAAGAGCAATCGCTCTTAGGATATATGTTAGAATCCATTTTTAGGAGAGAAACAGAATTTCGAAAACGGCATTGCCAATCAGATTTTGGAGCTTTTGCCGCTATGTCGTAGGTTGTCATATGGAGACGTTGAAAAGGATGACAGTTACCTCGGTGTTCAGAGCGTGATAAGGTAGTCTTGGAAGATTTTCAGACAAAATGATAGACATTTTTTTTTTATTTAATCCCCCGAATGGCATTATTATAACAGCGTTTCTTTTTGAAAACCTATTTTTCTTGTACGACCTACATTGTTCTTTTTGCGAAAGGGAAATATCTTTTGATGTTACGTGATGCACAGCTTGAATCAGAATCTTCTTCACAAACTCATTAAATAATATGTCATCTATGCAGTGCTGTGAGCCATAGTACTTAGTCTGTCACCTTACTTCTTTCTTTTCGCAGATTGACCTACTGATTAAATATTCAGTCGTAAAGTCGAAAATATTATTACGATGTTCCGGGGTGCACCGGGACCCTTGGAGGTTGGGTCACTGTCGTGTCAGTAAGATCAGTGTAGCGATTACTCTACAGTGTCAGTGTACAATCCTGAGGGTTTCGATAAGACAAAGAAGGATGGGTCTGACGACCGATACTGCTGCATACATGCATGGCATTAATGTACCGACGCCCATTCATTCTCGTCTTCACCTAAGGGCAAGCTTCATTGTCACCAAAACTCAGTTCACTTACAGAATACCAGTTTATATTCCATTCCAAAAGTTTCCATTCCAAAAGTTTTGCATGTGCACAATATCTACATCATTCCATAAATCGGATTTCAATATTCCACTAAAATAAAATTATCAGTATATACTTTGGTGCATCTTACATGTCTTTTAGGGACTGATCGATGCCATATAGCTGGAATATTGCTGAGTGTGGCGTAAATCTAAACTCACTAATTCACTCTTTTAGGGACTGGAAGCTGTTTGTCTCTGTTCAAGTTCCGGGGATTGGGTAGGTAGGATCTATCCTTTAACATTGCCAAGTGAGTGAGTTGAGCTTTTTGCCTCACTCAACAATATCGCGGCGGTCTGTTAATAACCGAGTCTGGACCAGACAATCCAGTGATCAACAGCACGAGCGTCGATCTGTGCAATTTTGAACCAATGACGTGTCAACCAAGTTTGACCAGTGTAGTCGCCTTTTGTGGCAAGCATGGGTTGTGGAAGACCTATTCTACTGCGGGACATTCATGGGTCTTTGACATAAGCAAGTCTTCAGCATACTGACATGTTTTCCTTGTCTATTTCACTCTCTGAACCTACTGATTTTCCTTCCGTCTAGCCCTTACTAAGGTGCTATAACGGTAAATGATAAAGCGATAGATTTTTCGCAGGTGTGAATCCTTCATTGCAATAAGAATCATTTTGTGGTGACCTTTTTGCCCTAAATGTACATATTTTCTGACCCAAGCGAGACTTGAATAGACATATTTTAAAAACAGTACGAATTGAAAGCACGATTCAGGAAGATTCAAAACGTTGATCCAGATAAGTTAAATATCTAGGCATATCAGGAAAAAGGCGACTGCGATTTGATTCAAAGGAGACAAAAATCTCTCGGTGCTCTGGAAGTAATAAACGGAGAACAAACTAGAATAACTCCATTTTATTGCACAGAATGGTGTTGATTTAAATCATGATGAAATTAAATACCACAATCGGAGGAATCTTCTTTGAAACATCGCTCACTTTATTCCAGAGAAACGCATTAATCACACTGCGGATCGTGTCCTATCTTTTAAAACTATTGAAAGCGAAGGTCTAGCATTTGCGTTCGTTTGTGAACTACTGAAAGCTATAATTCATTGATACCAGACAAAGGAAAACTAAATCCTCGCTGTGGAATACTCATGTCATAGAAGTGAATCTGATATGATAAAATAGATTCTGGGACTGTTGGGTATCTTCCACTGGCAGCGTGATAAAATTGATTAATGTTGATAGGAATTTGAATCGACCCGTTCAACTTCGTTTTATCGTCAAGAAGACCATATTTCTCGGAGGCATTTATAACGGTAAACAATCGAGGAATGCTTCTACTTTGCCCCAAGATACTTCGATACTCTGCGGATCGGATTGTTCGTCGTGATTGTCATATTTTATGTCATGCGATTTGTTCTACACCTATAGTTAATTTAAATAATGTTTTCTTCAGCGGATACTGACTGATATAAAACGTGTGTGGATGTGTCGGAGTCAAACAAAACTAGCAACATACGGTAAATGTGTAAAGTAAATAATGTGAATGACTTTGAACATGTAAAAATACTGACACGCGAAAACATTTACACATCCCCAAACTCTTCCACTGGGAACAACCAACACTATTTACGCTGATGACTAATGTCCTGAACGCCAACCAAAAGTTATTGGCATCATCAATCTATCACAAGGACGCCTGGATCACTACTAATAACCTACAGGACTTAGCCGTGATGAACTTCTCGGGATGACGTACCAGACAGGTGTCCAGAGACTCCACATTGCTTATTCCATTAATTCATCGATGGAAACTAATGGCATTTCTATGTAAGTCTTAAGTATTAAACTGACCAAATGGTGATAGTGACAGCTCTTGGCGAGGACGGTGCTTCAAGATCTGCCCATATGCTCGATTTTTGGTTATGCGGTGACCAGTCATTTGGGTGTGTTGTGGTGTATGGTATAATGTATGGTGCAAGTGGGTGTGGGTGTGGGTGTGGGTGTGTGGGTGTGTTGGTGTTGGTGTGTTGGGGTGTTGGTGTTGGTGTTGGTGTTGGTGTGTTGGTGTGTTGGTGTGTTGGTGTTGGTGTTTTCATTTGTCTCATGGGTGTGGGGGGAGGGTCCTTTTATAATAAAATATCCAGCACTTTTACAGTTCGTCTGTTTAGAGGAGGGACAAAACGTACAGGAACACTGGGACAGTCATTCAAAAATATTACATTCATTACGGCCTTTATCTCCATTATATTAACGTACATTCTCTCCCCGGGGAAACTATACTCTCGTGCATAAAACAGGCACCACCCTTTTTTACCAATTAAATTTGTCTGAAATGAAATTCTGAATTCTTTCTGAAAAATAACATTTATAATGTGCTAGAACAAGCACTTAACATTTAAAAAACCGAGAACGCCATTGAAATTACCATCTACTTTAACTGGGATAATTCCCAGAACATGTGTTTTTTCGCTACCTTAAAGTATTCATTGTTTTGTGGCCTATAAGTTCATTATTAATTGTGAATGGATGAAAGTTTGTAAGTTAAAATTTAGGAAAACTTACAAACATAAAACAGTAAAAGTTTCAAATCTAGTAAAAATTTGCTTCACAGACAAAACAAATAGATTTTAGCTGTATGTATCAGTATCCGACAATGAGAAATGTTTATGTAAAACATTAAACTCAAAATCATAAAAGATCTATTACAAAATCTTATTAATGTGTCCTCTTGCTAATTGACAAGAACTGGTAATAATTGGGGAAAATGTCCGAATCTTTGACAGTTTTTTTTCTGATTATGAATAATTAAAGCTTACCTGATGTGTATATAACTTCTTGGTTTATACCAGAAAGGTTGTTTTGCTCAAAACGTAATTTAATTCTGTAGTTTCAGCAGGAGAGGAATAGTTATATGGGGCAAAAATTCAGTCCCGTTACATTTTCATCAACATACTATTTCATAAAGAATATAATAGGTTATGGTGTTGGTAAAACGGTTACAGGATGAAGCCATAAAGGTTGTTTTAACTGATTGCTATACAAAATGCAAATTTTGTGTACGATTACATTCTTTTTCAAAATAGAGTAATGCATAATTAATGCACGGGTGTATAAAACAGAATTGGTAGCACCACCAAATGTGGTGGATAATTTCTAATGGCTTTCTACGTCAACATTCGCCTGTAAAGTAAAGTAAGTGGAAAGCGCCACGTTGGATAAAAAAGTTAATTCCTCTGAATCCGTCATATTCATACATTCATACACGCCGATGCGTGCAATGATCTGACTCGCCGATGCGTGCAATGATCTGAGTCGCCGAACTTCAACCTCTGTTTTAAGTAATTATTCCAGCACAGTCTGTTGGGGACCTGTTACCTCCAAAAATACCAATAGCCGATTTGGATTGAGCATACAGTGTACGCCTACATCCTACATGGTGCAGAACACAAACCCTCCGACAAATTAGCTCGCGAAAACGTTATGTTTGGCATGTAATATTTTTCTTTCGAAACAAAAAAATAATATATTACCTAAACTTTCATGTTGTGCAACTACACATTGCACTACGATTGCTGTGAATTACCATGGCTTGTGTTATATCCTCTTCAAGTGAAAGTAATAGCTTGCTTGAGAATGGAACACCCTCAACTCTCTCGTTTTGTTTGATTGATGTCTGCAATACATTGAATTAATCTCCAATCAGTATGCTTTATTGATCGCCTTATCCAGGCTGGAATTGTATTACATCAAAATATAGTCCTAAACCTGTAGAGGTGTGTCGTGCATTGATGCAATAGAGATACAATAGTTTGTGATTTAATGGCAGTTCTACGAGCATGACATCACGACCGATACATTTGCTTCTCAAGTTCCAGTAATCATATCAGAACGAAATTTGTAAAATGTTAAGACATTCGGGGCATTGTGTTACATAGTTCCAGGTCCAGATACGTCAGATCAGATTGCTGAATCCAATCCTATGTATTACGTGATCGATCACAATCACGCTTTGGCCAAGCGACCTTGCAGTGAGCTGTGTGGGGTGTACGTGTACTGAAGAAAGCACCAATGGAGAGTCAGCGTAATATTTGTAGTTACATTGTACCCCGTATATCTCTAAAATCTGTTGTTCACAATATTAGTCACCTGTTTGTTTCACAGTCAATCCAGCACATAGCAAAGACATGTACACGCAGTCACCTCAATTACACCACAAACAACGATCCTGCCGTAGCCGCTAGTGACAGCGAGGTTGAAGTGCATCATCAGGCTAATGGATTTTTCCACTCGGCATCATATTCTCATTAGCCACCACTTTTTCTCTGTCGTGTCTTTGATCTGGGCAACACCTTGCGGCATTGGTTATTCATACAGTTGGATAACATAAATGTTCTGAGATTGGCAGTGCTTAATCCGTGTTGTTTGATTCATGTTTACGCCACTTACACACTCAATTGCGTGTTGTAACTCGTGGAGGAGGTCTGCGGTGGTATGGCCAGATGTACACATGTCACCGAGGCTGAAATGAAGTTCTGGAATCAGCGGAAACATTAAGTGTTTCATTCTGTGATCCTTATTTTAAATGTTAATTGCGACTGGTCGAACAGGACACGGACTTTTCGATGATGATTCATAAACGCATGTTCATGAAATAGTCGTATTTGTGAAACGCTTTCTTCTTTAAGCAGACCTTTTGTGTGGATTTGGAAAAGGTGTTGTCGCTCTTCTATCAGTACTGTATATATATGATGGACCAGACCCATCATTCTGAGTGGAATTGGGGAACAGCAAAAGTTGCAGAATCCGAAAGATTAATTACCTTATCTTTTCTATAAAACGTAAGATACTTATTTTACATATTTCAGGAAGCTCGTGGACCAGTTTCCAGATGGGAAACACAGCTCCTTGAGCGCATGTACCACTTCCTCAACATGTGTCATCTGCGTTACAGTAAGTAAATTGTCCTGACAAAGGTATAAGAAATCCCCCCTGAACCAGCAAAATTATAACACAGACATGTCTTGGCATTACAAAGGAAGAGCAGAAATTCTAAGTGAAGCTTGTTTACATAGTCAGTAGTCTCGCAGACTGAGTGTCAAACTATGGTGAAGCACTGATATAGTCGAAAGCTGACAAGTGATGTAGACAGGCGATGATATAGTTGTGCACAATTCCGATGTATTACGATGTATTCCGTGTGTGTCCCTCAACACAACCACCAGCCTATCTATGTATACGACACACATTCGAGAATATTCAAGCAAACCCGGGCCATATCATTCACTTAGAACGTGAATAGGCGGAAGTAAACTGTAGACTGACAAGCGCAGGTAACTGGTGCGCTTTAGAGAAGGCATGCTGCTAAAATACTATTGCCGTCATACGAAATTTGACCCATAACTCACTCAAAACTCTAAACATTGTGACCCAATAATAACTATCACTTAATCAATGATAATACAAACTACAGAAAACAAACCCTAGTATCATCTGTAAAATATGCATTTAAGTTCTCAACAACGTATACATGATGTTCATCGCTTTGTTACTTCCATTTCAAAAATACCTTATGTTACAGAACAGCCACAATTGTCTTTAACTTGTAAGAATGCGTTGTTGATCGATAAAAACACACATGAAAACATTGAAATGAAGGATGTTACTTTATCTTAGGAAGTGCATGTTATCTCACATCCATGTCTGTGAGGTGTGATTGCTTGTTTGAATTGTAACAGTACTGATGGGTTAGAGTCTTTATCTCCAAGGAGATTAGTATATTTTGGTCATTAACAACAACTGAGAAGGTGTTGAAACCATACGCTTCCTTTCTGGATAATTATGGTTTTGACACCAGTCTAGATCTCCGCATGAAAGTCATATTTATCTTTACATATTTTCAACCTCACACCTTATTATACAGAAATACAATAGCAGTTTATAGATATCGCGACCCGTAAATGTCCGGGGTAGAATAGGCCTTCAGCAACTCATGCTTGCCAGAAATGGCGACTAACGGGATCGGGTGGTCAGACTCGCTGATTTGGTTGACACATGTCGTCGGTTCCCAATTGCGCAGATCGATGCTCATGTTGTTGATCACTGGATTGTCTGGTCCAGATTCGATTATTTACAGACCGCCGCCATATAGCTGGAATATTGCTGAGTGTGGCGGAAGCTAAACTCACTCACTCACAGATATCGCAGCCCTGCTAAAAATGAAATGTACACCCAAGATTGCTTTCACACGCTCGTAAAGTGGTAACTTTGGGCATTAACATGGTCATGGCATTCTGCATTTTCACGGAGAGGTGGCAGTGTATCTGACAGAAGTATGAGAACTCTATTAAATTCTTAAAATTACACGATTTATTCCCTTATTTTCACTTGCTAAAAGGAAAATCATCTCTGTACTGAATGCTTCGGAGTACAATTACACGTAATGTTGTTTGCTTTCATTTCTTCTTTCACTTTGAAAAAATACATAAAACTAAAACCGAATAATAGTACGAGATGCCCATTAATGTTAAACAAAAATAAGAAAAACAGTTAAAAATACATTTCAGCACCTTCTATAACACTGAATATTAGGAAAACTGCAACGTGTTAGTTTTCCTAAAAACATCAAATACAACCAGCACAAACCCCAGGTGAAAAACTTTTCTCACTCAATTTCTCACTGCTTAAATAAACGTACTATGCTTGTGCACAGTTGTTTGAATACGCTTCCTCAGTTGTACCACGGAAACTAAAAGGAATTCTAGCCGACTTATGAAAATGATCCTTTCTGGGAACCACTTCTGTTATTCAGTTGCAGAGGAATATGGTATCTCATTTTATCATCACTAATCCTTCATACTATGAAGATGATTGACGACAGATAAAGAAGCCATCATTTTAATAGCTGACTTAACACACACTCCATCTAGTAGACTAACGCTTAGTCTCTGAATATATAATTTTCTTTGAAACAAATAAACCCGTTTAAATTGAAAAAGAGACCCAGGAGACCAGAGGTTGAAGGACTGTGAGAAAAACTATCCTCCAGGATGCTGTCTTTCATAAAAGGCACATGTCGTGATTCCGGGATATTTAGCCTTTTTACTTCTTTCATGTGAAAGTAGAATTGACGATGACCAAAACATCAAACATTTATGTGACTGACAAAGGTGTATTGAAGCCGAGGAAAATATAGTAGTCTCTGGGGTATTCAAGGTCAAAATGTAATGATTTTTTCAAGAGACTAATATATGTCTACCATACTCCCCAGATCAGGTCAGTCACTAATTTCCCTTTTATCGGAAACTCTGAGGTTCACCACAATACAAATGCCGCATTTCCTACTATTGAACCGTGCAGATCCTTTTTAGAATTGGACCCATGAAGGTCTCGTGGTAGAGTAGGCCTTCTGCAACCATGCTTGCCATAAAAGGCAACTATGCTTGTCGTCTGGTATGCAGACATAAATGTGGATACCAGATTAAGAATAATACACATTCTTGGACAGATTTCATCTCGCTGCTCTTCAAAAGCTAGCAGGAGATGATAGTAAGGTGGATTATCGTTAGCCGTATGGGTATGTCCAATAAGTTCCAAAACACATTATGATTCTGAGCAGACCTCGGATACCTGTCTGGTCTCTGCAGACAGTAATCGGATCCGAAAGCTTTTTCAAACATGTCTACAAATACCATGACAACTGACTCCGACAAGTTATGACTAACTTTGAAAATAGAACCTAGAGTACAATTTGCATTGCCAATATATGTCCGACGTTTTGTCAGACATGAAAAACCTTGTTTCAAAAATTACAACTATGTCAACATAACCTGTTTGCCTAAAGACTGGACGTGGGAAGACGTCATATTCTACGCTGTAAGTGAACCCAGCTACATTAACGTCAATATTTGCTGGCATGAGTGATAGTATAATACTACACCATGTGTACATGACACAAGTTGGTGAAATATGCCTGAAGGTTCAGTGACTGACGTCAGAAGGAGATGGTGTTTCCTCATGTGAAGCAAGAGACGAAAGTAGTATTTACTGAATAAAGATGTGGAAACTGACTGACTCTTTATGTAAGCAGCTGTGTGTCATATTGTGTTTTTGTTGACCCTCTGTTTTGTTTTGATCTTGAACTATACCTACGTCAACTCAACATTTCCTTATGTTATTTCCTTTTGGGTGTTTACTTTTTGTTCAACATGTACTCTTATTCCCACGTTAGGTTTCTGAACATATACATGCATAATGCAGTGATAGGCAATGGATTCTTGGTATCGCCAAATTATACAAATATTTCCATTTTCAGAGAAGATTAGACTATTTCGGCGATGTTGCACACCTACTTGTAAATACTTTTATCTGGTGGACTCTGCGTTGATGCAGTTAAATCAAACATTCACGATTAAGATGATTAACGTCAAGTATATGAAATAATACGCCACTCAAACAACACATGGACCTGTGCCACATTCACAAGAAAATTCTGCTGAAATCAGTGTTGATTGCATAATTATCTTCATAGAATGTCCATGTGTTCATGAAGCCTTATCACATAGCTATGATACCGGGTGTCTATGAAATGCATTACTAGTACAGACAGGAAACTGTTTCAAACATCATAAAACATCATAAACTGTGACACATCAAAACTATACGGTTCGTGGCAGGGTGAAAGGATATCTTATTGTATTGCAAATATTCTACGCATTAATTATGATACGTTGAAAGGAACCGTTAATCAAACATATGAACAGCCGCAGGGAAAAGATCCTGTTTCAATTAAAATGAAGCAACTGGAGTAATATTGTGTCCGTAACAAACCACAAATAGAAAAAGGTAACTTAATGACAGTTCGACCATGAATGGAGAAACACAAAACAGAAATGATTGATTCTCAACCAGATAAACCGTGACATTGAAAGTGGTACATTAAATGAAACACAAATCCGCATGTAAATCGAATTGCAAGGTCCACACAACATCTGTTAGCCAGTCTGAAAAGGCCAGATCCAATTGGTGTAAAATAGAATAGTGCCATTCAAACGACGCTTGCCATGTCGTTCTTTCTGAGGAGGACTGTGCTTGTCGTAAGAGACGACTAACGGGATCGGGTAGTCAGGCTTGGTTAGCGCATGGCATCGGTTCCCAATAGTGCAGATCGATGCTCATGTTGTTGATCACTGGATTGTCTGGTTCAGACTCGATTATTTTCAGACCACCGTCATATATCTGGAATATTGCTGAGTGCGGCGTAAAACTAGACTCACTCTTTCTGAGGAGGAATGAATTCTGATGTGTAAGCATGATCTTGGCCCCCAAAAGGTTTGTGCTGAAGGAAGATAATAAGGTAGTACTATCACTTGCAAACTAGAGAAAAGCGAACTGACCACCCTGTTATGTGATGGATCGGACCTCTACTTCTTCTTCAATGGAGGAGTTGCAGGTTTCCACTGCTTTGTCGTTCAGTTTCTGCTTGTAGTATTGAACGTGAGACTGATCCATGGTTGAACATCGCTCAGCAAAATGAACTGGATATGTTCTAAAATGAGGTTAATAATATTTACTCCATCTCTTTATCTCCGCTGCTGATATCTTTAGTGTGGAACGGAAAGGCAAAGTACCCCTTATAAGTGATAGCTGGTATTCAGTAACTAATTCAGTAATAATGACAACACGAATTCATATCGAAGGTTTCATACCTAAGCAAAGCTGTGTTCTATTTTGAACTTTGTTTCCGAATATTTCTGAATGAGCTTAATCGAGAAAGACCGGATGGTGTAGTAACATGTTAATTAAACCGATAACCAACGAACGAACTCTTTTGTAATAAGGTTGTCTAACACAAAGTCGTGTTTTATTGGGTGTTTCGTGAAGCGTGGTGTCAGGATTTCTTACAGCATGTGCAAGGTTGACATTGACACCTGAAACTGTACAAATAAACTGTTATTGTCAAATCTTCCTTATACTGGCTGGAGGGTAAACAACGAGACAATTACATCTGTAGAATCTGCATGAAAGCTGGTAGATAAGGCCAATAGCATCTGAGTCTTAAATTATTGAATTGGGAGAAGTTGTGAGAATACACTGTTTTCATCACCTCCAAAGTTCTCTTTTATGGGCATTGACAAATGCCAAGCGACCAAGCCTTGATGTGGTAGACTGGAGATTGCTAGAGTGAATGATGTCTATTCGGAAAAAGAACGAAGGACACGCAATACTCAGACACAAATATGGCATCAGTTCGATGTATATGTTAATACTGATGCAATATTCATTCACCAATAAAATATTCAACTGAAAACTCGTGATCTCTAAAGCAGATCTATCAACGATAAAATGTCTTCAAAGACACTCAATCATTAATGAAGGTATGACATGTGCAATTATCAGAAGTAATGCATTTTATATATAGCACGAAATAAGCACAGACGTTTAGATGTTGTACCACTAGCGCAGTGAATGAAAAGTAGGGTGGTTCATCTTGATAAAAAGTACGTTATGATCTAATTAAATTGAGCTTGAGAGAATCAGGACGTTGCCCTTAATTGAAGTCTCCTCATACACTGATCCATCGCCATGTGGAGGCAACGTGTGAAAGCAGATCTATTTCAGTCCCCTTCTTCAAGTCACTGGAAGAGTCGAAAATAGAAACCTTGCACTTACTCTATATGTTTGAAATGCTTCAGTGGTGCTTACGAAAACGCTAAAATATGTTGTGGGTGATATGGAACTTTAATCGTATTGGCAGTATTGCTCTGTTTGTTGCTTAACGCCGCTGTTGAGCAACCAGTCAACAGAGTCAGCAAAGTCTGAGCACGCCTAAGTGAGTAATCATAATCTTGACAATACCAGGGACCGACTCTAACCTAGAAACCCAGCCCTATAAAGGGACGTTTTTTGTCATATTAAAAATGAGTTAAAACACATATTTTCATTGTCTGTACTTAACAAAGTATATGGACTATGAGGGAGCGTAGTGATTTAGAAACGTATTCTACCCATGTGAGAGAGGAACAGATTGTCCTCTTTACATCCTTTTGAGTGTTGACAATAATGAAATAACGGCCACTACGAGAATTCACAATGATTCACAATGATTCACAATGATTCACATTATGTTTGTTCCAAGAGTTCAAAAGGATTGCGTGCTGGACATCCGTGGAAATATAGGTATTTCCCAAACATTGTATTCTTCTATGATATATACATTAACATACAGTCCCGGGAAATTCGTAGATACTTGGAGTTACCCAAGCTTCGATAAACCAAGGAATACAAAGTTTTAAATGACTCAGCTTTTACTTCGAAACAACCGCCACTTCGTCTGTTCATGTTTGGCAACTTTAAGGATCAACAATTTTGTACCTCTGTTTGCCGTGTAATTATTGTGATCAGTAAATGTTAATGGTATCCTACCCATCAATAGAGTAAATGTACCTGTTTACTCCAGTAACACGTTCTAAACCAGATTTTGCAAAATAGTCCATAGTATACAGGTACAGTTTACACATGAACCGATACATTGTAAAACGAATTCATAACGTTGAAACGATTGTCATGAGTTTAATGAATGATGAAACGCACTGAAAATTCACGAATTCTTACAAATTTACACCAAAACGCAGCTGTTCACATGCCTTTCAGCAATTTAATGAATGATCCTGGTGCATTTCATCAGCATACGGTTTGCAGTTGGTTCTCTCAAGTCAGAAAAGTAATTCATCTTCGATGTAAAGACAACAATATAAACATAACATACAGTGAATGCTTTCAGTGAGCCTTAACTCAGATGGCTAGTAAATATTAACGTAATATCGTTTCTTGGACGACAACAACTGCAGCTACAACGTTTTCTTCTTCATCTTCCACTACTACTACTACTACTACTAAAGTTACTTCTGCCGTGTTCAGATACGCTTTCTGTAAACCTCTCCAGTATTCAGCTTTGTCTTCTAATGATTGTATATTGAAGGCGCTTGTCTTCTTGTTTTTTCTGCTATTGCATCTCCTCATCTTTCTGCATACACCGATATGAAGGTATGCAGACATGTCAGTCATATTTAGTCATTATGTATATTGGTGTGTAATTACTTCTTGCAAATAAATAAAATAAGTAAAGAACATTGATGTTTGATGTTTGTGCTGTGTTCGTAAGGTACACTGTGCACGGCATACTCGATGGTTGCTGGTCACCGGTTCAAACGGCACGGCATACTCGATGGTTGCTGGTCACCGGTTCAAACGACTCCCCTATATCAATCCTAACTATAGTTAGGATATATATATATATATATATTAATGACAAGCCACGATCTGGTGTGGTGAGGATCGTGGTTGAAAATGACATGTCACATAGTAGTTTCGTCATCACTGTAACTTTGCCTGGAAGTGTAATTTATATATAGCCTAATCCCTATTTAAATCCAGATATGCATTTTGCAAACGTTGAGCCATCAAGTCAAAATTGACGCAGTTCATACAAGGCAATTAAATTTACCCACTCCATATGGCAGTCAAGGATCCTGAGCAAGCTGAGAAATGCCTGCAAATTAAGTCTGCTGTATGGTGCTACACTGTCTACTCGTTCCATTGACGCAACAAGTACCTTCCTCTGATCCTAACCTTCTCATGACTAATGGTGGACTGCATTATGACCTATTTACTGGAGATATCTTTCTAAGGACTGCAGTGTTTTCTGGCTAAGTGAACGCTAATTGCAAATACACCGAGACATCGTCTTCACTCATGCGTTGTAGGAAGAGATGTTGGAAAGACGTGTTTTATATCTGTAGAATGTATAGAATACAATAATTATAATATAAAATAATCATACTTCGCCGCACGATAATCTCGACAAATCTGGACTGACAACCCACGTAGTAATTTATTGATAACCACTTGAGTGTCCTATCTCTTTTGCATCAGATCAAGCGTGTAAGTACTAAAGCTAGCTTAATAATCCGAGTAAAGAATAAGAAGTGGTGTCACAGATTTGCTGAGTGCTGCCTTGGCAGTAAGATCGGCCATTGTGTTCCCAGAAATGGCAACGTGGCTAGGTAACCATCAAGAGGCTTAAAAGTGCATGTTTGCAAGAAAGATTGTAATAGCCTGAAGGCACGAAAGAGAATCAGAAATGCTTATATATTCTGTTAATATAGCGTTTGCTTCTGCTATAAATATAGGAAAAATATAGAGCTGTGATCAGGTATTCTACAAGATATTGTTCTGGATCCAGTGACAGTTGCACAAGCGTCTGCACCACCACCCTTGGATCTATTTGTAAATAAGGAATTGTATGTACTATATTTACTTCTTAATTGATTATATTCTTGTTTATATATTGTAATTGATTTGTTTCCGGGTTTTTAAATGTTGTCAGTGTTAGGTCAACTTCTGGTCTAACTAACTACCAAGGAGGAACAGACGGGAAGGAGTTATACTTCCAAGCTCAATGCCAGCAGCAGAGAGGAAAGGTTTAACTCTTAGCCCCAGAGATGGAACAAGTGAAGAATTTTTATTGTATAAATCCTCATAAATAGATTAAAACACTCATTAGAATATAGTTTTGTTGTATAGGATAATTTCATACGTCGTCGGCTAAGGGGTGACTCGTCGGCCTCAGCGTAGAGACTGTCAACAGGAGAGGTTCTAAAGCACACATGGTGAACGTAAAACGCATAGAAACAACAGTGTAGGTGGTGTCAAAAATATCATATTGAGTTCTTCCCGACAAATATGCGTGTTTGGTGCCATGCTGCTTTATAAAACACAGTCTACATTAAAAGGGGTTGTTACGTTGAAAATGTTCTGAAAGGCTATGTTACAGTGGACGTGATCGCCTTTGAAATGTCCACGGACTATAACAGTATTCTTTTTATTCTTTTGAACTTAGACCATTGTAGGATATGCCACACCTACTACTAATGGAAAGCATTTTTTACAGCATGAAGACGAAAGAAAAAAATGTACGTTATTTTCCATTTAGCTCTGTGATGTTAGTGGTTGTTAAATATCTAACGCCATATACACACCAGCTTAACTTTCACAAAATAATGACCACAAATGCTTAGGAAAAAAGTGAAACTATTTTCTGCCACAGGTGCATGACAACGTTGGTTAAGGAACGAAATGGGGATAAAAGGGAAGTTTCTCCAATGTCATTCAAGTATATATGTTCGGGTTTTTTTTACCAACCACCGTCGGACACAAGTCATTGTACATTCTAAGTGGCAAGGCTTGCAAAATTGTACATTATGAGAAACATCGTCGATGAGAGGAATATATTTGCGATTATCGAAGTGACAGGACAGAAAATCAAGGGAATGAAATCCGTTGCATAACCGCATGAAGTGCGTGTTTTCTCATATTAAATGTCCATAGGTTGGTATTGGTTGTTATAATGTAATAGGAGGTCTGGGTTCCTGTCTTTGTCGACATGCAATGTGTGTATTTTCTGAAAAGATATAAAAACGAACGGTTTGATTTCGTGGATAGTTAAGGATGTGACGTTGATTTAGATGTCTGCCTGAATCTATTGCTACATTTTCTTGACAGCAATGTTCAAGCTGATACCATGTATGAAAATACAATAGAAGTATTGAGATGTCGCATCCTTGCTAAAAACGTGACACAAAGAACCAACACTGATATTACACACACATGACATGAGTGTTTTGTTGTAACTTTAGGCATATCACATTTGGCAAGTCATTTCCAAAGGAAAAACGATATACCGATGCATTAAATAACCATATTTCTCATTACAGTCCTTTAACCAAAATGTCAAGAAAGATTTTGTTTACTGGATCAAACTTCTTTAAAAAAAATGTATGTATAGCAATAGTGTAATCAATCTTTGCATATTGAAATTTTATGGGATATGGATTATTTATCTTCTCGTCGACCCACTTTGGGTGAGTGAAAATACGGTTTATGCCGCTTTTAAGCTTATAACCGGCGGTCTATGTTTCTGTCTGTCATCCAGAGTTGGGTTTTACGCAAAATTCCAGCAATATCATGGAGGCACCAGAAATGGTTTTCACATATTGTACCAATGTGGGACATAGGAATCTTCAGCTTTACGAACGTACGCTTAACTATTAGGCTACCCTACTGCCCATGTTTAAGTTTGGTTATAACAGATGAAAAAAACCGATAAGGAATTTATGACACAAATTTATCCGCCAAGGAGAGACAAAAACATGGGAAAAACTTGCACACTGACAAAGATATTTGTGCAGTCAACGAAGATAACACTTTAGGTGTTCAAGAAATAGCGTATTACTAATAAAACAAATGATAAATACAATCCAAAAGAATCAGTTTAGGAAGAGCATCACTCAATTTTGCTGTTAATAACAGGGAACAATGTGAACCAACTGGACAATGAAACACCACACCTTTTTTTTTCTCATGCATGGGTAATCGAATTACATGGAATCACTGTCAAATTGCTCTTTTCTGTGAGCTGCTTCTCTTATATTTATACAGAGGAATATTGTCACCCATTATCATCAGTGATACCATGGTGGCGGACACGCGACTGACGACAGATACTGAAACCATCATTGTAAATTGACAATGGCAACTCTTGATGTTGCTGTCTGGATGTTGTTGTGATTCAGTGGTGACGTACCATGTCCATGCTTCAGACTATTCGGCCTACTTAACCCTTTGTCATGTGAAATCATCAATAACGATGTACCAAACATCAAATATGAATGTGTCTGATAAATGTGATTCGCCGAAGTAGATATTTTCGTCTCTCGGGGGTATTTAAGGTCAGAATCTACTGCATAATACATGAGGTTAATGA
The DNA here is from genome assembly GCF_037392515.1 of Haliotis asinina. Taxonomy (NCBI): domain Eukaryota; kingdom Metazoa; phylum Mollusca; class Gastropoda; order Lepetellida; family Haliotidae; genus Haliotis; species Haliotis asinina. Next base: position 32,915,196 of record NC_090287.1, on the reverse strand, counting down.
CATACACGTACGTCTACCAAACACTCATCTTGAATTGTTGAAAGCAATGACTACAGGATTTCATCTAATTCTGAACTTTTATAGCTATGATATTTCGTCTGTTTGTTTACCCTTTTTGCGAACACCTGCTGACATGTCTCACGTGCAGTGATCTATTCTTACATGTCCACCACGATTTTGTCTCTTGCGCTAAAAGGCAAAAGGCATAGAATTTCATAGATTTCAAGCCACTAATTGCCGTGCTTGGACGTTTGTGCAAAAGGATACAAATTACTAAGGCACTCGGTTGGGGTAAAGCGGATACAAAAAAGTCCAACTTGAATGAGTGGGTTTGGTTTTACGCCGCTTTTGGCAGTATTCCACTAATATCAGTCACGATGGAGGGCACCTGAAATGTCTTTAACATGCGTGAGCGAACGCTTTAACCACTATAGCTAGGCAACCCCCTAAAGCCTTTTGGTCATTGAATTCGCATAAGCTCCTCACTCGGATGCAAGGTCATTGACTGACGTTTCGATAACGTCGGTTATTCTAGATTTTCGATCGGAACAGGTGTTACTGGGCGCAAATGTCAAACATGATGTGGAGATATATTAAATGTATATGTTTGTGGATAGTTAGTATGTGCATAATTGGTAGTACCTGTCACACAGTGTACATTTACAACTGTGACTGCTTGTTGCCTAACGTCAAACAGCAATAACAGTCAATCCGATATCAGTCTCTGTATAATCAAGTCATTTTATTTAAAAGTTCAATAAAAAATGTTAAAATGGCCTGCGACGATGCTTTATTTCACAATTTCAGTTTAAGACACATTGCTGCTTTGTTTAACAGTTACTGTATTGTTTCTATGCGAGTTAATCGTATGTAGTCATTGTATGCATACTGTGTTCATAAACTCATAGTTTCTATCACTTTTTACGTTTAGGCATTACGTTATTCTCATGTTTTGCGAATAGGTGACATCTGTCGGCGCTCGTGGTGTATCAGAATTAGTTGATGTCTTGAGAATTGTTGACACAAAATGTTTATAACCGTGAAGAATATAACATTAACTTTCACGAATATCAACATTTGTTTAAAAAGAATACCAGCCTTGATGTCTTGGTATCAAAACACGCTTTATTGATTTTTGTGAAGTGTGATATTTCAGGACAGACTCTACTGATATAGCTAACGATTACAGTTTTGTTATAATATATACTGTAAATCTTCCGAAATTTAGTTAAGACAATAATCTTTCAGGCAGATAATGATCTTAGTTGTAGTGGCCTGTGGCGATCATAATACCCTATTGTGATAATCTCATTGGTAGTGCTTGGATCGAAAACGTTCACTTTAATCAAGATAATTCCCTGTCAGGTTTTTAAAATATGTTTTCACATGACATCTGTTTATGGAATTCCAGAAACTTTCTGAGATCAGTCGGAAACGAAATACATAAAAAGAACATGTTGTGACGGAGCATACATGGGATGTGTTACACTGGACAATACTGTTTTTATCTCAATACACGCTTAACTTTCTAAATCAGCACCGCTGAGATTTTGCATATGCATGCAACGATTATGGTAAGAACCTGTCTTGGAAGCGATCATTTAAGAAATCAACAGAAACATGAGAAAACGTTCTGGAGATGTATCGGATACTTTGGCTTGTAAATAGCTATCAAACACTTCACGTAATGAGCTAAAAAAAACTCCCTGTGTACATTTTAATGTCAGACATATCTGCCCAATATGTAGGTACCAAATTACATATATGGCAAAATTTAGACATGTTTCCTGTACTTTCATAAGTGATGGATCATTGTTGGTCGCATCACTCGAGTAACTCCGACAACATAATAGGCTAGTGATTCTGCCCCGTGACCATGTAGACAGTAATGTGATCCACAGTTCTTTAAATGCAGGGTGTGGAGTCGTTTTCATCTGCAAATGCCATGATCATTAACTCAATTATGCTTATGACTGATTTCTGAGTAAAGTTTTGAGTACAATATCCTATAGGAATATACACCCATCGAATTGTCTGGGAAGTAAAACTGTTATATATAATTCATAGTCATGTTAGATTTTGCCTGAAGATTGTCGAAAGGTGTAAAAACGAAGTAAGTGGACACATCAACATTAGAGTCGTATCTGCAGACATGAATGATGTCAACGTGGAATTGGGTGAACATCTGCCCCGAGGTTGAGTGACTGACGTCAGAAGATGTTTCTTCATGTGAAAAAAGAGACGAAGCAGAATTCCTCAATCAACATTTGAAATTGACAGGAGTATGTAAACAGCTGTGTGCCATATTGTATTTTTGTTGACCCTCAAAACACTTTCGATCTGAAACTATTTTGTATTTCAACATTTCATTATATTATTTCCTTTCGGATGATTGCTTATCTTTTTTTCGGAACACTTGCATCACATGCAATATGTATGATTATTCTTTATAGGTTTTCATAGCGAATGCATTGACAGTGATGATACACATTAGTTAATAGATGTATTCAGTTAACTCTTGGTATATTTCATGTCATAAATGCATGCTGCCTTCCAGCGGCACCGTAGTGCAGAATCTATATTCACTTTAAAAACAAAGCACTTTACTACTTTAGTGATATCGATGTTGCAGACAGACATACACTCTTATTACAAGGTATGCTCAAAATAATAAAAGCAATGGGCAATCTTCTTGAATTTATCTTCCCCTTACTAATCCGCTAGCTGCGCCGATTCGGACGGTCCAACCTTTAACTGACAGCGCAAGTCGTATGCACGATGTGAGAAAATACGTGTTACTGTTACACTTAGAGACAGTTAACTAGTATAGCCTTCACCGTCACGGGGAACGTTCACGCTGATGCATGAACCGTATATCTTTTCCCTTTTACGATGATATAGCAAGTGTTATGTCCTGAAATATATATTCCGATTATCTGTGAAACACCTGGGGTAGGCATGGCTAATTATATTGCAAGAATGTATCTAGAAATAGCAGTTCGAAACGAGGCGGTGAAATCAGCTGATCGTCATGTTTCTTGACGTTTTGCAATCGGTAATTAAGTTTGGCACTAGATGTCTCAATATCATACATTTAAAACTGCGGTGTATTTTCATTGTATATGTACTCAAATCGCTTTAGTATTACAGTCGATATGGCTGCATTCATGTACCGCACTGCGGCGAGTAGCTGATGGGGTGCGCGAAATGAGAAACACTGAAAGTCTTGTTACGTAAATTCCATCGGGTCATACAAGATGGGATTGAGATTTTTGAGGTAGCAGGTAGAGAGAGAAGTGAGAAACAATGGTCAAGTAATTGTAAAATAACAATAACGGACGAATTATGTCAATCATCACCTACAAGTAGCCATGCAATTTTGAAATACGATAAACATGGGCATAACTAAAATCTTCTTTTTTATGTCTGTAACTGTTTGTGGTGCATGAAATATAAACTCAGAGTATGGATAAATGATGCATAAAACACTGCAAGTTCCTACTGCATTTTAATTTTCCTGAATTTTGGATATAAATTAAAATGTTTAATATTTTTTCTTAATTTTTAATAAAAGGGAATGATATTGTAACAAAAATTCATGTCTATTCATGGCTTCAAGTACCGAGATAATCAATTTCTCAGCCATCACAGTGATTCCAGCCAAGATATCAGCCTTATGCTGTATCTAATTAAGATGACCTACCTTTTGTGCAGTCAGCTTCCAAGCTACAGTATCAGGTATAACAGTAAATTACGGCACAAGTAACGTCAGTCATGTTTACAGTCGCCATCTTGAATTCCCTGACGTCACGTTTGCGTGTCATGTGACCTTATGTCACCTATAAATAGAGCTGTCAAGGTTAAAGTCGGGGCGGCAAATTTGACTTCTCAAGCAAGGTAGGGTTCCAGGGTTACGTCACAGCTTAATTCTCATTTTCGCATTATGGGACATCTTTATTGTACAACTTTTAATTAACTAGGATATTGTTAACACTTGGTCTGCTCTCTAAGTATCTACTTGTAGTTAGGTGATTATTGTGGTTTTCTTTTCAACCTTGTGGAGATCCGGAATCATTCCGGCAGATCCATTCCGACGGATTCATTCCGACGGATTCATTCCGACGGATTATCCTTGGCTTATGGGAATCAAGTGTACAAATTACAGATACAGATACACTCACAGTCACAGTCACAGTTGCCTATTGCAAGTCAAGCATGGTTTATCGCCTGTAGGAAATATTACAGTTTAATTTAGTGTTGACAGTCGCTGATTGTCGTCGCGATGCGGGGGGTCCAAGGTCATTCCGACATGCTATGTTGACCTTAACCAGTTACAGTCTCTACTAAAGGTTTCTTACACAGGGGATTATTGGAATCGTCTACAGCCAAGACATACGTTTTTTTTTTGTAATGCAAGTTATAAGTGGGATTTAGCCTTATTCATACTCGTATCACATTTTGACAGCTGTTGGAGGTGTGGCCTCCTTGTCATTCATTCCGGATCACGTGACTTCCGGAATACGTTGTTTACATTATCTGGATCCAGTTCCGGTTGCCGCAAGTTCATTCACTTTCCAGTTTCAAAGTTTATTATACAGTTTAATTCATTTAACAGCCAAGAGTCTCAGTCAAGACTGCCATACAGCAAGGCAAGATTTCTGCAACCACGAAGACACGGGTTGACAAGCAAGATATCCAGTCCTGATGACTGACAAGGTGACAGTTTCGAGATCGTGTATTTTCAGTTTAGTGCTCATTAAATAAAATCGTTATTGGAACTTTATCTACTTGTTGTGTGATCCTTCTGCATATCGCCAGTTTCTTCATTCTTTTCATCTTAGGTCCTTGTGATATATTTTCACTGAACTTCGTCTCCGAACTCTGGTATTTATTTTGTCACATTTTGTGACTGGTGGCAGCATCCATTATATTTGTGTAGTTTGTCTACTAGTATTTTGACTAGTCTTTGGCCGTTCCGTTACATTTGGTGGCAGCGGTGGGATTATTTGGATTATTGGATATTTTGTGTGTTGGAGACTGGCGATGCTGTAGGAAGATGAATTTGTAAATTTTATAGAAATATTTAAGGTAGCAATGTGAATTTTCAGTTTGCTGTGACAGTGCCTTGGAGCCCTAGCCTTCACCAGTTCTTCTAAATTCAGAATCCTGAAGAACGACCGTTGCAGCTCAGGATTCATTACCTTCAGAGATACTTGTGGTGACGACCCAAGGATCTATAATAAAAGCTCTTGATTTTATCTGCACAGGTCAAGGGTAGCTGATCTCATTAACTGCAAGCCGTATTGACAGAACTCTTGGATGATAACCATGGACAAGTCTTAGAGTTGTGTTCAAATTACTTTGTATTACAGAGACAAAGATTATTCAAGCACAAAAGATACAGAAAACAGGCGAGCTGGTGATGTTTACATTTTGAGATCCAGTTCAAGCAAACAGTTCAGAGACTTTTGTTATTTATTAAAGCCAGTAGCATTGTCATTGTTCCAGATTTACCCTGATCAAGTACATCTGTGTTCAAGTATGACTTCAACCTGAGAGCCAAGTGTTCTTACAGACATGATGACCAGTTAGAGTCTTTACAGCCCTAGCTATTCAACTTTTACAGTAATCAAGTAAACCGTTATACATTCTTCCATAGGACTGACGGGAACTTATACGGAGTCGTACCGAGGTCAGAGTGCAGTTGTTAATCTTTCTCTCTCTCTCTCCCACAATAGCTATCATTTGTTATTATTTCTTTTATAACCATGTCATTAGTGGAATCTGACCTAGTCACCATATCAAGGGTGCAGGAAGACACAGATAATAGTGGACTGATTACCTTTCACCCAAGACACAGTTCCCCCCACAGTCAACAAGAATTTGTACCTGCAGAATATAATTCTGCCTTGTCTACTTCTCACCGGGATCAGGAAGGTGTTCACAGTATGGAATCTCCTTTTTCACATGTTAGGAATTCTCTTGAAGTGAGGCCACCTAACATGGTTGCAGACAAGATCACTTCAGATGATGAGCAGGAACAGCACAGACCTTCCAGCAAGGAAAACACAGAAAAGGCAGGTGGAGATTTCCCCAATGTCACTAGAGTCCAAGTGCCTATTATTCGTTACAAGGATATGCCAGCAGTTGAGCCGAGAACTCAAGATTATGTCACACACGAGAGACAACCTAGGATTCCAGTATGGAGTAATGCTCCTATGCAGAATTGCATTGTCGACTCACCGAGATCAAGATTTCCCGCTGAGGTTCAACAACACTCACTTGTTGGACAGCAGCACCCCCTTTTCTCTGAACAAGCTTATCCTTACAGAAGGGGAATTTTGCTGACACCGGAGACTTTTGATGGGAGCATGCCTTGGCAGAATTATATGGCTCATTTTGGATCATGTGCCACTGTGAATGGTTGGAATGAGAGTCAAAAGGCAAATTATCTAGCAGCTAGTTTACGGGGAAGAGCTCTACAGATTTATGGAGAACAGCATGGCCCAATGACATACCCAGATATCACAAGATTACTGGGACGTCACTTTGGCGGAAATGATAAAGTCGAGCTCTACATGATTGAAATTCGGAACCGGCAACAGAAAGAGGGTGAGTCGATACAGGATCTTGGGCAAGCCATACAACGCCTAACTAACCTTGCATATCCTGATGCAACCCAAGATTGTAAAGATCGGTTGGCACGCAGTCACTTCACTGAGGCAATTCGTGATCGTCAAGTACGATTAAGTGTTGTCCAGTCTCGCCCCCGTACCTTGGAAGAGGCCATTCAAGCAGCATTTGAAATGGAGACTTACCTGGAATGCGAAAGGTTGCGTCCAGCGGACAAGGCCAGATCAAGGCAACTCCGTATTTTAGCAGCGAAACCAGAACGACAAAATGATCAAGTTGAACAATTGTCAAGGCTCATGGAGACAATAAACAAGTTTGAAAAGAAGCTTGAATCTCTGCCAGTGTCAGAGGACAGAGTTGCACAGTCAGGATCAAGGAAGGTATGCTACAATTGTGGTGATCCATCACATTGTTACAGAGATTGTCGGTATCCACCCAGATATCCTCAACAAAATCCAAACAAGCGAAATCACCAGGAAAACTAGAATTTGTCTGTTCAAAGGGTCGTGAGCAGACATCTTATAAACAAAAGACCCAGAGAGAGAGAAGAGATCAAGGGACCAGCCGCCATCCCTTGAATCAACACTCAAATCCAGCCAGTTCCCTTGACCAAGGGGAGGTAATTCCTCTCAAGAAGTCAGGGAATGGTTTGTATATAGCTGTTAACATTGAAGGGAAATCTGTCGAACTGTTGTTGGATACTGGTTCTACAGAGAATGTGATGTCTCATGAACAGTATCTTACACTTACAGAGGGTCAGAGGTGTCCCAAGTTATTGCCAACTTCCGACGAAGTAAAGCAGGCAAATGGAAGTAGTCTCAAGTTGTATGGCAGGATCAGGGTGACGATTCAGGTCAAGACTGTCAGAAAACAAGTTGATTTCCTAGTAGCAGACATCAGAGGGTCAGCTATATTGGGACTAGACTTCCTTGGACGTTGCCAAGCAAAGCTAGACTTGGAACGTCAAGAACTACGTCTGGGGATGGAGAGGGGCCCCTCCTCCCAGAGTAGCGAGAAGTTGTGTTGGAGACTATCAACACAACAAGAGGTTACTATTCCCAGTTGTGGAGAAGCGTTCATACCGTGTGCAGTGAAACCACGGGCTGGACACGCAACTGCAGGAGAAGGGTTAATTGAACCTGACTTGCAGTTAGGATTACTGAACAAAGGGTTAATGATCGCAAGGGCGATTGTTGACATAAAGAAACAGATTGTACCAATCAGAGTTTTCAATCCTCATCCAGATCCTGTTGTGATGAAAGGGGGATTTACAACAGGCATTATTAGGATTTTAGATAAGTCACAAGCACAGACACTCAACTCTGAGCACAGTTTTGAGAGTGATGCAAGGGTTCCTGAATCTTTGAGAGACTTGTGGAGGAGAAGTTGTACTGAACTGACAGAATCACAGAGCAAGGATGTGGCAGTTCTTCTCAAACAGTACAGAGATGTCTTTGCAGCTGACTCCAAGGAACTTGGAAAGACAAATATTGTAAGACACAGTATCAACACAGGGGATGCCTCACCAGTAAGACAGCATTATCGCCGCTTGCCAATAGTACAGCAAGAAGCTGCAGATTCTATGATTCAAGACATGTTGGAGCGACAAGTTATCGAGCCATCATCTAGTCCCTGGGCTTCACCAATTGTTTTAGCAAGGAAGGGCTCAGACGAATGGAGGTTCTGCTGTGATTATCGCCGTTTGAATGATCGGACCATTAAAGACGCCCATCCGATTCCGAGAATAGATGATACGCTGGATGCGCTGCATGGTTCTCAGTTTTATGCAACTATGGACATTGCTAGCGGATTTTGGCAAGTAGAGCTAGACGAGGAGGCGAAGCAAAAATCTGCATTTTGTACAAGGAGTGGTCTGTTTCAGTGGCGGGTAATGCCATTTGGACTTTGCAACGCCCCATCTACCTTCTCCCGCTTAATGGAACAAGTGCTGAAAGGTTTGCACTGGGAGATGTTGTTGGTATATTTGGATGATGTTATTGTTTTTGGCAAGGACTTCAAACAGGTGCTGTCAAGACTGAGAACAGTGTTTGACAGATTTCGAGAGGCCGGCCTGAAGTTGAAACCCTCCAAGTGTCATTTCTTTAAGAGACAGGTGTCTTATCTTGGGCACACTGTATCAGCGGAAGGAGTGAGTACAGATCCTCAAAAGGTAGACAGTGTGAGAGATTGGCCCATACCCAAGAATGTGAGTGAGGTTCGAAGCTTTTTGGGACTTGCGTCATACTACAGACGCTTCATTAAAGATTTTGCCAATATTGCCAGACCCCTCCATAGTCTGACAGAGAAGAATTCTAACTTCATGTGGAATACAGAGTGTGATGAGGCTTTCATCCTGCTGAAGGAAGAGTTGATTTCAGCCCCTATTCTTGCCTATCCAAGTCACACAGAGCTGTTTATTTTAGACACAGATGCAAGCAACTTTGCCATGGGTGCGGTATTATCTCAGGTCCAAGATGGCAGTGAAAAAGTTATTGCGTACGCTAGCAAGACCCTTTCTAAACAAGAAAGAAACTACTGCGTCACAAGACGAGAGTTGCTTGCTGTTGTCACTTTCATCAAGTATTTTCGCCATTATCTCTATGGGCGGGAATTTTTGATCCGCACAGATCATGTCTCCCTACGCTGGCTCCTAAATTTCAAGGATCCAGAAGGACAGTTGGCAAGATGGCTGGGGGTTTTGAGTGAGTATGATTTTAGGATTGAGCATCGCCCTGGCAAGAAGCACGGCAATGCTGACGGTATGTCAAGGAAGCCCTGCAAACAGTGTGGAATGGAAGACACAGCAACAGGAATGTTAGCACAACTCATTATAGAGCCACAGTGGTCTTTATCTGAAATCCGTACAGAACAGATGTCAGACCCAGATTTGAAGCCCATTTTCATCTTGGTAGAGTCCCATGCTGCCAAACCTAAGTGGGAAGAATTGTCCAGTGAGTCAGCTACAACCAAAGTCTACTGGGGTCTATGGGATTCTTTGGAGATTGTTCAAGGGGTACTTTGCCGCAAGTGGGCAGATTCATTTGGTAATCAGAAGTCCTTATTGACAGTAGTTCCACGCTCCTTACAGAAACAGATCTTGTATGAGGCTCATTCAGGAAAGGCAGGTGGACACTTTGCCTATATGAAAACTCTGTCCAAGGTTAGAAAGAGATTTTACTGGCATGGCATGTCTGATCAGGTAAGGTCTCTTTGCTCTACCTGTAAGACTTGCGCAGCTCGACGCAAGCCTACTAGAAAATCTAAAGCACCTTTACAGCAGTACAGTGTCGGAGCACCCCTGGAGAGATTGGCAATGGACATCTTAGGACCATTTCCTGTAACAGAAAGTGGAAATAGAGTCATATGTGTGGTTGGTGACTACTACACAAAATGGGTGGAAGCTTATGCACTTCCTAACCAAGAGGCAAAGACAGTTGCTCGTGCATTAGTTGAACAATTTATTTGCAGATTTGGAGTACCACAGGAAATTCATACAGATCAAGGGCGAAATTTTGAATCAGAGCTCTTTTCTGAGATTTGCCGGATTTTTGACATCCACAAGACAAGAACCACCCCATTCAACCCAAAGTCTGATGGCATGGTCGAAAGATTTAACAAGACAGTGGTGGACATCTTAGCCAAGTATCTGGATCCCCTATGTCAACAGAAAGACTGGGACCAGAAACTACCATTTGCACTAATGGCTTACCGCAGCGCCGCCCAGGAATCTACAAAACAGACCCCAAACAAGATGATGTTCGGGAGAGAGTTGTCTATGCCTGTTGATGTGATGATACAGAATCCGTCTGTGGACAAAGTTCAAGTTGAAGACTATCCCATGAGAGTGAAAGAACACCTTTCAGACGTATGGGATAAGGCTAGGATCATCTTGAAAGATGCTGGTCACAGACAAAAGAAGAATTATGACAGAAATTTACACAGCAAATCCTTTAAAGTAGGGGACAAAGTGTGGTGCCTCTGTAACAGACGCTCCAAAGGACTTTCTCCCAAGTTACAGATAAAGTGGTCAGGGCCATTTTCCATTGTTGGAAAAATCTCTGATGTTATTTACAGAATACAGTTAGGGTCCAAGGGCAAACCTCGCGTTGTTCATTTTGACTTGCTCAAACCATATCTTGACTCTGCAGAGTAGTTACTGTAGGGATGACCACCATTTCCACACCTGAAAGTATAAAGATATACGAGAGCAGACCAAGTATGTCCAAAGTTTAACAGAGTATACAGTGTTTGGTATAGTTAGCTAGGGGTAGTTATGTGATTATTATCCTTTCAGATGCCTCGTCCTTATACGTGTCACCAGTGTCGACAGATTTTTAGCTCTTCCAGCAACCTTTCTCGACATGTTAGAGAGAAACACAGGAAGAGAGAGCGATATAGTTGCCCGGACTGTAACAGGGATTACGGCAGAAAGGAAGACATGCTGAATCATCGAAGGTTGCGTCATCGTCACAGGTCGAGTTCCCCAGTAAAAGCTCCTATTGTTATACCACCAGGGTACATCTACCAGCTGGTACCCACCAGTCAGGTCCAAGCAGCAGCCGAGGTCCAAGCACAAGTTCCTGCCCAAGCCCAAGTCGAAGCCCAAGTTACAGTCCAAGCTCCAGCCAAGACACAGGCTCAAGTTTCAGCCCAAGTTCCAGTCGCTGTACATACTGCTAGCCAGTCTCCACCTTTAGTTCCCTCCCCAGACACAGCAGTCGGAGCGGCAGCCTTACCGGAACCACAGCATGACAGTGACTGGGAAGATGTAGAGGACATCCTCCTAGAAGGAATAGCGGACGCGGAGAAGATGGAGAAGGGGACATACATGCCCACAGCCATGTGTTCCTCCTCCTCCTCCAGCGATGAGGAAGCACAGCCACCCCAGCCTAGAGGAAAGGCTATAAGACTACAAGAGGTGGAGGATATAAGTGATGAAGAGGTGTCCCATGGGCCTATTAAAACCATAGTCATCACCAAGACCTTCCACCGAGATGGGCGGCTGCTGAGCATACATCGGGAGGAAACTTATTATTAGTGTTAATAAATTATCTAGAACTGGAATAATTTTCTAGACTTATATTTTTGTACATTTGTATTTTTGCCTTACCAGGAGGATTAAGGCTAGGGAGGGGGCAGTGTAACAAAAATTCATGTCTATTCATGGCTTCAAGTACCGAGATAATCAATTTCTCAGCCATCACAGTGATTCCAGCCAAGATATCAGCCTTATGCTGTATCTAATTAAGATGACCTACCTTTTGTGCAGTCAGCTTCCAAGCTACAGTATCAGGTATAACAGTAAATTACGGCACAAGTAACGTCAGTCATGTTTACAGTCGCCATCTTGAATTCCCTGACGTCACGTTTGCGTGTCATGTGACCTTATGTCACCTATAAATAGAGCTGTCAAGGTTAAAGTCGGGGCGGCAAATTTGACTTCTCAAGCAAGGTAGGGTTCCAGGGTTACGTCACAGCTTAATTCTCATTTTCGCATTATGGGACATCTTTATTGTACAACTTTTAATTAACTAGGATATTGTTAACACTTGGTCTGCTCTCTAAGTATCTACTTGTAGTTAGGTGATTATTGTGGTTTTCTTTTCAACCTTGTGGAGATCCGGAATCATTCCGGCAGATCCATTCCGACGGATTCATTCCGACGGATTCATTCCGACGGATTATCCTTGGCTTATGGGAATCAAGTGTACAAATTACAGATACAGATACACTCACAGTCACAGTCACAGTTGCCTATTGCAAGTCAAGCATGGTTTATCGCCTGTAGGAAATATTACAGTTTAATTTAGTGTTGACAGTCGCTGATTGTCGTCGCGATGCGGGGGGTCCAAGGTCATTCCGACATGCTATGTTGACCTTAACCAGTTACAGTCTCTACTAAAGGTTTCTTACACAGGGGATTATTGGAATCGTCTACAGCCAAGACATACGTTTTTTTTTTGTAATGCAAGTTATAAGTGGGATTTAGCCTTATTCATACTCGTATCACATTTTGACAGCTGTTGGAGGTGTGGCCTCCTTGTCATTCATTCCGGATCACGTGACTTCCGGAATACGTTGTTTACATTATCTGGATCCAGTTCCGGTTGCCGCAAGTTCATTCACTTTCCAGTTTCAAAGTTTATTATACAGTTTAATTCATTTAACAGCCAAGAGTCTCAGTCAAGACTGCCATACAGCAAGGCAAGATTTCTGCAACCACGAAGACACGGGTTGACAAGCAAGATATCCAGTCCTGATGACTGACAAGGTGACAGTTTCGAGATCGTGTATTTTCAGTTTAGTGCTCATTAAATAAAATCGTTATTGGAACTTTATCTACTTGTTGTGTGATCCTTCTGCATATCGCCAGTTTCTTCATTCTTTTCATCTTAGGTCCTTGTGATATATTTTCACTGAACTTCGTCTCCGAACTCTGGTATTTATTTTGTCACATTTTGTGACTGGTGGCAGCATCCATTATATTTGTGTAGTTTGTCTACTAGTATTTTGACTAGTCTTTGGCCGTTCCGTTACAATATTAAAATATTAATTTATCAAATATAATATTTCAGACACAGGCGAAGCATTATTACAGGGATAAGTATAAAATAAAGGGCGTTTTCCAAATTCTGTCTTTTATTGCATAACTAAAAAGTACATATATTCATGCTGATTATAAATTTCAATCTCAAGTATATTAAATGGCACTGTTAAGTGTTGAAGCAACAAAGGTTTACATTTTACTGTTGTGTCTACATACAGCTTGCATTTACAATAATTAGATTATTATAATAGTCATGACAAAGCTGATACTGTATTTATTTGAGCTGGCTCTTCATAATTTGTTAAAATAAATTGATTTTTCAAATTTTAACACAGATATATAAAAAGTATTATTTATATTAAGTTGTCAAGTTGTGTTAAATGTTTGTAAGACGTGAATCAATAAATTCACATTTATAAAATGACGCAAAACACTGACTGATGGACCTATGTTACAAGGGATAAATATTTTATTGCCAACTATAATGACTGCTGTTTTTGATCCACCTGAATAACTGCTTGGATAATAGGCCTACAGCATTTTAATAAGTAATCATAAAAATATACAGTAGTGTCAGAATTTAAAACCAAAATGGATTCTGATGAGTGAGGAACTGCTGCTCTAAACGTAATTGATATATTTCTAACTAAGTGTTACATTCTATACGGAATTTCTTCGATTGCCTAGGTTGTGTAATAATCATAAGTTGGCGATAAAGACCTTCCAGGGGATATCTCAGACGGTTTACATTGAGATCGGTGGTAGTATGGGAACTATTTGTAGAATTTTAATGCGACAGTTGGTAATGAATTACCGATGGAAACAACATAGGGGTTGGTAACATATAAAAAGAATTGTCATTGATGCTATGACACCCAAGACTTGCACTGCCTCGTGTTCTGTCGTAGGAAATGCCCTGACAATATAGCGATTTTACTTTGCGTTTCCCCTCTTTATCTATATCGTGCCAGTTCGTACTGTACTTGAAAATTAAACAAACGATGCCATTCTAAACTAAAAGTCAAAGCGAAACACGTGTCAGTTAATGGTTTTTCGTCGTAAATGATCGTTTTTGAATGAAGGTGACCACGGCAACGCGTTTGCTGAGTTCTGTCTTTACATGTAGCAAGTTGTCGCAGCGCACTTTGAGTCCGGATCCAGACCGGAAGCGAAAAGTTGGGCGTCGCTTGTATCATTTCAAAAGGATAGTTATCGCCCCTCGGAACAAAAAGATCGCCCATTGTTGAGGGCACAATACACAATCGAATAAGATCAGTTATCAAGTACGTCGCTAAAACTAAATGATAACAGCGATAAAATGCTTTGCACATCCATAAGTCTCATCCACACCAGTAGTACAGTGCCGACTTATCAGGGCGACGTGTTTCTGAAGCACTAACGGTTAGTCATAATGACATTTGTCTAGGCAATGCAAAGGCTGTACAAAGAAAATGTTCTAAACCTCATCAAACATCACATACTGTACCACAATCAAGCTCTGCGGTTAGTGGCAGGGCGAAAGGATATTATTTTGTCGTTACATTCTACGCATTCTTGGTGATCTTGTGAGAATCAGCTGGTGTAAGGGTGGTGACCGCAACAAATCATAATTAGGAAAAGGTGAATTAATGACAGTACAGTCAGAGATCACAGATAAACCGAAGGACATAAATGTAAATGACAGTGGTAGCGTGAATAAAACAACTGTCCGCTTATAAATTCATTAGACGTCCACACACGTCGGTGGTAATAGAATGAATCATTAGCCCCCTTTCATTACGTCATTTAGGAAATTGATTTCATACACTTAGTTTAAGATTCACATAAGTTTGAGGTATGGACGTAGAATATATAAAGGTCAACGTCTGAGAATATCTGGACTTAATCCCAGAAGCGATTGTAATGCGCAAAGGAATGATATAATTGTGCCTACACCCAGGGAGTAATGTTCTTTTGAATATTCTTCAATTAACGCCTTTGATACCAACCGTAGTAATTTTCATTCAGCCTCCAGATATACAAAAATGTCGGCCACATTATCATGCCAAACACACCATGAAGTTCCATTTCTTATTGACAAATCTACATAAAAGTGGCTGGAGGGCAAACAGAGAGACAATCACCGCTTCGTTCAAATCAATAGAATCAGCTTATATAGCTTGTGGATAAGACCAGAAGCATCTGAGTCCTAAGTCTCTTATTGAATTTGAACAAATCCCGAGAATACACTAACTTCATCACCTTCAAAGTAATGTTTTCTGGTCGGGACATTAACACATTTAGAGGACAAAGTATTTCAAGACAAGTAGTTTTGATTTGGTAGACCTGATTTTGCTGGAAGGAACGCAGTGTATTGAGGGAAAGAACAAATGACCCTCAGACAGAAAAAAGACGTATTTGATGCATGTTCCGATTCAATATTGATTCAAGGGTTCATAAGAAAACTTCGTGATCTTGAAATCATTAGAATCGTTTCGTCACTTGAATACTTCAAAAGAATGAAGACAAAATGTCATCAAAGAATACTCCATCATTAACATGACATGTGCATTTTTAGGAGATAATGCATTTATATTTTTGACCAAAGACAGAGAGTTGTGACTGACAGTTTTTTTTTCTCTCGTGATGAAAGAAAAGGAGGGTTGTTAATCTTGATCGGAAGTATGTTGGGATCTTATTAAATTGGCCTAGGGCAAAACCAGGACATAGCCCTTAAACGAATTATCCATCTCCGTGTAATGCATATGGCTATATTGCAATCTTACGAATAATGGTCTTCCTCAAGTAACTAGGAGTGGGGAAGAAAGGTAAGCACTGAGATGAGAGTTGAATAGTAAGTTAATATTCAAAGTCACATCGGTAGTATTTAAGCCATATCATGACAATTACAAGTGACAAACATGCAAAACACATAGTCATAATATAGTCTTAAAAGAAGTAGGGAAACAGTTACTGTACTTTCAATGTACGATTGTCGAAGTTGGGAGATATATGGGATTGAATCAATGTTGACGAAATAACAATGGATGTTTTGAGAATGAATCACCTCGTGAATTTCGTTCAAAGCAAAGCTGTTTGTTCAGTTATTCTCCTTGTTAGGTCCTGGAGTATGACATGACCATGCACAGATGAAGAAAATTAGCGGAAAAATGGTCTACATTGATTTATCGACCTGCCTGAAAAATGTCAAGTTTCATTGTGACACCCTATGCACGTGTAGGAGGATCCCACGTTGTGCACGTGCTCCCCATGCATTGTGTTTGCGTGTGGTGATAACGTGAAATGATGCTGCATACAAAAGATGAATATCATTGTAACGTTCCTCAATGGGTTTTCTTTCTACCAGACTTCAAAGTTCAGGTTCCCCTACTTTTTAAAAGAGTATATATAAAGCATGTCAACGAAGGACAGTAAAAGTACTACAGTATCGCAAAATGATTTAAAACTAGAAAGCAAATATCTCTAAAGCAGAAAAATGTTTGGGCGATACATTGTAACAGTGGGCTATTTATCGCCAACAACTAAAGGTTGATCACCATACCAGGGTGATGGTTGACTTACATTACGTTCGGTACCTGCTTAGACCCTAGCTGGATTTACACCATCCCTTCAGTCAATTGGTGGTTATGCTGAGATTTAGCCATTCAGTAAAATGACAGAAATACAACGATTAAAACCATGTTAGACTTGAATTTACTTTGAAAGTAAACAGTAACTTTACAACCAAAAACAATCTAAGTTACTAACCTACCAATCATAAGATATTTATCTATTTACAAATCAGGTAACACATCTAATTTTTTAAATCTAATTGAAAATGCAGTAATTAAATGAAAATGGCTATGATTAAAAAGATCCATCATAGTTCATGAAATAGAGAGTTGAATAAATACTCCTTTCCTGTTACTCTACGAATTGGCGTTATGTAATAATCTGTAGCTACGTTATGTCACATTAGGAAAATAAAACCATACATAACCATGATCGGTGAGATAAAAATAGGAACTTTATCAGCAACATAGCGATTGAAACAACGTATGCATTAACTATATGTCGCAAAAGGACAGAAATCATGCTGTAGGCCATAGATGGTCGAAGCTGGATCTAATTTCAGAGGTTCATGTGACCAGTGCTAAAAACTAACATAAAAATAAACCAATGCAACACCCGCTTATGTTACATTATTGTATTTAGAACAAGCTCACATGGGAAAAGCGATATAGTTCAAGAACATCACCAAAAAGACTTCACATTATTTAGATAAAAACAAACACTTCAGATACAGAAGTAACAGCTTACCGATATGCTTCGACCAGAAGGTATTGCCAAGCAAGTCGTCAGTCGAAGTTGGTAAGGTACGAATGCTTGACCGATTCAATGTTTTTCTGTATCTGAGAGCATGTTTCTTCGATCATAATTTAAATGTTGTTTTATTATCTGTTGTCAATGCACCAGTCTGTAATGGTCATAGTGAAACATAACAGTCTGGGAATACTCAAGTTTGGACCAGCAAAAGACAGTGACCTGTTAGTATGAGGAACGACAAGCAAACTATCAAGTTGCTGGAAGCCATAATTCCAAGGTGGCCCTTCATCAAGCAAGGTATTCCAAAAAGATTAATATCCCTTCAGGTTCTTCGTAAAATGCATATGTCAGGCATTTTACATGCATATGTCATGCATATCTCATGGATTTGATTGCGAAACCAAAGCTTCCAGATGTCATAATCTTGTAATCTCTTGTAATCTGTCCGAACTTTGGCTATTCAAACTCTCTGAACAACAGCGAAATGAACATTCGGAAGGTTTTTCGATAGTAATAATAACCTGCCAGAGAACAGATACTGGCAACAAGATATTTCATGCATAGCCAGTGTACATAGTGTTAAGGAATATATTCGGTAAGTAGAACGGACAGAAGTAAAATAAGTGAAATCAATAGACTGCAACAATGCCCACATTAGAGACGGATCGACCCGTCCAGCAAGGCTGATCGTCACAGCTTGAGTAGCTGATCTCATTAAGACAATACCAGCGACCGACTCTATCCCAGGATCCATGCAGGCTAACAATGGGAAGTTTTTATGTTCAATAATGATAACGTAGTAAAGGCTTAATTTCTACGATTCACGTAATCCATTAAACATAGGACATGAGAAATGAACACACATCCTGATTGCCTGTAATTACCAAGATATATGAACAATAAAGGAACGTAGTGGTGCTAAAACATCTACTTGCATGATCCCATCCATTTGGGAAAGGAACAGATGGCCAACGTTACATTCTTTTGAGTGTTGAGAATAATCGAATAATGACCCCTACGGTATGCACAATGGTTCGTAGAATGCCTGTTTGTTCCAAGAGGTTAACAGGATGACGTGATCGAATAGTTGTTGTCCAAACAGTGTAGTTTTCTATCAGGGTATAATATATAGTTAAACACCCAGTGTCAAAGTTGAAGGGAACTACGAAAATATTTCGAGATATTTAAAACCGCAAAATAATAAATACATCAAAGTTACACAATTTTCAAACTGACTTTTATTTTGAGACAACTGTAACTTTGAGTGAGTGTGTGAGTGAGTTGAGTTTTACACCGTACTCAACAATAGCCCAGCTACATGGCGGTGGTCAGTAGTCTGGACTAGACAATCCAATGATCAACAGTATGAGCATCGATAATAATGGGGATTTAATAACATGTGCAAGTACGCCAGCAAGTCTGACCACCCGATCCCATCAGTCGCCCCTTACAATCAGCATGGCTGCAGATAAGTTCTAACCCGGATCTTCATGGGTCTGTAAGCTTCGTACAAGTGTTTGACTGTGTATACTTTTGGTGAACCTTTGAGCCCAATAAACTATCATCAATGCTTATATTTTTACTGAGGCGACCTTAGCACTACCTAAAAGGCATGTGTTTCTAAGACCCGTTGACCGAATGTAAATGTGGTGTAATGATTGTTCAGAACAATCAGAACTCGAGGGATTATGCACAGTTATAGTATTGATTTATCTCATTTAAATAGATCTGTCGATCATGAAACATAAATAAAAATTTTCATTTTCTATATCATTTAGTACAGTGCCTTGTCTCTAAAGATGGTCTATACAAAATGACAATAAATAGTGATCGACTTTGGAGAAAAAGCAACTTTACATATGCCGACACATTTTTCTACCTATTTCAATGCACATGTCGTTCATTAACCATCTTTGTCAAAAACCTCCGGCAGAAAGTAGCTACATTTTCTTCTGAGTATTTGTGGACATTATAATGAGAACTCAAAGAGATATTATACAGCGTTAGATATTAACAGCCACTAACATCACAGAGTAAATGGATAATAATGTACTCTTTCTTTTGTCTTTATGCTGTAAAACTTGGCTTTGGCTATAGGTGTGTCGTATCCTACAGCTTCTAAGTTCAAAGGAATACTAATTGTGTCTTTGGGCATTTCAAAGGCGAACTGCATCCACTGTACCGTAGCCTTTGGAAACATTTTGCAAATTATAGCACATTTTTACACAGACATGTGACACCAGATACACTTAACATGACTGTATATGATATTATTACTATGATATTTTTGACAAAAACTGCGCCGTTGTTTTCATACATTTTGACTTTCAGCATATGTGTCCCTGTTAGTAAACAACGGATGACCCAAACGACTGACCTGGTAATGATTATTTTACAGGATACGCTTACTTTTGATAGATTCACAAATACAAGTCTGTTACATAGTCAGAACCGTACAAGGAGCCCTGCTGTTTGCCAGGACTTGTTGTGATCACTGGAAGATGGTGTCCCTTTTTGTTCAGTGTGCTCTTCAACTCCGCACTAGCCCCGAGCATCTATCAACGCAAGTGGGATACAATGACATTTGTCAACCAACCAACCGACCACGTGAGTCGCCTCCTAGGACAACCATGAGTTGAAGATCAGTTCGTCTGATCAGATCCTCGGGGGTATTCGCTTTGATATGTATATTACTTTGATACTGTTCAATCGTTGCTTGCTGCTTTAATGATAACACACATTAGAGCAACAACAGTTTCATACGTACCCAAGCCAACAAACCTTATCTAGACCTTTTTTCTAAACCCACTGGTATTATTCACATCATTGGATTCCTTGATGCAAATGTGACTGAGCGAATGAGAGATTCAGTGAGTATTACGCCCTTTGCAATATTCCAGCAATACCAAGGCGGCCGACACCAGAATTGGGCTTTGTACGCATATGGGGAATTGAACCGGGATTTTGGGCGTGACGAACGAACGAACTTTCGCTTTAACCAAGATACTACCAACTCACCCCCCACCCACAGCCACACACACACACACCCTCGCTTACGAAGTGTCACTCTTTCGTCCTCGTTCTTCCCAGTATTGTTTTGTGCCTCCTTGTGTTTAGTACCTCCAATCACTTGAGTGACAATAGGCTGACATTAACAGAGATCTTCTGACACTTCCCCAGGCTACAATGAAGGCGAGTCAACGGATTCCCAATCTTCTTGGTGGGTTCAACCAGACAACGCTTCCAAGGAAACGTCTCATTCGCCGCGTGCCCTAACTGTCAAGGAGGCAAGAGCTCTTCAGCTTAACCAGTCTGATTAAGTCTCTTCTCTGCGCTTATGTCAATCGGTAAATAGTAACTGTACATCAACCAGCAAATGGTAGTTAAAATGTGCATCGATGGCGATTTACAGTGAAAGCCTGTATTTCACACTCTACTGTTTCAAGTGAAAACGTCTGTATTGTAAAATATACTTACTGACAGATTATCATTATTTAATGCTATCCGACAGATCGTGTCACCAGCATCTATTTCCACAACGTAGGATTTAAGACGACGTCTCAGTGTATTTGCAACCGAAATAGCGTTCACTTAGCCATTACAGACTGCAGTTCTTAGAACGATGTCTCAAGTACATATGTCACTATGCAGTCCAGCATCACTCATTAGATCGTATCCAGCTGCTCTGGTCAGAGAAAGGTACTCAGTTGCGTTAATGGAACAAGTAGACAGTGTAGCACCATCTACCAATCTCATTCTACAGGCACTTGCCCAGGATCTTTGACTGCAACATGGAGTGGGCAAATTTAATTGTCATGTATTAACTGTCACTATTCGGACACGATGGCTCATACTTTGAAGGATGCATATCTGGACTTTTAGGGGAATTAGGCTTCGTATATGTTGGCCGCACTGGCAAGGAGGTATGAAAATGCTATTTAAATATCTTACAGTGCTGCAAGAATATTTTATGGCGTTCAAAAGAAATGGTCAGGTTAACAACGTTGCTAACTCATACTGATGACGACCCATGAAGGTCCCGGGGTAGAAGAGGACATCAGCAACCCATGCTTGCCATAAAAGGCGACTGTGCTTGTCGTAAGAGGCGGCTAACGGGATCAGGTGGTCACGTTCGCTGACTTGGTTGATGCATGTCATCGGTTCCCAAATGCGCACATCGATGCTCATGTTGTTGGTCACTTGATTGTCTGATCCAGACTCGATTATTTACAGACCGCCGCCATATCGCTGGAATGTTGCAAAGTTCGGCGTAAAACTCAACTCACTCACACACCCATACGACCGTCGCCATCAACGTAGAATTTTCTCGAAATGTGACCCATATCAACTATCACTCCAAACTCTAAACAATCTGACCTAATAATAACTATTACTTAATCAGTAGTACAATGTACAGAAAATACACTCTCGTAACAGTCCTCATTGTAATGAGTGAGTTCAGTTGAGTGCACATCGTCTTGTATTTCCGTTCGTCCCATTGATTTCCAGTCTTGTCCTCATCCAGAACCGTGTCTGGTCCAGATAATGAGAACATAGAGCGCACAGGACTACGGTTGTATCGCAGAATAGAAGCAGACATTGTCCTCTTCCAAGAGATTACATGCATTGTTTATTCAACCTAACAATAACACTCGGCTGATATTTCATGTCACAACGTTCCCATGATCGCTGGAAACAACAAAGTGGTCTATTTTCGGACAATGTCCAGACAGTATACTTTGAGACCTGTATCAAACGGAGACGAACAGTTAGATAGGATATGTGAAAAAGTAATCATCGCATTTAATACTGCTACACTGATATTAGTTTCCAAGACAAACAATAGATACATCATGGGTTTAGTGCAGGAGCCGTGGGGTAGCCTAGTGGTTACTGCGTTCGCTCATCACGCCGAAGGCCCTCGTTCGATTCCCCACATGGGTTCAATGTGTGAAGCCCATTTGATGGTGTCCCCCGCCGTGACATTGCTGGAATATTGCTGAAAAGCGGCGTAAAACTAAACTCACTCACTCACTAGGTTTAGTGCATCTACTTTGAGAAGAGATTTTTTGGCCAGTCCGCCTTTAGGCACTTATTTGTTGACACTTGAAGAATTTAGTTAGTATCTACTGCAGGGGTGTCTCCCACGAGACGTGTTTGTTTGTGTTGACTGCAAATGTGATACTAGTACTGGTCATGTCAAGATCCATCCGGTATTCCCAACGAATACACCGGACACGCGTGCAGTAACATAAATTTCAAATTTAATCGTGTAATTGGTGTTAGTAATGTTTCACAGCATATACAATTGCATATTCCTTGTGTATCAAGTTAATGTATGTCGACCATTCAAGACAAGAGTATTGAAATTACACATGCATTTCATACATCATATTCGGTTGTGGTTGCAAGTTTCAGATCAATCTTGTTCAAGAAATATATCATTTGGTAGTTGACGTCTTTCATTTAAAACTTTTGTCTCCATAAATATATTGCTATACACATGTAGTATGCGAAATCATTCTTTATATTAGGCGTGGAACACGCCGCAGTATAACAGGGAGATATGATGCAAATCCTAGACGTTTAAAACTTGATGAAAACCTCGAGCTCGAGTATAATACGTCTAAGGAGATTGGGCGATGTATTACACCAAATGTACACCAACTACATCATTATCCTGTAATTGTGTGACATGACTATATCACTCTGATTTTCTGATCACTGGACAACGATCACTGGCGTTATTTCAGACACGCTGAGAAGGACATGGGTGAAGTGAACTTTTTTTATCGGTATCCTGAATCAGTTTGTGGGGCCTGGCTTCTTACATCAGATATTATCATGTCGCAACTAGTATGGTACACACAGTCAGGATAGAGGGTTAGGGTTAGTGATCCTGGCTTTGTCATTCATCTAACATTGATATTTGAATGGGAAAAGTTTCTTGATCAACAGCTACAACAATCTACGTAAGTGAGTGTTAAATGTGAGAGCAACAAATTGCAAAATATAACTGTTTCTGGTCTTATGAGAACGTGGAAGAACCAGGATTTGATTTGTAAACTGATCGTAATAAGACAAATAGTATGCTCTTGACAGAATAAAACAGTGACACGTTTGAAGTCTCTTCAAACAATGTGTCAGAACATTCCTCACTGACTTTGTGGCGGCGATTGGGGACGCCATTCTGAATGAGAGTTCAAATCCCGGATTGGACATAGCCTATGCATATCTTTACTTTGTTGAGTGCATTCGTAACTGTATTATTGAAATCACGTATACTTGTTGTAACCAGCTAATGGCATTGTGTTCAGAAGGGCAGATAAAATGAAACTGTACGATGCTCAATATTACGTTTGACACTGAATATTCTATACCCTAAGTAATATACAAATAAATACCTTTTCTGAAATGTCACTTAAAGGTAACAGCTTACATTTCACATGGGCATGACATGGCATCTGCTAAGCGTTGATTATTCAAGTCTGTTGTACGGGTTGATTGCTATCGTCTGTTATAGTTGTTTTGTGAACATCACGACATCTCTACAAACGCCGACAAAACGGAAATACAGATTGGAAACACGATGCTAAGGGCTCATTCTGATTAAGACATGGGTCAGATCAAATCACATATTGATGCCAGCTGAATTGTTGACATACTGGGAGTCGCTTTAGAATGATACACGACATTGTGTAACATATATTTGGGCAAAGGTTGCAGACTGCGTTACATCCTTAGATTTGTTCCCGACACCGAATGTAATTATTACAAAGAACAAGCTCTGCTGAAAAGATTTGATGTTAACTTGATTAATGAAGTTGCATGGCATTGTGTTATCAATGGCGTATCAATTTAGAGCTTGTGATTGAAACAGGTAATTGGACATTTGTTCAGGCACGTAAGGACTACACACAGGTGATATCTAACTGGATTAAAACAACATTGATCGCGGAGAGTAAGATGAGCGATGACCCATTGACCTTGCTTAGCAATCGTGACAGGGAAGTGTCTAAGGGTCCTTTACCCTCAGGTGCAGATATGCGACTGTTAATGGATACCCTACTGGAAGAGATGACAATGTGTCTGCAACACATTGGACAAAACAGATTATCGACTCTTAAGGGTATTCAGAAAGACATTCGAGTGCACTGTGGTCAGTTGGACAAGGAATGATTCAGTGATATCAGCCTGCATAACTATTCCAATTCTGGACGTTATTTCATCAGCTTGGAACATATCCATTAACTGAAGGGACCACAGTGCGTGTATATTTCAATACTACCACCTGCTTCATATTTCGTTTTCACTTCTTTTCTTGCAGTTTATTAATTAATAATCAGTCTTAATGGAATCCCTGCTTAAGTGAAAGTATATAATGCATATACAGATTCCATGGTACCATGGGAACTTTGCACTAGGCCGATTACAGAAGGTTATTTCAGTAAGTGTGAATTATTGCAGATATAAAGGGCGTTTGAAGGTGTGGGTGTTGGAGGGATGGTGCTTTCTACTAGAACGAAACAAAACCCAAGTACCGTTCAATATAATTTGAAGGAACGTTGTTCGTTTGTTTGTTGTTTAATGCAGCAGTCTGCAGTTTTCGAGCCATATTTGTAAATAATCGGGCATGAATCATCATTACTACCATTGGTGGTGAATCTGTCTGCAAAATAATATCGTTTACAATTATCTTGTCATAACCCAAATGAGAAAATAGAAGATCTATATTCTCAGTTTTCAAAAAGTAGAACCACCAGCCACCAACACAACTCTAGTTTTACATTATAAGTTGTTCACTGGTCGCGAGGGGGGCATGGGATCATGTACCCTCGAGGTGTGTTTATGTTCTCCGAGCTTGCAGGGGGTCCAAACATAAACAAACCTCGAGGGTACATGAGCCCATGGCCCGCGAGGGACCAGTGAAAAACGTATTTATCTTACCGAACACCTGAATTTTAATTTTGAAATGCTTGAAGCACTTCTGTTGAATACGAGGCGAATCGCCATTTTGCAGACGACACAAGGTAAACAGATTTAGAGTTATCTCTCTTCCATCAATTTTCAATCGCAACACATCGGTAATTTCCGTGCTTCATGCGTGATTCAATGTCATTCGAGGCAAAGGAGGACTACCGCGAAGCACCTGAAGACTTCGGAATTCCCAGCGGTGTACATTGAAAATAATACATCGCCGGTAAGCGGGGTACGTTGAAAAGAGTAGAATAGCGCTTAGCCAGTCGGAAAGCGACATTCATGTGCGAGATAAGATAATGAGTTATGCTACTTACCAGTTCTCAATGGTGTTCATAACTGCGTATATGTGTATATAATTCGTGTGAGTCTGTGATTCAGTTAACAGCTATAGAAAAGGTTGTTTACATTTGTAAAATACACGAAGGGACGAAACTGAAGAGGATATATGACCAGAAAACAAGGCCAAATGGAAATAATTCTTTGGATACCAGATGGTAATTTCAATGTCACACCCATAAACGAAATCTCCATGTAAATGTTCAATGTCATGCATTGAAAAATGTGCATTTCTCTCATAAAATATATAATGCCAATGCTAAAACAGCCTAGCCTTCTAATCCAACGATTTAAGGTTGTTACCCCAGTACAACACAGGTTAACATAGCCATTGGCATTGTACATCATTTTGGTCATAGAGCACTGTAACATTCTAGAAGCTTACAGACCCATTACAGTCAACATTAGAATAGCCCTCTTCTTCTCACACTTATGTGGGTCAATCACTGGACTGCTTGCAGTATTTACGATTGTATCGTAGTTCTCAAACTATTTTCTGACGGTTTGTTCATTTAGCATTTTAGTAAATATATAGAACAGAGAATGTCTCTGTAGCGTTACCTTTCCAGCAAAATGGAGCTCTGGGAGACCGAAGTGATAACATTATTCAGACAGCAATCAATGTTCCTTGTGTAAGTTATCACCTTTCGTACAGACTGAATCTACGGCTCACTACAACCGTTCGATAGGCTCCAGTTACAAACTAATCTTAGACTTAAATGCAAACAACCAATCCTACATTACACTGTTTAAGGATGGACGATAACCTCAGAAGGTATCAGCTGTCAACGTATCACGCCGGTCATCGGATCACAGTTAGTCCCGTCTTCACAGACCTATCACGACTAAAGGAGATAACGTTTCTTTGAAATGGTCTTTGTATTTTTTCTGTGATCATTGTTTTAGGTTGGGTAATAACGTTAAAAGGGGGACATACTGATAAAAGATAGTATCAGTTTGACTTGAGAAAAGATTGCTGAGGCATTCGAAGATGAAAACTACAGAAGCCAAAGATCTGACAATCCACCAGCATTTTTTTAAAAAAGAAAAAAGGTTGAATCATCAAGTTCTCTTTGTGTGAGATAAGGCTGTTTTCGGGGAAGAGCAATCTAGCCATGAGAACCGGTAAACGCTAATTGGCACTTTGTATGTATGCATAATTACACAAGATCTGAAGTTATGGAAATCCTATTCCAACGTATCAAAGAAGTAAAACATCCCGATGTTCCAAGTAATGACATTTGGCATTACAAGAATTAATAAACAAAACCATTTAAGAACCGTTAATATGGCGTTTGCTTCAGCTGTAATAATAGAGCTGCTATCCGGTAATCTGGAAGACATTGTTTTGGATAGAATGACAGTGGCACAAGCCACTGCTCCACCGTCCTTGGACCCATCTGTAAATAAGGTTTTTTAACTGCTATATTTACTTTTTAATTGATCATGTTCTGGCTTATATTGTAATTCATTAGTTTCTGATTTTTTAAGTGATGTTAATGCTAGGTCGACCTGTGGCCTAACCTGTTGCCAAGGAGGAAAAGAAAGAAATCAGGAATGAGCTATATTGTCCAGCTCAATACCGGCAGCAGCAATACATGGCTTAATTCTAAGCCCCAGCAGGCGGAACGAATCCTCATAGAGAGGGTTACAGACGCAGTTAAATGCAGGATTAGGCTCGTTAGAATATAATTTAGTAATATGTTGTAAAGATTTTTATTCGGCGTTGTTTAGGTTCATCGGCCTCGATATAAAGACTGTCAATAGGAGAGATTCTGCAGCTGAAGGACCCAGGACAAAGTTTCAGACCCTGATTGTGAACTGAATCGAATAGTTTTAGGTTGCTTTTACGGACTCCAACATATACAGTAGAGCCATAATCAAGCTTCGAGCGGACAAGTGATCTGTATAGGTGTAGGAGAGTAGTTTGACCCCCTCCCGACTTTGAATTAGACACAACTTTCAACAAGTCAAGTGCCTTAAATCATTTAGTTTTAATATGCGGCAGAAACGTTAGATGGGAGTCGAAACTTAGACCCAGGAACCTGGTCTCCTAGTCAACTTTGATGGGAGTGCCATTTATGAGGTTTATATTTACGGAAGAAATGCATACAGTTAGTTTTAAATTTAGACAATTTAAATCCTTTTTCAACACACCATTTATCTCAGTTGTCTTTCAATAGTATTCATGTTTTCCCACGTCGCGAAATGCTAAAATCATCCACAAAAAATTATCCATCGATTGAATCGGTTAAAACCTTGGATAAACTGTTATATTAATCTTTATACTAAATAAGGTGACAGACAAAATATTGCCCTGTGGGACATCCCGATCCTTATTGTAATGATCAGACAGGGTAGAACCCACTCGGACTCGAAATTAATTATCTTATCCAGCACCCACCACCACGGGTGCCTGAGTCACATTTAAACACTGATTGGTACAATGTGCTTCAGCAGAGGTCACCACATCCTGACCCACCGGCCACTATTCATTTGCCACAACATACATACTTTATAAGATTTCACAGGCATGGTGTTGTGGTGACCCATCCTATGACCTATCAACTCGTCATGCCAGGACATATTGACATCAGAACAAACATGGTATTTTCTGACTACATTTACACATAACGAGTAAACTCCGATATGAATACAATCATGTATCGAACGATGGAGTTGAAATCCATGGCCCCACTAATGAACGTCGTCTCATATGTGTGCTGAAAGTCTGGAAGGAATTGATTGTTTTGGGGAAGGTTACTTGTTGTTCACGGAAAGCAAGCAGAAACCCTGATGGCTGCACATGTCATGACCAAAGAACCTTTTAGGCTTCTGGATTATCTGGATGTCTTCTGGAAAAAAATGATTGTGATAAGCGAGAAAATGGATCCGGTAGTTAGTGTGTGCTTAGTGACTTGGCTGAAGAATGAAATTGTACCCGACCGCGTAGATTGTTGCTCACAATATGCATTACTGGAGTTAGTTAGTTATTACCTTAATATGTGGCACTCAGAACTGAAACATTCTAGGGCACATAGCTTGTCGCCCTCCAAAAGATTGCGGGGTAGATCCCCAATAAATCCCCCCAAAAGATAGTTTATTCTAATAATATTGTACAGTGGAACTGCAGAGGACTGAGGACTAATTTACATGAATTGCAGCTATTAGTCCAAGATTTTACACCTTCAGCGATATGTTTCCAAAACACATATTTAAAACAAACAGATACATTTGACCTTCGTCATTTTAATGCATATCATTGTTTTTCACCTCCGGGTGACAGGGCCACTGGCGGATCGTCCATTCTAGTCAAACAAAACGTTATTCAAAACCCTATTTCACTTAATACTAATATGCAGGCTGTTGCAGTGAGAATTACTTTACATGTAGCGTTTACGCTATGCTCTCTTTATATTTCGCCGTCTTCGAAACTGATCTTCAAGCTCTATATGACCAACTCCCGAAGCCCTGTATTATAATGGGAGATTTAAATGGGTACAACCCACTCTGGGGTAGTGCAACTACAAACACTAAAGGTAAATTGTCGGAGGAATTGCTCTGACAATGATTTATGTTTTATAATGATGGTTCCAGCACATATTTACACCCTGGTACAGGAACTTATTCTGGTCTCGACTTGTCACTCAGAACTACTAAAAGAATTCGAATGGTCAGTCCACGATGACCTCTGTTGAAGTGAACATTTTCCCACTATACTAAAATCTGTAACTTCATCTGATGTTCCTCCATCATCAAGGCGGAATTTTAGAAAGGCTAACTGGGCTTTATTTGAAACACTGTGTGCTGAAAAACTTAAACCTGAACGTTTTATTGACGTTCCTAACGCTATTAAAATGTTTTTCTGATGAATTGAACACCATAGCTGATGAGTCTATACCAAATTACTCTGCAGTTCCACATATTCGAAAACCATGGTTCAATGATGACTGCAAACAAGCTAGGAAGGCAAGGGAAAAAAGCAGAACATTATTTCCGTCGCCATCCTATGGTGCATAATTTAAATACATTTAAAATTTAAATGCTAAAGCACGGCGTACTTTTAAACACAACAAACGTCAATCGTGGCAAAAATATGTATCTAAAATAAATTCTCGGACACCCATGTCCAAAGTATGCAACATGGTCCAGAAAATTAAAGGTAAAGGTACTAAATCTAGTGTCCATCATCTTAAACATGGAGATCTGTTACTTACGGATAAATCAGATATAGCAAATAAACTGGGCGAAACCCTCGTTAAACACTCTTCCTCTTCTAATTATTTACCTAAATTCCAGCAGTATCAAAAACAAGAAAAGAAAGCTATTAATTTCAATTCAGATAACGGGGAAGATTATAATGAAACGTTTTCTATTCATGAGTTCCATACTGCTCTCGATCAAGCTCATGATACTGCTACAGAAGCTGATAACATACATTATCAACTCCTGAAGCATTTACCAGATTCCTGCTTAGAAACTCTTCTAAATATTTTTGATGATATTTGGACATCGGGTAACTTTCCTCCCTCATGGATGGACGCCATAATAGTAGCAATACCTAAACCTGGACGTGATCATACGGATTGGTCCAATTATCGACCTATTTCACTAACTAGCTGTGTTTGCAAGACCAATAAACGCATGATAAATAATCGACTTGTTTGGTACTTGGAAACTAATAACCTTATCACAGATATACAATGTGGTTTCCGTAAAAACAGAAGTGCAGTTGATCACTTTGCGCTGATTAATAAACAACATGCTGTGTCTATCTTTTTTTTATCTTGAGAAAGCATATGACACAACTTGGAAATATGGTATTTTAAGAGATTTACATGCTTTCGGTTTGCGAGGTCGTTTGCCTCAATTCATAGCCAACTTTTTAAATAACAGACAATTTCAAGTCCGCGTGGGTTCTACCCTGTCTGATCATTACAATGAGGATCAGGGTGTTCCACAAGACAGTATTTTGTCTGTTACACTTTTTAGCATCAAGATCAACAGTTTATCAAACGTTTTGAACGATTTAATAGATGGATCTTTATTTGTGGATGATTTTGATATTTCTTGCCGTGGTAAAAAACATGTATACTATTGAACGGCAACTACAGTTGTGTTTAAACAAAATAGTTAAATGGTGTCTTCTTCACTTTTATAGATCACTGCTCCGATCTGAACTCGATTACGGCTCCATCGTATATGGTGGAGTTTGTCAAGCAACCTAAAACTACTTGACCCTGTGCACCACCAAGGCCTAAGACTTTGTCTTGGTTCTATTAGAACCTCTCCTATCGACAGTCTATACGTCGAAGCTGATGAGCCTACTCTCAACCGTCTTTACAATACATTACAAAATTAGCTTCTAATGAGTCTAATCCCGCATTTAATTGTGTCTTTAATCCTCTTTATGAGGATTTGTATAACAAAAGTCTTCCCTTGTTCCGCCTCTTGGGCTCAGAATTAAACCATTTCTTGCTGCTTCTAGTATTGAGCTGGAAAATAAAGCTCCTTCCCGACTTCTTTCTTCTCCTCCTTGGCAATTGGTTAGGCCTCAAGTGGACCTAACATTAACTAAATTTAAAAAATCAGAAACTAATGAATTACAATACAAACAAGAATATAATCAATTAAAACATAAATATAGCAACTATAAATCCTTATTTACAGTTCCAAGGACGGTGGCGCAGTGGCTTGTGCCACTGTCATTGGATCCAGAACAATATCTTCTAGAGTACCAGATAATAGTTCTATTTTTACAGTAGAAGCTAACGCCATATTAACAGCTCTTAAATATATTCAAATACACCCTAAACGTAAACAATATACAGTCTATTCATACTCTTTCTTGCATTCAGGCTATTACAAATTTGTTGTGTAAACATCCACTTTTAATTGAAATTATTGAAATGTATAATGATCTTGCAACTGGCCAATACGACATCGTCTTTGTTGGTTACCTAGCCACGTAGGCATTTCAGGGAATACACTGGCTGACCTTGCTGCCAAGGCAGCACTCAAGAAATCTGTGACTCCACTTCTTATTCCATACTCAGATTATAAAACTGCTATTAGAACTTACATCAGTGATCTGGTGCAGAAGAAGTGGGACACCCAAGTGGGTATCAATAATTACATGAGATAAAACCTTACATTGGTTATACCCACTTGGGTTGTCAGTCCAGATTTGAAGAGGTCATACTACGACGATGTCGTATTGGTCATACAAGGTATACACATGCATACCTGTTGAAAGGTGAAGATCCTCCATTTTGCATCCATTGTGATGAGAGAACCACGGTCAAGCATATCCTGCTTGACTGTGTAGAATTCTCCATCATAAGGGATAAATACTTCAATGTAAAAACACTTTTGGATCTTTTTAACACAGTCAAAGGAAATTAACTTCCTTGTGGAATTATAATTGATATGTTCTGTAGATAGTTGTATTTTAAGGGTTGGTAGTATAGATTAGCAACATTGATCATAAGTGGCTGTACCCTCAAATGGGGGTTAAAGTATTGTCCTCCTGAGAGGGTACATAAGTCCCAAAATGTTCAAAGTAAATTTATACTTTCCGGGATTTTTAATCGTAGTATTCTTGTCATTTTAGATTTGGCTAGCATTTCGTACACTCGCCAGCAGCTGAAGGGATGGTGTAAATCCAACTAGGGTCCATGCAGGTAGCAAAGGTACTTTAAGTCCCCATGGTCCCTAGTATGGCGATCTATAGCCCGTGTTTCATAATGTATTGTCTTTTTTAATTACAATGTTTTAGTCTTTCATGCTGGTTTTATATTCATATCTGTGATATTCTAGTTGTTTTACTGTCCTTTGTCGACAGGTTTTTATATTACACATTTATTCCATTTCAGTGTGAAGTTCCCGTCACGATATGGCTGAAATATTGCTGATGTGACGTTAAATATTAAGTCACTCACTCATCTGTAAACGGTTGTAGCCAGTACTTTAATTATATGGAGCCTGCAGTTAATATAATACGGGTAACGCAATTGTCCTATAACGTCAATCGAAAGTTGGAAAATGTTTATTTATCAAGCACAGAATAAACGTTTCACGCTGCTCTCACCTACATTATAGATATGAAACGGCTGTCTGTGAATAATGTAGTCTTGGCCAGACATGTTAATTACACCATGAAAGTCTATCTGCATGATTTTGGAAACCTTGACATGCATTTACTCAGTGTGGCCATCTGATCCCGTTATTCGTTCCACGACCGAATCATTGAAAACCATTTGTAAACGATAGAGGTTATCAACTGGGCAGATATATGAATTTCTTTATTTGTATATGCCGGATAACGCTAATTGCCAATTTTAGACATCAGCATATTTCATTGAGTACTGAAATATAGTTACCATGTATGAACCCAAAATACCATATACGTGGTACCAAATACGTATTCCTTCCCGAAATGTCACCTAAATGCAAACTGTTTGGTTCAATATCTATGGGCAAGACATAACGTGCTACAAACTGTGAAAACTGCTATGCATGTAAACCAATAAAAAGGATGCTCTATGTCATCGTGTAATGGTTTTGTCTGGGAGCATGCAGACGAGACAGCGTATAGAAAATATGAATCTAAATGAATACTCTGTATCAGTGAGAAGAAAATGGAATCTGAAGTAATTTGTAAGATTTTTACTCATATGGACTGCAATCAGCAAGTACTGCTTTACAATGTTTCTAATGAAGTAACCTATATTCCATGTTACAATTCCGTGAGCAAACGCCATCAACCATTTACACGGTGGTTGGTCAGTGTCGAACTGTCGAAAATGAAAATGAAATGAAACCAAGATTTCGAGGACAGGTGAGCGTTACTTGAAAGGTGACAGCTGTCACCCGCTTTCAAACATGAGCAAAGGCAAGTACCTACTCTGTCTTCCCAAGAGAATAAATAGGAATCACATTTTGGGTGCCTGTTTTGTAGATATATATTTTCAAATACGATAATATTTCTTTGACTAAAGACAATTTTGATTGAGAATGGCATCTAAGTTTAAAAATACCTGATCAGACTAGAGTGGTAAATGAGGGAGTGAGTGGTTTGGGGAGTGAATGGGTATACTATGCCTTCAGCAATATTCCAGCCATATGGGGGCGGTCTGTAAATAATGGAGACTGGACAAGGCAATTCAGTAATCCTGTGCATCAATCTACACGACTAAGATACGATTTCATGTGTCAACCAAGTCAGCAAGCCTGCAAGCATAGGTTACTGAACATCAGTTCTATTTCAGTGGCTTTAATTATAATGGGGTCTCAACGTCCAGCCGGGTGGTGTCAGGGTAATTATGAGTGGAACCATTTAAAGGTTGAACATGGATCTTTCTTTGAAACCTATGTTTTTCTTTCCCGTCCGCTCAGTCATTTTCACGCCAACGACTTAGGACTGACTTGTTTCACCTTTCGTAATTAGTCTTGAAATTTTGAATGCTTTGCTCAGCGAATCACCGAATCCAAAGACTCAACAACTGCAGGGAAGACATTGTTAACTGTGGGAGTTTAAAAGGAATCTACTCAGAATAACATATTACTGACTACTTTTAAAAGCCGAATCACATACATAAATGCCTTTAATCTTAAAATCAAATCTGACAATAACATAAAACAGTACGCAACACGCGAATCTACTGAGAAAGGAGGCAGCTGTAATTCGAGGCCTTGCATGGGTTTGCGGGGAAATTGACTGACACAAAGACAAAGAAACGTAATGCATATTATATGAATATCATGGACAAATAATCAGTATAGTCGGACAAAATTACCACAATAATTCTCATATGGGCGTTAAGCAGTTTAAGTTTGACAGAAAAAACAAACTACATCTATACTGAATAAAAGTCGTGCTATGGGAGTTTCACACACGCATCTCCAAACTATCTTACGGTAGCAATATATATAGCGTGAAGGGATGGAAGGATGGAGAAAATATGGTCAAACTACTCAATCTGTATACATTGAAAAATATTCCATATAAAGGTTTTATTCCAAAGGACTTGTCAGTTTAATGATTTCTACCTTCGCATAATTCTTTCAGATCTGTCATTTATCAATGCCGGCACTTAAACCCGCAAAATACTTCTTTATTTACTGAGTAAGCACAATCCCAAATACATTTTATCGAAAACATTGAAATCACTTATACTAACAGTAACTAACTAATGCCATTGTGTTCAAAAGGGCAGATGAAATGAAACTGCTCAATGCTCACTATTAATACGAATAGTTCATGACCAAAGTAATATGCACTTAAAGCCAAACTGTATATCAGATTGCGTCTGAGAAAGTTCCACTCCCGAAATGTAACTTAATGTAACAGTTTACTTTTCATGTGGACATGACATGTCATCGGTTAAGTGTTGATTATCTAAGTCTGTTGTTTCAGTTGATAGCGATCGTCCGTTACGGTTGTTTTATGAACATCACGATATTTCTACAAACGCAGACAAAGCGGAAATACGGAGTGGAAACACGATTCTAAGGGGTCAATCTGATTAAAACAGACAGACATAGGTCTAATCAGAAAGACATACTGATTCCAGCTGTATTGTGGATATACTACCTGCCTCTTTAGAAACATGCACGACAATATGTAACATATATTTAAGCAAAATATTGCGAATATTGTTCCAGAAAACGAATGCAGTTATCACAATGAACAGGCAGTGTTGAAAAGATTTGACGTTTACTTGATTAATGAAGCAGCATGGCATTGTGCTATCGATTGTGAATATTTTCCAACTGAAGTAATGTAGCACCAATTTTATGTTCAGTTAGCAGTGTTTATGGCTGTGTACATACTTCTTGTGAGGATTTGATTCAGTTGAAACTGATAAGAAAGGTTGTTTAAATTTGCAAAATTCCTCAAACTAAAGATACGCAATGAGAAGAGGCAGAACCCAGTGAAACATATAATTGTCCTCATTTACCACATAATACCTATGAACCAGTGGCCTAAAGCAAATAAACTATCGATTAATACTACTGACTGATTGAGTCATAGTAACTTCAAATGTCATATCAGAGCAATATGTTTTGAACAAGACATGTAATGCAGGCAGTTCCAAAGTGTACAAAATTTTACTTTATCTGAAAATCAAATATTATGATTCATCATGGATATGTATTTCCCTAATGATAGTTGCCGAAATCCTGGTCTCATGGAAGAATATTACATTTTATCTTACCTCACACATAAATGTCTTTTTCTGATTGGCTAAGCGCTCTGTTATAATTTTCATTGTAAGGCGCTTGTAAGCGAGTATCGCATCTATGTACCCTTCTGGGAATTCCGAACTCTACTTCATGTTAGTAATTCTTTGTTACGGATAACAAGGAGTCACATATGATGTACGGAAGTTACCGATGGTTTATGAATGCAAATAGATGGCAAGGAGATAACCCTAAATCTGTTTTTCTTGCCGTCTGCAGAATCTAGCGATGGCTACAAAGCGTTTTGTACCCGTGCCTCAAACAATTCAAAATTGACATTGAGGTGATATGTAAGATAAATACGTTGTTCACTGGTCCATCTGGGTCATGGGTTCATGTAAAGGCAAGCAAGGCAGTCACATGAACAAATGAGGGAACATATGGCACAACACGGGAACATATGCTCAACGCAGCCAAATGCACCGTACATCAGTTCGACCGTGAAACTCAAACATTCTCAAAGGTTACAGTCCCGTTTAGATTCTACATCAAAATAGACACCTGCATCCCACACTTAAAGTAAATATAAAGTAAATATTATCCATGTGTCACTGTGTTGGTTAATGACCTGTCATCCTGGTCAATCACTGGATTCCTTGCTGTATTTACGATTGTATTATTCTTCTCACACTATTGTTCATGTTGCATTTTAAAAACAAAACAGAACACAATTTCTCAGTTACCAGTAACGGTACCTTTACAGTAATATGGAGTTCAGGGCCGGAGGCCTTTCACTTTCATACAATAAACATCTTTTGATTTGACTTGGGTGACTGACGTGATTACATTTACTCAGACGGTAATCAATGTTCTTTGTACAAGTTTAGTTATCATCTTTCTTACAGACAAAATCTACCCTCCAGTACAACCGTTAAGACAGATTTCAATTGCTTTAGACACACTATGCTTTGACTTAAATGTGAACAATCCATCCAACATTACACTGCCTAAGGATATACGATAACCACAGAAGGAATCAGCTGTCTGCTTTTTGTCAATGTATCTTGCCGGTCATCGGACCACAGTTAGTCCCGTTTTCACAGACTTATCACGAGTAACAGAGAAAACGTTTCTTTGAAATGGTCTTTTTATTTTTTCTGTGATCTTTGTTTTAGGGAGGATAATAACGTTTAAAGGGAACACACTGATTGAAGTCAAATTGATGCTATCTTCTGTTACTGACGTATTCCAGAATGAAACGTACAGAAGTAAAAAATCTGATAACACCAATAGCTTTTTTTGCAAAAGGTTCAATTAACGAGTTCTCTTTGTGTGAGATAGGGTTGTCATAGGGAGCCATCCTAGTTGGGGGAACAGGTAAACTCTACTTGGCGCATTGTATGTATACGTACATTACACAGATCTGAAGTTGTGGAATTCCTGCTTTCATCACCTGTGTAAACTAGGTACATGTACCAAGACAACATGTTTGCAACCCGTTTTATATGAATCCACACAGAATACAAAAAGGGTTATTAAATACTTGAATTGGGGCAGAATCTTCACGTTTTGAGACTTCGTTACTATTAACATATTGACAAAATATTAACTTTGCATTTTCATTTATACCTTTACATAGAAGTCGCTTTCAAAGACATCCTGGTTTAAGAGAAGATCGTGGGGGTATTTGAGAAAACGTTTGATTATAGACAAGGACATATCTTGTTTGAGCATCAGAGTTTAGTGTGACGCTGCTTGGAACAGAATCACGACATTTCAGTTTGAGGTCAATAAAACTTTGATGTCTTTGAGACGCTTCCTACTGTGATTAAGGTCACAAGCGCTGGTATAAGAAACCCACAAGCACCATCTGAAGGAATCTGGTTTACACCAGTCGTATCGATATTGGAATGAAATCATGCTTAGAGGTTTAATGTGTAGGCAATTCAGTACTAAGTAAACGACACCGATGGCAATCAAACTGGACACTTATACCTGTGAGAATTCCTCACTATCACATCACTCGTTAACGTCTCAGTACGTTGTACGTTCTAACAAAAAGGGAATATAGACACACGAAAGGAATATACACGATTTGTTCGTTCTTTTTTACAAAATATTTTCCATAAAAAGTATGGACATATTAATGCTCATATATTTGGAGTCAATACTGCCTAGTGAACGAATTCCACAGGAGGGTATGTTTACGAATCGAATTTAAACACTGATGGGTACAATATTAATGTCCTGCCGTAAAGGTTGGTGCATCTCAACCCACCAGCCACTATTCATTTACCACAACATACATACTTTATAACATTTCCCAGGCATACTGTTGTAATGACCCATCCCATGACCCATCAACTCGTCATGGCAGAACATATTGGCATCAGAACAAACATGATACTTCCAGACTCCATTTACACATAGCAGGACAAATCCGCTATGAATAAAATGTATTGAACGATGGAGTTATCTGTTCTTGGGCCCACTAATGAACATCGCCTCTGTATTTGCTCCGAGTCTAGAAGGAATTGATAGTTTGGTGGAAAGATACTTGTTCACAGAAAGCAAGTCGAAAACTGGACGACTGCACATGCCATGACCAAAGAACCATTTAGGGTTCTGGATTATGTGGATATCTTCTGAAGCAACGTTGATCATGAGAGGCGAGTAGGATCCGGTAGTCAGTGTGAGATTGGTGACTTTGCTGAAGAATGGAACTGTACCCGACGGAGCAGATTGTTGCTCACAATATGCGTAACTGGAATTAGTCAGTTATTAACTAATTATATGCACTCAGTGCTTAAACAGTGTGACGTGAAACTTTAAATAATGTATAAAGAATCTTCAAAGTAACAAAAAAAACTAACCACCGTAAACATGACATTATTTATTGGGTTAAGTGAGCTGAATAAGTTTATGAGAGCAGGACAAAAAACATATTTACAATACCATTATATAATATAAGAGACGATTGCCACGTAGGGTTAGGATATAACATCAGAAACTGCTGTACACCTACTTCGTCATGAGTATGGTGATCTACCTTCAGTCCTTGCCGATCTGTAGCCCGTGGTATATGTTGTATTGTAATACATGCCAGTTTATATCTTTTATATCTGTGATACCCTAGTATTTTTACTGTCCATCGTGACATGTATTTTTCTTCAAAATATTTTCATTTTTAATATATGAATTGGTTTCGTCACGAAATGGCCGAGATATTGCCGATATGACGTTAATTAAATATTAACTCATTCACACACTACTTCATCATGACGTTGAGTCCTACAGCTTAGCCTGTGGACAAAATCTATGGTGTGTGAGGTAGTTAAACGTTGTATGCATTTTCCAGTCATGTCATGCCTTAATTGTACATCAAAAGAATAAATACAATTAATATTATTTTACTAATTAAAAATAAACAGCCAACAATTCAAACACATATGCCAATATATCATCAAAACTGGTTTGCAGACATAGAATACTTCCATCCACAACAAAGCATCATAGTTTTTACATGTATAAAAAACAAGAAAAAAAAGCAGAAAAAACACCCCAAACAACTATAGATCATCAGTAACCAATATTAGACTACCATGCAAGTAGCTGTGTCCCACAACACTACCGTTACTTCTCACTATGTCGACCTTTTGATAATAATAGGAGAAAACTAGAAATCTCTCTCGACTTAGTGAGAATGTTTATTTAGCGATATACAGATTCAGGGAAGATAAATCAACAATAAAAGTAACAGTGTTTGCACCTCAATGATTGGCAGCTATTACATTAATTGTCACCATATCACAGAGCACCACTCAGTCTCACACATGTATCATTTTCACGCACTCGTCAGCATACTCTTCCAGGTCTTTTATGTTGTCCGCCAGTCTTTGTTTGAGCACATGCATTCAGGAGTCGATGTGACGGTATTTCCTCTTTTTGTGTGGCATGTGCTGTCCAGCGTTATATTGTACAGTCAGCGTTTCGTTGGTGTGTTGTTCCTTCTTTAGAAAACCAAGGAACTGAAAGAGTGACGGATGCTCCTTGGACACGACAGTCTTCAGCTTGAGGTGCCACTCTTCCAGATGGTTGTTCGTTCGCGGCCCCGATGTCGAGTGATGGTTCCATTGGAGAAGATGTAGGGGTCCTTCGACCCACTGGGATGCCACGTAATCTGCCAGTCTGGTGCAGCAATGATCATCTGGCATAGCCTCCAATGTTGAAAGCCACATTTCCTCAACCTGAAAAATTAACGTAAAACCATACAGTTTACATTTTGATGTAAATGTTGAGTATGAAATAGATATGGTATTGCATCTGCTACAAGTAAAGATACATCTAAAACATATACATACCCTAACTACTGGTATCAGAGGGAGCACCGCAGCACGACGAACAAACTGTTGCTGCTCCGGGTTCTCGCTGTAGTCGACCTGCATTCCGAGTGCTTGGGTCTTCCTCCAAACACACTGAGTGTAATGGAAGAAGCAGCCCAGCCAACGACACTGGAACACTTCGATGGCGGCAGGTCTTGCTGCATCCTCATAATCCATCTGCAACCAAAATTTACGTGTATATTTATGTAACATGTCACATTACGCAAATACGTCAGTTAAAGATAGTGA
This sequence comes from Haliotis asinina, assembly GCF_037392515.1. Classification (NCBI taxonomy): domain Eukaryota; kingdom Metazoa; phylum Mollusca; class Gastropoda; order Lepetellida; family Haliotidae; genus Haliotis; species Haliotis asinina. Next base: position 32,874,579 of record NC_090287.1, on the reverse strand, counting down.
CAGAAAGAACGCATGCCTCTGTAGATAGACAGCTGGAGCTGCAACTGTAGTCCACGATTTGAGCAGACATCAGTCAAGAGTTGAAACACTCTTTTGTATATGCGCTGTGTCTTTTTGGGCAACAGGAAAAAGACAACAGGAATCATGACTGTGTCAACCAGGACATGAAGAGTGTATAGCTGAAAGAATACTCGGGGTTCGACGAAAAAGGTTGCTTCAGCATATACAGCCTTAGCATCATAGAGAAGGCGCAGATTTCCAAGCGTCGCAAAACCAAGAATCCTATCTTCGCTTCCATCACTGGTGATCATGAAGGCCTCCCCTCTAATGGTACGTCGGTAGCTGTCTGGGATTTCAATGTCATTCCTTGACGACGGAGCCTTTCAAACAAAATTTTTTTATGGTTTGTTTTGTTTGTTTTGTTTTGTTTTGGAGAGATGTAGATGTTGATGCTTTTTCTTTGATTTTGCGAACTTTTGCTTTACCTGCAATACAGGATATGTAGCTTTGTAACTTTGCATCCTTCATAAATTTATTTTCAGTAATATGAACTGCGCCATCTTTTGAACTTGAACTGTGCTTTAAATTGAACTTACCTATTAGAAATTGAAATCAGCCTCGTGATTATGGTCAGCACCATAACTTGTTATGATGTCGTTGATTGTAGACAATCGGGCCGACATGTCTTCACATTGCACTTCCAAGATGTCCAGTTTTCCTTTTGGCTCTAAATTTGAAACCATGCATGCACAACAGTCTGCCACCTTTACGAGAGGGTAAGAAACGGTACTGTACTAGTGAATTGGCCATGGCTGAGGAAGGACATGGTTTTCTCCAAATCATATACAAAAACACAAAGTATTGAGGTGACTCGAGGACAGACAAGAGTAGGAAGCTTAGTATTGAGGTGACTCAATGACAGACAAGGTGTAGGAGGCTTAGTATTGAGGTGATTTAAGGACAGAAAAGAGTAGAAGGCTCAGTTAATTGTGACTAGTAGCTGCTTCATTACCTAATTAAGAGAGTGGGAATAATTAACGCCTGTCCAGAGCGCATCGTAAGGAGAGGGGATCAAAGAGATGCCGCAGTTCGACATAGTGAAAATCTGAAAAGGTGTAAGGTCGACACAGTGAGAAGACCCCGTTCTACACCCCGCGTAGCACCCCAATAGGATCCACACCATACCTTAATCTGTAAACGATTGTTGCCATTACCATAATTATGTGCAGCCTGCAGTTAATATAATGCGGGTAACACAATTATAATGTCAAGCACAAGTTGGAAAATCTTTCTTTATCAGGGAAAGAATAAAAGTTTCACGCAACTACATTACAGATATGAAACGGCAGTCTGTAAATAATGTAGTCTTGGCCAGACATATTAATTGCTCCATGAACGTCGATCTACACAATTTGGGAAACCTTGACATGCACGAGTCTGACCATCTGATCCCTTTATTCGACCCTTGCAACATAGCTGAATTACTGAAGACCATTTGTAAACCACAGAAGTTGGCAAACTGGACAGATAAAAGAATTTCTATATTTGGATATGTCTGATAACTGAGCTAATTGCCAATTTTAGACATAACATCAGCATATTTCATTGAGTGCTGAAATATAGTTACCATGTAAGAACCCAAGATACGAGCCTCATTTGAGTCAGCAGGATAACGTAAATGGAACCAAAATGCAAAGTGTATGGTTTAATATCTATGGGCACGACATACAAATCGTCAAAACTGCCATGCAGATAAAACAAAGGATGCTCTCTGCCACTGTGTAATGGTTTTGTCTGGGAACATGCAGACGAGACAGACGAACGCATAGAAAATATGAATTTAAATGAATACTCTGATTCAATCAGAAGAAAATGGAATCTGAAGTAATTTGTAAGATTTTTACTCGTATGGGTGAGTGAGTGAGTGAGTTAATATTTAACGTCACATCGGCAATATCTCAGCCATATCGTGACGAGAACGTTAAATACTGAAATGAAATATATGGATACTATAAAAACCTGTCAACGACGGACAGTAAAACAACTAGAATATCACAACTGGGATTAAAACTAGTGTGGAATGTTAAAACTAATATCACTATTCCGACAATACAACATAAAATCAGGCTATAGATTGCCAACAACTGAAGGTAGATCACCATACTAGGGGCCATGGGGACTTACAGTACCTTTGCTGCCTGCATGGACCCTAGTTGGATTTACATCATCCCCTCAGCTGTCAGCAATTTAGTCACATCTAGCCAAAAATTAAAAATACACATATACTACGATTAAGAACAGTGGAAAGTTTAAATTTACTGTGAATGCTTTTGGACTTACGTACCCTCTCAGGAGGACAATAATTTTACAATACTTCAACCCCCTTCGAGGGTACAGCCACCAACAATTCAAGTTACTAATCCAAACTTCCAGTAATTAAAATACATCTATTTACACAACATAACATTCAAAATTCAACCAAAAAATCAATCTCTTTTAAAAAACCAATAATTAAATATGAATTAACGCTAGTAAAAAGATCCTTCATTGTTTTAACCGTAAAATACTTATCCCTTGTGATGGAGAATTCAACACAGTCAAGCAGGATATGCTTGACCGTGGTTCTCTCATCACAAGGGATGCAAAACGGAGGATCCTCACCTTTCAACAGGTATGAATGGGTATATCTAGTGTGGCCAATACGACATCGTCTTAAAATAACCTCTTCAAATCTGGACTGACAACCCAAGTGGGTATAACCAATGTAAGGTTTTATCTCATGTAATTTATTTATACCCAATTGGGTGTCCCACTTCTTCTGCATCAGATCACGGATATAAGATCTAATGTTAGCTTTATAATCAGTGTAGGGAATAAGAAGTGGTGTCACAGATTTGTTGAGTGCCGCCTTGGCAGCAAGATCGGCCATTGCGTTACCAGAAATGCCCACGTGGCTGGGTAACCAACAGAAGATGATGTCATATTGGCCAGTAGCAAGAGTATTATACAATTCAATAATTTCAGTTAAAAGTGGATGTTTACAAGAATTATTTTTAATAGCCTGAAGGCAAGAAAGAGAATCGGAATATATTATATATTGTTTACGTTTAGGGTGTCTTTGAATATATTTAAGAGCTGTTAATATGGCGTTAGCTTCTGCTGTAAAAATAGAACTATTCTCTGGTAATCTAGAAGATATTGTTCTGGATCCAATGACAGTGGCACAAGCCACTGCGCCACCGTCCTTGGATCCATCTGTAAATAAGGGTTTGTAATTGCTATATTTATGTTTTAATTGATGATATTCTTGTTTATATTGTAAGTCATTAGTTTCTGATTTTTTAAATGTAGTTAATGTTAGGTCAACTTGTGGCCTAACCAATTGCCAAGGAGGAGAAGAAAGAAGACGGGAAGGTGATATACCTTCCAGCTCAATACCGGCAGAAGAAATAAATGGTTTAATTCTGTGCCCAAGAGGTGGAACAAGAGAACATTTTTTGTTATACAAATCCTCATAAAGGGGATTGAACACACAGTTAAAGGCAGGGTTAGATTCATTAGAATATAATTTAGTAGTATATTGTAAAGACAGTTTTATACGACGTTGAGTAAGAGATGGTTCATCGGCCTCAACGTAGAGACTATCAATAGGTGACGTTCTGAAAGACCCAAGACAAAGTCTTAAGCCTTGATGGTGGACGGAGTCAAGAAGTTTAAGATTGCTTTTGCAGGCTCCACCATATACGATGGAGCCATAATCAAGTTTCGAACGCACGAGTGATCGATATAGATGTAAGAGGGTTGCTTGATCCCCTCCCCACTTTGAGGTGGAAACAACTTTCAACAAGTCAAGAGCCTTCAGGCATTTAGTTTTAAGGGACTTAATATGAGGCAGAAATGTTAAGTGGGAGTCAAAGATTAGGCCCAAGAACTTGGCCTCTTTTACAACTTTGATGGGAGTGCCATCTAGAGATAGTTCAGGGTCTTTATGTGGCTTATATTTTCTGCAAAAATGTATACAATTAGTTTTGGATTTAGAAAATTTAAAGCCGTTTTCAAGACACCATTTATTTATTTTGTTTAAACACAAGTGCAGTTGCCGTTCAATAGTATGCATGTTTTTCCCACGACAAGAAATATTGAAATCATCCACAAATAACGATCCATCTATTGAATCGTTTAAAACTTTTGATAAACTATTTATCTTTATGCTAAAAAGTGTGACAGACAGAATACTGCCTTGTGGAACACCCTGATCCTGAGTGTAATGATCAGACAGGGTATAACCCACTCGAACTTGAAACTGTCTATCATTTAAAAAGTTGGCTATAAATTGAGGTAAACGACCTCGCAAGCCAAAGTCATGTAAATCTCTTAAAATACCATATTTCCAGGTTGTGTCATATGCTTTTTCTAGATCAAAAAAGATAGACACAGCATGTTGTTTATTAATTAGTGCATTTTTAACAAATGATTCTAAACGCACTAAGTGATCAACAGTACTTCTGTTTTTCCGGAAACCACACTGTATATCAGTTATAAGGTTATTTGTTTCCAAGTACCAAACAAGTCGATTATTTATCAGGCGTTCCATGGTCTTGCAAACACAGCTTGTTAATGAAATCGGACGATAATTGGATGGATCGGTATGATCACGTCCAGGTTTAGGTATTGGTACTACTATCGCGTCACGCCATGAAGGAGGAAAATTACCCGATGTCCAAATACCATCAAAAATATTTAGGAGAGTTTCCTGACAGGATTCTGGTAAATGTTTCAGGAGTTGATAATGTATGTTATCAGCTCCTGTAGCAGTATCATGAGCTTGATCAAGTGCAGTATGGAGTTCATGAATAGAAAACGTTTCATTATAATCTTCCCCATTATCGGAATTGAAATTAATAGTTTTCTTTTCTTCTTGTTTTTGATATTGCTGGAATTTTGGTACATAATTTGAAGAGGAAGAATGTTTAGCAAGGGTTTCACCCAGTTTACTAGCAATATCTGATTTATCAGTAAGCAATTGATCTCCATGTTTAAGATGATGGACTGTAGATTTAGTACCTTTACCTTTAATTTTCTGGACCATGTTCCACACCTTGGACATGGGTGTCCGAGAATTTATTTTAGATACATAATTTTGCCAAGATTGGCGTTTGTTCTGTTTAAAAGTACGCCGTGCTTTAGCATTTAAAATTTTAAATTTATTTAAATTATGCACCATAGGATGGCGACGGAAATAATGTTCTGCCTTTTTCCTTGCCTTCCTAGCTTGTTTGCACTCATCGTTGAACCATGGTTTTCGAATATGGGGAACTGCAGAGCTACACTCATCAGCTATAGAGTTCAATTCATCAGAAACGCATTTAATAGCATCAGGAACGTCAATAAAACGTTCGGGTTTAAGTTTTTCAGCAGACAGTGTTTCATATAAAGCCCAGTTAGCCTTTTTAAAATTTCGTCTTGATGATGGAGGAACATCGGATGGAGTTATAGCTTTTAATATAGTAGGAAAATGGTCACTTCCACAGAGGTCATCGTGGACTGACCATTCGAATTCATTTAGTAGTTCAGAATTTGTCAATGACAAGTCGAGAGCAGAATAAGTCCCTGTACCAGGATGCAAATATGTGCTGGAACCATCATTATAAATACATAAATCATTGTGAGAACAAAAGTCCTCCAACAATTTCCCTTTAGTGTTTATATTTACACTACCCCAGAGTGGGTTGTGCCCATTTAAATCTCCCATTATAATACAGGGTTTTGGGAGTTGGTCATAGAGAGCTTGCAGATCAGTTTTGGCAAACGTCGAAGACGGCGAAATATAGAGCGAGCATAGTGTAAACGCTACATGTAAAGTAATTCTCACAGCAGCAGCCTGCATATTAGTATTTAGTGAAACAGGGCTTTGAATAACGTTTTGTCTGACTAGAACGGATGACCCACCAGTGGCTCTATCACCCGGAGGTGAAAAAGAATGATATGCATTAAAATGACGAAGGTCAAATGTATCTGTTTGTTTTAAATATGTCTCTTGGAGACATATGGCTGAAGGTGTGAAATCTTGGACTAATAGCTGCAATTCATGTAAATTAGTCCTCAGTCCTCTGCAGTTCCACTGTACAATATTATTAGAATAAACTATCTTTTAGGGGGATTTATTGGGGATCTACCCCGCACTCTTTTGGAGGGCGACAAGCTATGTGCCCTAGAATGGACGTTTTCAGAAACGTCCATGTCTTCAAGAGACCCATATTTGTTGAACAATTGAATTCTATTTTGTGACCCTTTAGGAGCTCTGCCACTTTGTTGTTTTGAGGCATCAGACTTAGGCTTAGATTTACTTTTAACAGTTTGCTGACTGTCAGCTGTCGATTTAGACTTCGAGAGTGACTGAGATGATGACGGTTTGTGATCAGAAGACGACTTTGAGGTACTAGGAAGTGATTCCTCAGTCTGAGATGATATAGCAGGGTACAAAAGCTGTGGAGAATCGCAATTCACCCATGTCAAGGTAGTTTGGCAGCCTGTGGATGATTTTGTTCTTTTTGAGCTTGACTCAGATGATGCTTTTGCTACTGTAGCATAACTTTCTGGAAGATCAGATCTCTTTACCAGTTTTTTGGCCTCGGAAAAGGAGATATTTTGAGTAAACTTTATTCTATTTATCTCCATTTGCTCTTTCCAAATTGGACACTGTTTAGAAAATGACGAATGATCGCCTGAGCAGTTGGTGCATTTTTTATAGTCACTGTCACAATCTTCTGTTGTGTGTGTTTTCTCACCACAGTGAGCACACACAACAGACAATGTGCAAGTATTTACACCGTGTCCATATTTCTGACACTTAAAACACCTAAGTGGGTTGGGGATGTAAGTGTCAACACTGATATTACAATATCCTGCTCTTACTGATTTTGGAATACTTGGAGAAGAGAAGTGGAAGAGATATGTGTTAGTAGGTTTTGTTTCTGAGTTTATCCGAGTTGTAAATCTTTTAACAAAAGTCACCCCTTGATCTTTCATTTCTGATACGATGTCAAACTCAGTCATATCTGCAAACAATTGATCTCGGTCTCTAACAATGCCTTTGCTCGTGTTCAGAGTCTTGTGTGGAGTAACTGAAACCGGGACTCCAACAAAGAGCTCAGTTGACAACAGGTTGGTTGATTGCTGTTTCCTGCTACATTCTACAAGTAGGGAACCTGAACGCAGTCGTCTGATATTTCGTACCTCACCTGCTATGCCATGTATACCTTTAGATACCGCAAATGGGTTTAATTTGAAAGGTGATTTGTCAAGAGTCTCGATCACTAGAAATCGTGGCCAATATTCAACGGACGGAATAGACGGTCGTAGTTCATCATCATCATTGTCAAGTTGACGCTTGTTTCTTTTAATGGGGGTTGTGTAAGCCATAGTTACTTTAATATGGTTCATCATCTGAGCTCCCCACCCACCACGGACTATCACAAGGACAATGCTAAAAACAAGTGGGCCTCCGACTTGCAGCACCAAGGATACTCAGATGATATACTCCAGCAGAAGAATTATAAATAATTGATCTACTAGATTGGCCCATGAGCCACCGCCTTCGGGCATAAGACTCTAGGCAAAATTCATATTATCATATTTCACAATCCAAAACGTTAGAGATCAATAGTAGTGCCAAGAAAATTCGAACAATTCAAAATAATATTTGTGCAATGACACATACACAGTCCATGCACAGGACTTTGCATGACCAGCCGATTGGTCGAACCGGGCTCATTCGACCACCCGTCTAGGCGAAGTCAGGGCCAAAGTGGTATATTGAGCAAGAGGAACACGGTTACAGGTCCCTATTGCCCTCAACCACCAGGATCCCCTCCTCCGCCGACACAGGGCCGCAACCCACGGCAAACGGGTTGGTGGACCAAATATCCCCCCGGGTCCACAACGGGGGTGTCGGCGAGCTCTTGGCGTTACCCAGCACCCACCACGAGGAGGTGGCTCGCCACGGGTGCCTTACTCGTATGGACTGCAATCAGCAAATGTAAACAGTAGCTTTACAATGTTTCTAATGATGTAACCTATACTCTATGTTACAATTCCGTGAGCAAACACCATCAACCCAAAATGCTGCGATTGGTCAGTGTCGAATGGTCGTAAAAAAAGAAAGATTATCCTCGTTCGGACTTACTGAGTTTGCTTATACAATTTGGCGCTATATGTGGGCAGTGTTGGTCTTGGAGAGTGCTGAAGGAAATGTAGAAACATAGCAGTTTTCATAACTAACTGGAGAGGAGTGACTTAATTAGGTGTGAGTACATCATCATCTGCCAAAGTCTTTGTACTTTCATTATACGTCTCAAAAGCAATCATTCCTGAAAGATTCGTTCACCATAATGCCCATTCTGTTTGCCTAATGGAACCTAGTGCTTGAATAGAGATTCAGACATACGTTTCGAAATAAACAGCTCATGAAATTGATGATGGAAGCTCCAAATGCTTCTTATATCATAACGAAAAGCGACAAATCACAGAACTGAAATCTCTTAAAAGATAGAGATGGCTATGTCATGAACACGTGGTAATGAGTCACAGATAGTAATGGAACCAACTGTTCTCAGAAAAATTGACCGTTACCAGAAAGGTGACAGCTGTCACGCTCCTTAAACACGTGCACAGGCAAGCCAGCTCTTCAATTGAAAGAAAATGGAACTTTATGAGAAAAAAGTGACGACACATGGACTTTTTAACTATAATTTAAGGAAGTTCATGTCCTTTGAAGGAAAGGACGAGAACGATGCGTGTAGTGACACGTGCTCCTGTATAGTGTGCGCAGGTGACAAAAACATGCATTCTAATCATCAAATGAGGGTAGACAGATGAGTGTCGTGTGTGAGCAGCTTACCACTATAAACTATACAACCTCCCCTGGTTTATACGTACTGAATGAAACACATTAAATTAATTGATTTCATGCATTGGGCTGTTGACATATTCCTGATATAAAGAGATGTTAACCTTTTCGAGACTCATATGACAGTCTAGTCTGCAAGCCAGAAGACAGATTGATTAAGAAACCACTATTGATTCAAACCTTGAAAGATCGGGGAGAGGGGTATTAGGCGTCTCCTTAGTAGTTTGCAGATATGTATAAGATAACAATACTTGTTACATTAAATGTCTACGACAAGCAAGGGTTCCTGAAGACCAGTTCTAACCCGGATCTTGAGGGGTGGTAAGAATAATGGAGTGACCACTTACAAAAAACAGAATCACAGCCATGAATGCATTTAATCTTAAAAGTAAACCTGACAATAACATAAAGCAGTACCCAATAGGGGAATACATTGAAGGAAGAGGAAGTTGTAATGCATGGCCTTACAAGGGTTTCCTTGAAATTACATTCAGTGGCATTGATACGAAGACAAAGAAACATTACATAAATAACTAACAAACGAACATCCTTGCCAGTCATGTATCACGTTATTCTATGAGTGAATGAGTGAGTTTTGCTTTACGCCACACTCAGAAATCTTCGAGTCTTATGGCGGCGGTCTGTAATATTCTAATCTGGATCAGACAATCCAGTGATCAACAGTATGAACATCGATCTGCGCAATTGGAAACCGATGACGTGTCAATCAAGTCAGCGAGCCTGACCACCAGATCCCGTTAGTTACCACCCTACGACAAGCATAATCGCATGCGTTGCTGAAGGCCTATTCTACCCCGGACCTTCACAGGTCCGTTATTCAGTGAGTAGCATGGACTGAACTGTCCGAATATTTGGCCACACTTAGCGCAGAGTAATTTTCTCCGCGTTGAAATTCTCACATGGACGTTAAGGATGTTAAAAGGACATCCTTTGACACAAACACTGCCGTCAACGAATGAGTTTCAGCAATACCATCAATGCTGACCGTTATCATAAGCAGGCAGTGACAAAGACAAAGGTGGAAGTGATGGCTCGACACGACAAAGCCTTGTGGCGATTCCCACCGTGGAACAATGTGTGAAGCCCATTTCTGTTCTTGAAAGGCATTTAGAATATGCACGAACATGAATACGTCACACGTTTTTTCATGGATAACAACTTTTCTATTCTATATACGACGTTTCAGAGCTAATTTCTGCTTCTTCGTGGGGTAAATGCTGAGTCACTGCACAGTGTGAATTATATATAGATAAAACATGTTTACACAACGCAAGGTGGGAGGATGTGCAAAGATAACAATGGAATTCATCTTGTTTGATGAAACCAACAAGCCAGTAATAGTGTCGACACACACAGCAGAAGCTCGAAATATTTTTACTGACAAGATTATATCTTGAAAAGAAATTTCAATCTATGAATATATGCGTCAATAATAATGTGGTTCTACAGTGCATTTTTTAAGAAAAATGTACAGCCTGACCATACAGAAGGGATCAGGCTACAAGAACAAACATTATGTAATTGGAAAACTCTCTATGAGATGATCTGATTCACGCCTCTAAATGCGTTCATAACCATTTTCACACAGAAGATGCATTTCTAACATTATGTAATTTCTGGCCGTATTTATTTTACTTCGGCAATTTCCGTAAGAATCTTATCTTCCAGTAATGTTTGCGGAAATTGGTATTTACCGCGGAAATATAATTGCGGAACTGAATGATTTCACAAATATCACAGTACTGGTATTAACTACTTCAAACAAATCTCTCTCAGACGTTACTGTATGTAAATATATCTATCTGTGTACATATATGGCGGTGGGGTAGCCCAGTGGTTAGAGCGTTTAGTCGTCACGGTGAAGCCCAATGTTTGAAGCCAATTTCTGGTGTCCTCCACGTGGCATTGCTGGACTATTGTCAAGAGCGGTGAAACACCATACTCGCTTCCTATTAATATATGTGTGTAAAAACAAGAGGCTAAAATACTATGAACATTTGAGGTTGAGTCTGGGTTTGTCCCCTGGGTTATAGCAAGTGTCAGAGCTGACTAATGAACCAGTCAGAGGAAAGATTTGGCCTGTTTCATGGGGTACATAATTTTAGCAACTCGCCAGATTTATCATATTGTTCCTTTACAGATATTTTGTCGCCATGTTTCAGCGACGGGTCGGGCACACAGGTATAACTAAACGGTTGGTTAGTTCTGTATTGAGAAAGAAGGTATCTTATCGATATAACAGGCATCATGATCAGTGTATCAGAATGTTGTGTTGTGGTACTGACAATTCTTTATGTGCTTAAAGACCTCAACAAACTCCGTTCTGCAAGATGGATTAAAACTACCATGTCGGCAAGTCTACTTTCCGACAGAATGAGTAAATCTTTTCAATGCATCTTTTACCAATATAAGGCTAATGAAGTTATTTCTTCGAATATCATTTTTCTTCAAAGATATGCTTGTAACTAATAAATTTGTTGATACATATAGATAGTTACAACATGTTTCTATTATCCCTTGGCAGGGCATAATATTCCCTCGCAAATTCATGAAACCTCATTGCTAATGACCAACGTCATATTCCTGACTACAAACCACTCCGCTGCTAAACACCCGCTGATGGATAATGCCAATTAAACAAACTAGCCTTAAGCACAACAGTATGTAAGTCTGCATTAAAATTCCCAAAATAACCTTTAATACGTTGCATCCATTATCTCTTTCGGGAACACTGACGATTGTTAGTCACGATTTTGTAGGCGTATTTCGAAATACCAAAGCAGACAAAGGACACAATGACAAACTACAGAAGCTCATATGAAATTTAGAGTGAGTGAGTTGGCTCTCCGCAGCTTTCAGCCATTGTAATGGGAATATATGCTCCGGTGGGAGAAGAAAGTGTTATGTGTGTTTATGTACGCGCCGGTTTTTTTCGTTTCTCATTCATTTCTACACAAGTTTCACTCATAACATTAAGTATCATTTGAAATATCATATCTGCACCTTTCAACTTTCTTAGGGAGTAATCTGGTTTGTTATGGCTATAATCTCGGAAAAATACATTCACTACAAGGTATACCGACCTACTCCTTGTAGCTCACATTTCCTCAGATTAATGCCTACATCTTTTATTAAGTTAATATAATGATTATAATATCCAGGCAGGCTTATAGGGTATTTTCTCAGCTGGCCCTCCATGTATGGTTTGATATATTTACAATCATTAAAGTTAGTAATATCTGATGTTTTCGCAATTGAGAAAGCACAATTCCTGCGGACTGCGAGGTCAGAATGGGTTGGCCTGATAGATGTCTCCTTCGACGTACGCCCATTTCCCTTATCTAGTCAATGGTCAAGCGTATCTTGGCCGAACATTGCCACTGCACTGCGGGATGTTGGGGAGGACCTCAGGCGGCCGGAATGGGTAAATATGGTTCACCTTCATCATATGCTCTATGGGGTGTTTTGAATAAGCGAGATGCAAGGATTACTATCGACTAGACATCCAGAGAGTATATCTAAGTTTATTCCTTCCTTTTTACAACCATGTGGAGAATTATATATTGTTCCTTGACTTATACACACAGTCCGTGCTTACCTAGTCCCCAATATATTTTTGTGTTTGACTCACTCTGTTCCACAAAGTTGTATTTGTCTGTGAGGGACCATTGTACCTTGTATTTTGTAAGACTGAAGTTAACAATATAATATTGTACTCACCGAAACTGTGTTTCTTTATCTTTGACCCCGAACATAATAGTTTCATTGTGTAAATGTCGCTTTGCAAATGGATACTAGAGTGGAAATTTGGGTTGCCTACAGTTACGTTACTGTCTGCTTGTTTTGTGTTACGGTGCGGAAGCTAAGTCAGCGGTATACCAGTATACCGCGAGGTGTCAGGTCGCCTTAACAGCCATGTTACAGAATATCACATCAGAGGACACCAGAAATGGGCTTTACACACTGTACCCATGTACATGTGAGGATTCGAACGTGGACCTTCGGCGGGACACTTTTACCTCCTGACAACCCCTAGGAATTTAAAATGGTGTGTTTTTCTTTGTGGCTACTGTGTGAAAAGGATTTGGCATAGAATAGAACCAAAAACAGTTGTTGTTTTCTAAAACGAAAGCAATGATTAATTTAAAATTATTTTAAGATTATCATTATATATCAGCCATATCACTGAGCCCTTGAATCCCCACAGAGAGTATTACCAATGAGGAGGCTACACGTGGGAATACGTTAAAATATCATATCCATCATGTATGCTAGCTATGCATGGTTTTTGTGTTATCGAGCTGAGTCTGGGTAACGACTCTGACATCGTTAACAATCATATGACTTCATAATATGACGTATGTAGTGCCCGGGGTTCGAAAACCGTTGGACATTGGCTGGGTTTTTTTTAATTTACTACGTACACATTTATTTTGCCGAGTTTCACTACTTTATTTAAACTATTTTATAAATTGAATCGATTGCACTCTCAACTTAAACGAAACTAACAATTCTTATAGCATTCTTAAGTTTTACAGAATATGGTTCACTGATTTAAAGAATCCAGTCGAGAGGCAGACGCCATTTTGTTTCATGTTATCGTTGCCAGTTACCGCCTTCATCAATATTCCCGCATGCCACAACATTGGACACTGGGAGAGACTACAGCCACATTACTAGTGAGAACTTTCGAACCAGGATTTGGCAAGTAAACGCTTTCACCACCAGGCTACCCATACTAGGTAATGAGTCCAATGTACCTAGTCCACCTCCGATTATAACAGTTTTGCAATTTCTTAGAATATATACACTACGTCATTAACTATAACTAGATATTTAATGAGCAGTGATCATTGAATTAATGTGATTTACACACAGACTCATACAATATTTAAAAAATTTAAAAAGAGCAGGCACAGGACATCGGCTTTATATACTGTACCGAACAGAACCCTGCCTGCTGGGTGTAATGAGAGAAAGCTTGGACACCTCCGCTCCTTTTGCAAGAATGACATTGTCTCTCTTTTGACTGCCTAACAATAAAAATAACTCAGTCATTTTGATATTTGAATCAGTACGTTTAACCGATTAAACATTTGAATTTGATATTATATTATTGCATTACGTTTCCTGTAATGGAAAACAAAAGAATAACGGCATTTCCCAACAGGAATATTTTATTAGAATGTAATAACCGAGAAGATATGTAAGCCGTCACCCTAATACGGCTGCCAAACCAATTTAATCAAAAGTGAAATTTACGTTAGGGTGTTGCCCAAGGGAGGAGAATATCGAGTTTAATTCTTATTAACGGAAGGGATGGTCGTATCAAATCCGCTTATGGAGTCCCAAGAGAAGACGCCGGAAACTGGAAAAGATTACTTTTCCATCTCGAAAAATGGCCGTGGATTTTGTATTACTATTACGGTAAAGTTGAGCGTGAATTGTACACTAACTGTCCAATACACTCTTCAGAAAAGAAAAGCACATGGCCAAAAATTAGGAAATATATTATATGTATTTACGTGAACATAAGTCGAGTAAGTTCTAACGTACATGAGACCCGTGAAGGTCCGGGGTAGAATAGGCCTTCTGCAACAGATGCTTGCCATAAACGGCGACTATGCTTGTCGTAAGAGGCGGCTAATGGGATCGGGTGGTCAGGCTTCCTAACTTGGTTGACACGTCATCGATTCCCAATTGCGCAGATTGATGCTCATGTTGTTGATCACTGGATTGCCTGGTCCGACTCGATTATTTACAGACCGGCGTAAAACTGAACTCACTTACTTTAACATACATGAAAGGAATACGACAGACGGAGGAAAACATATGTATTGTTGTCATTGTCAGCGTTACTTCAGCTCACTCACAACGCATATGTGAGCCCATGGGAGCGTTCAGGTCAGTACCTGGCGACACCATCTCATGCAGCCGTCACTGCTTGACCCCAGCTTGGAAGGGGTTGGACATATCGTCGAATTTTTCCTTAGGAATTCTATGCCATTCCATCTGCAACGCGTTGGTACCATCTGCAACAGCCAGGGCATGATTAGCAAGATTCAAACAGGAATATATCTGTGCTCATTGGTTTCATCAGAGTGGTAAATATCTGAAATCTGCATCACTTCCACTACGCTGAACTTGGCACACCGTGACATAACCAGAAGTTTGGTGAAAGCGGTGCGTTAAACTCGGACAGGTTTAATTAAGTCCGACCCACATGTGAAGATACGGGTTAGAACTGGTCTTCCGTAACCCATGCTTGTCGAAATAGGCGACTGACTGCATCGGGTGGTCAAGGTGGTTCACGCATGTCATTGTATTCCAGTTACGTAAATCGATGTTCATTCTCTTGATCACTGGATTGTGTGATCCAGACTCGATTATTTACATCTGGAATATGGCTGAGTGCGGCGTTAAACAACATTTAATCAATCAGTAAGTCCCTGCCTGTACTAAACCATATGCAGCGCGTCGTTGTCAACTGGTGAATGGGTCCTAGGTACGCAGAAATGGTCATATAATTTCTAGCACGTCACAAGCAGTATCATATTGTGTGTTTCTTGCTTTTTTAGAGTTCCATTATTCCCAGGGACATGAGTATGAAACATTGCAAGCGCACTAATGTAGTGTTGCCTGTACATACGATCCGTGAAGGTCCGGGGTAAAATAGACTTTCAGCAACCCATGCTTGCCCTTAAAGGTGGCTATGGTTGTCGTAAGAGGCGACTAACGGGATCGGGTGGTCAGGCTCGCTGACTTGGTTGACACATGTTATCGGTTCCCAATTGCGCAGATCGATGCCCATGCCGTTGATCACTGGATTGTCTGGTCCAGACTCCATTATTTACAGACAGTCGCCATAAAGCTCGAAGATTGCTGAGTGCAGTGTAAAACTGAAGTCACACACTCAGCCCTTGTACACACTGTTTAGGCAGATATGTGTAATACGAGAGAACTGTTAAGACATGACGGACTGGACGTACATACAGCTGTTTTCCTTATCGACCACGACAGCACATCAAAACCCCTAGAGATGGCAAAGTCTAGTTTCATCAGCATACACTGTTTACAGAGGAAAACAGACAGGAACTCCCGTTCTGGTAACTTTGATGAGACGGAACCTTACCCAAATTTCAGTGGTGTCCTTTATCCCTTTAAGCGACGAAGGTAAACACAATCTGTACCATAAATACACGCAACAGACACGCTAAACAGTTCATAGAATCGAGACAGAAGTTTGCTACACCGTGACTTATTTAGCAATGTACAAGAAATAGGGACTTTATAGCCTAATTGAGTGAGTTAAAGATTTCAGCGTTACTCTAGCCATTGTGACCACGTTCACACATATATACGTCTGATATATTAAAGGTCACATGCAACCAAAAAATCAAACATAATTAAAACACATTTATCACTTATTCATGACATATAATATACATTGCTGCTTGTAAAAAAACAACAACAAACACAATTATAAGCGTACAATAGCGATTCAAAAGTGCAATATTTTGTACTTGGGCTTACTTCCCCCGAAACGAAGCCCTCGGGAGACCGAACCCAGTCATAGCGGGTGGATATGTACTCAAGCGTAACGACGGCTTCCGATTGGCTGTTTCATTTGCTGATATGCTGAGGGTTCATTATGTGTACAGAAAGATGATCTGTCTGATGGGCATTTTAGAAGTATAGCCAGAAAGTAAGATTCTTTATGGATAACAACTCCCTTTTGTGTACTTGATGCGTCGTTTTCAGTATGGATTCATATACTGTTGTCAAACAAAATCATATACACGAAAAGAGGTCGTTATCCATGAAGAATGTATATAGAGATGTTGGGTTAGGAAAATACACGTTCTCTGAATTTGCGCTCGATCCAATAAAAAATCATGTCAGTAGAGATGGTAAACTACTGCGTGGTTGGAATCTGTCATTCGTCCAAGTACAAAGCAGGACTTGAAACTGACAAGAGTTTGCACCAGTTTCCGTCAGATCCAGTCATCCGATACAAATGAATGTAGTTTGTTTGCAACCCACAGACTTAAAAACATGTCATGTGTATCACACGTGCCTAGTCACATAATGTGGCAGACACGGGACTCGGGTGCACGAGTCATAAATCAACTTATTTTCTTTATGTCGTATAGTCTGATAGGTGTTAAGTTCAAATTGCCCGTGGTCAATGATTGAAGCTGTGTATTGCATGTTGTCTTTAGCAGACAGGCAGACAGACATATAGGTGTGAATAAACCAGACACTGAGCTTTCTCTGTGACAGAGACTGCTTACCACAATCAACAAGTTATTTTACGTAACGAGTAGATTATTTACTTGTTTGTGTACACAACCAAGATTAGACTATTGCTCACGACCTCTGACTCCGAGCATGCATACTGTTTCAAGCTCTGCGAACCTATTCACTGCGCATGCGTTATGAACGCAGCGCAGCACAGCTGTTGAAACCAGTTTTTCCCCCAGCGCTGGGGGGAAGTTAGTGAAACGTTTGAACTCCGATTTCGCGGGCTTGTTTTTCATCGCGTTTTTTTTTTCAACTTTATAGGTTGAATTGGCATTTTTTTATGATTTGTTTCGATAAGTGCATACCGAAAGGTACCAGAATCTGCAAAGTTGGGTTTTACGTTGCATGTGACCTTTAAGGCATTCCCTCGAAATCAGTCTTTATGAATATATTTCAGGGTTTCGGTGTTAATTACAAATTTAAACATGAACTACACTGTTTACAACCAAGGTCTTTGGCATGATGAGTGACAGATATACACTGTTCGCCAATGGACAACAGATTTATATCATTCTGGGGAATCGAACACGGGTCTTTTGCGTTAAATGCAACGTTTTCACTACTAGGCTACACCATACCGCATACAGTGTAGGTATTCAATCAACGTAAACTGTAAGCAGCCACCAAGCTCTGAACCCACTTAGTCTACTAACAGCAAATCTTCACTTGCCTCTTAAACTTTACACAGCCGGAAATCCACAAATGATGCGTAAGTCAATTCAACGACACGTTGTCATACTGATTGTTAAAAATATTTTTATCAAATCTAGTGCCTTTGGGAAACTTGTTTTGGGAAATGGCGTAAAAGTTATGTGATGTTCTGGAATTCCTCAAATTAAATGATGAGACACACAGTTGCTTCTCTGTTAGACATTCCGGACACATCTGTCCGCTAGAAGCAATCAATCAGCCTCTACATCAAGTTGTTATCTCACTGTTTCCCCTCCTGGTGAATCGAGGTATGACACCCTTCTTGTATAAATAGAAAAAAGATTTATCGAAAGGTAAAACCTATTGATTGACTTAAAAAGGCTGAGAAAGGCCATTTGGCATTACAGTTTTAGAACTAAAATCGCATCCTTTTCACTGCTTGTTCCTGGTTTTGATACCAATGTGATGTCTCACTTTTTTTTAAAGAAGCTCCGTTTGGAGTTTAAGCGTTGGGTGAGCGAATGAGTTAGGATTTATGCCGCAGTTAGCAATATTCAAGCAATATCACGATGGTGGATTTCTCACAATGTACCCGTTGAAAAAGGGCTTCACACACTGTTCCCATGTGCAGTTTTTGCAATATTTTAATTTGCCAGTTGGCCATCAGGGCCTGTTGTCGCGTACAGGCTTTGAAAATGTACACACCCTGAAAGGAAGCTGCAGGCTCATTTTGTTAAAGTCAAACCAATAAAAACAAAATAGACTCCATTGTTCACCTTTCATTGTTTCACGCTGTTTCTGAAAAAATATTAGCAGGGCCTATGTCACATAGGGAAGTCTTTATTGGTTATACTAAAGACTGATGTCGACATTCCTACATGCAAAACGCAGAAACACCAGGAGGTCAAACTATAAGTTTCAACATTATGGCGCATAGCTTCTCTAACCCTAATTATTAAAAAAACCCGTTATGGCAAAGATTCCAGTCCCCCCAAAATATAACCTTGATAGATAATTTACTGAAGGCCAAAAGAGCCTGCAGATATTTGAAACTACCGGTCCGATACAACAGAAACCAGCGGTCCATGTGGAATGTCCATTCACGTGAAGGGTGAACTCCATAACCGCTAAGTTCTCCCACCCGCCCCAGATATAAAGGGCATCAACAACTTATGTTCATGTCAGAAATTCTGTGCACATACTACGTTGATGACAAAAGACTCAAACATACTAGGCTAACATTCGAAGATGCGAAATCAACGTACCTCGTATCTAATACTTATTGAGAAATACAAACTAACATTGTCTGAAGAATACAAGAAATCCATTACGCCTTAGGCTCAACATCTGTTGAAGAAACGCAAATCATCAGCTGTTCGGCTAAATGGTAGGTGAAATAGCTCCACCTCTTCTTCAAGTACCCAACCGTTTCAACATAAACGAACAGTCTAGACGGCTCAGTTGAATACGACATCAATATCCTGAATCGCGAGTCGCAATAACAGCATTACACTTAAAATCAGCAGGTGACGACATTTGAAATCTGCCTGCATTCACCTGGTAGAGAAAGAGTATCAGGTGCAGTCTTCTTGTGCCTTTCATATTCCCTCAGGGAGAAAACAATTGATGATACATTAATCACCCTTTGAGGATACAGCTAGTAACAAATCTCCGATGCAAAATTAAACTACCAATTTTAATTTAACATTGCCTGGCGTTAGACGACACATTCAACAATTTTATGTGCTTTCAGAAATGTGGGTTTCTTATCTTGAGAAGTCAATCCCTACAATCACACCCCTTGTCAGTGGAAATGAATTTGTCGTTTAACTGACATTCCAACCGAAAATCCGTGTGACAGAGTGGGAGAGTTAGCTGCTATCAGTTGTCAAGGGCACTAACACAGAAGAATTACCGGACGAGGAAGTCGAAGTTGAAGATGAACAGGCTCCACCTGCACCCACCAGTGTTCGTGTTACTGTTTTGAAGATGCTGAAGGACACTGGACATTTTCCAGAGTATAGTGGTTCCGATATACTCCCACATGTTTGTCAATTTGGAAGACTTGACTAAAACATTGTATTACATGGAAGGTCACAGAAGCAGAAGCAAACCGCGGTAAGAGACTTTTTTCCATTGAAAGTATGAGTGAGCAAACACAACAAAGAAGGGACAATCAACATTTTTTCAAAGATGTCTAACCGTTGTTACCCTTAAAGATTTATCCCTTGAAATGGAAAAAAATCATCACAGTCAAGCACGACTTGCTTCAGCCTGACAGCTTTATCACAGGAGATATAAAAGGGGAGATCCTCACCTTTTAATAAGTATTCATGAGTTAACCTTGTATGGACAATGTATGGCAATGTATCCTCGCATGATAACCTCATCAAATCAGAGCATTTGATGCACTTTCAGGAGTAATGAATGAATCAGAGTGAAAATAGACCAACGCATCAGATATTTTGTAGATTTTCGCGAAGAGAAAAAGCAAATTAGACAGCTAGAAATTTACCACTCTCATAGTATATTGTTAGTTCCCCTTTCATATGACTACAAGGCCTGCAGTTGTATTCTATTCCATTCGTTACTTACATCAGTACAACGCTTAAACTTTTGTCAAGTTGTTGATGAACTGGTTAATATAGTGACCCCTTCCATATTCATGGGACATCTCTGCCTGATTCAGGAGAAATGCAGATTTCAGACCATATATTCTTGATCAGAGCATGTGTCTATGAATAGACATCTAATGTCATTAGGCCAACTGTTCGCGAATCATTGAGGACACCATGCTATGCCGCTGACATACTTCAAAAACACAAGCGAGGAAGACCTAAGAATATCCAGGTTAGAATTAGAAGAGGCGACTCAGAAGGTCAGGCTCGCTGGAGTGGTTGTCAGCTGCCGAGATCGATGCTCATGATATTGATCACTGGATTGTCTGGTTCTGACTCGATTAGTTACAGAAGGTCGTCCTGAAAATGGGATACTGTTGAGTGTTGCATTAAACAAATAACAACCAAATAGGTAGTTCGACAAATAACAGGTAGAAGCAAGATTGAACCAGACATTATTTTCGTCGCTGATCCCCCACCAACATGTTCACCATGTCCATGTTTTTGAAGGCTCCATTGAGGACTTGAATAGTGTAACCTTGATGAAACAACCCTTTAGTAAGATATGTATGGCGCCTTTGAAATCTTCGTGGAAGATAGTATAATCGCCAAAGGCAGGATGTGTTGGAACATTGCTCGACAAGAGGTGAAGTTGGTACCTCACACGCAGATATCATCCGTCATCCACGTCATAAATCCTGCGGTAATCACTTAACAGAACAATACTTAATAAACAACTGTGTAGGTTATTAAACATTTACAGATATAGTTTAACATTCACCAAGTTTATTTTTACTAGTAGAGAGTGATTCCGCTACAAGCTGAGGGAGAGTGGAGACGGCTCTGCTCTTAACGGTATCCGAGTTATGTCACGGCGTGTCAGGGAGTGACTTAAAGTCTATAGTCATATTGACAATATTTCAGCCATATTGTGATTTTGTGTCTATATACTCATGATAGACACAATTAAACTGTAAAATCAATCAACGAAGAGCAGCAAAATTATTAGATTATCACAGGTACAGAACTAAAACTAGCATGTGAGTGTAAAATTTTGTGGACAGTACAAATAGAACCGAGCAAGGGATTACCAACAACTGAAGGTGCATCACCAGATTAGGGACCATGGGGACTTTGCCAGGGTGTGTCAGAGTAACACTGGAATAATCCTGAAATGTCGCAGTCTATTGCTTTGGGTAAACCCATGGGCACGACCATGGTGCTGACAAATATTATCAAAGCGAACCATGAAACGAACCCACATTCATTGGTTCCGTCTTGCCCAAGGGACGCAACTTTACACAGCAACGAGTATGACACTCGTGTCCCCCTACAATAAGAGACAAGATATAAAGTCAGTATGTGCCAGTAATTGCCCTGTAGTGATGTATTAGCTGTTGAACTCTGACTCAAAGCTATATACAACATACAAGATGAGACGAATATTGACAGATATTGGATAATGAAAAGCGCTATCTTCGGGGAGCATCTAACACATCTCTGGATGGAGCACAGGCAAATGTATTAGTCATTTACCTAGAATTGAGTTCTTCGTGAAACACTGAGCTACCATTTACAGTTAATGGGGTCAGGTATGTCAATCGCTTGGTATTGGTCTGCCATTGATAACAAGGTTCATGGTAATGCGGCACTTAATGCTATTCTCTGGTCAACTAATGGACACTAAATTAACGGTTTTCTACTGGCGTCTAACGCATCGAGAACATTCTAAGGCTTCTTTAATTGCGGCTTGCTTATCAATCTCCCCATGTTATCGACAGCAATTTGGAATGTAATGCCAAATTTGACTCAATAATTTTACAGCAAAGCTCAAAGCAGTATAATATTGATTTGTGTTGGCCATTTCAACCGCTGTATTCCATATTAATGGAATACTACTTCTGTGTATCCTGATGCATGAGAGGATTTAGCTTGGGAATTCAAAACGCTACGATGTCAGTGGCCATGGTTGTTACATGAAACACCTTACTAACGAGATCGATACATTAAAAATCTTCGGACACGTATTAACTGGTTTTACATGTCAACATTTCCTGTATCGATATTTCATGTCATTCCTGAAACATGTACTAGGTAATTACTGTGTGATGATCTCAAAACAGTACGATACATCGTGAATACGTAATGTGTTTTCCCGTCATGATATTACTGGAATATTACGAAAAGCGGCGTAAAACCCAACTCACTCACTCACTGATGTGTTTCCCGATAACGATGCACATTAAATGAGCTTTTTAGGAGAATATCTATCAATCCCTTGCAATTTTTATTCTAACCAAATTTATTAGCCGTGCATTTGGTGATACGCGCAACGTGGCTGTGGGTTACCCTACAAGAAGGACCTAAGGTCTTTACCGCCACTGCTTAGTGGAGACGACTTAAAGCATCGGATAGTCTGGCTTGGTTTATACATGTTATCGTATCGTAAATTCGTAGGTGGATGCTCAAGGCGTCATTCACAGGTCAGTATTCTCCTGTTATCAAACTACCTTCATAAAGTTGGAAAATTGTTGAGCGTGGTGTAAAACAACACTCACACAAAAGACTCCCGTAAAAAGTGTCAAAACATCTCAGTCCACCAAAATGTGAAGAAAATATTTTCCAGAAGATGAAAGCTGCTTTACAAATCTAAATCTACATCTTTAAAAATACCATACAGTTTAATTCCTTTTGAATGCTAAGTCTTAGGGACACTGAAAACTCTGAACACTTTCAACGTCGCAAAACATTAACGAATCAGTGCAAAATCCACACACTTCAACAAAAGGTGTCTTTTAGAGAGAGGGCCATGATAAGGAATACTTTCTTGTGGATCCTCTTCCTTCAATAAAACGGAATGAGTATAGTAAAAGTGTCAAACGTCGCACCTTTACAACTTCATCCTGTAGACTTAAATCTGTTTAGGCTTGATACGCAACCAAATACAGGACTGGATCGACTGAAATAATTAAGATTATAAGCACTGAAGTGTCAGTTTGATCTTGATCAAGCTCATACGCACAGGGATGAGTGAGTTAAAATGTGGTCACATCGGCCATTTCTGACTCTCCTTGTTTAACACTGCCGTCAGCAATATTCCAGCCATTTGACGGGGGTTTGTGAGTAATCAAATCTGGACCTAACAATTCTGTGATCAACATAATTACTGTTGATCAACGTAATTTTTATACGATGACATGAATTAATCAAGTCAGTCTGCCTCGCCCCGATAGCAGCAGTCGCCTTTAAGGACAAGAAGGGTGTTGTGTGACTCTTCAAGCGAGGAACCGCTATATACATCCTGACACATGCTCAGATCCGAAGGGTTAATGCCGTGTATCAGTTAAGAGCTGAACCATTTAAGAAAAGGAACCTCTACATACATCCTGACACATGCTCAGATCCGAAGGGTTAATGTCGTGTACGGATTAAGAGCTGAAACATTTAAGAAAAGGATCTAATAAAGTCTAGATGTTATCCTGTAGAAATGAAACAGAGGACCTTGATGGTTTCCGCCCCGCTTAGGATACTGAACTACCCTAAGTACATTACATGTTTATATTTGCATTGTTTTCACATTGTTATCAAATGTTCAGTGTCATTCCCCTACTATAGGTCTCTGTGATCACTTTGGAGTTTGGTGTAAGGACAACACAGGGTCACGATGTGCTTTCCGTTCGTTCCAAATTGTTTTTGGATTCGGAAAATTACAACCGTTTTCTAGTGACCAATTACGAATCTTGGTAATGCAAAGTGTAAAATACTGAAGCCATCAATAAAGGCACATCGCAATTTTGCGTCACATCTGTTGCAAGGCTATTTTGAGATTAAACTGCTTACACCTACATTGAGTAATCGGTGTCTCGTTACATGGCTGAAATGACGACGGAAAGGTCAAGTAACGCTTTGTTTAAACTTTAATAAATGTTACCCCGGAAAAATGCATCACGGAGTCCACTCCGATTTGAAATGTCTTGTCTTATAAACATCGTGCAATAGAATCAGGTATACGATAAACATGTTGTGTGTCTCTTTCAAAATACCTTACTTCCTTGTCTATAAGCCTTCGCCATTTTGATACAGATTGCTTTCACAGTACTGAAAATCTAATTACATGCCAGAGAAAGGGCCAAACAAACAGTGGGGCCTGTTGAATGTGTTTCGGAGTGGGATACGGAAGTGTGTTATCTTTGGTAGAATGCACAAACTGAAAAGGAGGAAACAGACTTAACAAGGGACCACGTCACCTGCCACCCAATGTATGACTGACATGAAAGACATTTTTAAAGGTGTTAACGATGACTAAACCTGGACTTAATTGTTTGATTAAAGAGCTTGATATAACTGACATACACACATACCATATAAAAGGTATTCTGAGGGCGAAATATGCCAAAACTATTCATCAAGTTTATTGATATTCGGTTTGGCTTTAAAACACGAAGACATGTCCATTCCTTCTTTGTGTCGTATTATAAAGAACCGTAGAGATATCTTGTCTGGTGTTCTTAAACTTTTGAGTCAGAATTTCCGCTCGCTTTGGCAAAGACACTTAATTATCAATCGGAACTTGAATTACAGGAGGACATTTCATGTTTTTTCATGTCTTTAGGTCAATGCACAAAAGATTCAGCGGAACAGAAAAATTCACGAACACGTTTGTTCACAAAGAAAGATATCTTGGCATATGCGTGACAAACGATATAGTGTCTGCCAGGTGGCCCTAGTTTACGCACTTGAACATTATACCAACACTTCCCGCCGGTGATGTTTTCATGTCACAGCGTCTGAGTTCAATCGAACATGCTTTTCAAAACCAGCAAGACTACAAGGTTTCAGAATATATATTTTAACCTGGCGGAACCTGTCCTTTTTATATGAGTGATCAATTGGTCAACTTGTGTATGAAGGCTATGGCAAGTGGGGCATGATACGCTCACCTTTAGTATTATCACTATCTGAAAGTTACTCATACACACATGTTCACGGAACTATATAATGAACGAGGTTCTCGGCAGAACTTTCTTATGGATATGGAACGGGTAGCTTTTATTATTTACGAAATTACTGAATACCAGTTATCACTCGAAAGGATCGATATTGCTTCTCTGATGTCTGAAACCAGATTGAACATCCTATGTAAGATTATTTGATTCCAGACAAGGCGTGCTTTGATCATTTGTTCGATAGTTTTGCAGACACGGTCAGTGGGTGGTAATCGGAAGGGTTTGCGTGATTCTTACCTGGTTTGGCGACAGATTGATAGTAGTCTCAGGAAATTACCCGTTTCCCAAATATCGTTAATATATAACAGGGATATTAGGGGATATTCTGGTAGATGCTTCAATAAATGATAATGGATATCATATGTTCCAGATGTTGTATCTTTGGGCTGGATGAAAGCTTCCGTACTTCGTTCAAGGTGGATGATTCATTACAGTCCTATGCATTTTCCGATCGAATAGTTGTGTTTCTTTACCCAAGTAAGTTAGAACTTATGGAAGATTTCTGAGAGCTGATGAAACGTCCCTAATTCTTTCTGCCAGAGCTGGGTTTGCTTCCCATCATGGGTACAAGCTGCGAAGCATGATATATCTGGAATATTGCTAATAGCAGCGTGAACCATACTCAGCCACTAGTGGCTGCTACACAAACTGTGCCGGGTGGTTCATAGCTTCAAGACTCTTTCTCTGTGATCATGTGCACCTGGAGTGGTCAATAGGGTAGGGAGTCATTACATTTAATCACAGTGATGTTCAACATCCCAACATGGCAAGGGCAAGCAGATTCTTTATAATCAATATTAGTTCCTTCTGGCTCCACTGGACATGTGAATGTCACCTGTATTATGTCTCTTATTAAGAACTATCGGAACCGGACTAGACAATCCAGTGATTCATAACATGACCATCTATGTGCACAATGGGTTGTTGTTTAACGTCGCGCTCATCAGTATTACAGCTACATGACCTCTGTATGTCTGCAAATAATGGAATCAGGACTAGACGCTCCAGTAATCAACAGCATGAGCATCGATCTATGCAATTGGGATACGATGACATATCTCAGCATTGCCATCGAGTCTGACATTCCGATTCCGTTAAGCACCCATTGCGACAAGCATTGTGAAAACCAATGCTAATCCTGTTCTTCACAAGTCGGTCAAGTGGAACTTTCGAATCGCAGATTCATATTGTACTTTGAATCTTCAGTGGTTCAAAAGTGATGCAGTTCAGCTCGTCCTAGGTTCATCCTGGACATTTAGTCACAAACGAATGTTAATATTATCCACGTTCTTTGTCGTTGGTGTTAACATTTTATGTTGACCCGAAGCCCCAATGTAAGTGACAGCCCTCTCACTATGTCTGATATACCATGGATGCGACTTTAAATTTTAAACTCGCTCACCCAACGACTTGTATAAATAGATTCACGATTCTTCTCTAGCGTAAAAAGCTTTTACACGTTCAGGCGACAGATGCATCACTCCTCACAGATAGTAATGGCATTATCCGTAACAAACGTCTGCTGTCATAACCCCTTAATGCAGCAGCATTAGGAAGATGTGTCTCATTTGTCCGCGACCTTATTTATTTGTCAATGCTCATCTTTTCTACTTCCAATTTGTACGTTTGTCCTACGTACAATCAATAAGCTTGCACTTTCTCTGTGTCAGTTTTAACACGTCAGTTGAGGATGATCACATAAGTATCCACATGGTGTAATGAAATACATCTACAATATTTATATATGTTTATATACACTTGACATAAATCCAAATGAAATGCTTTTATGAGCTGAATTAAGTACATTTATGATTAAACTGTATGACTCATACTAAAATATTGAAATCTTAAGCAATGATTCAATAATGACTCAAGTTAACACACTATAATAGCTAGCAAATATTATAATGTATTTGTGTCGATCAGGAGTGCATGTGACCTTCTTGAGGTGCATGACATCGACGTCCTTTTGACTTATCAGGGCTTCACGGATGTTGTTCCATCCTCTCACTACGAATGCCTCCAGTTCCTTATTGTCTGTGTCCGTCTGTGTCTGTCTTTGTCCGATTTCGTCCATTTGCATGCTCGATTGGTGCCATATCGGGCAAAAAAGGTAGCCAAGGCAACACATTGATGTTGTTATGTCTCAGGAAGTTCACTGAAACCATACGAGAGTACGGGCAAGTGTTGTTATGCTGAAATAGCTGCAGATGAGACTGACCCGCAGACGGGAGCGACGTGACATCGGAGAACGTCATCTCTGTAAACTGAAGCTGCCACAGCTTGAAGGAAAACGTTCAGAAGAGACATTTTCTTACAGCTGAAGCCTGCCAACATCATACACCTGTCACCTCCATTCTGGGCCACCTTTTAAGTCAATCGCAAAATGTTAGACGTTTGTTTATAAAGGGTAAACATATGCATAAATGACTGAGTTAAGTTTTACGCCACACTCAGCAATATTCCAGCTATATGGCGGCGGTCTGTAAATAATCGAGTCTGGACCAGACATTCCAGTGATCAAAAACATGAGCATCGACCTGCGCAAATGGGAACCGATGACATGTGTCAAGCAAGTCAGCGAGCCTGACCACCCGATCCCCTTAGTCGCCTCTTCTCTTACGACAAGCATAGTCGCCTTTTATGGCAAGCATGGGTTGCTGAAGGCCTGTTCCACCGCGGGATATTCACGGGTCGGGATGATTGGACCTATATATATATATTGGGAAAGTCCTCTGATCCGAACTCATACCGTACCGGCCAATTGCCATTCTTATTTGTTTCAGGAACTGTTTACCAGTATTTTGAATGCTTGACTCATTAGGTATCTGGTAGGTAGGTATCATTAACTTTCACAAAAATAGTAGGATTAACTTTGCGATTAATAACCTAGTACTATCAAGTGCTAAAATCAACGTTGCGTTCTTAAAGAAATCATGTAAATTAAACCTAGCATTAGATACTCTTCTTAGGCTCTTAGATGTTTTGGCCGTATCCATTGCTTTATTAGGGTCCGAAATGTGGGGGTACACATGTATTAATAATGTTAAAAAGGTCCACAAGGTCCAATTTTTGAAACTGGCAACTGGACTCCGCCAGGCTACCCCTAGTTTCATGGTGTACGTGGAGTTTGGAAGATTTCCAGTGTATATCACTATTGCTAAGAAAGTGATTGATTCCTCTCTGGATTGACCTTGAAGCTGTTACCTACCCATTTAAGCTCTCTTCATGGCTGTTTCAACTCACGAAGATAAACAGCACCCTCAAGCCTTATCACAATAATATGTGTGGTTACGCCACATTAAAAGCATCCTGAATTGAATCTGGTTTAACCTATGATTTTGAAAACCCCACTTCCGTGTCAAGACACTGGCTAGTCTCTCGAGTAGAATCGACACAAAATATAGAAAATAAAAAAATGGAATAAAACAATATACAGTAGCTCTAAAGGCTATTTAGCTATTCTAAACCGTTAAAGGATAACTGATCTTTCGAACCATATCAGCTTTTCCCTGAACATATCTCAAACCCAGTAATGCGGTTCAGAACTTCTAATAATTATTTAGTGTCAGAGACCGGTCGCTGGAAAAATATCTAGACAGTTAAGAAATTGACATTTTTGTAATTGCCCAGATATAGCTGACGAGTTCCATTACCTGTATAAATGTTCGTATTTTTGGGTATTCGATAATATCAGACACACCTATATTACAAACGATTAATGTAAATTGATAAACCTTATAAAATTCAAAAACCTATTCAAAAAATCTATAAAATCTTCATAAAACTTTATACGGATTGTAAATGAAACGGTCAAATTGTATTACATTGTATGAATATTTACCCAACTGATTACATGTTACATATTAAATATTCAATATTCATATTGTAAAATGTTCCTGTGCCACCGATGGCGGTTTGTTGGAATAAAGAAATTGAATTGAATTGAACTGGCATTCCTACATTGAAATGTATAGAAAGGCAGAAACGGTGTTTAACGACTACGTTTGTGCAGTGAATTATTAAGCCATAAATAATGTCGTTCTGTCCGTATGAAAGTTTATTATTCTATTTCCAATAATGACGTACTGAATTTTATGCGAGTATATCAAGACAGTTATCTACAGGACGTTCATCATTCATCATTCTGATAAGACGTAAGAAACTTTTATGAATGTTCATACAAAAGGTCTGTCCTCACTGATACTTATGCTGTCATCTTCAAAAAGCGTGTTAAACCTTTACAATGGAAACGTGAATGTGTATGCAAGTTCAGCACTAGTCTAGTATACTAACAGCTAGTCTCTAAAAGTAGTTTCCGAAATAATAACACAACACGGATCTTCTCCGTGAAATAATAACACAACACGGATCTTCTCCGTGAAATAATAACACAACACGGATCTTCTCCGTGAAATAATAACACAACACGGATCTTATGTATTATTATATATATAACGATAT
The DNA here is from genome assembly GCF_037392515.1 of Haliotis asinina. Lineage (NCBI taxonomy): Eukaryota > Metazoa > Mollusca > Gastropoda > Lepetellida > Haliotidae > Haliotis > Haliotis asinina. Next base: position 32,844,607 of record NC_090287.1, on the reverse strand, counting down.
TTTGCATGACCGGTATCCGTTGAAGAGTTGTAACAAGGACGCTACGTTGCTGATCACGTTACAGTCTCCAGGCAGTGGACTGTTCCACACTCTGGCATAGGCCCTATAACCATGACCCAGAAAGCCTGTCACGTGATGCTTAACTCTTGTTATACCAACATCAGCCTGCGGGTGAAATGTAGACTTGTAGATAATATTCACGTTTTTATAAATATCTTACTCATATTTTGGGATACCGTAACAGAGAGATGTAAGTATTCCGTATCATCAATTGATGATCATTCTTGTTGAGTTAAAAATAAAACATACATAGTGTGTTTTGACAACAGCAGATTAAAAAGAGCATGTAATTGAATAACCACTGGTCCATAATTGAGAGAGGCCAGTTGGCAACTGAGAACAACACCTTGATGTTCTGATGATGATGAAGCCAGTATACACTTGTAACAGCAAGAAATTGATAGGGTGCTTTGATACATTTTGATTAGTTCATTAAAATGAAGGCCGTGAGTGTATAGTATCCTTGGTTTCTGTTGATCAAAGGTTTATGGCAGCGGATATGGATAGTTTTCTCTTGTGAAGCCCTAATTCTTGGTAGATAGAGTTTCAAATTTGTCAATCTGACTTTAATGGGTATGGAATTTCTGTCGGTGATCTGAGAAGGCTGATTTGGCTGTTGAGGTTTTATGTTCTTTTACGCGGAGTCACTAATTATATCATATCATTATATCATTAACTCCGCTTTAAGACAAAGGACACCAAACACGTACTTTTAAGGTTTTGGGTATTGTGGGGGTAAATACCCGTGTTTATCCAGACATTATCATGACGACAGCCTCATGTACATGAAGAACTCCGTTGTTTTCATATTGTATTCTTCAGGGGACTTTGGCACTTTTGTATGAAAACGTCATAACTATTGAGCTTCCCAGACATATATATAAAGGAAATGACAGGTTTGCTTTCTCTAAAACTGTCTCTTTAATGACACTATCGCCATCGTATGAAAGGATAACACGCCTCATTTGCGTTAGTTTGTCTTGGCCAGTTATGACTGAGGAATATCTGCAGGTTCTTTCGTGCTTTACAAATGCGCCTGATGTATTTCTCTCTTGATAGGCTAAATTAGAGTTTTGTCTTCTTTCGTACAACGGTTCAGTCTCAGCCAAATGTCTAGTTCACTTTGAACAGATCCAGAAATACTACTTTTTCAAAAAGTAACACTACAATATACCGAACACCTGGTTTCATGGGCAGACCATCTGTCTGATCGGCTATAGTGTCGATAAACTTGGTCTTACCCTCCTTGGATCACGACAGGAAGGGGATTATTAAACAATCAGAATATATTCAGAGTCATTATCCATCGGAAGATATAAGAGCAACGGTATATTTTATTTGATTTAAGAATACAAGTTTGAGATATGTCCTTACCAAACTGTTTCGGCATAACGACGAATTGTAGTAACTGTTGAAATTTCCCCAAGCCTTACTGCATTTACTATTATCCACTATGAAATAATTTTGAAATAATACATTTAGAATTATTATTAGTACTTACCAGGAAACAAATGGGATCATCATTACACTTTTCCATCAGAATACTGCATCACATCTTCATCTGAGATAATAATCTCTTCTTGAGCATCCTCACGTTCATTGTCCTCTCACAAGCACATACAGTTGCACGCTGTAAATATACTGAATATACGAGGGGATGTCAATAAGTTTTGAGCCTTGAGCATTTTTCATACCCAGGTGTCGCAGCCTATGGTACGACATTGAACCTTGGGGTGTAGCTGATGTGATATATAAGTTTTGGTATCCTACTCTCAGAAGTTATTGAACAGCTCACATTGACAGAAAGAGACCCCCTCACGGCAGTGAAAATGTATAGAGCAGTATAGAGCAGTAAGTAAGTTTTTAGTTCTTGAAGGAAACTCGGCGAAGAACATTGAAGAAAAGCTTTCAGCAGTTTATGGGAAGTCTTTCCCTTCATCTGCTACCATCAAACGATGTCAATGAATTTAAGGATTGTAGAGACAGTCTCGAAGATGACCCCCGTCTAGGTCGCCCAACAGCAAGCATTAGTCAGGAAAACGTTGACAGAGTGCATAGACTTGTGCTGGAAAATCGTCGAATCACACTCCACGAGTTAGAGGAGACCACAGGCATTTCACACGGATCCATCGAGACAATTCTTCATGAACATCTCGTCATGTCTAAGGTGTGCGCGCGATGGGTGCCAAGAATGCTTACAGATGAAATGAAGCAAACAAGGGTCACCATAAGCAACTCCATGCTAACCAGATACAACAAGAATCCAGAAGATCTTCACTTTAGGCTAGTAGCCTGTGATGAAACCTGGATCCAACACTATGATCCTGAGAGCAAACAAGATTCCATGGAATGGAAACATGTCACTTCTCCCCGTACCAAAAAGTTCAAAGCCTCCAGATCAGTGCAGAAGGTAATGGCGACAGTCTTCTGGGATAGCAAAGGCGTCATCCACATCGATTACTTACCAAAAGGAAGAACCATGAATGGGGAATATTACGCTAACTTGTTGAGGCAAGTGCGACAGTCAATCAAGGAGAAGCGCCGGGGCAAGATCTGACGTGGTATTCTTCTACATCAAGACAATGCTCCAGTACACTACTCTCGCGTTGCAACCGCTGCTGTCCAGGAATGCGGGTATGAATCATCCCCCCTACTCTCCAGACCTGGCACCAAGTGATTACCATCTGTTCCCAAATCTCAAGAAACACTTGCGTGGTCGTAGATTTCAGGATGATAATGAGCTTATTGCTGCTACTGAAGCTTGGTTTGAGGACCAAAATGGCGCCTTCTACAGAGATGGCATCAGCGCCTGGCAGAAAATATGGAACAAGTGTCTTGACTCACAAGGGGACTATGTCGAAAAATAAATGTGGTTCATACCAATATTTTGTGTTTTTCTATACAAGAGTCAAAACTTATTGACATTCCCTCGTACATTTGAACATAGGCAATTGTTATTAGTAACCCTACAGTATGCATAGTGGCACTTGAATTACGTTACAAACATGTAATGGGCGCATCACCATTTCATTATCACAACATCTAAACACAAGGCATGGAATGCACGTGTACAGTCCGTTTGAATCAAAATCTCCCCAGTGAATTGCACTCTAACTCTAAATCAAACAATAGTAAGTTACTCAAAAAGATACCAAAGTAGATACCACAACACATCAACTCTGCAGTATTTTGTCATGAGTTTTGTCCACAAAATAAAAAAAAAGTTGTTTTCAACACCATTATTATTTTCATTAGCAATTTCACAATTTGTAAAAATGGTGTACTGACAGCCCAGGTAACATCCAGGTAAGCGAGAGGCACTAACTGGAAAATGGAAATCGTACACTTGCAAATTTCACGCCATACACCAATCACCTTTCAAGAGCGATTACTGTACAAACAACTACTGTGTGAAGAAAGTACAAGTGGCGACACGCTGTCAAACATTCATTATGATCATATCAAAATTGACCACACAAGAAGTTGATAAAAAGACATTATTACATAGAAAAATGAAATAAACTAAAATCATAACATCATATGAATGAATGAAACCGTATTGAAGAGTTTTCTGTATGAAAATTTAGATTAAATTCTTCATCGTTATCCTGAGGAAGATGAAGTGGCTCATGGGTTGGTTATCTCAGATTCTACTTTTCTACTTTTTGATGTTTTCACACTGATGATCTCTCTCTCTCTCTCTCTCACTCTCTCTCTCTCTCTCTCTCTCTCTCTCTCTCTCTCTCCTCTCTCTCTCTCTCTCTCTCTCTCATCTCTCTTCTCTCTCTCTCTCTCTCTCTCTCTCTCTCTCTCTACTCTCTCTCTCTCTCTCTCTCTCTCTCTCTCTCTCTCTCACACCCACCCACACACCGGCCGCCCTTCCAGTTTACAAATCACGACATGGCCTCGGTTTGAGTTTGAGTATTTCCCATGCACGAGTATGACAATCACCGAAATTTAAATACCGCAATGTCTCCGTATCTAAGTACCAGTTTGCACTATCGCCATAACGTCTTGCCACAACATGCATGTTAACGTTTCATGGTTCTTTGGCAATGTCGCTATATAATGCCAGGATATCTCGTGGATTTTTATGGCGATATGATGTTGATCACCCAAATCAAGCACCGTACTGGACTATATTCAGACAGACTAACATCACCGTCCAAACATTTCACCCTATACGATTCTTCTTCAGCAGGGTCGGAAATTCATTTAAGGCGTTCTCTCAAGAACACCACCAGAAAATGCTTTCTGATCTGGTCTTCTACTCGCAACACTAATTTGTTGTCAATGCGGAGAACATTTAACCATATTTAGGTTCTTCTTGAACCAAGCAGCCCTATTGTTCATCTGTGTGTGTGCATCAAAACAGCCTTTTAACATAAAGGACCGCTCGGCTTTTTACCAGCCATCTAACGTCTTTGCACTGGGGACCAATTCCCGTTAATCCACCGCACTATGCCTCCAGATAGGTTTATTCAATTGGATTTGTACGACAAACGTAGCCTAGACTCAAAAGTAAATTTCCCAATTCGGGAAATAAACCTCAGAAGGGTACATTCACCTCAGGCAAACACGTTTAAATTGATGAAGAGATCAGTCGCGGAACTGGTATCGGGGAATGAAGCGAGGATGGCTGGGGTACGTGTGGAGCAGCAGAAAGGACAATTGAAATCCCAGGCAGCATTCCTACCATTATGGGGGAAAGAAAGTAAATTTAGAGTGCTTGATGCATTCATAATTCAGTGTTTAACTAAGATAAACCCAAAACTAATTAGAAGAAGATGAGATACTGGAATAATTCTGGTTTTCTCCATATACATCAATCAATAGAGGACTTTGAATTCGATTTATTAGTCACTATGCATGCAGCATTCGACACAGAGACTCTGTTTTACACAGTTACAGCGAGGAATACGTTTAGAAAGATGGGGAAAAAAACCAAAGGATATACAAACATTATCGCATATCACATGCTGTATGGACATTATGTTATATAATAGTTATATGTTTTAGCAATATTTAGGAATTACTACAAAATATGACTACTTTTAACACGTACTCTAGCTACCCCTTCTCCGCACAAAATGTCACCCGATTGAAACTAAATGTCTGTTGGCACATTAAGTGTAAGTCACCACGTTAAAAAAGGCTGCTGTAAAATATACTAGAGGGCAAAAGAAAGTTAACGCCCTTTCGATACAATCAAAGCAAAACATACATTTAATGAAGCCACCATTTGGGACATTGCACCAACAGTGTCTATGAGAAACTCATCAAAGATGAAGAGCACGTATCTGGTAAAGGACAGATGGATAGGAATAGTACAGTTCACATATGTAACAAGAGTCAATCATTGAATGTCTGTCATGTGCAGGTCTCTGGTCACGCAGACACATCCTAGTAACGAGTGTGACCACATCTAGCAGCAATACACGCCCAGACACGACGTGTCATCGATGGCGTCAGCCGACGAATGACGTCATTCGAAATTCTACTCCACTCGTTTCTTAGAGCGTTTGCAAGTTCTTGTCGGTTCGCTGGAGTCGTGGTCGTGTTTCTCACCTGGCGTTTCAGGCGATCCTACAAGTGCTCTATGGGGTTGAAGTCCAGTGAGCGTCCTGGCCACGCCGTGAGAGACTGGCGTTGTAGTGCTGCAAAAGTGTTCCCTTTTGTTGCTGGTGAAGAAATGACATTCCCATGAGTTGAAGAATGTTATTTCTGTATTTGTATTTCTCTGAGAGTTCAAGTTTCCACGTACTACGACCAATCGTGTACGGTCAGTCCCACAAACTCCTCACCTTCACTCCGCATCCAAAAGGATGCATTTCTTGGACGCAGTTTAGACCTAGTCTTTCTCCTCCGCGAGGGTATACCCGGCCCTCATTAAGGTGCGTGGTGAATTGTCTGTAAAAACCACTCGCTACCAGTTTCGTACCAGACAGCGACGAAGAGTCCTTGCCCACTGTGGAATGCCATTCCACGAAGAGGACATCGAGCTGTGATACCGGCTGCACATAGACGTCGTAATACAGTTCGTCAACTGGTGATATGTGTTAGCGCCGTTGCCGCCGTTTCCGTTGCCGTGATGACCCGGTTGCGCAGATGAAGAGTACGCAGATGGCGGTCTTCCTAAGGGGTCTTCACTTTTATGCTTGGTCTGCCTGATTGTGGCCTGTCTTGGGTGCTGCCAGCCTGCTTCTAAAGCTGGAACAGCCTGATGATGGTGCGATGTGTACAGTTCAGGGCCCTTGCAATGTGGCGGTTATTGACGCCCGTCTGCCTCATACCTATAGCTCTCTTCCTTGCGATGTTAGCCATGGCATAATTTCGTGATGAACCGGTTGCGCAGATGAAGAGTACGCAGAGTCCGGTGTTCCTCTGGTGTCGTCACATGTGGTCTGCCTTATTGTACTTGCCAGTACGCGCACTGTTACTCGCGAGTGGCATAATTTCGGATACGCGCATGCGGATTCTCAGCATACATGTATGGCCATCGATTCGCTGCCTCTTCATACCAGTTCTCGACAACCATTTTGCAAAATCTCAGAGATGCACGTTTTGCCATTTTTCGCAAATACAAGTGCTTCTACACCGCAAACATGCTGCGTTTGAGCTCATGATCAGCCAGTGTATGAACCGTTTGAACAACTTTGCAAAATAATTCAAAATAAATCGTATTCGCTTTCCTTTGCCCATGAGTTTATATAAAAATATCACTTCAAATATTACGGGATCTATGTGCATTTAGACACAAAAATATTTCACAAAAGCCTGGTGATTCAATTTGCTTGCAATGAAAAATACTTGTAACACGAATGATTTGGTGTAGTAAACATGTAAAGTTCATTTGTGAAGAAGTCACGATATGCATGGCTAAGGTACGCAAGAATGTCTTGCTTTCGTCTACGGTACCTCTTTCTACGCAGGAAAGTGCATGGGAAAATGCAGATACAAACATGATGCGGAGAAGACATTCAGATCATCTGATTCCACGTTGGCTGACACGTAATGACCTCGGTTAGAAGAGGTTCCCCAAAGCGTCAGTAATCAGATGAAGTGAGTTAGATCCTGTTGTCTAACACTTTTGACGTCGTTAGCAGTCAGAAGAGTGTAATTGTCAGGAATTGCCATTTATCTTGATGCTGCTCTGTAATCAGAAAATAGTGGCTGCATAAATGGTAACGGGAAAATGTAATGGTGCTTTGTACATATAAACATAATTATTTTGAATTAAATAACTCAAAACTATTCATGAAGACTAGGTATCTATTCATAATTAGTATGTCAATATTAATGCACGGTGCACAATTGTTAAAGTGTTTGTACAATGGTTAACACTCAGGCGGGTGTCCTGTTTATGAAACGGCACACATTTTACAGTTTAAATGCCCCTTTAAAACACATTACTGAAAATCAACATCTAGCCTGATGTCTATTGCTACGCCTTCCTTTCCTTCCCCATCAAACACGGGTAGTGAAGAACGGAGACGAGCATCACAAGACACTATACTATTTGCTGGTGAGTTCAGGTTTCACTTGGAAGTGTCGCGGCCTTCCCCGGAAAAGCTTTAGCGACTCGTATTACTTACCGTCGTCAGTCTGGAATGGAAGGGTATTGGATGGCAAAACAGTTCATAGGATAACACATAAGAGTGGAGGATCAGACTGTGACTGACTTTTTCAGGCACCATTATAATGTTGTACTGCCATGGCAGACGTTACCCTCCCGGAACAAATCTGGCATGAACAGGACTGACCCAGTTTCTGGTTGCGTGTGGACCACAACTTTGTGTAGGGTATTTATTGTTCACCAACACAAAATCTAAGAATTGCAACAAAACTGAATTTTGCACAGGCAAATGAAATCGACAGACCAACTCGGATGTTGGTCATCATGTTGTAGAACAGACATGTATTCAAGTTGCACGTGTTACCTTGACATACGATTTGCTGCGCAAACCCTACATGCCAGGAGATATTAAGTTCTACGTAGATGATAATAAGTTCTACGTAGATGATAATAAGTCCTACGTAGATGATAATAAGTTCTACGTAGATGATAATAAGTCCTACGTAGATGATAATAAGTCCTACGTAGATGATAATAAGTCCTACGTAGATGATAATAAGTCCTACGTAGATGATAATAAGTCCTACGTAGATGATAATAAGTCCTACGTAGATGATAATAAGTTCTACATAGATGATAATAAGTCCTACGTAGATGATAATAAGTCCTACGTAGATGATAATAAGTCCTACGTAGATGATAATAAGTCCTACGTAGATGATAATAAGTTCTACGTAGATGATAATAAGTTCTACGTAGATGATAATAAGTTCTACGTAGATGATAATAAGTCCTACGTAGATGATAATAAGTCCTACATAGATGATAATAAGTCCTACGTAGATGATAATAAGTTCTACGTAGATGATAATAAGTTCTACGTAGATGATAATAAGTCCTACGTAGATGATAATAAGTTCTACGTAGATGATAATAAGTTCTACGTAGATGATAATAAGTCCTACATAGATGATAATAAGTCCTACGTAGATGATAATAAGTCCTACATAGATGACAATAAGTCCTACGTAGATGATAATAAGTTCTACGTAGATGATAATAAGTTCTACGTAGATGATAATAAGTCCTACGTAGATGATAATAAGTCCTACGTAGATGATAATAAGTCCTACATAGGAGATAATAAGTCCTACATAGATGATAATAAGTCCTACATAGATGATAATAAGTCCTACATAGGAGATAATAAGTCCTACGTAGATGATAATAAGTCCTACGTAGATGATAATAAGTCCTACATAGGAGATAATAAGTCCTACGTAGATGATAATAAGTCCTACATAGATGATAATAAGTCCTACATAGATGATAATAAGTCCTACGTAGATGATAATAAGTTCTACGTAGATGATAATAAGTCCTACGTAGATGATAATAAGTCCTACGTAGATGATAATAAGTCCTACATAGGAGATAATAAGTCCTACATAGATGATAATAAGTCCTACATAGATGATAATAAGTCCTACATAGGAGATAATAAGTCCTACGTAGATGATAATAAGTCCTACGTAGATGATAATAAGTCCTACATAGGAGATAATAAGTCCTACGTAGATGATAATAAGTCCTACATAGATGATAATAAGTCCTACATAGGAGATAATAAGTCCTACGTAGATGATAATAAGTCCTACATAGATGATAATAAGTCCTACATAGGAGATAATAAGTCCTACGTAGATGATAATAAGTCCTACGTAGATGATAATAAGTCCTACATAGGAGATAATAAGTCCTACGTAGATGATAATAAGTCCTACATAGATGATAATAAGTCCTACATAGATGATAATAAGTCCTACGTAGATGATAATAAGTCCTACGTAGATGATAATAAGTCCTACGTAGATGATAATAAGTCCTACGTAGATGATAATAAGTCCTACATAGGAGATAATAAGTCCTACATAGATGATAATAAGTCCTACATAGGAGATAATAAGTCCTACGTAGATGATAATAAGTCCTACGTAGATGATAATAAGTCCTACATAGGAGATAATAAGTCCTACGTAGATGATAATAAGTCCTACATAGATGATAATAAGTCCTACATAGATGATAATAAGTCCTACATAGATGATAATAAGTCCTACGTAGATGATAATAAGTCCTACGTAGATGATAATAAGTCCTACATAGGAGATAATAAGTCCTACGTAGATGATAATAAGTCCTACATAGATGATAATAAGTCCTACATAGATGATAATAAGTCCTACGTAGATGACAATAAGTTCTACGTAGATGATAATAAGTCCTACGTAGATGATAATAAGTCCTACGTAGATGATAATAAGTCCTACATAGGAGATAATAAGTTCTACGTAGATGATAATAAGTTCTACGTAGATGATAATAAGTCCTACATAGATGATAATAAGTTCTACGTAGATGATAATAAGTCCTACGTAGATGATAATAAGTCCTACGTAGATGATAATAAGTCCTACGTAGATGATAATAAGTCCTACGTAGATGATAATAAGTTCTACGTAGATGATAATAAGTCCTACGTAGATGATAATAAGTCCTACGTAGATGATAATAAGTCCTACGTAGATGATAATAAGTCCTACATAGGAGATAATAAGTTCTACGTAGATGATAATAAGTTCTACGTAGATGATAATAAGTCCTACATAGATGATAATAAGTCCTACGTAGATGATAATAAGTTCTACGTAGATGATAATAAGTCCTACGTAGATGATAATAAGTCCTACGTAGATGATAATAAGTCCTACATAGGAGATAATAAGTCCTACGTAGATGATAATAAGTTCTACGTAGATGATAATAAGTCCTACGTAGATGATAATAAGTCCTACGTAGATGATAATAAGTCCTACATAGATGATAATAAGTTCTACGTAGATGATAATAAGTCCTACGTAGATGATAATAAGTTCTACGTAGATGATAATAAGTCCTACGTAGATGATAATAAGTCCTACGTAGATGATAATAAGTCCTACGTAGATGATAATAAGTCCTACGTAGATGATAATAAGTTCTACGTAGATGATAATAAGTTCTACGTAGATGATAATAAGTCCTACATAGATGATAATAAGTCCTACGTAGATGATAATAAGTCCTACGTAGATGATAATAAGTTCTACGTAGATGATAATAAGTCCTACGTAGATGATAATAAGTCCTACGTAGATGATAATAAGTTCTACGTAGATGATAATAAGTTCTACGTAGATGATAATAAGTCCTACGTAGATGATAATAAGTCCTACGTAGATGATAATAAGTTCTACGTAGATGATAATAAGTCCTACGTAGGTGATAATAAGTCCTACGTAGATGATAATAAGTTCTACGTAGATGATAATAAGTCCTACATAGATGATAATAAGTCCTACGTAGATGATAATAAGTTCTACGTAGATGATAATAAGTCCTACGTAGATGATAATAAGTCCTACATAGATGATAATAAGTCCTACGTAGATGATAATAAGTCCTACGTAGATGATAATAAGTTCTACGTAGATGATAATAAGTCCTACGTAGATGATAATAAGTCCTACATAGATGATAATAAGTCCTACATAGATGATAATAAGTCCTACGTAGATGATAATAAGTTCTACGTAGATGATAATAAGTTCTACGTAGATGATAATAAGTCCTACGTAGATGATAATAAGTCCTACGTAGATGATAATAAGTCCTACGTAGATGATAATAAGTCCTACGTAGGTGATAATAAGTCCTACGTAGATGATAATAAGTTCTACGTAGATGATAATAAGTCCTACATAGATGATAATAAGTTCTACGTAGATGATAATAAGTCCTACATAGGAGATAATGAGACTAAAAAACATTTTCACCGTGGCCAGCTCATCTTCAGAGTCGTGTGCCAGAAAATTGCCACCTGGTCATGGAAGTGACCTATTGTGTTACAAGAAGTTGCAAGTTGCAAGAGTAGGGTATTATTACCTGGCTGCTCCCTAGCCTTCAAGGCAAACTCCAAGGACAACCGAGACTATCATACCAAAATGAACAGGGTGGTGCTCCTAGAATGGGTAAATAATCAAGTAATAGCGGCACTGCGACCAAAAGTCTGATTGTCATGGATGACGCTCCGTATCATGGCCTTCAAGTACCTTATAGAAAGGCCCGAACATCTAACAGTAAGAAGGGAGACATGATAGGGTGGTTGCAAGACAAGAGACAATACCGTATCCAGAAAATGCAATGAAACCTGCTCTATATAAATTTATTATCATAAAGTTACAGTTAAAGTCTTTCAGGTCGACGAGTATTAACATGGCCATTCAGTGTTGCAATTGCCACACCATCATTGTGATTTAAACCCCACAGTGCTCATTAGGGGTATAATGAAATCGGATGTAGGCAGACACAATATAACACTCAGACTTCGGGATGTACATACGATTACTCAACAATCAATAGACACCATCACACAGGAAACATGGCAAAAGTGCGTTGAGAAAGTTGAGAGTGAAACAGAAAGACATTATTGGGAACAAAGTGGGCTGGACCATGCCACCATCAATCCTGTTATCATCAGCGACACCGATTCGGACAACAGAGACATTGATCTCAAATGCACAATCACGGCCTCTGAAAACAGCAACACTGACTCCGATTGAACGTCCAAAGTGAAGGCCGGCTCTCCTGCCCATCGCCCTGATGCGGCGTAAAACTAAACTCACTCACTCAGTGAGCCACTGTATTAACGATAATGATAGTCACAACCGATAATGACTCTGAGATAACGACATTCCTCCTCTATCAGCTTGGATGTGTCAACAGATATGTTCTGATGAAAACATTATCAGACATGTAATCAAATATCATGCATTTGCTACATGAATTTTATCAGTTATGGTTAATAAATAAATACATTGTGCACTTATTCAGTCCAAATAAATTGCACTGTCTAATCAGGCTGAAAACGTTTGATGACATCTCTGATACGTGCGCTAATTATTGTAACTGCATCTCAATGGACACCTTAATCTCGCTTATCACAGAACAAAATTTCCCAGGGCTAATTATCTTGTCGCCTTGACATGTTTAAGCTAGTGCTACTTAACTGTCATTAAAAGCTAGATGCTTATCCAGGTTGTCATTGCCCTGTACGTTGACTGTCCGCAATCCTGAACCAGTGAACCAGCGGTGGGTCAGCCTAATGCTGAGTTCCCTCATCTCGCGGAAGACCTGGGTTTGATTCCCCACATGGGTACAATCTGTGAAGCCAATTTCTGAGGTCCTGGAGTGCTGGAATATTGCTAAGAGCGGGAAACTTGTTTATGCAATCAATTTGATGCCCATACATCCTGCGTGTGTAGGACGTTTTAAGGCTCACACACGACGGAAAATGAGAAACTCTTACCTTTGGTTTAACTTGAGTAAGGCTAGGTGCTCGACCAAAATAGCTACTTCCACATTGTGCAGACCTTCCAAAATACATTGTTTTATGTATACTACCCATCAAAAGTTTGCAAACCAAATGCAAACTACACGAGGATCATGCGTCATACGAGGGGATGTCAAAACTTAGTAAGCGTCACCACGACAATGATATTCAATGCAGCTGTTTTTATGTTTTATTTTTCTACATAATATCTGTCAACTTCAAGCAAATTGGTTTCCTGTGTACCAGCCTCACGATTTGCAATAAATGCTTCATGAACTTCAGGAAAGAAAATATGTTTTGTGCGTTAGAAGCAGATAGAAGTCAAACCTATATGGTAAAGCGCATAAAAAGCAATTTGAAACTACAATCGCTTGTTAAAGTGCCTCCCCCCTTCATGTTTACTGAAAGACCTTGTTTTGGATACACTACCCACCCCCTTCCAGATGGCTTCATCATAAGGACCTAACTGACTCTAATGTTTTCACTATTCAAACATGACGCTAACGGTTTAGGCTAAATACTGAATAGCCACACAAGTGTCAGCTCCCAAATTTGAATATATTGTAAACAGTGCCAGCTTGAATATCTGGACACAATGTTTGTGAACGATCAAAGTGAAACGCCCCCGTCTAAATCTAGATGAATCAATCCAAATTTTGGTTATTGACTATGACGGGAGTACATTCAATACGACCCTGAACATTATCTGAGGACATACTATTATCCATGAGGTACCAAATGACATATCGTTTTCATTTACTGCAATATTTTAACAAATGATATAGGCCAAGTTGTTATGATGACTCGTACCTAATTACCGAGAAAATCATCATAAGAGGGAACTGACGGGATTGGGTGGTCAGGTTCGCTGACGTGGTTGACACATGTCATCGTATCTCACTTACGTACATGGATGCTCATGCTGTTGATGACCGGATTGCCTGGTACATACTCGATTATTTAAAGACCGCCGTCTTACAGCTGGAATCTTCCCTAGTGTGGTGTTAGACAACAAACGCAGCATTTACGTAGCAGAAAATACGAACGATTCTATGTACAGGCGTCTTGCAAATACGTATACAATTAAAAATTGTAGGTGGCATGCTACATCGATAACTGGAATAACATGGGATCGGACATTTACTATTATCTGTGATTACCTCCATATGAAATGTACTTTGTGCCAGGGACGTCACTTATTTGCTATTAATTCTCCACTCCCCCAAACGTCTTCTACCTAACGTAAACACACCAAATCAATGTAATCCCCCAAAATGACGCTCAACAGTCGTGGGGAGAGTGGACACTCGTGTGAATACGTTGTGTTGTCGACGATTTGGTGGGATTAATAATCAAATTATCTGTCATTCCCTCTCATTTCTACTCCCACATTTGAGTGTATGTATGGAAATCATCTGTGAAACACGTGGATCTTTTAAAGTGAGCCAAACCCAGCCATATGCAGGCTCAAAGTGCCAGATTATTACTTACAATGTACCAGTTTCATGGAGAATATAGTACTCAAGTGCCTTTGAGCGACTTATCAGATATATTACACCTCAGTCTACCGGGTACCCCTCACTTCACCTGATTTAATGTTAGTAATAACGGTTATATCTATGTCCACCCACTAGTGCATGTTCAATACAATTATGTGCATGGAATGCAAAAAAATCATTCAATTTTGAAAAAATGGGACGGCATGCTGGAAACTCTTCCTCCCTTAGGACGAGGTGAAACTGAAAGTAGATATTGATCATGAGTTCTGGTTGGGGAACTCAATCTGTGATAATCTAGGGTTTTACTGTCCTTCGTCGACAGGGTTGTATATATAATTATATGCTTGTATTATGAAAACAGAACTAGTTAGTCACGATATGGCTGAAATATTGTTGCCTTAGATCTTAACTCACTCACTCACTCTGGTTGGAGCTTCACACATACAGCCATAGGGCCTTTCGCGTGACGGGCGAACGCTTTAACAACTAAGCTACCCGGCTGTGTACATGAATCACCATCCAGATTGCAACACAATACCGTGTGCGCAAAAACGGGAGCATGTCCACTCCTAGGGAGGTACCTGTCACAAATACACGGAAGGACAGATGAGGTATTCACCTGTACAAAGGAAAGTGTTTTCCAAGAAATCCAACGCTTGTTTTAAATATTCGTTGACAATTCATGGCAGACTTCAACTCTGAAATTCAGATTGTATCTCTACAACAATAAAATCACCTTTAACCCCATAACACCTCAAGTGTGTGGGAGACGTTTGACCCAGTCATCTAAGGCACGGCAATTAGCAGTGCAGAGCTGCGCACCATAGCCACTCAAGAAACATGCGTATAGTGGCTAGAAACCCAGTTCTCCCCGATCACAGGTGTGTCAGCACCATCCCTGTTTAATCGGCCCACATCACTTCGATCTCGTCCTCTTTCAGCTGATTCTACATGATTCATGATTCAACTTGACTCCAATTAAAAGTAGTGTTAAAACTATTTTACTTATTTCGAGTATAGATTCTGTTCGTTCTGATCCACGAGTGTCGGGAGCCTAGCCCCACAATACCACTGAAATGTATCTCTGTTTGGCGACTGTCTCCTTCATCAGTACTACACGTAAGTTTAAAAGTAAATGTCGTGACTAATGGACATGTGGCATGCAAGGTAACAACTTTTCAGTCTAATCATCGTTGATGTGTGGTCTCGCCCTGTAATGCATAGTTAACTTGTTGTTTAACTTGCATCATGGGGACGGAACGTATGCAAATTCAGTAGGCCCATGTAAAGTTTTCAAATCGTTTTATGGTAGACATATGGACGAAATTTCAAATGTTTAGCTTTCCAAACTTTATGAATGAGCTGTATGTGATGCCTGAAATGTGTAAATATGAAGAAAGTTCCGTTGAAGTGAAACGTGAAATAGAGACACGTGAGACCGCTTCGTCTGTTTCGTATTAAGATCTATGCTCATAGAATCAGCGTAACAGTACCTTCACCACAAGGCTGTGTGACAAATGGGAAGATTTCAACTTTCCCGTATCAACTTTTCCCTCCATATCAAGGGATATTTTAACAGCTTTAGCCGTTTTGGTATTTTTCGTTTTACTATTCGGTTCAATGGAGAATGATTTTTGTATAACTATAGATTTCAAAACCTCATCGTACCTGGAACCACATTTACTCAAGGTCACAACAATCAGGTCTTCAAGAAAACTGTCAACATGTTTGTGAGAGACATGTGACGGATCTGTTTCAGATGACAAGGTGACTAGCCTTTGCATATCTTTAAGATGGGTACCACAGGTGAGGCAGCACAGGCTGGTATCATTACTATTTGCCTAGTAATTTCTAAACACATGCATGTCAATCATAAAGTCGGAACTGAAAGTTTTCAGACATTGCTTATTGCTGTTGAAAATGTTTGGCGATCTAATGTTTGTCGTAATTCGTACAGTTTTCTAGTGTATGGTCTCCGATTCATTATTGGCGCACATGCTCCCTGTCGCCCCAGACAAACGTGGAGACTAATCCCGGATCGCCATGAAACCTGCGAGGTCCTCAGAACCTCATGGGCCATGTCTACATGCTTAGTGTGACGGGAAAGATCGAGGGTAGAAGAAGCAAAGGACGGCAGCGAGATACATACGTGGACAGCCTGAACACTTGGGCAACATCAAAGAATATGAGCAACAATGAATTCATGAATGCCTCGAGTGAGAGAGTTGGATGGAGAGCCATGATCGTCAATGCCTCTTACAGGCAGGACGCTACGTGATAACGAACCCATGTTTGTTGTAACAGTCGACGGGACGGGTGGTCAGGCTCGCTAACCCAGTTGACACATGTCATCGTATTCCAAGTGCCTAGATCGATGCGCATGCTGTTGGTCACTGGATTGTCTGGTCCAGACTCGATTATTTACGTCATATAGCTGGAATATTGCTGGGCGAAGCGTTAAACAAACAAACAAAAACAACAACAAAAAGTCCACAATTGTTCTCATCGACATGGCCATCCCAGAATCATCACTTCATTTCACTCTGTTTAGAAAAATGAAAAACATCCAAAGGTATTTACTCCCAAATTCTCAAAGATATCAAATCAACATTCAAGAATGTCAGTCCTATCAATTGTTAACCGGTGTCCTAAAAGTGGTCGATGAGCTCCACGTTGAGTTGATGCTTGTGGAAATTATAAGTTAGATTTTCGCTGTGCTTGCATCATTCCTAAAATCTCCTGTAAATCTGTACTAATCCTTGACAATTTAAATGAAGGCATATGCTGACTAGAGTCGGCTAAATTTAATTACAGAACAGAGTATAATTCAAACTGAATTCAAAGTATACTTGATTATGGAAACTGTAAAAATGTACAGATAGATCTCACTGAGAACATTTTAATCTTTAAAGCCACTCTGCCAAATGGAAGGATTACTTAATGCCGAAAAATATTTAATTCCCAACATCGTAAGATATGTTATTTTGAAAACAATCCGATTACTTCTGAAGTCTCATGTCCCCATGAGTTTAAACAGGTCAGTGATTTTTTCACGGCTGCAGCCGCAAGTCCTTAATGAAAAGGACAGGAAACACCTCAGCCACTTCTTTCCAACTACCACGAGACATCTAACCGTTGGAGGTAATCAATCGCCTTGCATCTAGAGTTGTCTCACTCTAATCCTTCACCTAGTGATTTCCAACCAGAGGGAAAGCATGAAGTGTTCAGACGGATCAAGGAGCTATTGGCCAAAAGGCGAATGCAGTTGATTACTTAAGAGGACAGATAAAGCTGATTTCGTTTCAAACTTCAAGGAGGAGAAAAGGCAAAGCAATAGTCATCAAGTTGGTATCATTATCTACTTGTGGCCAGGTTAGGACTAAAGTAATAGGACAACAGTTTTGATTCTACATTCAAGGCTCTGGTGTGCTCATGATCTAAATAGCATTGTCTGATTTTACAACGACTTTTTGATTTGTGTCAAGTGAATGTCTTTGGTTAAAAGCTGCACTGAAAACATATGTTTGTTGTTTAACGTCACTCAGCTTTGTTTGAGGTATAGGGCGTCAGTTGGTAAATAATTGCTTGTCTTGACCTAAGAATTCCATTGACTGACATAATGAGCAACAGGCAATTATTCATACTACATGATTCAGAACATGAAGACTCTCTGCATCAGCCTATAATTACACAATATATATTTAGAACGTATATATATTAGAACCTTTAAAACGGAACACACCAGGAAACGTTTCAACCACACAAATTGTTCAAATCCTGATTTGTCACCACTTTGTGCTGGATTAGCCATGCGACCCATCAACGTGCTATGACTTGATATCATAACAAATGTACAAGTCCATGTGCGGTGTATACATTTAGAAGCAAATAGTTATACGTGCCGTGAATAGAATACAGGCGATGCTTTCTGTATGGCAAACTAATGAACGCCATATGATGTGTTTACCAATGGTCTGGACGGATTCCTTTGATTGAAAAAACATCTCATGGGAACAAATACACACCGTTCAGTCGAATGCATGTAAAAACACCAACCGTAATTTAGCGTAATTGATTTGGACACAGTGTCGCTATTAATGATTATTAGTCTGTGGACTTAGTCCCTGGTCAGTGCGTAAACACTGTTTCAATATCGATGTGCGTTCAACACACATATTCTGGCTACTGGGACCGTAAATTATTCCGTGGTATCAAGAGTGCGTGTTATAGAGGGTGTTGCTTCATTTAGATGGAACTTCTCAAAGTCAAAGTAATTCAGGAGAGTAATTCAAGAAAGGACATCTTCAATACAGAAAAGAGACTTCACAGTGTCACAAACAGAACCGGCGAACCTCTTTTCACATTCATAAAGAAATATCTGCCCAAAGAAGAGTCGATTGTACATATGTGACCATATGAGCAGATATTTGCTTCAGCGGTATTGAAAACATAGGGCTTTCAGTCAGGTACTTTTGGTTCCCCTTGTGTTTGAACGTAGAGCTGTCAACAAATGGCCGTGAAATAAATATTAAACACATTTTGTACAAAACGAGAACGGACACATAGAAGCAATTGTACAAAACTAGAAAAATCAAATTATGTACTTGAAAGAAGAGTTACTATTTAGTTTAATTCCAATTAGAAAAGCTGATGACAGATGTTATACATGAACTTTATTGGCATGCTTTAAAATCAATTTGTCTCCAACAGTTTTGTGAATGTTTTCTTGTTCCTGCTCCTGAAGTCAGAAATGTTCTCTTTGATAGTCGTCTTAGGTATCATATGCGGAAGTAGCAACTTTTATCACAAAAACACTTTACGAATCTTTTCTCTCTACGAAATTGTGTTGAAGTGTATTTTGCCGGAGGAAAATATGTCTGGTCATTCTTTCGCATTCCGACTGCTTGCAATAAAAGCTGTGTCGTCTTTTATGGTATGAAAGTAATGAAACCTACAGGACCATCCTTATCTGGAATTCACTCAGCTCCAATAGTTCTGTGCCGCAAAGAAGTACATAAGCCTGTTCAGTGAACTAACACTTTGGGCATCACTGATGCTGTGAGATTATAATTGTCACCATTCGACACTTCACACCACAACCAGACACCGACCATCTAGGCTGTAATTATCCTGACAGCATATCTTACACCGATGTTTTATTGCGGCCAGTGCTCACTGTCAGGTTTGATACATATCGTGTAGATGGTAATTCGACTGTAGGTTGATCCTAATTCTGTGCGTCTGCAGGAGATATCAGACCTTTGGGTGCACGCTTTGGGATTTCCGCAGCTTTCAGCTTATTCAACCAAGAATTAATATTGCAAAGTGAACATAAAAACTTGCATCTCACATTTTTTTTATCAATTTTGTGTCTTGATTTACAGATGTATGATATTTTGCTAAAGAATGTAAATAAAACAATATAATGTCCATGATGAAATGGTTGGTGTTCACGGAATATTATAATAAACACTGATTTCTGATTTTTCGTTCGTTACGTTTTTAGTGGCTATAACTCCTGTAACATATAATCATTTTGGTACACTTGCCTTCTCTTTTAGCGCTGAGTCGTCTTTAAGTTAAAACATTATGTAAACATTAATGGCCAAATGATTTGATGTCTATCTTGTCTTTCATTGTTCTTTTATGAAACGTAATAATATCTCATTGTGTCTTGAACAAGTTGGATATATGCTGGTTCAGTGTTACTTCGCCTTTTCGAGATTATCACATAATGTTTAAGCACTAAACTAATGTTTAAGGACAATACTGAGGCATAACTGAGCAGGTGTATGAGAGACGTTAACGCCTGTGTTTTATTTGTAGGCATAGTGAGCATTTAAAGAATACAAACAAGAAAGTGATTTACGCAAAGGAAATCTACTTCTGCTAAATCCAAAGAAGTCCGTACATGAACACGTAAGATGGATGAGACGTGAATAGAAAAGGAATTAATTCATATTCACCTGAACAGGCTTACACTGACGGATATACGTGTTGACACCTTGAAGGTCATTTTAAATAAATGCCTATATTTATTATGTTTCAACTGGAGGACAATATGCTTTCACGCACAATTTAGATACATGTTTAATACGACCGATATATATTCAAGCGTGGCTGTAGTTGTTCAGCATTTAAGCTCTATTACCGAAAATATGATAAAGTGAAATGAAACATGAGTTTGTCCGTTCCGACCAAGGTCGTGCATGTTAGCAATGTACTCAAAAACCATTTGAACTGTTTGTTATGTTTCGCCCAAGGACATATTTAAGTTGTACCAATGGCAAATTGTAACTCAAGACTGAACATGAGCAAAGACCTCCTTCAAGAGGTTTTGCATGAGAAGCAGCGGACTGAGCCTGTTTCCAGATCTAATATAAAGTTATCCCAAGAGGTCGATGCACCAGTGTATTGACGCATATGAGGCAAAGGACTATGGTTCCATTAAAGGCCTGCTCGTCCTTGACATTAATTAGATTTTGGTGGTTAGAAAATGTACAAGCGCTGCTTGACATACGGAAGACAGCGCCATTCGGTGTGGCTCGAATCCTCCCACTAAGTGTCATATTCGTAAATTACGTTTGATAGTAAAGTCCAATTTGTCTCTGCCTCTTATTATATTACTAATTTAACCATCTATAATTCCTACTTCAGATATAACGTTTCTATTGACTATCAATTAGAACTAGAGTTCTGAAGCAACAGTTACACTCATACTGAGTTTCGAAAGAATGGTTTTACAGAAGTATAGTTTCTTGGCGCCTTCCTTGGACTCCCATGAGCAAAGAAGCAATGTGTAATGTTTATTCCACTATCACGTTTCGATTATGACCGTTGACACGTAAGACTGACTAAAGACTTCTGAACCTCCTTCAAGTGGCATTTAGAAGCTGGTATGACAAAGAAGCACAAAATTTATGTATAGACTGTTTTATCGCAAAACCTCGGAATTATTCACTGGAAAATCATTTCAGAGTGAGTATAATAGAAAACGTTATCACGAATCTTGATAATCTACGAAAACGGAAACAATGAACGTAATGTATGTGTAAAATATCAAAGTTTTACAAATATGAAATGATGTTTTTGTTCATAATGGAAACCGTAGCGACCATGTGCCCATATTACGGTAATATATCACCTTAAATTGACACAGTATTATTGAGTAAACTCTGTAGAATGCATGTATTTTGTATTTTACATATGTTTAAATAAACAGAGTGACTACTTTACATTTCAATATTGTTTCAGTAGCAATTCAGTCGTAGGTAAAACAATGAGGAAGACTATACCACATGGCAGATTTATGCCCCTTTTCTAGCAACCGCGAAGGCAAATATCCTTGATCTGACAGGTTAGTGCCCATGTTCATGGAGTTACCACAATATACAATCCGAGGATGGGGATATTCTAAAATGTCTGAAGGCAACAGAATTATGAAGAGGAATTGGGCGTTTGTAAAGAATGGATAAGAACATACAAGGAGTGACACATGTGTCAACAGTATGTTTAGGGTTTCATTGTATGCATGCAAAGAGACAAGACGACATTGGGGTGTTGTTCAGAAATGAAAGGTTGTGATGACTTCATCAATAGTGGATCATGTCCCTTAGAAAGCTTATATTTGAACTGCGTGGCGTTCTTAGAATTAAACTCTTTGCTGGAAATTTTGTCTATTTCTTAGCTGTGTCTGGTCCATTTCTGTTAATTATGACGTAGCAGTTGGCTTTTCGTGTCTATTTACACGTGCACTTTGGGATAGGACACAAAACTAATCATTGCATTCTGGTGTTGTTATGTTGCTGAAAGATGTTATTTATTTACACTGACGCGGGGGTAAGCAGATCACGTTGCTTTAATTTTGATGTTTGCTTGACGCCCGCATTGTATCGTCTCCAGATACGATCATGCCAGGCAGGTCCACAGTAAATCTGAAGTCATCTAAAGACGTATTACTGAACCATCAGTTATTCTCCTTGTACCTTCTCTGCATCAATGGCATGTCACTGGAATGTGTCAATTTGTACACGGTGGTACAACACATAGTCACTGAATATGCAGATAAGCATCTGGTTTCAAATCTTTTTGGTCACTAACGTGATTACCGTGATTTAATTGGCTATCTCAGTATCGATTTCTCAAGAAGTGAAATCTGATCTATCAATCCTGGATTTGAGTTATTGACCAGGGACGCTCTATGCAGGACGGATCGTTGACAATTTGTGCCTTTATAACCTGTTGCAAAGTGTGAAAATCAAAGAGACTTACTGAACATTTTAGCTGTCCCTGACTGAGTTCTGCACGTTACAGACTCATCTGATCACCAATACTACTTTAAAGCAACAGCAGAGAGTGCACTGTTACTGTGAATAACGAATATAAAAAATGTTGAAGGTTCAGAATGATTTGCCCATGTTTCAAAATCAAGAATGAGCAACGTGCATGGAGGAAATGCAGAGTGCAACTGCAGTCTTTCGAGTGTATCTTGGCTTGTAAGATATACTCTGTCAATCACATTTATAAGCTGATATAAATTATCTCGATATAGCGAGATATGAATGGAATGCATTTCAAAATCAGCTTAGAATCCATTATGGACACATTACTGTGAGGCTATATGTGTAGCAATACAAAATCAGATAGATGAATGAGTGATTGCAGTATTCACTGCAAGTTACATTATCCTGGCAAATGCAGTCAGTAATCTCGTTCATCAACGGACAGAATGTAGTGGGCTGTAAAGTTGTAAAGCAATATGGAAAATTGCTTTCCATCATCAATGTAACCTTTCTCAAATTTGCCTTACACTGGTAAAAATCTTCACATGTCATCCTGTTCTCGTCTCCTCTCAGCGATGATGGATGATGATGGCTCGTTCTCTGGTAACAGCTATGATACTGTTACATAGATAAATAGTTACACCAGGTAAATAGTTATTCTTGGAAAGTCGCTTTAAAAATAACAAAACGCTATATCATTAACTTTTATTAAAAAATGTATTTTTTTAAAATTCCAAACTCATTTTGAGAAACCTCAGACTTAAAATACAATTTACCTCAGGTAAAATACAGTTTGTTCTATTCTTTGTTATCTCCTTGTATGTACTGAAAAGTTGGATGATTTAAAGTTATAATTCAGTGTTAAATGGACCGACACGTCCCATCTGTATTCATTGGGGAAGAACATTCAAAGACCCCAATCTCTTAAAACACCTTACTCTAATGATAAAACTGTTTCTTCTTTTACAAAGTTTTATCTCCTGAATCTTCATGGAGTTAGGACCTTCATCAAGATTTAGTTGTAAAATGAACCCCTTGTCTCTCCATTACTATTTACATTAACATTTCAATTCCTTTTATGCATTTTACGGGTTATTGTTTCCATTTGTATAACATGTTCACATGAGTTATCCTCTAAGTGGCACTGATCCTTCAATGCTGCTTTCACTGTTTGATAGCGGCGCTTAGCCTACTTTTGTGTACGTGATAACTGGTATACAGTGGATACACTATACATATTGATAAAACAACAACTATTCACACTACCTGTGTCATGATATGAAGATGTCATCTTTAATTACACAACATGTATTTTTAAATGTTTGTCCTTTAGAACGGAACGCACCATGGCTGAAACACACTTTCCAGAAACATAAATTTTCCTTATCTTTATTTGTGGATTTGTTCCGACTTTGTGTTGGATTTGGCATGCAACCCATCCGATGGTCATTAGTATGGTGATGTGCCTTCAGTTGTTGGTGATGTATAGCCTGTATTTTATATTGTATTGTCCAAATAGTGATATTCATTTTAACTTTCCACACTCGTTTTAATTGAAACTGTGATATTTTAGTTGTTGTACTGTCATTTGACGACAGGTTTTTATAATGAATACATATTTCATTTCAAAATCAAACATTTTCTTCTCACTATATTGTTGAAATATTGCCGATGTGACGTTAAATATTAACTCACTCACTCATGCGACCCATCAACGTCCTATAACTAGATACCGTAACAAATGAACACGTCTATATGAGGTGTATACATTCAGATGCAAAAAGGTATACGTGTCGTGAACAGAAAACAGCCGAACCTTTCAGTATGGCAAACTCATCAACGCCATATAATACGTTTACAAATGGTCGTGTCGGGATCCTTCAGGTGAACAAACGTGAATAAAACGTACGTAACGATAGATTAGTGTAATTCTTTCAGATATCTTGTCACTATAAATAACTATTAGTCTGTGGTTTTTGTCCCTGATCAGTCTGTTAAGAGTGCCTGCGTTCAGCATCCATAAACTGACTACTAGGATAGTAAAACATGTTATCGTAACGAGAGTGCGTGTTTTAAAGGACGTTTTTCATGCAGATGATAATTCTCAAGGCAACCCATTCAAGGAAGAACACCTGTAACATAGATAAGAGATTACTACCAGAATGTGACAAACCATAGGGCTTCGACTCTGGTTTCGTTGTATCAAGATATAAAGCATTTGTGAGAGGGATCTTTGACTTTTATTTGCATTTCGAGTGAACAAAGTCCCTTTCTGCTTGATCTTAGAGTAAAATTATATATGATATTTTTTATACGAAACAAGTACCACCGAATCATAAAAATAATAGTACAAGAAAATAAAATTCTAACTATATACCTAAATTAAAATATATCATTCACTTCAGTTTCATTTCGAGATTCGATTGATTCGAGATATGAGACATGTACTTTCTTGGCATACAATCAATTTGTCTGTCTCCAACAGTTTTGTGAATGTTTTCTTGCTCCTGCTCATGAAGTCAGAAACGTGCAACACTCCTCTTAGATATTATATGTGCGTGGAGGTACCTTTGTCGCTAAAAAAGATGTATGAATATTATCTCTTTATGAAGTATTGTTGAAGTGTTTTTGTCGAAGGAAAATATGTCTAACCATCTCTCCATATTCTGATTTCTTGCAACAAAAGCTGTCTCGTCCTGCATGGTATGAAAGTAATTACACCTACTAGACCCATCCTTATCTGGAATTCACTCAGCTTCAACAGTTCTGTGCGGCAAAGAAGTACTTGGGTCTATTCAGTGAACTAACACTTTCGGCGTCGTTGATGCTGTGAGGAGATTATAATTGTCACAATTTGACACTTCACACCACAACCAGACACTGACCATCTAGGCCGTAATTATCGCGACAGCGTATCTTACATCGGTGTTTTATTACAGCCAGTGCTCACTGTCAGGTTTGATACATACAGTGACTGGCCGTTTGTAGGTTGATCGTTATTCTGTGCGTCTGCAGGAGATATCAGACCTGTGGGTGGACGCTTTGAGATTTTAGTCTGTCAGCTTTTAGCTTATTCAACCAATAATTAATATTGCAAAGTGAACATAAATACTTGCCTCTCACATTTTTTGTCAATTTTGTGAGTTGAGTCACAGCTGTGTGATATTTTTCGAACGAACGAAAAAAAGGGATGTACAATGTAGCACATTTATTTTCCATGATGACTGTTTCCAGGTGTTCACGATATATTATAACAAAACACTGATTTCTAATGTTTCGTTCCTTACGTTTTTAGTGGTTATTATTTCTGAAACATATGGTCATTTTGGTTCTCTTGCCTTCTGTTTCAGAACCGAGTCGTCCTTAAGTTAAAACATTATGTAAACATAAATGACCCACTGAAACTGATTTGATGTATATATTGTTCTTCATTGTGCTTTCCTGAAACGTAATAATACCTCATTGTGTCTCAGTCTAGAGTTTTACGTCTTTGTAAGTGTCACTTTCGGAAGATATCACACATAAACGTGACTTGAACAAGCTTGATATATGTTGGTCAGTGTTACTTCACCGTTTCGAAGCTGTCACACAATGTGTAAGCATTAAACTAATGTTTAAGGACTATACTTTTTGTTCTATGCGGTACAAGTGAGCAGGTGTATGAGAGATATTAACTCTTCTTTTTTATTTGTAGACATATCATTCAAAGAGTAAGAATTTACTCAAAGAAAATCTACTTCAGCTAATTCCATACGAAAAATCTGTGGCACCAGTCCTCCCTCCGTGTTCTGCTTATAAAGCTAACAGTAGAGCTTACATCCATGATCTAATGCAATAAAATACATACGTGCAATCAAACCCTATATCGGTTACACCTACCTGGGTTGTCGGTCCAGATTTGAAGAGGTCATCATGCGAAGATGTCGTATTGACGAGACTAGATATCGATATGCTCACGAATATGTATTGAAAGGTGAAGATCCTCCATTTGGTATCCACTGTGATGAAGGAATCACGGTCAAGCATGTCTGCTGTTAAAGTACTGTAATAATTATTGTCCTCCTGAGAGGGTACGTAAGTCCACAAACATTCAGAGTCCATTAAAACTTCCCATTGTTAATAATCGTACAATACGTGTCTTTTTAATGTATGGTTAGATTACCAATGAAGTAAATGTACTGTAATTCCCCATCGTCCCTGTTACGGTGATCTACCTTCAGTTGTTGGCAATATCTAGCCTGTTTTTATCTTGTGTTGTCATCTATAGTTAAACTGTTTTAGATCTAATCACTAGTTTTAAAGTCGATTCTGTGATAATCTAGTTATTTTACCGTCCTGGGATGACAGTCTTTCTATAATTTACCATTAAATATTATGACTGTATAAAAATAATTGTTCCCGTCACGATATGACAGAAATATTCATTCACTCACTAATTCCATTAGAGTCCGTAAATGAAGCTTGACGCACGCGTACTGAAAAGTGATACATTCATATTCGCCTGAGCATGAGTTTACGCTGACGGCTGTAGGTGTTGACAGCTTAAGAATCACTTTAAATAAATGCCCGTATCATTGAAGGTTTGAGGACATTATGTTTTCACCCAAACGTAGTAAAATATTTCATAGAACCCATACATATTCAGACTACAGTATATATATGTTAGAAATTTGCTAACAAGCATCAAATTATCTGCTATGTTTTGCACAGACACATTTAACTTCTAGTAATGGCTTTACTTACAAATTGTAGCCCTTGACTGAGCATGAATAAAGACGGTCACCTCATTTGATAAGTTATTCAAGCAACGGACTGAACTTGTTTTCAGATCAAATGTAATGTTATCCACCCACGGCGATACACGGATAAATACTTCACCAGTAAGACCAATCACGCACAGAAATAGAATCTTTTGGGTAATGTGCACTGCGATAGGGCCCATATATGGTCACCTCATATTACTGTCATTGATGCATATGAGGTTAATGATTATGGTTCCATTAAACACCAACCTATCCTTGACATTAATTACATCTTGGAGATTCCAAAATGCACAAGGGCTGCTCGACATAAAACAGTGCCCTACGGTGTGGCACGAATCTGCCCCCTAAGTGTCACATTTCTATATTACGTTTGATAGTAAAGTGCACTTTCTCTCTGTCTCTTGTTACATTCAATTATCTATTATTACTATACCAGATATAGCCTTTCTCTTGACTATCAATTAGGACGAGAGTTCAAAATACCAATTAAATTCATATTGAGTTTCGAAAGAATGATTTTACAGAAGCGCAGTTTCCCGGCGCCTTCCTTGGACTCCCATGAGCAATGAAGTCATGATTAGTTGTAGGCATAAGGTTAGGGACAGAGTATAACTCTAATTCCACCATCACGTTCCCATACTGACACTGGAAATGCAGGACTGACGTGCAGACTTCTGAATCTTTTTTGAGTGATAATTAGAATCGGTTGTCCTCTACATGTTAAATACCAAAAATGTACGAATATGAAATCATGACTTTGTTCATAACGAAAGACCATGCCCTACCTGTGCCCATATTACAAAACTATATCAGCTTAAATAGTAAAAACGACTTATGATTTTGTACACCTTGTAGAATACATGTATCTTGTATTTTATATATGTTTCAGTAAACAGAATGTCTCAGTGTCATTGCAAGATTGTAGAACAATGAGGAATAATATAAGACAGAGAAAATATGTGCCCTCTCCCCGCCCTTTCTACCATCTGCGAAGGCAAATATCCTTAGTCTGTCAGCTTAATGTCCAAGTTATACCATACAGTATATTTACCAAAATCCACAATCCAAATAAGGGGATACTCTAAAATATTACAGAAATATGAAGAGGTATTTGACAATTGAAAGGGGCACAAATAGGAAAAGCAAGGAGGAGTGACATGTGTGTCAATAGAGTATGTTTAGGGTTTTATTGTAAGCATGCAAAGAAACAGGACGACATTGGGGCGTTGTCCAGAAATGAACGGTTGTTATGACTTCGTCAGTAGTGGATCTTTACACAGCGTGGCATTGTGAAAATTAATACCCCTTCTATCTTGTCTATTTCTTAGCTGTGTCTGGCCCAATTCGGTTAATTATAACGTAGCAAGTGGCCCTTCACATCGACTTACACGTGACCTTTGGGATAAATGTCAGGACAAGGGTGGTTATTGCATTCTGGTGTTGTTATGCTGCTGATAAATAGAGATTGCTAAACGAGTGTCTGTCAGATACCATATATCTTACAACGAGGTGTTTCAAAACGTATTAAACGAGCGAAAACCAGTTAAATACGTTTTGAACAAGCAACTGTAAAATAAATGATATCTGACAGACGGGAGTACATAATCTATTTCTTACATACCATACGATCGCACCATTTTTATGACCGATTAGATTCCAAAGTCATATTTTCTCATCGTAGCTGCGCAACAGTAAAGAACATTATGTCTGAGTGACGTCACTAGGTTTCCTTATCAGAACTCATCCCCAAGGTGACCGTACACCATGACATCAAGGCAATAATGAACTCCATAAGATCACGGATAAGTAATTACACACTCTGAAATGACGATGTTACCATTTAAATGTGGATGATTTTGAACCTCTCAAGCATAAAATAATTTTAGCGTGGGATGTCATCGTTATCGTTTGGTGGTTGTAGTCATCGGAAGATTGTTTTGGATATCTCTGCACAGTGCGGATCTTTACTTGTGTACCAGTTTACGTTTAATGGTATCCCATCCACCAAAACCAAAACTATTGAGTGTATGTCATTAGGTGTAACTCGTCTGCTTGAATGTGACATTAGTGAAGTTACGTTCACAGTCAGTGGGGAAAGGTACCACTCTTCGCCTGGATGCAGTCCTCTCGTTTTCCCGAGCTACAAACTGCCAGATGACATGCTGCGGAGTTGTTAGTATGAAATGTGAGTTGATTACATCCTATATGTTATGAAGGCATCAACTTCGCATTATCAGGCATCGGATGAATATTTTACAAGCAATGGCTAATGTGTTGATCAACTGTCTATGTACAGTTTCGATTGAATAGAAAGGACGTGTCTCACCAATTGCACTCATGAACCCTTGCAAACTTTCCATGTTGTACAGTGTTTCACTTCTCAATGTCGTGGGTGAATTTGATAGCATTGGAATCACATAGTAGCTCGGTGCTGCAAGTGGATCTTCATCGAAAGAATCATTATTAGTCCAGGAGAAGGCACATGAAAAACCTGATGTCGTAGCCTGCCCAGTACTGATTTGGTTTGACACGATATTTAGTTAGTATGATGTCCTGGGCTCATGGAAAGGCCTGTAATACTCTCAGATTCAGGTATCAGTTTTTTTTTCACAGGCCATTTTATGTGGTGGGGGTCTGTGAGCATTTTCATGACATTTGGTTTGCTGCCCGACAACATCCCAAAATCAATCATGGATAGTTTTACTACTATCAATCTGATAACTTTCATTTTGACATTTTTGTATTGCTTAAGGATGTAGAATTTCTTTTACATATTTTTGCTTTTGAAAATAATCAAAATGGCCGCCATTTCGAATTCTCGTTTGTAGCTATTCAAATTAACTGTCCTCTCCACTTTCTTGCATATCATATGTTACATCATGTCAAAAGTGGAGCCATCTACAAGCCAAAGTTTTCGGGCAACAATCACCTGCCATACAAAAAGACATGTCTCTGTGCACAATAAATCAGTTCATCTGCATTGACATAAATCTCTCTGCTTGCATGCTGACCTATTGCATTTACTCGACATCAGTTCAACCAATCCAGGGGCAGAAGGATCTCTCGACATCAAAACGCCAGAAGAGGAATAAGTTGGCCATCACAAATGCTCCAAACATGGTCAACTGGTGAAGGAATATGATTGACTGCAGATACTGTTTCCAAACATGCACTTGGTAGTTTACTTGCTTAATGTGATATTCTAGACTGTTGGACGTTGGTGGGAGCTTTTCATTTAATATCTTACCTCATCTACAGACATCAGTGGATTGTTTGGTACATACATTGAACCAAAGGTCAGTGCGAAGTGATCTTGTAATGTTGATAGGCTTTTGTATTGTAAGTTCTGGTTTGTAGATATCTTAATACGCCCGTCTACTGATGAATTTGTGTTTTAATGTTGGACTTGTTTCTGTGTTGGCAGTGTTTTGCAAAACCAAGCACTCCTACACGGGGATAAAATCGGGTACATCCCATTTCCGTGGACAAAAACAGTTCTTCTCGAGTTCATAACTTTCAAAAACAAAACAACAAGCACAATTGGACCAGCTGTGCGGATTACGTTCTTTAATGTCATCATTCCCAACATGGAACAGTACCAAATCCTCGAACATAAACACCAACAGAATGTGTGTCTAAACTGACCTTGTTCAAATTTGCGATTTGAACAAGGTCTCAAGTAACTGAGAAAAAAACCCTCTGGAACCGTGTTCCCTCATTCTACTGGAGGGTTTACAGAAGTAGAGTACATAGTCACAAAATCACATTGATTTAACAACAAAGAGTAAAGTGTGGTTTTATGCCGCTTTTGGCAATATTCCAACGACGGGCATCAGAAGTGGGCGTGAGACATAGTATTTAATTGGGGACTCGAACACTGGCACTTGAACAACTAAGCCACACTACCACTCCGTTTACATGCAGAAACCAGTATCAACCTTTCCCATCTATACATAAATAGCTATACACTATGAGAGAATGAGTGTGCACTAGATGTTGAACAAATATTCATGAAGACGAATATTGTCTTCCAAATAGATTTGGAAACACCTGCCTGTCTGGTCCTCTATCGCCCTTCCGAGGAATCCTTGAAGTCGCCCTACCTCTACAGGATTTCAAGACTTTCTGTCCCCACAATGAATGTTTCACATCATTTTGCGCCGGTGTTCAGACCCCAAGCGGACACCTGTCGCTGGTTTCGGTCGCTCGTTTAAAGTGTAGCTGGAAACGACAAAGGGCAAACAAACCACCTTACTCAACCAAATCCCAGTCGCCGAACCCGAAACAAAGGGTTAAAGCTATTGAAAACACCTCAGTCACAAGTGTTTGCACAGAGACATGTTTTCGGATTTAGCGTGAGCCAAGTAAGACCTGGTAATATTCTTTATTGAAACAAATTGAAACACAAATTTCTTTCATTAATTACAGATTTATTTATGTAAGACAATATAATTAAAACGTAATCAACGGCTAATACAATGCAGGAATGACGCATTGTAAATTTAAAATTGTAAAGTTAAACCCAAAGTGACATGTTTGGATAATACAATACAAATGAATTAAAGCAAACTGTCGTCCGTGGGAATGTTGTAAGTATTGATGTGCTTATCACTGCTCATTGTATTCGTGACTCACTCATGTTATTCTGCGATTTCTGTCTGTGAAAACGTACCGATGAATGTCTCTTTAAACAAAAAAGTAAATCGAATAAAGCGAAATTAAGATTGCAAATTCATATACTTTTACCTTGCCAACTGAACATTTACTTACTTAGGATGAGAGTTGTTTAACAAACGATCATAATTTCAAATCACTTTCTTTCTTTGTATTACAAGGGGTTATGCACATTAAATAAAACGCCGAGAAGAATTTCGGTTGGTCTACGTTAACGCTCATTACGTACTACACGTGCTCTTGTGTCACTGTTATAACTGCTGCGCTTACCCCCTTGCACTACAAACCAGAAATTAACGATTTGATCGTTTGGTAAACAACTTTTATCCTAAGTTGAATAAAATTCGAAGACTTAAATTTTCAGTTGGCACGATCAAATTACGTGGATTCGAAATATTAATTTCACTATGTCTGGTTTACTTTTCTTTAAAGTGAGAAATCATCGCAACATCGACAACACCATACATGTACATGAGACACCACTATCACATTCATCAATACATGGCGCACCACCACTGGCATTACATCGGTACACCACAACACCCACCAATGCATGGGGCACCACCACCACATGCACCACTACATATAGACATCACAGCCACCGACACAACATGGGACGCAACACAATCACCACTAAGTACGACACAACTACATCCATCACTACACCACTGGAACACCCAAAGCACATCTGTCGCTGTATGTATGTCATCATCAAGATATGGTGCTATGGTGGACACTGAAGTGTTTTAGCCCATCATGTTCAGTGGTGGGTTTGTTCATCCTTTCCTTGTGCAAACTAGTTCTAAAGATGTGTTGTGATGCGACATGCATCCTAGAAAGACAATGTAGGATCATATCTTTTGAATGAATTAAATCGCTCGATATGCATGAATTTGACGTTAAATGATATGCATTTGGAACCAAAATATTGACACCTAGGTGATTTACAAAGTACATATGATATACTCCCAGTTTTGCGATATTCTGGAAAAAAACCAATATAACTTTAAACACATGACACGTTTTCTGGATAACCACGTTTCAGAACCACTTCTTTTTTATTCTTCATACGACGTTTCAGAGCTAATTCTTGCACCTAGTCAGCTATTTTTTCCAGATGATAATATTGATAACCACGTTTCAGAACCACTTCTTTTTTATTCTTCATACGACGTTTCAGAGCTAATTCTTGCACCTAGTCAGCTATTTTTTCCAGATGATAATATTGATAACCACGTTTCAGAACCACTTCTTTTTTATTCTTCATACGACGTTTCAGAGCTAATTCTTGCACCTAGTCAGCTATTTTTTCCAGATGATAATATTGATAACCACGTTTCAGAACCACTTCTTTTTTATTCTTCATACGACGTTTCAGAGCTAATTCTTGCACCTAGTCAGCTATTTTTTTCCAGATGATAAGATGTTATATTTACTAGCCAGTGTTTAGAATACCTCTTGGCTACATTTTCAGCTACATGTACTTTTGCTGAATCAGCTGTCACGTAGGTACAAGTCATGGTGTGGATGCATCTTCCAGTCATTGTACATTGTAGGTTAAACATTTGTGGATTTAGATCTGGTTTTACATAATAGTAAATTGTACATCTGTTTATTCAGATTTGCATCTAAATGATCGTAGATAGTACATTTATGGATTAAAACTGGTTTTGAATAATCGTACATTGCCTATGCGTGTATTAAGATCAGGTTGCAGACAATAGAACATATAAATTAATACATGTTTTATATAATTGTATCAAATTTATAACCTTAAAATTTAAAGATATTCTTGTGAAATTCCGATGTTTTAATGACCTTGCTTGTGTCTTGTTTCAGGGAAGGGCACATTCGGTAGACTGGATCAATTGCACAAAATGAGGACATAATAATATAGGACTTCACTAAAACTAACATTTTAGGGGGTCGAACCTACACTAATTGTCAAAACGCTTCACTCACTCACTCATCTATTCTGGACGTTTGGATTTGATGGCCGCGTCTTATGGGTATAGAATCTGGAACATTCTCTGACATTCTTTGATATTACACTGAAGTGTTTTGACCTGTTTCCAAAGTGTGTTAATAAGAAGCTGTCAGGTGTAATGAGGATTTGTTTTGGGACAGTTTTATATTCAGACTGTCCACAATATATAATGACCGACAAAATCCAGATTGTCATCTAATTGTGTGAATCTAGTTGATTTCAGATGACTTCAGTAAGACAATTTTCACTGTCTATTGTTCTACATTTTCTAAAATGGCACGGAGTGATAACACCTCAAACAATATTGCTATGTGACGAACGGAATCGCCGTACTTCAAACTTAATGGGGATGTGTGCAGGCATATTATAGTTGTACATCAGTTGCAATACGTTTGTACGCAGTTTCCACCAGGTCTACTCTGTTCACAGAGAGACAAAACTCGACTGCATTATGTTCTTAGTTACTCTGGTATTCCGTGCAAATATTCTCAAAACCAAATGAATTGTTCTTAAGAAATTTGTAGTACATTTCTACTCGGTTCTGAAAAAGCGCAATGGATTATCAAGTTCTACTCGTTCTGCGCTTATGTCTCACACAGGTCTTACCATGTCAACAATGTGTGCATTACGACACAGTAAGGTATACAGACATGCGTTTTTAACATGTTTTCCATTTGAGATAAACAATACTGCCTGTGAAACATGAACAAGTTTGCAGCTGTCAACATGCTAAATACTTATTTTCTGCAATTTTTATTGGAAGCAGATCAGGAGTACAATGTGTTGGTAGAGCAAGAAAGGAGGAAACGAACAAGAACTTGTTGGGTGAGAAACTGGCTTTAACCCGAGAAACCAACAGCTGTGGGACGTTTCATCAACTGACACAGGATTTCCGCCTTGATGATCATGAGTCCTACAATTTCTTGATAATCACCCCACCCATGTTAAAATGAGATGTCTTTCTTGGTCCACTCTCATTTTGCTGTGGAGGCATAGTGATGTCGATGTTTCCATCTTGAAACTGATAACAGAAATAAGAATGGGCTGGATACTTACAGAAATGAAACTAGGACATGCCAGCTATTGCCATTGCATACGCTAGAATCAGAGTGAGAATGTAGTGAGAACGGCAAGAGGTGTCTGAATACGAGCTGGTTGAGTTAAGAAAGCGTCAGAGCTGGGTAGTGCATGTTAAGAACGTGGTAGGTCTTATTCAGAACGGATATAAACTGACTGAAGACGGGTTTGAACTGCTTGAAAACGTTGTTCACATGAAGGAGCATTTCTTCCCAGTCTATACGTAATACCAACTGTCTGTCGATTGGGCACAGATTAGATACACATACTGACAATTGTTTATGATCAAACGAGCATCGTAAATTACATAATCATTACACGTTCTATCTCATTTAATCTCTTTTCACAGTTATTCTTCAGACAGGTCAGGAAGTCTGAAGAACTACAAATGTACCTTGGTGTGCCTCGGGCCTACCAATAGGTAGCATGGCCGGACCAACAGAACTCCATCGTTTGTTCGTATATGCGACAAGACTCGTCTTGTTGAGAGGGCCGCTGGTTTGTCCCAATATCTTGATAGTGGTGTGTTTTTACCAACAATCTTGACTTCTTTTGCCGTTGACGATCATCTTTGATCCCCTCCCCTACTTTGACCGACTCTTACCTATCCCAAACAGCGTCAACTCTAATGCAGTCAGTTCGATTCCGAATTTATCTCAATGCATATCTGCAAAGCCTCCGAATTTTGAAGCAGTTCTCTTTCTGCACATTTGCAATTTTGACATTCCATTAACTATATGAAAAGCTAGCATTCTCTCCTGGACAGTGTGCGGAGCTCGTGGTGACAGGACGTAGGGAGCGACGGCTCTGAGAAAATGTGACCAAAATAGGTCTTAGAAGCCTGCTTAACCTCCCAAACTATAAAATTTCGACCAGAAAATACAATCAAGTACATACTGGATTCAGCGTATATGGAAATATCACTTATTTACTGAAATTTTGAAATTAAAACTAACACACTTGTTCGAGAGTAATCGCGGATTGCACGAGACGCACGGACCACTGCACGTCAGAGACGGATACAACGAGCTGAGGGAGGCAGACTTCAGCATTGGAGGTCGTGTGTGGGCTGTTTCCAGCAACCTACCAAGTTTCGGGTACCTCCAGGTAAAATATTGACTTTGAATAGGTCATTTATTAGTAGAAAATTGAAACTGATAATGGTTATCAATGTGCTGTCATTCCTGTCGGGGAACTCACCGCCATGTTACTCGCCATTGAAACCTGTTGATACGTTTGATATACCCGCCCGTGTGTCAGTGCATTATTCCATGGAAATAACTTGCAAAGTCGAAATTGTTAGAAATCCTTTTGTGCCGAGAACTTTGTGTTGACGTGGAAGTCAACCCGGGGCCGGAGACGCGCCTGCAGGGTCGAGACCGGAGTAAGCAGACCAGGCTGGTCTTCGAGGAGGTTCCCGCAGAGAACCCGACTGATAGTGACTCAGACTGTGCAGACGAAGATGTAGCCGGTATGTTCAAACTGTTAAGGAAAGATATAAAGATCTTGAACAGAAAGTTTGACAAAGTTAGACAACAAATTCAAAGTGAGCAAACAGAGCTAAAAGATGAAAACATAAGATTGAAGGAGAAGATAAAGCAATTGGAATCGAAACTGGATAGATCGGAAGCACAACACAGAAGAAATAATGTAATAATTTATGGTTTGCCATGTTCGCTAAATGAAACTTTGTTACAATCTGAAAAATGTGTTCAGGACTTTCTTCAAATTAACTTAGGGGTACCAAACTCCAAAGACATTATCATTGATAGAGTTCAGCGAATAAAAGGACAGTTCCAACAGAAGCCGTTGCTTGTTAGATTCCTGTCGTTTAGGGACAAGAGGAGAGTCATGGAAGCTGCTAAAACAAAGTTAAAGGACAACAAAAATCTACGTGTGACGCACGACTACACAGAGCAGGTTCGAGCAGTGAGAAAACTGCTGATCCCGTTTATGTTGGAAGCCAGGGAAGGTAGCAAAAGGGCGTTTCTGTCCTATGATAAAGTAATCATCAATGACAAAGCTTTTGTTCTAGCGGAGGATGGCGAGAGTCTGGTCCAGGTTGGAGACGGAGGGGTGAAACGAGGCGGTGCCGGTAACTACAGACACCTGCCGCAGCAGCACACGCAGGCGGGGGCGGACGCCAGCTAGGGACTCGGCCGTGGCCCACGAGCAGCTACTGTCCAGGGGAAGTGGGTCTCTAATTCTAATTCTAATCTTAATCATAAATCCTGCCAAACTTTAGAAAGTTCTATTCTTAATATATGCACATGGAATATCCAAGGCCTTATGCCTAAAGTACAAAATGTAGCTTTCATCAATTTCCTACATAAGTTTGATATTATCTGTTTGGTGGAAACCTGACAACATGACATTGAAAAGATTAAATACATATTTACTGATCACATATGTTACATGTTGCCTGCCAGTAGAACTAAGCACTTTGGTCAATTTTCAGGCGGTGTGGCTATGTACGTACGGAAATCCTACTCACAGTACCTGACTCGGATCCATGACTCCTGGAGCAATTGTGTTTTCCTGAAACTGGAGTCGGAGGCCACAGCCGCGATCATGGGTGGAGTATATGTTCTTCCTGAGGGCTCCCCGATGTACCGAGACGTGGACGATAGCAGGATTGACCAGCTCAGTGCACGTCTCGCATGTATTAGACCCGAATACGATCAGTGCACAGACATTGTAACAAAAAGTTATATTCGGGGACCTGAATGCCCGAACTGCATCCCAGGATGACTTTATGATTGAAAATCAGAATGATAAACGTTTCATAGATTTAGGTGAACTGTATAGTATTGATGAATTTTCAAAACCCAGAAAGTCGCAAGATGGTCTGTATGGTCTATTGTTGTTAAGATTATGTAAACAGCTAGATGTGCATATTGTGAATGGTAGAACGTCTGGAGATTTGTGTGGCTCGTTTACGTATGTTGGACCAGCCGGAACAAGTTTGGTTGATTACTTTTTGGTGTCAACTGGGTGTTTTGGTAAGGTGATAAACTCGTTTGTACATAGTAGAACAGATTCGGATTATTTACCCATTTCTTGCCAGATCTCTTTTGATGTTCACCATGCTGCTAGTTGTGAGACAGGTTTGTCGGGTACATGTACCACCACCCCGATAACGAAGTACATCTGGTCCGACACGGGTAGAGATGTTTATATGGAAAACTATAGCTCAAATCAGGCTTCAGATTTGTTGGATAGGCTCCTCCAGTGTGTAGATGTGAATGTAGATGAGGCGGCAGTCTGTTTGATTAAACTTATACAATTATCTGGAGAACACTTTCAGAAAGCTCCATATTCTGAGTGTGGAACTGCTGTAAATGAACAACCAGAGTGGTTTGACGAGGAATGTTCAATTTTGAAAATAATGAAATATAGTAAACTACAACTACTCAGAGCACAAAAATGTAAAGAAAATCATGAACAGTTCCTACAAAGCAAGAAGGAATTCAGGAAAGTATGTCAGAAAAAGGCTTTTCAAAAGGAGCAAACTGATAGTATAAATCTACATTACAGCGATTGCAAATCTTTTTGGCGATCCGTAAAATCCCTGTTACAAACAAAACACATATCAAACGGTATTTCACCAAAGGTTTGGTACCATTACTTTAAAGACCTGCTAAATCCTAACTCAGAAACTAGTGAATTTGATGTTTCCGTAGCAATATTTATCAAAGAACATGACCATTTAACTTGCTCTGATTGTAATAACTCAACTATGTTATCTGAAGACATTACCCAAAATGAGATTGTTACAGCCATTCAGTCTTTAAAGCAACATAAAGCTCCGGGTATAGATGGAATTCCATCTGAGTTGTATAAAAATTCTCCACATCTGATTCCTTATATACAGTCGTTATTTAATTCTATTCTAGACTGTGGAATGTTTCCCGAATCTTGGAACACAGGAATGATTCTCCCATTATTTAAGAAACGTGATCTGACTGACCCAAATAACCATAGGGGTATTTCTTTATTAAATGCTCTGGGGAAAGTGTTTACATGTATCATAGAACACAGACTGAGAGTATGGTTAGAGATGAATAATATTCTGTCTGAAGCTCAAGCCGGATTTAGGCAGGATTATTCCACCTCAGATAATATTTTTGTACTGCAGTTATTAGCACAAAAATATCTCAGAAAACCTAAACATCGTTTTCACGCTGCATTCATAGTTTCGGAAGGCTTTTGATTCAGTTTATAGAAACAAACTGCTATATCAGCTTCTCCAACATGGAATTCATGGAAAACTTTACAAAGTCTTAGTAAGCATGTATGAAAATGTTCGTGTTTGTGTTAAAGTTGGAAACTCTATTACAGACAAGTTTTCCACATCTAGTGGCGTAAGACAAGGCTGCATGCTGAGTCCCTTGTTGTTCATATTTTTTATAAATCAGCTTGCTTCTGATCTGCAAAATGACGATTGCCATGGTATCTTTGTCAATGATCCTGTTGAAGTTATTAAGATACTTTTATTTGTAGACGACATTGTGTTAGTTGCAGATTCTGTGGTTGACTTGCAGAGGAAGTTGAATGTTTCAGAATTATTTTGCAGTAAATGGGGATTAGTGGTTAATATGGAAAAGTCAAACATTATTGTGTTTCGTAACGGTGGAATGATTAGAAATGTTGAAAAGTGGTATTATGATGGCATCCAAATGAAAACTGTCACGTATTATAAATATCTAGGTGTAATATTTTCTTCACTGTGTTGGTCAACGGCCTGTGAAACTCTTGCAAATCAAGTGAAACTCTTGCAAATGAAGCATCGAAAGCCTGTTTTCCTATCTACCAGCTCATGAAGAGTTACCCACATCTTTCTTTGAAGGCTATTCTGTCCATATTTGATACAAAAATCGCACCCATTGCATGGTATGGCAGTGCGATTTGAGGGTTTACCTTTAGGGAAAGTATAGAAAGAGTTCAGAGTAATTTCTTCAAACATTATCTTGGTTTGTCGAAACGATCATCAAATGCAGTTCTTGGTGAGTTAGGACGTTATCATCTATCAGTTAGTTACTTCTGCCGGTGTATAAAGTATTGGTGTATATTGATCCATATGGACTCCACACGATACCCCCGTGCTTGTTATAATACGCTTAAAGCCCATGATGAAGCTGGCAGTGTAAACTGGACTTCTCATGTCAGAATGTTGTTATTTCAAACTGGCTATTCATATGCTTGGATTTTGTCAAGAATGTGGAAATGTATGTCATTTTATCACTTTGTTTAAAGAGACATGTATAGAGTTAAACATTCAGTCTTGGTATGGGAAACTAGAAGCATCTTCATTCTTGAAAACCTACTCTTCTTATAAAACAGTCTTTGAACAAGAAAAGTATCTAAATGCTGATATTGATAGAGATTTGATTAAAACACTTGCAAAGTTTAGATGCTTATCACATTGTTTAAAAATTCAAAAACTGCGTTCTAACAAATGTACCGATCAGAGTGATTTGTTTTGTAAGGAAAGTAGACATAATCTCCTACCAAATATTTTTTGTCAATATCCAACAAGAGATAAGTTTATTCAATTGATGTCATGTACAAATAAAAACATCATGAAAGGTCTAGCCATTTACCTTAAAAGGAATATGTATAATTGTACCTAATCTCCCACACCTTAATGTACATTTATAGTTAACAGAATTGTATGAAAATAGTTCAGTGAATACTTTGTATTTGCACTCTGGGCCACGCGGCCTCCAATGCTGAAATAAAGTCTCTAAAGTCTCTCTCTCATTCTCTCCTCTCT
This sequence comes from Haliotis asinina, assembly GCF_037392515.1. NCBI lineage: Eukaryota > Metazoa > Mollusca > Gastropoda > Lepetellida > Haliotidae > Haliotis > Haliotis asinina. The sequence continues at coordinate 32,803,482 of NC_090287.1, read as the reverse complement.
TAGTAGTCAATAAAGGACCAAACACTCCCGTTTAAAGTTCCTTTTACAAACCGCATTTGATGTTCTTTCTTGATATTCCATCTGAATGAGCCATTGTTAAAGGAACACCAGAAATGTCAGTGTGCTAATCAGGATTGATGGAAAATCCATTCAGTCTTCCAAATTAATGACTTGTCATGTCTGTACCTTATGAACATTGTAAGTGGGGTTGTTGTCCCAAGGGTTATAATTCACAGCTTCTTGCATGTTGAACAGAGCAAAAGGATTAACATCAAACGCAGTCAGCTGAACTCTTCCAAGACAAACTTTTGGTCACCTTTACATCGTTTGAACCTGAACCTGAAAATCTCTTCTAAATTGAATCAGAAAAGTCTGTAAAGCTCAGGGATGAGAAGCTCCACACAACAAATGGGACATAATGTTGATGCTCACGAAACAGTCTTTACATCTTATGGACAGGTTTCTAATGCTATGTAGGTGCCAAATAATCCAGTGATGCTTGTAGATGAAGTATTGACAAAAACTCCCACCAACATCCAACAGTCTAAAACGTCTTATTGAGCGAGTTAACTACCATGTGCATGTGTGGATACAACCAATCATGAAGCCAGATAAAGTTGGGCAGTTGGCCATGGTTGGAGCATTTATGATGGTCAGCTTATCCCTTTTCTGATTGGTTGAACTGACGTCGAGTAAATGCAATAGGTCAGCATGCCAGCAGAGAGATCTATGTCAATGCAGATGAACTGATTTATTGTGCACAGAGACATGTCTTTTTTATGGTAGGTGATTGTTGCCCGAACAGCTTTGGCTTGTAGATGATTCCAGTTCTGACATGATGTAACATATGAAAGCTATTTGTAAGGATATTAAAGGAGAGTTAATTGTAAGTTTCTGGATGTGTCAAAAGTGGTTAAGAGTTATCCTACAGACCTCTTTGAATAGCTACAACAGGGCCGAAGTTATTTCTCAATTAAGGGAGCACTATCAACATTAAAAGAGTGTTATATCAATACGTTTATGCATGAAAAGTTGTAGACGCAAGAAAAACAAACGACCAAAAAATCGCATCCACGGGGTTTAATGGTGCGTTGTGCGTTGGCAGACGCTGACATTATCATTAGCCAATGGGTGAGGTATGGAAAACTGTAAATAAACAATTGTAATATTACTTGACCATTAATATAATGCATTAACAAAGTATTACCTAATATCACGTTTAGAAATATTGAAAAGATTTGACGAGATATCTGTACAAATAATAAAGTTGCAAGACTCACATTTGTCTTCCTTAGTGCCACGTTACGTTTTTTTACAGTCAGAGGAGACGTCTTCACTTCATGGAGGCTGCTAAGCATAAGCATTAGACACACTAAGCATATGATCCCAGCACCACACGTGCTTTTCATGGCCACATGACCGGAAAGTGGTGCTGCGATATATAACATATTAACGAAAACTGCAAAAGTTTCAGTGAAAAGCGAGTTTTGAACTCCAGATGGTTGGGTTACCATCAAGGGAGGTAATATCACACAGTAGGCTGAAATGAAAGGAGCACAGTGCTACCGAGACGGGACAAAGTAGGAAGGCGTTTATAATGCACATGAAAATATGTGATATCTGCATGCGGAAATTATACGCAAAATATACTGTATGAATCTTGCATTAACAAAAGTAACCTGTGAAAAATGTATAGGGGGCAGCTGTACCCCTGCTTCCCCGGCCCTATACAGCCAGAGCTTAGACACAGTTATCGGCCTTGAAGCATAGTTGTCGCATACTTTGGATGACGTTATTTCATCAACTAGTTTAAGCAAATGACGCTTCCATAAACCATACTACTGAAATTTTGTTCTTTTCGATACTGTATAAAACATTTGACATCAAATGAATTGTTTGTTTACAAATCAGTACAAACTTAGTCCTCTGCTATGTATAAGTAGTAAAACTACAATGGCGGCCATCTTGGCAGCCAGACTGAGTTTGAGTGAGTTTAGTTTTACGCCGCACTCAGCAATATTCCAGCTATGTGGCGGAGGTCTGTAAATAATCGAGTCTGGACTAGACAATCCAGTGATCAACAACATGAGCATCGATAACATGGGTCGACCAAGTCAGCGAGTCTGACCAGCGAGTCAGCGAGTCAGAACACTGGATGTAAATGGACACATTCGGTGTTATTTTGCATGTAAATTTAACTGTCGAGAAGGCAACACACGACAATTCAAGATGGTGGCCATTTTGAGTATTTCAAAAACAAAAATATGTAAAAAAAATTTACATCCATTAGCAATACACATAAGTCAAAATGAAAGTGATCAGATTGATAGTAGTAAAACTATTCATGATTAACTTTGAGATGTTGTCTGGCAGCAAACCAAATGTGATGTTAGACCCTCACCACATAGAATGGCCTGTGAAAAAAACTGATACCACAATCTGAGAGTAATACGGGCCCTTTCATGAGCCCAAGACATCATACTAACTGAATATAGTGTCAAACCAAATCAGTACTGGGGAGGCTAAGAAATCCTATTTCTAGGCCCCTTTTGAGATTCTCCACCTGGACTATATGTTTATTAGTGCTAAGATGTCATCTTCATCAATTCATCAAAGAAACATTGAGCCAAAATCGATCTCCCAATGGACAGGCACTGACGTTATCGTGTCAGGTATTTTTGCAAGACGATACATCTGGCATTTGCCGCATCTCTTCCTTGTATGTACACATATTGTACATATTAAATATTCGGAGTTAATCTCGGGCTTTAGTCATTCACATAATTATTTACACAAGCATCACTGATTATTCCAGCCATTTAGAATTCATGACTTGATTCAGAAGTTTAAATAAAAGGAATTAGAAAATAATTCGAGATTCGTGTTATATTTTGTTTCTGTATCTGTTTCATTGAATAACGACCTGTTCATGTTGCAGTCGCGAAAATAGCATGGATTAAGGGTTTTGTGGAGACGAGTAAAAGTTCTTGTCTTCGATTGAAGCACGAGTAATGTATCAACTAATTTTAATTAGCTATCGCCTTGAATGACCCCCGAAAATAGATCAGGTTGTTTCAGGTTGGCGTTTGCTTGACGCCCGCATTGTGTCTTCTCCAGATGCATGTTCATGCCTGACAAGTCCACATTAATTCTGAACTTTACTAACGCTTTACTAAATCATCGGTTATCTTCTTCTCCAATACGCCTCCAATATTACAATAAAGCAAGAGTAGACAGAGAGCGGTGTTAATATGAATAACGAAGATCAACAACGTTAAAGGTTCAGAGGGATTTGCCAAGGTTTCAATATCAAGGATGAGCAACGGGCATTGTGGAACTGTACAGTGCAAATGTAATCTTTCGCATGTGTGTTGGTTTCTGAGATTTTCTAGGTCCATCACACGTAAAAGCTGATCGTTCTAAGGACCAATCATACCATTTATGTTCTATACAGCATAGTCTTCCCTGACATAAAATGTAGAGTAGAGTAAATGACGTCCACCTGTGTATTTCTTTCAGTATTATATCGATTCACCGAGGTATGATAGGAATTCATTGAAGGTTAGTGTTGAACCCACTATGGACACATTGTGCTGAGGTTATATGTGTCGCAATACAGCATCAGATATGTAGATGGATGAGAGATGGCAAATCCAGTCAGCAACGTCCTTCATCAACGGACAAAATAGCAGCTCTAAAGCAATATGGAAAACCTTTCCATCATCAATGAAACCTTTCTCAAATTTGCCCTACACTGGTAAGAATCTTCACATGTCATCCCGGTCTCGTCTCATCTCAGTGATGATGGATATGTCGCTCACTGGTAGTAGCTATGATACTGTTATGTAGATACATAGTTACACTAGGTAAATAATAATGCTCGGAAATAGCAAAAATCTATATCAATTACTTTTATAAAATGAAACAAGTTACAAATTCATTTTCGCAAATCTCAGGCTTAAATCCCGTGAACCGGTAAAATATAGTACTGTTCAATCCATTGTTATCTCCATGGCAGCGTTCTGGTGTATGTATTGGAAGCGTTCGCTGGTTTTAACTTGTATTTCGGTGTTAAATTTACTGATACGTCGTCTCATCTGTATGCATTGGGGAACAACATTCAAAGACCCCTATCTCTTAAAACACCTTACTCTAATGATAAAACGGTTTCTTCTTTCACACAGGTTTATCTCCTGAATCTTCATCGTGTTTCATGAGACAAGTTCATGGAGTTAGGACCTTCATCCAGGTTTAGTCATAAAACGCGGATGAAATGAAGATCCTTATGAAATCGATACATTTGCTCCAGAATATCGTAAGCATTATTTGCTAAATCTGCGAGACCCAGTGTATTGATATATGAATATTGGAAAACATTTATCGTCAAGCTTGATTCTTGACATTTCGTGTATGATGGGATCCGATCTTTTCTTATGGTGTTCAATGTTTTCAGCTGTTTTGCTCAATGAACTTTATGTCTCTCTATTATTATTTGACATTGACATATGAGTTCCTTATATATGCATTTTAAGGGATTTTAACCATTTTGTAGATCACATGTAAACAAAAACATGTTCACGTGTGTTATCCTCTAAGCGGCTTTGATGTTCAGCCTTTTGTAAAAAATACTCCAGCATTTTAGCCATGATTAAATATATTCCCACTGGGACTTAAAAGATATCAACTGATTTGTGTTCCTGCAGCTGCTGCCATAAGCTCATGATGTTACACCTGCTTCTTATCTCATAACATATGACATTCCCTATTAATACATTTGTACCATGTCAGCTGTCATAGTCACGTTCAGGTAGATGACGGTATCCTCAGTTCTTGGCGATCTATTGCCCATTTTCACACTGTCTTGATTAAAATGCTTTTCCTTTTAAATATACCTGATAGCTAGTTTCAGCTCAATCTGTGATACTCTAGTAGTCCTATACTGTCCTTCGTCAACAGGGTTTTATATAAAATTATTATATGTATGCATTATGAATTTGGAACCAGTTTAAGTCACGATGTTGCTGAAATATTGCTGAACTCACTCACGCTCTGGTAATCACAAACAGTTTTCAAACATATTTCCCACCATAAATTGTTTTTGACGATTCTTAAGAGAAAATACTTTCCAATACGTCTGAAAATGAAGGATGCACATGTGTAGACAGTGGGTACGTTTTAATTTTGATACCATCCATGTTTCGGCTGCATCTGATCCAAGCACCTTTTCAAGCATCAAAGTATCAGGTATCCGCTGATGCTAAACTAGATATTAAGTACATATTAAGTATATCCAGCCGAAAAAAGTACAGCGAGAGCATATTCCTCCCCTACTGGGTGCATTCGCCACGGTCCTTACAAAATAGGCCCTGCTCGCGGAGATTCCTATACTACTCTTGCTACCAGTCACAGTTATCCACTGTGCAGGGCCAGGGAGGGGAAGTAAGATGTATGGACCCTTTATATTGTCAAACAATTCATGTTGTTGCATTTGATTGTGTATGTGTCAGTTTGAATGAGCTTGCATTTTATCACGTAATATGTGATAAAACACTCGTGCTTCTCCGGTTACCTGCAATCTGGAATCAACTCATGATGAGTGGCAAGGATTTAAGGTCCAGTCCAGGACAAGTCCAGTCTTCACCTTCTCCAAATGTTAATTTATAGGGCTAAGTCTGGACATGATCAACAACATGAGCATCGATCTAAGCAGCCGATAATTTAATATGCAACCACCCAGCTAGCGAGCCTACCCACCTGATCCCGCTATTCGCTATTTGCCCCTAACGGCAAGCATGGGATGCTATGAAATGGCTTTAAACACGGACTTTCCAAGTAAACTTTGAAAAAACACAATTCATTTACTGTTGATGCACTGCGTGCATTGATATGTGAGAACAAATGAACACCGGGAAGTACGGGAGAAAGAACTAAGATTGGTTTGCACGCCTACGGATTCGACCCGAATGCAGCCCTATCACGATCCGTTTCAATTCATCATTGCGGGCATTGTGCAGTTTCGATTTCCAAAACGGGCAATGTGAGCTGAAGTGCAGGAAATCGGCGTTCATTCTCCTGGCAGTTAAGCGGATAAACTAGCTGTCACAGAAGGTGATCATGGAGATTTAGGGAGAATTGCCAATAATATTTCTAAACTCTCTTGGATGGAAGCCAGCTATTTTGCCAATTGAGGTCTTGGCGCGGTAAACCCTTTCTTGTAACGTCTGAACCAAAGACACCTAACCGTGAAGCTTCCGGATATATAGCAGGATTTGTAGTGAGACGTGGAACTAATGAAATTTGCATAGTTCACCGAGGATATTTATTCCAGTCAAATTGTTTGTAAAGGGGTAGTCTGAAAAGTAAGTGGAGACTGTGTCCGACACAACAGTTTCATAAGTTAATCAATATGAAGTTTTTTTTCTTGAACTGGGGGTTTCATTTTCAGCTCACTTTCGCCATCTCAAGGAACAGAACAGGTGGTAAAAACTAATCATACTTCAGGCTGTTGAAGAGAAAGTGAGTGGATGAGTTAAAAGTAAAAGAATGGCGGTATTTCAGCCATATCGTGAATCAAACAAGTAACTGTTCTAGATTCATAATAGTGAGTGAGTGAGTGAGTTAATATTTAACGTCACATCGGCAATATTTTAGCCATATCGTGACGAGAACGATTAATTATAAAAATACAAATAAATCAATAGCACATATATTGTAAAGCCTGTCAACGAAGGACAGTTAAACTAACATTAATATCACAGAATAAAGAGTAAAACTAGTGATTAGACCTGAAACAATGTATCTATAGAGGACAGTTCAATATAAAAATGAGCTATAGGTTGCCAACAACTGAAAGTAGATCACCATACTAAGGACCATGAGGACCGTAGCTGGATTTACATCATCCCCTCAGCTGTTAGCAATTTAGACAAATCTAGCCACACAGTAAAAGAACACGTATTCTACGATTAAAAACCTGGAAAACTTAAATTTACTTCAAATGTTTCGGGACATACGTACCCTCTCAGGGGGACAATTATTTTACAGTACTTCAACCCCCTTTGAGTTACTAATTTAAACTTCAAATTATAAAATATTTATCTATTTACAATTCCATTAACAAATCTAATTTCTTTAAAAATGAAATACTTAAACGAGGACTAATATTGCTAAAAAGATCCTTCATAGTTGGTGAATTGATATATTGATCTCTTGCGATGGAATATCCTGATTGACTGTGATTCGTTCATCACAACGGATGACCGGATGACCCTCACCATTAAGCAAATATTTATGAGTATATCTTGTGTGGCCAATACGACAAAATAACCTCTTCAAAACTGGACTGACAACCCAAGTAGGTGTAATCAATATGCGGTTTTATTTTATGTAATTTATTTACACCTACTTGGGTGTCCCACTTCTTCTGCATCTGATCACGGGTGTAAGTTCTAATGCTATCTTTGTAATCAGAGTATGGAAGAAGAAGTGGTGTCACAGATTTGTTGAATGCAGCCTTGGCACCAAAATCGGCCATTTTGTTACCAGAAATGCCTGCGTGGCTTGGTGACCAGCAAAAGACGACGTCGTACTGGCCAGTAGGAAGATCATTATACAGTTCAATAATTTCTATTAAAAGTGGATGTTTACATGATAAGTTTTTAATAACCTGAAGGCAAGAAAGAGAGTCTGAATGGATTATGTATTGTTTATGTTTAGGGTGTCTTTGAATAAATTTAAGAGCCGTTAATATGGCGTTAGCTTCAGCTGTGAAAATAGAGCGGCTATCCGGTAGTCTAGAAGATATTGTTTTGGATTCAATGACCGTGGCACTAGCTACTGCACCACCGTCCTTGGATGAATCTGTGAATAAGGATTTGTAATTGTTTCATTTGTTTTTTAATTGATGATATTCTTATATATTGTAATATCGTTTGTATTGCAATTCATTCGTTTCTTAAATTGTCAGTGGTAGGTCCACATGGGACCTAACCATTTGTCAAGAAGGAGAAGAAAGGAAACGGGAAGAAGCTATATTATCCAGCTCAATGCTGGCAGCAGAAATAAGTGGTTTTATTCTTAAACCAAAAGGTGGAACAAGAGAAGAGTTCTTATTATATAAATCTTCATATAGAGGAGTGAAAACACAGTTATATGAAGGGTTTGACTCACTGGAATATAGTTTTTTTTACATACTGTTAAGCTAATGTTATACGTCGCTGCTCAAGAGATGGCTCATCAGCCTCGACATATAGGCTGTCAATAGGTGAAGCTCTAAAGGAGCCAAGACAAAGTCTTAGACCTTGATGATGGACAGAATCTAATAGTTTTAAGTTTCTCAGTGATCAGTATAAGTGGAGATGGGTAGCCTGATTACCACGCCATTTAGAATTTGAAACCACTTTCAACAAGTCAAGTGCTTTCAGGCATTTAGTTTTAAGTGATTTAATATGCGGCAGAAACGTTATGTGTGAATCAAAGATTAGACCCAATAACTTGGCTTCCTTCACAACCTTAACGCGTGCCATCTTGAGACAGTTCAGGGTCTGAATGTGGTTTGTATTTACGACAAAATGTATGTAGTTAGTTTTTGATTTAGAGAATTTAAAGCTGTTTTCAAGACACCATTTATTAATCTTGTTTAAACACAACTGCAATTGCCGTTCAATGGTATGCATATTTTTACCACGACAGGAAATATTAAAATCATCAACAAATAACGATCCATCAATTGAATCGTTTAAAACTTTTGATAAACTGTTTATCTTAATACTAAAAAGTGTGACAGACAAAATGCTACCTTGTGGAACACCCTGATCCTGATTATAATGATCAGAGTAGAACCCACGCGGACTTGAAATTGTCTGTTATTTAAAAAGTTGGCTATGAATTGAAGCAAACGACCTCGCAAGCCGAAGTCATGTAAATCTCTTAAAATGCCATATTTCCAGGTTGTGTAATATGCTTTTTCGAGATAAAAAAAGATAGACACAGCATATTGTTTATTAATCAGTGCGTTTTTCGCAAATGATTCCAGTCGCACGTGGTGATCGACTGTACTTCTGTTTTTACGGAAACCACATTGTATATCTGTTATAATGTTATTGTTTGCAAGTACCAAACAAGTCGATTATTTATCATGCGTTCCATGGTCTTGCAAATACAGCTGGTTAATGAAATCGGACGATAAGTAGATGGATCCGTATGATCACGTCCAGGTTTAGGTATTGGTACTACTATAGCATCACGCCATGTAGAAGGAAATTTCACGGAAGTCCAAATATCATCAAAAATATATAAGAGCGTCTCTAAACAGGATTCTGGTAAGTGCTTCAGAGTAGATAATGTATGTTATCAGCTCCTGTAGCAGTGTCATGAGCTTGATGACGAGCAGTATGGAGTTCATGAATAGAAAATGTTTCATTATAATCTTCCCCATTATCTGAATTGAAATTAATAGTTCTTTTTTCTTGTTGTTTTTGATACTGCTGGAATTAAGGTGTATAATTAGAAGAGGAAGAATGTTTAGCGAGGGTTTCACCCAGTTTATTTGCAATATCAGATTTATCCGTAAGTGATTGATCTCCATGTTTAAGATAATAGACACTAGGCTTAGTACATTTACCTTTCATTTTCTGGACCATGTTCCATACATTGGACTTTGGTGTCCGAGAATTTATTTTGGACACATAAGTTTGCCAAGACTGGCGTTTATTCTGTTCAAAACGTACGTCGCCCTTTAGCATTTAAAATATTGAATTTATTCAAATTATGCACAATATTAGGATGGCGACGGAAATAATGTTCTGCATTTTTCCTTGCCTTCCTAGCTTGTTTGCATTCATGGTTAAACCATGGTTTAAGGATATGTGGAACTACGGAGGACTTTGGTATACACTCATCACCTATGTAATTCGGTTCATCAGAAAAAAAAATTGATAGCATCAGGAACATCAATAAAAAGTTTAGGTTTAAATTTGTCAAGACACAAGTTTTCATATAAATGCCAGTTAGCCTTTTTGAAATTCCATCTTGAAGATGGAGGAACATCAGATGGGGTTACAGATTTCAATATAGTGGGAAAATGGTCACTTCCACAAATATCATCGTGGACTGACCATTCAAATTCATTTAGTACTCTGGAGTCAGTTATTGACAAATCAAGAGCTGAATATGTTCCTGTACCAGGATGTAAATACGTATGTGTACCATCATTGAATATACATAGATCATTATTTAAAATATAATCCTCTAGATTTTTACCTTTTGTGTTTGTGGTCACACTCCCCCTCAGTGGGTTGTGGCCATTCAAATCACCCACGAGTGCACATGGTTTTGGTAGTTCATCACAGAGAGATTGAAGATCAGCCAGAAGGAGAGTCGATGATGGCGGAATGTACAATGAACACAGAGTAAGTGTAATGTTGAAAGTAAGGCGCACTACAACTGCTTGGAGATTTGTTTTGAGCGTCACAGGGCTATGGATAACGCCATGTCTTACAAGAATGGAGGACCCACCAGTGGCCTTATCGCCTGGGGAAGAATAACATTGATATGTGTTGAACTGACGTAAGTTTATAGAATCTGTTTGCTTTAGATACATTTCTTGTAAACAGATCGCAGATTGTTGAAGATCATGGTCTAGTAGATGAAGTTCATGAATGTTATGTTTAAGGCCTCTGCAGTTCCACTGTAGAATGGTTGAAGAAACTATTTTTTCGGAGGATTTATTGGGGATCTACCCCTTGCCTTTCTAGAGGGCGACAAGCTATGTGCCCAGTGGTTGATGTTTTCCGACACATCCATGTCCTCCAACAATGCAAAGTTGTTAAACAGCTGGATTTTGTTTGTTGAACCTTTCGAGGCTCTGTCACTTTCACATTTTTGTGAAGATACATTTTTTGATTTTACTGGGTGCTTTGCAATGTCTTTCACATTTGTTTGAGAATCAGATTTAGATTGTGACTTGGATTTAGATGCCTTAGATATAGTTGCATTCTGAATACGGAATGACTCTGGAAGTACTTCCGCAGTCTGAGTGGATATTTCAGGTGACAGTATCTAAGGGGAATCGGTGTTTATCCATGTCCAGTTGGTTTGACAGCTTATAAACATTTTGGTTGTTTTGGCTGTACCAGATGGTGATCGAGATACGGAAGCATAAGTTTCCGTGAGTTTTTGCATTTGTTTTTTGGCTTCAGCAAGACTTTTTATTTTGTTGATTTCCATTTGCTGTTTCCAAACGAGACCATCAGGTTCGTGGCTTGCTGCCGTTTACTACATTCTACAAGTAAAGCACCTAAACGCCAGCGTCTGATGTTTTTTACTTCACCCTCAATTCTTTGTATTCCCATTCAGTTTCAATGGTGTCTTATCCAGAGTCTCAATTACTATAAAGCGTGGCCAGTAGTCAGTTGATTTCGTGGATCTGTGTTCAGTATTTTCAGTAGGGGTAGGGGTTTGGTATTCCATAGTTAGTATTTATTGGTTCCTCATCCGGGCTCCCCACCCACCACGGAGTATCACAAGGACAATGCTAAAAACAAGCGGATCTCCAGCTTGCAGCACCAAGGATACCCGGATGATATAGTCCATCAGAAAAATTAAAGAGTAATCATTGCACCAGATTGGCCCATGAGCCACCGCCTTCTGGGCATACAACTCTAGGCAAAAGCATGAAAGTGTATATTTGAAATTACAAAGGTCCAAAAATTCGCCAAGACTTACAAGGATATAATTTTCATATATTTTTTTACATTACATAATGTAACACTCAGGGCTTGGCGTGACCAGCCGATTGGTTGAACTGGACCCATTCAACCTCCCGTCTAGGTGAAGTAAGGGTCGAAGGGGTGTGTTGAGCAAAGGGAACGCGGTCACAGGTCACCAGTGCCCTCAACCCCCAGACTCCCGTCCTCCACCGACACAGGATCGCAACCCACGGCAAACGGGTTGGTGGAACAAACATATACCCGGATCCACAACGGGGGTGTTGGCGAGCTCTTGGCGTTACCTAGCACCCACAACGAGGAGGTGGCTCGCCACGGGTGCCAGATTCATAATAAGTAAGTTATCAAACCCTGTCAACGAAGTAAACAGTAGTGGTATAAGTAATAAGGGCACGGGACTATACTTATACTACTACAGTAAGAACAGCTAGAAGATCACATATATAGATATAATTTTATATATAGATATAAAACTAGTACCAAAAGTATTAGTGTATCTTCCTGTTTCTATGGCAATTTTAAAGTTTGAACAGCTAAATCTGGAAATAGCAGATCTTACGTGAAGAGGTAAATCACAACATAAGTACTTTTCAACATCCAACAAAGATTTGTACGTTTTGTAGAGACAACATTTAGGTGTAGACTCCAGAGAGGAGAACCGTGCATGCTGTAAATTATCACATAACCGCTGTTTGAACATAGATATGAAAGCCTTTGATTCTCCAACACTGTGGCTTAACCAGGCGTAACCAAAACCAGAGTGAAATAGTAAATGTTTAACCTTACTAGCCAGTGTAATTCTCCCACACTCATCAAGTGCTTTAAGCATCATGTAGGACTCATATGGTAATCTATCTTTGAGTTGCTGCAATAAGTGACACCAGCGCTTAATAACCTTTGTTGTGTACACACGCTATAGTGGATACTTACCACATTCTCCTAAAACTATATTTGATGAAGTAGATTGGTTGACTTTAAGAAAATATTTGCAGGAAGCAAGATGAACAGATTCGATAGTTTTACAGTAAGATAATCCCCAGACTTCTGAACCAAAACATAAAATAGGAGTAAGCATTGAATTGAATATCTTAAAGAGGTCTGAACAGGAAATATTACCAACTTTCCTGTGGAGACCATTAATTGCTACTACTGTTTGCGCCTTACTCCAGGCAAGTTTCTGAGTAAATGTGAAACCTAAGTGATATTATGAAACTACTTCATTTGGATCTCCCTTGTAGTACCATTTCTCATAAGACCTAAGTGGACCCCCTTCTCTAAATACAACAACCTTAGTTTTTCTTTACACATATACCTGCATTATTGCAAAATAGTTCCAGGGCATATATCTTCAACTGGAACTGGTTACAACCATCTGCCAGAGCAGAAACATCATCTGCAAACATTTAGGCATACTGGTTATCTACATTGTGTGAAATAAACACCCCTCTGCCACCTACATCCTCCAATAATGTATATAAATGATTAATGAATATGATAAACATTTGAGGACTTAAAATACAACCCTGGCGGGTACCGATATTACATGCAAATGATTGAGACAGACCAGTGCTTGTTCTCACACAGGCTGACAGACTGCTGTACATGGATGATACAATGTTGAAATATTTACCTGACACGCCGACATGTTTCAAAGCATTCAAGAGAATATGGTATTTCAACGTGTCAAATGCTTTATACAAAATTGCTATCGAGAGTGACTTAGTGTACATGATGGACGACTCCCGACCATGGACCGCCATATTAAAATCGCATGTGTGTCTAGAAGATGTATCTCTGCAGTCATTTGTGGCGCCTCAGACTAGTCCTTGCACGTATTTAGCCCTCTCTTTCAACGATGAGATAGATAATGTGAAAAACTTTCTTGGGCAATAAATGCATGACAATCAATAGTGCCCAAACACGACTGACTTGAAAATATATTTGAAATGTTAACGGGCAGTTACTAAAGCTGCGTTCACTTTTGTTTGTATTTATCAGCAGGATGATAACGATTTTGCGGCATTACGATGCCTTCTTTAAGCAAGTGTGCTTGTTGAATGAGAATAAATTTAGTTTTAAGCCGCATCATCAGTGTTATAGCTGGAAATACATAAACTGTATTCTAAAAAATAGCAATGCCGACAAAGACCATTAAAACTCCGGTCGATTATCACAGCAAACTGAAATCATTATTAAGTCAACTTCTACATCATATCACACAGTTCCTTAAAATAAGCTAAGATACAGTGGTCATACATTTCATCTGCTGTCCTAATCCCCTCTTTGTACGAAACAAACATCTCCTCACACTTGTCTATATGCTTCTTGTGTCCTCATCATGTCATAAGTTGTTTGATGGTGGTGTCAGAGCCTACACTGAAATTTCACTCATGGTAAGAAATGTTGTTTATCCATCATGGATCACAAAAAGAAAAAGCAATCAATGTTTCTGCTAATTAAATCTAAATACACATAGATTTCAAATCTCCCCCAGGCGAAATCCGTACCTTGAAATCCTAACCTCAAAAGGAATAATTAATTAATCATATCTTTGTAAAGAAAATGGAAAATCCTCAACAATGAGAATTACTGGAGGTTTCTTAATACAGGAGGTATTGTTGCCTATCCGGAAAGTTTCTGTCATTGTGCCTTTGACGAACTGTTATCAAAGGAACAAATTACATTAATATTTCAAACAAATTAATATAACCTTTGAAATAAATCACGGGGCACGCAGACATTAGTATGTTTTGTATTCGTTTTGTTTAGAATGACAAATGAACTTTGACTGGATTTGAAATCAATGGTTCGTGTTTCAATATAAGTTAGCTGAGTATGTTAATAGATGGACCAAGATACGGCAGCATATTAGGGCCACGCTGAAAAATGTTTTTGGTGTCACTATCTCCTACGTAGGACTTACTATCGCCTACGTAAGTCCTAGTAGTAGTAGGATGGTAGGACTTAACTTTCGTGTTGGAATATGAAAACTGCGTCATTTAAGCGATAAATGAGTCCCAAGTATCCACCTACTTGTTTCCACCCAAGCTGCATTACCTGAGGAATCCAAGAGGAAATGGATTAGAATGGGTCTCCATTATACTATGCATGCCATTATAGTTGTGCATACCGGTGTGAGGTTCAATGATTTTTTTCTAGCGGGTCATTGTATCATAACACTGATACATTGCTGACAGGACGTTAAACAACAAATAAATGGACTTACTATCTCCTACGTAGGACTTATTATCACCTACGTAGGACTCACTATCTATCAAATACAAGTATGATCCAAATAATTTCCTGCACAACATATAATTTCTTGCATGGCTGATTGCAGCTCAGAAAATAATGATAAAGAAACGCAATGATTTATTTTCAAAAGAATATGTATTGTTCGCTCCATCCTCCCTCTGTTTACGTCGTAAATGGTTCCTGTTCTGTGTCTACAGACGGAAGACATGACAAATACAGCATGATAATGTCACATGCCGTCTGACACTTCCACCGGTAACAGCTGTATTGTGCTACTTGGCCACGATGAATGCTCAGCTTTGCACTGAGGTTAGACTGCTCTAAAATTATCAAGACGACATATGCTAATTGTGTATTGAAGAGTATGACACTTCACAAACTAAGTTACTTAAAAGTGTCGTTCATAAACCAAAAACTGTAAACAACGCATCATCTACAATGTAGACACTAGCCATAACAAACTCCGGAACATAAACACAACCCGAGGTCTGAACACTACTAGGCGAAAGAGTCATTTGAAACTTCCTGATATCACACCTGTCTAGTGTCGTTCGTCTTCATCCAATTATCGTAAAATTCGAATGCAGTCTATGTCTAGAGTAGCATATATCTATCAATACTAATCACCCTTTACTGGTGCCTCTAGACATCAGACACAAACATCCAAAAATCTCATCAAATTATGTGCTAAGGTATTCCTATCTAGACAAGTTCTTTTTCGTGTCGAGTTGTCAAATCAGCATGTAATGAGAATTGCTGAAATTGAAATGCAGACGTTTAGATCGATTGAGTTTCTGTATAAACCATATGAAAGCTTATGATTTGCACAAATGTGGAATCTTTGTTGCTGAAGGGCCCCCAAAGTCAACGGCTAAAGCGCACCAGTGACATGGGATTTGTTTTTTACCTGCATTGAACCAACCGTTTCTTGACCAGACAGTCCGGTGGCAGTGGATCAGACACTAAAGAGCCATACCACACATTACAATGTAATCTCCTCTCTGACACTATTTTGACATTTAGAGGGCATATATTGTGATCCGGTTAATGGGCTATGACTGATGAATTAATTTCTTAGATCAAATTGTGAAAATCATACTGTCCACTTCTTGGTACGGAAGCGTATTAGGGCCACGGTGAAAATATTTTTTGGTGTCACTATCTCCTACGTAGGACTTAATATTTCCTACGTAGGACTTACTATCTCCTACGTAGGACTTACTATCTCCTACGTAGGACCCACTATCTCCTACGTAGGACCTACTATCTCCTACGTAGGACTTACTTCTTAGTATCTCCTACGTAGGACTTAGTACTTAACATCTCTTACGTAGGACTTACTATCTCCTACGAAAGACTTACTATCTCCTACGTAGGACTTTGTATCACCTACGTAAGACTTAGTATCTCCTACGTAAGACTTAATATCTCCTATGTAGGACATGAAATCAACACCTCATATTCCTTCGAATGATAAGACTGCAATTTCAGGCATAAGATACTGATATTCCACGTTAACCTTTAGTTAAGACGAAGACAAATAGATGATTGGGGCATTGACAAGCATTTTAGATATTCAACAATTTTGCTAAAAAAGAAACATGAAAATGTCATTTGCTTCGTGAAATGGATCGGTAGTCCTAAACATATTTGCTCAGTATATTGTGTTGATTCAGTTCGTTGGGATTGTACCTGTTCCCAAATCTATAACAATTCGTGCGTGAAACGCACAGGGAAAATGAACTTCTCGATATTTATCAGACAACCTGTCTCCCTCTTGTTTCTAGTGGATCGTTCTGTGGGGTGTTCTGTATGCAAATTGGGGCCATTTGTCAGGTCGTGGATCATCTTATATGTGTTTACCAGTATGTGAAGCGAAGACCCGGGTTCGATTCCCCACATGGGTACAATGTGTGAGGCCCATTTTCTGGTGTCCCCTGCCGTGATATTGCTGGAATATTGGTAAAGGTAAAAGCGGCGTAAAACCAAACTCACTCACTCTTATGTGAAGAAGGATGGCAATATATGGATGAACAACTTATTTATTGCTATGAGAGCGGCCTTCCGGTGTAGGTTCTAACACCGTTATCAAGCAAGTGATGTTAGAATCTACACCGAAACGTCGCTCTCATAGGAATAAAGAATCTGTTCATCCATATATTGTCATCCTTCGTTACTACTTCAACTAGAATTCTAAATGCCTCAAAGAAGTATCTTATGTGATAGTCATCTATCTGTCTGTCTCGCTATAGTAGTAGTGTTGCATGTGTATTTGATAGTTGATGATTATGTTGACTATGGTATAAATTATGTTTCATGTGTCAACTTTCTATCCTGTATATGAATAAGGTATATGTATCAAAAGGGCGAAAACGATTTTGATACTAAATCTTCAACGAGTTAAATAAAAATTTCACGGAAGCGAGTTTAGCGTTTTGTTTATTACTCTCCAACATAAATTGATAGACTCTACAGTGTGATGACTCTCAGCTTTCAGCCAAGGCCTAGTACCATTGTGACAGCGGCATTAGCATTGTGACGTCATAACTTTGAGGCTTTATGACGTCATGCGCCTAGCAGTATACTAGTGTAATATTGCCATAAAAAGTATCACACTGCAGTATCTTTCACGGGGTAGTAATAAACTGTTGTTTCAGTTTGTGTTATGCTCACGGTGTACTGAGTTTAGTTAATGACAAGGGTGCGTTTTGATTTGCAATGCAGTGAATTGCTTGAGTGCTATATTGTATAATTATATACGTCATAATATTACATACCACATTCCTATTATATTTAAGAAATACAGTTCGTCCTACCACCATGTATAGTGTGATAAAGCACACTTTCGCCCTGGACGCCAGCGTCCGACTGCTTTAACGTTATAATAGTTCAGGCCGAAAGTGTGCTTTATTACACTATACATGGTGGTAGAGCGAATTGTATTTCTTTTCTAAGTTGCCGTATTTGATCATTTATCAGCCTAATTTCGATTAATCTATGGCAGAAATCAAACGACGGTGTCTGTGACCTAAATTTAGAATCCCTGCACAGGCCTAACTGACGCGCTGTTCTTTTGACGTGTCAGCCCCCTACGTTAATACAAACGTTACTAGTAAAACAGTTTGGTGATTTATGTTCAGGTTAAATGTTGCTGTGATGTTAGCTGTGTGATGCAACTGCACACCGTGAAACTCGATGCGACTGTTGGAGGGTGTACCAGGCTATGGCACCTGACATCCATCGTGACGTCAGTCACATTGTGACGTAATGCAAAAAAGTTCGATTACGAGGGGGCAGACTAGAATGGCGAAGTGACGTCAACGCATTGTGACGTAATGCAAAAAATGCACATTATCGTCTGATAAATTATTGTCGCCGCCTTTGATCTTTCACCGAGGCATTTTAGAATAAAGCATTATTACTACTATCGTTGTTCCTACCATAAATGAATGTATACGTGGATGTATGTGCGTATGTGTTGTTAAATGTGGCTGTGTGTAGCTTTTACAGTAGTTACTCTTTTAATACCCATTTTTAAATGGTATTGTCTAATTTTTTTTGTTTTTAAAAGTACTTGTTTGCTAGTTTTAAATCTTTTTTGTGATACTCTAGTTATTTTACGGTCCTTTAATGACTGGTTCTTTAACTACTTATATTTATTGTGTATCTACAACATTCTCGTCATTATATGGCTGCAACATTGTCGATGTGACGTTAAACTTTGACTCACTCACTCACTCACACAACTCTTTAAATAATTTCTTGTAAATATCATTATCTGCATACGGTATTTATCCATTCAGCAGATAACGTGAACATGACCTTATGAATGCAGAAGCTCAGGTGATAACAACTTGGTATGTTGTTATTGTTGTTATTTCAACTGTATTTATCCTTGTATACTATGTGATATCACATGTGTAATGTCTGTGGTGTCAATGTCATGTAACATAATTAATTCATGTATATCAGACCCGTGAATGTCCGGGGGTAGAATAGGCCTTCAGCAACCCATGCTTGCCATAAAAGGCGACTGTGCTTGTCGTAAGAGGCTACTAACGGGATCGGGTGGTCAGGTTCGCTGACTTGGTTGACACATGCCATCGGTTCCCCATTGCGCAGATCGATGCTCATTTAGCTGATCACTTGGTTGTCTGGTCCAGACTCGATTATTTACATACCACCTCCATATAACTGGAATATTGCTGAGTGCGACCTAAAACTAAACTCACTCACTGACTCATGTGTCTCATTCATTAAATCACGTGTATCATTCAATTATATATCTGTTAAGTTGTCATGATAACGTGTTGGCAACAGTAGCTATGATTAGTTATAATACCTGTAGGTGTGTGTGTGTGTGTGTTTGTTTGTGTGTGTGTGTTTGTTTGTGTGTGTGTGTTTGTGTGTGTGTGTTGTATTAAGTATTTGGATAAGTTAATTAGTTTTTTATGTAGTAATGTGATTTGTGTCAAGCATTGGTTGGATAAACGTACGTGTTATATTGGCACTGTACCAATTTTTTGGCTTCAGCATTTGTTTATTTCAAGAAGTTTATCAGAGAGATTTGCATTATTTCCCCAACCCTTGATGGCACCCGACATCTTCTCAACATCCGAAGTTTTGGTGTATCTAGGAGTTGGTGTTCTTTCATTAACGATTGCCCGCATATGCACATAGATCACAAGCAACTGACCCACCTTAACACAGCCTAAAGGGGCATGATTCTTGGAGATTGCTGAGCGATGAGCATTAATTGTTGAGTACTTTAATCCATTGTCATAAAGGAAAGTCAGATAATCTATCACAGCGGCATCAGGTGACTGAACGGGATCAATTTCCATCGCCTCACACCCCAATGGTTTTCTGGTTATTGTCACTAACTGCTTCCTGACGCTACTACATTTGTGTGCTAAGAGAATGTCATCTATGGTACCTCTGAGGTTTTACATGAAATTAATAATGCCATTATCACCACTGTCCCAGCTGTTTACTTTTCATACAGACAGCTAGTGAAAGCTGTGCGAGATCTATCAGACTGGTTCAATCAGAAGAGTGTGTTGTTGGCTCTACTGAAGCTGTGCATTGTGCATGTCACACATTAATTTCATTCTTCCCCTCATACGATCCAGGAATAGCAGTTACATCTTTCTCTTTTCGGACAATGATGACACTCCCAGCATCAATGCGTTTGAGCATAGCTGTGCCAAAGTGAGTCCTCAATCAGCAACAAACACCTCCTCGGCTGTTTTCCAGACATATCATTTGTCATTTAGCACACATCACATAAAAGACTAAAACGATCCTGTCACTAAATGCTATTCGGAGCACGTTTAGGAAAGTGTTGCCAAAAAGAATCTCCTGCAAGGATATTTCAGCAGCAGGGCATTATTTGCATGACATATGGTTTTCAAAGGAGGATTCCCTACGCGAACCGCTTCCTACAAAGGGACGTGACATAAAGTTCCCTCTCTGATGGACAGACCAATCCTTGAGTAACATTATTGCTACTACCAGAGACTGTTATAGACCATACGAGAAGATAGGAACTGTGCACTGAAATCAGAGAAGTGTTCTTTTCCCATTTCTATATCGTGTAACACATAGAATATCTTTTTCAGTGTGCGTTTACTTATTATCAACATGGTAATATGTTTTCAGTTTACATGCCTTTCAAATTCGAGGAACAAAACACAGGACAGTCGCACACTGTGAGCTCGTGATCTCGTATGTTGAAAGTACTGAAATGTATATTAAAAATTTCACGTGTAGACTTGAGCAAATCACTCATACGATGAACACACCCAGAAACCACGTACTCCAGTTTTATGACACAACTATTAAACAGTGGTGTAAAAGTACATTGCAGTTTCACCGCATTTAGTCCAGCTGTAAATGGTTATCTTCATTGACAAATATCATCAGTGGACATAAGTAGAAGTGGCAACACTTACTTGCTACATGAAGGCGGTAATCAAAATTGGATTTAGGAAGCAACGTGGCCACCTACTCGGCTGCAATTACTGACGAACGCTAAGATGTTAAACCATACTCATCACTTCTACGTGTTTACTGTATAAAGCTAGGCATATCAATAATCCAGTTCTTTGACGGTAGCGTGTAAGAAATGTTTGATGTTCATAATCTTTCGCAGGTATCTTTGATTATTGTCTGTGAAGAACAATGCCATAGCATGCAAGCGTTATACTCTTTATTTCTAGTGTAAGCAAAGGTATGTTTAGTGATCTATAATGCATGTGCTTGATCTGTCTGGCTGCCTTTACCATGTCTCATGATAACACATACGTCAAAACACATGACCATTATGGTCGGGATTCGTACAGTTTGTTTCTATTTCAGTTTGTTTTTTTGTTTTTGTTTTTTTGTTTGTTGTTTAATTTTGTTTGTTTGTTTGTTTGGGTTTTTTTTTTGTTTTTATTTAGGGGACGCGGTGGCGAGCTAGGTTGAGGTGTCTGGATCATCGAGCCCACTTGTGATCTTTCCGTGTTGACACAACTCCTGGTGCATAGAACACAACCCTGGGCACTCACAAGAACCCACGAATCCGTCTGTATATGGCCAGATAGTGGCCACGCGAAAATGTGCAATAACCTAGTTGCGGGTACAGCAACGTGCACTAAAATGTGGACAAAGTACTGTGACTATGTGTCCCAGCCAACCCAGCCGTGCATTGTGTACCTCGTTAGGATGAGAAAGCCACAATAAACACGGTTGAGATCGATAATACGATGTATAGTTGGGATTGACATCATATGATCGAGGGAAACAGATGCCAGCGCCTTGAGCAAGCACTAGTTGCACGGATATGTGCGCTATATAAATATCCAATAACGATAAATATCCAATAATAGTCTTGTAGCTGTCTGTAAACTGTAAACAAACTCGCCATAATCGAGCATTTAGTATTCCTTGGGATGAAAAAGGGTAGTCTCGTCTAGTCCTGATGTGTGTTCTCACTCTTCTCTTGCTGTTGGGGAAATTCTTTACTCTTTCTTTTTCAAATTTGTTCCAGTGCCTGTGGAATTGGTTTGACACTTGTTACAAGATCGAAACTTGTTCAGTGAAATTATGATCCGGGTAACGTGGCGTCAAGCACATTCGTGAGACGGTCTCGTACTGGAAGTAATCCAGAACGTCCCCTGTATATTGAGGTTTTATCTGCCATCAGAATGAAGTTTCTTTCCAAGGGCTTCGGCACATACCATTAATCTCTCTACAGGTATCGGGAAATGAAGGTTGGTTTTGTCAAAATGGCCAATTTGTTACCGCCCTAGATAAACAGAACCACCGCAATATATATCATGATGTACTACAGGGTGAGAAATCTCACGATGTCACCTCCAAACCGTTGACTGCGACATCTTGGATGCCAGTATGTGCGTGCCCTTTTCAAATATAAATATAAACGAATGTCATACATATCTCTTTGCACAGTCCATCTGAAACGTCTGTTCCACCGTTGTCCAAGCTGTCGTGACTTGCAGGAACAATCTGCACTCAATAGTGAACAGCACTGTCTCTCACT
This sequence comes from Haliotis asinina, assembly GCF_037392515.1. Taxonomy (NCBI): domain Eukaryota; kingdom Metazoa; phylum Mollusca; class Gastropoda; order Lepetellida; family Haliotidae; genus Haliotis; species Haliotis asinina. The sequence goes on along the minus strand of NC_090287.1, from coordinate 32,780,955 downwards.
GTTCAAGAAGCGGGTTCCTGTGATCATTCATGTCGCACATACATGGATGGCAGTACGTGCGCTCTTTTCATATACAGACAAATATCATGCATACCCCTTCGTACAGTCTGGCCTGAAGAGTTCCACGGGTTGCCGGCAGGGTCGATTCACAACTTTGTTGCTGTCAGAAAACCATTACGTGGGACTTGTTGATGTAGATACAACATATCAGGTGCGTGAGAAGGTCCCTCTCTTTCCAAGGCATTGGCCACATTTCCATGCCGCAGGTCAATGTGTCAGTGCATAAGCTGCCCTTTCAGACACGAAATGTAATTAAGCTTTATAATGAATTTCCTGAAACATAGCTAAGACACATTCATTTTCTTAATTTGAACTGTTGACATTCATCTTCCCCTTTCAATGATTTCCAGTCTACCAGAGGGAATATACAGTTTTTCATTGTGTTGTACACTACATATACACCTGAACATGAATTAAGCACCACCAAAAATAATTGTCGATTGTAACAAAAAGGGATCAAAACAGAGAAGTCAACCAGTTATATCCAAATACACATGCAGTTAGCATGAAATTCACGTGCTGACTCAAATGCATGTTTTTTATGCTATAGTTTGGTCAGTCATGGTACAAGCGACCGAGGGGTATAAAATGTGAAATGAAGTATTCTCATTGCTTTCTTATCGACGTATCATTAAATGAACAGTGCTGAAATTGAACTTTTTGGGACATGCCGAGGCGTAGGGTTTCTGAAAATACCAGATGGCAGATTATTGGTATGCATGAAGCTGATTTGTCCTGTCGCAGCATTGAGTCCAGTTTGAATATCAATCATACTGTCATTAGTCGCCTTGTAAGGAAACATGTGGCCACTGGTTACGTTAAGTATCGTCCACGATCAGGAAGGCCGAGAAAGACCACTGCCCGTGATGACCGTGCCTTAGTTCGCCTATTGAGACACAGGCCCATGACCAATGCCAAAGATCTCAGAGAAAAATGGAGATTGGGTGTTCGGCTCTCAACCAGCACCATCCGAAGGAGACTCAGGTCCGCTGGACCCCGTGCACGTCGTCCAATCAGACGTCCTATACTCACTGATAGACACAAGACTCAACGTTTGACGTGGTGTAATCAACAGCAAAACCACAATTTGGGGACATGGCGCAGGATGCATTGGTCGCATGAAACCGTTTTCTTCTTCGTATTACTAATAGCCGTTGACGAGTTTTGAGAAGGAGTATTGAGGCTTATCAACAGCGGATGATCCATGCAGCTGAACCCTTTGGTGGTGACTCTGTAATGGTGTGGGGGTGTATCTCCTTTGACTGTAAGCTGAATCTTATCACCATTCAGTGGACACTCAATGGTCAGAGATACCAACAGGAAGTACTGGAAGCTGCTGTTGTCCCGTATTTTGATAACCACTCCGGCGCCAGTCGGCCAGTATTTATGGACGATAATTCCAGAGCTGTTATCGCATATTTGCAGAACAACACTTTTGACAGATTACCTTGGTCTGCGGGGGCCATCTGGATCGTCAAGTTCAAGTAAGGTTCCACCTGTTCAGAATCTCCAGGAACTAGCCCAGGCTCTTCATGAGGAATAGCAGAGGATTCCAATGATCCGCATTCGGTGTTTGATTTCCATCATGAGGAGAAAGGTTGCAGCAGTTATCCGTCCGAGGGGAGGATACACCAAACATTGATGTCACCATTACTGTTGGCTTAGGATTAAACTATGAACGTTGTGGTGAATGAGAATACTGCTCTCATTTATATGATGCTAATTCTACATGACTTCATTGTCATGTAGCTTTGACATTGGTCTCTAAGAATAGTGGAACAAGTTTAGTCATGACCAACATAACATTATTCACAATTATCGGAATAGGAATATCTCAAGTTACTTCTCATGGAACAACTGGTTTATCATGGGATTAAAAATACACAACTGAAGACATCGTCGTTGGACGGGAGTGTTGCATTGCCAAACTCCTTTACCTTTTCTTTCTTATCCTTTTCATCCAGTGGAGGATGGTTGAGTGATCTCCTCATTCCAAATGGAATCTGTGTCGGAAGACAATTGAGATTCGCTTGTCCCAAGCCTTAACGAGGTATATACATTCTGAGGAATTAAGGAACACAGGTTGATGGTAGTGCTGGGTTAAGGTTCATTAACGTTATTCAGATCGATCATTTCGGACTTCCTCTCTCATTAACCTGACACGCAGTGATAAAACTGGATTAAGGTTTAAAGCTGCGTCGAAACCAGCTCACCCACTTGCAGGCTCACCCACTCGAAACTCATTGTTTCACATATATAAAATTATTCTGTCATAGTTTATTACAGAAGCATTGGAGAATAAACAAGCACATAATTGGTTTCATTTGTGAAAGTTTCAAATGTTCGGGTCTACTTAAGTGATGGAGCTTGCAGGATTAACAACACTCAATAACTGCAAAATTTCAAGATCGTTCGTCTGTATTGCTATTCAGTGCTGGTGTAGCTTGTTGTCTGACTTTCTCTAATAGTTCATAGTGACCAGAACACGTCGTTTATTATTAAATCTTAGATGCTCGCGTCTTCACTGAAAACAAGCGGCACCTGTACTAACCGTTTGACATCCCATCCGTCACATGAACACAAACACTGATGGAAATGCAATTACTTCACTTTTTCACAGCTAAACAATGGATGACATTAACTTTCGTTTCAAGGGAATGTCATTTTATATTACAGATGGATGACAATAACGTTAATCTTTGACAAAAAACAAATGGGCGATAAATGTCATCATATTATAAGCCCGTTCCATTCGTAAAATTAATTAGTGTCAACTTTTAAACGCATCTAGTTATAGATAGCCTCCAAAGTACTAGATGACACCGTGCTCTTTTTCTCGATTATGGAACCTACTGTCTATCTTGTCACGATGTTTCCACAATAGATGTCCCTTCGTAAGGAGATCCGCATGCACGTTTCAGACAAACATATGTTTAGCAATACTCGTAAGATCAATGTTCAATGATACCACCAGTGCTTCAGGTTTAACCTCGTTCCAACATCGCCGTTTAACATAAAACAATTTCTGGGAATAGTGAGTGAATTTTTTTTACACTCGGTAATATTTCAGCTACATGGCGGGGGTTTGTAAATGATCGTGTCTGGACCAGACAATCTAGTGATCGATATCATGAGCACCGACCTACGCAACTGGGTTACGAAGACGTGTCAACCATGTCAGCGAGCCTGGCCAGTTACCTCTTACGACAAGCATAGATGCCGAAGATCAGTTCTAACCCGGATCATCACGGTTTGTAAGAATAGTGACTTAGCCAGCGACTTTGTGTATTCCTCTGCGGAAGCTAAATTTTTTCGAAGCAGCCTTCATCACCATTATATGTTTCCATTCAAATACTAGTATGCTTTCATTATCAGTCAACGTCTTCATTAGTTCAGGCCTTCATCACCAGTATACGTGTCCATTCAAATACTAGTATGCTTTCATTATCAGTCAACGTCTTCATTAGTTCAGGCCTTCATCACCAGTATACGTGTCCATTCAAATACTAGTATGCTTTCATTATCAGTCAACGTCTTCATTAGTTCATGCCTTCATCACCAGTATACGTGTCCATTCAAATACTAGTATGCTTTCATTATCAGTCAACGTCTTCATTAGTTCATGCCTTCATCACCAGTATACGTGTCCATTCAAATACTAGTATGCTTTCATTATCAGTCAACGTCTTCATTAGTTCATGCCTTCATCACCAGTATACGTGTCCATTCAAATACTAGTATGCTTTCATTATCAGTCAACGTCTTCATTAGTTCATGCCTTCATCACCAGTATCTCCATTAATATAGGCGTCATCATCATTATATGCCTCTATATGAAATATTTGGCTTCGTCATCAGTGCATGACTCCATGTGTATAGGTCTTCATTTGTAGTACGTCTTCATTAGTTCAGGTCTTCATCATCAGTATCTATCTCCATGAATATAGGCCTTCATCATCAATATATGCCTCCATATGAAGCATAGATCTTCATCATCAGTATATAACTCCATTAGTTTAGGCCTTCATTATCAATATGTGGCTCCATTTGTATAGGTCTTAAGCTTCGCCTTCCTCATCAGAATATGACAGCATTAGTGAAGGTTTTCATAATCAGTGCGTCTCTATTAGTAGGGGGAATGTCGCACGTCAGTTAATTTAGTGAGAGCATTTACCTGTAGATGAAAGATATAAACTTGATCCAAAAATGATTGTGATGTCGTGCAACCGTCTCCCGGGATTTATTCAGTCCTTTCTTCGATAAAATAACAGATATAGAGAGAGACATAAATTGCTACTAGCATACACATAATACACTTCTAATACGGAATTACAGGGGTATAGAGCACATGCTACGTCGTGACAAAAATATATGAATCACGTGCATTGTTTGATTAAAACTTATTTATTTATTTATTTATTTATTTATTTATTTAAGTTGATTTTGTTGTACTTATTAACTCATTGTTTGTCCCTTTGCCTTTGTCTATTTGTCGATGAAATGATTCTTGAGTATGCACATCATATTAAAACCATAATGATTATAATTATCAAGGTCTTCTAATGCATATAATAAAACATCATTGAAGCAACGAAAACACATATTCGGTAATGTATAGAGTAGAGATTTTAAATCTTAGCTATTATTGATTAGTACACAAGAAGAACTAACTATTTATCTAACAGCTAAATGAAACAATTATTGATTTTTGTGTTTTCAATTCTATAACTAATATGGGTGAAAAGGCATATCATATGTGAAACTGAAGAAGGCCTAACCGATAAGCTAAAACGTTATTTAATGCAATAAAGATTAAGGCAACGATAGCTATTATATATTTGTATATACGAGTGTTGTTTTAGCAAAACAATATTCCGTTGATTGTATTGATACGTAGAGGTATGCAACACCTGTGTTGATTATATGGATGTACTGTCAGAGCATAATACACCTTCTCACATTGAAATAAGGTGTCAAAGTATTTCTTTATGTCAGTGTTTGTATCACTTTTATCAGATCACAAACTGAAAAAAGTGTCTCATATTGAAAATACATGTCTCCAGGTTTAATCTGGACTTCGTGGTTGCCAGGCGGTTAAAGGATAGCTCATAGCTCATGTGTTATTGTTTAAACACTGTTAAGTGAATTAGATTGCCATATTCCATATTCAGTGAGAATTACATGTGTGCTGAATGTAATATCGTAATATGCTATGAGTGATTCGGGGGTGGGGTGATTCGGGGGTGGGGGGTGGATCATCGCTTACCGATGGCATGCTATATGTAAACTGCGTTTATCACAAACACGCTTATAACTGGTTGACAAAGATAACAATTTGTGTTGGTCGCAGCCACCTGCTGTGTTGTTTTGGAGAATTGCGTCCAAGGAAGTTCATATTATTTCGAACCCAAATCATTCGAGCCTTAGAGTTCGGGAAATGAGGCGGCGTGGTAGCCAAATGGTTCAAGTGCCGCTTGTCACACTGAAGATCCGGCTTCGATTTCCTACATTGGTACGGTATGTAAAGCTAATTTCTGGTTTCCCCCACCGTGATATTGCTAGAATATTGCTGAAAGCGGCGTAAAACCAAACTCACTAAAGCACGTGACCTTCTTCACACAAAATGGAATACGGTATGTAATAATACAGATAACCATATTATTCTTAAATTTGGCGATAATTAAACGAGGATCACTCCCATTTCATGAGGGAGGTCGGGCATGTGGTATAGCAGATTATGGACAAACTCCAGAGCACTTATGTGAAGGACAAATTGTCGGGACAATACAAATGCAAATTTAAGAAAATCTGGAATTTGGTGATGACTGCTGTGGCAATCTTTCTGATTTTACTGAAGAATGTGGTTGATTGGAGAACGCACGGCAGTCAGAGTGCTGACACCTTCACACAAAGAAATATGTCAGACAATATAGAATCCATTCCCCTGGCTCTTCTCAGAGTTATGTATATTTATCAGTCATTATGGGAGAACTTAGATTGATTAACGAGGAGATTGTTCATGACAGGATTTCATTGTTCACTTTTGCATACTCTCATTTGTCCGATGGTAATCTCATGGAAGCATGTCAACCTGCCATGAAGAAGACATGCATTATACAGTTTTCGTAAACGAGGCAGAAGTGATGGACACAATCTCAGAATCATTTTGATTTGGTTGGTGATTTAGTACAAGCGGACTCGTGTGAGAGCCCATATCAAATTTCGTTAAACTGAGGTTCAAAATCACAGTGTCGTATAAGATGGTGCTGCTTTATCTGCAAATAATAATTTGGGAAATGAAATATGTCTTGCTGTGAAACAGGTAATATATTCACAAAGAATAAAACAAGCCCCAATTTTTAAGCATGTGGTAAAGGAGAGTTCAAATACTAAGACATTATAGAATATAATGCTTATTCTCCATGCAATAAGAGCGAGTTCTTTACCTTCTGGTCATCTTTCCACAATCTATTCACAGACAATATTTCGCTAGAAAAAATATATACTATGAAAGTCCTATTTCATTACGATCACTGTTATATGTTTTTGAAACACAGAGATAAAGTATGCATAACATACAAAGATGTTTCTTCATTGAGGGGGGTTTTGAAAAGTGTGCATGCATACCCATGTGAATATATCCTGCATGTACTATGTAGAGTGTGGAAATAAAGATGGTAAAAAATACAACTTTTGTCGATATGATTGCATATTCTCACTCACCAAAATGGCTGAGCGTGTTAACTCTTGTCTAGGTGATCGCGCGATGCTTCCCGTAAGCTGAAAAGTAAAAATAAAGCCAATCCAAGCTGAGGGACGTTTAACATAAAAAGCATGGAACTCTATTCAATATAAAAAGGAATATTACATTTCATTCTGTGAAAATACGAGCCATGATCCAGCAGCAAGCAATCTTTAAAGTGAATCCCATAACGGGGGTCGTGGCAACTTAAAATATTTGTACTGTACAACTGACCGTCTGCATGAATCCCCAGTAGGATTTATGATATCGCTTTGTTTACTGGTGGTTGTAGACAATACTAGCCAAAAATTAAGATTCCGACTGTCACCGATGTATTATGATTTCATAGAGGTTTAAATGTCACCATAAGTGGACATTCTTATTACCATACTTCACATCTAGTAAAACAGTAGTGCTATGAAATTATTCATGAAAGCTGAAACACATTTACTCAAATCTTTTGTAAAATGCATCTATGTCTTAAAGACAACCTAGAATTTAATGCGTATTGACGTTGTTAAATAGCTTCGTTAAATTTCAAAGTAGACAATAGTATTCCTATACAGTCCAGCAAAGCGTGCTTGAATTTGATTCTCCCATGAAAAGGAGATGCTCATCTTCAATAGATGTCAAGAGAGGCCAGCGCGACATTGTCGCAATACGTTATCATCTCGCTGAGTGGTTTTATTCCACCTTGTTTGAACATCTGTCTGAGCCAATGCTTGGTATAAGATTTAAAATTATATTTTATGATGTTTTACAGATAGAGATTGAAATGCAACAGAGAGTGTTCGGGTGATCCTGGCACAGTCAGGCTGGTAAAGCTCATCATCAGCTCAGGGCCCTCGCCCCTTTCTACACGCAGCCCAGATAGCGAATATGGACTTCTGCCAGGAAACACTGCCTAGTTCAACCCACCAAGAACTTTCCGGATGATATGGAGGCTCCCAACACTGCAGCCTTCTGCATTACCCAGATTGTCAGAAAGGCTGTGCTCTTGGTGGACAATCCGGGCACTCTCCTGATCTGTGCCAAGAGTTCAGGTGGTACCAAACCAAGGGCATCGAAAACAATGGGAAGCCTGACGACAGTGTACCTTGGATGCAAGCGAGACATTTCAAAGGCGAGGTCCGCATATTTATCATGCTTTACCTGAATCTTGCCAATCACGTTGGTGTCAAAAGGATAGAAAATTCAATGACATAAATAAGTTAATTCGCTTTATCAAAAAGGACAAGATCAGGTTTGTTAGCTGGAATTCGTCTCGGGCTTTATATTGGCCTATTCCAGAGAAGTTTAAAAATGTCATTTTCCAAGGCGTCCTTGAAATTTTCAGGGTCGTACCACGGATGGACAGTCTCTGTGAATTCATTGCATAATCGACATTTCATGTTAGCGAAAAGAAAACCCTCAGTTTCACATTTGAGACCAGCCCACTTCATCCAGGCGAAGGAGTCGTTGGATTGCTGTCCTGTTCCTCACACTGCATGTACACACGATGCAATCGTTTCTCAGACAGCTTTGTCAAGATTGAGTGTGGAATAAGAGTGTGGTATCGCATGTTCCCGCAAAGATTCGGGTTACAAGTCATCTTAAGCAACTCTTGCCTGCCGTGAGAGACGAATCGGGTGGTCAGGCTCACTGACGTGTTTGACACATGTCATCGTATCCCAGTGGCATAGATCGACGCTAAGATTGTTGATCACCTTCTTGCCGGTTCAGACTCGAGTATTTACAGACCCCCGCGATATAGCTGGAATGTTGCTGAGTGCGATGTTAAACAACAAAAATTGTATCAGATGGTGAGAGACAGATTTGTCATGAGCTGCTTCATGTGCAGCAACAACACTGAGTTGACAACTATGCCGTCACGATGGCTTATTCTCCTTTACCTAAAGGGTCGGCGGCTTTGTAGCCTAGATGATGCATCCTGTAAGCAGCACCACTTAAGGGGTTCATCACTTAAGGGAATAACAGTTTTCCTTGAAGTTCATTTAACTGTGCCATTTAGTCAGTTTACTTAATTATCATAAACAAACAGCAAAAGAAAGACTAATCATGGTATATATTTAAAATGTGTCGGCAAAGAATTCAGTCATCGGTCATCTCTAGTGAACAATTTCACACACAGTTCATCGTCAATGGAAGAGTTGTGCTTAGTTATTACTGATTTACAGTACTAGTCCAGTGGACTGGTTTACAGTTCAGTAGCGAGACAAGACGGGGTACTAAATCTATCCCCTGCAAGAAGAGCTTGTCACATCCTGAAGAGATTAGCATGACCACTTTGCATGTCGTGGGTACATATTCCTTGACAAATGTCTTGTTAGCTTGATAACCTCGTTATCAGGAAGAACTATCAGGTAGTTGATAACAGTGCTTTTTAACTTCATTCTGTATCTCTATGCGGTCGATTCTTACTTCGCAAAAACATATATAATTGCTCCTTGTTTAAGAGAAGTTAACACCATGCTCAAGCGACTATTTCGGCACTCAACTGCACAAACACTTTTTTTGTACGGCAAGGTAAGTGTATGTTTACAAAAGTCGATCAATAAGCCGAATCGTTTAATACCTACGACTGTCAATTTCATGTTAAATAGGATTACCAACAAAATACTGTCCTTACTTTGATCTTGATTAAAACTGTCTGATTTTAATCCAGGTTTGATCGAACTTGAAGTTGTCTCCCAGTTAAAGATCTGGAAACCAGGCCAGATTCTCAACCCAAATCATGTATATCGTTAGAAATACTAAGCTTCCAAGCGTTATTATATGTTGTTTTAAGATCGGAAAAATTATGATAAATGGCACCTTCTACTTTCGTTTCTATGGAAACAACAGTGCATAGTAACCTGGTCATGAGCCCCGTGGACAGTATACTTGAAGGAGGAACCGAGTCCGACTTGCCATACTGCAAAGACACCTGCTTATAATCAGTCACATGTAAGAATCCTTGACAGGAATAGTCTGAAATGACAATTCCTGTTAGGCGGCCTCTACAACTGGGGTGTCCATAAGGACGATGGCTTGGCTACCTAATAAACTGAGAAATGTGTTGCTGCAGGCACCATTGGACAATGTGCCTGAAACGTCAATCTAAGCCATCACGCTAAGTACTAAATATTAGCGTGTAAGAGTTCCTGTTGATACTCACGTACCAACCTACAGCTCAGAGCAGAGCAAACCAAAATTCGGCTTAAAATTGTTTTTTCCTCCGATTGCAAGGTATTTATGGAGTATTTGACTTTGCACTTATTGTCTTAATTAGTAACAACATGTACACAAGTTCGATACGAAAAGGCACATTAAGACATCTGACTGCATGCATGTGCGGCTATATCTACAAAAGTAACTGAAAATAATAATTACTGAATGATTCAACGAAAATAATGAGTGAGTGAGTTTACCTTTACGCCGCTGTTAGCAATACTCAAGCATTATTACGATGATGAAGACCTTGTACCCAGGCGGGGAATCGAACCGGTGGTCTCGGTGTGATGAGCGAACACTTTAAGCACTAGGATCCTCCACTGCCAAAAGACATAGATACCAGGCTAGCTATTCTCGAAACGTTCATAGCCCTACCAACTTCTTAAGCCCATTCTTAACACATTGGCTACGATCAAAGTTAAGAATTCTTAGGGCTACGTTCAGCATCCCATCCGTATCCGACTGTTTCAACATGGACCTAATATCCTCACTTCACATTTGAGCTTTTCACAGACAAATCTCCCAAATAATAATCATGACATTTTCTGCAAGGTCAGAACACGTTATCTTGCATTCCAGGTTTGACAGCGCATAACATTAAATTATGTGTTGGTGTTTGTGAAAACAACACGCTTAATGCATTCGAGCATACACCTATTTAAGAGTCTGAAAAGTCTACAGTAAGAACAGTTGGAAACCCGTAGACGTCGGTTTAGATAAGTCACAGCAAGAATTGTATCTCTGTATATTACTGCCTGTCTGAAAGAGCCCAAACGTGGCGTTATGAAAATCTCTCATAACAATTGATTCTGAGATACTGAGAGAAGGTTACGAAATGAGCATCCATTATATCCGTCGTTTTCACTATGTAGATAACAATATTTCACGCTTAGACGAGCAAAGACACAGAGAGTCCCATTTTGATGAAAATCACATTCGACTGAGTAAATTCTGTCCTGTTGATTGTTATGGGCAGTCTAGACAAGTCGTCCTGTGTTTTCGGAGAACACTGTCTCCATTCCCTATACCAAATTGTGGAAATCTTAAGGGAATGAGTTATTATATTTCATGTGCATTTGTTCGGGGCCTTAGAAGTACTCGTCACGATTTGATGTACACAGACTCGTCACTATAACGTTCATGTATGAGGATCTGTGTATAGAAGGATCAAGTCCCCCTGACGCGACTGAAACATGTTGGCAATGCACTGTTTACCAAACAACCAGGATTAAATCGTAACATCCCCAAAACATGACATCGCATTCCTATTTAGAATTCAAAGTACATGAGATGGTAGTCTTATTCCCCAAGAGATTGGATTGAAAAATCAGCACAGACATCATTTTCAGAAGACGTCATGCCCGGGAAAAAAGGTCAATAAATATTTTTCGACCGCATGTTTTGATGTCATCAGTATGGAATATTTCAAAAGAATAGCTACATTCTTTGACACGAACAAAGTGTCTCTAGATGTATGTAAACAATTACTTCCTTCGTTCCTTCTCAAGAACTTTTATTTCTGTCCAAGTCTGGCTAATATAGTTGTACACGCACATACAAAATTTATAATGTGTGTCTGTTTATTAACGCAGCCCATCAATATTCCAGTTATATGACGGCAGTCTGTAATCAATAGAGTCTGGACAAGACAATTAAGAGATTAAGTGAGTGAGTGAGTTAAAATTTATAGTCACATTAGCAATGCTTCAGCCATATCCTGACTTGAAAGTTACAAATTCAAAATAAACACAATTAAATTCTAAAACACTGCCAAAGAAGAGTAGTAAAAATAAGTAGATTATCACAGAAAAAGAATTAAAACTAGCCTGGAACTGTTAAATGTGACAAACTGTTATTGGACAATACAAAACAAATACTGACTGAAGATCACCAAGAACTAACAATCAAGTGATTGCCATCATGAACATCGACTTGCGTAAATGGAATCCGAGCCTGGCCACCCGACCCTGGTAGTCGTATTTGTTGTTAAAGATCAATTCCAGATCGGATCTTGACGGGTCTGTGTTACATGTGTAAGTCATGCCCCGATTTAGAGTGGGACCTGTTCGTGGTCCTTTGTTGTCATGGTGTGCTGCAAAAACAGTTGAGTTGATGCAGCAATGGAGATATGACTAAATGTCTCTGCTTTATCTAAGCGTTGATTCTCAACTCTTATATCTTGCAATTGTGTTCTGCTGTCTCTCCGGAACAGTACCTTCTTATCTAATAATATCTTATACTCTAATGTCGTCTCTCTGGAACAGTACCTTCTTATCTGATAATATCTAATACTCTAATGCTGTCTCTCCGGAACAATACCTTCTTATCTAATAATATCTAATACTCTAATGCTGTCTCTGCAGAACAGTACCTTCTTATCTAATAATATCTAATACTCTAACCATGTAGATGTCTTCTCGATCTCTCCGTTCACAGGAAAAGAGCCTGCTTGTTGTCCCAAAAGAAACGACTGTGCAGTATGGAATCAGGTCCTTTGTCCATGCAGGATCAATGGCCTGGAAGCGTCTCCCTCAGAGCCGCACAGGCTGTTGTGACTTTCAAACTTTTAGATCCAGTCTAAAAACTCGCATGTTCAAGATACCCTTTCAACTGTAGCTCTTTGCAGTAATGGCATTTTATTTTGTGCTCTTTGTGCATGTTAAGGCATGGATATATGTGCGGTACAAAATGTTATATGTGCTGTAGTGTGCTGTGTTATGTTTTACGGTTTTAGAAAAAAACGCAGCAGAGAAAGTTCGGGCCACGCTGGCACTGTCCAACTGGTTAGACGCATCATCAGCTCGGGGTCTTTTCCCTTTGCAGGCATCCCATAAAACAAACGAAACCTCTCCCAGGAAACGCTGCCTAGTCGAACATACCTAGACGTTTCCAGAGAACGTGTAGACACCCAAAGACAACAGCCCCGTACATTACTCAGAGTCAGAAGGGCAATAATCTGGTGTTCAACTGATGGACTGACACTGACTGACAGAATTCCTTTGTTTTTTTCTGGGCGTCGATTCTGGACTGATCCCTTACTAACACGATACGATTTCCGACCCCGTGTAGACATATTGTTTGTCAGTTCAAATCAAAATAAATCGTCGGCCATCCACAAAGTACATTGCGCCACCAGTTTCAGTACAAACATGTTCAGTAGTCTGTCAGTATGAAGCAACTGTTGCTATTTTTATAGCCAATCATCTACTTAAATGGCACCATCTTTTGACATTTGAATCATGTGAGTTTAGCCAGTTGGAAGAATTTGTATCACGCGTCTTCCACCACTCTTGTTATCAAACTGTGAGCGTTGCAAATTCAATAAAGATGAAAGATGAAGTCATTGCTTTGATTAAATAACTTGCGTCTCTTGAGGGGATTTTGTTGGGATGTCTAGACAAGTTTTCAATCTGTTGCTGGGGGCGACGTCTACCTTAACACCCTAGCTTTACTGAGTATGTGTATGCAAGACAGACAGCAAGACGGGGTCTTTTACAGACGTGTCTAAAATCTACAAGAAAGCACCATGTGCTGACGTATCACTGGCACCCATCTCAGAACTACTATTTGAAGTATTCTGTGATCTTGGTTTCAAATCCCTTAAGCATGAGGTGTGATAGAACGGTATGACAAGAAAGAGAGTATTATTTTACTTTTTCAAACTTATCATATGTTGGAAGAAAACGTCGAAGATGTCGATGTTAAAGTGGCATGCTGACCATTATGTTAAGCTGCACCTGGGCAACCAGCTTTCGAGATCGATTTAAATACGCGACAAGAATCCGATCTGAGCTAAGGTAATAAAACTGATTTCATCATGTCATTGATTTTTTTATGTATCAATACAAATATTCAAAAGGAATTATAATTATATACACACACACACATACTGATATATATTTGTGTATATAATTATAATTCCTTCTGAATATTTGTATTGATACATAAAAAAATCAATGACATGATGAAATCAGTTTTATTACCTTAGCTCAGATCGGATTCTTGTCGCGTATTTAAATCGATCTCGAAAGCTGGTTGCCCAGGTGCAGCTTAACATAATGGTCAGCATGCCACTTTAACATCGACATCTTCGACGTTTTCTTCCAACATATGATAAGTTTGAAAAAGTAAAATAATACTCTCTTTCTTGTCATACCGTTCTATCACACCTCATGCTTAAGGGATTTGAAACCAAGATCACAGAATACTTCAAATAATAGTTCTGAGATGGGTGACTAGATCTAAGTTTTGAAAAGACGCTAAAATATCAGTTTATAATGAAAAAGGAAACATGTTATAGGGTGAAAAAGTATTTTCTAGTTCGGTTAAACCCATACCCAAGATGTTAATATAATTGCCACATATATAAGATGTCTTAAAATTGGCACATACGTACAATGCCAATATAATGACCATATGTTTGCGATATTGATATAATCGCCACGTGTATAAGATGTCATTATAATCCCCACATTTAAATTGTCATTATTTTGACGACGTGTTTAAGATGACGAACATAATCGCCACACGTAAAAAGTCATTAAAATCACCATATGTGTAAGATGTTAATATAATGACGACATTGTGCCATATAATCGGTACTTGTTTAAAGGAAGCAAGCCAACCGTGCTTTTTTCCGGGAGACGATGCTGACGGGTTCAGTCTTGCTGGCATGTCATCGTTTCCCAACTTCGTAGTTCGATGTTCATGCTATCGATCACTGGATTGTCCGAACCCGATTTTAGTTGGAATGTAGCTTAGTTAGACGCTGAACAACACATTAACAAACAATCATGTCTAATCTGCTGGAATATAAACTAAAACACAACCAATTTCTTTTTATTGGACGCACGTCCAAGAACGGAAGCCATATCACCACTGAATGCCTTGTTCATGGCGCCAATCAGATATTACTTCACACGACAACAGTAATGAAATTACGGCATCTTCAAGGTAGTCAATGTAAATACAGTTCGACACGTTTGAAAACTGGAGACGTGAAGATGACTTTAATGTCTTCGAATGACATTAGGCGATTGATATAATTTTTTACATTTCAATCTAATTTGGGTTAGTCGTTCCATCATGTCCCATATATTTGCCCTTACGTAAGTTGGCATGCGTCCAAGATAGCTGACGGTACTTTCAAACAGATGAGGGATTGTGTTTAGTTTTACTGCAAGGTTAGCAATATCCCAGATACATCGCTGCTGGGGACACCAAACAGTTGATGGGTGATGAGGGTACCCCAGTGGTTATAGCGTGCGTCCGTCTGCACTTTTGTCTTTTCCAGAGTTCTTCACCAAACAGTTCTTCACCAATCGCGGTACCAAGATACGTCTGGTGGTGAACTGGTGCCTTTTTGTTGTTTGACATCGACTGAAATTGATGGTAGTACTCCTTTCCGGAGCAGAACTTTTCTTCAGACCGTTTCTTCATCAAATTTGGCACATAGATAGGTCTGGTGGTGAAACCTTTCAATGCTCTCCTTCCACTTAATGGGTATTGAAGAACCCACTAGTTGGCACATTCATGAAAAGTATAATACCATTGCAGAGGATATACATGTAAATGATTTTATCTTCTTGTTGTCTGAACCAGAAAAGCCAGCGATCAACATCATGATTATCGATCTACGCAGTTGTGATACGATGGCGTGTGGGAGGGAGCCTGATCACCCATCCGGTTAGAACAAGCATGGGTTGCTAAAGACCGACTCTAACCCGGATCTTCACTGATAATTTGTTATTTTGAAAGACTCCAAATAATGCGTAGTTGGAGCAGTTGTAGTATAAAATGAACAATATCCATATTTAACTAAAAGAGGGTAATGTAAATACGGCCAGAATTCATGCACTTAGCAAAAGCACTGTAAGTCCCCATGGTACCTAATATGGTGATCTTCTTCCAGTTTGTGATATCAGTTCTTTCAGTGTATAATATGACTCTATTTATCATCAATAATTACATGTTTTAGTCAAGATATGCATGAAATATTGTCAATGACAGATGATAGTGTCCGTTTTGGAATAAAAAAGATCAAGTCAAGGGAGAAAAGCACCTACTTTGTGTATCGAAGTAGATTTAAATTTTCTGTATAAGAAGGTACAGAGACAGTTAATATTTAAGAATGTAACTAACTTAAACGTGCAAACAAGGACAACACGACATAGACCTAACGTCTTAACAATGGTGCCACCACTCTCTGGAGATAATGGTCTCGGAACAAATTAAAACCATGTAACGACATTTGATATGCAAAGAACACTGAATTTGTGTTCCGTGTTTTACTGACGCAAGAACGTATTCCATTTGAAGAATATAAATGCAATTATTTGTTCCTGGTTTCTTACTTGAATGACACTATTGGATAAAACATTTGGTTGGTGCCATATTGCTGCCCATCGTAAGTTACTGCTCTTCCCACTGACGACTACAAGTGTTTTAATCCTTGTAACCTTGTAATTTTGTTTGATACTTGTGACGCCCACGGGAAAAAGTTGGGATCATCATATTTTGACTTCAGATGATAGTTTTGAACCAGAATATATGATATGCAATTATGAGTATACAGACATTCACTTTAAGCGGACTGTGATTTTAAAGATACTTTTAGCAATGTGCGATTCCAAACACGAAAGTTTAACGTTCAACAGCTTCAACACTATCACGCGTCTGATTGTTCAGATGAGTTCTTGCCCAACAAAACGTACGTCTTAAGACTGCGTTCACATAATCATGTCTTATGTTCTCCATAATGTTCTGAAACGCCAGCTGTTTTTTCACAGCAATCAGAAATATTCCAGCAAAAATAATGCTGATGAATTTCATATCCGAGCAAGAAATGCACACGGTTGATTTACCAGACACTTGTCCGTCCGTACCAAAAGCGTGAGTGAGGTTGTTTTAACACCGTTTTCTAAACTAACCGAGGAATCGCAGCATATGTTTAATTTGGGTGAGTGAGTAAGTTAAAATGTATGGTCACATCGGAATATATCCCACCTGTATAGTGACGGGAACAATTTCATACATGATAATGAATTCCCATAACCTGTCAACGGAGGACATGAAAATAACTAAAGTATTACAGTAATAGGATCTAAAACAGTTTAACCATACATGACAATACAAGATAAAAACAGGCTATATATTGCCAACAACTGGAGGTAGATCACCATGCTAGGGCCGGTGGGGACTAACAGTACATTCGCTTGCTCCGTGGACCTTAACTGGGATTACATCCTCCCTTCAGCTGTTAGCAATTTAGGGCATATAGTCATACATTAAAAGATACGCAATCTACGATTAAAAGGTGGAAAGCTTCACTTTACTTTGCACATGTATGGATCTACGTACCCCCTCAAGAGGACACTAATGTGGTTGTGAGTGCGCGAGTTAATATTTTCAGTCATATCGGCGGTAGTGTCATGTGACTGTACAGCTTATACGGTATAAGACTGTTTCACAGTTCCTAAGAGGCGATTAACGTTATCAGGTGGTCAGGCCTGCTTACTTGGTTGACAAATATGATTGTATCCCAATACCGAAGATCCATGTGCTTGACATTAATCACTGGAATGTATGGTTAAGACTCGAATATTTACAGGCCACCTCCATATACCTGAAGTATCGGTTAATGTGGCGTTAAACAACGTGGAACAAACCTCTTTTGGCAAGACATACCAAAATTGATCCCAATAATATTTTTATCGATTTCCGCAATCCCAAGATGAAACATTCAGCAATCAAAATAATAATCACAAGTCAGGCAATAAGCCGTATGACTAGTAAAATCTAATACGGAAAATTAGGGGCAATTTGTGAACCTTGAGTCCCATGGACATGAACCTGGGATCGGTCGATGGAGTTGCCATATGGAGTGGATTTGTGAGACAGGTACCCAAAAATCAGTGTGAATTCTGTATTCGCAAACCTGAACCAGGTTCTTTATTATGGGCACCTGCCGAATCTGTTTTAGAAAATATCATAATACGATATCAAAGTAGAAGCACACAGTAAACAGATGACAACATGCGGGACTTCAGCGTAATGCAACTTAAAACGAAGAACCAAGGAAAATAATCACGTGAATAGATCTGCTGTGCCACGGCTCACCCCGAAGGCATCATTCGTCATTATACCTAAAATGGGTAAATAGAGAACATTAACATCTTCACTGTATGTGGATCAGCCAGTAGGGATGTTGCAGATTACTTCAAATAAAAATGAGGAAGTAGAACTGGAATGAACCTGTTCCCTTCCAAGCTGTCATACAACTACGGGGCTATTTAGTATAAAATATGCATTATATGAAAAGCAACAATTTGCTTGATCTAAAGCATTTCCCAGAGGTGAAGTGTGAAAATAATGTTTCATCCAAGGCACGTATACACTGAGGTAAAAACCCGGGAAACCACCTATCAATGTATGAATTTTGAGCTGACTCCGAGATGTCACTTTTGTAATATTGTAAGGGATATAGTAAAACCATACTCTCTCACTCAGTGTAAAACATATTTTCATAAAATACCATGGATATATATATACTGGACAAAATAAGTTGGTATTGGTTTTGGTATTTGTATAACTGATAGTTCATCTGTGCGTCAATAATTATATAGATCATTGTTCATAATTTCAAAATTGACAAATATCTCTAACAATTTGTGTCCAGTATATGTTCTTCTTAGCAACACTAACTTTTAATATTACAAAGAAACAGTCAACAACTCCACATATGAACTGTTTATTAATACAGATGACTGAATAGCGACCTTTCAGCATTGGTCACACCAGATAATAAACGGAAATAATCAAAGAAGACAGTCGTGCAGACACTGATATTAACGCCAACAGCTACCGTCTTTCCTCGTCAACAGGAACGAATCTGGACGTCCTTGTCATCATTTTCCTGTCATGTGGACTGGAAAGAAATGACCTGAAATATCGGTCTCCTTTCTGAAATTGTTTGCTCACTGATCCGTGAAATGGACATTATCTGGATTGACTTAACTTTGGTGATAGCCATCTCGCAGAGGGTTTATTGGCAGTGATCACCAGATCTCACCGGACCTACCAAGGTACTTGCACATGAAAGGCTGTTGCTCGGAGACAGTGACATTCACCTACACCATTCACCTTCTTTATGCAACGACTTTAGAATGATATTTAGCAGGTTTTTTTCTTTTGGGTAGTGGATTGACCTTTTCTGACAAAAGGATATCAGACATTCAATTAGATATATGTAGGTCACACATTCCATCCTCTGTCAA
The DNA here is from genome assembly GCF_037392515.1 of Haliotis asinina. NCBI lineage: Eukaryota > Metazoa > Mollusca > Gastropoda > Lepetellida > Haliotidae > Haliotis > Haliotis asinina. The sequence goes on along the minus strand of NC_090287.1, from coordinate 32,761,665 downwards.
GAAATCTGGAGAAAAAACGTAGCCCACTGGTCAAGAAAATCTAGAATGACTAATTCAATGAGATTCTGACACTGATCGAATATAATTTGCACCAGAGATATAAGAAGAAATTGTTGGGAAAGAAAAGCACACTAATACATTTCTGAGTGATATGATTTGGGAACCAAGTTATATGATAGTATGGTAGTTATATAATTATTTCTATTTATACCACGTTTTATACATTTTTGTGCAAGCACGCCAATATAGTACAAGCGTATTTTAGGATGTGCACCTGAACGTGGTCGGGGCAGCTTTGAAAATTAAATTCAAATGTGGTAATGGGATGTTTTAATCAGCAATATTCTTTTAAACACTGGTAAACGTTTTCTGAATGCGGTGTCGTGCAAATACCACGCTGGAAGTTGAAGCAAGATAGGTCTTGTGGCTGGACCTCTCAACGTTTCAAAGTCACTGAGGTGTGAAATACCCATATCTCTGAGATGTTGTTATGCATTTGGCTATGTTTCTATTTCATGCAACACAGTCAAGAGACAATGTTAATTACTGTTTAATACAAAACAAAAACTTTACGTCATCCGTTTTCTAACGTACCATTTGTGGACAGCTGGCAGGCTCCCTCAATGAATAAAGATGATGATGATTTAGATTTAGCTATGCAAAACATGAACAGTTGGAAAACGGATGTCAAACACATATACTGATACACACGTCAAATACATCAAATCACATAAATAAGTTTTGTTTCTGTCGTTGTGGCCACCCTGAACATAAAAGTTTACCTTTTTTGAACACGTACAAAGATCATAGAATGGCATTAGACAATTCCTCTTTTGATTTTCTGATATTCATATGCTGACTTCTAATAAGGCTTTCTGGCCAGTGAAGCTCAGCTATATTTACAATGAGGGAGTGAGTTCAGATTTACCCCGCTTTTAGCAATATTCCTGCAGAATCACGGCAAGGGACACCAGAGATGGGCTTCACACATTGTCCACATGTGGAGAGTCGAACACGGGACTTCGGCGAGACGAACCAATGCGTAAATCACTAGACTGCGCCAGCCACCAATAAACGTTAAGGAACGATAAAAAGCTTAAAGTTTTAGCATTTGCCGCAAAAGTAGTACAAACCCTTTTTTAAAAATCTGATTGAAAGTCGGTGTCTCACTGAAACTATTTTTCAAAGTTCAGTCATCGCAACAGCTCTCAGTTTTCTTTCAAATCTTTCCAGGTCCAAAGGTGAGAATCATCAATCCACTTTGCATTTTCTGCTTAATTCTCAAAACCTGCGCTTTCTGTCGGGCTTTAAGCTGAGTCCCATTGTATTTTAGGATCGGGTTCGTTCATAACAGTTGTTTTCGACTCCTCCTAACCATCTTCATTCCATAAATGTAACCATGACATTTTCTTTATTGATTTCACATACGTTTTCACTCAGAATATTACTTGATTCCTTGATGTGTTGAGTGTAACGTATTTCTTAATCAATCCCCTGAAGATGCATGTTATTTGTTTCGTGTCAACAGACTCGTGTTGTGAGCGTAGAGAAAGAGGTTTTAGAATTACGTCAGGCTACAAGGACAGAGGGGTGAATAATCTCGCAGCTCCCCACATCAGGAAGTCCCGAAAGCCGTTGAAATGGTTTGAAACAAACGATGGAGCCCATCAATTCCAAGGGGTATGTGAGTGAGTTAATATTTCTCGTCATATGTTTCTGTCATATCATGAAGAGGACAGTTATTATATTAAAGACCCATGAAATTAGCGAGAAACTGAAAAAAGTTGCCAAGGAAAACTAAAACTGCTAGTGTAGAGCAGACACATTCATTCCTACTCACACGTCAGTTTGTTCAGAAGATAATCTCTTGAGCAACAAAGTGCACGTCTTAGCAGTGTGTTAACATGGACATTCTTGGGGGTCGTTTTTGACAATGTTCTTTGACGTCAGACGTCACTCTCAGCAATTCAAGCTACTTGTATATAGAGACTGCCTGAAAGTACCTGAAGGAAAAAGACGTATGATTTTCTGCGACGTCTAACACAAGGATATGTAACCAAGCCAGTTGCAAACAGCAACGACCTCACTTAGACACCTCCTATGAAAGGTTTGTTCATAATAAGGCAAGCACATACACACGTTCTTGGCTTGAAAACAACTGATTTCAAAAATATATGAATTATTCTGTTAATACGTGTAAACCGAGCAGACAGTTATTATATGATGCGACTTATATAGAAGTGCGTTAATAAGGGAATAATGATGTTTGTTGATTGCTGGTGAAATTGAACAAGAGGAAGACGGTTTCATAAATCTCTCACACACCCTCTGGATCATCAGTGTTATGTTTCGGTTAAATTGCTTCTTTCTTTTGTCATGTGTCTAATGACTGACAACCAAAGACACCTCGCTGTGACATATGATGTCTAGTCCTTGGGGAAGAAATCAGAAGATCTGGTGGTAAATTTCACGAGATGCTGCCGGTACTTATCGAAATGCGATATCGTCAGTAGGCCTGCAGTGTTTTTCGTATATAATTTCTAGTTATACCGTATCAGTGACAGGGAGAATTTGCATTTCAAACATCAAAATAAAATATGCCAGCAATTACAATGACATTATACATCCGATTCCAACGAGAAATATATGCGGTTAATGTACCGGACAAAGGTCAGGCTTTTTATGAAGACTTAGTAGTTACGTTTAACGCTGTTTTAAACGCTATGACATGTCTCAGCTTAATGTAGACGGAAACTGGATCTTACTGTCTTGGTTGACGAATATCATCATGTCACCATTGCAAATGTTGATCACTGAAATGTCTGGTCACTTATACAATTGTAAATCCATATGACTTGGATATTGATGAGTGTGCAGGAACAACCGTTTTTCAACAAGACATGACCGAACTGATCCGAATGATATTTTTTTTCCATTTCTGCAATTTAGTGATCCAGAATATAATTACAAGTCACACAGTGAGCCCAGTGGCAAGTAAAATTATATATGGGATATTGTGGAAGGAATGGCAATTTGTAAAATATGAGTTCCAAGACATGAACCTGGGGTTGCTGGTGTGGATTCGTGTGACATGTCGCACATTATGTAACATGAGTGTAAATTCGTTTTCGGTAAACCTGAACATGTTAGGTGTTTTATCCCTTGAATAAGGATCTACTCTGACACAGTAAACACCGAAGGCTTTATTCTTTAATGTACAAAACAAGGTAACATGGAGAAGTATAACATGTTCATTAACTTTCGGAATGGGTCATATGACATATTTTTGGAATGCACAAACTGAAAATGAAACAAGATTTCAAATGAACCCATTCCCATCCAAGCTACAAAGACGAGTCATTTACCACTGTCGGCATGTTGAATTATGCGTTATATGTCCGCAAGATACATATGCTTGATCTTAGAATATATGAGACATGTCATTTCAAATAATGCTTCTCCAAGGCCGGTAGAAATCTGTGAAACCACCGATCAATACTATAAATCATAACCTGACCCCAAATCTGCAGACATGTCCGTGAAATTCCGGGTTCGTGTGATCAGGCGCACTGACGTGCAGGACATATCGTATCAAAATTGTTTAGACGGATGCTCATGATATTGATTACTGGACTGTCTAATCCCGACTCTATTATTTACTGACAACCGTCGTGTTGTGTTGGACAGTCAGTGAGGATGTTGCAGAGTGGCACCAACTGAAAATGAAAACTATGCCATTCTATGTTTGCCACAGAAACAGCAGCTGTGTGTCCTCCACGACGATGTTTGAAAGCTTCAAGTACAAGCACATGGAAAATCTCAATCCTGAGAAAGATCGTGGTATGGGTAGGTTCTGTATGTGTCCTTACTTCATACTCCTTTTACTAAAGGGGTTGCAATGTGTAGGTTGTGTGAATGACTCTACCATGAACCAGTTTTTCTTACAGAGAGAGCGTTGAGTGAGTTAACAATTTACGTCACATCGGAATATTTCAGCCATATTGTGACGACAAATCATCTACTAAGACTAACTATATTTATACTTTTTAAAACCGTCCCTGCAGGAAGCAAGTGTATTGTAAGTCCCCATGGTCCTTGGTATGGTGATCTACCCTCAGTTGTTGGCAACCTATAGCTCATTTTTATGTTGTACTGTACTCTATAGATACATTGTTTTAGGTCTAATCACTAGTTTTACATTCTACTCTGTGATATTCTAGTTAATTTTAATGTCCTTCGTTGACAGGTTTTACAGTGTATGTGCTACCTAAATGCATTTGTTTTTTTTATAATTATTCGTTGGATTAACTTACTGGATTCACTTAACGTTGGTGATAGCCATCCTGTACAACCTTACTGGCAATGATAGAACGTATCTTCAGACCTCAGTAGACCTTCCAAGGAACTCTCACGGGGGGCTGTTACATGGAGAGATTGACATTCACTTACACCATCTTTGTGAACTACTCATATTGAGTGATATTTATCAGGATTAGTTTCTATGGAGTAGTAACTTGACTGTTTCTGAAGCAAGTGTCAGACATTCAAGTAGATATGTGTAGGTCACACATTCCATCCCCTGTTGAAGAAAGTGGACATATCGGGGCCAAGAGAATGTCCGCTAGTTTCAATGAACCAAGCCGTGGCCATCAGACTGGTGTAAAACAGAATGACGAATTCAAAAGCTTCTGACACTGACCAAATATAATCTGCAATCAGAGATTGCTGGGGTGAGTGAGTAAGTGGAGCTTTACGCCGCACTCAGCAATATTCCAGCTATGTGGCGGCGGTCTGCAAACAATCGATTCTGTGCAAGACAAGCCAGTGATCAACAACATCAACATGGATCTGCGCAAATGGGAACCCATGACATGTGTCAACCAAGTGAGCGAGTCTGACCATCCGATCCCGTTAGTCGTCTTTTATAGCAAGCATGGGTTGCTGAAGGCCTATTTTACCCTGGACTTTCACAGGTCCAGAGATTGCTGGGGGAAACAAATATTGAGAATCAGGCTGCGTGTGATGTTATATTACTTACCTCAATGAAACAAGTGCTATGTTCAAAGAAACACAACACAAACAAATTCATAAAATTTCCAATGACACATTACAGGAAATGATTACATTTGAAGACAAAATGTGAACACAAAATAACTTCCATCTGGCTACGTGCGCTTAAATAACAACAAGGAAAAGAAAGAAATGCTGAAAATTTCGCAAACAAATTTAAAACCACAATCTATGTAATAGGCGTTATGTGTTTGTTTGTGAAGGAGTACAAGTGGGGCGTAATTGTCAGTTTTCTTTTCAATATTTAGAAGCTGTGTTATTTCCTCCAACGTGAAAGATGTTTCAGAACGACTTGTACTCTTGTACAAGGACACATTGTTTTGTCCCTAAAGTGAGGGCCATATGTTCTTTTTTTCAGTTTTCCAGATGTTTCATACTTGCTAACATGGCCCTCTTACCCACCTGATACCCAAACGGCTGTACCCTAATGCTGTATGATGTGGCAAGACACAACCGTTCAAATATTGTACAAATCAACCTTTGAACGGCCACGTGGAACAGGGATTCAATACGTGCATTCAATTTCAGAAGCGTGAGGATGGCTATTTCTCAAGAATGTTTTTTAAAATAATCATGTAATCAAATTCTCTTCACGGTTTTCCTAAGGTCAAATGGTAAACGTCATATGATGGTCTTATGTTGTGGGTCGGCTCTCTGTTTGGAATGACAGGGAAAAGGGGTAACCTTTGTACGTCACAGAGGAATAATTTATCTCGAGCAACCTTAACGTGAGTGCCGCGTGACGTGGTTGGATGGTCATAGTCAATCTAGCGAACTTGAAGGCGCCTGATCGAGCCCACCCGTGACCGGGTGTAAAAAACCTTGGAGTACACTTTGTGTGCAGACTCTTTCAGTGTTGTCACAACCCCTAGCGTGCAGTACACTACCCTGTGCACTTAAAAGAACCCACAAATCTGTTGGTAGATGACCAAACAGTGGCCACACGAATACGTGCAAACACCTAGTTGCGAGTACAGCAATGAGCAGTGAACGTGGACAAAGTACTGTGGCTATGTATCCCAGTCCACCCAGCTGTGAATGGGTACCTCGTAAGGGTGGGAAAGAAACATTAACTCTTTGCCCCTGGTAAGGCTGCAAGAGTTGTATGCCCCCAAGGGAGTTGAGACTGAAAATACTATGTGCCGTTGTAATGGACATCCATTGATCGAGGGAAAAACAAAGCCCCCCACGAGCAGTTGAACAAACTGGATATCGGTGCTATGCTAATATCTAGTTGTGTAGTTGTATTGTATTGTATGATATCAATAACTGATAGGTTTGCTGTTTAACGCCACACTCAAAAGTCCAGTAATACGGCGACTGTCTGTAAATAATCGAGTTTGGACCAGACAATCCAGTGATCAACAGCGTGGACATCAATCTACCCAACAGGGATACGATGACAAATGTCAACAAGGTCAGAGAGCCCGACAACCCGACCCCGTTAGTCCCCTCTTGAAACAGGCGTGGATTGCTGAAAACCAATTCTAACCAGGATCTTTACAGGTGGTTTAGTGATCAGTCTCAACTGTTTGATGATGCATGGCGGCGTACACAAACTGCGTCGTCGATGCAGGTAGTGTCAGATGTATATGGTGTCTGGTCAAGACAAGTGACGTGAAAAGTGCTCACTGCGGCATTCGTCAACAAAATCAACCAAAACAAACAAATTATCGTTCCAATACATATCAGTGTTGATTATGAAGACAGGCAATGTGTGACCTGTGTTTGACTCTTCTTCGGATATACCTCCTGGCAGGATGAACAGTCGTCATGAAGCAGTGTAATTATCTGTATGGACTTGTAATTATTGGATCTTCTATCAGTGTTTGATGGATAACTCTGTTAGCTACCTCATGTGGATGTGATGACGTAGCTGCGTTGATCGGACCCACGCAAATCCTGAGAGCACAAAATGGAACGTGTGCGTGTTTCTTCCTTTTTCAGCTACTGTAAATTGATCATTTGACAAATAGGTCTGGGTGTCGAATGACATTTTTCTGTAGGTATATGCAACTAAATATGTATATATACAATGAGACACAACTTCCTCGCCATAAAGTCTAGAGTTCATCTGGATGAACGAAATCATGACGTACTAAAATCTTATTTATGGTAAGCAGTGTTACTTATTGGTCTTTATTAAATATTCTTCTGAGTGTACAATAAAGCTGGCATCTGTTTTTAGCTATAGTATAAAGTAAAATCCGAACAGGAACAAATATAATGAACCAGGTTAAAAGCGTTCAGGTGCATTCTAGAACGCAGAGATGGAAACTTAACTCAGGCATCCGTCTTTGTGAATGAAAATGAAGGTGATTATTATTACTTTGTTTCATTTATTTTTATAGGTTATCGTCGTTGAAACCAAATATTTCATTTTCTCTTACCTCACACAGATATCTCGTTTTCTGATGGATGAGCGCTCTTCTGTCATATACCCCGCTGCCAATAACAGCACATTCGGTACTGCGTTTGAGTTAATCATTTGTATCGAATAACATTACATGACGATGTTTTGCGATTGGAAATCGATGGAAGGGGGATAACTCTAAGTCTGTTTTTGTTGTGTCGCCCGCAAAGGCTAGCAATAGCTACGAAAACATATCCAGTAAATAGATTTTGACTAGGCCTTCAAATGTAGTCCTTGTGAATATTTAGAAGGGTAATAATTAGACAATAAGTGCGGGGAAAACAGCAATATGCAAGATTCGAATCGTTTGATTCACACAGGTCGGCTGAAGTGTGCGGTCCAATACACATGCTTCAAAAAGTTCAAAATGAACATTGAGTTGTTCGGTAAGATAAATATGTTGTTCACTGGGGGGCAAAGTGAGTATGGTGATACACATCAAACCATACTCCCCCCTGACCAGTGAACAACTTATAATTTATGCTACATATAAGGGAAGGCAGGTACTAGCACAAACCGATTCCATTTGGGTTTAGGAAGAAAGAAACTATGAAACGAACCGCTCTACCGTATTAACAAAAATATACGCACCTCTGGTTCTCTTTGATTTTGGAAAGCATGAAAAGAAACAGGTGGTGTTGTCTCAGGTCACGTGTTCCGTTTTGATGACGATGAACAGATTTTATAGTTTCTTGGTGCCTGCCTTCAAGACGAAATCGGTTGTATTATCTGTTTGAGAATTTTATGTGGAATCGTAACTTCAGAACACTTATGTATATATGCTAGACATATAGCCAACTGCTCAGCAAACTGTAAATAGCGTTGTAAATGGCGTTTCATCGGCAGTGTATCACATGTTTAAGTGACCAGTGGAGATCATGGATAGAATTGATCTTCAGTAACTCATGCTTGTCGTAACAGGCAACAAACGGAATCGGCTGGTCAGGCTCTGTAACTTCGTTGATATATTTCATCGTATCCCAGATCGTAGTTTGGTGATCCGGTGCAGACTCGATCATTTACAGACCGCCGCCATAGAGCCGGTATATTGTTGGGTGCGGCATTAAACAGCAAGCTTAACAACAACAAAAGAGAATATCCCCAAATGATGATAATGATACTATTACTAATTATACAGATCGATGCTCATGCTGTTGATCCCTGGATTGTGTGATGCAGACTCAATTATTTACATATAGTTGGAATATTGCTGAGTGCGGAGCAAAACTAAACTCCCTACTACCACATGTTAAAGGTGAATATGTTCAGGTACTGTAAATAAAGTACTGTACTGATACACTTGCCTTACCCACTTGTTCTAATATGTAAGTCAACCCTACCTTGTCTGATCACAGCCGAGGTGAAAGATGGCCAGGTTCATTCACCACAAATACATTCACTGGTCGGTAAACAAACCTGGAGGATGAAGACGATCCTAAACATGACGGATCAATGCCTCGGAAATGATTCCTTGAGAATACAGACGACATAATCCATGTGGTGAGACAGCCCTGACATGTTACTCACGACGTGGTTTCAAAAATTGAGTGCTTCAATTAACGGTCATACCAGGACAAAACATTTAAACTTACGCAACCCCATTCACACGAGGCAGCTAAAATTTATGAATGAGAAAATTAAATCATATACACACATGTATAGTGCTTGGTATTAATGTGAGGTGATGGTATGAAAGCAGAAGGTAAGTGTAAGTATCAGCCGATCATCCCATACGATGAGTGAGTGTCTGTTGTTTGATGCCGGATTCAGCATCTATTTCAGACAAAACTCCAGTTATAAATTACCAGTGAGTGCTTGTGTGGCAAGCATTAACGCAAAGACTCAAGAACAGTCAAATTTATTTGACCAAATTTGGAAATAAGAAATTTTAGCAATGCGAACATGCAGACATTCTGAATACATTCTTAAAAACATATGAAATAATATATTTACGTTTTGCATCAGTGCATAGTCATTGAGCTAGATAAATGGGCGCGGGCTAGTGTGTAGTAGTGAATCATGTATATGAGTAATGATAGAATGAGTAAGTTATCATGTATCAGCACATTGGCAATATTTCAGCCATATCGTGACGAGAGCCATTAATATTGTACATAATAGTGCATGGTAAAAATCTGTCAACGAACGACAGTAAAACAACCAGATTATCACAGAGAGATATTTAAAACTAGTAATTAAATCTAAAACAATTTAACTACAGAGGACGATACAATATAAAAACCGGCCGGGCTAAAGATCGTCAACAACAGACGGCAGATCACACCATACCAGGGTCCATGGGACTTTGCTACCTGCATGGACGTACTTGGATTTACACCATCTCCTCAGCTGTTGGCGATTGTAAGAAAGTTTAGCCGAATTTAAGATCGGGTAAGCAAAAATTAAACAGTTTTGGAACTTACGTACCCTCTCGGAAGGACAAAAAAACTTACGATACTGTAGCCCCCCCTTGGGGATACAGCCAGTAACAATACCAGTTGCTACTTTTTACTACCAGGTTTAAAAACAATTTATATATGTACAAATCACTTAACAAATCTAAAACTTTTAAAAATGCAGTACTTAAATGAGAACTGACATTATATAAAAAATCCTCCACATTTCGTAATTTGAAATAGATATCCTTTGTTATGGAATATTCAACACGGCGGTAATGATAGATAATAGAGAGATGTTATTAACATTCTCGCTATTTATTGACGAGCATTTGGTTGTGTTCAGAGATTACCTTGCCAACATGACAAAGTGTAACTACAGCAGCGAGGTATTTAGTGTATGGAGGTCGGTCACATGTAGAAATAGTCAGAAAGTAATGTTTGAACTCTTATCGTTGTGTGCCCCTTGATTGGTTGCCTCCAAGCGATTAGTTCACCATCTAGCCGTTACTTGACGCTTCGACGCAATCCTCGCAGTTGTAGTAGATTAAGGTGTCTGAAGCTGCTAGCTGCTTCTGATTGCTGTACTTCGAACGACATTCGTTGTGGACAACCACAGCCATTGCTAGAGACCATCGAACTGTGAAGATCCGGGTTAGAATTGGTGTTCAGTAATCCATATTTGTCGTAGGAGGCGGCTAACGGGGTTGGGTTGTCAGCCATGTCATCATATCCCAGTTGCGTAGAACGATGTCCATGTTGTTAATCACTGGATTGTTCAGACTGGAATGTTACGTACTGCCGCATTACAGCTGGGGTATGGCTGAATGCGGCGTTAAACATAAATCAATTTAATCAATCAGTCAATCAATCATAAAGTCAATCGAACCCCCTAAGATGAAGGGATTTGGTAGTAGTGAAACATACATGAAAAACTGAGAGTTGATGTGTAATCAATAATTGTAATCAGATCGTTGCGATATTGCTTTTAGCACATTCCACTCCGTCACTTAAGGCGAGGCGAGGCGAGGTGAGGTGAGGTGAGGTGAAATGGGTTTTAACGTCGTACTTTAAAAAAATGTTATAATATAATGATATAAGCTGGTTTTATAGTTCTAGCTCTCTGGTGTACCAGGGTGCAGATAAGCATGAATACCCACATAGACAGAGTATGCGAACTCAGAGCCGACCTGTTCTTATTGCAGCCACAAGTGCATGCGTCAATCAGGGAACAACAAGTACCACATTTCAACGATTTGGGGAATGCCGCAGTCTTCCGTTCTCTCAGCGGACGCTCTAACCACCGCACTACAGAGGCGTCCCTGTCACTTTAAGGACAACAAAACTAAGATATGCTTGAATACAAAACAAGCGCGAAAAAATCTTTGTTTTCTTGAAAGTATAGTAGTTTGTCGGTGGCTCCTCTTGTTTGGATGTAATATGTTGGGCTTTTTTATTTTCTTTACCCAAGCACGAACAAACAACAAAAAACTAAACAATACATATAGAGATCATTTAACTCCTTAGGAACAAAGAACACTATGATTCGTCCAATAAAGACAACACTGTACTAAACTCAAAATGTCCTTCAGACATGCAACTGAATCAAATTTTCTAACAACGAGAATCCTTTTCAATGTAGCACCGCTTCATTCATCTAATGTGTCAATTACTTATCTAGAATAGCGCACATACATTAACCTAAAAAAGGTTGGATCAGAACCGTGAGAATAAAGTCATAATTCTACGAAATACAAACATGACAGATTATTATATCACATGATTTCCTTCCTTTGAAGTTCTGTCAGATTCTTTCCTCTGGGGAGTTTGGTGGATGCAAATTATAGAAATATTTACAGCGTTACTAAATTTGACAATCAATCGTGAAGAATAATGTATTTTTTCTACTGGGCGTTAAAATGTTTCATGTTCTGTTATGTAACATTCAGGTTGCATGCCTCCTTACACGCACGTTGAGGAAGTATGGATTATCATCATTGGAACCGTGAAGCTATCGCGGGAATGATCAACCTTACATTCAATAACATTCGTTCTAAGGTGAATATGTGTCCCACGTTCAGCCCAGGTCGAAACTGTATATACTGCAAAGTGCAATACTGAATCATTTCTAGCGAAATCATCAGCTCAGAGAATAATGCACTTGATGTAATGATAGATGGTCAACAACTGAAAATAACATCATGTGAGGCCTGCCACTTAATTTTGCATTATGGCAAAAGTGTTCTGTCAAAGACACATTGGAGTTGACACATTGAACTCATTTCAACCTTTTTTTCTTTACGTTGTAATAATATCAGTGTCTTGTCTAGAAGACAAGATGAACTAGTCAATACAACTGCAAAAATACCAGAATGTAATTTAGCATCCCAATCATGTACACATGAGCATTAGTCTTTTATCAGTCACATCGAACCTCCCAGGCAGTCCTACTATCCACCAGACCAATAAGACGGTTATTACTCTCAGTAAACCTGCTTTTTATAACAAGCAGTACCTATTGATGATGGATATTATATATAAATGCAAGGATGAATCCAACTGCAAGAGATTGAACTATCCCACTTTCGCCCAGTACTTGCTGTATCCACCAGAACGTGGGGCAGTTGTTACTACAAATTGGAAACTAATGATCCCAATACGAGCACAATGCGACAAGGAACTTGTCATCTCTCTCTTAAGATGATGACTAAGGAACATAGAACAGCACAACCAACCCTGACTTTGTAATCTGCATGTTATCGATGAGCGACAATAAACACAGAAACGGGATCAAATTGGATCAGTCACTATACCATCCAGGCATCGGAAAAAACTACACTGCTGGGATATTTTCTTACAAACAGACAAGGAATACCAGGAATATTTTCAAATAACGGCATGTGATGGTCATCCTAATTGTTTTGGGTGAAGAAATTCTGCTAATGCGGACAGGATCCCAGCCCCCTTGTCCGTCACGGTCGAGGGAGCGGGTGCTGACCTATTTTGCTGTTTGGTTTCGTAATTAGACCGTTAGCGAGAAACATTATTCGTTCCGCATCAACACCCCTTACTTTGAAGAATATCAATTCAATTATGTTCCCCTGGTCCCTTATTTCAATAGCATCATTAGATTATGGCCTTGCCGCTGGCCATCAGAATTTGCTTTACTTCCCACAGACACCCACAATCATTTAATCCTGTAACCTCGTTGTTTCTTACTTTGCGTGTGACATATGTAGGGTACATCTGGGGTCAACATAACATACGAAGACATCAATATAGTAATGTTGTATAGTTGTAAATGGGAGAACAAACCTTCATGTTTAGCAACATGTCGAGCAACAGCTATGTAGGACACAACATCAATGGCATTCCTGCAGGGAAACACTTCGACAACCATAACATTAGTGATCCCTTGCCCTAGAAGTGCATGTCTCACCATCGTAGCGAATGTAGTGATAGTGGATGCTTTTGAAAACCAAAATTAACTACGGCGATCCTCAATCACAGATACCTGGTGGACTTACAGGACGCAGTTGCGTCGCATAAGGTGACCAGTTGCAAGCCCCCGGTTAGGTTGGACTATATACTAACTAAATAAGTTCTCGAGTAACTATTTCAGTCGTATCTATTGGCGATCACTAATGGTCAAGTTCAAATTCGTCAAGGTAAGACACCAGGCAATACGCTGTCAATGTTATGGAAACCATACTGTGCTTCTTCCAACACAACATAATCAGACTGATACCGGTATCATTGTCGATTTCAACATATTATGCGATCTAAGTTATGATCACATGTCACAAAATAAGCCTCATGTCTAATATGAAAAAATCGTGGGGAGAAGGTAGTTTGAAAATGTGTTTTTTTATGTAATCCTGAACATGTACTGCCATTTTGAAGCACCAGCTTCATCATTATGTGGACATGACGACTCTGACTTCTATAATAATATACTCATAATTCTATATCAACATGTGGAAGTTAGGGGGACACAAATCAATAGAAAACAACCTTCAGAGAGGAATGTGTTAAGCATATCACAACATACGCTTAAGAATGAAGAACAGTAGTTGATGGATTCATTGTCTTTTGCAGTGACATATCTAGGTCTGGGTAGGTTTTCATTGTGTCTTCGCCACTCTCTACTTTTTCTGCAAAGGCTTGAAGATGGATGGACTTTTTTGTTTGTTCTTGAGTAGTTTTCCCAACAACTTTACAGACGCTGACAGAAAACAGATGCTGATATCCGAATTATTACAATGGAACTCACACATGAATGAGTTTTTGCATAGAGTACCTGACATTCAGCAACATTCTTCTTCATGCACTTGTAACCACTTGTGAAGACTGGTATTTGCCATGTTTTCGTTTCGGATAAGAACTTGGGCTTAGCTCAAACAGCAATTGTCAGATATACAATTAAATATATGTAATTTACATGCTCAATCATCTACCAAGGGAGCTGGAAAAGATCGCCTCCACAATAGTCTCTGTCAGTTTGAATAAAAATGTTTTCTATTTGTATTTTAACCAAAACTGACAAATAAACATGCTTTTGACACCAACGGAGCATAATCTGTCACCCAAGATATGAGAAGACTTGTGAAAGAAAAGCACCTTTTAAAGATTTTTGTTACCGCTGACACATTTGTGACAGTGCGGGTGATGATATTTAAAACCACTATTACTTGTACAGAATTGAAATGAGTTTTCTAACTCAACATATACTGTTTAGAACAGAGTTTGTGATGCATCTAAACTAGAGTATGTGATACAGGGGACAAGGAGGGCGAGCAGTTTAGGGTGCCACGCTGGAAAGCGAAGGTGTCTGGATCGATCAACACTTGTGACTGGGTGTAAAAACCTTTGACCTGTCATTACTTGCAGGCACTTTCAGTGTAACCACAGCCCCTAATACAATACACAGCCTTTTGCACTTAATTAAACGAACCCACTCATCCAATGGTAGGTGACCAAATGGTGGACACACAAACATGTGCAAACACCAACTTGTGTTAGTTACGTGCAATATCATTGGCAAAATACTGTGACTGTGTCCCAATTCACCCAGATGCAAATGGGGACTTTGTGAGGATGACAGGGCTGCATGAGTTAGACACTCCCACGGAAACTGAGTTGGTTAAGTGAATGCCAGGAAAAAGAGATCCGTTGATCATGAAAACACTCCAGCGCATTGAGCATGTACTAGTTGCGTGGTTATGTGCGCTATGTAAATATCCTATAATAATAAATAACACATGACACAAATATGATTCTCCTGCCTCATTACCATGTGCTTCAAAAACATTTCCCCGTTCAATGTTCATCATTTCTATCCCAGCCAGCGGTAAAACACCGACATCGTGTACTACCCAATGCATATTATTGCATTGTCTAAAATTGGTGGAACGTCAGTGCAGTAGCGAGTTTCTAACAAAGGTGTCCAAAGAAAACCCACAGCAAGTGTCATTTTAAAACAACAAATACTTCCACTAGATACACCCCATCATACTTATGTACGCTATACTAATGTTAAACACTTTGTAAAGTTTGTATTTCATGCAACACAAGAAACAATAATATTAATTCTTAATTCAAAGGCTCGAAGTCGGCCGTAATCAATGGGGCGATGGCTTTTATTCACATTGAGACATTCATCATCATCATCATCATCATCATCGCATATACACGTCATCATGTCTGCATTCTGACTTAATCGGAATGGATCGATGGCCTGTATTCATATTGAGATGATGATGATGATGATGATGGTGTGGTCACATTTGCTGAATATCTTTCATTCCCTACATTCTTTCCAATTTGTATATACCAGTAATCGTGTTCAAAGCAAATTTAAATAAACTGCGGAACAACTGAAAACATACACATTACAGCGGAATTGTTTACAGAAAGTAACGGTAACTAGCATTGTCACCAGCACAACAATGATACCGATACCAAATGGATCCTGATGGTTTTAGGTGCATTTACTTTTTCTGTCAAATGCATCTAAGCTCGATGACGCAGATCAAGCTTAAACACTCTGTGCATCCGCTGAACTAAGACGTTACAAACGTTATTAACACCGATTGCACATAAATAGGTCTTAAAACCATTACAAAAACCATGCAGGTGTCTCTTTTAAAAAGGTCTTTACAGAATTCTGTTGGAACAACCCCTCTATTTTTGTCTTTTCCCATTACTGAGATTAGAACCACCATAAAACTTTCATGGTTAATTCGAACCACGTGCTAGTTCGGCATCTAAGCCTCTCTTTATCGTATGAGAGGGTTCTAGGCAAGTCAAATTATCAAGAAGTTCGTAAGAAAGTATGGAGAAACGAAACTTGGCAGATATGTTCTACAAACCTTCCTATATAACATACTAAAAGTCCCCAAAATCCAAAAAGAGATAAATCTATAGTGCACATGCAAACATGGCTACCCTATGCACCCTTGTAATAACCTAGAAGACCCACTGTGATATATCCTGAAGGAAAGAAATGGGATCACGTGAAAGCACAGTTTAGTGTATTGGAAGACAGACGTCCAATGCAGCACACAAAAAGTTCATTTGCCTAAGATTATAAATGACCTAACAGTCATATGTAAACGTCGTAAGGTCAATATAGTCTAGGGTAAATGAAGGTTTTAAGCACTAAGCACACAAAAGTTTCTTTTACCTAAGAAATAATTGACCTCACCACGTTTAAATTTATGTATGACTATCAGAGTTTAGAGTTTTTGTTTTGTGGTATATGACCGACCGACCCCATGAAAGACATAAGGAACTGGGAACCGCCAAGTCTGACAAACAAAACTGAGGCTAGAGTACCTTTGTTCTCGTGGGAACATCTTTCTCATATAGAGGTTGGTCAAACGTCACAAAAAATGTTTTCTGTCCATATTTCCTGCACTTATTAGCAGATTATGCCAGCCCAGAATATACTGCGTCTGAATTTCGTTGCCTGCAAGCTGACAAATGGCAATGAGATCACTTTGGATACAATCTTCAACACTTCATCATCATTCATCAGCTTTGTATAACATCAGATATACAGATTTACCTGGTGTTACATATATGATTCCACCCATACTATGAAGTCTGCCATAGAGATCAAGTGTGCCAGCATTTTAAAATTTGCATTGTCAATGACTAATTGTATGAATTGTAGTCATTTTGTTCCAGAAATACAAACAGATGATCAAAGTTTTTCATCCGCAGACATACCCTTCCTTCGAATAGGAGTAGAAATCAAGTTTCAATTTAAATGTTTAAATAAAAAATATCTTTCAACTATTTGGTAATATTGCATAGATAAATCATAGGTCAATTTATGTGTGTCTGTATATGACCAATTAAAAGTCATGATATCAAAACGTTTCATCCCAAAATTCAAACGAAGGGTCTCAATTTCTGAGATATCTATAGTCAAAACAAAACGGGATGTGCACGTGGTATTTTTATATACAAGACCTGTAGTCCATTATATCTGTCAAATTGGGTGAGATTATATTCATAAATAAAGGCTTTTTGAGTTAGTTCTGTTTTTGAATTTTAAACGAGATTTTCTCCGAAGAAAAGTTATCGTAGGATGTGCATGTTTCCACATGCACTATGCATTTATGCATTGTAGCCTTGACATTTTATTTATTGATTTTATATACTTTTTTCATTCACCACATGTTCTAAAAAGGGCATCTTACTTGATTCCCTTAGGGTGTTGAGAGCACTATGTTTCTAAATCAATCGTCCAAAGATGTGGTCTACTTGACCTGCGACTTATCTTAACACATTTAATCTGTGAGCGTAGACAAAGAGGTTTCGGAATCACATTTCACTCTGTCACTGTCAGCAACAGGCATCATAAGGGCAGCCGGTGAATGATCGCCTACCGAATCCTTCCTGGAGGGCATCACATGCACGTCTTAACCTGCTGTACCTCAGGAAATCTCCCAAAGCTGGTGTAATGGTTTGAGGCTAACGACGAAGCCTGCCAGATCCCTATGATGATTCTTTTCAGCTTCTGAATTACTAGTTGCTTCTCCCGGTAATCTAGTTATTTAGTCTCCGTCGGCATAAATGTTTACACTACCTTACTTCATGTTCGTGACATTGATTTTGGGAAATGCAGTTCTTGTTGTATCAGTTACTTTTGTCAGTGTAGAGTACAGGTAACAGTGTACAGAAACTAATGACTTCAGGGATGACTTTGTGGCGCATACCAGCTTCAGAAGACTACAGAGAGTTACCAGTGATATTTCCTGTCGCCCGGTGTTGATTGTTTCATTTAAACACATTATTTCCCTCCATTATCTGTGATGTTCCTTGTCGAAACTTATGGTCACTTTACTGATATTTACATTCGTTGGAAAAGTCTCCCAAAATAGTTCTGACTACATCACTCTTTTGAGAAATTGTACTGAAGTGTGCACTTCTAACAATAAGAACCATGGATATCAATACATGAACAAGCCAATCTGACAGCTGCTTCCTGTATGGGGAGTATTTATAGGTATGTCTGTTTAGCCTATAGCTGAGCGTGAACAGTTTTCCGTGAGGTTTCCGCTGGATAAATCTCGCTGTTTAGGGGGGTATCTTATGCTTATTTTGGCGCGATTTATCAGCGCTGTTTGAGGTTTACCTCATTTGACTGAAAACAAAACAAATAGAGAAACCGCAGACATTAGCAGTCTCGGATCTTTATAAACAAATCGGGACAATTCTCAGGTAGAGAAACTGACTCACTGACTCATCGATAAGAAGACTCGAAATGTAATATGGCACGTCAGGGCCATGTATAATAAATGTTGTGTTTTATTGTTTGAACATTGCATATACCATGAGCTACAAATATTCTGTCAAGGAAAAACGGGTTATTCATGAGCATAAGGATCTGCATTAATTTGTTCTCAAGACAAGCAATTGTTTCTCTGGACCCATGTAACATCCTGATATCAGTGGCTGGATGGTTAGAAGGTCTCTGTGTGGGAGAACCTTTTTAAATAGATATGGTGGCAGAATCCTCAGAAATGGTTTGTTCGTTCCATAAACTCGGAAACTTCTGATGGGAAAAATTTCGATCAAAGTTCCCATGGGGTGCCCATCATAAGACGTGTTAAGTCTCCTCACACATATTTCATTCAAACTGTTACAAAAAGTTTTTTTCCGAAAAGACACCCATCATTTGCACATTTAACAACATGAGATAACACAGTAATGGAAATGATTACGTTTGAAAACCAAATGTGAACCAAGTTCCATAAGACAATCTGCTCCAAAAAATGCCCTATGTCTCTATGTGCTAGATAGTCTTTATGGTTGTTTCATATCTTTTATGTTCAGTGTGTCTGGAGGTGTGAATGTACACGTGCGCCTAAAAGCTATTTCATGGATTTGCATATACCAACGCTTTCACTGTAAGTGTCAGTGAACCTCTGTCAGTAAACCACTGTTTTGATGTTCTTGGGTTTTTTTCATGTTTAGGAGTTATTTTGTTCTAATATCAACACTTTCTTAATATAAACTGTACAAGGACAACGTGTTGCGAGTGCATGTATTAATAGAGCAAGTGATGATGGATAATAAAGAGATTTGTACTTAACATTCTCGCTGCTGTTCATTCATAAAAGTAGCAATTTGTAACCCCAATTAGTAAAATAAGAATAGCAGATTCATGTTACTCAGCGTGGAAATTTGCAATCTCAAATCTATTCGCAGAAATTTCCATTTCGACATGTCAGGGAGTAACTAGCTAAAGTGGAGAGGTCGGTGGTCAAACGTCTAAAACCAACGTCTAAAACTTCTAATTATATTTGTATCTGTGAATGATTCTGACTGCTTGTTTAAGGGGCATTCTAGAAGTAGGTGAGTCAAAAATGAACCATACAGCTTTATAGATTACAAGTTCTTGTTCATTGCGTTGTTCGACGTTTTGATGTATATTCTTAATCGTTTTCAAGCTAAATGTGATTACAACCAAATAGTGAGGGACTTATATACATGGGATCTAACTTCTACCCGGCAGGAAACTGCTCTATCCACTAGACCATGAAGACAGTTATTACTGTCAGCTGCAAACAAGTGTCTGGTGAAGATGCTATGGAACGTATCAAATATCAATGCCCGGACTGGAAGATAAAATGAACTCCTGTAGCCGTTACAAAAAAGAATGTTATTTAGCATCCCACTTATTTATACATTCTCTAATCTTTTATCAGTTACATCGAACATTCCAGGCAGTCGCTATGTCCACCAGACCATGGAGACTCTTATTACTCTCAATAAACCTGCTTTTTCTAAGAAGCAATACTCATTGTTCATGGATGTTATTGATAAATTCAAAGATGGTACCAAGAGATAAATCCGTCAAACATTCGCTCAGTGGGCAGTTGCTCTTGGTTCACCAGATCAAGGAGACAGTCACTTTAAATTGGAAACTAACGATCACAATACAAGCACAATACAAGAAACTCGACAATCATGCCTCCAGTCTCGGAAGATGATGCCTATGGAACTTCCGTAACAGCGCTAAGAACCTTGAACTTTCAATCTTCGACAATATTTGATTTGAGGACTGTCACTGCAGTCATGTTTCCCAGGACCTTTATTGGCATCCCACCACTAGTTTCGTGTCAAGGTTAGTGCCTTCCTGCTGCATACCAGGATTGGCAGTACCTCTCACCAACGGTCACAAGTAATTTTATTTCATGTGACCTCACAGTTTGATACTTGGCATGTGACGTCCACGGGACAAAATTGGGGTCAGCATAACATAGTCTTTTTTAAAGACATGTTTGGCAATTTTCCAGGAACAATCATGTAAGATAACAATAAGACACCAGCAGAGAAACATTTTGCCCGGCCATTGTTCATTCAGAAGATGATCTCTTGCTCTACAAACTGCTTATCCTATTACTGAAGCTAGTCTCTCATTTACTACGTTTCACATGGCAGCACACTGCGAGGATGATCACTATCAAATTTCTGTCATATCTTTTACAAATACGTAAAATGCACGGCTATCACAAATGCCTGGTCAAAGCAAGGGACGCAACTGTGTCGCATACGGTGCCAGGCCCTAGCTATAGGTGTCATACAAAAACTTCGCTTCCCGAATAATCATTTTAGTACTGGACACTGGTAAAAAATATATATACAGTTTGTTTCATCAAGATAAGACACCAGGAAATCCACTTTCTATATTCAGTAATCAGATTGATACCAGTACACATGCATTATTATCAATGTCTGCAATCCCCAGCAGGAAATTAAGTCATTCAAATTATAAGGACATGTCACACAATAAGTCTTATATCTAATAAATCTGATATGGAAAATCGTTTGTGTTGAAAACTCCATACTGTCAAGCAGTACATGCTTGACCATGATTCTTTCATAACAAGGCACCTCCTTGACTAATGATTTTGTCATCACAAGGGATAGATATTTTAATATCAAAACAATCAAGGGTCTTTTAAATGTTAATTACCATTTAATCATTGTTTTTTTAAAGAAAATGGGATTATTAGATAAATTTTGAATAATATGTTTTGCAGATAGAAAACATGTATTATAAACATGGTGATATGAACTAGCAACTGCGTTTGTCAGTGGCCGTACCCTCAAAAGGGGTTAAAATATCTACAATTATTGTCCTCCTGAGAGGGTATGTAAGTCCTAAACTTTCAAAGTCAAATTTCACCTTACCAGTTTTTCAAACATAGCCTTTGTGTTCTTCTGAAAATCAACTACAATCGCCGACGGCTGAGGGGACGGTGTAAATCCAACTAGGGTCCATGCAGGTAGCCAAGGCACTCTAAGTCCCCATGGTCTCTGGTATGGTGATCTACATTCAGTTGTTGGTACTAATTTCATCTCATGTATAGTCTAAATTGTGCTGTTAGTGTTAAGTTCAGATGCTACTTTTAACTTTGAATTATGATAATCTAGTTGTATTACCGTCCTTTGACAACATATTCTGTATAACTATATTTGTTCTTGTCACGATATGGCTCAAATATTGCCGATTAGACGTTAAATAGTAACTCACTCATTCATTCATCATAAGGGATGCAAACGGAGGATCCTCACCATTTAAAATGTATTCATGAGTATATCTAGTATGGCCAATACGACATCGTCGCATGAACACCTCTTCATCGTGGGTGCAGAAACACATCCAGGAACTGGCGGTGTTCTTTGTGTCCACCCCACTTGTTTTCTTAAAGGGTTTGGTGATGGGTGGATACATTTTGTTTTTATATGTTCTTAAGTAGATAAAGATGAGACACTCGAAGATACTCTATTATTTTTGCAAGTTTATAGGCACAGACAGAAAGCAGATGCAGATCTTCGAGTGGTTACCATGGAACTAAAACGGAGAGACAGACATTCAACAACAGTTTTCTGGATGCAACCACTTGTGTAGACTGATGTTAAGCCGCTTTTCAGAGGTAGAAACTTGACCTGTACAAAAACAACGTGTCAGTTAGATAAATATATGTATGTAAATTTCGTGTTCGATCATCTATAGAAGGAGCTGGAAAACATCACCTCAATACTAATTCCTGTCAGTTTGAAGAAAATGTTGTCGAATTGGCATTAAATTTTACAAAAAGTAAACAGCCAGACAAAACAATATAGACATTACAGTATAATTTTCCTTTAGAAAAGTAACACATCAAAACACATCCGCATTGCCGAAAATGCTATAGCCATACCAATCTAGATTATATATCTATTTTTGTTCATTCTTTATTTATTGTCAGGTGCTAAACTCGATGACACAAATCCAGTTTAAATCTACACATCTGCTAATCTAAGATGTTACAAACGGCATTAAAATGTGATTGCCCATAAAACAGGTCTTAAAACTGTTACAAAAAACCTTGCAGTTGTCTTACTTAAAAAGCCTTTACAAAAATCCATTAGCGCAGTCTGTCTAATTTTCTTTCAGAAATCTCTTCCCGTTACTGAGATTAGAACAATCATTATTCTAACCACGTGCTAATTCGGCATCTGAGCCTTACTGTGTTGTATGATTGGGTCCGTTCCTACCAGATGTTATTGATATCTCCCAAACATCTTAATTCCATAAATGCTGACTTGGTATTTTGTTTATTGATTTCACATATCCTTTAAATTTCCATTCTGCCGATGTTCTGAAAAGACCATCTTACTTGATTCCTTTAAAGTTTTGAGAGCACCGTGTTTTTAAATTAATCCTCCAAAGATGTGGTCTACTTGACCTGCGACTAACTCATTTAATATGTGAGCGTAGACAATAAGGTTTTGGAATCACATTTCACTCTGTCACTGTCAGCAACAGGCATCATAACTGCAACCGGTGAATGATCTCGTGTCGTATCGTTCCTGGAGAGCATCACACGCTCGTATTAACCTGTTGTACCTATTTTGTCTATGTCAGTTACCTTTGACAGCGTGAGTCGCGATTAACCGTGTGTAGCATCTAATGGCTTTGAGAGAAAGTATAAAGGATGACTTTGTGGCGCATATCAATTTCTGAAGACAACACTTCATACCCACTGACATTTACTCAGTGAGAGAGTTTAGTTTTACGATGCACCCAACAATATTCCAGCTATATGATGGCGGTCCATAAATAAATAAATATAAATAAATTCTGGACCAGACAATTCAGTGATCAACAGCATGAGCCTCGATCTGCGCAATTGGGAGCCGATGACATGACTCAACCAAGTCAGCGAGCCTGACCACCCGGTCCCGTTAGTTGTTGATTGTTACATAACAACACGTTATATTTTCACTGTTACTCATTACAGGAAAAGCTCGACAGTGCTCCTTCACTGACGTTTACATTCAAAACGTTTACATTGCATCTTTCAGCTCGCGAAATGGTATTTAAAATATTCCACTTGCAACAAGACGAACCCTGATATCAATGAATGACCAACTTGATATGACGGTTGCTTCCTGCATGAGCATAATTTGTGCATTTCTTAAACCCGAAAGGTCGGTGTGAACATAACTTTTCCAATGGATAACCCTCGCTCTTCTGGAGGTATCGTGTGGTTATCTAGGCGAAATGTCTTATCTCATGAGAGGGTGGGTGTTGTAGGGCTCTGCGTGGGAGAACGGTCATCTCTCTCTCTGAGTGAAAATGGATTGGGGACGCACAAAGATAAAGATGACAGAATCCGCAAGAATGACCTGATAGCTGATAAAAAGCGTCGGAGGCTTGTGATTATCTGAGCATGATGGATTTGTTGTACCCTGTTTTTTCTAGGAATTCCAATCCTCGTTCCCATGGGATGTCTCTAATAACAAGTTGTTTTAAGACTCTTTATACGCATTTCATTCAGAGTGAGGCAAGGAGGTTTATTTTCCGATAATACACGACTGCACATTAACCAATACAAGAGACCACAGTAACAGGAAACGATCATGTTGCAGACGAAATCTGATAATAACTTGCAAGTTGACAACCTGCCCTACAAAATGTAAATTATTAAAATGCACTCCTACTGACTTTCATATCTTTCTTATCTTATGGATTTGTAAAGCTGCGTGAGTGTACACGTAATACTATAAGTTATCTCATGGATGTTATTCCTTTCCTCTCGTTATGCCATGGAATATAAGCCCATGCTTTCACTGTAAAAGCAGGACCCCCTGTGGGGAGACTTGTTTCATGTTTTGGAGTTGATCTTTCCAATATGACCAATGGCCCCCTTTCACAAAGGTCTCGTAAGCCTAAGATCTCGTACCTTTTCTCGTAGCTTTCGTACCTGCTATACTGTAACATAGCAAGTAGGAATGCTACGAGAAAAGTTACGTGACCTTAGGCTTACGAGAGTTTAGTGAAAGAGCACCCAGGTGGTCAGTAATGGACTGCACTTTTGTAGAAGGGAATATTGTTCTTTCTTGCAATGAGGGGCATAAGTAGCCCTTTATTCACGAAACTTGCTGAAACATGCTGGGGCTGTCAATTCCCAATCTGAAAATTACATGGTTGTCCCTCACCATGAGGAATGCCATCGATCAAATCCATAACGCTTTCATTAATTTTCAACTAACATTCAATTTCTACAACATGAGGATGGGTATGAGGGGTTATGAGGAGGATATCTTCAAATGACTCACCCGCTTTGTTTTCTCAGTGATAGCTCTCCATCTCAAGTTCAAAATGTTCATAGTTCACGCGGAAGCTAATGTTTGTGTTGTTATAATATCCACAAAGTAAAGAATATTATCAGATGCAAAGTTGGATTCAGTTAGCTCTTACAGAGTGAGACAACTATGTACGCGAATCTGTTTTACTTGGCCAATGTTGCTATGTTTTTAAATAGGCGCACTTCGAGCAAAAACGAAACAAAATAGTTTTCAATTTAGCTTTGGGCCATGGCAAATACATATGAGTACCATGTCACATCAATGTTATCCTTAAACTTCCAAGAAACAAAAAATGTTAGAACACGATTTCATACTATTCATACATTTCGTTTCAGGTATATAGTCCCATTGAAGGCTCTCTTTGGAGGACTTTTAATTGTAAATATGTGATTGAAAGAAAATTTTCTATTCTGATAGTGAAAGACCGGAGTGTCATCTCACAGGTCTAATACGTTGTATTACCGGGGATTGATGTTATCGGTGACCTCAGTTTGGTTTGATATTCAGCAATAGAGGTTAACTATTTCCAAATTTCAATTTCAATCATAAATGATCTGTTCGTTTGATCATGTTTTTGTTTTTGTTTGTTTTTTTTTTAAAAAAATAGACAGAAAGAAAACGATATTGAGTTGTTTCATACATTTCATACATCTTCTTTATGTACATAATGCATGATTTTTATGTTTGGTCGAATACATTTGATAACTAAATAATTGGAGAAGTAAAGGACACACATGAAGCAACTGCCTAATGCGAATGTGAATCTATTAAGCCGTGACGACCTTACAAGAGAACATTCACTATTGATCGTCGTTGTCAAGGTCAGGCACAAATAACAGGAACTATGAAACAAATTGGAACTGTCGCGAACCTCGTCCGTTTTGGACTGAGTGAACAAGCTTGTCAAAATGTATTTGTTACAGAATGATTCCTTATAGGCAGCGAAACTCCATTATTCCATGCTGTGCATGCCTATAGGTAAGCACGACACAACAACGTGCCTTCAAATCCGCACACAGGGCGATTTCAAGAAAAGAATTAAAAGACTCACTATGTGCTACGAATCCTTTTAAAGCAGAGGAATGCTACCAGGGGATTAAGCCTTAGTTAAGGAATATCCCGGATGTACAAAATGAAGTCTATTGTGGAGCAATACATATATGCCTTGTTTTGTAGTGAGCGAGTGAGTTTAATGTTTCGCCGCTGTGTAGCAATATCAGGCCAGGGGACACCAGGAATAAGCTTCTCACATTTAATCCATGTGGGGAATCAGACCTTGACCTTCAGCTTGACGAGAGAACGCTTTAACCACTAAGCTACCCCTGTCATACAGTCTTGTACAAAGTGAAGATCCACGTTGGATTTTATCTTTTGTAGCCCATGCTTGGCAAAGGCAATAAATGGGTTGAGGTGGTCAGGGTTGCTTACACACGTCATCGTTTCCCAGTTGCGTAGATCGGAAATCATGCCGTTGATGCTGATGTCTGGTCCAGACTCTTACTTACAGACCACAGTCATGTAGCTGGAATATTGCTGAGTTTGGTGTTAAAAACAATCAAGCAGGCAAGCAAGAATGCATAGGTCCAAGCAGCTGAGATACAGGGATTCACTAGTATTGAAACAACTTGGAAGAACAACTAACTGTTGATTAGTTACCGTAATTAGTTGTTTCACGAATAATCACTGCAATATTGCTTTGCACATCTTCACTTTGCCACCTTAAGGAGGACTTAATTCAGAACTGCTTCAAGTCAAAATACGAGGAGATGTCAATATGTTTTGAGCCTTGCATAGAAAAAGACAAAATATTGGTATGAACCACATTTAATTTTCAACATAGTCCTCTTGTGAGTCAAGACACGTGTTCCATCTTTTCTGCCAGGCGCCGATGCCATCTCTGTAGAAGGCGCCATTTTGGTCCTCAAACCAAGCCTCAGTAGCAGCAATAAGGTCATTATCATCCTGAAATCTACGACCACGCACGTGTTTCTTGAGATTTGGGAACAGATGGTTATCACTTGGTGCCAGGTCTGGAGAGTAGGGGGGATGCGGCAAGATTTCGTACCCGCATTCCTGGACAGCAGCGGTTGCAACGCGAGAGTAGTCTACTGGAGTATTGTCTTGATGTAGAAGAATACCACGTCAGATTTTGCCCCGGCGCTTCTCCTTGACAGACTGTCGCACTTGCCTCAACAAGTTACCGTAATATTCCCCATTCATTGTTCTTCCTTTTGGTAAGTAATCTATGTGGATGACGCCCTTGCTATCCCAGAAGACTGTCACCATTACCTTCTGCACTGATCTGGAGGCTTTGAACTTTTTGGTCCGGGGAGAGGTGACATGTTTCCATTCCATGGACTCTTGTTTGCTCTCAGGATCATAGTGTCGGATCCAGGTTTCATCACAGGTTACTAGCCTAAAGTAAATATCTTCTTCTCTTCTGATATCTTCTGTTGTTGGGCGACCAGGACGGGGGTCATCTTCAAGACTCTCTCTACCATGCTTAAATTCATTGACCCATGATGAGCAGATGAAGGGGAAGACTTCCCATAAACTGCTGAAAGTCTTTCCTCAATGTTCTCCGCCGAGTTTCCTTCAAGAACTAAAAACCTAATTACTGCTCTATACTCAGTTTTATTCATTTTCACTACCGTGGGGGGAGGGGGGGAGGGTCTCAGTGTGAGCTGTTCAATAACTTCTGAGAGTAGGATACCAAAACTTATATATCACATCAGCTACACCCCAAGGTTCAATGTCGTACCACAGGCTGTGACAAGGCTCATAACGTATTGACATCCCCTCGTAAATATGCAGCGAGAGGGTTTGGGTGATCCTGGCACAGTCAGGCCGGTAAGGCTATATGATCAGCTCAGGGCCCTCGCCCTTCTACGCGCAGCCCAGACAGCGAATGGGACTTCTCCCAGGAAGCACTGCCTAGTCGAACCCACAAGACCTTTCAGGGGAAAATGAAGGCTCCCACACACTGCAGCCTTCTGTTTGTTTTCTGAAATTATGGACGTGCTGTCGACGAAATCTTCTAAACGTGAGTATAATGTATTTTTTTCTTTCATCAAGGACGAACATACAGAAAAGATATACTACCGACAAGAAATAAGGGAACTAATGAAACAATAGCGAATTTGAAACTGCTTTAAAGATCCACTAAATCAATTTTAGGCGTCAAGTTCAATATTTGGTGTGTCCACCATGTTGGGCAACACATTCACGGCACCTTGATGGCAGGCTGTTAATCGATTTCCGGATGGTTGCCCGTGGTATTGCCCGCCATTCCTCTTGGAGAGCTGCACCAGGCTGGGCCAGGTTGGCGGGTCCTGGGTCCCTGGTGTACACCCTTCGACCAAGAACGTCCCAGAGATGTTCAGTTGTGGACAGGTCTGGGGACTTAGAGGGCCAGTCCAATGTCTGGATACCTTCTTGTCGGAGATAAGCGGAGACAATTCGGGCCCGATGTGGTCTGGCATTATCATCTTGGAATACAAAATTTCGGCCGATAACTCTAGCCAATGGAGCCACAACAGGACGCAATATTTGGTCAACGTATCGCTGACCAGTCATGGCTCCGTTAATGATGACCAAATCTGATCGTCTGCCATGTGTAATCCCACCACACACCATGACAGTACCACCTCCATATCGATCATGGTCACGAATTGCTGCTCTGGCATATCGCTCCCCGCTCCGACGCCAACAACGTTTTTAGCCATCTGTGAATCGTAGGCAAAACCTTGACTCATCAGAGAACATGGTGTAACGCCAGTGGCGCATAACCCGTCCCTGATGCTGCCTAGCCCATGCCAATCTTTGGCGCTTATGGTGAGCTGAAAGGGTGACACCCTTAAAAGGCCGTCTTGCTTTCAGACGAGCTTGATAGAGTCGGTTTTGAACGGTTGAGGTTGAAATGCGTCTTCCAGTGAGTGTGCGGAATTCTCTATTGATGGCAGGGGCCGATTTAATCCTATCGCGTAGAGCAATTAACGTAATGAGACGATCCACGCCCAGGTCTCGTTGCAATCCCACCCGTTTGACGGTACTTATCCCACAGGCGTGAAATTACACTTTTTGATTTACCCATCTGCCGGGCAACTTCACATAATGATGCCCCCCCCCCCCCCCCCCCCCCTTTCTATCATCCCCACAATTCTTCATTTTGTTGCTTCACCGAGATACTGCCTCCTCGGAGGCATTTCTGTCAGTAAGTGTCAATCTCTATTGCATTAGTGATTGCGACTTCTCCAGTACATTTACAGGAGTTAACTTCTGTATGCACGTGTAGCACGTGCTGGACATGCATTATGCGAAATTCCATTGTCATTGGATGTTGCGTTTGGGAGATACGCCACGATAACGGACCCTGTCACAGTCAAAGTCATCTACATTCAATTTCTTGGTTCCCTTATTTTCTGTCGGTAGTATATATTCCCTGAAGAACAATCAACACAGTGATTCGTCAAAAAACGACAACACTGTGATAAAGTTAAGTATTATTCGGGCATTTAGGAAATCAAATTTTCTCAAACCTTGAATCGTTTCCAATATAGCAACCTTTCACTTTATAATGTTTCAAATACACATTTAGGAAAGCGCACACACATGAACCATAAATTGGCATTGTTTGGATTAAATCTGTGTCATGACTGTACATAATGCAAACGTGACAGATTATTAAATCACATGATTTCCTTCCTTTGAAGTTCTGTCAGAATCTTTCCTCTAGGGAGTTTGTTGGATGAAAAACGGTTAGAGAAATACTTACAGCATACTAAATTCGACAACCAAACGTAAGGACTTTACAAAATAGAGTTATTTCTATTGGACGTTAAACTGTTGTATGTTCTGTATTTTTTAGGTCGTCAGTGCATTTAGGTTGAATATATCCATATATACTAAGGAATTACTTGTTTATAAAGCTATTACTGGAATGAGCAGCTTGTAATTTGTGGCCCTTGTTCAGTCCAGGTCGAGACTGCATTTGTTGCAAAACGCAAAACTGAATCATTAAAATTTTGAAGGAAAAATCATCGGCACATCGAATAACATACCTAATACAAAGTTAGATGGTTGATGACTAACAGAGTAAAATTTGTTAGGCTTGCCTAGCTCTTGTTCAGCATGCTCTCGGGCAGTGGGGTAGCCGTGTGGTTAAAGAGTTCGTTCAAACGAACGCTTACCAGCTTGGATACAAGTATGGAAGGAAATTTTCCCCGCCGTGATATTGCTGGAATATTGCTAAAAGCGGCGTAAAACTAAACTCACTCACTCACTGTTTTCTCTTGTGATATTGTTGACAAACTAAGTCATACACTCATGTCAACCTGTAGTCCTTATATTGTATTACAGCTTATGGGCATTGTAAGCAACTTCATCTATGGGTAATTTTAAATTGATCCAATACTCAACAGTTGGACAATGCTGTGTGATATGGGTATTTTTAAATTGATCCAATATTCAACAGTTGGACAATGCTGTGTGATATGGGAGCTTCGTTAGAGGCTTCGTAATTGCAAACTTGTGATCACAATACGACACAAGATTTTATGTCTTGACACTGGTGCCACCAATCTCTGAAGATGTTGACAACGGAATTTGAAAAATATAAATGGAATTATGTCCCTGATGACTCATTTGAATAGTATTTTTGGGTTGGTGCCTTGCGGCTGCCCATCCGAATTTAGTGTATTTCCCACTGACGCCTATAAGTGTTTTAATCCCTGTAACCTCGCTGTTTTATATGTGGCACAACATACTCTGACATCAGATGGTATTTTTGTAGTATGAGTGTTCAAACTTTCAGTTTGAACTGTACATGATTTTAGAGACAAGTTTGCGGCAACAACCAAGAAGGGGACATGAACAATGGGATTCGTGCAGGCCATCACTTCTGAAACTACAGCACTGCCACTGTTTGTTCAGATGATTTCTTGCCCTACCATTATAACGATCGTACTTAGCTTGTCATTGGAACATACTGGAAGGGTCATCAGAGTCAGCTTTCGATTATGTCGTTTACAAATATGTAAAATGCACGAGTACGTTTATGGTACATTGATACGGAGATATGGTATCTGATCCACAATTACATGTGCTTGGCGAATCACATCCACGTAGTTGCGTTTGCATAAGGTGCCAGGCCACCCTGGCTTCCGGTTCATTTAGACGTATTACATATAAGCATGCAGGGATGGGTAGATTCTCTTGGTTTACTGACCTTTTTCTCAAATAGGTTGGTAGTGGGTGGACTCTTTTTTGTTTTGGATTGTTCTTGAGTTAGTTATTAAAAGTTAGTTATTAAACATATAAGACATTTTACGTTTCGCTGTTCGAAACAACGACATTCGGGACACAAACAACAATCAGATGTAAATTAAGATTACCATGGAGCTCATACTTGTTCGCAGGAAAAGCCTTGTTTTTGCAGATGTAACCACTTGTATAGGCTGATATTTAGCTGTGTTTTCCTTTGAGGTAGGAACCTGTATAACAATTGTCAGATATATAATTAATAATTTAATATTTGTAAACAGCGATTCGATCATCTATCGAGGGAGTTGAAAACTATCGCATCCCAATAATGCATGTCAGTTTGAAATAAAATGTTTACAAAAACGACTCAGACGGAGGATATAGTGCCTCCCAAGATATGAGAAGAACTATTGATTGGCAAAGACACATTCAGGAAAATCAGTGACTCAGAGGGTGATGACACTGAAATGTTTTTAAAAATTAAGCTATTTATAACTATTATTGGTACAAAATTGAAATGCGTATATCACTCAACATTTAGTGTTTAGAACAGCGTATATACGGGCAAGACGTTCGTGTCCCATTAACATTCGCCTGAAAATCATTGCTCTGTCACCATTTATTTACCAACCACTGGTAAATCACCGACAACACCTACTACCCAAGGTATATTTCATTGAATACGTTTAGTGGAATGCCAGTGAATTTGCAATTTTCCTAATAATTGGAGACAGAAATGTGTCTAGAATAAGCCTAAAGAAATCCTTATACAATGTACACCCTAATGTACAGAGGTGCACTATACACTAATGCCTGTAAGATATTTTACAGTGTTTGTATATCATGCATCATAATGAAGAAACAATTATATTCATTCTTAAATCATAGACTGTAAGTCGACTGCAATTAGTGGGACGATGGCCTGTATTCATGTTGAGAAAAAGATGATGATGATGGTGGTGGTGGTAATGTGGTCACATTTGCCAAAAGCCATTAATGCCCTCGTGTTGGTATATACCAGTAATCATGTTCTAAACAATTTCAAATGTACTAAAAGACAATACGAAACATGCACATTATAGCTGGATTGTTTTTCATAAAGTAACAAATCAAAACGGAAAGAGGTATTGTCAGTAATACTGCACAACGATAACCATAAACAGACAAGTTTGAGTAAGTATCCTTTTTGTGTGCATTTATTGTTTGCTGTTAAATGCATCCAACCTCTGTGACGTGGATCAACCTTGATCCATCTGTCCATCTGCTGAACAAAGACGTTGCAAATGTTATCAAACATAGCATAGGTATTATAAAATCGCTACAAAGACTTGTTATTGTCTCACGTAAAGAACTTATAAAAGTCTAATGTAGAATGTTTCCCGTTACAAAGAAGTAACATGCTACTTTGCATTTGCATAATACTATTTTTTAATCACCTGCTAATTTGCATTTTATGGTATGAAGGGGTTCGTTCCTAACAGATGTTATTGATGCCTCCTAAACATCTTTATTCGATAAATGTTCCCTTGGCATCTCCTTTATTGATTTCACATATTGTTTTCATTCCCCATGTTCTGAAAAGACCATCTTACTTGATTCCTTAAAGTTGTTGAGTGCACCATGTTTCTAAATGAATTCTCCAAAGATGTATCCTACTTGACCTGCCACTTGTGTAAACAGATTTAATCTGTGAGCGTAGACAAAGAGGTTTTGGAATCACATTTCACTCTGTCACTGTCAGCTATAGGCCCCATAAGGGCAGTCGGTGAATGATCTCGTGCCGTATCCTTCCTGGAGGGCATCACACGCTCGCCTTAACCTGTTGTACCTCAGGAAGTCCCCCAAAGCTGTTGTAATAGTTTGAGGCAAACGATGGAGCCTACTGAATCCCTATGATGATTCTTTTCAGCCTCTGAATTACTAGCTGCTTCTCCTGGTAATCCCCTTATTTAGTCTCCCTCGGGGTAAATGTAGAAAGGACTTTACTTATGTTTGTGGTATTCCGATGGTTTTAGGAAGTGTAGTTCTGGTTGTATCTCTGTCAGTGTAGGGCTCGGCTAACAGCATGTAGCATGCCATGACTTTGAGAGGTAGCATCAAGGATGGCTTTGTGGAGAGTAGCCAAGTTAGAAGACCCTGCTTCCTTAACATTATCATTTACTGTCTTCCGGTGTTGATTGTTGCACAAGAATGCATTATTTTTCTCCATTTGCAGTGTTATTCCGCGTCGATAAAGACCGACAGTGTACTGGTGATTACATGTATTAGACAAGTGGCTACGATTGTTTAAATTGCACCACTTTTTAGAGATTTTTTTAAAGTTTGAACTTGCAACAAAACGAATTATGTCATCGATTAATAAACATTTCGACCTATAGGTGGTTCTTGCATGCAAAATATTTGTACATATATCTTTGCCAAGTAGCCGCGTGTAGAATTGAAATTAAAATCTATAAGTTTTCGCGTTGATATACCTCACTGCTTTTGAGGCATGTTGTACTTATCGTGACTAGATTTGCTTATCTTGGAAGATGTAACCAGTTTGGCATCATATCTTGACGTGTGTGGTACAGGGTTGCCGCAATTCACTGTCTGAACAACCAGAGAAACCCCCGAACATTCACACAGTCCACAACTAGCCAAACAAATATATAAGTCGGGTTCAGAAGCCCAGTCACCGAATACCGACTTCAAAATATTATTGCACCCAGGGCCAAGTAAAAATAATCTTGTGTTATGTTGACAATAGCAAAAGAAAAGACTACTTGTAACACATTATCAAACTATGGTGCTGTCATTCCAGAATCATGAAGAAGATGTATTGGTTTGGTGTATTGTGCAGAAATATCCCAGCTATTTGAGGGTAAGCATGCACCACACTTGTGATTGATCACATCGGTTGTAATGAAAATGGGTCCGTCCTGATCATAATTATAATAATCTAATTTTCTGTGTAATGTATAAGTAATTGGTTCTGCCTGGTGGAACCGTTATACTAACTTCTGAGAAAATAAATACCCTGCATGGGACAATAAGCATGGCAGAACCAGCAAGAATGAGTTGTTTGTTCAATATACAGCATCGGAAGTTTCTGACGTTCTGACCAAGATGGATCTGTCGTACACTGGATCTCAGATGCTCGTTTCCGTGGAATATCTTTGACAGTTTTTGGACATATTTCATTCAAAGTTAGACAAGAAGGTTTATTATTCCAAAAACACACCAGGCGGTTGCACATTTAACAACACGAGATGCCACATTACAGGAAATGATCACGTTTGAAGACAAAATGTGATACCAACATGCAAGTTCCATCTTGCAACCTGCTGGGCGAAAATGCAGAGGGCATTCCGATACATTCTCAATGGCTGTTCATATCTTAAGATTTATGTGTTGGTTTGTGAAGGTATGAGAGTGTACACGTGATGCTATAATGTAATTCATGGATATTTATTGCTGTTCTGTGTATATTAGCAACGCAGCACTAATCACAATGTCCAAAATGTAAGCCAAACCTTTCGCTGTAACTGCCAATGAACTCAATAATTGACTCAGCCTGTACTTTTGTAGAAGGGAATACCGTTATTTCTTGTAATGAGAGGCATAAATAACCCTTTACATAAAACTCTTTACGTTTAAAATATCCGGGCGCTGTCATTTCTCTATCGGGAATTCATATGGTTGTCCCTCATGTAGAAGGACGCCACCAAATTCAGAACACTTTCATTTCACTTAAGTTTACAGAACAGCCTAATAGTATGCTGACAGCCGCATGCTGGACAAGGCTTGAGCACATGCCTTCACTTCCCACAACATGAAGATGGCCAGCTCTTACGAAGAATGTCTTACAATGTGTTACATAAAAATAACCCCGTTTTGTTTTCTAAGCGATAACCTTTGCTCTCATGATCAACAGATAACCTTCGTATCGCACGAGGGAAACAAATCTAAGCAGAATGCTTCTAACATGGAAGCAAGGTAAGGGTCGAGCTATCCGATTCGTCATGTATTACAAACATAACCCAATTTTCACGAACTGCGAGTGCGGTAGAAATCTGTGCTTGGTGACACCATCACCCGATCTCTAGGAGCAGCTGGCTGCAACCTAACGATTCGTCATGTCTTTGTTGACGTCGAGAAATCTGCACAATAACGAGCTTGTTACACACTTTATAAACAACTAACTGAAAACCCTTCCTCACATTACGTCACTTCCGGTTTGCTGCAGTGCCCTGGCAACGTGACTTGTCTGTGGTCTCATGGGTGGGCCAAAGTGAAGTAGACGACCTTTTGGTAAAGTTACTCTCTCTGTATTAATTAAACACATTTTTTCTTAAGAATGAATTTGGCGGTCCGCTTAAGACTAACCACACGCATTTCATATGTACTGGTTAAAAGGGTACAAAAACAGTTTATTCGGCGTCCTTTTACAACTTCTCTTTATTGTTTAGCCAAAACCTTTCTCGTCACTGTATGGATGAAATAATGAGTGAGTGAGTTTAGTTTTACGCCGCACTAAGCAATATTCCACCTACATGGGGGCGGTTGGTAAATAATCGAGTCTGAACTGGACAGTACAGTCATCAACAGTACCAGCATCGATCTGTACAACTGGGAACCGGTGACTTCTGCCAACCAAATCAGCGGGCCTGACCACTCGACCCCAAGTAGCGACAAGTCGCCTTTTGTGGCAAGCAGGAGTGGCTGAAGACCTATTCTACCCCGTATCTTCACGGGAAATAATGTCGTGGTGACGTTGATTTTAACTCCCTCAGTCATAATACCTCAGAAAAATATGTTACTCTTATGAGCCACTATTATAAAAAGAAGTGGTTTCTTCAAACCATCTCTTCATCAAAATTTATGTATCACATGCTGTCATTTTATGTATTCAACTGCAGTAAATGATGTATTGTAATGATGTATCAGCCTTCTGTGATCTCTGGATTCAAACAAAGATTCTTCCATTGATTGAAAAATGAAATTCGCCCGCCTTGCCTAGTCAAGACCGAGTTTAAAGATGACACGTTTTAAGGTTGTAGTCTGTAAACAAATCTTGAGGATGGACATGGCCCCGAAAGACTGATCAATGTCTCGGAAATGAGTCTCTAACAATAGAGAAGACCTTTACATGTAGTGAGATATCCCAAACGTTTTCTCCTACGACGTGGTTTCCAACATACAAAGTGCGTCAGCGGTCAGCGGTCACACCGGACAAAACTTACAGCAACCCCATTGACACAGGGCTGCTAAATTTCTTGAAAGAGAAAGTAAAACGATCGATATTTATTAGTGGTGTTCACACTGAAGGTAAGTGCAGACGCCAGGCGATCAGTGGGTGACTGTTGTTTTACGCCACACCAACTATATCTACTTCAGTCAGCAGACTCTTGACCCAAGGCATGACGAACGTTAAACACAACCATCAGTGACCAAACCAGACGGTGGGTCACTGCTTCTTCAGATGAAACGTATTGCAATAATATGGTGCTGTGGATCTTTTCATCCAGGGAATCTTCAAGAGTTTCTACAGAGTACCAATGCACACAAGGACGCAACGACGATCCAATTCATCTGGCATACTTTGATAATGGGACTGTTCTTGCAACAATACTATGTTACTTTCGCTCTGAAAATCAAAACAAAATAATGACATTTTGACAAGTAACTTTATTGTTGGAGCCAACTGTATGAAACTTTTTCCAGAGTTGGTCTGATTTTTAATTGCATTCTGCGTTGAAATGAATTTTTGATCATTCAGACCCAAAAAGACTTTAATATCTCGAACAAGCTTACAGTCAAAGTAAAACTGCCTCCAAGATGAATGGACGTCGTTCCTATAATATACAGTAATAGCTTTAATATACACAATTATGCAAAGTTATGTTTTGTGCCTTTACCTAGATAATATGTGTGGGCGCTAATGAATCAAGTATATCAATGATGATAGGGAATGAAGAGATTTAATTAACGGTCTTGCACTCACTCGCATAGTACACGTAACATGTTCTGAACCTGATTCGTACAATCAGAACAACAGAACATTTCTTAACGCGGCGGGTTACAATCTCCAATCCATTTTGAGACGAACATTTGCTATTTTCAGAAATTGT
Organism: Haliotis asinina; assembly: GCF_037392515.1. Classification (NCBI taxonomy): domain Eukaryota; kingdom Metazoa; phylum Mollusca; class Gastropoda; order Lepetellida; family Haliotidae; genus Haliotis; species Haliotis asinina. Next base: position 32,724,253 of record NC_090287.1, on the reverse strand, counting down.
CTTGCCAACATGACATTGTGTAACTGCAATGGAGCGGTATTTTGTGTGTGTAGGAGGTCGGTCGGTCATGTATACATACTACGGGGAATGTTTGAACTCTGTGGTCATGTGATCCCTGGATCGTTAGTCTCCAGATCGAAGTTATTGGTTCATTCTCCAGCCGTTCGTTGACGCATCGTCGGAGCCATAGATTATGGTAACTGCTTCTGATAGTAGGACTTTCTGTATGTAACAACACGACCATTGCTTAGTCAGATGGCAGTCAGTTGTACGGCTAAAGGTCCATGAAAGAAAATGTGATAAACAACGAACTTTATCATAATTAACAGTTTCATGAAGCATCGCCACTTGACCTTGCATTGATGTAAACGCTGTTCACTTTAAGAGGGCCTGGCACATTTCGCGGAACTGCTTAAAGACAAATTACGTGCTAATAAATCTAATCGCAGACGAATACACAGTGCCAGACATCAGAATTTCTTTCATATCGACTAGTTACGGGGTGTGTGTTGGATCTTGTTGGATGATAATATATGTTCAAATACAAACATTAATATATGTTCAAATACAAACAAAATATTAAAGTCCACGTGTTCTTTTGTGTGTGACACGTTTCCTGTTAGACAAAATGCTTCATCCCTTGAGAACAATCAACACAATGGTAACATCGTCATTAAGTCAGATGTGCTCCAGACGTGAATTTTTTTAACATGAATCGTTTTTCATATAGCAAAAAGTTCTTACGCAGTTCTTTACCAGTTACATAATTAGAATACCGCACACAAATTAACCTTAAATTGGTTGGATTAATCTGTGGGATTAAAGTAAAAATTATACAAATACAAAATATATGATGGCGTATTATATTGCATGACTTTCTTCTCTTTCCTGTCAGATTTACTCCCATGGTAAGTTTGTTTGGTGAAGATTAAAACAAATACACAATGCTTGCTTTTAATGGACGTTAAAACTTTTTTATGTTCTGTTTTCAACATATCATCTTTATCGACACTTCTCGTCTAATACAACAGAGAAGTTGCTGATCCACAAAAACTGTTCATCTTTATAATACGAATTTCCAAATGGCACATGAAGTGACATATTGTCACCTTCAATCAATGACAGACCATCGCCCAGTTTTGATGACTCAAATGCAAGCATTGCAAATCTTGTTCTCATCAGTCTTCCTCACATGTCAGAACATCCCCCTTTTAATGTGGCACCACCCGTAAAGATCCGGGTTAGATCTGGTCTTCATTAAAACCGGTTAACCCAACTTCTCATAAGAGGCGACTAATGGGATTGGGTGACCATGGTCGCTGTCTTCGTCGACAAATGTGTCGTAAACCAATTGCTTTTGAATACTGGATTGTCTAGTGCAAACCTGGATATTTTTAGACCGATGCCATATACGCCATATAACTGGAAAGGTGCGGCGTTTCATAAAAACGAAGATCCCTTCTCTCAAGTCTGAACTTTTATCATTTTCAATGTACTTATTTCTCAGTCAGCGAGATGCAAATGTTTTCCCGAGGTCAAACACACGAAAGGATACGACATTGGCGTGATGAATGCAACACAAAAATAGTCCTGTCATCAAGTCAAAATCAGGTGCTAGACAAGCGTCTCGAGCAGCAGTTAATTTCATTTGCTACTGACTGTTTTGTCATTACTGTTGGCGCTGTGATCGATGGACACTAGTATGAAAGGAACATCGCTGACATGGGTCTGGCTGGAAATATATCTATTCTAAAGACGTACAGTCATTACTGGTTTCCAAATACTGCTACATTTGTAATTAAAAGACCGGTTCAGTAAAGAATAGCACCCTTCATGTAGGGCTGTGGGTGGTTCTGACTTCAGAAACTGCATTGTCTGTACGGAGTTACCGCACTGGCATCACGTAGTGAGTGAGTTTAGTTTTACGCCGCACTCGGCAATATCAGGGCAATATGGCGGCGGCCTGTAAATAGTCGAATCTGGACCAGACAGTCCAGTGACTAACAGCATGAGCATCGATCTACGCAACTGGGATACGATGATGTCATTACCACAATTCCATTGTACACGTATAGTCGTGTATTTTCTGTATGGATGTGTATGTTTTGTGTTGTTTCTGTTCGACATGTTAGCTCAATATTATGGAAGGAGGTTCACATTCTCGTGGGTTGCACTAACTTACAGATCGCATTTGTGAGTGTCTTCCATATGACGTTGACAGTTGAAGCGGTTTTGTAGGGCATTTAATTACATACCCCACTAATTATAGGTGCCATTGGCAGATTTAGACCTAGCATGCTTAAGCATTACATGATCATAAATGAACAGTTTCTTGACAAAAGACATCCAAACTTTGTCCGCAATGGTGCATAAACCCATGGGCGTGTGAATAGTTGACTTTGACGCCGCCTTTAGTCATATTCCAGCCATATCACTTTATGAGACACTAGAACACCATGGTATTTAGATATTGGACCGTTTGAATATATATGGGATCAGTGAATCGTCCAATAGACGTGTGTTCTTTGACGTCGGGTCTGAAACAGAAACCCGGAAACCATCATAGAGTTATATTATATACTCAAAGGTTAGAAATGGTTGGAAATTCCAGACACAAAGACATCTGGATGTATTGCTCTCTTAACATATACAGTTTATGAACTATTCACGAACAGTTAAATTAAGATATATGAATATTTTGCAAACACAATTAAAGCATGCGATATTTCAACTATCTTTACACAAAGACATTTGGATGTATTGCTATCTTCAAATATGCAATGTATGAACCATTTATATTTTCTTTCTCCGACAAGTTGACAGCTTGAAACGCTGCGACTGGACATGATTTAATTGCCATATTTTTAGGACATAGGTTCCGAAGACAAATGTGCCTGCTCGTGTTTAGATATTTAAAAACATATACTCTCATTAGATTCATATTTGTGATGCTGGGTTTTTAGAACAAAGTGTTGAATGGAACAAAATGTGCTATCCGTTACTATGAACACACCTATCCACTTCGATAAACATATGTTTACACATTTCTCAATCATACTTGCGTGCTACGAAGGCTTATGTTAGAGCTTGTCTTTTGTCGTGTTTGTCACTTTCAGTATTTCTTCAGACTTGAGAATTGCTGAGACACAAGTGGTGACTACATTGAAACAATGACTTCCCTTAATAACTATGGGCTAGCATGTTAATACGACGGTTTTCAGAATATGTGAGGCTACTGTCACACAGTGTATTCTATACTGAACAGCAAAAGAAACGCAAGTTTCAAAAAATAAAATCTCATAAAAATAAGCGATCATGTGTGTGTCCTCTATTTACAAACTTGACAAGAAAGACATAGTTGCGTTTGTTTTTCAGTCAGTATATTACGACCATATCATGTAGTAGACAAAATCCACTCTTCATCGTATAGCATGTGTAGGTATATATGCTGATATCACTTTCAACTGGTATGTCACAATCAGTGTGTAAAATATGATTAATTTTGAGCAATTTGTCAAATCCTTTCAGTTTTCATTCTCTAACGACAATTCTGTCCCTGCATTTGACACCTCGACTAAATTCATGGGAAGTTCAATAGGGTTTGAATTATAACAACAACTAATTATACGAGAAATATCACCTAGTACGTTTAATATTGTTGCCGTGGTGCCGTTAAAAGCTCAAAAAGCCACCGAGAGTTACAAGCAACGTCAACTTGAACCCATAGCGTTATAAGGGTCGGGAGTTCTTCAGAGTCCAGACGAAACTATGTATGTACGTGGTGAGAATGTAATGCTTGCGAGAGACGCTTCCAAGCCTTACAACTGTTTGGAAAAGAATTCGCATGTTGGCCACGTCTGTCATACACACATGGGCACTAATATATCCCATAAAGCAATTCTAGAAAGGAAATGTAATTAAGTCTAGATTACCATAGTTGCAGCCATGAAGAAAGTCCGTGTGCTCCTTTTCATCATATTTAATGATTATAATTTTGAAACCATTATTCTGTCAAATATGGTCATTATAGAGAGTAGATATCGATGTTAGTCGAGCCACCGCCACGTTACACCTGCCACTACACTCTGTAGGGAGGGTGTCTCAACTCAGTCCTTGCTGGAATATATGGTTACACTTCACTCAGGAAACGACAAACGTCACGTTTCACGTGCTACAGCACGTTGTGGAGAGAGGCACTTGACTCAGCCTGCCTTGAAACATATGGAAATAAGACTTCGTGATCAGCTGGTCATCCTTCCGTCGATAATTAAATAACAGCTTAGTGTTTCCGATGTGGACCGAATCGTCACGTAAAGAGGAGGAATGGTTTGGTCCATTTACCGCTGTAAGAGATCAGATTGAATACAAGATTAGAAGTGCTGTCACATTAGGTTACCTTCAAGCATTGTGTGTTTTATTGATTTGTGACATGCTTACATCGGCAAGACTTGATCTGTTTAACGGCGGTCTGTGTATGATCCATTCAGGAAATATTGTACTATTTACATCATACATCTTGTTGCCGTATATAAGGCTATGGGCATCCAAATCACTGTCCAGTTCTCATTTTGATTCGAACTGAAAACATATAGCGGTCGTGTTTGTGTGTCTGTTTGTTGGTTACTGTTGTTACTCGGCAATATTTGAGCTATGGTCCGGCGGTCTGGAAATATATCGTGTCTGGACCAGGCAAACTAGTGACTAAATCACGAGCACCAATCTTTGCAACTGGGATACGATGACAACCAAATCAGCAAGCCTCACAACCCGATCCCGTTAGTCGCTTTTCACAAGCATGGGTTGCTTGAAGACAGGGATCTTATAGCGGTCATGTGCCTCAGTGATAAAGATCACCTCAATCTCACGTACAGATAGACGCCCCTCAACAATACTGTGAACAATTGATGGTGGGTTCGATTCCAAGTTTCTCTCTAATTATAGTACTTGTGGGTTTATTGGAAACACGTTCACACACTGGTGTGTCAACAATTTGCAGCAATATGAAGCAAACAGATATTTCAGGATAATATATCCGGGACGTGGGGTACAAAAGAATAACATATAAAAAGGCGGGAGTGAATTTTGGTTGCGGATGTGTCGTGTTTTCACGATCCCTATGTTTATAATAGAGAGTTTATTTTTAAAAATATGAAAACATAACTGCGTGAACCTAAGGTTAATATCTCTAAAAGTCAGTATATTGACTCAAAATTGTAATGTTTTTCTCTCCCAGTGTCGGATCAATCACGTAGAACCCATTTCTGTTCTTGCACGGGTACCCCTTACTTCTTCTAATATTAGTCCCGACTGTGTTAACAAGTCTGTTGATTAATGCCACAGGCAGCAGTCTGTCTGTATTGACGAGGAAAAATAACGGACCGTAATTATTGATATTACGGTCGGCGTCCCATCCAATGAATCACAACGTACCCAAGTGAAACACTGTGATGGATTATGTAACTCTCAGGTGCATTGACTGCTAGGTCTTTCACTTCATAGAAAACGTGAAAGAAAACAAAGGTGCTAAAGATATCATTGATCTATATTTTTAGAATGACTGAGAAAATGGTGAAAGAAAAGGTGCTGCAACCCATTCTGGATGTAAAGATAATGTCTGTCAGTATGTATTAAGCCAGGGCTGATCCTCTTCAGGTTCTCCAACAGCACTGGGCACTGTGTCATAATGAAACAAAGTCAACATATGCCTTCCATCATTTATCTACACACGTCGTTGGTTCGTTGTTGTGGTGTTTGACGCAACGTACATTTTTTATTTAATGAATATCTGGAAATCTGCAAATTTAACTTTGCAGGAAAAAATAGTATACAGTTATAATCCACGCCATGCTCTCTTATCAATACTCGTTCATATCAGTTTGCCCAGAGTGCAAGGATGAATCATGATTCTTCCGTAAGTGACATATTTGAACTGCATACATGAGTTTCAACCACCACGTTTGGGATCCGTCTTAGTCTCGACCAGACAATCCAATGAGCAACAGCAAACGAAGCAATCTGCGCATTTGGGAGAGAGTCTGACCACGCGCAACCCATTAGTAGGAACATGAAGTTGGAAACGGATTTGGGATTCGGGATTCGGGATTCGAGTCCCGAATCTGAATATTTTGTTGAGATTCGGAGTTATTAACAACAGTGTCAACATACATTATCTCACCCCTTCTAAGGTTCTAGGGGACGCTAGTAAACCTGGGTATCGTAAAAACATGAACACCCAACCTAACATTTTCCCGTATTTCAGCCAGACTCGGGATTCCAATAATTTTGTACGCAAGCCAAAGAGTTATTAGACGCTGCGAAAATGGATACTGTGGCACCATTCATAAGGAACAATGCATCAGTTGTCTCAACCCACCTTATAGATGTTTTATGGGTATAATGAACATTTAATTATTTTTTATATGTCCTCTTTCATGTTTCTAAGACAGTGTAAGTGCATCTGTATTTACATTCTTCTCTTGTCAAATGTTCTACAACAAAATATTCAGATTTGGGATTCGAATGCCGAAACCCGAATATGAAAAAAGTTAAAGTTGAGGCTGAAAAATGGAAAAATGTAGGTTTGGGTGTTCATGGTTTTACAATACCCAGGTTTACTAGTGGCCCCCAGTACCTTAGAAGGGGTGAGATAATGTACATTGACACTGTTGGTCATAACTCCAAGTCTGAACAAAATATTCAGATTCGGGATTTGAATCCAGAATCTGAACAAAATATTCAGATTCGGGATTTAGCATATAGCTGGAATATTGCTGAGTGCGGCGTAAACGCCAAATCACCCACCCACTCACTTCAATTTTTACATGACAATTCACATGTATACGAACGCCTATCTACATCGTACTGCTGATCTTTACAAATTTAGTGTTAAGTATTAGTATTCGCCTTTACTGTTTAGAAAGCACCAGCATCCCCAGGGATTGGGCTTTATTCAGATTTCTATTCTGAGCCTTCCTTATTACTGTTCGCGAAACATCACTGGAGGTTACGAGCAAAGTGAACCCAATCTAGAGTACACTTATTTGTCAAATAAGGCCAGCACTCAACGAATGGCTAAGAAAAGCTTCACAAGATCATTGTGGTAGTAGTGCCCACATTGATAGAACGTCCCACGAGGTTAAGATCACATTGTCTTCAACATACCTTGTAGCCCCAAGAGGCTGAATTTAGTACGTTCGCAATTAACTGTGTTTTAGTCTATTTTATGACTCGGCCTTACAGATATATACTAGGTGCAAATTAGGCAAAACCCTACAGCTACCGTCATTTTTGGTAACAGTTAGAGGTTCTGCAATACATGTAGGCATGGCTATTCTATTTGTACCACCAATTATTGGTAATCACCATCATAAATGAATCTGTGGATTTATTAGACCACAGAGTGCAGTTCATTAGTCGCCATTATAAATCGCCTTCACGCTGTCAAACAAGGTTGACTGGAAATAGTATAGGCTCTACTGGCTGTTCTACAGTTTCAGCGGAACTGATAATTCCTAGACGACTTTTAAGAACGTGATCCTGTTTCATCTGAAAACGTTGTGTTTTTTTTAGAAACGTAACCCATAAAAATAGCCGTAGTCTATCAAACTAATCGCCACTAAAACATACAGCATATGGCCGTGACTAGATAGCAGTTGATTATATCCAGCAGTTCGCGATAACCGTGTTCGATAAAACCGTAGTTTACTGTATGTCTGCAAATGCACGTAATATCCTAAATTTTTGTACCTCACAGCCAGCTTAGGTTGTTCACATTGACCAGGGGTAATGTTAACGTCTTGAGCAATCGCCAATGTATATTAGATCAATGTAAATACACACATTATTCTACTAGTCCACTACACACAAAGCCTAACATTAATACATACTTGTGGGTATATTAAACTATTCTCTAATGGTGAAGACATGCTCCAAGAAGTTGAAAGAAGAGCAACAACAGTAAGGGGATATCTCTTCGCCTTGCGATCCCATTGGTTTCTGAAAAGAAGGAGATAATGTATTAATAATATATATATATACATGTATCAGGGCCCCGATCCACGAAGCCTTCGTAGCACTACGGCATTCGTAAGCACATGACAACGTATAGACTTACGACATGTCGTAACGTTACGAACGCTTTGTCACTCATACATTAAATAACAGGAAATAAATCAATATTTGTTACCATCAGTGGGTGTAGTTGGGTATTTAAATGAATTCTATCTGCGATTTATTTCTTGAATTTCGTTCAAGAATGTAACGAACTTTAAGTTACATAGAAACCCCTGGCAGCCTTCAGAACCCCATACGTAATTAAGTCGAGGTAGACAAACTGTTTGCCTACATCATCAGCAGCGACACAAGGCATGTCATTTGTGTTCGGTGGCACAAAAATAGACAATCAAAGCTATAAATGCCTTGTTTAGTCGGTTAATCGAACACCGCTTGCCACTTAGATTGAATATATTCCTTGATTCCCAATACTTTTGACGTGTTAGTGGATGTAGAATCCGCTGAATGGCCCACTTCAGCAACCGAATGCATTCAATTTGTAATACGTGCAAGCCTCGACAGACCAATGATAGATACATACTAATGCCATTGTCTGCCCTGTTCAACACTCCGGGGGAGATATGGTAGCCTACTGATAACCCATGTTGCATTTCCTGAATGAGAAGAACGTGTGAAACCTGTTTCTGGTATTACCCGTCTTCATATTGCTGAATATCCCTGGAAGCGCCGTACAAATATACTCATTCACTCCAGTATTTTTTATATGTAACATTAGCCACTTCATGCTAGCCAGTTGAAGCAATTGTACATTTTCCAGTGCCTATGTCTACGAGAAATCTCATGTGCTTCCTGGGTATGGCAGGCTAATACAGAAAGTTTTGTCAAAATTGCTCACATGTTGTATCACCATTTAACAACCTTTTGGTGAAAAGGGTAAATTTCCATTGGGATTGATGTTGTCAGACTGCATTTGAAAAAAAGCCATACTCATGAATTCAGCAGTATCGCAGGCACCAAATTGTGAGAAAGCATTTTAAATTGCAAATGATGTAGGTGCAGGTGCTGTCCTGATTCAGGAGGATGATTCTGGAATTGAATCCCGTTTGTTGTTTTTCCAAGAAGCAATTGAGAAAGAAACAATAGGTCTTTTGCTAGCTTTACAGCATGTAAGTGCTTGAATGTTCTTGAATGAGTGAATTTGTATATAATGGCTGGCTTTTGAGACAGTGGACACACATAGATTAACTGGAGTACATCATTCGGCCATCATCAATCTCAGTCAACGCTTGACCTACATGACCGCTGCCTGACCGCTCGCTGTGTAACATTCAGTATATCTGTTTCTCACTCCCATACCAAGACTTCGGTGAGTTGTCATTATATTTGTGACCCATTAATTTAAAACTGACTCAGTTGTATTGTACATGAAACCTCTATTGTGTACCACTGTATGTTGCTGTTGTTTGCTGAATACATATCATTGAAAATATCAAACTTCTCAGTGCTGTATTTGCTGGTTCTGGGGGGATTTCGTATACCTTTTGTCACGGCAATTTTTAACTGTAACGACTTCAATTGCATTTGTTCAGTTAGTTTTTGAAAGGTTACCCATGGCCAGTATTCCCATTAATACATGTTCTTTACCTGTAATGTGAACAAGCATTCCAAACAGGTAGTTACTTACGGAAGAAACACGATTCACCTTTGCATTCTGGACAAGCTGAAAGGAACGATATAATGCCGGTAATCAAGAATGGTTAGAAATAAAACAAACATGTAAACTGCGATATAGGACCCGATGTTTTTATGGCAATGTTAAAGGGCAATTTGAAAGTTCCAGTAATATTTCAAAACAATAATGTAGTGGTTGTAGTTTTGTAACTTGAAAGAGTAATGTTTCCCGTACAATATCTATACGAAACATTATATAAGGCCTTACATCTGATGTGTGGCGGAGATGGATAAGAGTTGCTCGTCGAAGATCCAGCTTCGATTCCAAGCATGGGTACAGTGTTTGAAACCTATTTGTGGTGCACTCCGCCGTGACGTTGTGTTAAATCATACACACTCTAGCGCATGTTGCAGAATGAGCATGCAGACAAAGTTTTAACAGTATCACGTTATGAAAATGCCAGTGCCAGATTAATCGTCTGAAAATACACCTCTGGATTTAAAAGGGAAATAACTATCTATATCGCTGAAACCAACGATGACACCAGGTGGTCGCGAGAAAGGGCCACCTTCCGCTGCCCTACCAGTATCAATAGTTTATAGTTTGAGCTTGCCGTCCACGTGAAGCTGACGCTCTTTGATACAGCTGAAATGCTGTTCAAAGAGCAATTACCCGACAGGCTCCATCACTCAACACTACAGCTGGAACAAACAGTACAGATGTTTCCGATCCTCAAGTCTCTAATTCCACTGTATTAGCAGCTGAGAGCATATGATTACAAGGAAAAGCCATGTTTTGATTCTGACATCTCGCTCAAAGATATATCGACTTGGGTAGTCTTGAAAGAGAGAACACTGGAACCTGCGCATCACCAGACGGTGATGAAACCATCTGTTTGTTTCCATTAAGCAGACAAAAGACCTCGGAAGTAAATGTTTAGCGAAAATCTGCCTCCTTTTCTCCTATAGAGTGCATCTGACTTAGCTAAAATCATTCAGAGCAGGGTTTTTCCTTCAGTACGCCCTGTCTTGAAGCGATGCCAGTGGAAGAAGGTACCGTATATACACAGCCTCTATTATTAGCCTGTCGGTCTAAAATCAGGACTGCAAACATCTGCAGACATGCGGGTAAACGCTCTATACATTTAGAAACAGGAAGACAAGGTACTGCTGACATGTCTTATAGAACATCTTTACACACCGACCATGTTTTCTTAATCGACTGTTCTTTGCCGCGCATGTCTTGCAGAACTGATCGTTAGGATCTTTAGGGAGGTGTGAAACAGACCTATTACCCCGATTTCTGTGGCAAGAATTGTGTTACCGTAATTGCGTTGCAACGGATTGTATTACTCAAATTACTGTGCCCAGTGAGTCATCACGTCATACACGGAAGATGTTTGACAGAGAGTGTGTTTCAAATCTTCTTGCTCCCAACATGATTGCCTTGTCAAGTGTTTAATATAATGTTGTGCATGTCGCTGTGGTAGCCACGGGCGGCCAAGTCGTTAAAGGCGCGGTAGTTGTCTATGCGCCCCTCGGCACGCCAGAAACCTGGACCGGTGCGATTATGGTCCTGTTTTTATGGGAACCACGTCTATGCCCGTGGGCTTTTTGTTTAGTGAATGTCTGAAACCGGCTTTCAGTCAATCATTTCAGTCAAACTGTGCGAACACGACGCGTGACATAACTTAAGTAATCTTAAAAGCGGCTCCAAATCACTCAGTCAAAGTTACTGAAACGGCTGGGTATATAATGTTTGACCAGAAACAACAACTCTCAGTGATCCGTGTGATTAGGTCAAAGCAAGGCACCGTTGTCTCATGCTTCCAATTAGTGTATATATGGTTGCCAAAGGAATATTTTCCCACTCTTCAATAAGTGCATTGCCGCGGTATTGTAGCTTATTACAGCGTTATTTACAGCGAGAGGGCTAGCAGGAGCTCGTTTCCCAAGTTGAATTATGGTTAGGTTCGGACCGGCCACTAAATGGTTTCCAGCCCTGGCACCGTAAGGTCGTATATAAGGATGAAGTCACAAGCGCGGTCCTTCGAATACATTTACAATGCATTTCTACAACTCACAACTGTCATCATGCCTTGCTAAAGGACACTGGAACCGACTCTACTGATCCAACATCCAACACAGGTTTCCAAACACAACGTATATATCGTGCCCATGACTGCAGACCTCTTCTGTGTAACAGAAAGGGGCAACCTACTGGTTAAAGCGTTCGCCCGTTACGCCGACTCACCACATGGGTACAATGTACGAAGCTACATTCCGGCGTCCCCCGTTGTGATTTTACTGGAATATTGATAAAAGCAGTGTAAAACTAAACTCAGTCGCTTCGTTATGAAATTAATGTCATGTATGTTACCAAAATATATTGTACCGGGGAGTTCTCATTTGTTGGATGTTTCATGTCATAGAAACCTTATCCTCAAATGTGAGTACTACCTGACCAAGGAAGTATGTCCTGTTTAAACGCCATATCACACTGAAATGGGTTATTGAGATTTGACTCTACTATACATTATCTGGATTTAGACATTGGATATTCCTTTGTGTGCATATTGTTTTTTTACTAGAAATACCCAAGCCAATTAGATTAGAATGCTAGTAGTGATGGTGTAATGGTGAAGCCTTACCGTCGAGATGCGAGGTACCCAGAAAGGCCGCAGGGTTCACACATAACGCCTGCAAGACGGTGTTGGCTCTGTATTGGAACTGTCGTGCCAGTTTGTTCTTCCGGCTCCAAACGGTGGATCGAACAGCTGCACAGTTACCGTCGCTGCTGACGTTGAGACATCCGTACATGACTGCGTAATTGGTGTAGTCGGTATCAATCACCCAATACGGGAACTGATCTAGAAATGAGGACGTGTTGAGCTTAGACAGGTGGGCGTACAAAGTCGTCAATGATCTAAGGTTACAACACAAATGCGTATACATCCTTATCGTGAACACAACACTGGATTCCCCCAAATCACATTTACAATCATTATGCATTTCTGCAACGCACACCTGTCATCATGCCTTGCTAAAGGACACTGGAACCGGCCCTACTGATCCAACATCCAACACAGGTTTCCAAACACAACGTTTATATCGTGCCCATGACTGCAGACCTCTTCTATGTAACAGAAAGAGGCAACCTACTGGTTAAAGCGTTCGCCCGTTACGCCGACTCACCACATGAGTACAATGTACGAAGCTACATTCCGGCGTCCCCCGTTGTGATTTTACATACATAAACTTATACAAATCAGGGAAGTATGATGTATATAAGTACCATTTTCATATATCTTTCAGATGAAAATGAAAGGACGGCCGAGAATCAAATACCTAAATGGAGAAGTAGAAAGGGTCTACAAAAACATCCAGCATCTCCTGTTGTAATTCAATCAAGCACGGTTCTGTCGAAGATCAAAAATAGACTAAGTCAATATTTCGAACACGGTTGTGAACAGCGGTGATGTATAAAACGAACGGTTATGCCGGAGTGAAAAGCTTGATCAATGCTTATTCCATATTCAATCATTCTTGCGGGTATGTCCAACCTGGGATAACTCGAAGTGTTTCGTTGGCCCATTCAACTCCGCCACATCCTTTTTGACATTATTTTTTAATCTTACCTTTGCTTCCGTCCAACAGCTTCAGTGTAAGTTTCCCTGGTGTGGCTGAGGCCTCTAATATCGCCTTTCTATAAAAACATCCATCTTCGGTCCTGGAATAAAATATAACATCAATAAAATCTGCTCCATGCGCCTTTTTAAATGTTATCGACAGATTAAGCAATGACTCGTCGACTATCACTCGATATACTGTGTCTGTTGTATATGTATACTTCAACTGATTACAGTGAGTGAGTGAGTTTTGATTCTCAATTGTATGAACGGTTTTTTGCTGATTGCTCGTCCGCCCACCATGACAGTCTACTACCACAACCTGTCGACGCGTAACATGCTCCCGATGACTAATCAAAACCTAATGTTATTTTACGAACACGTTAAAAATAATATTCCACCGCTCAATGAATAATAGATATTTAAACTTGATTATCATGAAATGGAGAGAGAGGACTTTTTCCCTTCGGGAAAACCTGTAAAATGGAAGTGAGTGTGACCTTCCGGTGATGACAGCCGCGAGACCTCCGTCCCCCTCGGGACTGTAGACATGTTGGTAGTCCTGGAACAGCTCGGTAGACGAGATAGAGGACTGAGCCAGCCGCCTCGTCTCATACCACGAACCAGCATACTGACGACAGAGAAAACACATGTATACCTCATAACAAACTATTTAGAAACTGTAAACTCTATTTTTATGGTCATTTATGTGATTTGAAAAAAAGCAATGAAAACATGGCGGCCATCTTGAAAATAGCCGCCAAAGTGACCTTTAGTTAGGTGATGTGTATGTAATGATATCATGAACTAACTGATTTACATCCAAAGATCCATTCACATTAGCACAAAGGTCATTTTCGGTGTCAAAGTAGCACTCAACAAATCTGTGACACCACTTTTTTTTCCATATTCCGATTACACAGCAATAGAGATCTGATGCAGAAGAAGTGGGACACTAAAGTAGGTACTGATAAATTATGTAATTATTGTATAATTTATATTATATTATATTATAAAACTTTATGTCGGTTACACCTATGTGGGTAGTCAGTCCTGATTTCAAGAGGTCATTTTGAGACGATGACTACTCAGCAATACCTATTAAAAGTTGAGGATCCTCCATTTTGCATTCCATGTGTTGAATGAATCACGGTCAAGCATGTCCTGGTTGACTATATTGATTTTTCAATCACAAGGGACAAGTATTTCAATGTGAAAACAATGAAGGGTCTTTTGAATCAGGTACTTGTTAATTTAATCATTGAGTTTTTAAAAGAAACTGAATTAATGGACAAGTGTACATGTCCGTGTAATTAGCTGATATTTGTGAAAACACGAATGTTACTAATAGCCGTTGGCAGTTACACTAAGTACATAATACATACGCAGAAAGTATAACTTATAATACAAATCCTTCAAACCCTTGTGCTTCAAATCAATACTGGAAAACACCATGCATTTTATATGTCCGCTTGGTTTCGAGTTCACAGTGAAACAACAGAGTTTATTCGATACCCACTTCATTAAATGCTTTGTTGTGATGATAATGTCATTCAATATATATTGATTCGTAGTCTTGTTTATCATAATAAGTCCTCAATAATCTCTCTAATGACACAGGACAGCGTGCCTATTATAAACATGTTATAGTTATCCTCACAGTTATCCTCGGATAATGCCGTTAATTGAGATAATACAGATCTAATCAATGAGGGCGGTTTCCTCAGTTCATGTGTTATTAACTGTACACACTGGAGCACACAGACTAGCGGCACTGGATTGTAATGATACGGCTTGCATTGACACTGGTCATTATTTACAGGAGATCCTTGTGGTTACCTGGGGACCGTCTACACCTGATACACGCATGACGAAAATAGTTCCTCAATTAGAAAACGGGATACCAGTAAAACAAATGCATCATATGTAGATACATGCATAAACATTCAGAGTCCACAAGGCTGTATGACATGACCGGTGACGCCAACCTCCAAAGAGTCATTTGTCACTTTATAATGTTAGAGCTCCAGTTTGTTTATAGTGTTTACATTTGACAACTTTTGTGGTACGATCATAATGATTTCAAACAGACTTGTGCACCTCTTGACCTTCAAAAGTAGCTTGAACTAGAATACAGCATTACAGGTTCAGTCGCATAACCAACCGTGTTTCAGCACGAACGTCTCAGGAGTATTAGAGGGAATAGAGGGGCATTGTCATTTCTATTTGAAAACAAAACGTCCATACACGAGATATGCGAGTTCACTTGTGGCACTTGTATGATTGAGTGAGCATTATTTAATGAGGGACATCAGAAATGGGAATCACACATTGTACAAAAGGTACCATCGAACCCGGACATGGGTGCGAGGGGCGAAGGCTTTATCCACTTGGCTACCCTATCGCCCCCTGTCAGAATGTACACCGCGTCCCAAGGTAATTGATACCCACCTTTTGTATGTCGAAATCTTCTTGAACGGCTATGTCGGACACATCGCATTTCTGGTCAGTGTTGACGTTGTACAGGACCGGGAATTTGCACTCTGAAAAATATCAAGTCAATTTATCACGGTATGCCAGGCTAGGCTTTTACCACTTGTCATCTCACAGTGTTTGTAGTTGTATGTACTGGGACATTACACTGTGTCTGTTGAGAAGGCAGGGAGGATTATTATATTTGGACTAGGAGACAAGACCGGTGTGCATGCCTTTATGACTTCTTCTAAATGTTAAAATGAAACCAGACCCAGAGAGTTGAATAATGTATGCACTTGCTAACAGATGTTATCAACACAACTCAACACACACACGGACGCACGGACGCACGGACGCACACACACACACACCCACACACACACACACACACACACACACACACACACACACACACACACACACACACACACACACACTTGGAACCGTTTGGTACCGCCAAAGATATTAACGTATTTGACAAACCCCTGTCATAGTTACGGACATGAAAATGATGGGTTTGCTGATTATTTTCTGTCGAGCCGGCTGATGGATAATGACAGACAACCAGCATCTTTTGCAAAAGGCCTCAGTAAGATGCCAGCATTCCGCTAACCAACAATGTGCTATTATGTTAACGATTGTCAGTTGATGAGGTCCCCATGTTTGCTTGTCAGCAACGTAATCATTTGATTTTCCTTGTTATCAATTTGAAAGAAAAGTTTTCTGAAATTTGTTGTTTGTTTATGTACACGTACTGCACGTGGTGATAGTCGTCTTTGATCGTCGCTCGTACGTATCTAAAATCAATATATGTTGCGCCGGAAATATATCATACAAACAAATAAAATAATCATACGAACAAATATAATTATGATCAGAATATAAATGCCTATATGCAGGTTAAAACTGGTGTTGCGGCACTTCTTCCTTGTGTATGCTATTTCCTGGCCCCGTTGGGAGCATTAACTCCAATACGTGATGGAACAACTCTACAGAAATAAACAGTATGATGATATCTTCCAGTCGAACGCCTACTCGATCACTTCCGGTGCAGGAGGTGAAGACGCCAGTCAAATAAAAATAAACCATGGTAAAACTTGTGTTAAGGTGGAGATTGGGCTTCAGAGATATGGAATAAAAAAGGTTTTCTTAAATGCAAGGGAGCATTGTATGGCCCCCGGCCTCCATAGGGCTTCATTCATAATTGTTAGCGTTAACTAAGACTCAGTTTCAGTCCTCGCGTTGGATGTTTGACTATGCAGAGCATTAAACTTCCTGTTGTGTTTTGTCTGCTTTTTTAACCGACATGAACATAAAAAACTCCTAGAAAGATATGACCCTAAACAGACACAGTCATGGACCAAAGAACTGATTCATACCCCTGATACAATATGATGTAAAGGTCGATTCATGGGCATGCACGTTTGCCAAGGGTCTATAGATTAGCAGCCATGTGTTTCCAAGACAGTACAAAAAGTAAATACCTGATTAAATGTGACCAAATGGGTGGCTGAGTGGGTAAAGTGTTCGCTCGTCATGCTAAAGATCCCTGTTCGAATCCGTACGTGGACAAACGTGTGATGTCTTAGGTGTGACGCCGGGTAAGACGCCATAACAATACTACAGACAAATCAAGGTGACATCGTTATATAGCAAACCAGTGATTGAAAGTATGAGCGTAGGTCCAGATTACAGTGTGTGAGAAACCGATGCTTGGGATCTCGTCTGGTCCAAAATCCACTCAGGATCAAATGTCAGACAGTCATTGGAATTCATGCTGGGACTGTTAACGCCCTTATCCAATTTTCGTCAGTGAATATATTTGTGAATACTTCTGTATTTGTTAAGCATTACATGATAGCGTCCCAAGCCAGGCCTGATATGTTCATAGTGAGAGAACAAGAAGACAGAACGTCCGTTTTACCTGCTGTTTGGGGCGTTTCCAGAAAAGTTGCCGCAGACAGACAAGTCCGATTGTAGAACAAAGGAGCTCTGTCAGGTATCACTTTAGGGATACTCGGCGTTCGGCTCCATATCCACGCACGTGCTGCATTGCATGTGCCGCTCGCCGAGACGTTGTAGCAGCCGTAGACGAAGGCGTACTGGGTGTAATCAGTCTCCAACACCCAGTAGGGGTACTGTCCTGAGGACCCAGGATCGCACACAGGTTCACAATACACAATAATCAATTGTCCAAGGCATAAAAATGGTTGGCTGAGAAGAATTCAAAACATGTAAGTTACGTTGTCATACAGACAAGAACCGTTGTTTCAGTCTTGAAGGAACCTTCATAAAGAGGAGCATTTGACATGAGTTGACAGCTTCTTCAGAGCACTGGATGCGTCGTTTCGGAGCTCCAATTGCAACAAACGCTCCAGTGCATCGAAGACGTTGTTAACACGCGTAAGGTGTTCTCTATATCACATCAACTAGATACGTAGAAACCATGCTTTATCTTTGAGACAAACGTTTCTTAATGTCCTTCAAACATCAAATCACACTAAAAGTCAGTGCTACTTTTTGTGATGATGGAGTTAAGGATGGAGATGCACAAGAAGAATAGTGAACAAAGCGTCACTAAAATGCAAAACAAATTACTAAAAACACATGCAGGACGATTGCTATGTTTTTCAATGGGTCAGAGGGAGAACGATTTAGCAGCAGTATCTGTAAAGTGTGTACACGACCAGCAATGGGCTTCAGTGTGCCGATATGATGCGAAATATAAATGAAAATAAGGTCTTATGTATATTTTCATATTACAGTTCACATGTAATTGACGTTCTCTCGTTCATAATCCACTGACAAAAAGCCTTTGCAATTCACATTATTATAGCCTGCTTCCGTGGTGTAGTGTTTAGAGAGTACGCTGCGAGAGCGGAAGGTCGTGGGTTCGATTCCCATACCATAACCAAACTCTTTAATATACAGTACTTGTTGGTCTCTGCTTGACGATCTGCAGTTATGGGTACAACAAGAACTGGCCGGCTCGGAGTCAGTATAATGTGTCTGAGTGGGGTATTCATGCTTAACTGCGGCATGGTATCTCACAGAGCTTGGACTATCAAAAAAAACATTTAAGTCTGGGCTACCAAAGGCGGTTCCCATATACATGTGGCGAAATATTCTGAAGTACGAAGCTAAAAACTACATAACCTCATGTCATTATTGATTCTTAACGGATAATATTATTAAGGTAATATGTATGAGGTAAAAACGTTGTTACACTAAAACCGTATGTTTAAAACGGAAAAAAACATTGTCTTTAAAGTACCTCCAGTTTCGCTTCTCCAGAAAAACTTTCCAGGTGTGTGTGTTGGAACTAGGTGCATGTGGTAGAAGAAACATTCCCCGTCTACTTCTGTAGGATCCCTGAATAAGAAAAACGAGATATGAAATACATTTGACTTCCACTATTACACATTTACAAATTGTCCTGTTTCACATCAGTTGAATATTTTCGGCTTATTTTAGCACTAATTCGAGTTTCGTTCGGAAAACAACACGGACAAGACCTAATGTGACTATTTCTCAATCAGTCAGTCAACCATCTCACTGAAGACCTCGGTGTGTGTGCCTAGAAGGGACGTTTTTAAACTGCTACTCAAATTATTGTTAAACCTCACACGATTACTCATCCGTCCTATATGAACAGATTTGTGAGTGAGTGAATTTAACTTTTATCATCACGTCGGCAGAATTGCAAGACTTAGTGTATCGATGACAGTTATCATACCGGACTATAAAACATTAGCATGATATCACAAAATTCGACAGCTCCAAAATATTTTTTTCAAAATAATAAAATATTCTAGTCAACACACAGATTAATATCTTGGATATGCCACCGTCGACTAGAGCTAGACCACCTCACTGAGGATATGGACTTTTTAACATTGAGGAAACAAGTGAGGTTTTATATGAGTCCGACCACCTTACCTCCCACTGATGTAGTTGGTGATGTTGCCATCAGCCGTCTGCACGTAGTAGTGGAAGTAGTCCTTAAACCTCTCCTCGGGGGGATAGAACTCTAGCGTATGCCATCGGTATTCATACCATTTACCTAGATACTGGATAAACATGAAACGCAAATGGTACACGAGTAGATGACAAATGCACCTGGTTCTGCGTTTAGTGTACTTAGAGTTTCGATATGTCGAACTTTCGGTTGTCTCGACGTAATATAGGTCCCTGCCTATTCCTTACTAAGACACCTTTGTTTACGATCGTGTCAAACATCGGATAACGCGAAGTTTTAACGCAATCCCTTCAACTCAACACATCAGTATTTGACTGTGTGCTATGCCTGAAAGTTTTCAGTCCACAGAATAATTCACTAGCCCGAAATCTGACTATTGCAACTAAGGAATAGATGATAGTAATAGAGAATGAGAAGCTGTCGGCATGACACTGGTTTCATAGTTCAGCTGCTAATATGATGAACATTTTTGTCAGTCCATAAAGCTTGAATGATTTAAAAGTGTATTATAATTTAACAAGTTGGAGGGAGTGATAATATTTACAAAATAACCTCGTTAAAATTCACTAGCCTGAGAAGACTTACAGGCCCAACTGGATTTTTACACACTAGCGTACCAGTGTCTATTTCGCACATTGGAGAGTTGAGTTCTATTCAACCCCGAATTCTGGAGCAGGTTAAGTACAAGGGAAAACAGTCAGCTCAGTTGTCTAACCCGCTGCAGCTAGCTGTGGAGACATGAGCGCATGCACAACAGGAAAGAAACAGTCAACTCAAATGCCTAACTCACTGCAGTTCATTGAGAAGAGATGAGCCCAAGGACACGCCTGAGCCCCCTGCTCATAGTTTCGACCAGATGATGTTCATCAGTTTTTTGGTACCATATGCGTGCTCGAGCTTTTCACAAAACGTGATACACCAGCATCACCTTACCTTCCTCCCGCCGCAAGCTGGCACATGTGAAGAACCTGTGATGCTGGTTGAAGCGACATGAAACCTAACGTATTCACATCAACGCCAGTTTATTTTACATAAATATATGCGATGCGATCAGTTGTCATGCTGCCTGCTTCGGCGAAGGCAGATATGCCTATCATAACGTGGATATATAAACGCTCTTCTGTTAGCAATGGGATACGACTGACCGACATTTTCTGTCGTTACTGATAAAGGCCAAACCATTTGATTTAGAGTATAAACTGAAATGAAAAGCAACTTCACAATGTGTTCGTCATACATGTTACAGTTACTTTCTCTTACATAAATTCTGCAGCATCAACATTTTGCTTCTCAACAGAAATCAAATTATGACTGAAAGGACAAATCAACTTGAAGCTTCAAATGAATGATTTATCAGTCAACTTCACAGAACATATCACACTATAACCCTGTTCTTTCTTAATAATTAAACTCGCAGACAAATATCTCGGACTAACACCAATGAGAAATGTCACAGCCGCACTGTACCGCCTACAGACCTGAGTCACCATGACTTGACATACACGATACCAGTCGAACACACTGGAACAATTAAAAGCAAATATGAAACCATGCAAATCTGAAGTGTGTGGAAGATCACCATTACAATATTAACAGAACTCACAAATACGTAGTTATCATGTGGGATAAAACCGCGAACGTTTGTGATTTAAGATTTAAGTCATACCGGCAATATGTCGACAAAAACAAGTCAAATATTGACAATTTAGATTATAAAACCAAATGACGGAACTACTACAAAATCACATATATGAAATTATACCATGCCATTATATCATATTATACCACTGAAGCATGTCATGGTATTCCAACTCCGTAAGTCGATGCTCTTGTTCTTGATCACTGGGTGTATGACCTAAACTCAATCATTCTCATGTCGCAGCAATACAGCTAGAATATTTCCGAGTACGACGTCAAACACCAAACAAACAAGCAGTACAGACAGGAAAAAACATCGCCAGCAACTGAAGGTAGCCCGCCATACTGGGAACAACCATGGAGATCTACACAACGTAAATATTATCACATTCGAAGCCGAACAGGAACGATGCAACTTACCATAGCGACATCAAAATCTCTCTGCACATTTATGTCATCGACAACACAATCACCAGCCCAAGCAGGACACGTGAACAGGTGGTACAGGTAAATCACCAGAGAAGCAGATAGTTTACCATTTAATGCCATGATGCCACAGTAGGTCGTCTACAGACAGATGGAAACTATCTAACCCACATACTACAGCTTTTCCATTCCTCATTCGGGAGGTACTTAATGTCTGTTCTGCTTTTCTGGCGTATTAAGCTGGGCGTTAAACTTTAGGGACATATCCTAAAGCATATCTTGTTTGATTAACAGTTTAATTGGCACTTTGAAACTGGGGCTAGTCAGTAGATTTATGTGATACAGCAATCATTTGAGAAATGTGGTACTCAAATGGATACGAAATAACATGATTACACTCCTGCTTAATTAACAGGAACGGTTAGGGGGAAGCGTTAGACGTGTTCTGTTGTAATGATGTTTCTTGTATAAACCTACACATTATCCCAGCTTTTTGACGATGGTCTGTAAATATACGGGTCCGGACCAGACAATCCAGTGATCAACAGCATGAACATCGAAGTGGTATATGATGACATGCGTGGACCAAGTCAGTGAACTCGAACTGTAAACTGGAAACTGAAACGGTTCATAATGTTCATTAAATTATGTCCTTACATAGTCAAACGTTTTCTAGTTTGCTAACAAACATAATTCGTTGTTTTATTAATTGTCATACATCTACAGAAGAAATACTCTTTTGGCCAGTTGTCAAATATGTTATCGTCACGATACGGCTGACATATTGCCGATGTGACGTCAAACATATAGTAATTCACTCACTCACTTTTGTCCAGTGCCTAAGCAAAGCAACCATGAGAAATGCCATATCACACCATATCATATATCAGAAAAGCCCTTCCACATCCGTAAGAAATCTGTTCTGCAAGGAGAATCGATTGTACAATTCTGACTATGTCATGAATATTTGTTTGACGCTGCATTCAGCTGTATCTGTAAATCAGGGAAATAAGAATGTAACTTTGCATAAGTTTACATTTTACAAATTTCAGGGGTATCTTAAGACGCAATTGTATATAAAAGTACTCTACCACATATTACTTTTTCACAAACATTAAAGAACCAGTGAAGGTTAGATAGACCTTAATTGACTTTAACGAAATGATATCCAATAAAAATTCGAACACCTCCTTTTACTTGTCAGATTCGATAAACAAAGACAGCATGCACATCAAGGAAACACATGGCAATACTACATTTTAGTGCAACATCTTGTTAAGCGGAGAATGCTAACGCGAAAATCCATATTTGGTCCGTTACTTGCTGGTCTTCCATGGATACGAAAACCATATAATGGAGTGGTTTGTTGTTACATTTTTCCCGCAGTTATAACTATCACCATTTTTGCAAACAAACCATTCCATAAAGAGATGATGCATGTGTTGACAATGAATCTTTGTATCACACACGATGTGAGATTATATTTTCACGCTGAAAACATCAAAGAAAAGATGTGTGGAGTTTTTCTTTTCATTACACATGAAGCATACGTTCAGCTCAAGAGTGTTATTTGCAAATCAAATTATATTTGCTGTATCATTCATAATTCATCAATCCCCTTATCAAAACATTTACATTACAAGCAGCAAAGGATTCTTTTGCACCATGCACCAATTAATTACTCAGTTTAACCTCAAGCTTACAGAATATTCATAAGCCCTCGTTAAAAGTCCAAAGTTTAAATGTTGACTTTCTCATAGGACGAAAGAAATGAAAAATGTATGCTGTTATCACAGCCAAAGTGAGATCATACCACCGTCTAGACATGTAATACGTGACGTTGTGGAACAAAGTCCCACTGGAATACAACCAGTGTGTTCCAGACACCTTTTATTGTAACGTATGTGTTTATCGTCAGTCGAGGTGGTGCATCACATGTGTCATGGTCACTTCCCAGCTTACAGAGGACTATTCTGATTGACGTACATACTTTTTATTGTAGCGAGAGTGTCTGAGTGCCTGTTACAAGTCCCTGGTGATGTACAATAGTTGATATATCGTTATTGATTGAGATACAAATCTGTTGGCCGCATGAATATTCACGCAGTTGAAGATGTTAATGTTTCCATGCTGAGATTTGCATTATTTTTTCATTTATCTGAGTTTACATTCTAAAATATGTCTTTTCATAGTTTCAGCTCCTTAAATCAAAAGAAGTATTGATGGAATTGAGATTTTAGACGTTGTCAATATTGCATTATTAATGGGG
Organism: Haliotis asinina; assembly: GCF_037392515.1. Taxonomy (NCBI): domain Eukaryota; kingdom Metazoa; phylum Mollusca; class Gastropoda; order Lepetellida; family Haliotidae; genus Haliotis; species Haliotis asinina. Next base: position 32,700,153 of record NC_090287.1, on the reverse strand, counting down.
TTTAACTGACAGGAAGGGTAGGCATTTTGGGCGTCTGTGCAACATTAATTGTCTTGGAAAAGGAACAATCAAAGACCCTTACCCCCAAGATAAACATAGAAAACAAGTGCAATAGTTATTCAAACATTTGATTATGAACGCAATGACATTTATAATAATACCCTTGCTGGATCATGATGTTAAGCACGATCGTCAACTTAAGAAAGATAACGGTATTATTTGAGTTTAATCCTGCTTATGGAAAAGCATTAAGCTTTCATCATTTGAATTTGAATTTGAATCCAATATTTTCGTCTGCACCAGGCCATTGTTTTCTGACGGTAAAGTTCTAAATGAAGCAAGACTTGATTAGACTGTCACTTAGACTCAGCATGTATATTGTCAAAATAGTTTTGTAAATTCAGTACAAATTCCTAGATAACGTTCTTGTTGTTTCAGATTCTGCATGTTTACCTCTTAACTTCTTAACTTCTGAGCTTCAAAATGGGACTGAACTAAGGTCATATTCTCTGAAAGTTTTCCAAGTAGGAAAATACATGGAGAAGATGAGTAACTTCCTTGGATCCCTTCATCATGTTAAGTATTTCGCCACATATTGCAACAGTCTCTCATAAAAATAGACGCGTTACTGTCAAGGACGCCGTCGTTAATGCTCACGCTACGTGTAATTCCCAGGTACTGTGCACATGCGTCATTTAGAGTCGAAAAGGTGCTTCTAACTGATTAAGTGACGTCAGGAACAAACTTTTCACTGGGCATCTTAAGAACCTTTGATGGTCAACCCAGAGACAAAACAATAGTTCACGTGCCGATATGTCTAGTGATAATTTCTGTCTAGTCTAGTCACTATGTCTAGTGATAATTTCTACCAGGAAAATGACGTCTTTGTAGATAAACAGGGGAAGGTAAATCTAAATTTATTCCGTCCGAATTACAAGGGATATATACCAACCGTAACGGAAGTGTCCAGACGCCAACTCCATCAAGCAGAGTAAACCACCAAATGTCATGTTCAAAGGAACCATACGATCACGGTAATGCTCGCGTCAAAAAGGCTTTGGCATATTGCCCTTGCTAGGTTACAGGATGTACCTTTATAAGTGTTTGGGTTTTTTTTTGTACTGAAGAAAAGGAAACATGACAGGAATGGTAGAATCGGCAATATGTCTTGGAGATGAAGGTTATATAGAGGAAACTGTAATCCAGGAGACTTAACAGAGAGATGGTCTAGAGAACAACATTTGAGCAGGAATTCCATGTTCAAAGGAAATACACGTCAATGGAAGGTTTCATCACTTCTATAACAGTCATTCTTTAGATACAATCTTGCATTGCATGTTTGATGCATTCACTAGACATAGTTGTATAATAAATATGATGTAGGAAAGGACATATCTCTTTGTTGCAGTTTGCAGCGGGAATAACAGCATCGAAAGGCTATAACACAGATAAGTGTAATGAGTAGCGATAATTCATTGTCACAAACAACACACGACTTTCTGAAGAATATTCCATTTTCTCTCAAATAATTTCATGCTGAGATATTTTCTAACAGTGCATTACGGTATTTAATGAATCGAAGCGCGGTAACAGTGTTTCAGGATCTTTTTTTCATTTGTTGTCGTGCCTAAATTATACAAGCATGTTTCAGATGTATACATTGATGATTAAAAACAATAACATTATATATTTTGACCCAATGTTTACATTTGGTAACAGAAATACACCACTGTCTTCAAATCTTAATGTTATAAGCGAAGCCATGACAAGCTAACATGTTCACCGGTTATTGATCTAACCTTATCATATACGTGTCTTGGCGAAGTTTCAACAATGGCTACATCGTCCATTGCATTCAATCCCCTGGAATCATATTCCAGTTTTGGTCATTATTTCCATTTTTGTCTAGCCCACTTACCCCGCGAATCCCCAACCTAAACCTATGTTGATAAATGGATGACGCAACTTTCCAGTTTGGCTTGATATTGTTTCCATGTAACTGCAGTGTGGTCTGTAGATAACGGCAGATCAGGTGGCAACGTTCTCTCTTCCGGTATTACACCAGAAGACATTCACTATCACTATCCAAATTGGCTCACACGTCGAGCTACCATTCTACGATCGTCACCCAGCATTCGAAATGTCCTGAACACCTCTTTTATTTTGGGTTGCGTATACTATATATACTTAGGCAATACCACATTGGTATTACATGAACAAGTCTTTTTTAATAGTATATAGAATATAGAACAGAAAAGTATTTATGAATTACTAAGTGAGTTAAAATTTAAAATCACTTTGGTAATATGTCTACGGGTACAACTAAAAGAATATATGGACTAACAATAATTTAAGATAGATTATACAAACCTGTAAACGAAGGACAATGAAACTAAAAACTAGAATATAACAGATATACATGGAATACTTGTAATTAAATGGGCGATAGGTCGCCAACAACTGAAAGTAGATCACCATACTAAGGACCATGGAGACTTACAGTACCTTTGCTACCTGCATGGACCCCAGCTGGATTTGCCATCCCTTCAGCCGCGGGCGATTGTAAAAATATTTAGCCAACGTTAACAGAACAAAAAATCTACATTAAATTTATCTTTGAAAATCTTGTGACTTACGCACCCTCTCAGGAGGACAATAATTTTACGATACTTCAACCCCCTTTGAGGGTACAGCCACGAACAATCTCAGTTACTAATTTAAGTTATCAATGATAAATTATTTAATTATACTATTCATCAAAATGTATCCAATAATTCCATTTCTCTTACAAAATGCAGTAATTAAATGATAATTAACATTACAAAAAGATCATTCAATGATGTTTTGACAATAACACATTTAACCCCTGTGATGGAAACGTTTTTATGTAAGAATTTGTTTATACACTTATAATTATGGTAACCTTACATCAATTTAGAGCTGTACGATGGGGTTTCCTATCGGTTGTGGGTGCAATTTGTTCACATTCATTTTCGAATGCATTATGACAGACACAAAAAAACACATTATATTTAGGAGTGAGTGAGTCAGCAATTCATACAAACATGCTCTGTCATCGCATTTCACGTTTACAATCACTGGATAATTGGTTCAGAACGGAGATGTTTACAAACACTATCATACAGCTCTAATACTAATGGAACAATTATCTAATATAGTCAGATCGGCAGTATTCCAGCCATAGAGTAATAAAACCTGTAAATTTACAAGTGAACAAAAACAAACTCAATATGTTGAGGAAATGTTTTGAACATGGGATCAATTTTCTTGTACTTCAGCAGTCTGATTTGAAAGTTTTCTTTTGAAGTTTCGTTGCCTTCTTGCAATAAAGATGAGCATGGGGTAAACTCTTTCGGTGCTTGATCTGGGTTTACAATTATCCCACATGTATTCCTGTCCTACCTGCAGCTGAAACATCTCAGGGGAGAAATCAATAGAAAAGTGGTAACTTTTTCACTCGCCTCGCATTAACATGAGTCTGTACGTGTCCAAGTGCTCTCCAGGAATCGCAATCTGTCTACGTTAATGTTGGCCAGTGAAATGTATTCTGTTCAGGTATGACCAGTTCTTTACAGGGAAAAGTGGTATTAAGGTTGTGATATGTACCGAGGGTGTCCATATGAGTTAGATCGAAAATAGACGAAGTCTTCTAATGGTCTTCTCAGTCTCTGAAAAAGCGTAAGGGATGGCAGTCGTTTCGATGTATAGGTTTTAGGTACATTTGGCGCTTGAATCACATAGATTTTCTGTCTGGATTTGATAGAACTGTGAAACTATTGAAACAATTGGAATTTCTCCAAGCTTATAAACAGTCCGTTGAACACGCATCTGTTCAATAACAGATTGAAGAATGTGACGTTCCAATGCATAAACTATAATTAGAGATGCACTTTTCTTTTGTTAGGTCATTTGGTGTGTGACTTTCATATGGATTATGTTTCGCATTAATCAGTATGTATGAAACAACAAGGAATATGGCATGCAGATGAATTACATGACAATGGAAACCCTTGTGTATTCAAACAAACTGTACACATAAAACAGACGAATTTGCTCAGACAGGTAGAACTGGATACACTGATGATTCACATTCATGATGTGCAAGGTTCCACATAAGTAGAAGTCTTAATAATTTCCAGAAGCTTCGAATGAAATGGCTCTCTCACACAGGCACTTGTTTTAAGTAAAAACACAACCTTATGTGAAAACCTTACGGTGCCTTCTATGCACGAAAACAAACATCTCGCACTTTTGAATTATCTGCTAGTGCTTGCTATTCACGGGACGAAGGGAATCAGTTTCCAACTAGAGTGCATCTGCACCAACGACAAATCCAATGTGGAACACATCGACGTCATTGTTCATTCTACGTTTAACTTTGTGATTGTACATTTGCCAGTTACTGTCACAAGGTCAATTCGGTGTTGTCAGACCTACCTTCTGACTGATGACCTTTGTTGAACCGCCTACAGGCCTAACAGTATATATCTTGTTTCTGTGTGGAAAACATGGTATATTTGCACAAAGACAAAACTGGCAACGTGTCAATATATACTCTCTAAAAAGGTAGGGTACTTCATTTTTTAATATTCTTTGACCTTATTTGTTTGTTTGTTGCTTGATAGCAAACAAGAAAATACCGCTCCTGGATGGTGCATCTTAAATCATATGTACGATTTTATCTTTCAACTGCGGCCCCTCCACACACACACACATATATATAAAACAAACGGAAAACAATAAAACAAAACTGCTAGAAACAAATGCACACTACTGTGTAGAGCAAGAGTATTGTCAACATTAATGGTGTACTAAGATTTACAAAAAATCAAGGATACCTCATGCGCCTGTATGGGGCTAAATGTATACTGTGTTGTGTACGTGCATACTATGCGCTGTATTTAGGGGTGGTGATAAAGAGAGATGATGGTATGTACATGAGATGTCTGTCTTTGTACACTTTGTTAACACTTATGCTACCTTCCAACTAATAGCAGACAAAAGAAAGCCAATGAAAGTCTCAAGACGCCAAGTTCTCCAAATAGAGAAATACCTGACAGTGGTATTTCTGAACCGTACTAGGCTGTTATACTATCAGAGATATATCCTGGGAAAATGTTCCCAGTTTCGTTGTTTGGATACGATAACATGTTTTACATTGTCAAAATGATGAGTGTAATTGTTACAACAATGGCCAAAGTAATGTTTTTTTTTATTTATTGTGATCATCTATTGTTAACCCCTTAAGTACGTCTGTTCAGAGAAAAGATTTCTCATAGAAAAACAAACGTCGGCGTTTTTAGGGATGTGCGAAATATGGTAAATTATAACAAATTTTGAACACAAGCATTCCTTTCTCATTTTCAACCGTTTGTTTCATATCGGTTTGGATACCTCTTGACATGAGGATCAACAGAATGTAAATAGTATAATGAAATAATTATATTCGATGCCAACTGGAACGATGTGACTAACTATAGCGACATCAAAGTCACCCTGCACATTCATGTCATCGACACAATTATCAGCCAAAGGAGAACACGTGAATGTGTAAATGTGTGTATACCATACCGCGTCGTTTACAAACAGGTGGAAGTTATCTGGCCCACATACCACAGCATTTCCATTCCTCATTCGGGACGTAATGAATGTCTGTTCTTCTTTTCTAGCTCATTAAGCTGGACATTAAACTTCAGGAACATTTCCTAACGCTTATCCTCTTTGATTAAACTCAGCAGTTTAAGCTGAAGCTTGGTTTATGTGATACGGCAGTCATGAGAAAGAGAAACATTACACGTCTCCTTATTTGATGGGAATGGTAGGGAGTAGTTTCAGAGGTGTTCTGGTATAACATTGTTTCTTTCTTGTTTAAGACTGCACGCAATAACATTCAGCCTTTTGGGGGGAATCTGCAAATAACGAGTCTGGACCAAACTGTCCAGTAATCAACAGCATGAGCATCGACCTCAGCAACTGGAAGAATGGGTGAGTTTGGTTTTACGCTGCATTTGGGATACGATGATGTCAGTCATGCCAGCGAGGCCTAACCCCCGATCCCGTTAGTCACATCTATCGACAACCACTGGTGGCTTGAAACTGAAATTGGGATTTGAATCGGTTTATAACGTCGGTTAAATTGCGTCTTCACAAAAAAGACACATAGTCAAATGTTTTCCATTTTGCTAACTACAAATAATTTTGTTTAATTAATTGCTATACATCTAAAACACAGACAATGCTTCGTCCATGTGCCTGAGCAAAACAACCATGATCAAAGTCATACCATGTCATATCACAACGTCCCAGGCAATCAACAGAAAAAAATCTCTTCTAAAAGCGAAATCAGTTGTACATTCTGACTATGTCATCTGTATTACAGCTGTAAGTTGCTGTCTGTAACGCACGGAAAGATGAAATTGTCCATTGAATTTATCACATGTTTCACTTTTTGTTGAAAACATCGAAGTATCAGTCAGCAGTATTTTATCCAAAATCTCAAATCTATTGGCACTAAGTCTATAGAAGAATCGGTTATCTCTTTTTCGCATAAATTCACATCTTTCAAATTGCAGGGGTACCTATAGAAGCAATACGTTTGCATATAGTCACCCACTGATTATCCTTTTGACAAAGACTACAAGAACCATTGAAGGTGAGATAGATATAATCCATCTTAACGAAATTTGTATAATTTTACATTTCCTTTTGCTTCTAGATTCTAGGAAGAGATGAAACACCTGTCGCATGTACATCAATGCAACACATAGCTATTTTGAATAAGATTAAGTCATTTTTGTGCGATACCCTGTTACGTTCTGCCCGTCAAGGAGATAATACATATTTGTTCAATCACTTAAACAATGGAAACTAAACTCATAAACCGGATCAGTTTATTAATTTAAGTTTTTAATGCAACTTCAACTATTCGTATCTTCGGATACAAAGTATTCCATGAAGAGTTGACACGTGTGTTGACAAAGAATCGTTGCATCAGACTTGGTGTGAGGTGATGTTTGATGTTTTGCTTTTTATTACACATGATACGTACGTTCAGCTCACGAATGTAATTTGCAAATCAAATTACATATGCTGTATCATTCATAATGCATCAATCCCCTTATCAAAACATTTACATAAAAAGCAGCAAAGGATTCTGTTACACAATGCACCAATTAATTACACAGTTTAACTTCAGGCTTACAGAATATTCATAACCCCTAGTTAAAGTCCAAAGTTTAAATGTTGACTTTCTCATAGGACGATAAAAATGAAAAATGTATGCTGTTATCACAGCCAAAGTGAGATCATACCACCGTCTAGACATGTAATACGTGATGTTGTGGAACAAAGTCCCACTAGAATACAACCAGTGTGTTCCAGACACCTTTTATTGTAACGTAGGTGTTTATCGTCAGTCGAGGTGGTGCATCACATGTGTCATGGTCACTTCCCAGCTTACAGAGGACTATACTGATTGACGCACATACCTGTTTAATGTATCGCGAGTGTCTGAGTGCCTGTTACACGTCCGTGGTGATGTACAATAGCTGATATATCGTTATTGATTGAGACACGAATCTGTTGGCCGCATGAATTTTCATGCGGTTGAAGATGTTAATGTTTCCATGCTGAGATTTGCATTATTTTTTCATTTATCTGCGTTTATATTCTAAAATATGTTTACATAGTCTCAGCTCCTTAAATCTCCCTGAACATAATTCTGGATCCGTGAGGATCAAAAAATTGCGGAGAGAAGTATTGATGGAGTGAGACTTTAAACTTTGTCAATATTGCATTATTAATGTGATTAACGTGCCAGGAATGAGTAGGCATGCTTTTTAATCGAGGTAACTTCGGCTAACTCTCCCCACCACCGTCAGCAACTGAAGGGATGGCGCATATCCAACTAGGGTCTATGCAGGTAGTAAAAGCAATGTAAGAGCCCATGGTTCCTGTATGGCCATCGGCTAACAGCCCGTTGTTTATATTCTATTGCCTAAACTGTTTCAGTTTCCATGCTAGTTTTATATGCATACCTGTGATACCCTAGTATTTTACTGTCCATCTTAGCCAAGTCTTATTCTTCAAAATGTTGTCATTTTTAATTATGTAAATTGTTTTTATCACGATATGGCGGAGATACTGCTCATGTGACGTTAAAAATTAACTCACTCACTCACCCACATTTCCTTTGCAGTATTGTTTTTTACAACTTCTTGTTTATCTGTCCTCATTGCTTGATTGTATATGCCTGTACATTTCTGGCTTCATGTAAAGCTTATTATCACTTCATTAGCTGTACATGGTTCTGCAGGGTGTTCACTTCTCCTTATGCTCCTTATGCTCCTTATTGTTTGTGTCAGCTGGGTTTCCTTTATCCCTATTATCGATGTTTTTTAATACTACGATTTGATGGGTCATCTGTTATTGATCGTATATACAGGTAGATCTCTGGTTTCCTGTAAATTCTGGTATATATATTATGTTTTGTACATCTGTACACCCGAAGAAGGGGCAAGAAACGTGGTGTTATGCAATAAAGGAGTGTTATGCAATATGCCATCCATATACTTGTCGTCTTATAAATGTTAAAGCTCAAAATGAAGCGTGTAAGGAGTTGCTAGATTAGAAACAGCTTAGACTCTGCATGTACGAGTGCATTATTAACATAGTCTCATAATCTCAGTACGAAGTCCTAGATAATGTTCCTGGGGGTTTTTTCAGATAGCTTCTGCAAGTTTACCTCCTAACAATTCAAATCGTTTGCAGTAGGTTCATATTGTTTTCCAAGTGGTTAACTTGATTTGTCCTTGAAAGGTAATACGTGGAGAAGATGAAAAACCATTTTGCATCCATGCATCCGCGTTCAGTACTTCATCACCTGTTGCACCGGTCTCCCTTGAAAACAGGCGCATTACCGTCAAGGACGTCGTCGTTAATATTCACGCTACTTGTAATTCCCACACACTGTGCACATGCATCATTTAGAGTCGAAAAGGTGCTTTTAACTGATCATGTGATGTCGGGAACAAAGCTATGACTGACCATCTTTAAAACCTTTCATTCTCAACCCTCAGACATAACAATAGTTCACGTGACGATATTCCAGTGATAATGTCCACCGGGAAATTACGTCTTTGTAGATAAATAGGGGAAGACAAACCTGAATCTATTCCGTCCGAATTACAAGGCCATGTTCAAAGGAACTATGTGATTAGGGTAAGAGAAGAGGCTTTGGCATATTGTCCTTGTAAGGTTACAGTATGTACCTTCATAAAGTTGTACTTACGAAAGAGAAGCATGACTGGAATGTTAGGGTCGACAATATGTCTGGGAAGTAAAGAGGCTAGTGTAGATCCCTTTGGTGGGGGAGGGCAACACGTTCAAAGAAAACGCACAGCAATGATGTTTTTCTTTTATTGTCTTTCCTGCAGCACGGTAGCAATGGTTCCAGATTGTTTCCACTTGTCGTCGTGCCCGACCTGAACGTTTCAAATATATACACAGATTGACATCAGTGCTTCAGTTGTATTTTATGAGGGCTCTGTACTTTCATTCATCGTAACCTTGTAGTTTTTACAAAACATACTTGTACATTATAGATTTGTCTGCATTCTATTTTGCTGGGTTAAAGGTGACTCAGTTGCCCTTGTCACAGTCATGTCTACGCCGTGTCACTTGACCAGCTAAAATGTTCATCAGGTATTGATCTCTCTCTCTCGTATTGTTCATGTCCTGGCGTACCTTCAATAATGACCACATCGTCCATTGGTATCAATCCCTGGGAATCAGATTCCAAACTTGCTAAGTATTTACGTCTCTAGCCCACTTATCTAACGAATCCCCTACCTAAGCCTATGTTAAAGTTGATAAATGGATAACGCAACTTTTCAATTTGATATGGTACATTACTTTTTGTTTCTTAAAATATTCTCTAACATTTCTCACAAATTTGTATTTTACAAATTATAGATCTGTGTTTCAAATTTCATTTCTTCGAATCAAAGATGTCCCTGGCTCTCTCACATGTCCAGTTTAAAGCCACCGGCTGGCACAATATACACTTGTATGTGGAATGGGCAAACAAACTAGTTTCTTAAACTAAGAATCAGTAGAATCAATTACTAATTGATTCAACTGATTCTAATTGAAATTAGAGAATCTTTTGAATCATTTGTTTCCTGCTCAGGGAATTTCACGTCTTCACAAGGGCAGATTCCATTGTTTCAATATAAATACAATATCGTTTATAAATCAACTACTGGTCCACTTGACAAAATTTGGTCCTAAAGGTATACAGGAAAACATCCAGTATGAGTACCCAAATTTGTTAACATTCTATGACCACAGGCCACAATTGTTAATCGAAATTTCCAGAACGTCGACTTATCTCTGGTTGCCTATAATGTAAATGCTTAGGCAATACCGCATTGTTGTTACATGACGGGAATTCTGTTGACATTAAATAAAATATGGTTCAACAGAAAAGTATTTATGAATGAACTTGAGTCTAGGAACTTGATGGTGGTCAACAGCAGATCTCGACACATTCGCCAACATAACATTCCACGTGCTGCTGTAGTTAAATGTCAAGCAAGGTGAGATTAAACGTCACAGGCAAGGTGTGGAACAACGACAGAGAGAAGTGTGGTCTTTTCCTGCAACTTTTTACGTTCTTTGTCCAAGGGTAGTCTATGGTGTCAATACTGCAATAAGCCCCAGCTATGCAATGGTGTTTGAATAGTCTGGGGATGCAAACCTCCTTCTCGTGTAATGTGTTGCAGCCCACAAGACCACGCATCCAGTCTTGGTAAGTATTTGCGACAAGATACAATGATTTCCTCAGGTATTACCTATGAAAACAGTTGTTCAAAGAAATGCCCTTTCGACTATGATATCCCAAGCACAGGATCAATTGCCTTGTGTTTCAGCAGTCTGACTCTGAAGGTTTTCTTTTGAAGCTTCATCGTCTTCATGAAATAATGATGAACATGAAGACAAACTCTTTCTGTGCCTGTTCTGGGGTTACAATTATCCCTCATCTATTCCTGTCCTACCTGCAGCTGGAAGGTCTAAGGGGAAATCGATAGAATGTGGTAACTTTTTGTCTCGCCTCGCAATAAGATGAGTCGATACGTGTCCAAATGCTCTCCCGGAATCGCAAACTGTTAATTTTGGCCAGTGGAATGTATTCTGTTCAGGTATAGGGAGTTCCTAAAAAGGAAAAGTGATATTAAGAGGTGATATTAGTCGATGGTGCCCATATCAGATAGATCTAAATTAAAACGAATGTTTACAATGGTGAGAAAATGTTTAAGACACTTAAAACGTATTCGCTGGCAAGCATTTCAGTGTATAGGTTTGAGGCACATTGTATGCTTAAAACACATCGATTTTCTGTCTGGGGATGGTAGAACTGTGAAACTGCAGGAAAACACTGGATTTTCATCATGTTTTCAGTCAATTCATTGAATACGCATCTGTTCAATGGCCCTGTGTTATATTTAAATATTGAGTGAAGGATGTGAAGTTCCAAAACATAAACTAAAATTAGTGATGCACTTTTCTTCTGTTAAGTCACTTGGTTCTGAGTGTGTGGCCATCATATGTGTCATGTTTTGACATAAATTAAACTCTTATCTATTAAAATAAACTGACTAGATCAATCTCAAACCTAAAAATAGAAGTTGACATTTTGTGGGAGACGAATTTGCTCAGACACGTAAAACTGGAAACCCTGAGGATTCACATTCATGACATGCAGGGTTCCACAAAACCGGAATTCGTAGTAACTTATATTTACGTGAAAAACATCAAACACATCGTACTTTTAAATGTATTGACCTGTGCTTGACAAACAGAATCAGTTCTCAACTAGAGTACGTCAATGCTCATGCTACGTTTAATTTGGTGATTATAGCCCCCGGAATTTGCCAGTCACTGTCAAAGGGTTGATTTGGTGGAGCTGGCAGCACTGATGACCTTTGGAGAACCACCTGCAGGTGTAACGATATATTTCAAAAAGAATAAAATATCCCTTGCGTATGGGTGGCAGAAATGGTATATTTACACAAACAGTTAACTCAAAACGCGACAGTATACAATGTATATTACCTTCGACCAGATAGCAGTGATAAACAATGCCAACGAAAGTCTCTCGACGCCAGCTTCTCCAAACGGAAAAAGACTGACAGCAGCTTTTTTGAAACGAAAGGTTGTAGATTTGATTAGAAGCAGAGTCTGTGACAGTTCTACATTCCCTTTATTTAGGCACGCATTCTTTGCACGTCCTCTGTGTAGACTTGTTTTGACACATACGTCATTTTACGATGCACGTTGTTACAAAGTTGCAATTGGCCTGTAATTTGAAATGAAAGCCTGGATACCTCAGGAACGGTGGACTTAGGCCAAGTATAGATTCAAGTTAATAATGTAGTTAACATATTCCTACTTTACGGTTGCTTTGTCAAACAGAGTCTGCATTACAGTTACTGTATTACTATGCTGACATATCTTGAAAGCGGATGGAGTACAGTGGAAGCTGTAAAAACCGGCATCTGTCCAATCCGGCAAGGTGTCAACAACGGTATAAAATCTCAGTCCTGTCTGTGGCTTGAACATTCATCATCGGCTCTACAAACCGGTACGTTGTCTAAACAGGGTTATTTCTTCAGTCCCGATGAGTGCCGGTTTAGACAGCTTCCACTGTATTTATAGTCCTCCAAATAAGGAACGCGTTGATATTCATTATATTGATGTATTGGTCTGTTAAACTATATTGATGGGTATATCAGTTCAAAGGAAGACGCATCACGGGAAAATATTACCACTTTGGTGTTTGGGATACAAGAAAGATATTATATCTACAACGTCGAACTTGTGAGTATAATTATTTCAACAATGTCCAAAGTAACTAGTTCTTTTTTATCATGTACATATATTGTTACTTTTTAAGTATGTCTTTTTAATGAGGCCATTACCACATCCATGAAAACAACCCAAACGCGATGGTAATGCTTCAGATCCCACAACAATGTCAGCTGTGATGGTATCTGCGGGTCATGTATGATAAATCATACTAAACTTTGAACACAAATAATTCTTTTTTCATTTTCAATCGTTTGTTTGATCAATATCGGTTTGTGTTGTTGTCTCCTGGAGAACCATTCTTATATTTCACAGTACATCGAAGAAACCCTAAAATCATTACTTTTTAGCTTTATTCAGCATATTGTACTGGTCATCGATAATGGCTAAGTATTGCATTCTTGGGATGAATTGTTCTTGGAGATTGTCGGTTACCACTCGTGTTCGGTTAATACAAGCCGTTTGGTGTTCTGAGGGATAGCATGGTCCATGGTCCATGGTCCATGGTCCATGGTCCATAAAGTCCACACAGCATGCCTATTTGCGCCAATACATGTTGAAGATGAGTGCTTGAGTTGACAGTTTACGTATGCAGTATTTCAATCATAGCGTGACGAAGAGAAATTAGACATTGATAAGGAATACATTTTACTGTCGTCGATGGGCCGTAAATTAAGCGATCAGATTATCACAGAGATAATTTACGCTTACATGTAACGTTAAAGGGTATCACAATTAAAGACAACATAAAATCGTGCTATAGATCACCAGCAACCGAAGATAGATTACCATCGTACTTGTGCTACCTGCATGGACTCCGACAGGATTTACACTTTCCCTTCAGACACTGACTCATATTCAGCGATCCTTTCAGTAAAATACTACGGTTAAAAACCCGATAGGCTGATATTTACTTTGGATATGCTGGACCTCGGGAGGACAACAATTGTAGTTGTCCAAGATGCTATTATCGCCATTATCTCTCTAAATTCGAACTGTCAGTCTAAGTAGGTGTAACCGACAAGATTAATTGCATGTAATGTGCATATGCCTACTTCGCATAAACTCAAGGATATAAGATCTAAACTCTTGTTCAGGGTAGGAAAATGGGACGAATGGAGAGTATTGCCTAAGCAAAATCAGACATTGTACGACTAGAATTGAGACAATGGCTGAGTAACCAGCATGACCTAGTATTGGCCAGTAGTTATATCATGAGATAATGCAGTTATTTCGTTATAAGTGGATGTTTAGGTAACGTATTCTAAATAGACCTAGGACACAAAAGTCAGTGAAATATTATGCACTATACTTATTTGTTTTTTTAACTGATATATATATATATATATATATATATATATATATATATATATATATATATATATATATATAGAGAGAGAGAGAGAGAGAGAGAGAGAGAGAGAGAGAGAGAGAGAGAGAGAGAGAGAGAGAGTATTTTTCTTTGAAAATAGATCTGCTATCTGGTAGTTGAGATAATATCATCCTTGATCCTTTGACAGTGGCACGGGCATTTGCACAACCATCCTTGTGTCCATTTGTAAACATAGATTACATGTGTCATAGTTATTTCTGATGAAATTCTTGTTTATACTTTAAATGATTTATGTCGGGTTTATTTTTATGGGTTTTTTTAGTTTGATTAATGTTAGATCTACCTGTGGTTTCACCAAAGGTGGAGGAGAGAGCTGGAGATATATTCCTCAACATTAGCCGCAGATATAAAACCTTTACTAATACGAATACGAGAACACCTTTTTATTATACAGATCCTCATATTACACACAGTTCAATGATGGGTCGGAATATAGAAACTTACTGCAAGGATACCTTAATGTAGCGTTGTTTATGAGGAGACTCGTTTTCGGAATGGTCCAAAAGAAAGTCTTAGACCTTGTTGTTGGACAGTATCATGTGATTAAAAGCCGTTTTTGCAGACTCCAGTGTATGCGATGGTGAGTGGATTTGAAATCTACACAGGTGTAACATACTATATATTGTGCGGTATTTAATGGGAAACTGAAAAGGCAGTCAAAACCAAATATTGGCCTCCTTAAAAACCTTGATAGAGTGGGCAGATAAAATCAGGGTTTTAAAGTGGATTATATTTTCTGTAAAAAAAATTCTGCAATTAGTTTTAGATTCTCACAATATAAACCCGTTTCCAAATGACCACTTTTGAATTTTCTGAATTTGTGCATAGTTTTTCCACAAGAAGAAGCATTAAAATCATCCATGAAAAGTGATCTCTCTACTGATTCACCTAAAACAATCTGAAGATCATATAAATGTAAATCGTTTAAAATACCGTGCTTTCAGATTTGTCGCTGCTAGTTACATTTGTCTAAAGATAAAAAATTATTGATACTAGGTGTCGTTCACTTTCTGTAACATTTGTAAGAAACTGCTCTTATGGTAGGAGGTTGGCTATAATAATTCGAGCTTTCTGGATCCCACTTTGAATATTAGTAATTAGGCTATTGGTTTCCAGATACTGAATCATTGACCATTAGTTGGATATAATTGTCTGATAGTTACATCTAGATAGATGTGTATGATGCTGGTCAGGTTTTGGTATATAGACCAAAATGGCAAAATTGTGCCCCAGGGGTGGGATATTCTCAGAAGTTCATATTCCTAAAAGGACCTCGAGACATGATTCAGGAACTTGTTTTAGGAGCTGACATTTTCAGCCATTGTTACTATATCATGAGCATTCCTTAGGACGGTGGACAGCTCATGTAATCAAAACAAATCTTTGTTGTATGAAGAATCGTTCCTACTGAAATTCAGTTTGTACCCTTTCCTTTTGATTCTCATACTTCTGAGACTCAGGTGTATAATTTCATGACAAACAATATTTGGCTTGCATTTCAAACTGTTTATCGGAAATGTCTGTTTTATCAGTTCATGAATTGTTCCACACCTTTGACATTAGTGCACGAGAATATATATTATAACATGATACCTCTTAAGAATGATACCTATTCTGTCTAGATACTCGTTCGGGAGAAGCCGGCGATAAGTGGTGCACCTGTGCATAGTCTTTTGGAGAATGAAATGTGAGTAAAGCAATATATGTAGAGCTTTAGCATTTGGTGCTTAAAGTATATCTCGAATATGGGCTGAATGCATATATTATTTAATCATGAGACACATGCATTGTTAGGTCAACGATGTCATGTAGCATATCCAAAAACACATGCTCATGATCTGATCACGCTTTTGGGACGATCGTGATTTAAAGGAATGTTTGACAATGTGCTTTTGGCAATATTCTACCAATATCACAGCGCAGAAATTAGCTTCCATATTGTACTCATATGGGGAAATGAACCCGGGTCTTCGGCGGTACGAGCTGAAGCTTTAACCACTAGGCCACCTCACAGCCTTCAACATGATTCAACATGATTATACGCGTGGAGGAAATGTTGACATTTGTAATATCAGAGTGTATCAGTGACATACACGTCATCTGTGATATATATGTTTTTTACTGTGTTCGATTTAGTGATGAGTCCCTCTTTCACATTTACTGCAGAACGCCCTGGGTCTCATTTCACAAAGCACTGTGGTGATCGTAAGCCGCTAAGGTAACCTTCGTACACTGTTAAAGAATGGCAGTTAAGGTTAACCTTAGCAAAGGTTGTTTCGTGAATGGAAGGCCTGATCGGCAAGCTTTTCAGCATTGTTCTTCGTAAACATGATATAGTTAGACCTTGCAGTGTCAAGTATGATACCACAGACACACCAAACTCAATATTGGTTAAAGTCTTTATTGGTAACAGATTGAGAGACTGTTTTCTATGTGCATTGTCCTTTTCCCATGTACCACTACAAGAAAGCGTTACGTTTCTGACTTCTCCAGAAACATTGCCACAGCCTTTGAAATGGCAAAACAGTTGGGTTTGATGGCTAATAATTACCAGCCTCAGTCACTAAATCCAGCTCATTAATCAAAGTTTGTAGCATCGTTTTCAGTTCTTCTGGACGGCTCTTCTTTCATTTTAGTTGAACCAACTTGTTGTGGGATATGATGAAAGAATTTGATTGGACATCTCTGCTCCTGGCTGTCAACAAGGACAGTGTCAAATAGCACCGGATATCAAAGGTGTTAACGCAATGCGGAGGTGTTATACTCAAGCGAGTATGACACGAATTGCTTTTCAATTCAATGTCAGACTGTTTCGACCCATCTCAAGAAATTGGAGACATACATTACTCGTAGAGCATCGCAAGACTAGCTAATGAGTGTCAGCAAGCAATACTGTCAAAATCGATATTTAAATTGCGCATGTATGGCTAAGATTTAACGCTCCGTTTGAGAATAATGTGCACATAATATCTTGTGTACTGGCTTTTATAAGACATGTTGTTTCTACCACCCATTTTGGTGAAGTGAGGGTCGAAGTGAAGTGAAGACTTTCTGAGTAAACAAAAACAAAATTTACAAAATGTAATGTAATTTTTAAAGATAATCAATGTTTTTTTCTCTGATGATACATCTATGTTTCCGAAATGGGATCTCTATCTTTCGACTGTAGAAGAAACATTAGCAAAACCCACTCAATCCCATCCATTCGTCGTGCAAATGACGTTAGTGCCAAATCAGGTTTTGCACGTGCAGTCGATCACGTGATCTTCGCATTGAAGTTTTCTGCACGTGTTTGCATTGGCCTCAAGAATTGAAAACACTTTTAAACTACAGTTCTAACTGTAGTTTAAATGCTACGATTGTCAAATGTGCAACGTGAACGTGTCATTGGCATGTTGCAAGCGGGAAGATCAATTAATTAAGAGCAATGGAATGCAGCCGTCGTTCTGTGTATGACTTGCAAGGTAGTCTACAACAAACTGGCACCACTTCTGATCGCCTAAGGTTGCCCACGTGGCGTCACGAGCGGAAGACCGTAAAATCGTCGTCACCTACGTGACAGCTTTTTGCCGGCTACACGAACCAGGCGTGACATGCTTAGAGGTCAACTGTCCTCACAGACCATTTGAAATCGGTTGCGGGCTGCCAGTCTCCATTCTCGACCTCCATATCGTGGGCCAATATTGACGCCGTTTCATCAACGTCAGCGTCTGTCGTGGACCCAGCGTCACCTCAGATGGACCCAGAGACACTGGAATCGAGTTGTATTTAGCGACGAATCCAGGTTTACCCACAGATTCGCGAACGGCACTCATAGAGTCTGGAGACGACGTCGTGAACGGCATGCCCAATCTTGCGTACAGGAAGTCGACAGATTCGGGCGCGGAAATTGCATGGTATGGGGTGCTTTCTGTGGGAACAACCGTTCCCGACTTCTGGTCATCCGTGGAAACCTCACAGCTGCTGCTTACCGCGACCAGGTGCTCACCCCTGAACTCGTTTCTTTCATGGCGGCTCATGGACCAGATCTACAGTTCAAGCATGACAATGCCCGGCCGCATACCGCGATGTTGACATGAAATTTCCTTCAAAACGCTGGAATCAACGTCATGGACTGACCATTGAGGTCCACTGACCTTAATCAAATAGAGCACGTTTGGGATGCACTTGGGACAAGGCTTCGTGGTCTTAGGAACCAGCCTCAGAATTTGCAGGAACAGGCGCTGCCTTACAAGAGCAATGGCGCAGAATCCCCAACCACGTGTTCACAAGCATCAGGCAGTCGATGAGGAGACGGTGTTTGGCAGTGGTGAATGCGCGGGGCGGCCATACACAATATTGAACTGTGAATTTTCGAATTTTTATTCTTGTGACTTGACATTCTGTATACCCATGTTTTGGAACGGCGGTGTAGCCTAATGGGACTGATTGGGGCGCTGTCAGTGTATCGAGTACATCATATAGAACTCAGCAATGAAATAATTTAACCATCTTACCATCTCTTTTCTTTTATAGTGACCTGAAGAAAGAATGTCAAGTTTCTTTTTTGACTCAGTATATTTTCACCATTTTCCTAATATAATGTTCGTTTGCAAAACAGAATACAATGTAAGACCTGAACCAAGTCAACCAAGTCTTAACATGCATTTAAGCTGTGTTTATGATATAAAACAGAACAGAGATATTCAACACAGCGGTAGAATGGCCTCTTCACAAAATCGCTTTGTTTGACAACAGTTTTACTGTCACTGACATGGTCTTCTCAGCAGTCGTCTCTTCTGCATTATTTTGAAGATCATTTGTTCAGCCACCTTTATTATATCAATGTAAGAGCTCGTGACGGAGACACCGACAGGGCCAATCATCTGGGAGGTTCGGCGAAGCCTCTTCATTAGCACAGCGACAGGCGAAATGTGCTGCTTTCATCGTTTTCTGTAACTCATCTCCAGACATTTACTTTGGTATTCTTTTCGCCCACGGTATATACCATCGAAGTAGTGAAAGGTTCTGCGTGCTTCCGGCTGCTAGGTCTATATCCGGCTCTCGACAACTCTTCAATGATGCACCGAATGCAACACTAGTCCCTAAGAAAAACGCAGCGTTATATAAATTGACTTGTGTTCATTCATTATCTCTCCTGATCAAGTAAACATGAACACCACAAAAGGATGCATAGATAGTACCATAATGCCAGCATGAACAGCTTTCCCTTTTGATCCTCACATGCGCTGCTCTAGGACAAGAATAAGAAAATGGTGTGGCATTAGCAGGAGATGTGTTGACAGACGTTCCTCCGTTGGGTCCAAACTATCAGTCAGAGGACGTCGCATTCGTTCCTATTGTTATCAAATAAACAACGAGGCCGCCCAAACTGTTAACTCTCGTTTACTCCTGTAGAAGTGGACATGCCGGCCATGACCTGACTGAAACATTGCTGTGCAAATAGACTTTTTAATGGACACCTTAGTTAGGCAATTGTAGAGAGTTCAATGTATTTCGGCATTCTCATTCGAATGTGAAGAGGGATAAATTAAAGCAATATTTTACACGCAAATTGTTGTGCATTTTGAGTTCGATTCCAAGACATATCCATTTTGAGGACACAGGTTTTATTAGCATTGAAGACATGAATTTTCAGAGAGCGGTTAACGTGTACAATATACTTTTCTTTATATACACACACACTAGTAAACAATGAGGCCGCTCAAACTGTAATCCGTCACTTTCTCATATAGAAGTGGACATGCCGGGCCATGACCTGATTCAAACATTGCTATAACAATAGACTCCCTTGATAGACACCTTTGTTTGACATTGCAGTATTCCGATTTGAATTTTGCTGAGAAATGAATTTTAGCAATATTTTACAGGCAAATGTTGTGCATTTTGAGTTCGATTCTTGGATAAGCCTGATTTAGCATACTATGGTTTATCAGCATCGAACTGACTTTTAGAAAGTAGTTCAAGTGTACAAAATGCTTCACATTAGACAAAACCACACACCTATCTTCTGCAAATGGTAGGTTGGTGTCTCTCAATCAAATGATTATCAAGTCCAAGTTCGAATTAATGACAGACCGCCATCGCAGAGCTTCAAAAATTCTGAGTGCTGCGTCAAAACAGGCACTGTGGTATAACGTTGCTCAAATCGGCAACACCGTCGCGACATATGGGCATTGTAAAAGCTGATTGAAACATTTTTTATGCAAAGTTAAATAAAACCTGCAATTGACTGAGAACACGGACAGCACATGACCTCATCTTGTTCAACCGTATATTAGTATAAATGGTTCCATGTGCCTAACCTGAAAACCCAAGATTATCTGTTTAAACTCGTCTTTTAATGAGATCTTTTGCCCAAACTACTTTTGAAAATTTAGGGTTAAGAATATGTTGAGATGTATTCTGTATTGGGCACCAAGACTGTGTAGCAATACAATGTGAGACATGTGACTGTACCATTTCTCCTTTGTGGTTCCTACAAGTCATCTTAGCGTGCAACTTTTATAAGACTTTAGTATTTTACTTTTTTAAGTATTCCATATGCACGTATGAACGGTAACTCTCTCTTGATTCCTGTGGGGTTTTTTTTAGGTTTTTTTTCTACTTGAATCCTGATTATTCCTGAAAATGAAAACTGCTGGAGGAAGATCAAGAACAAGAGTTATTATTCACTGAAGTGTTTATCAGAATCGTCGCGGGTTCGTGATCAAGTGTTCGCTGCGTATCACAAAATCACAAAATTAATATATCTGGAGGCCAATGAAGTACATTGTGACGAGTTCCTTGGATGAACAAGGAGGGAAAAGCTGAGCTATTTTGCTTTATGAGAACTTTATATCGTGTGTATGTATGTATGTATGTATGTATGTATGCATGCATGCATGTATGTATGTATGTATGTATGTATGTATGTATGTATGTATGTATGTATGTATGTATGTATGTGTGTGTGTGTGTGTGTGTGTGTGTATATATATATATATATATATGCATGTGTGTGTGCGTATATATATATATGCTTTATGAGAACTTTATATCGTATATGTATACACACACACACACACACACACACACACACACACACACACACACACACACGTTACATGTACGTTACAGTGCATAAGTATACTAGAATACATTTTGAAAATATGTGACTTCCCCGACACTCGATCACCTTCCTGAATTATCGCCAGTTCCTGTATGCGACGACTCAAGGCAAACCAGGCAGCAAAAGCGTTTCCATTTTAAGGAAATCACTGTTGAAAGTCAATGTACAATTCCGATGTATGAATCACTTTCAAATAGTGATGCCATAAGTTGTTCATACATGGATCCTGCCCAACCAGAAACAAACACATGCAAAGGCAAGACTTCTGAAATACAGAATTGTCCGCTAACCTCCTACAACTAACGTGTTGTGTTGTTAACTACGAAAAACATGGTGCTCCGTTAAACGATATGTATTGAGTTTAGTTAATAAAGGTAAAGATCGGACCCAATTCAGGGATTGTATTTCTATAGCATGTATTTGTACAATTGTTTTTTAATCCAGGACAGTTATGAAACTGTTAAGAAATTCTAACATACCGTGATACCGTTACGTCCGTTTATAAACAATTCCCAAACTTGTATATGCTCTTACGCTCATCATCTTGCTTATCTGCCTTGCCTACGACGTACTGCCAGTGTTTCTATTTCTGGTGATACCACGTCAGCATTGTACTCGGTGTGTGGTTTGATTAGAAAGATTTACTTATCACGGCCAAGAGATTAATGCTAGATTAATTGTATCCAACGCTTGTTAAGATCACATCATTTTCACTTACAGCAAAATTCCATCCACGAAAAGAACGTTAATGATATTTCGCTCACTCTTACACAAAAGCGGTCATTTGTAACTGCCAAGATATTTTCAAAGACTGCACCAAACGACATGTAGCTAAGCCTGTTTCGTGTTTCTGTGATGTATTTGTTATCCCGTCCATATTTCAGACGGTGAGAACATGAGATGCGCCTTCATAGAATAGAGAAACTAGTCTTGTCATCCGTTACGTTTACTGTCAGGTGGTGATGGATACGTAATAGACTTTCGGTGGGTGATATTAACTTGTGCATATTTGGCCCATGGTCCCTGGTATGTTGATCTACCTTCAGTTGTTGGCGAGTTATGGCCCAACTGTATGGAATACTGTAAGGGACATTCTCGCGATCTCGCATCCCCGACCTTTGGAAATACGCTAAAATGTCTCTTACAGTATTGGAAATACGCTAAAATGTCTCTTACAGTATTCCATACAGTTGGGCCATAGATCGCCAACAACTGAAGGTAGATGGCCTAATTTAAAATCCAGTTTTTAGAGAATGATGCTACGAGGTTTCATTTCTTGATACTGTGTTATTGTTGTCGGTTTAGCTGTTTTTCGATGACGGATTTTTAAGTTACAATCTATTTATGGTGAATTCTAAACTTGTTTTAGTGACGATATGGCTGAAATAATGCCGATGTAGCTGTAAATTTTGACTCACTCATTTGGAATATTTTACGGCAGCGTATTAGGGCCACGGTGAAAAATGTTTTTGGTGTCACTGTCTCCTACGTAGGACTTACTATGTCCTACGTAGGAGATCGTGACACCCAAAAGATTTTTCACAGTGGCCCTAATACGCTTCCGTAATATTTGGATTGGATTAGTGAGGAATTAAATTGCACATGAATCTGCCATTCTGAGTGAACTTAGCGACTGGTTACATGTTTGGTACACTGTCTGTACTTGGGATAAAGACGTACCACAACATGGTGAGATGAAAATTGGGTTCAAGAATATTGCACTCACATAACGTGCGTGTTATTGTATAGATACACAAATGCCAGTGCTAGTGGTGATTCACTAAAATGCTTTGCTGCTGGTTAACACTGATTCCCGTCGTTGTCTGATCCGGGTCAGAATTGATCTTCAGCAACCCATGCTTGTCGTAAGAGGCGACTAACGGGATCGGATTGTCAGACTCCCTGACTTGTTGGCACATGTCTTTGTATCCCAATTGCATAGCTCAAAATTGCCAAAGAATTATAAATCAAACGAAGATCAAAATCAAAGTGGATACATATATGTGTGCTGCTATCGAGAGGACTTTCCAACAGGGCATCGTTCTACCGTTGTTGCCTTGAGTTTTTTTGTGGTCGTTACGCCATAAGACAATCATCACACGGTTGGGAAAGAGCAATCTCAAGAAAGAGTCAAAATTTTCTTTTGTATAAAGCGTACTTCAAGCTAACACTGCAGTAATAAACAGGTTCCAGTCTCGCCACGGGGACAATAACCCTGGTCCGATGATACAACCCCACATGCATCCGTCAAGGATTCAGTTCGATTGCTAATTATCTACACGCAGTCATATAATTTCAGAACTAAGAAACATTGAATGGTTGTTTAACCTTCAGGACTGATCTAGAGCAATATCTCCTCGATAATAAGTCACAAACAAGCCTCAATTGTCATAATAATAGGTGTAACAAAGACATACAAGTGATGCATGGCATGATTAAATGGACACCTTTTACAGGTGGGTTCAGACATAAGACTTAAAAGCTTATGCTGACATGGTCATGTGTTTCGTTTCAAGCAGAGGCAAGGATACTGTTTATGATTTCTTTTTCAATCAGTCTGGAAACGCCTATATTTCCGTCTCGCAATAACTGCTCAGCTTCAGGTCCTGTAAGCACAGACTCACACAGAGGCAATTACCCAATTATGACGGAATGGTAATTCGACAGAGCCCAGTTAAGCATATTGAATCTATGTGATAACCAAATATTTATCTGTTATAATGGAAGGAACCTTCTACAATCGATCCATGTCAGTTCAGACCCCTAAAGCCCTGAAACACTGAATTCCAATGAACCTTCCACGACGAAAGCGTGCCAGTTCAGATTCCTGAAGGCCTGAAACCCTGAATTTCAACTTTCTACAAATCCCCGAATTCCAGATAACCGTTAGAAACGAGAATGAGACTGTTCCTCGATTGATTTGAGTTTGAAAAAAGACCTCTCACAGACAGCGCCACACAGTCCCTGAACCACATTATTTTTCCTCTGCCCAGCCCTCCTGCAGTAATAAAGCTCTAAATGAAGTAATGCTAGATTTCCTCAGGTTCAGGAATGTCCCATCTAACTGAAGCTCCTTTGCAATTTGGTTTATTTGTTACTATCAAAACTAAACTTATATTCAGAGACTAAGCGCTTGTCTAAGATGACATGTAAATGCTGTGATTTCAAAAATGAGAGAGGTATTAACTTTCCATGTTTGTGAAGCACCATTCCAGCTGCTACCTTATGTTCAACAATTCACAGTCGTTCCCGTAAAATGCAGCGTGCTCTTTCTAAACAGGGTTCAAGGAGCTTCCCATGACTTCCTTCCCATAATAAATGTCTGATCCGCATTACATTCTCGACTCATGTGATGCTTCCACCAAGTTGTATGGCAGATGTGAGAAGGACTTGCCTAAATATTCTGATCAGTTATCAAAATACATTCCAATCAGTCAATCCCCCAAACCATTTCTACATTTATAAGAAATGAGTTATGTCCCCATGTGTTTACACATGAACAGCTGACTTGCGATTTCATATGTTAATAGTGGGTGACTTTGGGGACAGGATACGCCTATCTTTTCGAGGGCAACTGGTGTCATCACTATTTGGCCACACTTCATAAACATGGCAGAGTCTGGCAATATATTCTGTCTTATTTGAATAAAAAGATTTAAAGTTTAAGTGTATTTACAACAGAGTGGTGAAATCCTAGAGATGAATCATTCAAAACGTGAAGCAAGTAATTATTCCGTTATATTTTTATAAATTACGAAGGGGAAAGATCGATACCGCAGTCTGTTTTGCATCCTTACAATCACAGTGCTTTGAGAGTGATTCTCCTTCTTAAAATGTCATCGATATGCGTTGAATCACTCACTGAAATCACAACAGATTGTATTGACGTTAGTGAGATGACACCTCTACATTTGAAAAGCTCAAAGTGAGATGGGAAGGCGTTTGTTCTGATACTTAAAAACACTTTCTGAAATCTTCAAACAGAAAAAACAAACAAAAAAAACAAACAAAAAACAGCACCACGCCATTATAGCTCACCGTGAGGACAAAAATACAGAACTGCGCAGTGTCACACATCCAGGTTAAATTTCGGAGGCAATGTGAGACAAAAAGTCTTTGCTTCATCGACGAGTGATTTTGCCTCAAAGGGTGATCCAAGTGCAAAGATGAAACCCTACGCTATTTTCTAAAACAACATCGAAATTTCTACAGTAGTTCTTTCTGTAGACATTATACTATTGGATAATTAGAAGGCTCAGTGAAAGGATTACGTATACTAAAGGAAAATAGTAACTATGCTTCATACTATGGGGCCTAATAAAATGTTGCCTAATGGGGTGCTATAGAAATAGCAATATAATCAATTTCACTTACGAAGCTAACACCCGAAGAGACGAGAGAGGAGTGTAACAACTCAATTAAAAATCATCGGCGACGACCAATATTTGACACCAATGAGACAGCGGTGGTTCATGATGGCACCTGAAACAGTCTTGAGAACGTTGTTCCAAACTAAGGATTGGCCAAACTGAACTAGTTCTGATCCTGTCTTTGACGTCTACCCGTCTCATCCCAGTTGATTTTTGCGACAACAGTACAGCATGGTGCATAAACAATTCAGTATGCGGACGGGCATTATCATACTGCATCGTGACGTTAATTTTCGTAATTTACTCAAAGTGTAGACCATGACTTTTCCAACTGCACTAATCCTATATTCGTTAACAGTGATATGTTGTCTTTACAGCATGTAAACCAACCTTTTAATAACAAATCATGGGAGTTGCCCTACAAAGAATGCCTTTAAAGAAATATCTTCGAGCTTCATTCGATAGACATTGGAATGTCTGGCAAGATCACTTTGCGCAATTCCTATTTGCAGCAAACTCATTGGAGGCAGACCCTGATATTTAGCATGCCGACGTCGCGTAAGTATTATATACAGTTAATATTTATTTATTTATCTATCTATTCCTCTTTCCCGTCGGGAATTACGACATTAGGAATGACACTCAGTGTCCAACCCTTCTGTACCAATCTCGCATTTCATTGTCAACAATATTTTTTCAGAGAAAATTTAAATACAACCACACAGTATCATCTATAAGGGACTGAAAGATTTAGATTTTAGGCAAAGGTATAGTAGAACTAATCACCACGTCACTGGATACTCCAATTAAAATTGCATATTTGTTTTCTGTTTGTGGCACTGTCCATTCAGAAACATATCAAGATAATGTAAAACTGAATGCTTTTATTTCCCGCTGAGTCAGTCGAAATCTT
This sequence comes from Haliotis asinina, assembly GCF_037392515.1. Lineage (NCBI taxonomy): Eukaryota > Metazoa > Mollusca > Gastropoda > Lepetellida > Haliotidae > Haliotis > Haliotis asinina. The sequence continues at coordinate 32,673,478 of NC_090287.1, read as the reverse complement.
CAACAATATATTCGTCCCGCAAGGAGATTAGCTGCATCGGGTTTTCTTTACCCCAAAGTCATCCACGTCGATATTGCATGACCATCATTAAAGTGCGTTTAAAATATAATCGATTCCGAGGAGAATCGATCAGTCGAAAAGACCCATTCTCAGCAGAGCCAAAAGATTTTGATTGCTTCTTCAGATTTACTGGCAGGAACTGTTAAAAATGATCTGAAAGATATGTTGTAGTTATTTATGACCTGCCTCGAAATAATCAATGAGCATCTTTAAAATCTCCAATTCGTCAATGATTAATCATTTGCAAAAGGGGTTCCGTGATTGCAAGCTCGATCTGGTTTCCATACATTCATAATCAGTTGTGAGTGCGTTGAAACCTCTTAAGCAATATGTACGACATTCATACATTCCTAAAGGGGAACTCTCTCTCTCTCTCTCTCTCTCTCTCTCGATCTATCGATCGATCGATTGATTTTCGGATATGTTTTCAAAGTAGACAAATATAATATCATAAAACCACCCATTACCCACATTGCTATAAAAAGTCCATTTGAAATTCAGTTGAATGGTGCAAAGTAACAATACAAACTAGAAACTTGCTTTTGTTAATATGCATATTTTTTTTAATTATTCAACCATCACTCCGTCCGTCAATAGTTTGTGTAAAGAGTTCTGTAGCTGGTTAACGTTTGATTGTTAGATGTATATCGCCGCACTCAGCAATGTGTTCCAGCTATATTTAGGTGGTCTGTGATTTATCAGTCTAGTTAAAAAAATCATGATCTGTGCATGATCTCGGTGGTGCTCGATTATATGTGTTCTGTTTCTGAATGATCACTAAGCGCAGGTACGGTTCATGTTTTGGATACACGTTACATGAATTTCCAGTGTTGGCGAAGCGTACCATGTTTATACTCTCTGCAGAAACGCTAGAGCACTTGAAGGAGGACAAATATCACGCTCATGTTCAACTCTAATTGAAAAAAAAATTACATTGCCTAGACTGAATTCTTTTAATGACCCAGTATTATCGCTCATTGTACTCTGATTTTTCTGATTCTGATTCTGATTATGATTTTCAACTAACGGGACGCCAATCATTTCTTTCTTTATGATCTTTTCGCCCAAGGCAAGGTCGGTGGAAATTCTATGGCCATTCATATATTTGTAAAGAGGGGTTTATTTAAATCATAGTGAAATCAATATGAAATGTACTGGTATCGTTATCAAGCAAGTGACAGTTTTAATAGCTACACCGAAACGTCATTCATATATATCTTAAAGAGGTTGTATATCCATAGAACTCTCCTCGTTCATAACATCAACTTATAAATGAAAGTGATGATTAAGTGGCTCACATTACCCTCCTTCCGAATTAACCAAACTGTCGATGTTTCCCTTATATGGATATGGGAGCAGCATACAGCATATTAATTCCCCTGTCGTGGGCAGCATCTCTTTACCCACCTTGCTCTGGAAGATGGACATGTTTTTTTTCTGCTAATCTGACATTCTAGTGATGATATATTAAATCTTTGGCTGGTTCATCAAAGTTATCTGAAATTGAATCTTATCTCAGAGTCCCTAATAACAATTTATCACTTTTACAAATCTTAAAGAAGAATCTTACATAATCACATGCTGTCAAAGGCCTTGAAATGTATTTTGTTTTTGCTTTTTGGGTTCTATAGCATCGGAAACAACAAACAAGTTGTGCCCGTCGCTTTGCTTGTTTAGTGTTTGTTATTTGATAATCTAGGTTTTGAAATGTCTTGGCTTCTTTTTGTTCTTGTGTTGTTTTTGGAGTTTCTCTTTAGGTTGTTGTTGTTGTTGTTGTTGTTGTTGTTGTTGTTGTTGTTGTTGTTATTATTATTGTTGTTGGTTGAATATGTGCGTGCGTGCGCGTGTGTGTGTGTTTCATTATTTGCGAGAGGGGGTTGAGGATGAAAAATCTGAAAGAGAGAAATACTAATTTGTAGCATGAGGAACAACAAAAGTGTTGTGCCTGTCGCATTGCTTCTATTTGATATTTTATAATCTAGACTCATCACGTATGCAACCCTTAGTCAGGTCGTGGGGGACAGGCCGTCGGCATTCATCAGACAACTGATGGTTTTTCGTAGACACGTTTGTACATTTTCATATTCACTGAGGGATTGTGAATGCTGCTGTTATTGTTTCATACAGAATTTATCTGGAACTTCATCACTTGGAGATCTAGTGATCTCTGGTGTTTTCTTAGAAAGGCTAGACAGGCGTGGAATCTACATAATGGTAATAGGCGAGAAGAGCGAGCGCTACATCGTAATAAAGAAACGTAGTGCCAGCAACACTGAAATTAATCTGGACTAAGGAGTCAAGTATGCAATCCTGCAGTCATCAACTCCTACCTATGTCGAACAAATGTTCAGGTGGTTGCTGGGGATGTCAGAATAGGGGTGATGCAACGCTGGCGGCTGAGACTCTCATAAGCTTCGATCTTATTCCACAACCAAAACAATGACGTGGTGTTTCATGCATATGTGTGTTCGTGCCTCTGGCCAGACAGTAGTGGCTAGCTGAGGTTAAATCTAACATGCATTTTGGGTTTCTCAGTCGACAGGTAGCCGAGAATGTAACATGAATGTACAATCAATCTGATTGGTAAGAAGGTTATAAACTTTGAGCATCTCTCACGTGAGCAGTTTGTCCAATAACAGGTGAGACCTAAATTAGACATGGTCATTTTTTAAATTACGTAACCAAAATGTTATCAATTACTTCAAAATCAAACTTGTACATGTCAATCACGACCAGATATTCACTCGTAATCTAATCTATGGCAGGAGACACGCTGGCCATGGAACTGCTTCTGTACGTGTGTTCTTTGAAATGTTCCCGTTCAGTGTTCTAGTGTTTCAAGAGCCATTAGTGTCATGTACTTCAATTGTATCATCAGGTGCATAAAATGACCACTTTTACGATATACCGTTTCTTGTGGTGCTTTTACATCATCTTTTCAAATGCCTACAATTTTACTACGCGCATCTTGTTTTAATAAGTTGTATGAAACACGTAGTGTCATTAGAGCTGATAACCGTGAACAGGGTCAACAACTGTAACTTATGGTCATTTCTACTGTGACGTCTTTAGATATGACGTCAACAATGGTTTCAATTATCGTAAAGCTTACATGCTCAGCAATGACAGGCTATCACAATCACAGATACAGGGCATACGACTTTTTGCGCCAGTGTCGGTAATATACCAGCTTTATGAGGACAGTCTGTCCAGACGAAGTAGTATTATATGAACATTCTGTGAGTAGGATCAAAGTTCCATGCCGCCAGCCAATCTATTCTGGAGATATCTTACCACAAATATTGGCCAATTGGAACCAATACACAACCCGATTCAAGATGAGGCAATATAACGTCAACGACAGAGAATAACCATGATTGTCCCCCGACGTAGTTTACAAAACACGGAGAAGAAAACCAGAATGAAATATGGATATATGAATGAATCAGTTTAAATCGATGACGACAGCATGAGTTCGAGAATGGAGTAATCATGTTCTGTTATATAGGAAGCATCAGCTGTGTGTTTCTTTCAAGGCTCTACACTTCAGTACTCCTACCAGGTTATGTCAGCATTATTATTATGTTTTACAGATTAAGATAGATATGCTGCAGAGAGGGTTCTGGTGATCCTGGCATAGTCAGGCCGGTAAAGATCATCATCAGCTCAGGGACCTCGCCCCCTCTACACGCAGCCAAGACAGCGAATGGGACTTCTTCCAGGATACACTGTCTGGTCGAACCCACCAAGAACTTTCCGCAGAATATGAAGGCTCCCCAACACCGCAGCCTTCTGAATTGCCCAGATAGTCAGAGGGATTGTGCTCCCGGTGGAGAACCCGGACACTCTCCTGATCTGCGCCAAGGATCGCCAAACCAAGGGCAACAATGGGGGGCATATTTATCATTTTTTTCCTGAATCTTGCCAATCACATTGCTGTCAAAAGGGACATAAAATTCTATGATATAAAATAATTTCATTGGTTTTATCAAAAAGGACAAGATCAGGTTTATTGGCTGGAATTCGTCTCAGATTGTATATTGGCCTGTTCCAGAGAAGTTTAAAAGCATCATTTTCCAGGACGCCCTGGACATGTTCAGGGTCGTACCATGGATGGACCTCGGGGTCAAAGCCACAGGCATGACGGAGACGATAGTAAAAGCAGCAAGCCATGCCATCATGTCTTTTAAGATATGCTGTTTGTGCCAAGGAAGGGCATCCACCGACAAGGTGTTGGACAGTCTCTGTAAATTCATTGCAAAGACGACATTTCATGTTAACATTTTGATTAAGAAAGACATTCTGGCGATTACGAGTGGGAAGTGACTGGTCCTGACCAGCAAAATGGAAGCTCTCAGTTTCACATTTGTACCAACCTACTTCATCCAGGCGAAGGAGTCGGTTGGATTGATGTTCTGTTCCACACATTGCATACACACACGATGCAATGGCTTCTCAGACAGCCTCTCCACAAAGGACCGACACTGGGCAGACTTGGTAAAGGACTTCGCCTTGTTTACTCCCATCGCTGTACCGTCCAGCAGTACATCGCCATCAACAAAATCAACTTCAAATTTTAGATTGTGTCCAACAACCTTGGCACGCTTAAAATAGTTGTGGAATTCCTTGCTTCCATCATGAGTCTTGACGTGCATTACCAGAGGATCATCCGATAAATAAATATGTGAAAAAGTACACACTATAATTCTATCATGAAGAGTCTCCACATCAATCAAACCCCGACCTCCAGAATTGATTGGCATATATAAACGATTAAGAGAGGAACGAGGGTGGTGTGCACTGTTGAGGGTGGTGTGCTTTGTTATTATTGCAAGACATTTATATAGCGCACATATCCATGCAATTATTGCTTGCTCCAGGCACTGGTATTTGTTTCCCCTCGCTCAAGGGATTTCCGTTTCACCGTCACCTCCTATTATCAACCTCAACTCCCTAGGGAGTATACAACTCTTGCTGCCACTAGGCGCACCGAGTTTTCTTGTGGGTCTCTCATCCTAACGAGGTACCCAATTCACAGGTGGGTGGACAGGGACACATAGTCACAGTACTTCGTCCAAGGTTTATTGAACGTTGCTGTACCCGCAACTAGGTGTATGCACGTTTTCACGTGTCCACCAGCTGGTCATATACCAACGTATTCGTGAGTTCTTTTCTGTGACAACTCGGAAAGAGTCTGCACACAAAGTTGACTCCAACGTTTTTACACCCGGTCACAGGTGGGCTCGACCTTACCCTCGCCGGATCACTCGCCTGGCGCTTTAGTCAGCTCAGCCACCGCGCCCACGAATATATGTAGATGGAAGCAAAATCGTTACAATATGTTGCCAATTTAGTAGACAATATAAGCATATATCGTCTGGTAGGAACATTAAGTCAAATTAATGGGTTGCTTCTAATATATTTGCCTCATATAACGAACAGCACCAGGATCATTTTGAACAAGCGTCCCTCAGGAGGCATACAAGATTTATACGATGGTAGTTTACACTGAACGACTTGTTCTGTTGTTTACTCTATTTGGTGTTCCATCAGGAAATGGCGCTTTATGGCATCTGTACGGTTGGATTTGATTTCACAGCTGACAACCTCTGCACCTAGTTTTTATCTAAAAGCAATTGCTTGTGTTTCAATTGTTATTGCTGGTAACGGAGTCGTGATTTATATTGCAGGACCACCAAAGAGCAAACCGTAATACAGGTTGTTGTGGCGCGATGTTGACCAGAGGCACCATAAACACTATCCAAATTGCTCACATTGTTTCCCATTACCTATTTTAGTTGGCAGATCGAATTCAAAGTTCACTTAGATTTGGAAAATTACATTTCACAAGCTATCCATAATTGCATTGAATGAAAACAATGACGTTTATCACATGATTCAAGATTGCACAGCCTTTCCTATTTCGCAAAATGGCAAAAAGGGTTGTCAGTTGTTGGCTTGCATTAACAAAATGTAAGGCTCTGCAGCACACTTTAGTTACGCAATATGAGTTTTTTTATCCCAAAGATCAAACACGGAAAACGAATGCTCTGCATCCTCACAGCACGTAAATTAATTACCTAACTCTTTAAATCAGGCTAAACCTGTTTTAAAAGAACATGAAAGCGCTGCTGTTATAATGTGTAACATAACGCATTAGAGATTTCGTGAAAATACGTGCAGTTATGACTCAGCAATAGCCAAACATCATATTTTCATTTCATTAGACAGCATGCATAGTTTCAGCCTCATCAGTAGTGCGGTATGCCGTAAGCAGACTTCATCAACAACAATAAATATTGACCAAGAACATGATTTGATAAACAATTATGAAAAAATACACTGTTCTAAAAGGTTTGGAAGATTCTGTAGGTGGTCTGGTGTTAGAGTTGTTACTAGAAAGGTTTCAAGTCAGTACACAAAATGGGACACCCTTTCCCACACACACTTTTCCAAATATCAAATTGTTATGCAGTAACGACACATATAATTTTGAGATCATTTTATCTTCATACGTCTCATTGTTTGAGGGAAGATCTTGGTGATAATCATCGCGGCATTGCATAAGCTCACTTGATTTTAAGATAGTTAAAATCTATATTCGTATACCCATTTTCTCATTATGGTGACCAAGCATAATTTCAGATCGTCTATGAGAAAAACATGTTATGTTTTGTTGCCTTGGGATGCATGCGTGTCTGTATAGAGAGATCATTGATAACGTTTATGTGAATTATGTAGAAGATACATCTATCAAATACATTGGCCAAGTCACAGACCGTTCCACAAGGCCATCTGAATCAATAGGGCTATTTAGTGATATAAGTGTGTTTCCAGGGCAGAAGATCACTTATTCCAGGCTCGTTTCTACTTCACGAAAATGTTATACCAAGCATCACTGACATCTTGAAGATCGGATATTCAGAGTTACTTGTGGTATGGTTCTGGGGTTTGTTGTCCGGGTTAGAATTGATGTTCAGCAATCCATGCTTGAAGTAAGAGGCGAGTAACTAGATTAGGTGGTCAAGCTCTCTGACACAATGTCATCGTATCTCAGTTGCGAAGATCGATGGTCATGATGTTGATCACTGATTCGAATATTTACAGACAACCACCATATTAGTGGAATACTGCTGAGTGAGGTTTTAAACAACAGACCAACAACGTCACGAGTGTCCATTCCCAGAAATCAGAGCGTTTTATTCACTCGACCTAGTATATCAACACACGATACATTTGAATGTTGCAAGTCATTCTTTCCGGTATCTCATATAATAGCAAGCCACCACCCGGTCCGGTCACCACAATCCGGTCACCCTAATGAACAGTTTGATAGCAGTTGATCAGAGCATCTCAGTACAAGAGTCCGACAATCATCAAACCGCACACAGAAGCAAGTTTCATCGCGAGAGTACTCGCAACAACAACTGCATATTCCACAGGAAATGGGCTCTACGCCAGTCCAGATTGTCGACCCGATTAACTGGACGAACTGTTAGTCTCACAGCTGGACACCTTGAACAGATGCTGGTCATACTGAGGTGGTTCCTGATGATTGTGGGAAGTGACATCTGTGTAAATAGCCAGTACAACATGACGTTTGTCTGCGTGAGATAGTTTGTTTGGCTATGCATTGTTCCACATACATGATGGCGGTCTGTAAATAATTGAGTCAGAGCCAGACTTAAGTCATTGACATCTCGACTGAAGGAATGTCGTTAGGTTGACATGCGTCAAACATGATCCTGACCACACGATGCAGTTAGTGGCTTACTGAGTTAAGCACGAGTTACTAAAGATCAGTTCTACCCTGGTTCATCACGGTCTGCAGCACGTCGTTACGACTGTAACACATACTAGTTTCAAATCTAAGAAAGATAGGAGGTCAAATGTCACCACAGATGTTTTTCATCGTTCGGGGTGTTAAGAAACGTCGGTTCCAACATCTACATCAGTTAAATGTAGATTCACAACAACAGAATGGAAGTATGAACGACCTGGCTTCATACCATCATCATCGACAGCGTAGATTGATTTTCATGTCATCAATCACTACTTTGACCATTTGTTACCAGATCATGACCCTTTGTTACCAGATCATGACCCTTTGTTACCAGATCATGACCCTTTGTTACGGATCCTGAGTGTTGCGATAATACCATTCACTCACTTAAAAAACATGAACTTTCGATATAGATCAATGAGATCCACCATCTAACTTTATGTAGTTGTGTAAAACATTGTACACAAGAACGACACCTGATCATCAAGGGAGCTTCAGGTTTTACGATGTTGCGATGTTCTCCGCAGTGTTGACTCGACCACTAGGAAGGGATATTTAGGGTACCTTTAACGGTATGAAATTTACTCGTTTGGTGCTTCCGAGAATGCGGTTAGATTGACCCTTGATTGACATCTCTGTGACGCACCTGTAATTGATATGACTGCGGCGAAAATAGCATTCACTCACTCAAAAACGTCATCATTTCATTACAGATCAATGAGATCCAACATATTAACGGTCATGTTTTATGTAGTTAACAAAAAAACATTGCACACGGGAACGACAATTGATCTTGAGCGGCACTTCAGATTTACGATTTGAAAAAATTATTATCTCCGTGGGTAACTTTTAATTATACAAAATGTCTTTGTTGAAGGCTTGGAGAACGCGGTTCGAATAATGTTTGTGAGCATCACACAATTAAGTCAACCGTAAATCCTTGTTTCAATACATGTTTCAAGTAAATGATCCATCCCTTCCACACAACAACGGTGTTTGTTGAGGATTTTATGTTTCAACCTTCTGCCCAGAATTTGATTAGATTAGATGTTTCTTTCAACAAACTATGCACTGCAATTTGTTTTATAAATTAAGTCTATGTTTCCTATGTTTCCTATGCTTACCTAAGAAAGGTACATTCCAAAGATATTGTGCATCAACTGTTTCTTTTTTTAAAGAGGAGAATATGACATTTGGGTTCTCTCCCACCAATTGAAAAAATTTTACATATATATCCCCTCGAACCTTTCGAAGACATGAGACAGTTGAATTCTTTTTTATGAAAATACACCGGAAGGTGTCTAAACGGACCCTCACTGGGACTGAAGAAATAATCCAGTTTAGACAATGTGCTGGATTATAGGGCTGATATATGTGCAAGCCAAGGGTGATACTGAGATTATATGCTGATGTTGACAACTTGCCGGTTTGGACAGAGACCTGTTTTGACAGCTTCCACTGAAATAAGAAGCAAAGTCATATATTCTGATTTAAAATAATGGTCCGAAACTGCATTCATCACATGACTCTGAACGTTTATGTTTTTTGTGTTCCAGTTTGTCTCATGGAAAAAGCCTTGCTTTTTTGGAGGAAACCCAAACTTGGTAATTCGATGTTGGATATTTATTATTGATGGCAGTACTAATGGCGGCTGGGACAGATGTATTTTAATTACATTGGTATGACTTTCAATATATAACTGGATATTTATGAAAAAAAACCTTCTAAATTGATATTAGTAGTATTATATTGTGTGCGATATGGAATGTCGGGGAAATAATACCATACGATCCTCCTTTCGCATCCTAAATGTATCACAATTTTCCCGTCCATTATTCCAAATTCAAAGGAATCTTAGGTGTATACATGGAAAGACTGTCTCCAAGAAGTGGATAAAGCGCGATGGTGAGTGATTGAGTTAAAAATTATTGTCACATTGGCAATATTTCAACTATATCGTATAAAACATGTTTGATACTGAAATGAAATATGTATACATTATAAAAAACTGTCGTCAAAGGACAGTTAAACAACTAGAATATCACAGTTACAATTAAAACTAGTGTGGTTAGTTAAAACTAGTAGCACTATTTGGACAAAACAACATAAAATACGGGCTACACATCACCAACAGCTGAAGGTAGATCACCATACTAAGAACCATGGGGGACTTACAGCACATGTGCTTCCTGCATGGACCCTAGCTGGATTTACATCATCCTTTCGGCTGTTAGCCATTTAGGAAATTTAGCCATGCATTAAAAAGACTCATAGGAACGCGGTGGCCCGACGGCCAGCCACGTCAAAGAAGGTAAACAATACATTAGTTGTGCGATTGCGCTCAGCATTAAGACACTTATACTGGCTGAGAGTGGTGTCCATGTTAAACTACTGCACGGCAGCTCAGTTGGCTGACACTATAAAACCGGCATAAGTCTGGATGGGTAGACGCAAACACGTATGGGACGAAATCACTATAACGTAATGCACACTTTTAATCCTACCACACTTGCAGTGATCGGAAAATGATCTTTCATCGCTTGACACGGCGTTGACGTAAAGCGCTTCTCTTTCACAACTCATCTCAAACACTAGGACATCCACTGGGCCAAACACTTGATGGCTCTCTGGGTCATAAACCACAGACCCTAATAACATATGTGTAGTTAAGCCATGCACCCGTGGTGTCAGTTCAATATACCGGTGGGTGCCGGCTTTTAGAGTAATCAGATGTGTACAGAAAGTATGTACAGTCTCTGCAGATCCGGAGCACGACCTGTCGACCGAAGCTCTGTGGAAGGTCCTACTCTGTTTCTGCCAAAGGTAGCTGTAAACTATACAGTTGGTCCACACACACACACACACACACACACACACACACACACACACACACACACACACACACACACACACACACACACACACACACACACACACACAATCCTTCTATAAAAAATTGCTTCATTCTTTTCTCCTTGTAAAAAGATTTCATTTTTATTTCAGGTATGACATTGTTCATGGGACATCGTTTTATGGTGTGATATCTTTCTGAAAAATGGATTCAAGGAAGAAACTTAAAAAACGTAATTATGCACATAATTACGACGTTTGAGTGGGCCTTCTATCATGGTTGCCGTGCTTCTCTGTGCATGTTTAAGTTAATAAGCCAATGCCCGAGGAGGTAATATTGTTATCTTTTTTTGGCTACCATTAATCAGGATTTTAACAGAACTGAACTATTCCAGCTAACAAAATTAACGAAAAGTGTCTTAGGATTTATTGGGTTTAGACAGAATATACCTTTCTAATCACGAAGAACGATTTATGTAATCATGTTTGACGAACACAGTGTCCCAGGTTCCAGAGCGCGAACATCCTTTATTCAATCAACTTATCTTTCACTGCTCAGCATTTTCCCAAGACATTCTGACAACACCAAAATCTTCCACACAATCTATGATTCCCAGATCAGTTGCATCCTCCACCCACTAGAAGAGTTCTTGGCAATCCCTCATTACGTACGCCCCCAGTTCGGATAAGGATACACGCAAGGAGCAGTCTGGGAATAAAAGTGCTCAGTGCTATCAGCTGTAGACGAGACAGTCATCATCGACCACCAACAGCATGTATGTATTCCAATATGGCCTGGCATCATCAATCGAAGCTGATGGGACACTGTTGATGTAATATACAGGGACGTTTACACAAGATCATGGCAATTTTTAAGACAAATAATTAAAAGATGCACAAAATGTCAAGTTGTTTTGTGCACTAAAATATCTCGATTTTCATTCATGAACTGTCACTGAACGGTTATGATCGGCTTGGGGAAAGACTGATACAATGATATAGTATCATGTCTCACATCTCATTACACGAGTCATTCTAATCGCTTTGTTCTCCTCCTACCTAAATGATCCGCAAAGAACAACCTTTTCACAAATATCTGGCTAGACTGAAACATATTATAGACCCAATAACAGTCGTCTCGTTTCTTCTAAGGAGAATACAATATAGTTATTTTGTATGTTGTTAAACGTTCTAGGTAGGTCAATCCAGGTGGCCCACACAGCTATATGATATTCTAACTTGTTATACAGTATTACCTGTAAAATTTGGTTTGCAGGGAAAACTAATAAAACTAGGTGGCTGCATTGTCAGCTTCCACTATTCAAAGTGACAGTTGGTTTGAATGCCTGGTTGGTTACAATCCAAATGCAACGGCTATTATTTTCTGGAGATTTACAGCTACGCTCAGTCAGCCTACTGGAACTTGATTTTATACAGACCTTCCTTCTTACAAGATGCAATCGTACAAGGCTGTAAGTAGACGTTCAGACCCCATGTAGATAGATTAATGACAGTATTATGCGTCTATTCTGACGACGGTTTGCATAGCCCATAAATCTAAATAACCACGGATCCACTTGCCTAAGAGTATGGGCCTAAAATTTTATGATCGATGCCCTTTATTGATTTCAATTTGAGATGAACTAAAGTCTAGCGCCTTCATCGAGAATTCCTATCTTGAGACTTAAATTTCAGCAGGAGCTCTCATGACAGATGTCTCCAGAGGGCAAAGATATTGAATTCCTTAATGAAGAGGACGCAGCAAATGACTTCAAATATATTCATTCGATCAAACTTTCCATTCTAAGCGTGTTTGGTTCCCAACATTGTTTACCAATGCGTTTCAGATTTGCATTCTACGATTTCTTTGAATGAAGTCTCAAATTAGAAACACTGGCAGTTAAACTGTCGGAAGTTCACTGAATTTAAAAGCATTTTATTGTATGATTTTAATAATCCCTTGACACGTATGACCCAGCCTAATTATGTTCACAGCAGTAATATCTAGAATACTGTGGTGATGCCAGATGTCTTGAAAACCTGTCTTTAACAACATTGCTACACATTTCAAGAGGACGAAAGCTGCCACATTTATGTCAACCACTGGTGTTGCTGCTCTATGTATATTCAGCCACATATCGATCCAGTAGTTATCATTATCTGCATGTATAGATTGCTATTTTGCTTCTCTTTAGATGGCATCGCCATGTCACCTGCTACGTCACAACAGGTTCACAAAATGTAGGAGATTTAACTAATTATGCTTCTGTTTCAACTATAGAGGGCGTAGAGACACAAATTGACTGATCTTTACTCCAACAAAGTGCCTTTATTTTCACCCTCACTGTGCTAGTGGATTGCATGTGGGTCTACTATGTGGGAGGGAACATCGAATGTTAAGTTTTTGCCATCTGTAAATATGGTTGCTGGATTCAGTTTTCACCTCGTTGATGATGCATTAGAAATGCATGATTTTCTAGCACATGTTCCCTAATTATAAGCTATCAGAGAGGAACTGTTTTTATTCTTCCCCACCACAAATAACCACATATAGAACTAAACACGGCTCTTTGAGACGATGTAATCCTCACAAACTGAAAGGTCACTGAAAAATATGCATTCATATTGCCAGTATGCCTCATCATTAATGCAAAAAGGTAAGTGATTACAGGTCTTGTATCAAGTCCAGATATCTGGTAGTGAGTGGAAGTTGGGACAGTGTAACAACTGTTACGCCATGACTGAGAAGAACGCCATGAACCAAAGTCGTTAAATTCGAAAAGTAAACCATCTTCAGTCAGTTCATTTAATATTCAAATGCAAATAATCATATCTCTTTCAGGTAAAGCCATTGATTGATACCAGTGACGTTCCACCCGCTACAATTCTTAATTACTGATGCCGCTGTCATTTGATTTGGACTCATGCATTTGATAGTCTGGAGAGAGTGGGCAGTGATACCAATAGGTCAGACAGTATTGACCACTAGTAGCATGTATGTAATCGCCCGATGAGGCACAAAGGTTGTCTGTCATTCATCCAAGATATGGAAACTCTTCTGGTGTTCCAGTTGCGATCATAACAGTTCACGTTAAAATTAAGAAAGTCTTGATAAATGACGAAAGGATGCAAATAACACACCTCCTGAAGATCAGGCGGAGGGCATGATGTCTGAATTCCTTTGAAATTGCAGTCTGTGATCTACGTCTAGAAAGGCCCTAGAAGCTTCAAATGAGAAATGCTGTTGATTAGTGATGATTAGTTCTTCTGTGCATGAAAAAGTCACATACAAAAGAAATAAAATAATATTCAAATCAAACACCCTCCTCATGACGCTTGTAAAACTAGCACCTCAAAAAAAAAAGATATAAGAACAGGATATATGCACAAAGTGGACAAATATATTCCAAACCCACTTTGATGTGACAGGAGCCAACGGTTTGTCCAGGGTAGAGGAACGTAGGGCATGTTATCAAGGTGGAGAAGAAGACCAATGCTGCTACGTGGGCAGCTCTCAACAAATCTGTGACTTGCTTAGAGTGATTGTAAACCTTTTTAGGCAGTGAGTGAGTGATTTAAGATTTTACGACACATCGGCAGTGTATTTCAGCCAATTCGTAACTATATATGTTGAATATTACCAATAATTATAGGTAAAGACTATCGCAGATATATATTATAAAACCAGTAATGAAATTTAAATCACTTTAACCGTATATGACAAGACAATACGCCAACAGGCTATAGATCTCTAGCACTGAAGGTAGATCACCACACTTGGCACCATGGGGACGTAGAGTACCTACGCTACCTACATGGAGCCTAGCTGGATTTACATCCCTTCAGCCGCTGGCGACTGGAGGAATAATTTAGCCAATTTTTTAGAGAACTAAATTCTAGACATTAGGCAGATTGGAGGTACATGTATAATGCAAATAATGGTAAATGACATAGTGCCCACTATCGGTTACAGCTACCTCCATGCCTTTCATAAACCTTTATGGAAGCATTACTGAGATCTTGAATGTCGAGACCCATTTGAAAGTGGATACTTATTTTTTGTGAAAGGTAGACCCCAAAGGTGGTGCTGCTGGAATGTTCCTCGACGTGAAGGAAAACTGACTAATGGAACGTGAAAACCCTTCCGTTTTTGTAATACAGCCTGATGTATAGTTTGATGTCAGTCTGAATTTTAATGTGTGAGCATCAACGAGAAACAGATGAAACAGTTTCCCTGGTCTCTCATATTTCTAGTTCAGGTGGGTAGAGGAAGTGGTTAGCAGATGAAAGGAAGCGGTAACGGATGTAAATGGCAACCAAGGATCAGCGACATTACAGAACAGATGACGTCCGCCTCACGTAACGGTTTTTATTATAACGCAGCTGAGTGCAGTTCATGGATCAATCACGGAAATTTGATCAAAACACATTTTATCAGGCATTTTGATAATCAGGTTACAGCTCATGCCAAGCATCTCCCTGAACATTCATCATAGTATATTCGACGATAAAGTGAGAACACTACTTGACTGTATAATCACATTAAATAGCTTCTGAGACGTCTTAGGTTTAAGAAAACATATGGGCATATCATCATATGACATATTTACTCCCATCATTACGACCAGAAATATTATACGAAACAGTTCTGCTGTAACGGGTATGTCGAACCATGTGGTCGAATCACAGGGGTGGTAAGCATGGTGTTCGTTGGATTCTTAGAAGTGATAACACCTGAAACAGTGTACCATGGAACATGTTGCAACTATGTGCATTCACAAATGCTTCGAAATGTATGTATGTATGTATAAATAAAAGCACCTTGGAGTATATATATATGTGTGTGTGTGTGTGTGTGTGTGTATATATATATATATATATATATATATATATATATGTATACACACACACATATATATGTATATATATACACACTCACATACATATATATACACATACATACATATACATACATACATACATAGAGAGAGAGAGAGAGAGAGATGAATTGGGTAGTTAGATTTGCTGTCATGATGTACTGTAGACGTGAGTTATGAATTATCTGATAATTAACAATAACTTGGATGAATGACGTCAGCTTAGCTCTGTACCACACCAGGCAGCACTGGAATACACACATGCTGTTGGTGGTCGTTGGTAGATGTTTAGTCTGTTGCTGATAGATCTCTGAACACTTCCCTTAACCATATCTTGCCAGGCTGTCCAAATCATGTATCCTTATCAGTAATGAACGATTGCCAAAACCATTACTAATATGAAAGGATTCAGTTGGACACTGTTTTCATAATGTCTTGGGCAGTCAAGGAATAAACGCTGACTGAGATGAGTGGGAGTTTCAACTCCGTCGTTCAAAATGATAGTTAATGATATATCTGTGGACTTGAAAAGTCATAAGATTCCTTGAGTTAGCAGTGATAGTGATGATTTTGGCCAAAGCTTCCACTGACTATCAGATATCTCGATCTTGTACAAACTCGGCACTGGTTTTAAATCGTTACTTCTGTTCGTTGCATTCACAGTTGTTTGATATGGGGGTTCCTGAATGTTGAGTTCAGGCAACTGTCCAAAGGCTTATCTTCAAAATCACACGGCCTTTTATTCATTGCAAATTAGAGAGTGGTTAGGGAAGTAGAACTTGGCAGTTTACAAGCTGATTCTTTTCAACACAAAAAGGCTAAACGTGATTTTTCGGCCATCTTATCACATTTCTTTTGTGCGTCAATAAACCGCAATGCCAATACCAATCGTTTTCAATTCCCCTGTCCGTAAAATGAATTACACTTACAATATATTACGGAGTCAAGATCAGCGAGTTTCTATTCTTTTTATGTATAATTACTTCTGTGGTAAAGAATTCATTGTTTATAGCTTCTAATTTGAAAAAAGACTTCGTTTTTGCGACGGACGATTTCGAAAACATATTTATGTATCCTTCCCGAAGAGACACGTACATTTGTAAGTTTGGTCATAAGCTGAAATAATGCTTATGTGACGAAAAGCCAAGATCAGCTCAACTCCATCACGAATCTGTTTAAAGAGCCTTACGTCGATATACTGTCTGCTTGTGCAGTGTCAGCTATTGGCCAGTGTTCAAACACGAAGTTAGTTCCTGACGTGTGAGAGTCTTCTGTAAAGTACGACTGAGCTTTGACGTTATACAGTCGAGAGACGGTTCACTCACACTTTACACTTCACGTATACGCGCTTTAAAAGTTGCTACTTTGACTACTTTTGCTACTTACTTAAAGACTAACGTTTTGGTAAATCCCGTAATATCTTGAGTTTTAATCAGAGAACATTGATAACAAGGTTGTAGATAATCACATTTAATGTTTATATTAATGCAACGTCTTGTTTACTTGCTGTGGTATATGGATTCAACGAAATGTTCTCAACACTCCAAGGTGCAGATACACAGTTCACACAATTCCGACACCGACTCACATATCATGTTGTAATTATAAACTTTACTACATATGTGTATCAGTTGGAAACACATCTTGTGTTTGCATTCTAATACAGTACTGAGACAAGTATTTTCACTGGTCCCCAACATATATAATAAGGAGCCACTAGTTACCAACTAGAGCTAGAGGGTTGTGTATGCTTACCATACAACGCTGAATAGGAATATTGTCGAAACCGGTCAGTTATTGGCTGTTTTTGTTATTGAGAAACATAATGCGCAATTTGGCTAAACATGTTACATAAAAAATAAAGAGTTTTATTTGCTGTGCCCTGTTCATTAAGGAATGCAATATCTCGGCCCCACCATTGTCAACAGTCGGGACCATTTTTAGCCTCTCGAAATGTCCCTTGGGCGAAGACGTGGCTTAAAAAAACATAGCTCATCTGAAATTGAAATCAATAAAGATCATTCTTCCTTGCATTAAAATCCTTACTGGGATGGAAGAAAGGAGTTCCCTGTTCTTCCACTGGCAAAGTGAAAGTAGCGAAGTGAAAGGTGGATAAAATAAGGTGTTTGTCTTTCCAGCTACACTTTGCAAATTTAGCGGACGGAAGAGATAAAAATAATAAAACCACACAACATCTGATCGATATATGGATTGGTAAATTGGAATTTGCCTTGAGTGGCATTGCTGTGGCAGTTCTTTTCATTGATTTAAAGCTTGTACTGTGAAATTAAAGAAAGACTGCCACACTGAATTACTCTGGTACATGTGCGTCATGGCATTATACAAGTAACATAAAAAAACATTTTAAAATACAGTAAGTACTATTACCACGGTTAAAACTCCCCCTCTTTTCCTGTGTCACGACTTCACTATGTGAAGTTCTTGAATTAAAAATCAAACGATGTGAGATTAGAGGCAAGAGTTAACTCCCCTTATATACCTACGAAATTTGTACAATGCTCTCTGGTGCAGTAGAGTACGGGGCCAGTATCTTGCAGTACTTTCCAGATCTGACTGTGTAAACCTAGTAAAAGTCTAAATATAGCACAGTACTACCAGTCACTGAATATCAAGAGGTATTCCACGAAGGGAATAGTTACAAGAGGAATAACACTGCCACATAACAATGTACATTTCCATGAGTACGTTTAGTTTTACACCGCAGTAAGCAATATTACAACTATATAGTGGAGGTCTGTAAATAATCGAATCTGGACAAGACAGACCCATGATCAACAGCATGAGCATCGGTCTGCGCAGTGGGAACTGATGACATGTGCCAACCAGTCTAGGCAGTCGTTAGTCGCCTCTTACCACAAGCATGGGTTACTAAAGACCAGTTCTAACCCTGACCTTCACAACTCACACTGTAATGAACGGATCTTTATCTTAAATAGGACAGCTTAAATAGACATCTGTGATATACTTGTTGTTTTGACCCGTGAAGGTCCCAGGGTAGAATAGGCCTTCAGCAACCCATGCTTGCCATAAAAGGCGACTATGCGTGTCGTAAGAGATGACTAACGGGATCGGTTGGGCAGGCTCGATGACTTGGTTGACACATGTCATCGGTTCCCAATTGCGCAGATCGATGATCATGTTGTTGATCACTGGTTTGTCTGGTCCAGACTCGATTATTTACAGACCGCCTCCATATAGATGGAATATTGCAGAGTGCGGCGTAAAACTAAACTCACTCACTCACTTGTGGTTTTATAGTTCTTCGTCAACAGGGTTTTAGTTTCTAAATTTCTTTATCTACAATGTATTTATTACTTTTCTAGTCACGATATGGCTGCATGGCTGCATAATTGCCGATGTGACGATAAATATTAACTCACTCACTCACTTAAATAGGATAGAGCCGAATAAGTAATTATGTTTTAATCACTTGTGCAACTAGCCCTTGATGTGAATTCCATCGCATTGTATCAGACTTTCTGAAAACAAAAAAACAAAAAACATTCTTCAGCGATTCGGAATGGAAAAGCGAGATCCTACAGGACACAAGACATCAAGACAACCTGAACATTATCTGATAAGGACTGCCCCTTTCTCGTCACTTTTAGATTTATCATAGTTGTCACGTGCATGACGCCATTTTGATGTATCATCAAGTGATACACAGATCCAATTTACATGACGTGATGCTCATGAAAGTGCAGTCATCAAAAGCCAATTATTCTAAAGCTCTATAGATCAATATACTGTTTGCAGCCCCCATCCCTTCCTTCACCCCGCACCCCATCATATGATGTTTTCCGGCGTTTGTTTGCTGCGGAGGGGCATTAGCACTACACACATAGCATATGTGAGCTGATCTGAACGATATTTCATTCAATTTACCTTAGCTGTGTAAGGTTACCAGTTTGGGCAGTTGACCAACAATCTAGTATGATGAACAGGTCATATATGTAAACACGACTGATTATTTCCACTTCATTATATGAGAAATCGATCCACCTTGTCCTTCAATAGATGACATAGACGAAGATAGTCAATTTCTTCAACACTTATTTGATTATAACGATTATTTTTTGCAACAACATGGTAATGATACGTCTTGCTTATTTTCTGTGGTAGAGGTTCCGTCTCGCAATTACTGAATCGTCTCCCTTTATTTGTGAATGGAAATGGGTTCCAATAATTTCGAGGTCTTCGTGAGCATAGCTCAGTCCCGCTGATAGTGGAACTACAAGAGCAAAGAGCGTTTAGTTCAAATGCATCTCAAGAGAGGCAGAAGCCAATGGTAGAGCATCGTTATTATCGTACGTACTATTCAGCATCAGTGGGTACCAGCCTTCATAAAAGTGTATCTAATATTGAATCTATGTTTCATAGCATAATCGGTAATCAGAATTAATCATCCTGAATTAATTCAATGGATCATATTTATTTTACCCAATATTTCATGCAGAGTCATTTTTCCTGGGTAATTGTGTTTAGACACCAGACGTATTGATTGAATATTTCTAAGGGTTTCAGGGAGAAACTTATTACTAAACAGTAAAGAATCTATTTTGGTAAATATCTTAAGAGCATTATGCCTCTGTGGTCGGAGATAATTCTCCAAATAATTGCCTACAGTACTGCCTCAAATATCTGCAAAAACATCTCATGCAACATAGAGCAATATTGTCCAAAGCGTTAACCATCACCGAATTGAAAGACATGTCTTTCTTATAACTTTGCGTCACTATCTCAGGGCAAACCAGTTGTAAACATAGCACAACTTTGTGTTCTGAATACAAGGGAATTTCACAAACATAAAACGTAAGCAAAAGTATTGTAAGTCCCCATTGCCCCTTGTCCAGGTGCCCTTGGTGATAGGCTTTTATATTAAATATATGTATTTACTATGTATGTATACATACGATATGCGTGAAATACGGCGGATACCACATTAAATTAAGTTTAACTCACTCACTGACCGAAATGGAACACCAAGAGCTGGAACTGCTAAACTGCATTCAACCTTTGACCCTGCTGGATTTTATAGGTGCCCTAATTCTAGTTATCACTCAACACTCCCATCTTTAGATAAAATTAGAAGAACACACTGAAATATAAAGTTTTGAAAATAAATGCCATGTATCTTGTTCCTAAACATGAACACATTCCTATGGAATCCAGACTGATTTTAATACTAATATCAATGTTTCAGTAATCCAAATGATCTAACTAAAAGTGCATACATGTGTTTAATACCAATAAGGCCTATGTGGCATTAACGTTCAGCTTAATCACTGATAGAAATGTAAACACATAGAGAACTGCCAGAATATTGCTGGACTACTACAAAAGATGACATTTAGTTCTAACTGATCAAATATATATCAGAGTGTTTGGATCCACACTGACATTAGTCACATTGCATTGTGCAATATATCCCTTTTGTTCCATTTGGCCCGGATTTTCATTGACAAGGTGAGGGATAGACAGAATCTATACATCAAGGCATAACTAATAATAGGACACACAACAATCGGTAATGACGTGCACGGATACTACAGAGTGAAGATTCTCACAGTGAGAAGGGCTTTGTCCTATCCCTTAAGGAGCTCGAGATACACTGCCATGTAAGTATATAGTCCTTCTCAAAATGAAATCAATACGGGTCAATGATCATTGCTTTAAAATCCCATTCTCAGATGCAAGAAATAGGTGATAACCTCTGGACAATGCAAACCAACGTCAGAACAGAAGTAAATACTGTCATTAATCTATCTACATGAGGACTGAACGGCTCATCCTGAAAGAAGGAAGAAAATGATGTGATTGTATTTTTATAAACGCAACATAAACACCGCGGTGGTCTGTTTATCAATTAGTAATCTAATATTATCTTGTGTTAAGGAAGTTGTTGAAATTGTCATAGCATTTCAAACGTCTGTCATAGCTGATGAGTTGTTTGGCTAAGTTTGAGCAGCATTATCACATACTTGAACAGCGTCAGTTGTAATTTCGGAATACTGATATGTGTTCCATCAAACGAATATTCTTTACATAAACCATAACAACATGCTAGTCAGGTACCCTTTCAGATTAAAACAGCTTTCAGGAGAAAATACAACTTTATCTCGGTTAATTTACATTCTTCCACAAATGTCCGTCAACATTTTGCTAAAAACATCATAAAACATGGTCTTCCTAATTCTATATCTGACGCTTTCCAAAGTACCTGCTATTAATTTCTTATCGTCTTGCGTAAATAAAATGCTTATAATCCTCTGAAACGTTATTTCATTTGCTCTGAACAGTAAAACGAAATTCTATTAAGGCTTTATTACAAACACTTGTGAGATAAATGTTGTATAAAATCACCAATAGCATGCAATCATTGCAGTATCGAAGAAGAAATGCAGTGTGTAACAGGAGACTGCAAATAAAACTTTATAACAAAAGCGAACATCAACAAGGTTTTACGAGTGCTGGTTTTCAGATTAGTTAAGGTGGATGTTTGCCTTTCTTTGATGCCACTTTTAATCACGAAACCTTTAATCTTCTAAGGAGAAACTATTGATCTGTTGTTGTCTAGCGTCAACGAAAAACAAACATGTCATCTATACATAGTCCGTCATCCTCTGTCTGCTTTTTTCATAACAATTAACAAAAATCACAGTACCTTAACGTCACTGTATTATTAGTCATGACTGACTGAAAGTCTTTGGTTGGTAAGTAAACTTTATTCATACTATAAGTTAACAGCAACACGATCGACGAATGGATCGAGATAAGACCCTGGCCTGGCGATGACATAGCAATGCAGTCGAACCATCAAAGCAAGGTAGCGTGTGTACGAGTTTAGGTCACATATTCTTCATGATGCATGTTAGGCTTTGTGTGATACTTTTCACGACAAAATCTTTAACTGTCATGAAGCCGTATCCTCGAAATTATATAACCATGCATTAATACACTTCTCTTAAAAATGTTATTTAAGGATATTCAATGAGTTCAAAGTTACATTTGACATAAATAAAAAAATATCCAGTGCAAACTGCACGTAGATGACAGCGTATCTCCTCAGTGCGTGACTTGAGTGATGAACCTAGATGATATAGTACCCAGACATTGTGTGTTTTAGCACAGAAATGTAATGAAGCATATGTGTAAAGCATATCATTTGAAATTTCTTTATGTAAACTTCGTGATGGGAAGCCAGATTATGTATTTGCAGGTGATTCTACTGCAGCTCACGCTTGTAATGAGAATGTTATGATGTCTGGCACTAATGATTGCTGCTTTCTAGACCTTGTGAGTATTACATGTTCACACGACTGTTTCGAATAGAACATGATATACCATGTTCCAGACA
Source organism: Haliotis asinina (assembly GCF_037392515.1). NCBI lineage: Eukaryota > Metazoa > Mollusca > Gastropoda > Lepetellida > Haliotidae > Haliotis > Haliotis asinina. The sequence continues at coordinate 32,650,530 of NC_090287.1, read as the reverse complement.
CCACTTGACTGTATCTATTATTCCATCACGATTGATAACTATTTCAAACTTTCATCCAAAAACGATGTTTTCATTTAATTAATGAATGCATTTTTAGATACTAACTGAAACATTTTGACTGATATGTTTAGCAAACAGATATGTAGAAACTGGTATGTTAATTCATCACCTGAAATTTTTAATGGCTGCATCCTCTAAAGGGGCTTAGTCCAGCACATTCAAATCCATGTTTTTGTATATTTGTTATTTTAATGCATAGCTAGATTAGTCTATAATCTCTAGCATCTGGCATGATTCGTTTCTCCTGCCAGGATCTAGGACCAGCTCACTTGTTTAGGAAGACGGGCCAGTCGATAAGATTCATTGAAAACCTGGCAAAAATCGCTTGTGTAATGTCATGCTTGCATCCCAAGTATCAAGTTGTCCGACTAATCATTATCCTTGGTGGTTTCGTCCCTCCCACTCTCTTGGCTGAAGAGTTCCCTGGCTTACTTCCAGAAACAGGACCCTTCTTACACGCTGGTTACACGCAAGAATGTTAGGGAGTCTACACATTTCCCAAAAATATTCAGGACGGGTTCAACGAGCCCGAGGAGCGCTCCATTCGCTGTGTGGGCTGGGCTTGCATGGATGGTTAGCTTTAAAAGTCTACTTAGCCAGGATCACCCAAACACTCTTTACTGCATATATCTTAATCTGAAAGTAATAATACACATTCAATCTATTTGGTGGAGAAATCATTGCCCACCTCGTGGACGTTCAGACCCGTACATACCTAGGGCTGCAGGTTAATCTCTAGAATGCGATTAAGGAACAAACTTCAACTTTATGTAGTTCAAAATTTCATTCACAAATGGAAAGCTCATGACATAAACTCAGCATTACTCCTGTGAATGTATCAATGCCCCTTGAACTGACACTCACAGATCCCAAAGCGCATACATCTCAAGCTGGTCATGTTTATGGAAGTGTAAGACGTACTCTTTAGCTTCACTCCTACATGAAGCTGACTCGCCTTTCATATACCAGGAAAAGTACAGGACGTGGCGTTCACTTACATTTTGAGGATTGTCCGAGGTGGCATACGACTTTGGTGTCATCCGTGACTACGGATGTGGTCCAGACCATGTGTCATTGTCAGAGGGTATCGCGGATAAATTTACTGGCAACTGTAATAATGTGGGTATGACAAAACATCACGGTTGAGGAATTGTTCCAAGATGTTGTCTTGGCGCTCCATCATTATATCACACAACTTTACACCACAAACTATAATCAGAGTAATTTTCGCTTTTGTCTGTGACACACAAAAATTACATTTGGTATAAGCAGATTTGAATGTGTTACACTTCCAAGGATGTAACTATCTAAACCAATAGGAATGTTTTTCAAGTTTAATGTTAATGAAGGATCACACTGTCAAAATGATAACCGTATTATCCAACACAATAACTAAATTAGCGTATTCTTGTTGTTTGTTGTTGATGTCTTTTTATTTGGGTTGATTTTTTATTGGCAATAATGCATATAGTTTCTCAGTCGGGAGACGGAAGTACATATACTGAGGAAACAATAAGGGATCACACGAAAACACAAATGTTCATCTATTTATCCAAGGTCCTTCACAAGTTTTTATCGATAATGGAATCGGGATCAATCCACTGATTGAAGTCACGACCAGTCTCTACAAGAGACAGGATGATACACATCTTCGTGAACATCGAACCTTGACACCTGCCCCGTTCATCGTCTTTTACAACAAGTATTGGTTGTTGAAGCTGACTCGCCTTTCATATACCTGGAAAAGTACAGGACGTGGCGTTCACCAATGCTAACTCAATCACAGCCCTCCTCCCATATACTGGTTTAACACCTACCCTTTTTCATTCATCTTGTTAATGAAAGTTATCAGGATCTGCTCCGGTCCCATCTAAAGGCTTCAATCTATCCCTGGTGTTCTCTTGGTGCCAATGATTAACCGACCATCATGCCAGCCTCTCTACAAGACGAACTGGATTGACTCACCCAAAGTTAAAAAATAAGAATAAAATAGACAGAGTTATTGGTTGAAGAGGTAGGACGTCACGGCGGAATGATTGGACAGAGAATGTAGATTTGAGAGGTGTTGTGCGACTGTTCCACAGAGTTGGAACCAATAACAGAAAAAGCCCGGTTAGCCAGAGAGAAGAGGGTAAGGTGGGATAAGACATAAGAATGAATCAACGTTTTGCAAGTATCAGAATCCCAAATATTTTTGGGATGCTGCCTATGGTGTTGAGCTTGAAATTGGCGGTTCATGAGGGGCCTAATGGCACTAAATAAATTTTATTTTCATAGATGCAACTGCAGTTTACGCGATGGAGCTATCTGCATCTAAAGCTGTGTAATTTCCTACCTGTTACCAAGAAATTAAGGAGACATTCTAAACGTATAACAGATTCAGATGAATCTAGTATATACAACATGTAGATCTGATAAAGCAATCTGGAAGAGTGTTCATAAGTCATATTTAGATCGAACATCAAACATTTTACAGCATTAATCGTTAATAGCAGAACACGAACAGAGAGGAAAGAAAACGTTCATGGACAGTGAACCAAAATGTGTTCACTGTGAAAAAGTATAATGTTCACCGCGAATTTCATACCAGAAACGGCATCATCACTAACGGCTTGTACACTTTAAGCCGGGAATACACTCAATCTGTTTTAATGACACTTCGGCTGGAAATGTGCAAGAGATAGAAACTCTTTTATCCATAAAATGTTTATCTATTCTCTCATCACTGAAATGTTAACACGTGTGTATATCAACTGAGTGCGTTTAGTGTGGTTTTACTTTTAGCACAATTCTTTTAGCAACAGAGCAGGAACAAACCATGTTCACGGACAAGGAAGGATGGCAATATACGGATGAACAAAGACTTTCTTGCTACGAGAGCAAAGTTTCGGAGTAGGTTCTATCACTTGCTTGATAACGGTGTAAGAATCTACACGGAAAGGCCGCTCTCATAGCAGTAAAGAAGGTATTCATCCATTGTCATCCTTCCTTACTACTCCAACTTCTACATGCCTCTCAAAGAAGTTATGTTAATGGACAGTGCATCAAAATATGTTCACTGAGAAAAAGTATCGTGTCCATCTAAAAGAAAATCTATGACAATGTTCTCTAGTTGATTAAAGCAGACATTACAAAACGATTACCATATCGTTCTCAAATACATACATTTCTCAGCCGAACAGAAAACGTATTGCTGACAACACACAGACACTATCGGGCAGCGTGCTTACTATTATATTCTTGAACAGCCGGCGTTATCAAAGATTTTCAGAAATTTAGACGGCCAATTTTCACGGCTTTGTTTTTCTGACTGGAATCTGTTTCGGGGCAACATTTTGTGGTGTTGACTTTGTGAATTCTACAGCAAATACAGACGTATTGATCTGTCTGTATCAACATGGTACAAAACAGGTCAATCAATGAATGAAGCTATGGGGAATATCTGCGTTTGTGCCATTTTGTCACAAACGTCATGTACACTGTAAGCCGGAAAATCTCTCCGTCTGCTTCATTCACACTTCGACTGGAAAATGTGCAACAAACAGAAAACTTCCCTTTCATCCATGACTAGTGTATCTAACCTTTTGAAATGTTTACACGTAACCCCGTCACGGCGTGCATATCTACCTTCCAAAGTCACCAAAATCGCATGTGAGTGAGTATGGTTTTAGTGAGAACGCTTTAACGAAAATGCTAACCCCATTTCTTCCTGGTGTTATCCAGACAACATAAATTGTCGTTCATGTTTCTAAGATTACTTGCATATAATTACTGGACTGAAGCAAGTCTTCGAAGACTGACATCTGAGGAAACATATGACATATTCTTAAGTTCCGGTTTAGGGTACCTTAGCCAAGGGATATTACCGGTTACCATAAGGATGGATTTTATACCACGATGCACGTGTAATACAAGGTCGTATCTCCAAACCTAGAACTGGGATTGTTTAAACTTTCTCAAAATAAACACTTATTTTATTTGTCAGTCATTAACTTGGTTTTCATTGCTGTTTTTTTCTTGTTACTTATGGTGATGTTACTGAGAAATCTCTATGGCACACCTACCGATTCTCTCATTTACCCTCTCTGATAGATCTGTCTGTGATGCTCCGATGATATAGCCATTACCCATAGACTTTCCTCTGAAGAATTCCCTTGACATATTCATGTTCTTAGGTTGATTAAAACAACCTGTTGTGTGTCGAAAATAGTCATCTATTTTCTTCCTCTTGTCAGAGATGTTGCCTTGAAATACGTTTTGCTTCCTGTTCTTGTCTTGTTTGCGATCAAACCAGTTGCTTTAAGCCACGGGAATTTTGTGCTGTACATAAAATGTTTCAGCTTTTATTACTATTCTTGGATATTATAGGATACATGGTTAATGGAAATTGATGCATGGTGTTGTTAAACTGAAAATAACCGATGCATCTCGCGATGATGCGTTTTGTGGATAGAACTCCATGTTCTAGCAACTTGAGAGCATTGTACCGTCTCTCACTAGCACTTTTTGTGATGTGGGTGCCCCAGTGGTTGAAGCGTCCGCTGGTCACGCCGAAATCCGGGGTTCAAATCCAAGCAAGTGCGCCACATTTGTGGTGTCCCCCTAAGGAGTGACGTACAGCCAGAAGATGACCTCATGATGACGTATGTTACATCAGCGATTGTGACCATGAGATCAAGGAAATTAGCTCCACTGAACAGCAACATAATAGTGGATACAGAACGACTGCAAGGAGTTGTAGTTTCTTCTATTATTGTGCTTTTGTTTGATATCAATCAGTTTCTTTTTTAAACATTCGGGGGTAATTGACATTTTCTCTGAATATCATCACTGGTTTCACGCATGCATTAATTACTTAGCTATCCTGTGGGAAGAGTAGCCCATCGATACAGATATAATATCCATCCACAGCGGCTTCGTCTTTATATCATGTTTGTACATGTATTCTATTTCATTGACTGCCATTGTATTGTTGTGTGTGTACAGTCTATCACACAATCTACATATATTGACTCTGTGCATTGATGCAACATTCCCCCAGAGGAAAGAGGAAGAAGTTTCTCTGAAACGTCAAGTGAAGAAAAAAGGCATTTGTTATCCATAAACCGTGTGATGGATTCATGTCCATCGACAGATAACATACATGGCGATGACTGTGGTGTATATTTCTCGGGAAAATAGAGTCATGTCATCATTGGATTCATCATGTTTCTCTGAAGTTAGAGTAAAATGAGAAATGACGTCATCGTTTATGCTAAAGAAAGAAGCCCATGACTTAAATATTCGGTTCGTGTTAAATGGCAACATAACTAGACTGATCCTGTCAGCCAAACAACTTATGTACGAAGTATAAGAGTAATTGAAGAACATTTTGTGAAAAGTTGACGTGGAATCCTCTCTACCATCTGATGATGGTGATGATGATGATGATGATGATGATGATGATGACAGTTATAACATTATTTTCATTTTACCAACATGTTTCTTCATATTAAAACTATTCATGTGTAAGGGATCATTATCGAAGCGAAAGGCCTTCAGCGTAAACATTGAGACAGTGACAAAATTGCGCCAGTTCCACTCTTGTTCTCGTTATCCAGGTATGCTGTACTTAAGTTAAGACTCAAAGCCCGTGAGAACACGGTGATACTTCACGTCTTACAAGACATCCACTCGCTGGAGGCACTGGTCTCAGGTTTACAGAAGCCATTACAGTTCTTTTTAAAATGTTCTTTCAAGGACAATCAATCTTCAAATTTAACTCCATCCTGCTCCTAATTTCAATACGCTCAAGAACCATTTTGCCAGTTTTATAGAATTTTACGTGCCTTAGTTGTGTTGTGAACGCGGAGAGACGTCAAACTAGAGCCGTTTCTCAGTCGGGAGACGGAAGTACATATACTGAGGAAACAATAAGGGATCACACGAAAACACAAGTGTTCATCTATTTATCCAAGGTCCTTCACAAGTTTTTATCGATAATGGAATCGGGATCAATCCACTGATTGAAGTCACGACCAGTCTCTACAAGAGACAGGATGATACACATCTTCGAGAACATCGAACCTTGACACCTGCCCCGTTCATCGTCTTTTACAACAAGTATTGGTTGTTGAAAGTCATTTGGAACCTGGACCGTCACTTAGGATTGAAAGGGGATACTCCGAAAGTTTGTGGAGTTTACTGAACAGAAACAGACTGTCTGTGCACATGGGAAATATATTGAAACTATTACATACAAAAGATAAAAGATGTTTCAAAGAAACCTGCAGAATTACTGTTTCCCGTGCCATTTGTGTAAAACATCTGTGGTGAGCGTAGGAACTGTGATCTGGCAAATGTCATTTCAATTACCGACGCATTGAGGTTTTCCATTAAGTGAGAAAGAAGCAAGTTAGGAATCGTAGAACACGTACAGTTACCTAACTTGTGGTCATACCTATTTTCCTGCCGCCGGTTCTGTTATTCCTGGCAGGGGATCCATCCAATGCCCAGTCCTTTGTAACAAGGCGGGAGTAGGCACGGGCGAGAGCTTGAGTTAAACAGTTAACAGCGCATTACCGCCGTAGATTTGGTTTTTATAGGTGAGGAGTGACAGGCGGTACTTAACATTAAAGACATATACAGCCGCTAACAAGCATTCGGTCAATATTGTAATCGTGTAATTTATTGAGGTATTCTTTTGATGTTACAGATTTTACAGGTGAGACTTCGATCACCGACTGCGCCATGCATGTTTCACGATGATGCTTGTTACAAGACCGGGTTCGATTCTCTTTTGAGGTCCTTGTCCTTGTGCGTTCAGCGACTTTTTTGCGTTGAGTGACTCCTGTTGCAATACTGTCGTCACCTCACATCAATGCTGTCTGAAATATGTGTAAAACCGTACTCACCCAATGTTAGTATAATCCTACCTTTCTTTAAAAAACATGAGAGGAGCACGTGAACTAGTGTAAGCACCTCACGCGCGTTAAAAAGAACATTTTCAATAAAACCGTATTGCTTTTATTTTGAACCTGTGTCTTTGGCGTTAGGAGTGAAGGCTTTAAGCACTCCTGTAAGATACATGGCCACGACCTTGTCGACATGTCTTGTACTAGTAAGTCAGGACTAACGCCAGTTTTAAAATGCCACATTCAAAGATACCACCTGAAGTTTTAAGTTTACATCCGTCGGGCAATGACACTGTGTACCACCCCCTAGGCGACCGGTCTTTTTTTTCCATCTTTGGGTGCCAGGCAGGGTAACAACAAATACCATGTTTTTTCGTCTCTTGAGTGACGCCATGATCCCATCTCCACTCTCTCAACGGTAAAGGTCTGTCCTGTCCTGACAGGATGATTTCATACAATGCTGATATACCTTTACCAACATCTGGAATCTTCTAAATACGGTCCCTTTGCAAAACATTTAACATGATAAAACGTGTAGTCACGGACCATGTTTTTTATTCCTATTGGTTTTATTTCCGTTTATTCAACCAAACGAATTACCGTGATGAAAAGAATTTCTAACATGCTTCATGGGTTAAAACTCTTGCTTTTTTATTACTCTCCTAAAAGGAAATGGTCGGTACATGATCAATTACATTCTTAAGGTACTTCCGTTTCAGAGTGAGTGAGTGAGTTAATATTTACCGTCACATCAGAAATATTTCAGCCATATCGTGACGAGAACACATTTAACATTGAAATCGAGCATGTGGATATTAATTACATAAACCTGTCGTCTAAGGACAGTAAAACAACTAGAATCTCACAATTATAATTAAAACTAGCGTGGAAAGTTAAAACTTTAGGTACCGTTCGCACAATAAATATAAAAACAGGCTATAGATCGCCAACAATTGAAGGGAGAACACCATACTAGGGACAATGGGGACTTACAGTACCTTTGCTAACTGCATGGAACCTAGCTGGATTTACACAGTCCCATCATTTCCATTTCTGAACCAAATTCAACGAAAAGTAATATCTTAGCGTGAAAACATAAACCAGAATGCCTTATCCGACGAAGACCATATGAAAAGTTACGAAAGAAGGAAATATATTCAAAGGAGATATTTTTCTTTCAGATGATAAATCGGAGCTGAATTTGTATCATTAGAAATATAATTATGAAATTGCGACGTAACCTATTTACTAAGTCGCCCACTGCAAAGATGCATTTGTTCATTCCGCCCACATCCAGAACTACAAACAAACGGTCGGAAGTGACAAGACACGGTACATCGGAAAGGCCAGACAGCCAGGTCTCAACGAGAAATCATGCATAGACACTCAGGATTGGGTCAGGATTGCAAGCAATTAACACATTATCCCGGATGCCAGAAAGCACCGGGTGTTATCAAGACCGCCCAATTCATATTGTCCTTTGGCTAGCTGTAATACGTGATGATGTTCTACGATATTGACGAATCAAATAAAATGTAATAACAAACAACACGTTACATAAGGCTACATTGTTTGAAAGGGGGCGTTATTTAGCAGATTCAAGAATGTTGCTGTCAGTATTACAGTATTGTATAAAATAATCCTTTCATTAACAATGGTGTGCCTGGTGATGGCGTCACACAAGAGACTGTAAAACATGGCGCTTGTTGTTTCCTTGTCTGGCACTCGGAGAACACTGCAATGACTAATCGCCTCGGAGCTGGTCTACGGTGTTTTTGTCCGAGTGAAAGCACTCCAGGTGATAGCATTATAGAACCGTCATTAGTAGTGGCTAGTACAAAGGTGCTGACCCTATATTTACACCACCTTGAGTTACAGGATGGCTTAGTGGTTAGTGCCTTCACTCGACACGCAAAAGACCCAGGTTCGATTTCAGTGCGTGAAGACGATTTCTGGTTGCCCCTGCCATGACATTACTGGAAGCAGCGTAAAAATAAACTCATTCACAAACACACGGTGTCCCATGGAATCTTGAACCGTGGCAGATTGCGACAAAACATTCACCAAAACAAGGGACGTGTATAGAGTAACTTCAGGTATTGAGTCTGATTAAGCCCGGCTAATGAATGGATTTCAGTAATACCACTGTTGCAGTATGTGGCAAAAATCAAAGCGGAAAAGGTCGCTGACGTCCACAGGGCGATGAAACTCGTCAGTGAGAGTATGGCGCTGTCTGACTTTGACTCTAAATAACCGGTGACAATGACTGTAATTTTAACGTCGTGAGCTAAGAAGGAATACAATATAATGTAGTAAGGTTGCAGACATTTAATATTGTACAGTGTATTTTCCTTTGTTAAAACCCTCCAACATGTGTTCAGCTATCACCATTGTATTCCTGTAGAGCTCATTTGTGGGGGTTCTTCGAGAAGGTCAGTTGTCTGTGGGTTTTCAGACGAGAGAAGACTCCTCGCTTATACCTCGAAGGGGAAAATATACTTCTCTCTTTCATTGTTTTGTATAACTCACAAAAACAATCATGCCTTGGAACTTCCCTCTATCAGCTTTAGTTTAGCGTGACTGGTAGTGAAAGGTTCTGACAACTCTTCATTGCCGTAAGAGGCGAGTAACTGGATCGGGTGGACAGGCTCGATGACTTGGTTGACACGTTATCGGTTCCCAGTTGCGCCGATCGATGATCAAGCTGTTGATAACTGGATTGTTTGGTCCTGACTGGGTTTTTTACAGATCGCCTCCATATAGCTGGAATATTGGTGAGTGCGGCGTAAAACTAAACTCGCTGACTCGCTGCGACGTACAAGTATTTTATATGCACACACGGATGTAACTCTCGCAACTGCATCCCTAGTATGGTGATCTACCATCGGTTGTTGGCGATCTGTGGCCTATTTGTATATGGTGGTGTCCCCTTTAGTTGAAATGTTCTAGATTTAGTTACTAGTTTTATATGTCTATCTTAGAGTTTCTAGTTGTTTACTGTCCTTTAACGACAGGTTTGTATAACATACACATCTTCCATTTCTATATCAAACGTCACGTTCTCGTCACGATATGGCTGACATGTTGCCGATGTGACGTTAAATATTAACTCACTCACTAACTCTCTCGATTCCTATGGGTTTTTATCCGCTTGAATTACGATTCTTCCTGAAAATTAAAACTACTGAAGGAATATCAGAGGAATAATAGCAAAGGTCAAGTGTTATCAGAATCGGTGCGCGTTCGTGATCAAGTGCTCGCTCGGTCTCACAAAATTATAATGTCTGCAGGCCAATGAAATAGACTGTGACGAGTTCCTTGTACCAACGAGAAGAAAAGGGTTGAGCATTTCAGTCAACTACATCCTCGAAAAAAGCCGTCTTCTTGTTTTATCAGAGCATTACATGGTACAAATATACACATGCAAGTACATGAGTTTAAGCTATAGTACATCAGCATGCAACTAGAATCTGCTTTGAAAATATGAGACTTCGCCAACACGTGATTCCTTTCCTGGATTATCACCAATCCCCTTATGCCATGATTCACAGCAGACCACAGTCAGTAAAAGCAACAAAAGCGTTTCCATTTTTCAGAAGTCTCTGTTGAAAGTCGATGTACGATTCCCATTTACAGTCTTAATCATGTATTTATGAATCGCATCCCTTTCAGTGTCTCTGCAATTATTCTAACATGTGATACTCTGTATAAAGGGCCTGTAGCTGATAAACTCTACCTTACTATCTACCTTCCTGTAACGATGATACATGGAGCCTACCCAACCAGAAGGATCAGAAACAAACAAGACACCACCACGGGGAAAGCACAGTCCACAAGCCTTCCACAGCAAACACGTTTTGGGGTTAACTACTGCTAGATTGATTGCCCATTATGTTATATGCATTGAGTTCAGTTAATACACGCAAACAATGGACACAATCTCAGGGTCCTGAATTTGTATTTCTTCGATATTTGTATTGTATTTGTTTTACATGTGTTGTATTGTTCTTTCTTTAACCCAGGACAGTTGTCAAACCGTTAAGAAAATCTAAGATACTGTGATAAATGTACGTCAATTTATATACACTTACCTAACTCGTGTATGCTCTTACGCTTATCATCTTCCGTATCCGCCTTGTTTAAACAACGTCACATGCGACGTGACGTCAGCGTTTCCATTTCTGGTGATGAGAAAGATTTACTGAACTCAGCCAAGAAATTAATGCAGGTTAATTGTATACAACTCTTGCTGATATCACGTCATTTTCACTTGCAGCACAATTTCAAACACAAAAAGAATGTTAATGATATGTCGCTAACTCGCACACCTTAGACGCCATTTGTAACTGCCAAGATACATGTCAAAGATCGCACCGAACGACGTGTAGAGAAGCATTTTCCGTGTTTCTTTGATGCACGTGTTCACCCCTTGATTATTCAGGTGTTGTTAGAGAGTGTAAGGTGCCCCTTCAAAGTATAGAGAAACGGCTTTCGTCATCGGTTCCGTTTACTGTTCTAAGGTTGTAATGGATAAGTTATTGGTTTATTGAACTTTCAAATTTCACATGTGATTAGTGGTGAATTTCAAATGAAAGTGTCATGTTATCTGGGTGAAAACACTATTCTATTTTGCGAGTTTAGAGACTGGATACAGGTTCGATACACTGGCTGTACTTGGGATATAGACGCGTCCTAACAGGGTGAGGTGAGGCGAGATGAAAATGGTGTTCAAGAGTATTGCACTCTCATAACGTGCGAGTTATTGTATTGATACACAAATGTCAGTGCTGGTGGTAGTTCACTAGAATGCCTTGTCGCTGTTTAATATTAATATGCGTCACTATATCCGATAATCTGGCCTCGTCTGATCCGGTTCAGAATTGATTTTCAGCAATCCATGCTTATCGTAAGAGGTGACTAACGGCATCGGGTGGTCAGGCTCGCTGACTTGGTTGGCACATGTCATCGTATCCCAATTGCGTAGACCGATACACATGATGTTGATCATAGGATTGTCTGGTACAGACTCAATTATTTATACTATAGTATAGTTGGAATATATAGCAGTCTGGCGCTAAACAACAACCAACCAGCCAACCAATCTTGTCTTGTCCTTCTTTCATTTACATAAGGAATGGAGACTGAATATATAAGTAAACTGGTGATGCTTGACATAAAGGAAGAGGTTTTATCTTTCATGTACTACTATGCATTATATCGTAAAGTTTTAATCTGACGAGCTGAGACGGTTCCCACGTGTTGGTATAAACTTCATGATTGCTTGTGCCACATGACAGACAACAACTGCTATCAGATCAAACGTTTTCACTGACCTACTTTCGCTATCAATAATTTTTCATCGTATTTTCAACAAATTTTGAAACAGAAAATAAGGATTTTCGAAAAGTTAAAATATGTAAATGGGACGAAGTTCAAAATCAAATGTGGTATGTATGATTATATAGAGAGAACTTTGGGCCAGGGCCCACCGTTATCTTTACGTATACTATGGTCGTTACGCCATAAGGCAATCATTACACGTTTACGAGGAGACCAAATTCAAGAACCATTTACAATGTCACAAAGCGTATTTCGTTCTAGAAGTGCCGTAGTAAGCAGGACAATAACCCTCTTCCGCTGATGCAACACCTCATGCAGCTGTCAAGGATTGGGTTCAGTTGATACCTATTTGCACGCAGTCATATAATTTCAGAACATTCAATGGTCGTTTAACCTTCGAGTCTTATCTGGACCAGACAGACCTTGATAATACTGTCAGAAAACAGAAGTCACATATAAGCCTCAATTGTCATAATAACAGTTATACAAAGACATTAATTGGTGATTAAATGGACACCGTCGATACGTGGGATCAGACATGAGGATTAAAAGCGGATGATGACAAGACCATGTGGTTCGTTTGAAGCGGTGAAACGGATACAGTTTATGGTATGTTTCAGTTAGAAAAAGGCCTTTTTTCGTCTGTAGTAACAGCTTCCGGACATCTTCATCTTCAAGGATTCATTGACATCCTCTAACCGAGATATATATACTAAGTCCAGTACAATCGATCAAAGAAGGACCGGGGTAGAATAGGTCTTCAGCAACCCATGCTTGCCATTAAAGGCGACTGGAGGAATCAGGTGGTCAGGCTCGCTGACTTGGTTGGCACATGTCATCGGCTCCCAAATGCGCATATCGATGCTCACGTTGTTGATTACTGGTTTATCTGGTCCAGACTCGATTATTTACAGACCGCCGCCACATAGCTGGAATATAGCTGAGTGCGGCGTAAATCTCTAAACTCACTCACTCACTCACAGCGTGATATGAGTTTGGAAAGGGACCAAATGTCGTAGATGGCGTAAGCCTGTCTGACAGTCCCTGAAACGCTTTATTTTCTATATTGCCCTCCCCTGTGAAGCAATATCTCATCTGCTAGGTTTTTGTTCCACATTTCACGGTTGTCCCTGTACAATCCTGCATGTTCATTTCAAGGAGCTTCACACGACTTTCCTTCCCCAAAGAAAGTCAGATCTGTATTACATTCTAGGCTTAGGTAATGCTTTCATCAAACTGTGTGGCAGGTGGCAGAAGGACTTGTCCAAATATCATTGATCAGTTACCAAAATACATTCCAGCTGCATTCCTCCAAATCATTTCCACATTCTTAAGAAATGCCAAATGCCTTTTTACATAACAACTGACTTGCCCTTTGATATATTCTTAATTTTGCATTTTAGGCAGAATACGTGTGTACTTCGAGAGCAACTGGTGTCAGCACAATTTGGCTGCAGAAAAAAAAATAATATACTCAGAGTTTGGCAATAGACTGTATTAAATCGACCGATATTTCGAAAAATTAATTTCTAGTTACACTGGGGTGAAAAAGGTCGAGACATGAACCATTCAAACCTTCGACCAACTACCAATCAATACCTTTATGTTTTTTCGTCATTACATTCACAGTGCTTTGTGAATGATCCTCTTTCATAAAATCACATCGATATGCGTTAAATCACTCACTGAGATCACAAAGGATTGCACTGACGTTAGTGAGATGACACCGCCACATTTGAAAGGCTCAACGTGAGATTGGAAGGCTGTTAGTTAAAAACGCTTTCTGAAATGTTCTAATAGCAATTGAAACAGCATCACGGCATTATAAAACACAGTGAAGAGAAAAATACAGAACTGTGCAGTTTTACACATTGAATCTAAATGTCGGAGGCAACGTGACACAAAAAGTCGTGTCTTCATTGTCGAGTGATTTTTGTCTCAGAGGACGATCCAAGTTCAAAGATGAAACTCATTTTAATTGTTATTACGACACTGACGATTCTACAGTGTTTCTGTCTGAAGACATTATTAGACAGTTCGAAGACATAGTGAAAAAGCATACATATACAACAGGAGAATGGTAACTCTGCTCCACATGATGGAATCAATTTCATTTGCGAATCCAAAACCTAATGAGAAACAGAGAAGCCCTTAAAAGGCTGTCTCAACTCAACTAACAATGAAGATGTTGGTAGCATCCAGTATTTGATACAGATGCGACAGTGATAACTGAAAACAGTGTGGGGAACCCTGTTCCAAACATCACCCAACGACTGGACAAACTTTATTGGCTGATACTGGTCCTGTCGTGGGTGTCGATCCATCTCAGGTGTTCTATGAAGTATAATATGGTGCATAAAACTACAGCATGCAAACGGATGCTATCCCGCAGCAACGATAGATTTCTGAATTTGACAAATAGCAGAACAAGACCTCTAACTGTGTAGCCATAACAATTAATGATGAGATGCATTCTCCCACAAATTTTGTCACAACGTCGCCTTATACTTCCACCCTGTACAGAACGTCCAGTAACATAAGACTCGCTGAAACGTTCTCCTGTACGCATGTAGAACTGCCCCGAAGGAATGTGGGTTCAGTAATCTTGTGATCTCCCGATGCTGTCTTCACCTATCTGAGCATGCTTGATTTTGACATTTAAATGTCCATTCACAACACATATCACACCTCAAAAGAGATACATTATTATGTGAACCTGAATGATTGTATATCCTGCCCTGTCACTCAAACGCTTCAATATATTCGTCCTGCAAGGAAATCAACTGCCCCGGGCTTTCTTTACCGCACGTCGACATTCCGTTAACATCATTAATGTGAGTTTAAAATTAAATCAGTTCTAAGGAGAATCGATCAGTCGAGTAAGCCATATCCTCACGGAGTAGAAGACTTACTGGCGAGCACTTTAGTGGAAAATATTTGAAAGTGATGTTCGTGTATGATGAGCCATGTCTCCTTCCAGGAAATATCGATGAACTTTAAAGTTTACTATTCGTCCTCCGCCTAGCACAGAAGTGAAACAACGTACATACTTCAAAAATTAGTAATTTGTAAAATGTTTTTTATATTTCACGGTCGATTTGGTTATCATGCGCTTATACTCAGCTATTGTGAGTAGGTTAAACGTAGTTGAACGTCATTACATTAATAACACATATAATCATCAAATAAAGTAGAGTAAAGTAGAAAGTGGCAGTTTAAACTATGGTATAACCATAGAGCAGGGTTTTGTGTGTCACATGTCAAATTATAAAATCATTCATTGTCAGTCGTACCGGTTGATAAAACGTCCACTTGAATTCCAGCTGAATTGTGCAGCAAAGTGAGCATAACAAATTAACTGAGAAGTAAAAGAAAGTTTTCTGAATCTGAAAACTTGCTGGTGTTAATATTTATGCTTATTTACAGATCATTCCTTTCTTCAGTAATTAGTATAAAGTGTTCTGCTGGTAGGTAATGTTGTGTAAACATGTAACGTTTGTTTGTTTGTTGTATAACACCGCACTCAGCAGTATTCCAGATGTGGATGTGGTCTGTGAATATTTGCATCTGCACCAGACAATCCAGTGATCATCATCATGAGTATCAATGCAATTGAGGTACATGTGTTCTAGTCTTCGAGTGCTCAACGCCTCCACAGTTCATGTTTTGGTTATAATATTGATAATTTCTGACAGTTGCACAGAATGGAGTATGCACAGGATCCGGTGCTGGTCATAAATGCATCACAACACAGCTAGAACTTTCAGAATAGTTTAGTATTGTTTTAAAACAAACCCGACATCTGAGATTCATTGTCAGTCTTTTCCAACAAGACACTCATGTTCTTTATCTAGTCTTGGCGAAGCGTAACATTTTCAGTGTATGCTTGTACTTCTCTTAAGAAACCCTAAAGTACTTGAAGCAGGACAAATATGAAGCTCATATTCAACTCTGTTTGCAAAATCTATACATTGCACTTATTGAATTCTTTTATTGAGAATTTTTATTACCGTTCTATAAAGACGCTCAATTTTCAGAAATTGAGAAATGCTTCAGACGTTTATGAACCTGTATTATCGCTCAGTTTATTCTGTCACATTTTCCTCCTCACGTGACACCGATCACTTTATTCTTTCTGCTTTTTTCGCCCAAGGCAAGGTCGGTGGTAATTCTATAGCCATACATACATTTGTAAAGGGGCATTGATCAAAATCATTGTGAAATCAGTATGAAATTGCTATCTTTTGGTCGCATTCATGGCACTGTTCTCACAAAAAGACCTCGGTTACTGAGCTAAGATTCTAGACATAATAGTTTTCATGGCTGCGCTTGACGGGCATCGGAAAAGTAAAAAGGTTTCTGTACAAAGTTCACATTAAGTAATAGATGACCTGCTGCATAATGGAATGAACTGTTCCTTCGCGTTCGTTCCCGAACTGAAACGAGGAACGTAGGCCTCAAACTACAGAACAAATTTCTGAAATGAGACAAACATAAAACAATCTATTGAAAAACACGGGTTTAGGTTACAATGTAACCCCTGTCTTCACATATGTAGCGATAATATGTCAGAGTATGCGGTAACAACAATATAGATATCCCCAAAACTGAGTGCTACCGCCAGTTTTCTTTACTTGTCACAGTTTAATTTGAGAATGAAGCAAGTTTTCAGTCCTTGGATGGAGGAATCGTGGTCGGAATTCGTGACACTACCACCCCTAAGTCGCCTGAAAACAAGGTAGGTGTGAGATATATATATATATAGTCTCCATTTGATCTCATGAAATACTTGACGTTAACGATATACCGGCAACAACTATAAAAGATACTGAAATAATCAACCCACTGAGGTTGTGATACACACCAGTTGTTCGAGAGCGTCCCTCTGCTCTGTTGGCCGTACGTCGAGTTGTGCGTCGTTCTGATAGCCAGGGCACCAGAAGGTGAGGTGAGGTCATAAAAGGTTGTATTAGAATGGACGGTTCAGATAACAGTCCGTTAATCTCATCACATTATCCCATTGATCCATCTCTCCATCACACTGCTCTAATAGTTTCATCGCACCACTTCATGTTTCCATTGCCACGCCTAGTCACTTTCTGGTATTGTTTTATCGCTCAAACATTCAGACTGATAGAACGATGGCTCCTCTTGGCCATCATACTTTTTCCTCACATACATGTCCCGACTGTTCTCCCATCCTTCGGATAGTTTGACATTTGCCAAAGATGTTGACAGGTATCTCCTATTTCCCTTCTTGATAAATGTCCCTTGTCAATGGCACACGAGAACGTGTCAATAAACTTTGTGTCAACAACTAATCAGTTTCTCAAGATCTTTAAATTCGTACATGAACAGTTTGTTGAACTACGTGTCATTCAAATTGATTACATTCTATATTTTGTCTGCTTTGATCCGTTGTACTTGATTCAAAGACCTCATTTTATATCACATGTGTACGAAATATACGTGTTCTAATTAGTCTTTATAGTATGAGTATGGGTAAACTAAAACAGTAATTTCAAGCGGAACATACTTTTTGTGACCACTTATTCCCTAGGTGATCTTCCAGTCCACAATTATGCGCAATCTTTCCTGACAATAGTAAAAGACAAGTCAGGTGTGTTTCTTCACGTCAATAATAATCTCGTTCGTGATATATATTAGAGTTGATTATTTAAGACTCGGGGACACTGATTTCCCGCAGGAAAACCGTTAAAGCATGACCTTGTCTAGGAGCCTACTTTTTCTTCATTCTCCTTAATCTTTACAAAATATTTACCTAATGAGAAAAAAAGATATTGAGCTCGTAAAGTTGAGTTGCGTAAAGTGTATTTACAAGGATATTTTTCACTGACTACATGTGAAATTTAAATATACATTTAGCTCAGTTTTTGTCTTTGCGTTTTCTTGAGAAATGCAGTAGCTTTTTGTAGTGTAAAAAACTTCCATGACCCTTGATACATAGTTATCCAAGCATTAGAACTACAAATCAGACGAGGCTAATTCGACGCCTTTTTACCAGATGAAATTTGAGCATGTTCTGAAGGCCACACGAACAGATGTGTGAAAGGCCATTTATAAGAGAGACATCGAGACTGTTAAATCAAACAACCTTCAGGGAATAACATGCCAATAAGCCAGGTTGTATCGCTTCCTATATTACATCACGAATCCGGACATACTACAAAACGGGAATGCATTCTTTTGTATTTCATGACGTGAAACCTTATTTCATTTCAATCCAACAAGAAATGCCACGACATTTCAGGAACAAAGCACAGGGGACAGTCTTAGGATACTGACGTAAGTTTCTACGTACTCCAGAACTGAATTTAAAATACTGTTCAATGAAGATGCTATGTTAAAGGTGAAATAACGGTTTCTCACATTAGCCTTCTTTCGATTATAAAACAAAATGTCGATATTTCCCTGATGTGAAGCAACATTAACGCCATATTAATCGCCCTGCCCTGGGCAACATCCGTTTACATCCCTTGCCTGGAAAGATGTACGTTTTTCACTGCTAACCTCTCATTCTAGTGACGATTTATTATGTGTTTGGGAAGTTCATTACAGTTATCTCAAATTAAATCTTTCCATGATCACAGTTTATTACTCTTCACAAATCACAGAACATCTATAATTGCGATGTTGGAAAGTACATAGGACATAGCAAATATTCCTGTAGTCTAAAGAAAACTGTTAAATACACATTTACTGCCAATGAAGTCTGTGTTTGTGTGGGTGTTTTGGGATTATGGATAACTGACAATAAATAATATGAGAAATACTGATCTGTAGCAGATGGAACAAAATAACTGTTCTGCCAGTCGTATTGTTTGTTTCGTATTTGAAAATCTAGACTGATAATCTATTCAAACCATGATCAGGTCTTTGTGGAAAAGGCAGCCAGCATTAATCAGACTATTGATGGTTGCTCGTACACACATTTATTCAATTTCATATTCGTTGAGTGATTTCGAATGCTGATATTATTGTTTCAAGGGTAATTAATGTGAAACGTCATCGCCTGGAGATCCAGTGTTTTCTGAGTTTTCTAAGAAGGCTAGACAGGCGTCGAAACCTCTTAATTGTAAAGGGTGAGAAGCGCGAGCATTACTTCATAATCAACTAACGCAGGGCTGTGGTATAGTGAAACTGAAATAAATCTGGACTAGGGAGCCATGTGTGCAAGACTGGAATCAGCATGAACCTCTGTCAGTGTCCAACCATTTGTATTCCCGGGTGGTTGTTGGGAACGTCATAATAGATGTCATGCAAAGCCGAACAGAGTTTCTTTGCAAGAGTGAGCTGAACGTTGGACTGAGTTTGGTTTTACGCCAGTTTTAGCAATATTCCAGCAACATCACAGTAAGGAACACCAGAAATGGGTTTCACAAATTGTGCCCATGTTGGGATTCGAACGCGAATCTTCGCTGTGACGTGCCAACGGTTTAACCACCAGACTACCGCCCCCTAAATGTTCCAGACCATCTGACCTTGTGTGCTGGGGATTGGCTGCCTGACTCTGAGAGTGTTGGTTCGAATCTGAGGTGGCAGTCAACCTAACAAAAGAACTTGAATCAACACGTTACTGACAAAGAGTAATACCGCATTAAACTTATGTTACACTTATGTTTTTCAGCTTTTCTACATCATGGACTAAGGTGAAATATATTGACAGTGGACACCATAGAGAGTAGCTGAAATCGCCAGAGAAAATTGTCGTTAGACAACTAGAAATGTAAACCTGTCGTGACCAACAACACTGTCGTCTATGTGTCAGCGTAGCTCTCCCAAGTTTTGTGTTTCCAAGTTGTATTCACAAAAACATATATCTGAACCTGTGGACATATTCGCCAAAAATATCAACTTATGTTTTTTATTTTTAAAAGTATGACAAGCAGAGAGACATTTGTAATATTTGCAGAAATGTAATTTGAAGGTTATGTTCTCATAATTCTCATGTAGATACATAACTGTCTAGATATGGGCATAATTGAATTTCCTATTTCCCATGTGACGACATTTGCCAGAGTCGTAAAAGTGTCTGGGAACTTCATTCCATTTCTATACTAAACGTGCTTAAACTGCAGGAATTGTCTTGACATTCTCATAACGATTACGAAAGTAATATTGGTTTACGTCATGTCACATTAAGCTTCCTTTGAATATGTAAAGCATCTGGACAAATTATTTGATCACCTGTATCAGGTAAATGATTCTGTTTCATGACCGTCAGATCTGAACCCCCCATCAGGTATACAAGTAAGTTTGCCACCATGAAGAAAAACTACAGTTATTACATTGTAATAAGTGTAGAGACATTACAAGAGCAACGAGTAATGGAGCAACGGTATTAACTGAGTACAGCAATCGCTATTGATTGCTGATTTGACAATATAATATACTATAGACATGAGGTTTCAGAATCTGTTTACTGATACACAGATCTATTACATCGAAATGGAAATGTGTACAGATTCCTGAACTGTTCACTGTTGATGTGCAATCGCAATGATAACACTTTAAAATGTGGTTGCCCTAATTGATATCAGCTTGTGTACCATGACAAAATTGCAACACAGTATTCATAATTATACATCAGGAGGTGCCCTAGAGAGCTGTGGCAGGTGAGTACTTTTGTCTACCATGACTTCCTGTAATGGAACTGTTGCACCGTGCCTGTAGCCAGTGTGACCGCCTCACCACTAATATGCCGCTATGAGGTGCCCAATACGTTCCTGTGTGCGATTGCTGCTATCGATGCAATTTTAGTCCCAGTTTGTGTTGCCTTCTGTCTGTGTTATCTTTGCAACATCATGTCCCAGATGTGTACCTCCGGACTGCGATATGGACTCTTGCTGTGTCAATAGATGGCTTCAGTAACGTTTCACTGCGGGTGTTCGTGTTAAAATGTGATCCAGGAATTGACGTTTGTTACCCTTTCTGTTCCCGTTTCTCTCCCCTGGACAGCGACCTTCTCGCTTGCAGACATTGGACACGTACTTCCATATCATGACTGATCCTCCAGACAGGGATGCTCACTGCCAACACGAACTGTCCCGAACTGATTCACCTGATGTACACAATCACTCAGTGATGATAGCAAAACAACTTTTTTATTCATTTATTTTTTTTAATCCGAACTTTATATTCATCACTGTCAGTCAAGTATCCATGTATTTGACATTTACATTTTATGAAAGCTACAGTTTTCCAGTCAGATACATGTGTTCACATACAAAGATCGTGTCCATGATCAGGACGTGAATTCTGTTGACAGAATTGTGATTTCTCTCACTTAGGTCAAATGTAACACAATTACTATGTAGTTTTGGTATATGCGTAGTTTACACACTGCATGTTCCTGGCGTTGAATTATCTGCAACAAAGGCACCTTGACGTCATGTCTAAATGTTCATGAAGAATAAAGTTGGCTTGTGGTGAGTGACTGAATGGGTCTCTCTCCCAGCTTCCTGTTTCTCATTTATGTGCCAGCGTTTTGTGAGTGAAAATTGACTTTTACCCATTAACCTCTCGTTCAACCATGAGCACAGTTCTGACAACTAAGGGCCATCATATAACGGACTCTGAATTGTGTCATTTGAAGTCCGACAGGCTGCACGTGGCAAGAAACGCAACTCTTTACGTCACAGTCACAAAGTTGGTGTCACATTTATCTGACCAGTTGTAGTAATAAGTCTTCAGTTCAGCACAGGCTAGTAGAGTGTTCCTCTTATGTTAAGATAAGACGGAATCTCAGATGTTCCCTCGCTGTTATAGTGAACTCCAACATCAAGTACGGTTCACGTCAAAGGGATTAAATTTATTATAGAATTGCATAGGACAAGTATAGGACAATCTAAGCACATGGTGTCTGCCAGGAACGTTCAACCAATACATGTGATACTTTTAAATCCACAGATCTAATATACTTGCTTCATATAACGAAGAACGTCAGGATAATTTTGAACAAGTGGCCCTCGGGAGGCATACTAGATTTATATGATGGCAGTCCAGGTTTGAAGGTTACACTGAACGACTTGTTCTGATGTGCACTCTATTCGGTATTCCATCAAGATAAGGCGCTTATGGCATCTGTACGGTTGGATTTGATTTCACAGCTGACAATCTCTGCACTTAGTTTGGTTTTTTTTATCTAAAAGCAATTGCTTGTGTTCCAAATGTTACTGCTGGTAACGGAGTCGTGATTTATATTACAGGACCACGAAAGAGCAAACCGTAATACAGGTTGTTGTTGTGCGATGTTGACCAGAGGCCCCATAAACACTATCCAAATTGCTCACATTGTTTCTCATTATTTATTTTAGTTGTACATCGAATTCAAAGTTCATTTTGATTTGGGAAATTACATTTCACAAGTGATCCATAACTGCATTGAATGAAAACATTGACTTCTATCTCATGATTCAAGATTACACAGCCTTTCCTAATTCGAGTCAGTTGTCTGGTGTGTTGGTTTGCAGTAACAAAATGTAAGGCTCTGCAGCTGGCCTCTGTTCCGTAAAATGATTTTTATTGGATAAACATAATTATGCCCTAAATATACACCTTTCCAGACACCTTTCCAAATATCAAATGGTTATTCAGTAAAGAAACATAACATTATATGATTATTTCATCTTCATACATTTCATTGTTTGGGGGGAGATGTCAAAAATGACAAACACGCCACCGTTAATTACAATTTACAGTCGTATCTCCATCTCATTATGGTGACCCAACTTTCGGTCCAGGTTTCCAACAACCTCGGGACGGATGCGAGTTTATATTGAGAGATAATTCATAACTTTCATGTGACTAACGGAGAGGGTGCATCTATCAAATACACTAACCATGTCGCCCCACGGGGATAGCGTAACCAATACGGTTATATAGTGTATGATAAGTGCAATGGACAAAATAAGCTCTTGTCGGCATGTATCAGTGAAAGCGTTCGATGGAATAAATTTCAGGTGAACTAAGAAAGGGATGTAGAGCGTGTTTTACCCAGTAATCCCCACTGGTCTTTGGAGTGTTCCCTGAACTGAAGATCACTTGTTAAATTCAGCGAGGTCTTGCAGTAAGGGATTATCAAATGGCGCGTCATCGACTTCAACGTCATGGGTCCCAGTTAACATTTCAGGTTTGTCCTGTTCTTAAGCAACGCGTGCTTCTTGTAACTGCTAACCCGACTAATCATGCTCGCTGACTTAGTTTACAAATGTCATCGTATCCCAGTTGCAAAGAGCAATGCTCATGCTGTTGATCACTTGATTGTCTGATCACTTGATTGTCTGATCCAGACAGACGAATATTTAGATATCACTTGAATATTGCTGAGTGCGACATAAAACAACAAATCAACAACACTTGGGCATCAGTTGCCAGAAATTCGATCGTGAGCGAGAATCAGAGCGTTTCAGGACAAGAATCCCACCCATCGTTAAGCTGCAGACGGAAACGAGAGTACTTGCGACAGTAATTGCATCTTTCACCGGAAATGGTGTCTACTCCAGACCGTCGTCCCGATTAACTGGACGAACTGTTAGTCTCACAGCTGGACACCTTGAACAGATGCTGGTCATACTGAGGTGGTTCCTGATGATTGTGGGTAGCGACATTTGTGTGAATATGAACCAGCAGCTGTGAAGTTTGTCTACGTGAGATTGTTTATTTCGACCTGCGGAATTGGAATACGGTGATAACCAGTTAAGGGATCCTCACCACCCGACCCTCGTATATACAAGCATAGGTTGCTAGTAGCCGCAGTGTGTGTTGCACCAAGACCATGTGAACGTGCTTGGTGTTGAATTTTACAAGCTATATAGTATCTTCAAATCTAAGGCAGATGTAACCACACGTGCGAATATGTAGGGTGTTAAGAAACTTCAGTTCCAACTCTATCTCTATCAGATAATCTTAGATTCACAAGAAGCATTCCACGGATGGAACATGTGCCATCTGGCTTTATAGAATCGCTTCCCGCCAGTAGTTGTTCATGTTATTTATTGACAGGTCTGTGTGGGGCAGCTGTATTTGGGATGGCTGCAGCAAAAATAGCATTCACTCACTTTTGCAAAAATGAACGTTAAATTACAGATCAATGAGATCCAGCATATTAACGATTATGTTTTATATTGATGTTTAAAACAGTGCACAGGAACGATAATTCACCCGGAGGAGCGCTAGAGTTTACGATGTGAACAAAATTATGTTTCGCCCACTAGGAAAGAATTTTAATTTACTTTTAATTTACATTTAATTTTAAATAATCAATCTCTTCGACACAACAACAATGTTTGTTAACGATTATGCAATATATTATTAGATTAGCTTTTCAAGAAACTACCCACTTTTGTATAAGTTTCCACAGAAAGGTACATGCGAACCCTATTGTGTCTGGGAAAATGTCCTTTTCAAAAGTGTCCTAATACCGTTTTAACAGGAAGAAGAGGATATGACAAAAGAATTCAGGTTCTATCCCAGTAATCGAACCTTTGATGTATCCCCTCCAACCTTCCAAAACACTGACATGAAATAATTGGAGGAATTTTGGAGAAAAACATGTTAGGAGCACTTTTGTATTATTTATGTATGATGGTCCGATACTGAATCAACGTTTATGTATTTTTGTGCCAGTTGCTTTTTGAAAACATCATATCCAGAATCGAGAAAAATCGAGACTTAGATGGCCGCTGCTTTAAGTATTGATAGCATCTGGCAGTACTAATGACTGGGAAAAGCTAAATCAATGCAGATCTGGAGAGAAAATTAACATTGATCGTACACGGACGATTTATTTCAAAATGTTCTAGTACAAGGTCTGTTCATAATTAGTAGTACAGATCTCCTTGACGGACAATTGTATGGCATTGTTTTGAAGTTCGATTTAAAACTGAAAATGTGTGTAAGGGCCTTCAAAACAGATTTGAATATGCTACTGTCTGGATGGGTACCAGTGAACACACTCGTGGGAAGAAATCGATATATCCTAATGTAACAAACGAGCATGAAGTGAACCACAATCTTTAAACTTACCAAACGTGGAAAGATCGGAAAATGATCTTAGATCGATTGACACGGCCTTACAGTAGAGCGCTTCTTTTCATAACTCATCTCAAACACTTGGACATCCAGCAGGTCAAACACTGGGTCAAATACTGGGTCAACACTGGGTCAAACACTCTCTGGGTCCCCCAAATCATCCGCTTACAGTACATATGCAATTATATCGTTCATCTATTATGATCTCAGTTTAATTTACAGGTATACCATGCCCACTAGAGTACTTAAATGTATATCAGAAGCCAAGTATGTTTTAGACCCGTGAAGGTTAGGTGTAGATAGGCCTTCAGCAACACATGCTTGCCACAAAAGGCGACTATGCTTGTCGTAAGAGGCGACTAACGGGATCGGCTGAGTTGGTTAACACATGTCATCGGGTCCCACTTCTGCAGATCGATCCTTAAGCTGATAATCACTGCATAGTCTTGTCCATATAGATGCAATATTTCTGAGTGCGTCGTAAAACTAAACTAAACTCACTCACTCACCAAAGTATGCTTACTTCGTGTAATTTCGGATCACGACCGAAACTATCTAGAAGCTTCTGTTTCGTTTCTGGTAAGGTCGTCATAAAATACACAATTGTACAGACACGTACATACCATGTAAGTTAATTGTCGTATGCAGAGTGTGTATTATTTTTGTGAAGATATTCGGGCTAGTCCAGTAGGGCATACTTATGAACGTTAAGACACAAAGCTCCAACAACGCCAACGAAAATCTGTTCTTTCATGCTGCTTCATTCTTTTGTCCATGAAAGCAAAAATTTGATTATTTGTTTCAGGTTTACAAAATTCTATTGTTCATAAGACAAGGTACATATCTTTATGTCCTTTTCCACATTGGCTGAAGTGCCTCTTTAAGTTGTCCAAGAAAATAAAAACGAACAAGGATTTTCTAGAACTGAATTGTTGGACCTGGGAAAAGATATCTTCTGATTCGTTGGGTTTAGACAAAATGCCTTTCCAATCATGAAGAACGGTTACATGTGAGTAGCTTCAACGAACACAATATCCCTAGTCCCAGAGCTTCAGCTGCCCTTACTCAATCAACTTGTACGTCTCAGCATTTTCCCGAACACAAAAACCTGCCACACAATCTACAATTGCCTGATCAGTCGCAACCTCCACCTACGAGGACAGTTCTTCTCAATCTCTCATTACTGACGGATAAGGATACACGCAAAGAGCAGCCGGGTAATGAAAGTGCTCAGTGTTATCTGCTGTAGACAAAACAGTCAGCATCGACCACCAACAGCATGTATGTATTCCAAAAAGGCCTGGCATCATTAATCCAAGCTTATGGAACACCGTTGATGTAATATACAATGACGTTTACACAAGATCGTGACCATTGATAAGGCAAATAATTAAACGATGCACAAAATGTCAAGATGTTTTGTGCACTGTGGTATCTCGGTTGTTTTAATCACGTACTTTAAGGGACGGTCATTCTCTGCTTTTGAGAAAGTCTGATACAATGCGATAGTGTAAAGTCCCAAGTCTAATTACACGAGTCAGTCGTATCAATTGTTTCCTTTCTATCTATAATGATCCGCAAAGAACAACCTTTTGACATGTATCTGTCTAGACTGAAACATATTATAGAACCAATAACGGTCGTCTCGTTTCTTCTCAGGAGGATTTCATATAGATATCATATTGCGTTTATACTTCCAGATAAGTAAATGTAGGTTGTCAGTTACACAGCCATGTGTTATTTTAGCCTGCTATACAGCATTACCTATAAATATTTGTTTGCAGGGAAAATTAATAATATTGTATGGCTACATTTTCAACTTCCACTATTCAAAGTGTCAATTTGTGTGATAGTCTGGTTAGCTACGATATCAAAACGCAACGGCTATCATGTGCTGTGCATTTCTTGCTGGGAATTGATTATATATAGTTCTTCCTTCTTGGTGATATCATACAAGGCTGCACGTATCACTGACGTACAGAACTCATGTATCTGGATTAATGAAAGTGTTATGCTTCTATTCTGACAGCCGTTTGCATTGCCCGTAAATCTAAATAACCAAGAATCCATTTCCTGTATCAGAGTATGGGGTTCACTGAATTCGAAAGCATATTATTGTACACCTCGAATAATTATTTGAACCGTATGAACCAGCCTGGTTAAATTCAAAGCAGTAATAGAGTCATGATGACATTTTCATGGGTACTCCTGTTGAAACACATTGTTACACATTAAGAAAAAAGTAAAACTGCCACATTTTTGTCTCCCACTGGTCTTTTTATGTCTGTTAACCAGATATTTCGATCCACTAGATGCAAATCATTATGAATATCTGCATGTTTTAATAAATACCTCACTTCTCTTTAGATTAATATTGCATTGTTATGTAACCTGCTACATCAGTGCAGGTTCACAAAATATAGGAAATGTAACTAGTTATGTTTACCTGTCAGCCACAGAGGTCGTAGGGACACCAGCTGATTTATCTTTACTCGACGAAGGTGCTTTTATTTTCACCCTCACTGTGCCAGTGGATTGCACGTGGTTCTACTATGAGGGAGAGAACATCGAATGTTAAGTTTTTGTCATCTGTAGTTAATTTACTATAATTGGTAAATATGTTTTGCTCGATTCAGTTTTCGTGTCCCTGGTGAGGCTTAAGAAATATTTGTTTTTCTTTCACGTGCTTTTTTTAATATTGAAAAAGGAAAAAATATCAGAGATGAACTGTAATGATAGCCACAAATACAACTGAACTCGACCTGCCATTCTCAAAAACAGAAAATGTATTGGAATCTGCATTGACACTGCCAGTATGTCACATCATTGATGCAACAAAGACAAGTGATCATAATCTAAGTCTTGTACCAAGTCCAGATATCTGGCAGTGAGTGTAAGTTGGGACAGTGTAGCAGATGGACGTAATAAACTGTTGATGAAGAACGCCATCGGCTGAGAAGAACACTATGAGCGAAGTCACTGGACTTAGACAACCAACCATCTTCAGTCAGTTCATTTAATATTCAGATGCAAATAACCACATCTCTTTCAGGTAAAGATAATGATTATTACCATAAGAAAAATTCCAGCGTCTGTGTACCATGACACGCAATGCTTTCACTTCTTTTCGTCGCAGCTTATCACAAGCAAAGGTTATGTCTATTCTTGTCCATAATGAAGGTAGATAGATCAGACTTTCATTGAAAAGTCGTCTAGTGCAAATGACTTCCTGAATATCAAACTGCATCCCCAACTCACTGGTACAGTTGTTAATTCCTCATTACTGAAGCATCTGTCCTTTGATTAGAACCCATGCAATTGGCAGTCTGGAGGAAGTGGTCAATGATACCAATAGGTCGAACAGTATTGACCACTAGCAGCATGTATGTAGGAGAGGCACAAAGGTTGTCATCATTCATCCAAGCTATTGAAGCTCCACTGATGCCCAAGTTGAGATCATGACAGTTCACGTTAAAATTAAGAAAGTCTTGATAAACGATGAAAGGATGTAAATAACACACCTCCTGAAGATTGAGTGGCAGGAATGATGTCTGACTTTCTTTAGTATGGTTGTCTTGGTGACAGTGGAAGTCTGTGATCTACAAAAGAAAAAGGCTTTAGAAGTTCCAGATGAGAAATCATGTTCCGTCACATGTTTCGCGTACAAAAGAAATGGTATAATATTCAAATCAAACATCCTCCTTATGAGGCTTTTATAACTTACATCTCCAAGAAATATACAGCCAGGATATTTCAACACTGAAGTAAATAAATATATTCCTAACCCCCTTGCATTTGCCCAGGGTAGAGAAACTCAGGACTCAAGACCAGGGTACAGTGAATAAAAATACACACCCAACAAACGCATGATCAGAGATCCATGTGTTTGGTGATTCCAACCAAATACAAAATACACAATGTAGTTCACCATTACTTGGCAAAATATCATTAATTAAAATGGTGTAATAAAAAAACAACATGTAACTATCAAGAAACGATAACACCTAGTTTGAGAGGCCACTGATATACAGTTATTTAAATGGCAGGCAATTTCCATTCATGATAATCACACTATTTTGCATAAAGATTAAGTTTGGCTTGGTTTGGTTGTTGCTTAATACCGCACTCAGCGGTGTTCCATCGATATGGCGGCGGTCTGTAAATAATCTATTCTGGACCATGCAATCCAGTGATAGACAATAAGAGCATCAATCAGTCTACTCACTTGGGACATGATGACATGTGTAAACCATATCAGTGAACCTGACCACCCGATCCCGTTTGTCGTTACTTCAGAACACTGTTTCCAGAAAATCACTGTTTTAATCCGCTTTCAAAAGAACTGTAAAAAAGATATTCTCTGATATTCCACATAGTTATGTTATTCTAAGTTGTTCTAGATTGTATTGCCCCAATCCGCTTTTGCTTTAGTTCGATTATGATGAAGCAAAGACAATATCAACAACAATAGAATAAACTAGGAATGCCTCCTGGGCAATACTGACGGTCGTCAGACTTCACCCATACACCCACCCTGGCTATCTTTACTTGAACAGTTTCTTTGGACGTCAGCTGGACCGTCCATTACAGTGTTTTGGAGATTAATTTGGCACTGATTGAACGCTGCTGACACACACACAAAATTCACACAGTGCAGAAAAATAAACAGGAAGGAACAATGAAATAAACATACAGCTAGTCTACCCATTAAAATTCAAAGATTAGATGCTGACATTTCCAGAACACTAACTGTTTTGACTGTAGACTTAAGAACAACAGAGGTACGGCCTGTTTAAGAAGGGACTACTTGCTTGGTTATTGGAGAACCTGGAAGAGGGTATTGTTGCTAGATTTCAATGGCGTTTCCTTCAGTTCCTTAACCTAGTGACAGAATGCGAAAATACGAATGTCCTTCCATGTCTGTGTCGCAATTGTGGCATAATTATTGACTTTTACATAATCATAGTGGGAAACAAAAATGTTTTCAGTTGAATTATCTAAAGTTTGGTACGGAGTTGTAACATTTTTATGAACTCTGTAAAAATGCATTTTAACAAAATTGACCAAGGGCTTAACTTCCAACTCCATAACTATTCAAATATATCCACATCCCCTGAGCAATACGTGTAGTGTGAACTTTACAAGGATGTACCAAACACAATACCATTGGCAGTTCAGGGGGAGAAGATGTTTAAACACAGGAACCGTCAAAACCTGCAGGTGATAACTCCAAAAGTATTCACGATATCAAGATGCCTTAAACAAATTAAGCTTTCCAGAGTATATGCTTTCTCTCAAACACGATTCTACTATATACCGTTATGAAGAACAAGATCTTTTTATCATTGTATACATTTCAGCTTACATGCTATCATCCCCGAAAGTTTCATGGAAATCGCCCCTGTGGAAAGGCCAGGAGAGCTGGTACCAAATTTGTAGATATAAGATGTTATTTTCTATCATCATTCGTGACAGAATATAACACTCAAACATGTCATCTTTGACTGTACTTATTTAACTCCACATGAGATAATGTTTTCATATGTGTTTCAATGGTACATCATGTTCTTACTTATATAATCAATTGGACTAAATGATAGTTTTGTATAAATTTAATATTGGGCAAAATTGGGCAAAATTGTCTATGTATTTGGTGGCAGTTCTATCACAGGATGTCAATGTCACGTAAACAGTATGTGTATAATTTGATTGTGCAGAACGTATTCAGACACAATATGGCTGAAATACTGTCAATGTGATTACAATTCCAAATTCACTCCCTTATTGATGAGGCCAGCGAAAGGATCAGATTAACCTGCCCAGCCTATTGCAAACACATGCAGATACAAGTCCATTTTTCATGTTGGAATTCCTCACAGACGCATGTGGTGCGATGCAAAATAAGGAATTCCAGGAGAGATCATTTTGGTCATAGGTGGTCAGAGTTGGATAATGTATGTAATGTGTCTTCCATAAAACATAGTGGAGGCTTTACTAATGCCTTGGAAAACGTTTTTGAATCCTCGTTTTTTGTCAAAAAGGTACACACCAAACATGGACTTGCTGGAAAGGTCCTCGACATGACGGAAAACTGACTAATGGAACGTTAAAGCCCTTACGTTTTTGAAAGTCAGTCTGAATTTTAATAGGTATGCTTGAATAAGAAACAGGTGAGACAGTTTCTCTGGCCTCTCATATTTCGAGTTCAGGTGGGTAGAGGAAGTGGCAAACAGATGAAAAGAAACGCTAAAAGATGTAAATAGCCACTACAGACCAGCGACATTACAGAACAGGTGACGTTCCTTGGGATGAAAGTTTACGTTACAACACAGCTAAGTACATCGTTCAATCACTCACGTAAAATTTGATCTATACCAGTCATTTTGAAATTGAGGCGACAACTCACATCATGCATCTTCACAAACATTATGGTACATCCGACTGCCAAGTGACAATACATGCTGTTGGGCATTTGTTTTGGCAAGAGTGTACTTCTATTACAATGAGGAACATCACAGGAACAAGTTGGCTGTAACATGTATGGGTATGATGTCATCGAAAGTCAGATATGATCAGCACCATATCCGTGGTGTTCGTTTGTTTGTGAAAAGTGACTCGGAAATGTGAAATAGTCACACCTATTTTTAAGGATATCATGATTTTTTTAAAAAACAAAAAACTGTAAAATATGTGTTATATGAATCTGACTGTGTTTGTATTCTGATAAAAATACGCAGCTGTGTATCAGCATTGTAAATAAGCAAGAAATGTCATAAACGGAATTCCAAATATGTCATCGCATATGGTTGTTCACACCAAAAACAGTAAGGAAGATAATGACTTCGAAAATTCTTTCCTAATATTTTCTCAAAAGCATAATCGCTAACCATCACAATTCAAAATAGAAACCTGGGACCCTTCAGTACACAAGAAAATCAGTGAATCTCAAGACCGTAGTGTGTATCTGCTGATATATGAACAGTGTTCCAATAGCGCCAATGAACCTTACCCTTACGTCACACATAAATGTCGTTTTCTGATTGGTTAAGTGCTCTTCTGTTATTTTCTGTGTAACCCACTTACATGCGCGGTACATTGCCATGTACCCCGCTGCCAATGGCAACTCATTCGCCCCCTCTTGGTAGTGCTTCTTTATCTCGATTAACATTGAATCACGCATGATGCACACGGAAATTACCGATGTTTTGCGAAAGCAATTCGGTGAACTCTAAATTTGTTTTTCTTTGTCGTCTGCAAAAAATAGGGATGGTTTCGAAAAGATTTGCCCCGAATTTAGTAAATAAATTTTGACAAAAGTTCAAATGTAGTCTCTGTTAATATAACAAGGGAAATTACACCCCAGCGACTTTATCAAGAAAATGCCAGCGGGAAAAACGACAAAATGCAAGAATCGAATCGTTTGATTTACACCGGTTGGCTGAAGAGTACGATCCGATGCCCTTGCTTCAAACTGATCAAAATTAACATTGAGGTGTTCGGCCAGATAAAATACGTTGCTCAATGGTCCCTTTAGACTCAGGGAACATAAACACACATCGAGGATACATCAACCCATGCCTCCGTCTCGAGGTGCTGTTTCAGGATCATTCCCTCCCGGTTTACAGAGTGGAAAGTTCGGTCTGATGTAGGGGGATGTTACATTCCTTTTATTAGTGTTAGGTCGGATTTGGGGGAAAGTACCGACTGTAGGAAACGGAATAGGAATTAGGCTATATATAGACTTTGGGTAAACAGGGTTAGTTTGGAGATGGTTTGTTTTTCAGAAGGCGTTTCCCTGTAGCTGGCTTGTTCATCCGTTATGTGAGTTAGAGAAATATGTTATAAGCTGTAAAAGTTTTTGTTTGTATTTTTCTATTTATTTTTTCTTTTATTTATTTTTGTAGTAAATTATTATCATATTGTTCATTTTGTGTCTCTTATTTCCCAATATATCGGGCTTTATGCCCGATTCAAGAACTGGTCACTGAGTTTTGAGAAGAGAACAAGTCACCCCGATGGCACGCCTATGAAATATAACTACACAACGCTAAGTCCAAGAAAGCTACGTTCCTACATACATTCCCTAGCATTTCGGACTCAGTGGGAAGCACTTGGTACCAAAGTACTTCTTGCATACAGACACCGCAGAGTTATCTTTAAAATCAACACACGGTCGGTATGTAGTCATTTACTACATCGTAATGCAAATACATACTAACTACAGACTGGTGCTGACAGAGAACGGCTAAAAGTAATAGGCCCAGCTATCATTTTGTCTTTTGTGCGTCAATAATCCGTGATGCCAATACCAGTCGCTTTCATTTCCCCTGTCTGTAAAATGAATTGCATAATATATCAAGTAGTCGAGATCAGCGAGTTCCTATTCATTTTGTGCTTGAATTACTTTGGGGGTAAAAAGGTGTTCATTGTTTATCACTTCTAATTCGAAAAAGTCCTCACTTTTGCAACAGACGATTTCAAAAACATATTTATGTATCCTTCACGAAGAGACACATACATTTGTCAGCTTGGTCATCCATCTCATTGCTGAAATAATGTAGATGTTACGTAAAGCCAAACTCAACTCAACTCCATCACGAACCTATTTAAAGAGCCTTACATCGATACAATAACTGCTTGTGCAGTGTGAACTACTACTGGGCCTACATTTTCGAAGCTCTCTTAGTGCTAAGATAGTCGTAAGTGCCATACATCAACATCAACATTAACTTACGACTATCATAAGAGATCTTCAAAAATCTAGGCCCAGTATTCCCATAGCAACTTATATGCGGTTTTTCTGACGTGAGTGAGTTTTCTGCAAAGCACGACTGAGCTTTGGCGTTTTACAGTCCAGGGACCGTCCTCTCACACATTGTGCTTTTAAGCGCTTTCTAAAGTTTCTACCTTGAAGTGACTTTTACATACGATAAAACACTGAATACCTTGAGGTGTAATAAGAGGTGTGAAATTGATAACAGGGTCGTAGATAACCAGGTTTAATGTTTATAGTTTACAGGTATCTAGCATCTGTAACAGGTCTTAAGTAATCTCATATACAGTATTATTTACAAATACATGTTATAATGTTAGATCTTGCTTACTTTGATATAAGGTATTTTTCACAATTAGTTCCTAAATAACCGAATGCTCTTCGTCTGAGATGACTCAAATCCACAATCAATCAGTCATTCCCCTCTGCATTCAGTTTATTGGAATTGGTACAGTGTTCCCAGAAATTATTCAGAAAATCTTTGGTTTTTTTTCTAATGATGCTAAGATTGGAAAAAGGGCTTTCACTATGCACTAAACATACTAAATAAGGGAGACAACTCTTGAAGGCTTAGAAGGCAGCTCATTACGTCAAGAGTTATCTCCCTTGTCTGAGCAGACGGCTTCCTGTGTTGACATGGCAGAATTTACAACAAGAGAGAAAAGAAAGCTCATTCTAGATGATTTTGAAAGGGGTGAGGCTGATGCTAAAGTGTTAGCTTGTAGACATGGTATTCCTCTGTCTACAGTATACAGAACTTTGAAGAATATTCAAACAGGAACCGGGATAGAGCACAAAGTAGGGGCAGGTCGGCCTAGGAAATTCAGTGTTGTGGATCGCCGAAGACTTGGGCAGATTGTGAGTAGGGGCAAATTGAAAAGTGTTGAGAACATCAGAAATGAAATGATTAGCAGAGGAAGTCCTCAGGTATGCAATGAAACAGTTAGGCAGGAATTACAGAGACTTAATTGGGTGAAAAAACGTGGAATTCCCTCGCCGTTGATGAAAGATGCACAAAAGGAAAAACGTTTAAACTGGTGTCGGGCTCATGAAAATCAAGATTGGGATAATGTTTTCTTTTCGGATGAAAGTTCTGTTTGGCTTTTCCCTAATTGTGTGAAAATTTGGACCAAAGATACTGTCAAACCTATCTACCAGCGACCCAGACATAGCCCGAAGTTTCACATGTGGGGTGGCATATCGGCTCGCGGAGTGACGCCATTGTGTGTTTTCACGGGAAACTTGACAAAAGAAAGATACGTTGACATTCTAAATGGTTACCTTCTTCCGACAGCACAAACATTGTATGAAGATGATTGGATTTTCCAGCATGATAATGACCCAAACCACACTGCGCGCTACACAAAACAGTGGTTGTCGGGCGAAAATGTTCAAGTTTTAGACTGGCCCAGTTACAGCCCAGACCTAAACCCAATTGAGAATGTGTGGGGAGTCATGAAGGACAGAATAAACCAAAAGGGACTGAGAAATATTGAAGATATGAAGGCCGAGGTGGTCCAATATTGGGATACCCTGTCAAACGATTACCTACAAACGTTGATGGGTAGTGTGCCTAGGCGTATTCAGGTATGCATTGCTGAGCGAGGAGGTCTAACAAAGTACTAAAACAAGACTGAGACTGTCAAAGGATGATGTTTTAACATGTTTATGTAAGTAAAACGCCAGAAGTTAATAAACGTAATGAGTTACATGACGCAACATGATTCTCAATAATTTCTGGGAATACTATACATGTGTGTCTGACGATTTTATAGTAATACAATACATATGCCCCAGGAAACAGTTGCACCACCGCACCAGACAGTTAAAATCCCCCTTCTTATGATTTAGAACTTATTTTTAATTTATACGTTTCGGTAACCGGTTGTGTGTAATTTAAGGACCAATTAAGGACCAAGAATGAAATGTTTTATTTGTTGTGCTGTGTTCATTAAGGAATTCAATATCTCAGTCCTCTGGTGGCAACAGTGATGACAGCTCCTGCTCGTTTTTAACCTTTTGTAACGTCATGTGGACGAAGACAGAACATAGTTCATCTGAAATTAAAATCAATAAACGCTATTGATCATTACATTAAATCCCTTACTTGGATGGAAGAGATGAATTCTCCGTTCCTTCACTGGAAGAGTAAAAGTAACCAAGTGAAAGCATGGAATGAATTATTTGTTTGTCTTCAGTTCAAGACCGTTGCCAGTTACTCTTCGCATATTTCGAGAGTTTAAAAATACTAAAAAATAATATGATCGCGAAACGTGTTATCGATATGGATTGGAATATTTGAAGTCCGCCACATAAGTTTGGAAGTTCCTTCTACTGATTCAAAAAAGTGTAACTTTATTTCAGAAGTGAATTTAAACAAGGATTGCCGTACACAATCATCATCATCGCACAATTTCATTTAATCCTATTAACAATTATACTGGTACATGTACGTTGGGGCACTATTCACGTATACAGCCACTAATCATGTCAATGCTGTTAACAGTGTCTCTTTTCTATCTGCAGGCTTTACTCAGTGAACTTCTGGATTCCAAAATCAAAAACTGTGAGATGAGAGGCAAGCGTTAAATCCCCTTATGTACCTACGAAATTTCTACAATGCTCTCCGATGCAGTACACCATTGGACCAGCGCCATGCAGTACTTTCCAGATCTTCCTGTGTGAATCTTGTTAAAGTCTAAATATAGAACACCACTGCCTGTCACTGAATGTCTACGGGTATTACACCAGAGACGTTGTCATATGATTAAAACACTGCCACACAACAATGTACATTTTGAATACACCTTAAGCAAACTATGGGAAAATATTAGGAGTATATCTTTTCATGACTTGTGTAATTAGCTTTGGAACTAAGTACCATCGCACTGCCGCTTATTGATCATAACGATTTATTATTGTCAACAAAGAGGTAGTGATACGTCAAGCCTAATTTCTGTGGGAGAGGTTCCGTCTCGCAATTACGTCCTAAACAATCGAATGCCCTCAGTCGGAAATGGCTCAGATCCACAATTACTGAGTCTTGTCCTTTTATTTTGTGAATGGAAATGAGTTCCAGTAATTTCGAGGTCAGTGTGAGCATAGATCAATCCCGTTGGTAGAGGCCTTCAAATGCATCTCAGGAGAGGCACTAGCCAGCGACAGACCATCGTTATCATCATGTGTACAACTTCAATCAGTGTGTTCAACCACTATAAAAGTGCATCTAAAATTTAGCCAATTTTTCGTAGCATAATCTGTAATCAGAATTATTCATCCAAGAATGAATTATCTGGATCATATTTATTTTGTCAAATATTTTATGCAGTGTCTTTCTTATGGGTAATTTTGTTTAGACAGCAGACGTATTGAGTCAATATTTCAAAGGGTTTCACGGAGAAAATTATCAATAAACAGTAAAGAATCTCTTTCGATAAATGTATTATGAAGATTGTGTCGTAAATAATTTGTCAAGTTATTGCCTGCTCTACTTGAACAAACTGTGTGTCTTAAATACAAATGTATCTCACAAAAGTCATTTTTGACAGGCTTTTATGTCAACTACATGTATTCATTCAACTTTTTCCGGCACAATATGGTTGAAATACTGTAGCCGTGACTTCAGATTATATCTCACTTACTAATAAAACTACAAGCACTAACAGGTGTAGTTTCTATGATATTACGGGCATGCTGACTCCTAAACAGCTTCTTCTTCCAACAGATGGAACTATTGTAACCGAGAACTATAACAGATAGCATCTAGTTACATGTTTTCTGACAAGCGTGTTCGGATGTACATTTAATCTCCATATGTTATGTATTGTGGCGTGAATGCTTTCAGGCTATCCCCACTGTCATTGACAAAGTAAGAGTTGATGTTCTTGAGAAGCATTTAAAAGTAGATATTCTAATAAACGACAAAATGTTATGGATGTCAACTTCTTCTTTATAAAGTCGTATAAAAGTGAGAGCTGAACACAATCTATAAGTTCAGTATGGTGGCGTGTATGTTGTCCCTTGCTTTCAGACTGTCCCCGATGTCATTGGCAAAGTGAGTGTTGAACATAATCTATAAGTTTAGTATAGTGGCGTGTATGTTGTCCCTTGCTTTCAGACTGTCCCCAAAGTTATTGACAAAGTGAGTGTTGAACATAATCTATAAGTTTAGTATAGTGGCGTGTATGTTGTCCCTTGCTTTCAGACTGTCCCCAAAGTTATTGACAAAGTGAGTGTTGAACATAATCTATAAGTTTAGTATAGTGGCGTGTATGTTGTCCCTTGCTTTCAGACTGTCCCCAAAGTTATTGACAAAGTGAGTGTTGAACATAATCTATAAGTTTAGTATAGTGGCGTGTATGTTGTCCCTTGCTTTCAGACTGTCCCCAAAGTTATTGACAAAGTAAGAGTTGATGTTCTTGAGAAGCATTTAAAAGTAGATATTCTAATAAACGACAAAATGTTATGGATGTCAACTTCTTCTTTATAAAGTATAAAAGTGAGAGCTGAACACAATCTATAAGTTCAGTATGGTGGCGTGTATGTTGTCCCTTGCTTTCAGACTGTCCCCAATGTCATTGGCAAAGTGAGTGTTGAACATAATCTATAAGTTTAGTATAGTGGCGTGTATGTTGTCCCTTGCTTTCAGACTGTCCCCAAAGTTATTGACAAAGTGAGTGTTGAACATAATCTATAAGTTTAGTATAGTGGCGTGTATGTTGTCCCTTGCTTTCAGACTGTCCCCAAAGTTATTGACAAAGTGAGTGTTGAACATAATCTATAAGTTTAGTATAGTGGCGTGTATGTTGTCCCTTGCTTTCAGACTGTCCCCAAAGTTATTGACAAAGTGAGTGTTGAACATAATCTATAAGTTTAGTATAGTGGCGTGTATGTTGTCCCTTGCTTTCAGACTGTCCCCAAAGTTATTGACAAAGTGAGTGTTGAACATAATCTATAAGTTTAGTATAGTGGCGTGTATGTTGTCCCTTGCTTTCAGACTGTCCCCAAAGCCATTGACAAAGTGAGAGCTGAACACAATCTATACATTAAGGACTAACTAATCATAGGAAGACTACAGTTGGGATGAACACGGATACGGCAGAACATATTCCTTTAAGGAGCTCAGAAAATGAAAATACTTTCATGTAAAAAATATAGTTCTTTTGAAAATGAAATTAATAAGGGTCAATGGTCATTATTTTAAAACATCATTTTCAGATCAACACAATGGATAATACATCTTCAGACTTGCCATGCAAACCATTGTCAGAACAGAGCTTAATACGGTCAGTAATCTAAAATTCAAGATGTGTGAAAGTCGGTGATACGTGCATCCTTGTACGATACCATCTTGAAAGGAGGAAGATATATATATAACCATTTTCCAGCAAGCTCATTAAGTATAGATTTGTTTTAATATTGAATAAAACCCTTAACAATCCTCTAACACGTCATCTCATTTGCAGATAAACAACAAACAAAAGCCGTATCCTAACATAACCGGATCATGGTAAAGTTGTGGGTTAAATGATTTTTTCGCTGAATAAATCACAAATAACATGCAGTCATTGCAATATAAAACAAGACATATGGTTAGTAACAGGAGACTGCAATTAAAACTTTATAACAAAACGGACATCAACAAGGGCTTTACGAGTCTAGGATTACAAATTAGTTAAGATTGTTGTTTGCCTTTCTTTGATGCCACTTTTAATCACGAAATCTTTAATTGTCAAAGAACACGCTATTGATCTGTTGTTGTCTAGCATCAAATGAAAGAAAAATAAAGTCATCCATAAATACTTCTTCATCTTCCGCCTGCAAATATGTGTAATAACCATTCCAAAAAACATGGTGCCGTAACTTCATTTTATTCTTGCAGTTCATCTCACATTTCAGTCATGACTGACAGTCTAACACCATCTTACGATCACAGCAAGATCGATGAAAGAATCGATATAAGACCATGATCAGGGGATGACACGAGAATACAGTTGTATCTTTAAAGCAAGGTCGCGTGTTTACGAGTTTAGGTTTACATATTCTTTATGATTATTGTTGGCCTTTTTATGACATTTTTCACAACAAAATCTTTAACTGTCTTGGACACGTATCCACTAAAATTATATACCCACTCATTAATGCGCTTCTCTTAAAATATTATTTAAGGTCGGTCAATGAGATCAACGTTTTATTTGACAAGAAGCGAAAATATCCTACGCCAACTGCAAATTAAGATGGTAACGGAAGATCTTCCCAGTGCGTGACTAGAGTGATGAACCTATATGATATAGCATCCAGACATTGTGTGCTTTAGCACAGAAACGTAAAGAAGGATGGGTGTAAAGCACATCATTTGAAATTTCTTAATTCAAACCTCGTGATGGAAAACCAGATTATGTGTATGCAGGTGATTCTATTGCTTGTAATGGCCATTTTATGATGTCTGCTTCCTAGACCTTGTGATTTTTATATATTCACACTACTCCTTTGAATACAGCATGACAATGCATGTTCCAAACACTACTTGCCTGTACTGATTTATCCATCACATGTTATAACTGTCAAACCTCCATCCAAGGAAAGATCATTTTGATAATATTTTCAAATATTAACCAAACAGAGCAGGAATAAAACATGTTCATAGAAAGCGAACCCAAATGTGTTTACAAAGAAAAAGTAAAATGTCTATCCTAGAAAAATTTATCTATCTTTCTTCACAGCAGACGTAAGTGAAATTAACCATGTCGTTCACGTGATTGTCTGCTTTGTTTATAGGGCTTAGTCGCTCAGCAAACGTATTGCTGGCAACACACAAATCCTGTCTGGCAGCGTGTGAGTAGAGGACCCTCACTATTTTGTTAAACACCCGGTGTTGTCACTGATTTTCAGAAAACAACATATCCACTTTGTTTCCAGAGGAATCTGTTTCGGGGCAACATTTTGTGGCGTTGACTTTGTTAATTGTACAGTAAGTACAGACGTATAGATCTGTGTGGATCCGCTTGTTACATAACAGTTCAACCAAAGAGTGAGTCCATGAGAGGCATATAGGGTTGGTGGCACTATGTTTCTGTCAAACACGCCATGCACACTTTACGCCGGAAAAACTCTCGGTCTCATTCAATGACACTTTGACTGGCAAATGTACAATCATCTAAACAACTTGTCTTTTATTCATGATACGTTTTTTTTCTAATCTCTAACCACTGCCTCCGGCCGAGTTTAGTCTTACGCCGCCTTTAGCAATATTCTAGCTCTACCACGACGTGGGATACCAGATATGGGATTCACACATTGTTCCCATATAGGGAATCGAACCTGGGTCTTTGGTGTGCCCGGTGACCCCTCACCACATGACATGCAATTGTTATTAATTGTAATTGGACAAACATTAATTACTTATGCAGCATTTCTAGGAGAACGGGGGGACTACTGTCGTTTAAGGTCTCTCTGAGATGTGCGTGGTAACGCATTGCCGGATTTCCAAGCCTAGAACTGGGTACACCTGTTCTTCTCTTAAATAAACACTTTAATTTCTCTAAAAAAAAAGCCTTTCATTTATTTCTCGGCCATGAACTTGCATTCATCGTGATATTTTTTTCTTGCAAATTCTGTCGACGTTACGGACACATCCCTTTAGCAGCCTTTCCGATTTTCCATTCAACGTCTATGATAGATTTGTCAATGATGTTTGCATGATATAGTCATTTCCCATACAGTTTCCTCGGAAGAATTCCCTTGACAGATTCATGTTCTTAGGTTGATTAAAACTACCTGTTGTCTGTCGAATAGAGTCATCTATTTTCCTCCACTGCTCGGATATGTTGCCTGGACGTGATGTTTCCTTCCCCTCTTTGTCTTGTTAGCGATCAAGCCTGCCTGGGGATTTATCTGCAGAGCATAAAATGTATCAATCTTTATTTCTATTTTTAAGCCCTGTAGGATACATGGGTAATGGAAATTGATGCGTGGTGTGGTTAACCCTAAAATAACCCATGCATCTGGCAACCTGGTCTGTCTTTCAAGTGTTTACTTCAGGACTGCCATTTCCAAATATTTATAAATATCTAAACCTATGTAGCCAGATTTAGTTATTATTATTCAATCCGCATTCTTAATTTTTATCACTACCACAGAGTACTTTGTTTTGTCAGCTACCCTGTTTCTCTTTTTCCATATATGAAATATATGGCCTTTATTGGTCATCCCCTTTGGCTGTGTCTGTTATCACATCAACTGTAGAAGGAAGTACTATTGTTTCTCTATCTGTCCATTGTTGAATCTTTGCCCTGCCCATTGTTGACAAAATCTGTATTTATGTGTATCCTCACATCTATACCGAGTGTGAGTCCGGTATTCCGACTGTCTGTGTAGGGACGACCGCGAGCAGGATTATGACCTTGGGGTTGAGCTGTAAGTCCGCTCACCTCATTCATGTGTACTTGTTTGTCATGTCTTGTGAAACCAACTAAAGAAGGTCGAACTAAACTATGCCTTCGTCTTCATCAACATATTCATTTGTCTTCAACTCAACGTAATGTTCATCACAATCATGGACTAATTCTCCAGTCACCGTAGGGGACGGTGGGGTGGGGTAGTCGTCTGCACAGGACGTCGACCTTTGGGTAAAATGGCACGGTTCAGGTATGAAACAAGGTCGACGTCCTGTCCATTGGACACTACACCAATTAACTGGGAATAAAAAAACACAAAGAAATAATCCAGTGTTTTCACAAGGTGGTAATCTGGATTATGTGGTTGAAAGCACAGACAACAGAAGAAAAATACTATGTATCGTTCAATGTATTCATTGATCGAAATCATCCCACATGAAGCAGGTGAGATGCAGCATCTGCAAAATCTCTTGTGCTGGTGAGACCATTCCTGAGGTTATGTCTGAGAACGTCCAGGCGACGCACCAAATCCTGTACTTCTTTTTCTTCAAGGGACCTTTTTTGGCCACCGGCGAACTGTAATAGACGGACATCTGTGTGGATCTGCTCCTTAGCAAGAAACTTGATAATTTCAAAGATATTGGGAAACGCCTTTCCCACCAATCTATTGAGTCGATAATGCCACTCTTCAAGATGATTGTTGGTGCGGGGGCCGTCGGAATCGTGGTGGTTCCACTGTGGTCTATGGAGGTCACCCTCGATTCAGTAACTGGCAATCACTTATGTCTCGGCATCATGGGTCGTCGCTAATATATCCAGCCACAGCTCCTCAATCTTCAAACATAGAAAACATCGATAAATATCAACTTTATGTATCTACTTATTTGTTTATTAATTGTAATTCTTACATATTTTTGCAATGTTTTATTAAACTTATCCTAATACATACCTCGTGGACTGGTAGCATTGGCAACGCTGCGCATCTCCTGATGAGGTTTCTGATAGCGTCATTTTCACTGTAGGATTCTGTAGTTGATGTAGATGGGTTTTCCTCCATATACACTGGGTGTATTGGAAAAATCACCCTTTCCATTCTGCTTGGGGGAAGATAACAGCAGAGTCATTCCGCACAGGATCTCATGATCCGTCTGAAAGATAATCAAAGTTGATTCTTAATTCATTTTATATAGTATTACCTAAGCACTTGACACCACTCTACTGCAATGGAGAATTTCTTAGAATTGTTCACAAAATCAGTTATATGGTAATATTACCTGAATCTTTTGCGGTTGCACCAAAGAGCCTCTAATCACACAGGCATCGCACAAACGTCTGAACATTCTTGTGTATGTTTCCTCTCTCTTGTCTGGTCAAAAGAAAAACACGAGGGGAAACATGTGTTCATCGGTCATGGCACGGATTGTGTACAGTTGGTGAAAAATGCCAGGTGTCGCGTAGAATGTTCCGTCACAAAAGATCGTATCAGCCTCACTTAGATGATGAAGGTTTTCTGATTTTTGTAAATCCGAGGATTCGTTTAGCAGCTCCATCGTTGATCAGGAGGAAATCCTCACCAGATTCGGACTTCTGGAAATCTTCTGGGATGACAAGATCGTCTCGTCTGAGGGGAAGTCGAGGCAGGACGGCTCTTCTGGCACGGTAGAGGAGGTTTCTGCTACTATCACATGTTGGCATTGATGAAACTAGGGCTTTGGCGTCATCAGTCACCAGTCACCAACCCCCCCAACACCCACCCCACCCACCCACACACTCCCGCCTCTTTCCCGCCCTCCCCCTACTCCCCCCCCCCCCCCCCCACACACACACACACACTTGATGATGATGTTGATGATGATGATGATGATGATGACGACGACGATGATGACATCCAGTGATCCAAGAGAGCATCATTGTCTGCATCGGATCTGCAATAACGAGTGAACTCAGATGAACTGAATACTTCACCACCTGTCTCCCGACATTACAAATTACATTATTTTCATTTTACCAACATGAAATTAAAACCATTCATGTGCAAGTGATCATAAACGGAGCAAAATGAAAACATTGATACAGTGACAAAACAGTGGCATTTCCACTCTTGTTCTCGTTATTCAAGTCCGCTAAACTTAGTAAAAGGAGAACTCGATGATCGTCCACGCCTTTCACTCGATGGAGGCCCTGGTCCTAGGTTTACTGAAATCATTATACTTCTTTTCAAAATGAAATATTTTTTCAAGGATAATCAATCTTCGAATGTAACTCCATCCTGCTCCTAATTTCAATACGTTCAAGAACCATTTTGCCAGTTTTATAGATTTTTACATGCCGAGATGCGTATTGAGCCCAGCGAGACG
This sequence comes from Haliotis asinina, assembly GCF_037392515.1. Classification (NCBI taxonomy): domain Eukaryota; kingdom Metazoa; phylum Mollusca; class Gastropoda; order Lepetellida; family Haliotidae; genus Haliotis; species Haliotis asinina. The sequence goes on along the minus strand of NC_090287.1, from coordinate 32,605,658 downwards.
TCAAGCTAGACCCATAAACCTCTCTTAAATCTGTATTGCACCAAGGAGACGGAAGTCATCTCCTCGAAACCCCATCAGCAGATCCTCGAGAACATGTCAAAAAATATGTTTTAATCTAATGTATGTCGTGTAACTAGGTAGCTAGGTGGGCGAGTGGAGTTTAAAGCGATTGTGAACTTTACTCTATTTTACCACTGAGGGTGGCCTTACATTTTGAGGATTGGCCAAAGTAACATTGAGCTTTGGTGACATCCGCGAGTACGGGTCTGGTGCAGACCACGTGTCATTGTCAGAGAGTATCACGGTTATAAATACTGACGACTGGAAGAACGTAAGTGTCATAACATAAAGTATGGTTGTTACTGTGATGGTTAAGGAATTGTTCCACGATATGTTGTTGTGATTATGTCTTTATTTTACTCTAAGTTACAAACAAACTATAGTCAGGGTAACAGTCATTGTAATATCTGTTACACGGCCGAGCTTGTAACGTCGCATTCAGTTTGGTTAGGATGGAAACCACAATGAGAAAGCTGTTTAATGTGAATGAAGGTTCAAGCGGTTATAACGTCATTATCGCGACACAAAAACCAAACCTATCATTGGTGTTTCTTATGGTGTGTTTTTGTCATGTGTATTTGTTTTCTTTTTGATGGACAGAAGCGCACGTTTACTACCAGTTTGTATCTCAGACGGACGTATAGAACAGTAAACCCCTTTTAAAATACACTCATGCCTAAGCGGACAAGGTACCTGGTTGCCAGATGTCGTTTATACGCATGCATTAGGTCAAACTACAAGTCTTCACCGTCGACGTTGTCACAAGTGATGCGGTCGCTGATGCCAAACCTTGCCGTCCAATACGTTCTCTTGATGATCTGGAGTCGTCAGTATATATAGACGTAGACATGATATAACAGAGAGAAACAACAGTGGCTCACGTTCACGTACATAAACGGGCGTTGGGATAGCCTAGTGGTTAAACCGTTCGCTCGTCACGCCGAAGACCTGGGTTCGATTCCCCACATGGGTACAATATGTGAAGCAGTGAATGTTGAAGAACAATTCCCCAGAGGATAATGTTTTCATCGGGAAAAAGTGGATATGCCGAATGTTAGCGGAGTACATTGAACAGTGATAGATTTTGAGTGCACTTTGACACTATGTTGAAAAAAGTATTTATTATAATTAAAAGAAGTTTCAAAGAAACCTACAGGATTACTTTCACCCATGACATTTGTGTCAGACATCTGTGGTGAGAGTAGGAAATGTGCGCTGGCAAATGTCATTTCAATTATTGACGCATTGGGTTTTTCCTATAAGTGAGAAAGTAGGAAGGCAGGAATAATAAGAACACCTACAGAGTTACCTAACTTGTAGCCATGCGTATTTTCCTGCCGCCGGTTCAGTTATTCCAGGCAGGGGATCCATCCAGTGGTCAGTCCCTTGTAACACGGCGGAGGCAGGCACGGGTAAGAGCTGTCAATAAAGCTAATAACAGCATGAGTTAAACAGTTAACAGCTTGTTACCCGTACCGATTTGATTATTGAACGGGAAAAGTGAGAGGCGATGCTTAACTTCATACGTATATATAGCCGCAAACAAGTGTCAGTAGCATTTTGTTTTGGTTTTTGGGGTTGTTTTTGTTTTTTGTTTTTTTTGTTTTTGTTTTTTTTGTTTTGTTTTATTTGTCTCTCTTTTTTGTCAATATTGCAGTCGTGGGATTTATTGAGGGATTGTTGTAATTGTCAAAGGTTTGCCATTTATTGTGCCCTTTGTCGCGTTGCTGGTCAACATGGCTGGATTGAGTGAGTGAGTGAGTCTCGTGGGCAGTACGTAAGCCACATTGGTGATGCAACATTAGCATTATTCAGTACATAACGTAACCAGTTTCAAACACGCACACACAAGCACATGCGTGTGCGCGCACATCTGCAGGACGATGCTCACAATATAGTAGTTGTCTCGGTAAGAAGTGGTTAAAGTTCCTCAGTCTGCCGTAGGAACACGCTCACAAAGTTGTTAGAGGTCGAACGTTTTGGTAAACTACGTGAGATGCTACTCAAGTTATCAAGCACAAGTACTGATCAAATAACTTTAACAATACCTGAATGCCGCTCATCTGGTACGTTGATGCAAATATGGTGAAACAGTATATCCGTCCTGTGTCGTTGCAAGAAAGAGATACCAATAAACAGTTATCCCGAGACTTATGAATGGTTTCATTCTATGAAATAAATCCCTGTCTACTTGTGGAATCCACATGTACCCAATATAACAATGCAAAACAACACGTTACTTATTGACTCGGATGCTGAGACAATGAAGTGTTGTGCATGCCATGCCTAAAGCTGAGTGGTGACAATCTCTGACAATTCCCGACAATCAGCTTTCTGGAACCAGCATTGTCCCAACTCAGAAGTCGCGACAACGACCGGGTTCGACTCTAAATATTGGTACACTGTTCTTGTACGTGAAGCCCTTAATTGGTGTCCGAATATTGCGTTGCAGTTGTACTGTGGCTAACAAATACGTGACATCGCATTCACCCACTAAAACCTTTAATAATTCTAGCTACCAATTCTTTCAAAAAAAGGGAAGCGAACAAAGGAACGAAGTATCGTGGTGAAAACAATTCAAGCATGCTCCAGTAAGTGTCTGCAATTTCAGGGAAAACAGTTAGTGAAGCATGCGGCACGAGTTAAAATTCTGGCATTTTCATTACCCTCTTCTAAAGGAACTGGTCGGAATAAGTTCTGTTACATGTATATTAGTACATCTATTTCTGAACTCAATTTAACTGAAAGTAATATCGACGAAAATCACACATAAAAAAGAATGTGGTTTCCAAAGAACGCGATATGAAAAGCCACAAGTTCAGATTGAAAAATATTTAGAGCAATGTAATATTTTTTAATCCAAAATCGGAACGGAATTTAGCATTAGAATTATACTTAGAAAATTGCGATTTGACCTATTTGAGTCGATCAATGCAAAGATGCAATAATTAATTCGGCCAACATCCAGAACTACAAACAAAAGGTCAGAAGTGACCAGACACTGTACATCGGAAAGGTCAGACAGCCATGTCTTTGGTCCACGAGAAATGAGGCAGAGGCGCTCGGGGGCTGTTGACAGCGAGATGATTACAAGCAATTAGCACATTATTCCGGTTGCTCGAAGACATCAGGCGTTGATTTCGATATCGCTCCCCACATCCTGAACGTTGTTGTAATATGTGATAATGTTCTGAGTGAGTGAGTGAGTTTAGTTTTACGCCGCATTCAGCAATATTCCAGCTATATGGCGTCGGTCCGTAAATAATCGAGTCTGGACCAGAAAATCCAGTGATCAACAACATGAGCATCGATCTGCGCAATTGGGAACCGATGACATGTGTCAACCAAGTCAGCGAGCCCGACCACCCGATCCCGTTAGTCGCCTCTTACGACAAGCATAGCAGCCGTTTATGGCAAGCATGGGTTGCTGAAGGCCTATTCTACCCCGGGACCTTCACGGGTCGATATTGTTCTGAGACGTTGGAGGATCAAAAGCAATGTAATAGCAAAATATGGGAAAGTGACAACACAATTGTAATATGACATGCAAAAGGACAAAAATTTACCTCATTTTAACTGGTGACTATTGGTATCCCAGTGTTGCTTAATAACACCCATTCATTCATTAATAGAGAGACCGTGTGCCTGGAGATGGCATGGTGGCGTCATACCAAAAGACTTTAAAAGATGACACTTGTTACGTTGCCTGACGCTCAGCATTAGGGATGAAAACGAGGACTGATCGCCTTGGAGTTGGAACATGGTGTTAAACTGAAGTGATCATTTTAAGATTCAGATATGTTTCAAGAAAGTAGAATTTCAAAACCTTGGAGAGAACGTGTGTACGGACATCGGATGATGGCTTCACATCTAGAAACATTAAAAGATGCTATTTGTTTGTTACCAGGCATGGCGTTCAGCATTAGGAATGAAAACGAAGGCTTGTCGCCTTGGAGTTGGAACATGGTGTTAAAGTGAAGTTACAATGTTCAAATTCAGATGTCTCAAAACTGTACCATTTTAAAACCGTGGAGAGATCCCGTGCGTGGTGATCGATAATGGCGTCATTACCAAAAGACTTTAAATGATGGCGTTTGGTGTCATCCTCCCTGGCGCTCGAGAAGAAAAGGACAGGGTCCCGTTCCTTAAAGCAATCGTACCGCTGTGACTGTCGTAAGTCAAAGTATGAAAGTTACGAGCACCTTATCGCTACGGTCGCCAGAGTTGGTATATGGTCCCTTTTTCAAAAGAGATTTTAAAAGTGGGTACAAAGCGTTAAGCCCATTTCTGAAATCCCCAATCGCGATAGTACTGGAATATTATTGCTAAAAGCGGCGTAAAAGGTTAACTACCTCACACACAACCTCCCATAATTTCGTTGTCTTTAACCACTTAAATTATCGTGATGCATGCTACATGCTACAGTCGTGGAATGTTGGCAGATTGGGACAAAATGTTTACCAGCAGGTGGAACTAGTGTAGAGGTGATGTTGTTTTGACAACTTTCCTTTCCTGGGATTGACTTTGGGGATTGAGTTTGATTAAGCGCGGCTAATGAATGGGTTTCAGTAATACCATTGTTGCAGTATGTGGAAGTGATCAATGAGGAAGAAGTCGCTAACGTCCACAGGGCGATGAAACCCGCCAGTGAGAGTATGGCGCTGTCTGGTTTTGGTTCTACATATCTGGAGGACAACAGAACGAATTTGGTGAAAAGTCATGAGTAAAGGAGAAATCTAACAAAGCGTCTACCGTAAATACAACATGGGAGGGTCCGGCCACGATTCTTTACCGACCACCGCCATATACCTGGAATATTGATGGGTGAAACGTTAAACAGAATCACTCAGTCAAACAAACAAACAACGAATCTGGACAAGGGTTTAGGTACTGGTCATGAAAGAATCTTGAAAGGCCTCCAGACAGCTAGTCACGCGGGAATCTAAATACCACCACACAGAAATATCAAGGTGGAATCAAGCAAAACGTCCCATAATCAACAAAGAATGTGACCAGCCTGTATAATTAATCAAAATCGACTCTTGTTAAAGACAAGGATGAACAAACCAAAACCGCTATGAACGGATCTATACAACCTGTGCCATCATCAAAATTTCAGTTTGTCAACTTGTAAAAAGTACAAGTTAACTTCCTCATACCAAAGTGGTTTAGTGGATTAATTAGGTTCCACACTGTAGTTGTTGGTTAAAGATACCTTACATTGTTGTGAAAAGTGTGTTACATTACTGTTTGGTTAGCCCTAATTCATAGGTTTCTGTTAATGCCATACCAGGACCATGGATATTACAGCTATTTCTCTATCCAGCTGTTGAATCTGCATTATTTAAACACCATCCTTTGACATCAGCGCTTGAGTGCAGGCTTAAGGCTACGGAATCATAACGTGAAATGATGCTGCATACACAAGATGAATGTCATTGTAACGTTCCCCAGTTGGGTGTCTTTCTAACAGACTTCAAAGTTAAGGCTTCCCTACTTTTTTTAAGAATATATAGCACCCTGACTTATTAGTCTCATACCTGCTGGACAAGGATACAAAATGCAAGCAAAATCAGCATTGAAATATAGAATCATCTGAATATAGAAGTTGTTCATCCATAAAGTTTGTCCTTATCTGATTCACCATCTTCTAAACATGCCACTCAAAGAATATACTAGAGGAAACGTCCAACGTCTTCATTGACTTGTTGGATTGGGGGAGTTGGGGGTCTGTAAACATGAAGTAGCTTTTTTTGTGTTAAAAAATTGACCTAAATAAAATTGATGATAACTCTAAACATGGTAAATATTTTTGTGACCTTCAAACATCACTTACCACAAAACTTGAAGACTGGTGACATACAGGTTCAAGACATGTTTACGAAAAAAATTGTAATTTCTGTATGTCCTAGGTAAATATTGAAACTGGTCTACATCCATTAATATGTCTGTGTATCAAAATCCAGCACCAAATTGTTCAGGTTATGTGGATGACCACACTATGATCATTATGATCACTCATGATCACTGAATATCATTGGACAACAAAGACACTTCTCCAGGATGAGAGTTTTACCCAAGAGTATATACACAATATACAATAGTGTATTATACATATACAATCATGTAACCAATAGTAAAGTGAAAATAAAACAGAAAACAACTGATTCAAATCTCTCAGAAACACATCCAGGGACAATTGATTAGGAGAGTATATTTAGAAGTCCCCTGCTTGCCATAAGAACACTGAGGCTAGTGCTGAAACAGACAACATTTTCATCTGCATCTTTATCTCGCCATGACAACACTCACTACCTTGGTGACAAGTGCAGAAACCAACACTCATCACCTGGGCGACAAGTGCAGAAGCCAACACTCATCACCTGGGTGACAAGTGCAGAAGCAAAAGGCATTCCCATCTGCATTTTTAACTCGCCATGACAAGACTCATCACCTGGTGATGAGTTTAGAAACAGGCAGTATCTGCATCTCTAACACTGCATCACCTTCCGGGGATGATGACTTTCCAAATTCATAGTTCATCTCACATCCATGGCGTCTGTCTGTTGTGTCATGGCATATCCATCCTCATCCTCAAGCTCTTGTAATGGCAGGACCAGACAGAGTCTGCTAATCTGATACCACTGATACTCTTTAAGCGCTTTCCTCCCTAAACAGTCAAGTTATACAAACACCATCAGTCTGATATGCCTATGGCTCTGGACTTGTCTAGACCTGAATGAGTCATGTGGCTTTCTGGTTAAATACCATCTATCAGTCACATCATAACTTTAATCCACCATCACATGGCCCAAGCCAACACATTCAGCAATCTTGACTACCATTATCTTTTTAACATCTACAATGAATGGATGTGCCCTATCATATGTACACCAGCTATGTCAAGAATTTACAACTGAACATCACATTTTCTTTCAGACCAAGCCATAATCACTACTTCAAGCATTTTTCTGAAGCTATGATTTTTTGCAAGTCCAAAGCTCCATAGCTTTAATACACTGTCCCTGCTAGGCTGACATCAAAAGTTTAACTTTTCAAGTGTCATCCACAGGCTTTCCAGTACTGGTTTACTCCTGAAAATTGTAGCAGCTATGACTGTCATCAGTGGTTTATTTATGTTCCATCCATTTAGCCCCTCCACACAACATCAGTCTTTAGCATCTCCGATTCCATCAGCATTGATTGCAAACATAGCCTCAGCTTCTGGTAGACATGGAGAGTCGTAGATCTTGCAGATCCGTGTCTCACCTCTGCCCTTTCGCAAATACAGCCTGAAAAATGTCAAAAATCAAGTAACTGTATATAATAAGCCAGCAAGTACGAACAAACAGCATAAGAACCAGTTCCCCTTCAGTCAGAGAGAAGCAAGGTTTTACGTTGTTTTTTGCTGCAACATCATGGCAAGGGATACAGGAAATGGGCTGCACATAATTTACCCATGCAGGAATCAAACCCAAGGCTAAGGCATGACGAGCGAGTACTTGAACAACTAAGCTACCCCACTGCCCCACAAGGGAAGTGAGTTGTGATTAACATTGTGAACAGTATTCAGAGGAACAGATAAGCTGCACATCTGCTTAAATTATGCAAATACATGCATGAAAACCCAATTCCTATTATGTCTGTTCGTACAAATACGTTCAAAAATTTGTAAATACTCAATAAATTTTATCTTAGATGCATACACATAACACTGTCAAATCTTGGCTCGGATATTACTGAGGACAGATATAGCAACGGAGGTATACTTAGAGGTTCTATTTCAGTACATGAACATGGCAAATTCGAGGTTTTCTTGAGGTTTCTGATATTACAGATCAAATATAAATAACAAGCACGTAAACCAATATTTAAACTTTATTAAATTTTTATAGTTAATGGAAAATGGCAAGATGCCAAAAATGTTAGCAAAATTAGGATACCCAACTGAGATGAACACAGGCGAGGAACTCAAAAAGTTATCTGTACCTCTGACTGCAGTCGAACCTGTCTAAACCGGCATTTGTACAATCCGGCAAGTTGCCAACATCGGCATAAAATCTCAGTCCCATGCATGACTTGTACATTTATCATCAGCTCTATAATCCAGCACATTGTCTAAACCAGATTATTTATCAAGTCCCAGTGAGTGCCGGTTTAGGCAGCTTCAACTGTATTTCATTTTTGTCATTTATATCAAATCACTGGTGTAAGCTGCAGTCATTTATCACTTGTAAACCCCATAGCCTGGACACACTTTGAATGATGTAATTTCACCTTTTATATTTTCCATCTTTAACTTCCATATGGGATAGAAGTACATCACAAAGTTAATTTCTGAATGTATTACTCAATAGCATAAATCATAGTAATCATCAATATGGATTCTGCTGACTAGTTTCATGTACAATGTATTATCCAGGCATCTGAACACACAAACCTCATGACCCTCCATGTAACAGTCCTACGATCTCACCTTGTTGTAGATGCGTGAGCAATGATATTTCCACCAATGGGTTTCTTGGGATCAGCAGTGAACATGGACGCACCATCCACTTGAGCGACCACCTGATTACTGATGATTACAGCAACACCAAACTAGACAACCAAACAAAACCATAAAGAAATGATCAACATCCTGCAAATTGGTTGGTTGGTTGTTTAACAGCGCACACAGCAATATTCCAGATATATATAAATGGCACCATTCTGTAAATAATCAAGCCTGGACCAGATAGCCCAGTGATCAACAGCATGAGCATCAATTGGGTTATTGAGTGTAGTGTAAAACTCACACACTCTTCTTTGTGTACCAGCCTGTGAGAAGAATCCGAGTTACATACAAAGGGAAACGACTCAAAGGATTTTACATCAACTTCAGCTCAAAAACTGATTTATGACTCCAATATACAAACACTCAGTCCCTGAATATATAACTTTGATAGTACCAAATAAACCCTTTTAAAATGAGAAGGGGCCCCAATCAGATGGGAAAGGAATCTAGACAAGATTAATAAAGGGCTTTAGCACTGCAGGGAATGCAAGGCAGTAGGAAAAATAATGTGGTTCAGGGACTGTGAGACAGACATCACTCTGTGTGCGCTATCAATGAATATTATTTTGCAGTTTATCAACAGAATAAAACTATTCTTCTTACATAAGACAACACCAATATCTATTAAAACACACTCCAGTCAGTAAGACAACAAATGTCACATGATCAACCAGAAGTGGCATCAAAATCACTGTGCCCACAAACGGAGCCCTTATGGTTGTCAGCTTGTCTGAAATTTAAGAATGTATCTGCGTCACTGACCTCATCGGCTAGTCTCAGCAGCATCCTGAGGAACCTGGCTAAGTGCATCTGTCGAGCTGACAGCTCCCCCCGCCCTGAGTAGTCCGTCCGGTACAAAGCTGTGGCACTGTCTACTATCAGCAGGGCATACCTGAAGTTACAACAAACTCACATGAATGTTAGCTGCCACTCAGAACAAGCACAATCTGAAAAGTTATGAGTGAAATTTTTCAGGTATTGATAGAACAGATATGGTAAATTTTTTCAAGTTTTTAACATGATTACTGGTCACCAAATTATAAGTACATGATTTCATGTACCTGGATTCCGCCATCATGGCCGCTGCCTGTATCAAAAGCTGAGACTGGTGGTCACTGTTGTAGGCTCGAGCATACGCCACGTTGTCCAGCACATCACTGCCAGACAACCCATACCTGTAGGTAGTTGTGGAACAAAGTGTTGTTAGGCCAAACAATGATAATGTTGTAGGTCTGATTATCCGACAGACCCTTGAAATCTTTCCACCAAAACCATGACAAGAGAAATTGCACTTGTATTTATCAGCTGGAACAATAGCTGCCCCATCTACAAAGCGAAGAGCTGCATGCTCTTTACAAGTGCTCTTTACAAGTCAGTTCAAATGACCAGCTGTCTTTTTTTCAAACTGTTTTGGCTTTTTTTCGTAACAGTCTGGCCATTTGACAGTAGTGCGAAAATAATTGAGTCAAGAGTGAGTGAGTGAGTGAGTGAGTGAGTGAGTGGAGGTTTACGCTGCATTCAGCAATATTCCAGCTATATGGCAGCAGTCTGTAAATAATCTACCTACTCTGGACCAGACAATCCAGTGATCAACAACATGAGCATCGATATGCACAAATGGGAACCGATGACATGTCAACCAAGTCAGCAAGCCTGACCACCCGATTCTGTTAGTCATCTCTTATGACATGCCTAGTCGCCTTTTATAGCAAGCCGAGGTTGCTGAAGGCCTATTCTACCCCGGACCTTCACAGGTGAAAACAGTCTAGATCAGACAATGCAGTGATCAACAGCAGCATAAGCATCAATCTGTAATGGCATGGTGGGCGAGCTGTCTAGTATAACACACTTAAATGAAGTAAACAAACCATTAAATTTGATGACTATTCATGCGCTCAACAGTGTAAAGCTACACGTACTGTAAAATTTTAACCACTTTTATTGTTTAACTACAATTATAGTGTCTTTCTTGCATTTCATTGCATGACAGTATTAGTTATAAAACATTAAATAGAAAGAAAAATGGGGAAAAACCCTTAAAATTATTGATCACATTAAACATGTACATACTTCAATTATAATCGATAATCTTTCATCACAAGTCCTCGGATAAACAATAGTGGATTTGGTTTCGAAATTCTTAGCACCACAATTTCATCAGCTCACAAACATCAAGAATCAAAATGTTCCAGTATGTCATATCGAAAAAACATACATCACAGACTGAGTGGAGTCTTTAACCGCTTTTGAACGAAGAACACCAGACACTGGCTTCAGACTTTGGATCCGTATGAATAATTAAGCTCATGTCTTCGGCATGACTGGCAAACACTTTAGCCTCTTAACAACTACTTTGTCACAGTTATTCTAATTCTCTAAAGTATCATGCAGTCACATACCTCTCAGCTACAGCCAACAGTCTCTCTGGGCGGAACGTCCCCTCCGTGTCGATGTACATCGCCTTGCCTTCTCCCCCTCCCATGTCAATTGGCAACTGGGGAGACAAAGTCCACAACAATTACACCACGAAAAGTCCAAAAATTTCAAAAACAGAGCACATATTACATTGGACCAGTGTTCACTTCATTATCCAATGGTAATTATGATGCTTATTAAAAACACTCAACAAGAAACTCGGTCGGTACACTGGAAAAATTACCATAGCAAGTACTTTTGCATGTGCCACTGTTCCGGAGTGTACTAGCAATGTTAAAGTTATTTCCTCACCTGTTAGGAAAGGGCACTAAGTAAGTCAAACAGTGTTTCCCCTTAAACCTGAAAACCTGCGGACCAAAAGGATCCACCACCAAAAAAAGTGATGGGTCCTGATAAGAAGGTGTTGGCCCTATAATTAAATATGGAAATAATACTGATAGTTATTGGGGATGAAAGAGCTTTCAGCCATAAGGACTGGCAGAAAACAAAAGCTGTGGGTTCAAGTTGTTTTTAGTCGGTTTCAGGCCTAAGGACAAACATTAATTTCAAATCTTTATGTCAAATACAGTAATCGGTTCAATTTAGGCACTGCTAATTACCATCATGGAAACCAGTTCTAACCATGGCCTGAAACCATGGTGGACAATATGAGCTACTGTACCCCTATGAAGGGTTTTACCTTGACACAGTATCATGGGGTCACAGGGACTCCTAATAATTAGTTTTAAGGGTCCTTGCAAACAAAACATGGGTCCTGAGAAGTATCAGCTTTGAGAACTGTACATTTTGATAAGATCTATAGAACATGAAATGAATCATTGATCATGTGGATTGATGGACGAAAAGATGCAAATAACTGCTCTGAAAGAAACAACCGAACATTTAGCAAAGTCATAGATGCACCATTTGAAATAATCGCCGGCTCAGAGGTCCAGTGCCAGTTGTTTTTACATCGGGCTGGCAGTTTCAAATATCTTCAGGTACTTGTGGCCATAAGTAAATAATTATCTGTCTTTTTTTACAACTGGAATCTTTCCCTTGTTTTTTCTCTTCCCTTTATTATTGATTATACATGATCTACCACGTTGCAACTTCCTTTCATTTCCTGGTATTTCAGCCCTTTGTACATCTATAGGAATGTCAACACCAGTCTAAAGCAAATATATATGTCTCTCTGTGCCATTGGATCTGCTAACTGATCTTGTAGAAACAGTATGAAACTGTGTACAGTGTAGTCTATTTTGTTTTATTTGTTTTGTTTGACTTAAACAAAATGTGCCTGCAGATTTCATTCAGGACCTGTAAATCTTAAAGCCTGCAGCCAGCAATAGGCCCTGATGGCCAGCTAGTAAATCAAAGTATTGCAAACACTGCACAGATATGTTGTGGGTACAGTGAATAATATTGTACATCCCTCTGGATGCAGTGATTTTTTTTCTGCGTCCATTTTTTAACTTTGTGCACCGCATAAAACTCTGCCAATGTGACAACAATGTTAAAGGTCAGTTCACAGATCAGACCAGGGAATGTAATGATCTGTCACCAGCCTGTTGCTGTTAGTAAGGTCTTATGTCGCATTTAGCAATATTCCGGAAACATAACAGACAGGAACACCAATAATGGGCTTCACACATTGTACCCATGCGAAGAATCGAACTGGGGTCCCTGGCATCTTGCACTGGCAGCAGGACAGCAGAAATGGGCTCGACAAATAAAATCTACATGTAAAATGGAACCCAGGTCTTTGGTGTGACATTCAAAAATGTTCATCACTCAGCTACCCACAAACTAGTATAAGTGTGACCTAGTGGATCATGAAATTAATAAGGTGTGACATACAGCAGCATATACCTGCTTAGTAAACATACTCAATGGCATATACTTAGGGGAGTAAAATCACTGAAATACCCACATATTTGAAAGCAGTACCCACTTCAAAAACAACTATCTTGGTAGAGTACCCAACATGAGCTAAATCATGTTCTTGGGCATGATTCGAATCTGTGTGAAGTACCTGTTAGTCAAGGTTAGTGACCCTTTTCACGGGAACATATCAAGTCTTTAACTAGTCACTGGGAACACACAAAGCCTCCATCCAGTTACAGGGAACACATCAAGCCTTTAGCTAGTTACAGGGAACACATCAAACCTCTTCCCAGTTGCAGTCAACACAACAAGCCTTTGCCCAGTTACAGGCAACACATCAAACCTTTGCCCAGTTACAGGGTACACATCAAACCTTTGCCCAGTTACAGGGAACACATCAAACCTTTGCCTGGTTACAGGAAACACATCAAACCTCTGCCCAGTTACAAGGAACACATCAAACCTTTGACCAGTTACAGGGAATACATCAAACCTCCGTACAGTTACAAGGAACACATCAAACCTTTGCCCAGTTACAGTCAACACAACAAGCCTTTGCCCAGTTACAGGCAACACATCAAACCTCCGTACAGTTACAAGGAACACATCAAACCTTTGACCAGTTACAGGGAACACATCAAACCTTTGCCCAGTTACAGGGAACACATCAAGCCTCCATACAGTTACAAGGAACACATCAAACCTTTGACCAGTTACAGGGAACACATCAAGCTTCCATACAGTTACAGGGAACACATCAAACCTTTGCCCAGTTACAGGGAACAGAGAGCGAACCTACCTGACAAGTGACTGCTAGTGTGTGGCATAGCTGTGTCTTGCCGGTTCGGAACTCGCCAAATATCTCTGTGATAGAACCGGTCTCAATACCACCTGCAGTGAAACATCAGGAGAAAAATTCACAAAATGTATGAAAAGTAACAAATATGGTTATGGTGTAGTCACAACTAATGGCAAGCTTTGGTTGCTAAAGATCAATGTAACTCGGATCTTCATGAGGCGGCCTGGTCGATAGCAGCCTTTAGTTGGTTAAAGCATGCAGTATGCATTGTAATGAGACTCCTGTATTGATACAAACATTGTCACTTCTTGCCATGCCTTTACAACACTTTCAACAGTCTCACCTTGTAGGAGCTTGTCCAGTTCCTTCGAACCCGTTGTTACCTGGATGATTTCAGATCTCTTCTGGTGAAATTCGGTGGCTGTGGTGAAACCCATTGGAACCAACTTAGCTGACTCAGTCTGCAGTTCAAACAAAACGAGTTTGAATAAAGTTAGACACACATTTTACCTTCTTTAGGCCACACAATACAGTGCTTCCACTCAGGTATTAAATTTACAAGACCATATAATACTTGGTTGTGTGGTTTGTTGTTTAATGCCACGGTATTACAGCTATAGGGTGGCAGTCTGTAAACAATAGTCTGGACCAAACAATCCTGTGATCAACAGCATGAGCATCAATCTACGCAACAGGGATACAATGATATGTGTCAACCAAGAAAGCAAGTCTGATCATGTGATCACATTATTTATCTCTTATGACAAGCATAGGTTACTGAAGATCAGTTTTAACCCTGATCTTCACCAATCAAAAACTTTCTGGTAAAATATACCATATTCTAGGGCTAAGATTCTCTCACTTATTCAGTGGTGAATTAATTTGCAAGTCTGAGCCATCTGATCCCATTAGTACCCTTTAAACACAAGCATGCGTTGCTGAAGACCATTCTAAACCGGATTTTTATGCATCATGAGTGGAATGGCAGAGAGAGGTTCAAACATCTTAACAACTGAGCTGCCTCACCACACTGCCAAACTGGTATTAATAATATGAACTTGTGAATCAGAAAATGTATTATAACAACATAGTTGAAATCTACTTGAAGTGCCAATTAGTTAAGTCTAGTCGCTCTTTCACAGGGAACACATCATGCTTTTGCCCAGTTAGCCAAGTTAAGAGTCCTACCAGTATCTTCTCTGCCTTGGCTTCACTGATGCCCTTAATTCCCAGCAGTTGTTTCTTCGGGGCAAAAGCCACAGCCTCCACTGTGAAGAACCCTGCCTCCTCTAGCTTCTTCAGGTCATTGTTGCTGATTCCATTGCCCTGAAATAGTACATGGGGAGAGATCATCTATCATGATAACATGACATGACTATCAAAGGCTTTGGTTTGCAGATCAACCACCTGAAAATTGTAGTTTATCAAAGAGTTCAAACCAAGTCCCTATGATGCATTCCGGAAAAATTATGTCTGTTTGCTTTAATGGCCAGAGAAATATAAGTCAACTGAACAAAGCAGTATCATCTGTTATTAATATGACATTATTGTCATCTAAGTTGAAAATTCTGACATTTTAATTCTGAGAAAATTTACTGACATATTATGAAGAGTGTCAACCAAGTCAGTGAGCCTGACCACCCAATTCTGTTAGTCACCTCTTACAACAAGCATAGACGCCAAGTAACACATCCCACCTGAAACCTTGACAAAACTAACAGAATAATCATAGCAACCCAGGATTTGAAACCCACTATGATGTCTCTCAGTCTTGCCCAAGGGATGTAACTCTGCAATGAATAAGAGGCTTGGGCTGGCTAAAGAGATTGAGTTGGGTTTTACACCACTTTCACCACTAGGCTACCCCACCGCTATGGGCCATAGAGATCAATTATCATGATAAAAAAATTTGTATCATGTTGTGTGCTTGAAAAAAATTTTAAAATTAACAACATAAATAAACTACCATAGTGATACAGATAAACTGTCATGGTTGTCTTCCCTAGAACTGTCCTACCTCTAATCTGGCGATTGGCATGGGTCCAAATGTTTCTTCCTCTGCTTCTACCTCCACCTCTGCTCCCCGTGACGCTTGCATCGCCATGTTGCTGATCCTCTGCTGGGTCTCTGAGATAAGATGATTTTCAAAGACATCAAATAAACACGATAACATGATTAATCACTGATCTGAATAAACATTTTAAAAAACCCTTGTTTAACAATTTCTTTAGGGTATTAAACCAAATGAAATGAAGGCTGGGCAGGGTTAATGTTCTCCTGTATTTGCATATGTTGGCATATATCCTGTATTTTTATATGCATACACAAATATGAACTGCTTTTGAGTTGCCATGGTAGAAGCAGTTACTATGGTTACTGGTTGCTGGTCCCTGGACTGATTAGAGGAAATGGAAAAGTTACGCAAGCCACAAGTATCTTTTCTTTTAGTTTATACGTCTGTGATAATAGAGTGTGAGTAATATTTCAGTTCAAGGTTGTCAGTTGGACCACTGGCAATGCATTTACAGCATCCCTTCGTCTACAGAAGATCTGTTATTATTCGACTAAAATCGGCTTATCAAAATTAACTGTCACCGATGTATTTCTCACCTGTGAAATGTATTTTAACAAAAACAGCGTGTCTTCGTGATGTTGGAAGAAACAATTAGAGTTTTCCTCCGCTAATTAAAACCAGTTAATTCTGTTCTACTCACGTATCGCTTTCCGCTAACTGTGATGTTATGAAAGTTGGATGTCCCGCCAAATGGTACGTCATTGTAAGGGAGGTAACTTTGATGTTTTATTTCATGCACACTCGCTAGGAAATCACAGTAAAATCACAACTATTGT
The DNA here is from genome assembly GCF_037392515.1 of Haliotis asinina. NCBI lineage: Eukaryota > Metazoa > Mollusca > Gastropoda > Lepetellida > Haliotidae > Haliotis > Haliotis asinina. The sequence continues at coordinate 32,589,093 of NC_090287.1, read as the reverse complement.
TGTTCACATTTCAGTGATGGCTCATGAGCAGTATTGTGTTTTCACACGATAGATCTATATAAACAAATACTTGTTCTGGATTATAAAGATATAAATTTAAAATTTCCACAAACTACAACACTCATCATATGCAACAGACTATGCGCGCAAAGTTAACATGACATTTCCGAAACATTTACATACGATTTCCAAACAGATTTTTTCAAAATATTCTACCGAAAATGTTTTTGTAATGTTACAAAAACTCATAACACTTTTGTGTTATCTGGGACTAGATTAACATCTAGTCTCCGAAATGAACATAATTTACAAATAAAATATAAAGGAGAAAACGGAATCTCTTTATTCAGTAAGTGACAAGTGTATATGTTCTTTATTAGCCTTTTAATGTTAAATTTATTTAGCGCCCGTATCCGCGTAACTACTACATAATCAAGGTGCAGGTTTTTTGTGGTTTTTTTTATTTATTCCTATTTGTTGTTGTTGTTGTTTTGTTTTTGTTTTGTTTTGTATTTGTTTTTCTATTGATTTTTTTTTCTATGCTGTTGTTTTTTGTTTGTTTGGGAGTTTGGGGGTTTGTTTTATTTAAGGGTTGTTTTGGGTTTTCTTATTGGGGGGGGTTCTTTGTGTGTGTGTGTGAGAGAGAGAGAGAGAGAGGGAGGGAGAGAGAGGTAGAGAGAGAGAGTGTGTGTGTGTTTTGGGGGTTTGTTTGGTTTATTTTAGAGGGGTTTTTTGGGTTTGTTTTTTTTTTGGTGCGTGCGTGCGTGCGTGTGTGTAGGGAGGGGACGGGGGAGAGGTTACAGACCCAGTCTGGCACTGGCAGTTCTTATGACGTTAACCCCCTAGATACTGACTTATAAATATTTATACTTCCTTGCATTTTCTTTCACGCATTTTTTAAAGGTTTGAACATTAACCGTTGTGGGATCTATAGAATTACACTAGAATGACGAAAGTGTTGATAATGCAATATTGTTAGTCCTGAAAGGTTATTAAATGACCATTTGAGCTCTCGTGTAAACACGTGAAAATGAACTGTGCGGACAGCACCCCAATGTTACGATGCATCACTATACAGAGTGATATGATCAATGAAAGTAACTTGTACCAGTATGTGTTTCTTCCATTGATATGGTAAGGCATCACACTGAATATGATGCTTTGAAAAGAATTCCATATAGTTTGTACATCAAGGCTGTTAAGCGACCTTCAAGTGGCAATCTGAAGTTTGACAACACATATTCGAGTATGAAAGTGACGACATTCCATAAAAAAAAATATCGCCACCAACGCCAGTTTCAGAGTTGTCAAACTGTTGTCGAGTAACAGGATCAGTCTCTATTCTCACCAACTTTTCTATCGAAGTTTCAGTGTTGTCGAACTCGAGTTTGACGTGTGAAGTGTTGCTCAGAAACAAGCAGTCGAAGTCAACAAAATTATCACGCGACCTTACCGCAAGAGACATGGCGAGTGCATATGACAATTTAAGAAGGTTGGACACGATATCTTTGACGTGTGAAAACGCGAGTTTGCCAACTTTTAAAACATTTGTTGTCAGACTTTAGCTTGTCGTTGTGAAGTCCGGTCTACAAATACATGTACATTTGTGTCGGTCAGTCATTAACACCTTACATGTGTACTTATCAGCGAGGGTCGGTGGGGTAGCCTAGTGGTAAAGGCATTCGCACGTCTCACCAAAGACCCGGACTCGATTCCCCATATGGGCACAAAGTGTGAAGCCCATTTCATGAGTACCCCACTGTGAAATTGCTGGAACAATGCTAAAAGCGGCGTAAAACTAAACTCACTCACTCCTTGTCAGAGATATGTCATTAGTATAGCACAGTGGTATTTCAGTACTCCGTGTAGGGATTAGTCACATAAGCTATCCAGCTTAGAACTGATCTTCAGCACCCCATGCTTGTCGTAAGAGGCGACTAACGGGATCGAGTGGTCAAGATTGCTCATTTGGTTGCCACATGTCATCGTATCCCTATTGCTTTGGTCGATGCTCATTGTGCTGACCACTGGATTGTCTGGTCCAGATTCGATTATTTACAGGCAGCCGCCATAAAGCCGGAATATTGCTAAATGCGACGTTAAACAAGAAATAGACTTAAATTATTATATGTACATGTTTTTTAATAGTATCAATAAATATGTATCGATGCTGTGCTTTGATTATAGCGTTATACTGCCGCGGGGGTGATTGCGTGTGTGCGTGTGTATTGGAAAGTGTATATATTTGTACGTGCGTATGTATACATGTTACTTAGTGATGCTATGTTATTATAAGGTGTAAGATCACTTCATAACTGTTGGCGTCAGTAGCGATTGTGGATCTCCGAGGTGATTTTGGTATGTGTGTTTATAAATTAAATTTAGGTTAAATTTTAGACGCAGCATTTTATGATTTCAAATTATGGACAAATCTTCCTACAATCGCCAGCAGTTGAAGGGAGAGCTTGTTTTTATTTTGCAATAGTATATATGTAGGTAAAATGTTTTAATGTTTCTAGATTTTGATTACTAGTTTTACATTTATATGTGCGATAATATGGTTATTTCACTGCCCTACGTTGACAGGTTTTGAAAACTTGACTTTAATTATAAACCTAAAAGTTGATTTAGTCACATGGCTGAAATATTGCCGATGCGACTTTAAACATTAACCTATTAAATGAATATTTGAAAGCTGGTGTGCAATGTGTATGTCGTTTATTTCATGACTTGTAAAGAGCAGCAACTGTGTCAATTACCAAACGCGTTCACACCAACCGTAAACTAATTAATGAAAGACAAAGTCAATGAGCTGTGACGATATTGGCCTCTCCTCTCTAGTACATCACGTGGTCAAGGTCAGTTGGAGTAAGTATCACTTCAGCAGCAAGCGTGTGTTTAATAATAGACCACGCCGTAATAAAAACTTTTATTAAACAATGTTCATGTTACCATTTTACCAGCATTTTTCATGTCGTAAATACCATGGCCAAGCGCTGACAGATATTGCTTCACGAACTGGCATATATTGCTTTGATTGATTCCTTGGTTGATGGATTATTGTTTAACGCCGCACTCTAAAATATTCCAGCTAGGTCACGGTGGCATATTGATTTATCAGCTTGCGCATGTGTGAGTGAGTGAGTGAGTGAGTGAGTTCAGTTTTACGTCGCCTTTAGCAATATTCCAGCAATATCACAGCGGGGGACACCATAATGGGTTTTACACATTCAACCCATGTGGGGAATCGAACTCGGGTCTTCGGCGTGACAAGCAACGCTTTAACCATAAGGCTACCCCACCACCCGCGCAGGTTTGTCCGTGGCTACTACATAATTAAAATGAAGTCTTCCTAGGCAATGATCGTGGTGATAATTGTATCCAAAGTAACATTTAATTCTATTTCATTGATACAACTATTCATATAAATGTTGTCAAAAATAGCATATCCACTCAAATGTGAAGCAAAATGAAAAACGTAGACATAAGAACTTAGTGCATGTGAAGAATAGACATAATATAATCATGCAGGAAATTCATGTGTTTATTCACGAAAGGATCTAGTTGTAGATTGCTGGCGCACCGGGGTGACCTGTGGATGACCTCGTAAGACCAGCGGTCAGGTACCGTATTTCCACTAATAAGCGCTGGCTATCTAATTCGCGCCTGGCCTCTACGCACAGGGTACAAAAAGAAAAAAACACCCGAGCCTCTAATTTGATCCAAGTACATTCTTTTTTGTTTGTTTGTTTGTTTGCTGTTGGATGTTTTTAATGTTTGTTTCCCAGCTGTCCTTAACTTTGTTTTTTTTTTAATGTTTGTTTCTCAACTGTCCTCAACTTTGACGTAAAACTAACAAACAGTTAATTAAGGTAACATGCAGTCATTCAGCTGCCGAGTCTGCTATAAACCCCAGATCTGGAAGTCCGTTGAAAACACAAGTCCCGTAGCGCTTATTAGTGGAAATACGGTAGGTGGTCAGCTCCAGCTCGAGGTAATAAAGTGGAGAAAAGCACCCAGTGTTGTGGTCGGTCTTCCAGCCGTGCAATATAGTACTGAGAATACATTCTTACAGCTGGAACACCACTCACCTCGTGCAGTGAACTGTAGCAGGATAGGCACAACACATATTTGGAAATAACTGGAAATTTTTAAACAACTAGAACTTTGACCTTTAAAAAAGCGATTGCCATCTCAGGCACAGGTGCCTGAATAAACCTGAGAAACTCATTGCTCCTTTCCCTCTTCTTTCAAGGTAAGAGACATTTTGATTTTGATCTTATTCTATGTCTCAACTTCTTAATTCGTTGTAATTATTGTCCAAAAAAGTTTGACACATTACTAGTATGTCGTAGCATGTCCGTTGTGTCACATGCTAGTTTTAAACAAGCGTTGAAACCAACGCCCTGTCTGGTGATGTTTCGTGTGTATACATGTATTACGTAGTGGGCTTCTTAGTTTTAAAAAATATCTTTCATGCATATCGCAACATAAACCTGTATATCCCCAGTCGATGACTGGTGCTCTCTTCAACGCTCAAGATGAGCACATACTGTACAATAGAACACACAGATCACCTAAGCAGATCCTAAGCGGTCTGTTCCATTTGTCCGGCAGGCTGAGCGGATTAAGTGTTATGGCTGAGCGGTGATGAAAAGGTTGTTGATCCCTATGGTAAAATGTCCCCTCGTCCAGCTGGCTAGGGGAATAGTGAACACCGCTCACCATATCCGGCAGGCGGGTGTGGCTGTAGTGTTTATCTTACTAACATGATGGGGTGAATTTGGTTCACATGACAGGACTTTGACACCTAGTGAACATACTGACTGTGTTTAATTTGCACTAAAGTAATCAAATTGAATCGAAAAAAATAAAATGAAATAAATTGGTGAGTATAATCAGGATTCATACAAAAGGGACACGTTCATGTCAACTGTCATTGCAAGATGGCAAACGCTCAGGTTTGTACGGTTTATGTACGGTTTATTCCAAATGCTCGAGGTGGACAATATTTAGTTTACTAGAACTATTTATTCAGCATTAAGTCCAGAAGAAGAGACACTGTCCACTGGAGGTGCTGCACAAATGACTGCACCTCTACCATCAACACCAGTAACAAACTTGTCAGCATTTCACAACGTTTGGGGTGGAATGAAACCATGGGCGGTGTTTGTGGAACCATTGAGACGCAATGGAAGTGGAGCCATGTGGCACCGAAAGCTGAGCTTTCACATAGCAGGCTGACATCCGAACATTTATAAATTCATAGACTTTATAAAAAATGAGCAGGTATGTACGGAAGCAAGCTTACTGCAACTTCGAGTGTTGCTTCCAAACCTCCGGACCAAATTAAACTGTATCAAACCAAACGGTGGTATCGTCAAAGCCTTGTCTGTGTAATGGAGACAGTACGAAAATGGTGACAAATGTATTATGGCATGTTTCGATGCAGTGTCGCATTTAACAAGTTAATAGTGTGTAAAATAATTGTGTAACTGTGACCAGATGTGATCTTTTGTGATGCATGTATGTAAAATTGATGTGTGCATAATGTAATGTGTAAAGTGTTTTCGTAGTTATATTGGCCTGTGAATACTGACCCTGTGAATACTGTGAATACTGACCCAACAATCCACTGACCGGCTTGGGTGACGAAATATCACAGACCAACAGGGGAACAAAATCTGTTCTCTTGAATTATCGCGCCCCACTGATCTCGAACACTGAAACAATAGGTGAAGGACAAGTGGTTAGAGAAAAAGAGAAGAAGATTGTTTATTAAAGTGTCACAAGTTTTACATCGTAAAAAGTATCATATAGTATTTGTATGAAATAAAGTACAACATCCGGGCAACACTGCCCTTGAGACACTAATGAGACACTAAATTCCATTTAAAAGCAAGAGTTAAAAATAAATGACAAACAACCATAGTTGTTCTAACAGTGTAGCATTAGAATATTATGGTTTAATAAGATTGCTAAGTTGATTCCCTACGTTAAGAGAGCGAAAAGTGAAAGAGAATGGTGAAAAGGTGGGTTCACTCGTGGGTTAACTCGTGGGTTGACGACGCCAAAGCATGCGCAGGAGTAAAGCTGCTGTTTGTTTAATAAACTGGATATCTTGCATAATGAGATTGACCTGGTCAACAGGGGTATACTGGGTAAAGGCCGGGTATACTGCTGAGACAGCGTTCCACAAATCATATCGGATGTCTGAATAAAAACTACAGCGAGCTAAGAAATGAACTTCGTCCTCGATTTCATTGCTGTTACATTTACTGCAAATCCGTTCTTCCAAAGAATCTTACTTTCACCTGACTAGCCATACTTATAAAAGGCTCACCAAACAGATCATCTTTCTGTACATTCAATGGGACCTCAGCGTATCAACAAATGAACCAGCCAATCGGAAGTCGTCGTTAGCCTTGAGTGCACAGCCACCCGCTATCACTGGGTTCTGGTCTCACTGGTCTCACGAGGGCTTCGTTTCGAGGGAAGTAAGCCCAAGTACAAAATATTGCACTTTTGAATCGCGATTGTACGCTTATAATTTTGTTTATTTGTTTTTTAACAAGCAGCAATGTAATTAGATGTCATGAATAAGTGATAACTGTGTTTTAATTATGTTTGATTTTTTGGTTGCATATGACCTTTAAAGGATGCAATTATTGCTGGATCGTTGGGCGCGTAAACCATCTCCGATTCGGGCATAGGTATAACTGAAATAACTCTGTTGTTATCCAAGTGGTGTAGTGGGGTGTACGGGTAGCCAGTTCCTTCATCTAAGTACTGCACAGTGCAACAATCTCCATTCAGTATCTCTCGGATATGAGAGACAGACAGACAAAGACTCAACTCACAAAACTGTTGCAGTGTGGATACATAAATTATATGTTCAGTTCAGCTAATTTTTACAGACGAATGAAGTTAATTCTTACAGATGATTGAATGAATGAATGAATAAAAGGGAATAATATGAAGTGTCACGTTTTCATTATAGTTTTATTATTTTTGTTTAAGCCGTTGTACTGGTCAGAGTAATTGTGTGTGTGTGTACGTGCGCGCGTGTGCACGCGTGCATAGGTGGGTGTGGAGTACGTGGGTGTGCATGCATATATTATATGTGTACATGACACAAGACGGTACTGCATTAATGCATGATAAATCCCGAGCTCCCATAAGGCATGACCCCGTGTCTTACAAGACAGCAAAAACATGATACTCGTCCCTGCTCAATTTTCACACATGCGCTCAGATAAAGCCCTACTTGCAGTTGTCTTTGTAGTGCTCAATAGTCAACCGAGATGCAAGTAGTTAACTTCCAAAATGTGTCCTCCCCATATTTAAAACATTTATTCTAGAATTGTGTCTTACTCACGAAAGAGGTCACCTTCAAAACTGCGTTTATCATTACCAAAAGCGCTTAAAACGCAGGGAAGAAATCAAATAAACGTATCTCTTAAAGGCGGGGTTGCAGACCCATACACTGATGGGGTGGGACGTCCTTGCCATGTCAAAACTGATAAAGTATCAGTCATAAAAATACCAATATTCCTAGCTTATTTTGTCCAGTATATATAGATGACCTCTTCATGTTATAAGCAACCGTCAACGTGAGGTATAACAAGCGACTCATCATTAAATGAAAACCCTGAAAATATAACCTAGCACCTTTAAGCTATTAGTCTGTCGTACAGACCCTGAAGTATATATATCCAAGAAAGCCCACGCAAGTCTAGAAAATGTGGCAAGTCTAGATTTCCTTAGCTTCAGGGTCTGTACCAATCTGCTGAATCCATAGCCAGTATATGGCTAGTAATTATCAGTTGATCTCTAGCTGTCACTGGTGTTTAGTATAAATTCAACGGGAGCCTCCCCGACAGCTCCCCCATAGCCCCACACTTGGCTAAGACCTCCTGCCCTGTCCTGTCACCGGGAGGCAACATATGTCGGATTTTAGCCAAGATTCCTTCCTGGAAATACTGACTTCCTGAGCGAATCCCTCGACTCACAATGTCTTCCATAGACTAACAACTACTATCTGAAATGAACATAGTAAAAGAAATAAGAATAACATAATAAAATTGAGACTAAGACTTTCTTCACTTTCAGAAGCTAAGGGAATCTAGACTTGCCACATTTCCTAGACTTGCATGGGCTTTCTTGGATATATTTGCTTCAGGATCTGTACAACATCGCATATTATTGATCAGTTGTTTTGTGACTTCAGTTCCACAGGATAGGTACAAATCGATGACAGTCTTTTCAAAGGGTTTTACAAGACGGCACAAAGTATGGTCCATATGAGTGACGTCATGTGAACATTTTTACACACTGTGTGTGTTGAACATTTCCTGTTAACTGTTACTTGTAGAACATTTCAATCAAAGACATGGCTCTGTCTTACTACTTCCAATAAACAGTTTTCTCCTGTTTCATGTGATTGTAATCAAATTGCCATATATAATGCAGACATAGTATTTTGATTTGATAGAAAAATTATATTTGACATCTTTGTTGGAGTTTTGGAAACATCCAGTTTTCCAGCCATAGCGTTAGTCTCAAGAGATGTTACCCCTAAGCTATGTGGTTACGACACTTGATACTTCCTATGAGCTGCCCACACCACACTGAGTGGGAGTAGGGGTCGGGCTGGGTAGGGTGATGTTGGGGGCAATAAAAAGTCCTGTCACATACACCTTCAGTGGCGTGTCAGTAATGGGTGATAAGAATCTTTGCATGTGTTGAGAAATTCCAAGAAATTATCTCCCTGCAGATTTGTTTAGTCTCTGAAAATGAAGAAAGTCTCAGGGCTCCATTTCATTATATTATTTTTTTTTCACTATGAACGTTTTTCGGTAAAATATGTTCATTTCAGAGACTAGCTGTTAGTCTATTAAGCTTTCTAATCAGCTAAGTGGGCGGAAGTGTGCAGCTGCGCAGGGGCATGTGTTTATGCAAGCAGTGAGCTCAGGGTGAATTTGAATAACTGCAGGGACACTGAGTCTAGCACGATATTGTGGGATACTCGATTCTGATTGGTTGATTGTTGTACCTGACCGTCCTTAAACCTGATTCCAAGGACCTTACCGGAGTATCAATTCACAGCCCTCGCTGACCCTATTGTTTGTAAACAAACATGTCGTTTGAATCAGACATCGGCGATTTCCATCTCGGTAGTCTCTAACGAAGCTAACGCGTTCGGCTTTAAATGACATTTACTGGTCCTAAATGGACAGCTAAAGGACCGCAAAACAGAATATCTCGTAATTCGGGTGAGTTTGAAACAGCTGTTAGTGTCCATACCTTCGTTAGGCTTCAGGGATATTTTGTTACATTTGACATGGGTGTTTATCATTTGAATTGCGCAGGTGTCTCTTAAAACGTTTAATGTCGTCCTCTTTATTTTAAACGCTTTGTGAAAACAACAAAGCTTGTGAACATGATGGATTTGTATACATACAATATTACAGCACATGACGGGGAAGTAACACAAATTATGTCTTTATCATTTTGAAGGTGGGTAAGGTGAAGGTGTGTAAACATGATACAATAATGGCATGCAAACAAAATGGCGTCTGCTTCTCGATTTGATTTTAAGATCAGTGAAACATATTTTGCCAAGTTTAAAACTACTGTACAAATGGTTAATTATGCTTTAGTTGAGCGTGCAAACGTTTCAATGTATAAACTAGTTTAAATAAAGCATTGAAAGTTGGTAAAATATATAGTGAACTCAATAACACTTATGGAACGGTTTTCGAACCCTGCATGCGTCATATTATATCATATTATGATGTTAACGATTTGGGGAATTCAATAGTAATTCCTGTTTTTTTATGAATTACTTACGAGTAATACCATGAGTTCTTTTCAATTTGACCATGCTCCTTTCACAAAGCACACGAAATTGTTACCCTGAAGCCGGGAAATATACGTAAAGATTTTCCCAAACATAGGTCTAGCCCTACACTGTGCTCCAGGAAACCTGAAGGCACACAAACTGAGCGAATTATCATTCAGTCTCCACTTAAATACCGGGTGTTCTTGAATCCAACATACGGACTTGCGTCTTCGCGTCAAGTGCAATCCACTGACCGTGTCACCAAAGATTTCTACAATACCAGATTTTGAAAAACTTCAAGCAAACGTCAGAGAAATCAGTGAAACTTTATCAGCTATCAGGATTAAACAAATGAAAGTAGACTGCCGACGGTCGACGAGAATTCTCAGGTACATCCTGTTTTACAAGAAAACTCTACCGGGGTTCCACAGTCTGATTACCACCAAAATGGCGGGAACTGCCTTGTCGACCCGGGGGCACATTCTGTCACTGCTGCCGACATTCAGAGAGAATTTGCGTGACAGAGACAATTTACGAAAGAACTGATTCCAAATGAACTAGGTGTTCTTGACACGAAACAAGATATTAAAGAGGAAAATCAGGTGATGCTAACATTTCTCAGCAAAATTGCTAGACATTCTGAGACTGCATTAAAACAGTTGACTGTGATTGTTGATAAAGGACTAGACAGGATTAATGATGGAGACATCCATAAAATTTAAACCATTTTTAAACCTTCAAATACATCATCCACTAGGGGAGTATTCGACCCTTCTGGTGAAAAGTCAATTTGATGGTGAAACTGCAAAACGTGTCAGATGTTTAGAGAAAAACACACATCAGTTTTTACAGCACAGTCTCTCAACAGTCTACGGTGCTGCAGAGATATCATCGACCAGGGTCTCCTTTCAAAAGAGCAAGCTTTACTAAGGTTAACCTTAATTCCTATTCTTTAACACTGCAATAAGGTAACCGACCAGGGGCCCGTTTCACAAAAGTCTGGTAAGTCAAAGATCTCGTAACTTTTCTCGTCGTATTCGTACCTCCTATGTTGCAATATAAGAGGTACGAATACTATTAGAAAAGATACGAGATCTTAGGCTTACGAGAGTTTTGTGAAAGGGCGCCCGTGGGCTCCTTTCACAAAGCAACCTTTACTAAGGTTAACCTTAACTCCCATTCTTTAACACTGCTGTATGGTAACCGGTAACCGACCAGGGGTTCTTTTCACAAAGCAACCTTTACTAAGGTTAACCTTAACTTCCATTCTTTAACACTGCTGTATGGTAACCGGTAACCGACCAGGGGCTCTTTTCACAAAGCAACCTTTACTAAGGTTAACCTTAACTTCCATTCTTTAACACTGCTGTATGGTAACCGGTAACCGACCAGGGGCTTTTTTCACAAAGCAACCTTTACTAAGGTTAACCTTAACTCCCATTCTTTAACACTGCTGTATGGTAACCGGTAACCGACCAGGGGTTCTTTTCACAAAGCAACCTTTACTAAGGTTAACCTTAACTTCCATTCTTTAACACTGCTGTATGGTAACCGGTAACCGACCAGGGGCTTTTTTCACAAAGCAACCTTTACTAAGGTTAACCTTAACTCCCATTCTTTAACACTGCTGTATGGTAACCGGTAACCGACCAGGGGCTCTTTTCACAAAGTAACCTTTACTAAGGTTAACATTAACTCCCATTCTTTAACACTGCTGTATGGTAACCGGTAACCGACCAGGGGCTCTTTTCACAAAGCAACCTTTACTAAGGTTAACCTTAACTCCCATTCTTTAACACTGCTGTATGGTAACCGGTAACCGACCAGGGGCTCTTTTCACAAAGCAACCTTTACTAAGGTTAACCTTAACTCCCATTCTAACCTTAGTGAAGTGTTACAGAATGGGAGTTAAAGTTACCTTAGTGCAGTGTTACAGAATGGGAGTTAAGCTCAACCTTAGTAAAGACTGCTTTGTTAAAGGAGCTCCAGATCCTGGTTTTCCACCCCATCCATTAGACGTGGGTTTTGGGAGTCTTCATGTCCTATCTACAACTATTCTTGTGAATACCGTGGTAGACAGATTCGCGGATACACAATATATTTCCTGGTCATACAGGAAATAATGCTGACTCTTCATCGTTTTAACAGTATTACCTGTTATGTCAGTTCAAGTTTGTAAAGTAAGAAATATATGTAATTTTATTAGGAACTGGAAAACAATTGGCGCATGTGATACAGTGTTAAAGTGAACTGAAATAGGACTTGATATTCCATTTGTTTCAGAACCTAAAACCTTTGAGCTTTCAAATCGCACACGTTCCTCCTAAGAATGTATCCTTACTGAAGCACTGAGATAAGTAATCTGTTCCGCTGTTCAGCCCTTGTTGTACGTCATAGTAGACCCCATTGTGTATCTCGTTTAAGTTGTGTCCCAAAGGAGGGTAAGGCTTATTACTGATCTTAGACAGCTAAATCAAAAAGTAGTTTGTAGTATAAACAAGAGGACATATGAACTGCGTTAGATTCCGTACATTATAGATAGATAGATAGATAGATAGATAGATAGATAGATAGATGTATATGTGTGTGTGTTTGTGTGTGTGTGGTGTGGTGTGTGTTTCCCATAACGTAGAACTCTAAAACGCAGAACCCCCAAATAGCAATCAAGATAAGCCAACTAACTAATTAGGTCATGCTGGCCACCCCTAGTTAATGAGTGGACTGCTCCATTCTGTCATTGAATGGAAATACTCTTTTGGTATTGAATACAGTTTAACTTCCGACGAGGCTCTTGAGTCTCTGCAGTCTGCGGACAAGATCTGTATGGATGCAACCTTCTCCTCCTGCCCTCCACTGTGGAATCAGGTATACATCATTCATGCTATGAATGGTTCCACCATGTCTCCACTGGTGTACACACTGCTACCTGATCGCCAGAGAGTAACCTACACCAGACTGTTCGACCTCCTCAAAACCAAGGTTCAAGATACACTAAACCGACCCTTAGCGCCATCAGTGATCCAAACAGACTTTGAACTCGCTGCCATCCAAGCTGCTGAGAATGTGTTCCCACAAGCTGACTTTAAGGGGTGTCTCTTTCATTTCTGTCAAGCGATATGACGGAAAACTCAAGAACTAGGACTTGCTGTTACATACAAAGAGGATGGAGAGGTTCGCAAATGGATACGACGAGTTGCTGGTCTGCCGTTGCTTCCCCTCCGTGAAGTCCAAGATGCCTGGCTTGATGCCACAACCAGTGCCCTGATGTGCGACAATCTGATGCCATGAATGACTACATCGTTGCGACGTGGGTGGACGACGATGCCAGGTTCCCATCTCTACTGTGGAATCACCATGCTACACAGGGGCCGCGTACCAACAACAACCTCGAGGGATTCCACTCAAAAATTGGCAAGTCGCAACAGCACGTCCACCCAAACATCTTTCGATTCATTGAACTCATTCAGAAGTTTGAACTGTCAGAGAGAGTCAAACTTACCCAAATTAAATTTGCAGCACCACCACCACGCAGAAAAGCTGTGTACCGAGAAAAAGAACAACGTCTTGCACGACTGAAGGAACACCTTCGACGTCAGGAGAATACACCACTTCAGTACCTGGAGGCAGTTGGCCCGCTTATGATGATTAAGTGATTACAAGTGACGAACTGAACTCTAACCCGCTGATGATCTAGTGATTACAAGTGATTACTGAACTCTGAACTCTGATATTTACATACATTAAATACGTTTTAGCTCAATTTTTGTTTTTGTTTGTATGATAACACTCATGGCATGGGTGATCTCATTCTTGTTGGAGGGGACAGCCCATTAATCAGTGGTGCAACCAACCGTAACGAGTGTTGTTACAAGGGGTTCTGCGTGTGTGTGTGTGTGTGTGTGTGTGTGTGTGTGTGCGTGCGTGCCTGCGTGCGTGCGTGCGTGCGTGCGTGCGTGTGTCCAGTTGGATGGGTCTCAAAATCCGGGACTGATTATTGTACTAAATTGCGCAATAGGAGTCTATTCATACCTCTACCCCACCGTCTTCAACAAGGAATCTGGATCAGCTTCTTCCACAAGTGGTTAAATATGACTAGGGAGGTTATTCCTCACAATGTAATTGAAGGAGACCGTCTCATTAATCTATTGTTGCATATTATAAATATATCAGACATACAAGAAGCTTCCCCCTTTTCACATTTTGCTATAGAATGAAGTTAAATACTACGAAGAATGGCAACTGCCATTTTTCACAGCAAGATTACAGTGTGATGCGGGTGGGATCTCATTATTTTCAACGAAAGGTTTGTTAGAAATCTAATTGCAGAATATAAGCGTAACTGGTATTTTTCACAATAATATTACAATGTCAAACGGATGAATTGATGATGCATAGTGTTTGTTCATTAAATCTAATCAAAACGTTTCTCATTTTGACAGATATACCATCCTAACGGCAACGATCATGTCTGCAGAAGAGATTCAACAAACAATTCCAGCCAGAGTGAGACACTGGGCACAGATCCATCCAGACAAAGAAGCGTTTGTCTTCTACAATGACGAGGGAAGGCGTGCTCTCACCTGTAAGGATGTACACATCCTCTCCACAAAATTTGCTGCTCTTCTACAGCGTCGGGGGTTGAAACATGGAGATGTGGTCTGTAATACACTAACCAACTCACCCGAACGTCTTATCACTGATTTTGGCATCATGGCGGCTGGCTGTGTTGCTGCCAATGCCCAGGCACTGTTGGCGGATGGTACGGATCTGTTGCATGTAATCAACATGAGTTCATGTCGTCTGCTGATTGGCGACCAAACATTACCTGGAGGTGCTTGGGATCTTCTCAAACCTCATCTTGGAGAAATCCTGGACTCCAAGGTAAAATCAAGCAATGCTCCTAACCTGGAAATGGTGGAGTTTGTTGGTGTGAAGGGAGGGAGTAATTATCTGGAGATGTTGCTTCAGGAAGAGGATCAAGTACCAGTGAAGATACTACCAACAGACACGGCTTTGTACTGGGCAACTTCAGGCAGCACTGGCTTTTCAAAACTTGTACCAAAGACGCATGAGGCTATGATCCTGCACTCCAGCAGTTTTACAGAGATGTTTCAGATGCATCAGTTGAATACGACGGTGTACAGCGATCGGCCTTTAGGCTGGGCAGGTGGGTGGCCCTACGTATTCGTAGACATGGCTATTCCGCTTGTGATGTCCGACACGAGAGGTTTTATTAGAGATCAGTGTCAGCTGTCCTGGGAAGCACTAAGAAAGGAAAGGTGTACAGTTGCTGTGCTCACGATTGCCTTCATGAAAAAACTTGCTGAAAGAACAACTGTTCAAAACTCAGATGATGTGATTCAAAGATTGATGTGTATTTGCACAGGGCAACCTTTTGCCAAACATTGCTTTGAGTTTCTTGGTAAGATCTGCAACTCGGTTTCATCTGCATACGGACTGACCGAGGGCGGGTATGTATCAAGCTATATTTGTGAGAAGAAGGAAGACTTCGAGGACAATCTGGTTGGAATTAGTCGTCACATGGACGTAAAAGTCGTAGATGAACAGTATGAAGAGCTTATGCCAGGCAAGGACGGACAAGTTTTGCTTCGTGGAGAGTGTATGTTCAAGGGATATGTCAACAATCCCGAAGCTACAAAAGCAGCCTTTACAGATGACGGTTGGTTCAAAACAAATGATATTGGACATTTTGATGACCAAGGGCGTCTCTTTGTCGAGGGACGACAATCAGATGCCATTATGCATGGAGAGTACATCATATACCCATCCTGGGTGGAAAAGATGTTGAGAACATGTCCCTATGTTTCTGAAGTCATGGTTGTCCCTGTTCCTCACAGGGACTTGCATCATGAGGTCTGTGCCTGTATCATTCCCAAACCAAACATGGATGTCACCACCAAGATGGTCCAAGATTACTGCGATCCAATGTTCATTTCGGATTCTCTACATGAAATGTCGGCCAAACCATCCTACTACGTTCTGATAGATAAATTCCCTCTCAGGCCAACAGGGAAACCGGACAGGCGGGCATTATCAGAAATAGCTGCAAAAATGACGTCCAGAAGCCCCTAAAATTCCTGTCGAAATCAAACCATTGACCTGCAAGGGCATATAAAGCTCCACGTGTGACACCTCTACTAAAAGGAACGGTGACGAGATTTATGATATTTTGATGGATATGTCTCAGAAAAATGACCTCAAGAAAAACTTCCCGTTCAGCTGGCACCACTGTGCAGAAAAGGCAGAGAATACTATGCAGCAGGGGTGTAATATTTACACTTCTGATAGAGGCATTTAGGTTTAGATTTGAGCTGTACATTATTATTCATGTACAGTCACAATGAATCAAGGAATATATTCGGATTGCTCATCTGTGGATTTGGTAGAATGAATGATATATCATCACACCAGTACCACAAGAAGATATTTGGTTTGCAAAACTATCCCTCTAAGGTGAAACATGAATCTACCCAAAAAAACCTACCCTACATAAGTGTTTCATGTTTATTTTAACTGCAAATGGTGAAATGGCATTTAAGCAGAAGTTAATATTGGTGTCAAAAAGAGAAATGTAGTTAGAATTTTGTTTCTGTGCACATTGTTGCTATATATTGTCAGGATAGCCTTCTTTGCAACAGTCTTGTGTTACAATTTATATCCCTCATAGATTTTCCCAGTTACATTTTAAATATTGTATCAGTACAGAGTTTTGTTCTGCATATTGCATCATCAGTTACGTTGCTATTTTGATTACTTATTATCAGTGTGATGTTACCATATCTGATGTGTCTTGACATATCCCTAACATATATCATAACCCGGTGTTTATGGATGTGTATCAAATAGCGATGATATGAATCTACTAAAACAAACCCCTACCCTACATAAGTATTTCATGTATATTTCAACTGCAAATGGTGAAATGGCATTTAAGCAGAAGTTTATATTTATGTCAAAAAGAGAAATGTAGTTAGAATTTTGTTTCTGTGCACATTGTTACTAAATCTTGTCAGGATAGTCTTCTTTGCATTGGTCTTGTGTTACAAATTTATATCCCTCATAGATGTTTCCAATTATATTTTAAATATTATATCACTACAGCTATTTCGTCTGCATTTTTTATCATCAGTTATTTTGATTCCTTATTATCAGTGTGATGTTACAACATCTGATGCATCTTGAAATATTCTTAACATATTATAAACCAGTGTTTATACATAGTCTATGAAATAGTGATGATACCACGAAAGAATTTTCGGGTTACTGTTAATAAGGTCTTTGCTACGTTGGAAGACCTGGGAAGCTTTTCCCATCCATGTCACAAATATCAGCAAAGGCATGGGAATGCTTTCAACTTGAACAAGTCGATCAACCTGAGCAACTGTGTGTTACGTGCCTTTGAATTCCTTTGCCCAGTGTACTACCACTTCAGTCTGTGCTTCACCTCGACGGTTGGACGCATTGGACTGGTTCTCTCAACCGCACAGTCATGCCATCATGTTTCACCAGCAAAACTTTCATTTCCTTAGTGGTACTTTCGGGTTCCAACTACAGAAAACATCTTCAATGTTACAGATGGCAGCAGTTTGGGCATCGAGTCCAATCATCCAAACCTTGTGGGATGTGCTGTCAGTGTGGACAGGACGAGCACGTTGACAAATGTATGATAAAACCATTGTGCCAACTGTTGTGAAGACCATGTGGCCTCCTCTTGTCCACAGTGTAACATAAACTTTTGTCAAAAGAAACACGAAAGAGACTTAACCTGTACAGAAACAAGCAGTTAGTGATGGCAACTTCCTCAACATGGCTGCATCTCATTCTGCAGCTTGACACGCATTCTGTATGAGTGAGGCAGCATGTGATCCACAGCACTGTTTTATTTCACACCAGTTTTCAAGCTGCTAAAATCCGACTAAGTTTACAATTTATATTTTCTCCGCGATCTCCCTCTTTTCCTCCTGTGCTTCGGCAATCAGATATTCCAATCTTTACATTTTCATCTGAAATTGTTCTAATCTGGGTTGGTGCTGTTCCATAAAGGGACAGGTCTTGAAGATGTAATTTAAAATTATAACTGTCAGTTTCAACAAATGAATAAAATACATATTTACATCAAGCTACTGGAGCTGATTTACTTTAGATCTGCTATTCACGGCTTCAGATCTGTTAGAGAGGTTTCATGCCGTATGCGACGGGATGTGACAACAGGAACGCGTATTTCTGTTACGCAGTTCTCTCCCTTTATCATGCTCTCTCATCACATGTCATGATATTGTGGCCACACAAGCATTTATCCTGAGGTAAACCGGTAAAGACTTATCTCCCCTTATCAAAATTAATTTGGGTATACAGTTTTAATTGAATATAAGATAATGTTAACCCCCTGATAACATATTTTTTCATTGATAAATGTTAAATTAGTGTGAAACTACTCCATAAAAATTCATTTCAATAAAATACCGTGTTACTATCAACATTTTTTTCATTGATGAATCAATATACTTTTAATGCCTGCTTTTTCGGAAGTTAATTGATGTGTCAAATCCTACATACCGCTTTGAAAATTGAATTTCCTATTTTATTTCTAATTAAAAAAACAAATGTTTAATTATATAAAAAGATAATTTACTTTCAATATAACTTTTATCTACATATTACTTTTTACAGAGGGTGACACAAGGGAGCGCTAGTTGTCAAACAAATGCAGTGGTGACTTGCTATTTTTAATACATATTTAGATTCGGGACACGTTTTTCAACAAAATGGTCCCAAATTTAGCAATTTCTTTACATTTGATGTTTTGTATTCCAACCGCCTTAAACGAATTTACATACTCCATGATGACCAAGCCCTTCAAGCCCGAGAGCACATGATTCAACAGGTGCTTGTTCAATCTCCTCTATGAACAGAAGAAACCAAAGTCGGTTCCTACACGTAGAATTCTGGTTAAATCCTATATTCAGGATGCAAATCTAGACTGGCATATCAATTCCCCATTCCGCTGAGTTATTTCTACTACTCATCATTAGCGAGGCCAGAAAAAGACATCTTCCTTACCCGTTTTACAGAATCTTGCACAAATAACCTGTTTATGAAGTTTACAGTTTTAGAAATGCGGACGACTGTAAATTATATTACCACGAGTAGATGACAGCTCTTCACTGATTGTTCCCATGTCATCCTCACAGCATTCACAGCTTTCACAGCATTCACAGCATTCACAGTTTTCACAGTTTTCACAGCATTCACAGCATTCACAGTTTTCACAGTCTTCGTGTAGTATCGTTTCTAATTCTGTCTCTCATTCAGTCTAGCTTACATTCACATTTTTTCAGATATTTTAGAATTATACAATGATCTTTCAAATAGCCAATGTGAAGTCTTTTGTTGGTTGCCAAATATATTCGCACATTCGGCATGTTTAGTGACGAAATACAGAAACAATGCCACTTAATAGCATTTAATGGTTGGCAAACGTGATGTAAATTAACGATGTTCTTTTCTGTCCAGATCACACGAAAAGCCATATCACTCAGTCCTGACAGAAACAGTATAATAATTTATAATCTCTAAATCTGAAAGCTAATGTATTCCATGTTTCATATCAAAAATGTTTATCAGGAAACCCTGTTTGTTACAACTTAAAAAATGCTGTCCATGCAGCTGAAATAAAAAAATGACATCATAATATAATGAACGGCTAAGCAAACGCAACTTTCGAAAAAAAGAAATCTCATAACAGCAAGCGTTCATTTTTACGTCTTCTATTTAAAAACTTGACAAAGGCCAGAGCTGTGTTTCTTTGGCTGTTCAGTATATATTCTGCTCGTGCAAAACATCGCCAAATACATTAATGAATTGTCCAAGTAATGAATTCTATCACATTCAACCAGCTTCTTATTAAAAAATATCAATGTCGGCAACAGCTGACCTCATTTTGATTCGTGTATACCAATATTTAATGAAGTCAACAGCAAACTTCTCATTTCCACATCGATGAGAAATAAATCTTGTACGATTATGAGCATGTGTACCCTTATTTGTTTACCGACAAACTCTTCAATATTACAGCTGCGCGACTCCGCTCCTTATATAATTTGAGCCTGAACCAGACAATCCAGTGACTGACAACATCAGATAACAGAACATATGTATATACGTGAATATATGCAAAGGCCAGTCACCTGTTCATCTGACAAAAACAGGAAGTTGCACATTACAACATTTTGGTCACTGAAACATTAAGTTTGTCTAATGTCTACCCTTTTGGAAGCTTCTTATGGCAAACCACAATAAACATTTATCTTCCATATACACCTGCTGCTGTTGCACAGATACATGTTCATTGACCCATGTATGCATAGGGCAATAGATTGGCATCAGATTTGTAAGTTGGTTTAATGATTTCTATAAAATGATTTCTGATGAACTAAGCATTATAAATGATGAACGTATCCCTCCTCTACTGTTCCTCACCTATGAAAACCATGGATACAGGGTTATTTTACGGTTTTAGGTAGGTACATTCATGCACACACCTGGGGGAAGTGAAGGGCCTTGGGTAAGTATCTCTTGGGATGTCATCATGTAAATCATCACCTTCTTGCACAAACCACATTGTATGCCATTAAGTAGATTATTGGTTTCTAATTGCCATACTAGTAACTTACTGATCACACGTTCCATGGTTTTGCAAACGCAGCTGGAAAGTGAAATGTTTCCATAACATTTGAAGGATTGGTATCATCACGTCCAGGTTTAGGAATTGGAACAATGATAGCATAACGCCACGAAGAAGGAAATTCCACTGACGTCCAAATACTATCAACAATATTTAAAAGGGTTTCTAACCACAATCCTGTAATTGCTTCAGGAGTTGATACTATATGTTATCAGTTCCTGCAGCAGTATCTTGAGCATTTTAAGAGCTTTATGAAGTTCATGAATAGAAATCATTTCGTATAATCTTCCCCAGCAGAGGATGTAGGGATATGTTCATATAAATTTATATTCATTCGTATACCTGGGGATTATTGCCCTCTTATCTTGCCCGCCTATCGGCTGTTCCATGGTTAGTGTCCTAGCATTGAAGTGACATGGAATATGATCAAACTTGCACTGTGCGTTTGAATGAAAAAAATATACCTCTTTTAAAAAAAGTCACTTGAGCATAAACAGTAATCAACCAGACTTGATAAGTATCCTTTAGAAAGGCTCTCCACTGTATCTGATGAACATCAGTGGGGATGTGTTCAGTTCGTATCACAAGATCGGCTCATTGCCACACATGGCGTCAGGATTCTCTCGGAGTAATCGATAAACAGACTATGAAACACGTATATAAACACAAATATGCCATATAAAAATAGATGTTGTATTTACAAGATTGAAGACTGATAAAATGCAAATGATGAAAACCAATGTAGGAAACAGATGATGAAGAGAAATTAAGCAAATGTGTGTGCGTATTACTTTTTCACATATGCAATGACATGGGCTAGCTAGTTGTATATCCCTCTGGCTTACAGAATGAAACATACCTTCTTTTGTGAACGGTACATAATAAACTTGAGGACAACATGGACCCTCCCAAAATACATTCTGAGAATGCTATATACTAGTGATTTATTTGAATTACTGAGCTTGAGCATAACTGTTTCGGGGTGCAAGTTAAGAATATACTGTCTCGGGTCGCAAAATCATGATTATTCATAGGGTATGATTATTCATAGGGTTATATTAACCATGACCCAGTTTATGTTTGAGCATGTTTCACTCATGGGTACAATGTGTGAAGCTCATTTCTGGTGGGTATTTTTGTTGTATTGCTGGAATACTGCTAAAGGCGGTGTAAAACTTAACTCACTCAGTCACTGTCATGGTTGTGCATTACTTTCTAAATTACGTTGCTGTTATCCTTGATAACAAGCAGTTTGAGACGCGTGGGTAACAACTGGGCCAAGAGCATGGTATATGACGTCGCACACCTTTACACACCTGTGTGTAGACAGATGTTGACAGTGTGCTGCACGTTACCCGTACATTGGATATATGCGACTGTAGGAGGTGAGATTTAGAACGTTTATACCATGTAAATCTTCGTCATGAATGACCATAGGAACACAATGATCTTCTGTATCACATATCAGTGAAGTATCATTGTGAAGCCGACTTACTCAAAGTTTTTTTGCTTCACCAGCAAACAGCAACTGACTTCCGCCTTTACATGTTGGTAGTAAAAGTTTGGAAATATATTTAACGGATATCGACATATTTGAAGTTTACTTTGATTGAAAT
Organism: Haliotis asinina; assembly: GCF_037392515.1. Classification (NCBI taxonomy): domain Eukaryota; kingdom Metazoa; phylum Mollusca; class Gastropoda; order Lepetellida; family Haliotidae; genus Haliotis; species Haliotis asinina. Next base: position 32,566,928 of record NC_090287.1, on the reverse strand, counting down.
AGGTCTGTGAATGAAACTTCAAACCTTCATATTTTCAAACACACTCGCAGATGACCTGTGTAGTCTATTGATGTTAACCCGTTTAATCGTTATTCAAACACCCCATTTCGTGTACATTAGGCATGCATATTACAAGCTTTGACAAAGCATGCACTGTACTTTATCAGTACTGTCTGGTGTGTCTTTGTGAAACGTGTCATCTGTAGCATATGTGGGGCTGAGTAGGTTGAGGTCATGGATCACTTGTCAGGGGTCAGGTGTGAGTGTAAGCGCAGGTATGGTTTGGAGTGGAAAGAGGTCGTACGTCGACTGTTGTTAAATGAAACAGTCCCGCGATTTCTGGGTATGAAGGTATGGATACTGGATATTGGCGCTATGTATGTATGTGTATGGGTGTGGGTGTGGGTGTGGGTGTGGGTGTGTGTGTGTGTGTGTGGGGGGGGGGGGGGGGGGGATTAGTGAATCGTTTGTTTTTCAATGGAGCTTTTTACCATTGCGTCAACTCTAACTTGAATTTGCATTGCATGTCACCTCCAATAAAAGGCATAATGAGCGTATCGATTCATGCATGGTTAGAGCGATGGTGTTATTACCAGTAAGTGAGTGGGTTTAGCTTAAACGCTGCACTCAGCAATATTCCAGCTATATGGCGACGGTCTGTAAATAATCTACTCTAAACCAGACAATCCAATGATCAACAACGTGAGTTTCGATCTGCGTGATTGGGAACCGAAGATATGTGTCAACATGTCCACCCGATTCCGTTAGTCGCCTATTAAGACAAGCATAGTCGACTTTCACGGCAAACATGGGCTGCTGAAGGTCTATTCTACCTCGGACCTGCACGGGCCGCGTTATCATCAAGTGAGCTTATTATTAGCAATCATGATCCAAGTAGATAATATAACAGTTCTTCATACTTTCAGCCACATGCTTGCAAGATCCGGATTTCATATATGCAAACAGAAGCCCTGATATCAATGCAGATAGGAGAATACTTTTGATTGCAGTGAAAACAGTTTTCCTTGTTCACATTTTTCTGTGGAATGAAGGTAAAGACTTCGAAAACGCAGGGCATTTGATCACGTGGAAAATAGAATTGTCAACAATGTAGTTAAAGAATACAATGGCAACTGACATTTTCCATGGCAAGAATGCAGTTTGATGTGGATGAAATCTCATTACTTTCAACAAACTGTTTTTCATTTTGACAGATATATCATCCTAAAGGCAAAGATCATGTCTGCAGAAGAGATTCAACAAACAATTCCAGCCAAAGTGAGACACTGGGCACAGATCCATCCAGACAAAGAGGTGTTTATCTTCTACAATGATGAAGGAAGGCGTGCTCTCACCTGTAAAGATATACATATCCTCTCCTCAAAATTTGCTACTCTTCTACAGCGTCGGGGATTGAAACATGGAGATGTGGTCTGTAATACACTAACCAACTCACCCGAACGTCTTATCACTGATTTTGGCATCATGGCGGCTGGCTGTGTTGCTGCCAATGCCCAGGCACTGTTGGCGGATGGTACGGATCTGTTGCATGTAATCAACATGAGTTCATGTCGTCTGCTGATTGGCGACCAAACATTACCCGGAGGTGCTTCGGATCTTCTCAAACCTCATCTTGGAGAAATCCTGGACTCCAAGGTAAAATCAAGCAATGCTCCTAACCTGGAAATGGTGGAGTTTGTTGGTGTGAAGGGAGGGAGTAATTATCTGGAGATGCTGCTTCAGGAAGAGGATCAAGTACCAGTGAAGATACTACCAACAGACACAGCTTTGTATTGGGCAACTTCAGGCAGCACTGGCTTTTCAAAACTTGTACCAAAGACGCATATGATTATGACTCAGCTGGCTAGCCGTTTTATAAGGATACATCGAATGCGAAATGAAAATGAAATATTGTTCAGTGACCGACCTTTGGGCTGGGGAGGAGGATGGCCTTATGGATACATAGAGATGGCATTGCCACAGATATTGACAGACACAAGAGGTTCTGTTCGTGATCAGTTACACCATACTTGGGATATACTACAAAAACACAAATGCACTGTCGCTTTACTTACTGTAGCGTTCATGAGGGAACTTGTAGAAAGGCTACCGAATCTTGGAACTACATGTGACGTACCGGAAAGGTTGATGTGTATTGCTACGGGGCAACCATTCGCAAAACACTTCTGTGCGTTTGTTGGTAAGATCTGTCACTCGATGGTGTCTTCATACGGACTCACAGAGGTTGGATATGTATCAAATTGTATTTGTGAAAAGGAGGAAGACTTCGAAGACAATCTGGTTGGATGGTGTTCTGACGTGGAGGTTAAGGTAGTGGATGAAAAGAAGCGGGATGTTGCAGCAGGCAATGATGGGCATATATTGATTCGTGGAGATCTTGTGTGCAAGGGATATATCAACAATCCCGAAGCTACAAAAGCAGCCTTTACAGATGACGGTTGGTTCAAAACAAATGATATTGGACATTTTGATGACCAAGGACGTCTCTTTGTCGAGGGACGACAATCAGATGCCATTATGCATGGAGAGTACATCATATACCCATCCTGGGTGGAAAAGATGTTGAGAACATGTCCCTATGTTTCTGAAGTCATGGTTGTCCCTGTTCCTCACAGGGACTTGCATCATGAGGTCTGTGCCTGTATCATTCCCAAACCAAACATGGATGTCACCACCAAGATGGTCCAAGATTACTGCGATCCAATGTTCATTTCGGATTCTCTACATGAAATGTCGGCCAAACCATCCTACTACGTTCTGATAGATAAATTCCCTCTCAGGCCAACAGGGAAACCGGACAGGCGGGCAGTATCAGAAATAGCTGCAAACATTACCTCAACGAGCAACTAAATTCATCTCGACATCGCACCAGTGAGTTTCAAGGGCGTATGAATCCATTCGTCCTGAGGGATAGAGAATGTGATAACTCCACAAAATGAAAGGTGTTGGGATCCAAGCTGTAATCGATATTATTCTAGAAATATATAACCACTAAATTAATTTGAATATCGGTATCCACACTTAGGCAGTTATATGCTTTTCTATCACTTTGTTACGATAGGTCCCGTTCACGACGAGCATTGGTTCCTGATGACCAGTTCTAACCAGGATCTTCACAGGGGTTACATTCCATGGGGCGGATACGTTGATGAAGAACACTTGACGATGTATAAGCAGTTTTATAGCACACGGAAGGCCAAGGAAATTATGCTTCCTATGCAAGCGAATACAAAATCCAAATGCTCGCTTCGGAAATACGGTTTGTCTGTGGCCCGTTGTTGAAACGATTGACAACTCAAGAGGTTCACCTGGCAAAGGGCAAAGGGCAAAGGGCAAAGATCACTTGTCAAGGCCTCTCGTTTTGCTGCAATTATTGGGATCCATTGCAAGCTATCATGCTGGGGTATTGAGACCGTGTGTCAACATGCAACATCTAGGCTAAGCATGCAAAGAAACACTCAAGCTAATTAAAGCGTGACGGTTAGCCGACCGCCCTAGACAAGGTAAACCGGCGATTGTGACAGGGATCGTTGTCTTGCCCAGATTATGGAAGCGCGTTAAGGACAAATTCTTGAATCACAGCTGAAGGTTTTATCGACTTAGACGTGGGGGAATCTATTTAAGATAGTTTCAAATACGTACATAACATAATTTGGAAGAACGTATGCTTTGTCAAACGAACGACTTGGCGATAGCCTTTCTACAATAATTCTATTTTTTATTTAACCTTTAGGTTGACTGATAACAACCGATGCCTTGGACTTTCAACTCCAACGTCTTTAATGAGGTATTACCTAAACATCAATAAAAGTGACTCACAATGTCACAGTTACCACAAACCTGGTGGACATACCATTTAATATTTGACTGACTAAATATTTTCTGCTTGTCCGATTTCCAAACACACTCCTTAGCCAAATTTAGAGATAACAAAACCACGTAATATGATGATGCACACGGCTTTACCAACTACAAGCTAACAATGTTGAACACCAGCGCTTGTCACCATCCATTAGAACAGAGGATTAATATCTCCCTTTCACTGCACTCCTCCCTCGTAATAAACAGTGAACTGTGTCAGTATGTTAATGATAGTTTCTTCAACAAATTTTGTTTATTTTAAGGAAAAATATTTTGCAAAAACCTCACAGAGTTGGCATGATGTTCTGATAATGATCAGCTAGACTAACAGCTAGTCTCTGAAATGAACACATTTTACTGAAAAAAACGTTCATAGTGAAAAAAAATAATGAAATGGAGCCCTGAGACTTTCTTCATTTTCAGCTATGGAAATCTAGACTTGCCACATTTTCTTGACGAGACAAGACAAAAGGTGCAACCGCTGTTGGCAATATTCTAGGAATATCACTGCAGGGACACCAGAAATTGGATTCACACAGTGTACCCATGTGGGGACTTGGGGTCTTGCGCGTGGGGTACAGAAATTGTCAGTATGCCTAAATATGTATGTTCCTGTCTATTTTCAATCTAAAACACACTCATTAAACAAGTAATTTAAGGACTAAATCCAGTTAGGTATATGTCTGCAGTTTTGTTCTTTGAAACTTCCAAGCCTTCTTATCGTTTGCAACTTCAGCCATTTTGATTTAGCAACAGTGTAGTTGGTACCCATTATTTTAAACTAGTCAGAAATAGAAGCATCCAAACTTTAACTGGTGTAATATTTCATAGGCAGATCCAGACGGGTAGTGCAGGAGTGCACACCCCTCCTTTTGTCATAAAAAATGTATTTTATCATAGACGGATCCGTTTGGTCTCAGGTGAAAATAAACTGTTGCACCCCATCCTGCCCCTTATCAAAAAGCTGTCATGCCAGTCATTTTTTCATTCAAGTTGTGACCCATTTTCCTGCTTGTTCTAAGATATCTGATCTCAATACAATAAGAATTGAGACACTGAAAGAATATTGTTTAAGGGCAAACAGTAAAACAGAACATAGCAACAGAAATGTTCCATCTCATCTGATCGGTATAGTTACTCAATCAAACTTCCTTTGACATAAAGAAAACCAACATATACATACATATAAATATTTACTTCATACTTTTTGTTCATACATGTTAGTAGACAAAATGCATTTGTAGCTCTAACCTTGAAAGATCAGAATACTATGTATATAAAAAATATTACATAGCACTAGTACAACAAAATCTGCTCAACTATGCTGTGGAACAGTTCCAAGTTCCACATGGAAAACATACACTGTATTCTAGAGTCAATAGAAAACATAAATGTATGTTAATAAACATGCAATAGTATGCATCCTGTAAGAAAACACTAAGCAATGTACAGGGTAATGATATTTACATACATGACAACAACCTGTAACACGTTAATTTGGGGATTACACTTTTCCAGTCAAGTACAGATTTTAGTACTTTTGATGGGTTGAGTCCCATTCAAGATTCGAGCTCACACCCTCTCCCATGGAGGCAGTGCCAGTTAATCTTTCTTAAGACATAATTTTTCAAACAACACATGGCTTCACTATCGTAATAATGTATTTTTGATCACCCTCATGCACCAACCCATGTTAAATGTAAATCTGACGATAAGACAAATGTTTCACATTTACTTATATGTATATATCTGTCTTAGTCTGAAATATTTGACAAAGTCAGGAATCTAGACAAAACTATCATTTTAAATTCTAAAATGAGACTTGAATTAACGGTATTTCTTCTATCCTTTGAATAATGTCCAACTCAGTATGAGTGTGTTAGTATGGTTCTACGCTGCTTTTAGCAATATTGCTGCAATATCATGACAGCAGAAATGGGCTTCACACACTGTACCCATGTGGGGAATCAAATCCAGGTCTTCAGCATTACAATTGAATGTTTTCACCACTAGGTTAAGCTCTGATGAGGTTCCACTTGAAGTGTTGGTTGATTACATTTACAATGTCATCACTGAGCGAACTGTTCAGCTGAGATGAGGCTACACACGAAGGACTTGAGCAGCAATGGTGGACACAGGCTGTTTGTTGTCTGTGGCATTTGAGGGGATAACAAGTCTACAGTATGTGCCTCCAACTTGACCCTTAGCTACACGTCCAGGGTTCACCACACAACACCCCTTGATGTCCTACAACAGTTACGTTATAGATTAGTCTCAATTTGCACCTGCAGCTGTCAAAAAAAAGAAAATCTTAGCACAACGAGTGAGTGAATTCAGTTTTATAGTGCACTCAGCAATATTCCTGCTACACAGTGGCAGTCTGTAATAATCAAGTTTGGACCAGACAATCCAGTGATCAAGAACATGAACATCATTCTACACAACGATGACATGTGTCAACCAAGTCACGGAGGCTGACCACCTGATTCAGTAAGTTGTCTTTCACGACAAACATTGTTACTGAATTCTAACCCGCATCTTCACTGGTTCTTAGCATGAGGCAATTACGATCATCACAGTTCGAAGATCAGGTCCAAGAACAAATTCTTGTGGACTTGTATGTTTTAAAGCTCCTCTTTCATTGTGTGAGTTATGTTATGATCGGTTGGCCTATTATTCAGTCTTCAGTCTAGGCAATAGCATCAGCAATGAGTGCATGAGTTTAGTTTAATGCTGTGTTTAGCAATATTCCAGCAATATCAGGTCAGGGAACAGCAGAAATGGGTTCCCACATTGTAACCAGTGTGACCAGCGAACACTTTATCCCAGGGGTTAAAAAATCCCATCGCCCGACGCCAGGGACAAGTCAGTTTTCATTTCGGGCAATCAAATAATGTTATCTTACTTGTCCGTGGACTACTAGGTAATTTCTACTTATGGTTTGAAACTGCAAATAATCTTTATTTAATTTCATATCAGCTCATTATGAAGCTATTAAGGTTTGCATTAATAATAAAGTAGAGATAGTAGAGAGTGAATTTATCACTCTTCGATAAATAGTCCAGTAAATAGTAACATCACGCATTGTGTCATAAAATCAGGGCAAGTGAAAAATTGGTCAAGGAAAGTTACTGTCTTGTAACTTTTTGTTGAAAAGTCACTTGGCATGGGGCAAATGACTTTTCAACATATTTTTGAACCCCTGTAACCGCTAGGCTACCCATCGGCCCCATTATCAACAATGATACACCGCGTGATCACATCACTACAGACCTAAGGATGTCATTACAGAGACCATTCATGTCATTTAAAGCCTTGGGTGTAAGTTAAAACCACACATATGTTACCTTGACGAAGTATCTCAGATCTGAGGGTACGACAAGCACATGTGGTGTCACTGGCATACGTCCGTACACTTCAAAGTGGTCGTAGTCAATGTTGACATCTTCGTGGGGTGGATAGAGTGGGTAGTAGCTGCAACAGACAACTGCGTTAAATCATTCATTTTCTTGCAGGACAGTATAACATTTGTATTCTTGAAGAGTCCAAAAGAACGTTTGGGACTCTGGCACAACCCAATGGCAGAACTGAATGAAACACTGTTATTTTGGGAAAGCTAACTGAATATAAGTATTCTAATAACATTATGCAGTCAAATTAAGTAAAGGAATAAAAACTATGTATCCCTGAAGTAGAGATAGCTCATAAAAAAACAGAATTGTTCAAGTTCTCCTGAAACAATGAAATATGAAACTATTTCACAAACCATTATGCAACTTTCGGTTGTATTTCATATTCAAGATATATTACAAAAGCACTCTTTATCAGTGTCTTACCTGTGTTGGCAGAGCATGTGTTGGGCCAAGCGCCCCAGTCTGTCAGCCGAACCTGGGGGGCTGACACAGAATAAAGAAAGTGAAAGTTATACCATTCCTCAGTGTTACACCTATTAATTCATTGCAGAATTCAGATGTTACCAGTGAAACGTTTGTCTGACAACTTCCAGTGACATGTGTCACAAATGATCAACAACGTTTGTCTGACAACTTTCAGTGACGTGTCACAAATGATCAATAACGTTTGTCTGACAACTTTCAGTGACGTGTCACAAATGATCAACAACGTTTGTCTGACAACTTTCAGTGACGTGTCACAAATGATCAACAACGTTTGTCTGACAACTTTCAGTGACGTGTCACAAATGATCAACAACGTTTGTCTGACAACTTTCAGTGACATGTTCTGGTGTGTGATATTTGTTCCTCCATTCATTCTAAATCTGCAATGTTCTGCTAATGTCACTGTGGCATGTGACAGGATAAACTGAGGACCAGACACTCCAGTGACTGATATTGTCAGCAACCATTCACACCATCAAGTCATGATGACATACAATCAACCAAGCACCACCAAGCATTATCTCTCCATCAGTAAGTGTGACCAGAATTTGTAACATGGACCCAAGTTGATACACAAATCAAGTAGGGGTGAAACGGTACACTATCGTACACGTATGGTGGTACAAGGCCTTCAGTTTGGCCCGTTTTGGTTCAATATATGAGATATGATCATAACTCTGAAAACTGACAAGAGCCACACTAAACCTTACATTAACATGGAAAAACTTAACCATAATAAAAAAAACCTATAATACAGTGAGACCTCAGATAAACGGGACCCCCAATATCCGGAAACTTTGCCTTCTGGTCATTTCTCATAAAAACACTAAAAAAGTGACTGTCTATAATGGATATTCGGTTTCCATTTCCACATGGTAAATTTCACAAACCCCTAAATCACCACAAAATTTACTCACTTATCCAAATAAAGCTTTCATCTTCCGCAGACCGTGAAAGTGAAGCACGAATGTCCACATGTTTTGACACAAAACAAGGTCTTCTAATCTGGACTAATGACCGATCAGCATGGTATGGTATATCTGACACTAAGTGAGTTGTAATTTTCAAATTAAAATGACCATGCTGTTTTGGAAGTGATTTTATCCAAGAAGTGCATGCTCGCTACCATTTCAACAACGAAGCCTGGATGACAGAAATCCAGACAGCCAGATGTTCAGTTGTCTTGACAATTTACGCAAAAGCAAATGTGTCTGGACATCCGGGGTCTCACTGTATTTGCCTCATGGTGGATTTGTTACAGCCATTGGTCATAACCTGATTTTACCCCGAAGACTCAAGGTTAGGAAAAACACTTGTCTTTCACGTTTTGACCTTGACCTGACTTCTCCAACCCACACAAACTGTTCCTACTCACAAAGATATCTCCTCCTGACCCAGGTGGAACAGGATGTCTGTGGACGTGATCCCAAACACAGTGTTGTTGATCTGTAGCGTGCAGGGGTCTGACACAAACATCACATTCTGTACAAGACAAAGGAATGATATGCAGCTTGACATTCTTGACAATATTCAGCTCGTCTTCCAATATCAACTAAAGGTTCATGTTCATGGGATTTCACTTTATTATTTTTGACTGACCTTTGATTCAAAGTTTTTAACATTCATCTGTAATGGAGGTTGAGGGTAGACGGCAGAATGATGAACATCTCTCCCTGATGGCACCACAATAAGTTTACACTTCATTCTACAAAATAAGGATAGAAGATATAAAAAAGTAAAGAGGTTTCATAAAACCTATTCTTAGGCAGATACATTTATATTCAAAGACTAAAGCAACTGTAAAATTTCTGAGTAGCTTTGTAGAGATAACTTGCATTACATTAACAGCAGGACCAATGATTCAATGGTTTTAATGTTTTCTTTCAGTGTTTTGTACTGAATGAACTATCAAAATACCCATGAGCATATGATAATACGTCTAAGCTTCAATTTGTCAGTAAACGGCACTTAGATTGTAAGCTGACATAAATCCATGAAATATCCCTCTATGCTGGGTTTGACAGTATGTGACCACCCCATACAATATATTTGACTCTTTCAACAAGCAACAGAATCCTGAAGACATGTTCCAGCACAGATCACAAGAGGGCACCTTACAAACAAGGGAAACTTGAGGTGACCCAAGCCTAAAGTGACCCAAGTCTAAAGTGGCACATGCCTAAAGTGACCCATGCACAAACTGGCCCAAGATCAAAAGACAAAGGCTGACTGATCATGCCCAGTGTGACCCAATCCAGCTCAGTCTTTCTCACCTTTCTGTGATGGCCGCCACTTGGCCGATATTTCTCTGGAAGATTTCCTCAAATGTACAGGTAACAGAACCCTTCTGTGAAACAGAATAGTAATCATTGTTATGCTTTACACTGAAGAATCATAAAAATGACAGAAAAGACAAGCAAATGCAGGACACATATTCAATTTTGTGAAGGACGGGTTAAAAAATTAAACAACAAATCTTCACTGACCCGTGAAGGTCCTGGGGTAGAATAGGCCTTCAGCAACCCATGCTTGCAATAAAAGGCGGCTATACTTGTCGTAAGAGGCGACTAACAGGATTGAGTGGTCAGGCTCGCTGACTAGGTTGACACGTCATCGGTTCCCAGTTGCCGTTCCCAACTGGATTGTCTGGTCCAGACTCGATTATTTACAGACCACAGCCATTTAGCTGGAATATATCTGAGTGCAGCGTAAAACTAAACTCACTCACTCTAATCTGTCCTCGGGTCAGTTTTAGCAATGCAATGTCATATATATAATGATTATAACCTTTTTGAATATTGCCAAAGGAGAATAACTAGAATAATCAAACAGATAATGTTATTGCAAATGAAATCGATGAGATATCTTTGATACAAGAACATATCTGACTTTTCAGATCCTGGAGATGTTGATTACTTGTCTGAAGGCAAGTTCTGCAATGTTGTAACAAGAAGATTCCATTAGAGATTTAACAGTCCAAGCTCCGTGTGCACATTTTAAATGATGGCTTGAGATAAAAGAAACCAGTTTTAAGTCTTGAAATGGTGTTTCATCTATATTTGGAGTGAGTGAATGAGTTTGCTTTTATGCAACACTCAGCAATATTACAGCTATATGGCGGCGGTCTGTAAATAATCAAGTCTGGACCGGACAATCCAGTGATCAACAACATGAGCATCGATCTGCGCAATTGGGAACTGATGACATGTGTCAACCAAGTCAGCAAGCCTGACCACCCGATCCCGTTAGTCACCTCTTATGACACGCATAGTCGCCTTTTATGGCAAGCATGGGTTGCTGAAGGCCTATTCTACCCCGACACCTTCACGGGTCTCTATATTTGGAGGAAAGGCTCGATTTTGGCAGGACTGGTAAAAAAATTGACCAGCCAATCCTTTGGACAGGGTACATTTTCTACATCTTTCCTACACTGATAAAAACAGATTTCAGGAAAGTATCACAGGCCTGTTACTGTATGGTGAAAAAAAGCATTTGTCTTTCTGGACAAGGGAGGTAACTTATTATATAAAAAAAGGCAAGTTTTCACCTTTGCTGAAACGGTGAAACAGGATGCAGTATCTGATGTATATTTTGGTTGGATCAACAAGTTTATGCTGAGTCCTATCAAAATCACACAATGAAATCAATATTACATTTGGTCAGTTTGAAAGTATCTACATTTAAATAATTATTGGTGTTGACAGTGATTTTCTTCTTTTCATGTTTGAATTCAACATGTCCAAATACTTTGATCTCTTTCATACCGTAAGAACCACTTTATTACAACATATTTCTAAATTACAGACGGTCTTGACAGAAAGATTGGAATTTTGACAGAAGCCTGTGTAAGTGATATGAAAGGTAGGACCTGATTGGTCAACAGCAACAGGGTGAATCCTACACCGAACGTAAAATGTAACGGTTCTACTAACATAGTCATATATCATTTCACCCCTAATCAACAGGAGGGACATTAAGGGTATGTAACATGTAATAGTCTTTGCTATTTGTCCCTAGCACAGAAACCTGACTTCTTTTTGGTCAGGTTACGGGGCAGTGGAGAGCCTTGTGGATAATGTGTTCGCTTGTCACGCCAAAGACCCGGTTCAATTCCCCACATGGGGTTCAATGTGTGGAGCCCATTTTCTGGTGTCTCCCGCTGAGATATTGCTGGAATATTGCTAAAAGCGGCGTAAAACTAAACTCACTCACTTTGGTCAGGTTACTCCCTTGCTACAAGAAGATAATGCTCCATGTGCCATGAAGATATTAATTTCAATTTCCAAACTGCATGCCTACCAAGGAAAACACAAAAACAGTCTACTGTCGATAAAGGAGTGATGTGACACGCCAACCTATAGACTATTTGTAATAAAAATAGTATATGTATATTTCTTGTGCACCACAGTCCATCCAGCCCATGCTAGAAGCATTACAGGTAAAAGTCACTAGAATTCATGAGGAAAATATGACAGTTCTTCAAAAAGGCTATTCCACCACACTTACATATATATTTAAAGGAAAACTAACCTCTATCTCTTCATTCTTGGTATCTACAAATGGTCCAAGCTGAAACACAAAATTGTGTCAAATGACAAACTGACTATAAATGACACACATGAAATGTGAATAAACATTATACTTTCTTTTGAAAATTTCTGTAAAAATAAGAAGTATTTGACGCACTAACCCATGACTGGAAGAAAGGGTAGTGTATGACTTTAACTATAGCCATGAATGTATGGGCACTGTTTCTTTGCTTCATACATCTTTATAACAAAAGTTAGCAAAACCCGAGTTCAACTTTCTTGGAGATCTCCAAAGCCAATGTTCAAAAATCCAAAGTTGTGGATGCTGTTGCTGTCATGTATCTAAGTGAAATGTCTCCAAGAAATATATTCTCAATTTTGTGAAGAAATGGGGTACACACTGATCCAAGGAAATGTGGCATGGAATGCAAAAGTTATTAAAATCTAAATATTTTAGATATTTAAATACTTACCTTACCATAGGTCTTATGCATATTACCTCTAGCTTCGCTAAACGAGATCAGACAGTCGTTGATTCGCCATCCCCTCGATGGCTACCTCATGTAATCTACGAATGTAGTCACGTAAGTGACGTGATGTCTCCACTCGCGCGAGAGCGCAGAATCCAAAATTCACTTTTACCGTCAACCAGAAGGTCCGAAGAGTCCAAAGTGGGGAGGAGCATCCAGCGTTGGGAGGGAGTCACCGCCTTATGGTAAGGTGCCCCTCCACGTCTTCAACTGCCAGGTCCCTCAAGTAGTGGGATGCGAAGACAGTTGATGACCTCCAGAAACAGCCCTCCATGATCTGCGGTACTGTGCAGTTCTGATGGAGGGCCATCGTAGACGCCAAGGCCCTGATCTCGTGCGGGTTACTTGCTACCGGATGAGGCAGGTGCTTGTCGTCATAGGCCGCCAGGATAGTCGATCTGAGCCAGAGAGCAATAGTATTTCTGTTTACTTCGCTTTTGCAGGAAGTGGCAAAGGGAATGAATAACCTTTTGCGAGATCGTCTCCTAGAGGCTGACCTTTTAATATAGCATCTGAGAGCCCTGACTGGACATAGCAGCTCCTCCTCCAAGTCATGATGACCCAGGATCGTAGACAAAGGAGGGATGGAAAATAGCCTGTTAGGCTGCCCGGGAAGCTGGTTCTTAGCCACAAAATCCCAAAGCAAACCCAAATGAACACGTCCGTGTCTTGACTGTTCAAATCGGATCTGAGTAACGTCAAGAGCATGGATCTCGCTGACTCTAGCCGCTGTTGCCAATGATAGTAAGAAAGCCGTCTTCTTGGAAAGATGTTCAAAGGAGGCTTCCTCTAATGGTTCATACGGCGGCCCTCTGAGATGTTGAAGGACAACATTAAGATCCCAAGCTGGAGGACGGAACTTGGCCTTCTGGTCTTCCAGCTTGAAAGCTTTGAGAAGCGCAATAAGTTCCGGTATCTTGGAGATCTGTGTATCTGACTTGATAGCAAGGACAGAATTCAAAGCTGACAAATAGGTGCCTAAGGTACTGCCTTTGAGATGTCTAGAGTTCCGTAGATAGAGAAGGAACTGTGCCACAAACTGAGGAGATGCTGCCATGGGATCTTGAGATCTTTGTGCGCAAAAATTCTCAAAAGAGCGCCATTTGTCGTCATATAAAGAACGGGTAGAAACTCTATGCACGCGAGCTATAACGTTCGCCACGTGCGCAGAGTAGCCCTTAGCCTTTAATGCCCTCTGCAGATGACCCATGCGTGAAGATGGAATCGCAGTGGATCCGGATGCAGCTGTCGACTGTGTGGATGTCGAAGAAGATGCAACCACTCTGGAAGTTTGTAAGGGTCTCCGCTGGCTGGCCACCAAGGCGCGACCAAAAGCAGTCGGAGGTTCTGCGTCAGTCTGATCTTGGCGATTACATCCGAGAGAAGGACTGGAGGAGGGAACGCATATGCGTCCAGGCCTTCCCATGACAGAGACATCGCGTCGACTGCTCACGCCTGAGGATCCGGCACAGGAGATAACTGCTGATTGAAACTGGTGGCAAAAAGATCTACCAGTGGTCTCCCGAGTTGCCAGCAAATTTGGCGAAATGCGTCCGGAAGAAGCATCCACTCCGTCGGGGATGGTTTGCCGGGGCGCGACAGGGCGTCTGCCAGAATGTTTTTGCAGCCGGGAATGTGAAGAGCCGCGATCACGATGCCGTTGCTGTCTACCAGATCCGCTAACAGGAACATCTGGTCCAGAAGTTGTTTGGATCTGGTTGTACCCTGATTGTGAATCACCCACACAACCGTGGAATTGTCGGACGCTACCAGGAGTCTGGAGTCTGTTAGAACCGGTAGCCAGTGGCGGACCGCTAGGATGACTGCCTGCATCTCCAGGTTGTTGATATGCCACTCCCTTTCGGCGTCTGACCACAGCCCTGAGGTTGTCTGGCCGTTCAAGTGAGCGCCCCATCCCAAGAGGGATGCGTCTACAAACAATTCGTGGTCGTGGTTGAAGCTTGTCAAACAAACACCGGCGCAGACATTCCACTCTACCGTCCACCACCTGAGGTACTGATGCAGGTGCGGGGGTAGAAGAAATGATGACTGGAGGTCGTTCTCCCGAATGAATGGTAATAGGAACCTCTGTAGTGGACGCAGCATAAGCCGTCCTCTGAGGGTGAGGTCTTGCGCCGACGTCAACAAGCCCAACAGACTGCCATTCTCTGAGGGTGAGAGGTAAGGACAGAGCTCGATCCGTAAAGGCGAGGATCTTCTGCCATCGATCGGGAGGGACCCTGACCAGATTGAGCCGAGTCAGGAACAACCCCCCAATGAAAGTTAACTCCTGCGTTGGTTCCAGTTGCGACTTCTCGATATTGATAATCCATCCCAACTGCTGAAGTAGGCGTGTGGAGAAGTCCAGTTGTTTGCGTAGCAACTGAGGATTGCAGTGATTTAGAAAACAATCGTCGATGTAAGGATCGAAGTCTATCCCCCGGAGGTGCAGAAACCGGTTGACAGGCAGTGTGACCTGAGTGAAAAGCCACGGGGCCGTAGAAATTCCAAACGGCAGCACTCGCCACTGGTAGTGTACTCCGTTGAATATGAAACGCAGGAACTTCCTGTGGCGTGGGAAAATAGGAACGTGCAGGTAAGCATCCTGTAAATCTAGGCTGGCCATCCAAGCTCCGGGTGACAATTTGGCTCGGATCTGATCCAGTGACGTCATTCGGAAATGCGGGGGCTCGGCTAAATACAGGCTGTTGAAAGTCGCCATGTTGTGAATCATCCGCATTTTGGTGGAACCTTTCTTGGGTACCAGGAAGATGGGTAAATAGAACCCCGGGGAGTGATGGGGTTCTGACACTATCTCTATAGCACGTTTTGTTAATAAAATGTTGATGTTTCCTAGTATAAGTACCTGTTGATCTATTGAGTACACTCGTGACAGGGGAGTGGTAGTCAACGGCGGAGCTCTGGCTAGTGGCAGCTTGTAGCCAGCCCTCAGGATCTTGCAAACAAACTGGTCTTCCAGGAATGTCCAGTTGGCCCAGAAGATCCCTAGTCTCCCACCTACAGGGGTCGGATGAACTGGTACGACTGGGGGTGGGAGGTCCCAGTCGTAGTAGTCCATGGCTTCAGCGGCCGGAGTAGGGACGCTTGCCCCTACCTCGACCGGACGTAGATGGGGCATCCCTGCCGCGTTCTTGAGGCTTGCACTGGACATCTGAGTCCTTGGTACGACCTCGTCCCCTCCCAAACGAGGAACGGATAAACTCTCTCCTGGGTACATATCTTTTCTTGGCATTACCCCTGGCTCGGCCACGAAATGCAGAGCCCAAGGCCTCGAAGGTTGACAGCGCCACTTCCGTGTTAGTGAGTTCGGCATGTTGTTTATACACCGTCGGTATCTTTTCATCAAAGAGGAACTTAGACGTAAATGGTGCACGAAGTAGTTGTCGTTTGAATTCCTCTTGCCAAGAACAAGCATCTAAAAATCCAGATCGGTGCATAGTAGTAGTCATGGCTAGCGCCGCGCGTAAATGTCCCAGCAGGTCATGAGGACTCTACCTTGCCAAGCAAAAATGGTAGTTAAATGATCCACCCTCGAGGCATTATCCTCCGATAAATCCAAAGCTGCAGCGGAGGTGGCTGACGCAAGCGCCGAGATAGGTTTAAGCATACGTTTCAGTTCCGTATCAATAGCTGCTAGCTTTGAATCCTGAACTCTGTAAGATGACAGAGTAGAGCCTGACAACCTCTTAATTGAATCGTCTTGCACCGCCCCGTTGTCAGCAAAATCCAGACTGTGTACTTTATAATCTGATTTCTTAGACTTCGACGCTTTGATGGTTGGATTTAAGGATAACTTCGCAAAGTCCGAGTCTAACAAAGCAACAGCATCCGCCACCATAGGGTGTGGTGGAATAAGTAACTCGGGAGACAAGTGAATCGACGCCGGGTTGCTTGAATCCGAAGAAGGGGAAGGACAGTCCGGTAATCTATCGGCAATCCACTCAAAGACAGCAGCTAAGGGAAGATAGGTGCCATCACTATCACCATCATTGCCAGGTTCCTCCTCATAATCTGGACAAAAGAACTGTTCCTCGTGATCCTCCCAGGAAACAGAGGTTGATTCTCGTCGCTGACTAGAGTTGGAAGCAGAGTTCTTAGTGTTAAATTCCTTGCAGGAAGTCCGCAGTGGTTCCGACGATCGCGAACGCTGGGATCTAGAGAGACGCCGTGGTGATCTTGAACGAGATCGCACTCTACGTCTACTTCTGGTACGTGAGTCTTCCTCTAAGGAGCGCCTTGGAGAGCAGGAAACAGACCGGGAGCGCCGGCGCCTACGGTGTGGAGAACGATAGCGCCGACCCTTCGGGGACCTAGAATGAGATCTGCGCCGGGAGCGCTCAGCTTCTAAACGACGAGCGCGCTCTACATCCAACTGGCGCTGTAACATTTCTTCTTTAGTCAGCGTATGAGACACTCTGGGGATCCGATAAGAAGTAGGCATAGGAGCTGGGTCCGGCAACAACATTGGCGCTGGCGTTGGTACAGGCGCTGGCGTCGGAAGAAGCGCTGACGAAAACACCGGTGCTGACGTAAACAAAGGCGCCGGGACAGGCAGTGGCGCCGGGACAGGCAACGGCGCTGGCGTAAGTCTAGGTGCTGTTGTTGGCAAAGATGTAGACGACGAGGTAGGGAGTACAGCAGCGCCCGGTGTCAAGAGAGATCGCAGAAGCCTCTGAACTTCGGGATGGGATAAGGCATCCGGGTGAGATAAGTCTACAAAGGCGTCCGAACGCGTAGGCTCTGGAGAGGAGCGCGCCGGCGTAATAGATGAGCGCCCCACACTAGGCGTTGATACTGGTACTGAAGGCGGTGGTAGATCCTGGTCGTCAGGTAAAGATCCCAAGGAAGACGCTGGCGACTACATTCTTCTCTTACGTTGCGTAAAACGTTTCCTCCGAACCGCCAAAAAGGTCTTGAAATCGGCGAGAGATAACGCTTGACAGTGTAGGCACCGATTATCAATGGAGCAAACAGCGGACGCACAATCCAGACACCAGGGATGTGGGTCTTTGGCTGACTTCTGCCCCTTGCAGACAGTACAAAAGTGTCGAGTCATACACAGAAACTGTAACAGACAAGAAACCGAGACTTGACGACATGTTGATACAATACTAGGAGAAAAAACCCCTACATAAAAATGTAGAAAGTAGTTGCACCCCTACGTAAAAAATAGACACACCCGTAAGTGCGGGGCAGCGAAAAACGACAACCACAATGGCTGCCTTCGCTACGCTGAAATTCATGGCAGAAAATGGTATGATAAATATCGAAAACACAAGTGAAAATGACCAAGCATGGGCAGAAACATGAAGGGCAAACAACCAACAAGATGAACTACACCCTACCGCCATGCCGTTCTCACATACGACACGGACAAGCCATGCCTGAGTGAGAAAAAAAAAACAACACGAGGTAGCAAGGTAAGCACATTAAATGCTTGTAAGACTTGACTTTGATACATAATGAGGGGATACAAACCATACCTACCAAGGAGTAGCAACTTTATTGAAACTCCACACAGTAGAAAAACTGCAAACCAACACGTCCGTTTGCACGAACGCTAAAGGTAAAAGTGAATTTTGGATTCTGCGCTCTCGCGCGAGTGCAGAGATTACCTCACTTCCGTGACGACATTCGTAGATTACATGAGATAGCCATCGAGGGGATGGCGAATCAACAACTGTCTGATCTCGTTTAGCGAAGCTAGAGGTAATATGCATAAGACCTATGGTAAGGTAAGTTAAAAATAAATGTATTATAATTAATACGAATTGTAAAACTTGGATCCTCCTGTCATTGGAAACACTTTTCCAGTATTGCAACAGATCTGAAAGCTTATCTCACCAGTATGCAAACATCTGGTCTGTCACGTTGAAGGTACTTCATGAGGTCATCTAGGGGTTCATAGGTCAGAGTGTCGGAGGTCGTAAATGGGCCAGATGCTATCATAACACTCAGAGGTGCATCTGGAACCAAAAATGAAGCATTTTGTTAAATTATGCTACACATGGGAAAATGTTTAATGTTGTTTCTACAAATGAGAAACAATGGCATGTGGTTAGAAATTGTAGCCTTTGTTTGATGACAAGAATATATTACAATTTCAGAAATTTAGAAATTCTACATGACTCAGAAACTCACCCATTTCTTGCTTTACTTTGATGTCAGCTGTGGGCAAAGGGGAATTCTGTCGAAAAAGAAATGTAATAAAGAATCTGTTCATATCTAACATAGCAGTCCATGATACTTATTAGTAGAGATACTGGGATTGTAACGACACAGTGGATGGTGATACAATGTGTATCCTGATATTATTGGTGGGATATGATTTGTATCTCAAAACAGTACTTTTGTTAATAAGTCGCCTTTCTGTTTTTCTTGCAGATTCTAACAGGCCAAGGAAGCATTCAAAATGGACGCTCACATCTAATAAACTGAACATTCAAAATTTTGTACTGCACAGAATCAAGGATGGACGAATAAGAATGATCATCAAAATTGCTGTCACTGAGAAGAAAGATTTATGACATGAAGCACCAATATACCAACTTGTCAAAGGCAGGAATGAAGGCTTTAGCTAAACACTAAATGTCCACAAAATAAACCATACAAAATTTTGTCACCACAAACATTTGATGTGAAATACTATGTTCTCTCATAAATCCCCTCACATATTTACTGAAAATTATTTTGATATTTGTCAATAATGTATCCATATCTGTTAACAGCTATCGATCTCTACCATCAATAAACAGGCAAAAAGCACTGAACATGAAGCTTCTAGCCTTGAACAAATGGCGAGAGGAGGTCTCTCCCTCAAATCAAAACAAGCAACAACCCATTTACTAAGACAAATCTGACCTCATACCTTACCTGAGCCCTCTTCTATTACTTTCAATGTACCCCACTTACAAGCGACTAACATTTCTATGCAACCCCCAGGGCATGCCAAACTCATTTGGTACTTTGTGGTAGTAATTTTTTATCTTGAATAACACTGAATCACATATGCTTTACGGAAATTGTCAATGTTTTACGAATACATCGACTGACAGGAGATAACTCAAAATGTGTTGGGTTTTTTTCTGATCTGCCAAATCTAGCGATGACTACAAGAATTTCTGTACCCAAGCCTCAAACAATTCATAGTTAACATTTAGGTGTTTGGTAAGATAAATACATTTTTCACTGGTCCCTCGTGGCCCCTGAGTTAATGTACCCTCGATGCTTCTTTATGCATAAACAAACATTGAGGGTACACCTACCCATGATTCCCTCATTACTTACAATGTAAAAGACACATACCTCATACAGTTTGCTGACAACAAACTTCTGTCCAGTGGTGTTGCTGCCGTCAAGGGCAACGAGCTGGCCAGGGAACAGGGAGTATTCTTTGAGACTGGACAGGTCAAGTGGTATACACTTCCCTGCTGACGATTCCCGTGACCCCTCCAAGATTACAGACTTGGCATTAAGTTTACCGTTACTGTCACAGCCGACTCTACCCGACACTGTAACCTGGTCCTGAAACAACAAATCCATCACTGTTTACATGTTTGTGGAGCATACTAAATTCATCCTATTGAGCGCCATGCTCCTGTAAGTGCTCTTAAGGACAGGATTGTAAGAATGCTTTATAAATGCCTCCACGAAGTCTGAAAATGTAAACTACATTTCTTGTGGACATCACGGACCTTCATTTATTGTGGACAACAAGTGTCCCTCGCCACTAAAGATGAATGAAATATTTACAACATATTAACTACATTTTATTTTTTCGCCACATACATGATGCTGAAATGGCTTGTGTCTGCACAATCAGCAAACATAAGCTATCGACATAACTGAAAACAGTGGGTGCAATGTTTCATGAGATATCGCAAGTGCATGAGCTTGAAAAGTGGTCAAAGTGTTGTGGTGACCTTGGAAATAAGGTCAAGGTCGCCAAATTCAATTGGTGTCTGCTTAATCCCCCACTGTAGGAAGTCTTCACATTTGAAGGTATTGGGTACTGAGTTCATCAGATATCACATTAACAAGAAGAGGTATGTACGTACTGACATGTATACATGGATGGACACTGCTGAATACATAGTCCCCTTCTCACATAGCCACACAGGACAAAGGTACTCAGTAACCATAATAAATTGTTGTTTTATTGATGCATGAACAGTTTATTCTTTACTGCACCCAAGGCATTGGATATCATAGAACATGGCATCCCGCTTTTATACAGTCTGTACTGACATATGACCTTAAAATTCTGTGTAATATTTTATTGATATTATTGATAGAAATAAAAAATGCAATTAAAATTCAACATGTGCTGTCATTGTCTTGGGTGAGCAAACATCAACGCACACCATTATGTTATATACTCAGGTAGAGGGTCCTATGACTGAGTGAGTGAGCATTGTTTTACACCGTTTTCAGCAATATTCCCACAATGTCATGAAGTAGGGCAGAAACAGGTTTAACACACTCAACCCAGGTAATCAAACCCACGTCTTCAGTTTGACATGCAAACACTTTCACAACTTGGCTACCCAAAAACCCCTGAAGGGCTCTATAGTTCTTATTCTGTTTGGACATACACGACTTGCAGACAACAGCGCTGTGAGAAACGCCTATCAGAAAGATAATTTTTATTATTGATAGATTAAGGTCAGACCTGGTTTGGGAGTGCCACATGAGAGTATTCCTCAATGCTATGTTTGTTCTGGAGCTCAGCAGACATGTCTTCTATCATGTCATTCAGAACTGGAACAGCAATGGGAAAAAGACATCAATTTTACTGAAAGTGAACATATACCTGTTTTTTCAGCTGAATTCTGAAACTTTATTTATAGTGAGTGAGTGACTTTAGTTTTATGCCGCTTTTAGTTATATTCCAACAATATCACAGCATGGTACACCAGAAAATGGGGTTTACACATTTTACCAACATGGGGAATCAAGTTCTGGTTTTTGGTATGATGAGCAAACGCTTTAACCACTAGGCTACCCCACTGCATTGACTCTATTTACAACTTGTTACACTACAAGAGACATCAATGTAAGGAAGAGCATTCACATAGATTTCTCCAACAAGACATTCAAAGGTCAAACTACTTGAACAATTAAGCATGTTAGAGGTAGTAGAAGGGAAGTTGGATAATCCCTTCTGAATGAGTGAGTTTAGTTTTTAGCTGCTTTTAGCAATATTCCAGCAATGTCATGGTAAGGGAGATCAGAAACAAGCTTCACACATTGTACCCACGTGGGTCATCAAACCTTGGTCTTCAGTGTGCAATCCAATGCTTTAACGACTAGGCTACCCCACCGACCCTATATCCCTTCTGAGTACTGATCACTCCCTTCATTAATCAATACAACACAATACAAAACAACACAACAAAACAGAACACAACGATACTAAAACACTCACTGTGAGCTTTGTCTGTTAGTTTCTGGAACATGTGTTTGAACTGAGTGGTCAGATGGCATGTTGTGTCAAAAGGTCCCACTGAACATCCTTGGCCTTGACCTTGCCAACTGACATTATCTGTGGGTCCAAAACTACACACAACATCGCCAGCATTTGTTCGAGTTGAGTACTTCCTTGAAGGTGTAACACTGAATTTAAATGCAGCAAAAGATAAAACATGCTAATCAAAGTCATATGCTTAGAAAAGGACCTACAAACAATGAGGAAAGCACTTTCGGAGCATAAACAGAAAATGTAATTTTTAAGTAAAAATGCATGGGCTTATTTTGGAGAGACACAAGCATGGCAAGTCATATCACTGTTTTGGCGGGAAAAGGTAGGCAACTCATGAACTTTTATGTTCACTTTACAGGAACTGCATGGGATTCATGTGTTCCACAATCATTCACATAGAAGGAGACAAGCATAATAAGCACGGGTTAGGATAAGGAAAAATTATGCCTAAAAAATAAGACAAAATGTTCAAGTAATGTTAAACATACTTTGCAGGGGAGAAACTTCGTGGGGAAAATGGCACAGGGCTTCGCACGGCATTGCTGAATCTTTTCATTGGGAGATTCTCAGGTGTGTGTTGGCGTTTCTGTGGCAGGTTCCCCTGAACAAATAAAACAGTTTGTCATTTGAACAAGTGAATAAGGTATCTGCAGCGCTGTGACCTCGTATCTAAGATAAGTAATCTCATTCACGCAACACTGCAAGTGTAATTTTCATCCTTTGTGATGCAACATGCTCTAATGCATCGCAATGAATGCTCTTTGAGTGTGTGGTTACCACACTCTCAATTACCAATTCCTTCTTATACCTCCAAGTTTGTATGTTTAGAAGCTATATACAGAGCAAAATGATTGAGTCAGCCCCTCATACAACAACATTTTCAAATCCCATGGTGATGTTTATTTTCTCAGCACTCCATTACTGGCCTTAAAGCAGTGACTGAATTTGGATCCTGTTGGTATACGCGTCTAGTGCAGTCTATGCTGGCTATAACAGACAACTCAATATAACAGATGGTCAGTCCTCAGTTTGATACAGAGTGTCCATGTACCCCGATGACCTTGTTTGGTGCACACAGTATCAGTCACTGGTGTGTCTGTACCACAAATAACAGGCCAAAGTCAAATACCTGGGAAATACTTAGAGTGGTACTGGAAAACATTTTCTTTTCACTCATTCGACTCAACCTCTCTAGCCATGTCCCCACAAACAGTGTCTGACCCTCTGACAATTATGGCAGATTCACTGACTGTCCGGTGGAAGTATACAAGCCATCAGCCCTAATGTTTGACAGTATATTTTACAATGACAGAAGTTGTCACTCGTGACAGGTGACACTTGTTTGCTATTCATGAATTTCACGTTTGTTAATAAATAATTTCAATGCACATCATAAGATATTAGATTGGAAATTTGCCTTTGATTTCTATTTTGTGGGTCCTGTGAAGTTTCAGTGGGTCAGACAGACACTGAATATATCTGTAAGATTCTCTTCATAAATTCCTTCCATTTTATCTTCTATACATCAAGGACCATATCTGCCCATCAATGTGAGCGAGCGAGTGAGTTTAGCAATATTCCAGCTATATGGCGGTGGTCTGTAAATAATCAAGTCTGGACCAGACAATCCAGTGATCAACAACATGAGCATCAATCTGCGCAACTGAGAACCGATGATATATGTCAACCAAGTCAGCAAGCCTGACCACATAATCCCATTAGTCGCCTCTTACAAGCATAGTCACCTTTTTGGCAACCGTTGTTGACACTGGCAATTTCAGTTGTAACGGTGGTTTAGCCGATTGGCTACTGTGAGAATGCAGAGCCAACAAAGGGAGGTAATAAATTTTTCAGGCCAAGCCATAGATGCATCTAGGGTATAGTGGAGACTTATCGGAACGTAGACCCTGGAGATATCGAGGATGGGGTTGCTGAAGGCCTATTCTACCCTGGGACCTTTATGGATCTCTGCCCATCAGCGAGTGAGTCAGGCAACAGAATGATTGAGAAAGGACTAAAGCTTGTAATGCACCCTATATGTCAATCTCCCAATGTATGTACCTACCTTGGGTGTAGTACCAGGGGCAGTGTAGGCTCCCAGCAAGTTGGCAGCATCTTCTTCATCAATACTTTCCTGAGTTAAGGACTGGGAGAATACAAATGAGATGACAAAAATAGGTTTGTCAAGTGTTACTGATGAGGGTACAAAGCTCCCAAAATTTCAGCCATGACAACAGAGCTGGCCAGACATAAAACTTGCAGCCCTGAACAAAACTTACCTGCCCACAAAACATGTTCACATACATACCTAAATTTTAACCTGACAGGCAAGGAAATTTGAAAATCTGGCAGTCCATGTAGAAAATAGTCTGTTAAGGGTGGTCGGCCAAGCAAGGCAAGTATTTCAAATGCTGCTAAAAACAAAATAAAACACAAGGCTATTCTTTTATGCAAGTATACTTTCTTCCACCATGTACTCAAAAAGGTACTACATATTTATCTGGGATTTTGAAACAAAAAGTCCATCAACAGTAAGTTTCTTCCACTGATTTTTTGCATAATACATACCACTGTTTTGCAGTGATAACTTTCAACATTTTCATGGTATGATTGTTGAAGGTAGCGCACCACCTGACAAAAAGTGAATTTCAATTTTGACAATCTTTGTCACATTAACTGAATAATCTGAATGTACATGCTTATGCTATCATCTTTTAGTTTAGGGAACTTTTGTTCATGTGAATGTATTAAAAAAAAGTGACTTGGGGTTGCCTAAAACATCACAGGGTTAAGTCTTTGAAGGGCATTTAGAGGTGAAATGCATAAGAATGAAGATATTATGGATATCAACTTCTTTATATGAGAACACAACGTTTCGGAGTTAATGCATACTCCTTCATCAGGTGATATCCTCAATGACCTGATGAAGGAGTAAGCATTCACTCCGAAACGTTGTGTTCTCATATAAAGAAGTTGATATCCATAAAATCTTCATTCTTATCACAGGGTTAGACATTTGCATAAAATGACATCAATACTTTAAGTCATAATTGAGTCATTACATGAAAGTGGAACATGAGTTCTCATTACCTATTAACATTAAGTTTTGCATTGTTTGGGGTTTGGGGTTTGGGGTTTTTTTGTGGAAAAGGATACCCATCCTCTATGGTATTGATGTCATAAAGCACTGGACCTTTCTTGGATGGAACAGCCTTCGGTACCTTGGCCTTCTTTGAGAGTCGCTGAAGAAACAAATGAAGAGATGGTTGTCATGTTCAAAGAACTTTGTTCAAACTTTGACATATGCCATAAACAAGAAATTGTTATCCATGAATGCATATACTTGGTATTTATTCACCAACGTCTGCAATGCCAATCAAACAATTACATGATGATAACTTGAACGACCATTTCATGTCATTTTCAGAAACTAAGTGTCTATCTCAAACTTTTGAATATCAACAAGTCTGGTCTCTTGGAATCACTATCAGCAGCTGCTTCTTGTATTAAAACATAGGTCGTTATTGGCTGAGCTTACCAAAGTGTGCTATATCATGTACACTGACTACTACCTAAGAGGAAGGCAAGCAATGGGAACTTCAGCCAAGACGATAAGTGGTCAAGAAGCATTACTAAGGTACAGATTTGGCCATGCAAATATGATATCATTATAAAACATTATTCCAACCTCTCTTTCAAATAAATCCAAAGATCCAAGGTCTAGATTTAAGTTTCTCTTTGCTGAGCATGAGAATGCCATCCATTCCGCAGCCATTTTGGCGGCCTCCAAGCGATGCACAACACATAGTTCCTTCACTGTAAATTTATATGACCAGTCATATCAGGATGAAACAATGAAGTCAAGCTATCGTAAAATATATAATGAAAATAATATATATATAAAACAAAAAGCTTAATACGTTTATTCCACTGTTCTTGCTGTAACTAAAACATTTGGTTTTAGTGTTATACAAGAAAGCCAACAACAACTATTTCTTATAATCGTAACAATAGTGAAATTCACATTATAAGATGAGTTATCTAGTGATGAGGTCTCTATATTTGTGTCCATGTATACCGGTACACATGATTGTGCACGTATGATGCAAGATGCTACACTTACATAGTTACTTAACTTTTTATAAGACCCAACCCCAGACATTTGTCTGTCAGGCATTGCCAAATGAATTGTAACTTAAGTTTACTACTGATAATAGCCTCTACCTGTAGAGATCTGGGTTAGAATTAGCATTCAGCTACTCATGCTATAAGAGGTGACTATGATAAATGGAACCTGGTGGTCAAGCTGGCTGATTTGGTTGACACGTCATGATGTTATATTACGTAGATCAATGCTGATGCTGTAAATCACTGGATTGTCTGGTCCAGACTATATTATTTACAGACCCTTGCCATATAGCCAGAATATTGCTGAGAACAGTGTTAAACAACAAATAGAACAAACAAAAATTGCCTATGAACATGCATGTTTTTAACCAGTTCTGAAACTTTTGTACTCTAGATCATACATCATACATATAATACTGTGACCTTACCCATTCACCCCTAATAATTGGTAATTTAATTTGATTAATCTGAAGGTTTAGAGCCATTATGTAAAATTTATTTCATTTGCATCAACATGCCTATGTTCCTTCACAGGCAAAATATAGTATTAGCTTTTAGCTATGATACATGCATTTCAATGTCACCGCGTAGAAACATCACAATGCCAACTAATCTTACTGGTATCACTGACAGTTTTAATGTGCTCTTGTAATCAGAACGAACTTACATTCGCCAAGTTACTGAATAATGTTAATTTGTCCAGTAATTCAGTTAACGATCACACACGCTATGATATTTAATGTGTCTGATATTCGAATGTTACTAATTGTTAGTAACATCTGTCAACAAAATAAAAATTCAATGCCACTGAACACTGCTCAAAACTAGGACATATATCACGTTCGGGGCTTTGTAATTATACCACATAATGCATCTGCTGTTATTAGTTTAAATAGACAATATCTTATTCACAAAAATGTTGATTGTCCCGGTATGTAAGCACGTTATGTTTCGGATTGACAGATTATGCAAAAATAATTCCGGATAATTCCTATTGGCGTATGTTTTGGGTGTTAAATGAGAAACTCCTCGCTTACACTTATCAATTACTTCTGGCTGAGTTAGATCTATGTCAAACGTATCAAACTCTTCAACGAGATCCTCTTCTGAAACTGAAGTCATATCTACTATGATCAAGCTGGCAAACACACGAAACTTGAAAGTGGCAGTATCTTCTTTATCTGTTTGATATTTGCTTTTCCCGCGATATTTCAACTCACTTCCGTTTCCAATAACGGAGGTCAGCAGAAAAGGTTTTACTTTGTGTAAATCTACATAAAAATAATTACATATTCTCCATTTCCTAAAAGGCAATAAATGAACCCAGAGGAACAAACTGTGTATTCGGCTAGTCGCAACGTATTTTCATTTGAACTTAAAATCTTGAAATTGCTGTTCCGCAGTGAGGCGTCCCCAGTTTCAAGATGGACGATTGCAACCTTGACAAGTTGGGTGTGAAACCTGGGAAACTCGAACCTGCATTCAAGCGAGACATCACCGAATATAACATTACCGTTGCTAGCGATGTCGAGAAGATATCGTTTGACCCTCTCACAAGCGACACGGGTGCATCGTATTCTATTTCGGTAAAAAGCATTAATTCTCGTTCTGCAAAACACGTATAACCAACACTGGCAACAGCTGATCAGACATCACTTCACGACACTTGCGACCGTAGTAATGCTTGAATGTTAGTGAGATTCATTGGCATATTTTATACACGTTTGTATTTTAAACCCCTCTGTCAATAAATATATATATCATTATCGACCAATAGAAAAAGACTGCAACTCTATCTCGCCTTGGCTTTACCTAAAGTGTATCGTTACGTTCACCAAGAAAAATCGCGAAAAGAAATGAATTTCCAGACAAATAGCTGTTTGTTTGGGTTTGTTTTATTTCCGTAATGATGGAACCAAACAGCTTGTATCAATAGCATATTAACCATGGGTTGCCATGGTAAACTTCATGAAACTTTGTTTCAGGGAGGTGAAGGTGGAAAACAAGTGCCCCTCCCTGAAGGAACTGTGACAGACATTAAGATTGAAGTAACTGCTGAAGATGGAACAACCAAGAAATATTTCATTCATGCAAGGAGACTGTCTGCCAAAGATGCCACCCTTAGCACCCTCAAACTTAGCATGGGAAAACTGGACCCTGAATTTGCAGCATCTACTACTGAGTATTCATGTGTGTTGTGTTTTTACAGTCTCTTGCAATATTTAAAAGCTATAAATCCAATTTTTGTTAATTAATTTCTTATTCAGCTCTGCTATTTCATTTTTTGAAAATTGGTATATTCATCTAAGGATTTACATGGTTGGGAATGGCAGTGTATGTAGGAGAACAGAGCTTGGCAGTTTGACCAAACTTATTGAAATAGTCTCTATTACAGTTAATGACAGAGGTGTACTTAGGTAACTTATAAATTCAGTGAGCTCCTCCTGTATGAATTGGAATATTGGATGGTAATTATTGTTTCTAAAGTTGAGAATGATTCATTTAGACAAGATGATGAAAAGGTTTAAGGGATTGTAAGTTTTCTACGGATATTCAAAGGTAGTTTCAAATGCATTACAAGGCCCAGAATGAGGAATACTGCGTAAAATAACACCTCTGTTTCCACTAATGTGAGAACTTATAGACATAGTACTTATGATGGTTGAGCTATAAGGGTGCCTGATCTCAAAACAGCACAGTGTTATGCTGAAATCAAAGTTATTTTTCCAAAGGAGACTGAAATCAATGCTGATTATCCAGATGATAGGTATGGATTAGATTCAAGACATTCACTGTAGCCCGTAATTTATTAAATCACATCAGCGACTGTGGGATGTATTTGTTAGGGCTGTTACAGTTCACTCACATATTACTTCATGAATTCAATTCATTTAATACAATACTTATTTGTTTTAAACTCAGTTATGTTAGATTTAAACAAGGCCTTGCTTTCATGTCGCCACCACATTTAATGCATCATCAATAATATCGCACAGGGTAGAATTCAGATCATATCAGATATCACTACAATATAAACTGCCAGGCAAAAGAAAGGTTTCACCCTAATTTTTCCATAAAAATTGTTATAAGGGCTGATCCGGGTTTGATTCTTAGCAGGAATTATTGTACTATAGCACAGCTTTCGTAAACAGAAAACATTGCCTCAAACGCAGCAAATTGAATTATGCATTTGCATGCACGTGCAAAACGACCTTTTGAGGCATTGCTCGTGATGCACGTGCAGTACGGTTGCATAAATACTCCTGCTGGAAAGAGCAGACATTCAGTAGACAAAAAACCACCAACAGTATGCCAAGACTTAGACAAGAGCAACGTGACCAAGCCATCGGTATGTCCACTATGGGGGCTTCTCAATGCCAAATTGCCAGAACCTTCAACTGCAGCCAAACCACCATCAGGAAGGTGCTGATACGGTACCAGCAGACCGGCCAGACAAAAGACAGACCAAGATCGGGAAGACCGAGGGTTACCACTGTGGCTGAAGATCGCTACGTCCGGAAGATACATCTCTGGAACCGATTCATCACGGCAACGTCAACAGCGGCGACGGCACTCGGCCATGTCATCAGTCCCCGAACAGCACTTCGACGACTTCGAGCAGCTGGTTTACAAGCTTACCGCCCCTCCCATGGAATGGCCCTGACCCTTTTACACTGTGAACGCAGAGTGCGATGGGCACGTACAGTACGTCGGTGGCAGCGACGTTATTGGTCGAGAGTGTTGTTCACAGACGAGAGCAGGATTTGTCTCTTCAGGAATGATGACCGAGTTCAAGTTTATCAACGAAGAGGCGAACGTCTCGCGCCAAACTGCATTAGAGAGGTTCATCCGTTTGGAGGCGGAGGCATCATGGTTTGGGGCGCGACCCAGCTGATTGTATTGCAAGGTAATCTGACTGCCCAGCGATACATTGATGAGGTTCTGAGACCAGTCGTCGTTCCTTTCCTCCAACGACAGCCAAGAGGATCGATATTGCAACATGACAATGCAAGACCCCATGTTGCCAGACTTACAAGAGACTACCTCGAGAACGCTAACGTCACTGTCTTGCCATGGCCAGCCAACTCTTCAGACATGAACCCTATTGAACACCTTTGGGATCACCTTGACTGTCATTTGAGACAGCTGGTGCCACCTCCAGGTAACCAACAGGAACTTGAACAAGCTCTGATCAACATTTGAAACGCACTCCCTGCTGACGTCATCCGGCACCTGACGACATCAATGCGGAGACGTGTTCTTGCGTGCATTGATGCCCAAGGTGGTCACACTCACTATTAATGACTCAACTCTGTGATTTCTGGGGTTATTGTGACTTTCCATGGACATGCCAGCTGACTCCATATTTGTGCAAGTTTATATGTTGACCCCCTCTCTCTTAAATTGTCTTTTGTGACCAACAGAGTGCCGATATTTTGATGTTTATTTCAACAGAATATTGGAAAATGATTTCTGTTTATAAACCAATTGTCAGAATTCTCATATTTGTGTTTGTTTTTATTTTATTGACTCAAGAATTGGGTGAAACCTTTCTTTTGCCTGTTAGTTTACAAATAATGCATGGTTGTCACAATATGTGTGCTATAGTCTGAAGTTAAACTCATTTTCACTTAATCTCCAAAGTACTCACTTTGTCTTAGTTTCAATCAACAACAGCGTGTGTAGGGCGGACTAAAAAGATCAGTATTCAGAAATATTTTTGTTTGAAATTATTTTTTACTAATTGTCGATTAAAAAATTATGCTATTAATAGTATTATACATGAACTGTTGTGATGAAATATTTTTCACATGTACTCCGAAAAAACACAAATTACGTCTGTTTCAATCAGGTACTGCTAAAGTATGTTCAAGACAGCGGTATTTTGGTAAACCAAACCATATGTCACCACTTACCACTGATGTGAAATGTGTTCAGTTATTTCAGATTTTTGTAGTCATTTTTGCTCATAGCTACCAATCGATATTTATTGCGATTGATCAATATTCATTTAACCTTGATTGATTGGTATGATTTGTATCGATGACCAGCCCTAATTTTCACAAAGTTTTGCTTCTTTCACAGAATGTTGGTTTTATTTGACTGTTCATGTGGTATTTTTCTACAGGTTTACTTCCATGTAACATAACCTCTCTGACGGTGACCCCTACTGCCCCAGACACAAAGAATGCAATCACAGTGTGTGGGGAGAAACCCGGATCCCCTACCCCTCTCAATGTAGGCGAGACACAGGTTCCTGTAGAGGTCACATCTGCTGATGGCTCCAATAAACAGGTAGTTAATTGTTGGATCAAAGTGTCACATGTTTATCAGCTTTTGAAACATCTCCTTAAAAAATGAGATACATGTAACCACTTTTTAAAGGCATTGTGTATTCAAGTGATTTTGGTATCATAATTGTTAGTGAGCATTTGATTCCAGGGAGTTTAACTTGGAAGAAACAACATCATCCAAACATTTCAAAGTTAAAAATAATTACATGAAGCAGTCCATATACACCATGAGGTTTTAACACAAAATCTGCTCTAAGCAATAGGTAAATTCACAGTTGGGCCATAATGATTGACTCACATTCAATTATGTAATGTCAACTAAATTTTTTTATACAAATTCATGTCATTAACAGTTTTTGCAAAAATATCATGCTCACAAAAAGGTCAGGATTTACAGTAAGTTGTTTCCAGAGTGTCTTTGTACGTTTCACCCTTTCAACATATTTTTTTGTGTTCAGACGTACACTGTTACTGTGATGAAGAAGCAACTACCGCGCTATGTGAAACTGACGGATCCCAAGATGGCCTTGCAATATGAATGTCCTATCTCTCTCAGCCCCCTCTATCGTCCAATCACAATCAAGAACAGTGATCCCAGGCACACATTCTCTGCACCACTTATCGATGAGTACACAAAGACATCCAAATTTGACCCCCTTAACAGCATGCCCCTGGGAACCGACTGGAGGGTGATGGACTACGCTCTGGATAGTAAACTGTCATCCCTCGATGGCTGCATCCCTCTTACCTATGGAGGTATGACTTCCAGACATGATGTTAATCTGCTACCCGAAACAGATTTTACTATATACATTGCCGGTGAAACTATATGGCATGGTCACAATACAATACATATTGTTATACATGAAGGGCACAGTACGATACGTAGCACTATACATCATTGTTGCATCACTTGCTTCATGATGGTGTTAGCATCTACCCAGAAACATCACTTACATTAATAATAAACTATTTGTATGTCCACAAAAACTTTACAGTTCATAATTTTCTGTTTTGGGTTGGGGTTGGGGGAATAAATGATGATGATTTAATAAGAGGGGTGTCACTGTCACCTATTCTGGGTTTGGGGGTGGTGGGGGTCAGCAATTTTGCACACTTGTTCTAGGGTGTGTGAGAACTTTTATACATAAAAATGTTTAAAACAGTGATGCTTAAAAAAAATAGAAAGGAGAGAAGGTTGGGGAGTGTCATTGTTTTGTACATAAATTGGGGGAGGCATTCATATTGCACATGCTTCTGCATAAAAATCATCATCACCCCCAAGGCCCCGATATGGTTCAGTTTTCCCTGAATATATTGAGAAAATCTTTCTTTGATAATAGAATATTAAAATAGGTGTCAGATTGTGTAGTAAGGTATTCAATATGGGAGGCAACTCTTGTAGGCTTAATATCGAACCTACAACATCAGGTGTTATCTCCCCTGTTGTAGCAGACAGCTTCCAATGTTGTCATGGCACATTTGACAGCAGAAGAGAAAAGAAAGCTGGTTCTAGATGATTTTGAAAGGTGTGTGACTAATGCAAAAGAATTACCTGATAAACCTCTATACCTCTATCTACAGTATAGAGAACTTTGAAGAATATTCAGTCAGGAGTTGGGACTCAGAAGACAGGGACTAGTCTTTACCAAACACAGTATATTGTGCCAGCTGGAGTGACTGAGGTATTGGAATAAAATACAATCCCAAATTAAAAACTCAACTGCTTTCCTCAGGTGCTTCAGAGGTCATGAAGTATAGGGACCTTGGTGCCAGCATTGAAAAGTACAGCGTAGCACCAAAAACTGAGGTACGTGATTCACTTAGCTTATTTCATGTGAGGCCAAGTTTTTCTATCACTAAGTTGCTGACTGCTATGATAACATGTGTACTTTATGATATATTAGGTATAACACTGTATATAGCAGGATATTGTGGATATCGTGACTATATAGAACATATGCTGGCTGTAACCCGATATATCATTGTATACAACATGTACAGCACTATATGGAATGTGGCACAATAAATAAATAAATAAATAAATAAATAAATAAATAGATAGATAGATAGATAGATAGATAGATAGATAGATAGATAGATAGATAGATAGATAGATAGATAGATAGATAAATAAAAAGTTGCTGACTTGTCAAAATGGTTCTGATATCCACCAGCTATGACTGATTAGGAAAGGTAAAGTGTATTTAAAGTCAGATTCAAGATTGTTGCCTTGAAATAGTGACATAAATACATATGAGTGTCAGTGCTTCTGCTTGGCTCTATAAATGCTGGTTTTGTTGGACTTTCACTCTGAATTACCATGCCACAGTTTAACACAGACTCCAAGCTGACAAGTCCTTGTGTAATCCTCTTTATACCAAGCACAGTAACAACAAGTATAACTTTGTAAACTTGTGAAAATCCAGGTTAGAATCGCTGTTTAGCAAGCCAAGTGTGTCAGCTAGTAAAAGGATCCGATGGTCAGGCTCGATGAAAGTCTCCATTATCCAGTTGCACTGATTGATGTTCTTGATGTCAATCACTGGATTGTGTTGTCCAGGTTTGAATATTCACACATTGCCATTAAATAGCTGGAACATTGATGTAAACAATAATCGATCACATTCTAACTGCCTTTTAGTATAATGCATTACAGGTGTTGAACCATACCATCAATGTCATTGCTCTCCTTTGACTATGGAAACAATCATTTAGTCAGGACCAGACTCCATTACTCAGACACTATTGCCCATAATTCTCACCCTCTTGCAGGACTTGACTGATCGATTCAAAGGAACCACTGTCACCATCAACCACACAGTAGAGGTGAGAACTGCATGGTGCACATGTGTATCACAGATGAGGTCTCCACAGCATGTTCATTTTCCTGCATGAACGTCTTTTGTAGTATCTTTTGTTTCACCACGTAGCAAAGCTGTCACAGAAATTTTTAAAAAGGCAATAAAGCTTGTGGAAATAGCACCAGCAGACAGAATTGAGCCTTGAGTAAGAATTCAGCTTGCCAAGAAGATTCCTAACAAACAACTGGTACTTTTTTGTCTGCCTGTTATTGTTCCGTATTATTGTTATAGTTAAATGTACTTCCTGCAGCTGTTCAGAAGAAAGCTGTCTAGCATTTTAAGACTTCTGAAATAAATGCATGATTCTGTCTCGTTACGACTTTTACAAATGTGGATGATTCCTGGATGATTCTACAATGGTAGTGCTTTTGCATAAAGATTTGGAAATAAATAATGTTATCTTAGATTGTATGCCGGTTTTCTGTAGCACTACTGTATGTGTTGAATAGCAAATGTGGACAATTTCTGAAATGCTGTGGTTGTTCTTACACATAAACATTTTGAACAAATTATGTAATCTGGTACATGCCAGTTTTGTGTAGTTCCTCTGTATGTGTTGAACAGCAAACAGTAAAGTCCTTGAATGGCATTCGCCTGATGAAAGAGTAAGAACATACTCTGTAACATTGTGTTCCTCACAATATAAATTCTCAATGCCTTTAACCCACAATAGCTAATTTTAGAGAAAAAAAGGTTGATCACATTCTGTCTTTGCTGTTATCACATTCTCTTTTTCTGTGATGACGTTCTCTCTTTGCCATGATCACATTCTATCTTTTCCGTTACATACCTGTTGAAGAATCTTGTCTGAGGTGTTACACAGATGTCAGCATGATGTAGTGTGCATGCCGTGTTTGTGTAGGTACGTAAGTGGGAGAAAGGCCTGCAGCAGGTATTTGATGAGACTGACGTCAAAGAACTGGTAAAGAACGCCAAAGCAGAAGTGGAGAAGTACTTTGAAAGTTTACCTAAACCTGGTTTGTGAACATGTGTTAGTGTGTCAAAGTTTTGGGTTATGAACAAAGTCTAGCTAAAGTTTGCTGTGCCTTGCCGTGGCTAAACTGTTATTGTCAACAAATTTTAGTGCATGTAAAGGTAGTTTCATTTACCTAACCCAATAACAACAGTGGCAGATAGAGGTTTTTATGAAGTGGAGATCATATATTGGAATACTCTTTCACCTTCGATGTAGATGGTACTGTGATAATTTATATTGTAACCTTCAGTCAAGCTTGCAAGTTGTCCACTTGGAAATTATGCACCATATTTCAATATCTCCTACCATCACAAGATCCTAAACTGATCCGTCTCAGAGTAAAAGATAAACCTGCTGTGTTTTTAAATTGGAGGCATTCGTAATTTGTGATAACCAAACAGATATATGATAGCTGTATTGAATTTAGACTCGTTATTCAAGAACTACCCCCATGCTACTATACTGCCTCTAACTTTAAGACACAGGGGGTTTATCTCTGTTCCATCATGACTTCACAACACATTCTTAAGTGGTGTGTGTGAAACATGAAGCACATTTAATTGTATATTAATATATATAATCATTGCATAATTATGCATCAGAAAGACAGCTTTATAACAGGGATGGCAATTTTCTGCGAATCCATGGAAATCCGAGGATTTATATGCAAATCAGTTGATCTTGGATCCTGTTGGAGCGCCCAGAACTCCAGCTGATTTTCATTTGAAATCACCTTCACCTGTTGCCTTCCACATGTATAATAAGATTATATACCACTGATTAACCAAGTATTTGCTCAAGTCATGGTAGAATCTGCTTTATTTCAACATGCTGTACATTTAATTGCTTTCTTTCCAGTTATCCAATAGCTGGAACATTATCTGCCAGACTACATCTGTGATATGTCTTTTAGGCATAGTGTGAGATACTGTATGTTTATGTTAAGTAAACAAGCAATACATCTCACAATGCCGTCCATTTTTTTTATAGGTATTTGTAGTCGTCAATTCTTTCTAAATATCCAATGTTGCCTTTGTCCAGGGGAGTCAAAGCAATATGCTGAAGGTGAATCCCCAATCGACTTCCTCAACCATGCTACATATTGCTATGCAACTGCAATTAAGTTCAAGGCCAAAGATCCTGACCTTCACCTTCAACTGGGGATGGTATTGGAAGAGAGGTATATTGCTGAGGATTTGTTTGGATTGAAAAAGGAAGTAAGTATCCATGATGTTTGTAGTTTCAGCTGAACCAGTCGTAAAATATGAGACTGTCTTTGTTGTTTTCGGATTATCATGGTATTATCGACTCTGGGTAAAGACTTTTGCTTTTAATTAATGACTGCTTTTGTTTCCCTATTTTGGTAAAATGTGTGAACCCATTCTTGGTGTGAAATGTGGCTGGAATAATGCCAAAAATGAAATCTTACTCACACTGTATTTGCCTAAGGACAAACCATAGCTACAAGACTTCAAAACATGGTTCACAACTGGCCTGTTTTACAAATATGAATGGAAAGAGTAGGATTTTGTCAAGACTTCAGTCCCACAAACTACTCAGGTATTGACAGTTTATGTGACTTTGAAGTGAGTCACCCAGTGGACAATCCTGAAAAGGACAGACTTATTTGCTCTTGATGGATGATGACCGATGGGAGTGAGTGAGTTTAGTTTTACGCCAGACTCAGCAGTATTCCAGCTATATGGCGACGGTCTGTAAATAATCAAGTCTGGACCAGACAATCCAGTGATCAATAACATGAGCATCGATTTGTGCAGTTGGGAATCAATGACATGGGTCAACCAAGTCAGTGAGCCTGACCACCCGATCCCGAAAGTCTCCTCTTACAACAAGCATAGTCACGTTTTATGGCACGCATGGGTTTGCTGAAAGCCTATTCTTCCCCGGACCTTCACAGGTCATGACAAATGGGAAATAATTAAGCTAAACACTATGTATTCATCCCAGACCAAGACTCAAGTCCTTAATTTTAATAGTAATGTACCAAATAATAGACAATTTGACTTTTAGCATCATCAAATGTGTACACTGTATGTTTTCCCTGCCATACCTGCAACATTAAGGATGAATTATCTCCCCTGGTTGAAGCTTCATGTTTACCAAGACCAGGGCCATGTTTAGGTCCTTTATCTTCTGTCAGAGCCCTAATATTTGGTGTTATTGCTTCAACAGGATCGTTCTGACATACCTTCCCTCAATGTGCAAGCGAAGGAGAGTTCCAAGGAAGAGGAGGCCCAGGCCATTGCCAAGCTGAGAGGAGTTGATGCCACTGCTCCTATATCACTGCAGCTGAAGGCAATAGATCAGGAATATCATCACTTGATAGACACAGGGCAGAGCGGCAAGGCTGATCATGTCATGGCCCTGTATGCCTGGTACTCCAAGAAAGCATCTCAGGTGAGCTGAAACATGAGGAATACCATCATGTGAGTCAACCAAGTCAGCAAGCTTGACCAGCTAAACCTATTAGGGACTGTTCATAATGTTCATAATTCATGGCTAGGGCGGTAAGGAAGATTTTAAGCAGAGATTATCCATTTTGTTCCTGGAAGTTAGGGGGTCATCAATCAATTTTGTATGCATGTACTTGGGGGTGGGGGTGTGGTTACTGATTTTGTATGTGACATGACATTCGTCTTGGGCGTGAGCAAGGTACTAGTCAGAATATAACCACCCATTCAAATTTCATTGGCAACAGAACTTTCCATGAAGTCTACGTTGATGCAGACCCATATTCTTCGCCTGAACCCCAAGGGTTGTCCACTGGTTCTGTGTGTAACACAGCATGTTGATATTATAATGAGGGTACAATATACTTATCTTACTGAACATTCCCAATATTAATTTTAAACTGTTTTAAGCATGGGTATTGGATCATATACTTCAGCCAACCTATGTGAATCAAACAATTTGAATCTTACGTTTGCTGTTTTTCCCCGCAGGTATTGTCTTAGCAAAGTCACCACTGTGTAATTCCTCTTCTTAATAGTCACTGGGACTACATTTGAACATTTTGTCAAAATTTATTTATTGGAATGAGGGTCAAATGTTTTTGTAGTCATCGCTAGATTTTGCAGACACAAGAAACTTAGAGTTATCTCTCTTCCATCGCTTTAAATTCACAAGATACCGGTAATTTCCATGCATTATGCGTGATTCAATGTTAGTCAAGATACAGAAGTACTACCAGCAAGTACAGAATGAGTTGCTGCTGGCAGCATCCCAGCTAACAAAAGTACGTTTTGAGGACGTTGTCTCAACGTTACGTTTACGTCCCCAGAACGTCAGCGTATAACGTCCCACTTACGTCTTTTTTGTGGAGTCGAAAACACGTCCTCACAACGTTATTTTCTACGTTCATACGACCCAAAAATAACGTCCCCGCGACGTCATAAACATAACGTTGTCACAACGTTATTTTCTACATTCATACGACCCAAAAATAACGTCCTCGTGACGTCATAAACATAACGTTGTCACAACGTTATTTATAGTTTTTTGGGTATATACGTACTCAGAACGTACAGTAGTCTGAGGATAAAATATTTGTATTAGGTTTCTGGGTTGTTGTCACCATGATCATAACAATATCCAGGGCTAAAAGTCATAGTTTCCGTTGTTTTTGTTAGATCTAAATTACGAATGCTGGAAAAATGGTCAAGTGATCAACAGTTCGAAAACTTATTTCGGCAATTATAAATATGTGGTTTGGATTTTTCGAAACTGTCTACTTTGAGCCCTGGTAACAAATAACAGAGATTCTTCTTTTGTTTACATTGAACCATTTATTCCAGTATAATACATTGCTAAGAAACGTTTCATTGTAGACTTGCACTTCCTCATCTTCCCCAGCGGCAGCGTACATCTGAAAAAAGAATAGTTTATCTTTAAGACCTAATATTATTCAAATGCACAAGATTAGAACATGCCGTTACATTTTTAACACCCTGAATGCCGAGGGTTTTTTGTTGTTGTTGTCTGCATACGGCTATAAAATTACACAGAAAATGTACAAATCATACTTATAACTTTGAATTTTTTAGCCTGTTCATATGAAACTGCAATATTTGTCCCAGCATATTGAATTTTGTACATCACAGGAAATAAAGCACATGTTGCAGTAATGGCTACGTGTGATCCTCCAACAGTTGTGTAGAGGCTTAGACTGTATTGATCCTACAGTACATTTACTGAGTCAAATTCCCGTGTAAATATTCAAACAATCAAAAACTTTCAATGAATGAAAACTCACACCCTATATCCACATATGATATGATGGTGAACAAGGATATATGAAGATACTGACATTAGTTTCAAGAAAAAGTATCTGAACGAAAAATATAAATCACAATGCTGAAAGTGCAGTCGGAATGATATGGCCATTGTGTTTAAACTCTTGGTCAACCGACCTTCACCTCAAGAAATTGCCTAACATGTGCAACGATGTTTACGTGTGACATCACTATTGAGGGCCGATTTCTTTCAAAATAGCGGCCTCGCTGACATGGGTACACAGGATTTTGAGAGCACTCTTTCCTTGATTTAGGGATGTTTTGTACATGAAAGTGAGATGTAAGTAATCAGAATTATTCTGACTATCTGTGTATTGTTAATTTTTAACTTACCTTACCATAGGTCTTATGCATATTACCTCTAGCTTCGCTAAACGAGATCAGACAGTCGTTGATTCGCCATCCCCTCGATGGCTACCTCATGTAATCTACGAATGTAGTCACGGAAGTGACGTGATCTCTCCACTCGCGCGAGAGCGCAGAATCCAAAATTCACTTTTACCTTTAGCGTTCGTGCGAACGGACGTGTTGGTTTGCAGTTTTTTTTTTCCTACTGTGTGTAGTTTCAATAAAGTTGCTACTCCTTGGTAGGTATGGTTTGTATCCCCTCATTATGTATCAAAGTCAAGTCATACAAGCATTTAATGTGCTTACCTTGCTACCTCGTGTTGTTCTTTTCTCACTCAGGCTTGGCTTGGCCATGTCGGAGGTGAGAACGACATGGCGTCCATGAGGGTAGTGCATCTTGTTGGTGGTTTGCCCGTCATGTTTCTGCCCATGCTTGGTCATTTTCACTTGTGTTTTCGGTATTTAGCATACTTTTTTCTGCCATGAATTTCAGCGTAGCGAAGGCAGCCATTGTGGTTGTTATTTTTCGCTGCCCCGCACTTACGGGTGTGCCTATTTTTTACGTAGGGGTGCAACTACTTTCTACATT
This sequence comes from Haliotis asinina, assembly GCF_037392515.1. Classification (NCBI taxonomy): domain Eukaryota; kingdom Metazoa; phylum Mollusca; class Gastropoda; order Lepetellida; family Haliotidae; genus Haliotis; species Haliotis asinina. The sequence goes on along the minus strand of NC_090287.1, from coordinate 32,526,074 downwards.
TTTATGTAGGGGGTTTTCCTCCTAGTATTGTATTAACATGTCGTCAAGTCGTGGTTTCTTGTCTGTTACAGTTCTGTGTATGACTCGACACTATTGTACTGTCTGCAAGGGGCAGAAATCAGCCAAGGACCCACATCCCTGGTGTCCGGATTGTGCGTCCGCTGTTTGTTCCATCGATAGTCGGTGCCTACACTGTCAAGCGTTATCTCTCACCGATTTCAAGACCTTTTTGGCGGTTCGGAGGAAACGTTTTACGCAACGTAAGAGAAGAATGTCGTCGCCAGCGTCTTCCTTGGGATCCTTACCTGACGACCAAGATCTACCACCGCCTTCAATACCACTATCAACGCCGAGTGTGGAGCGCTCATCTATTACGCCGGCGCGCTCCTCTCCAGAGCCTACGGGTTCGGACGCCTTTGTAGATTTATCTCACCCGGATGCCTTATCCCATCCTGAAGTTCAGAGGCTTCTGCGATCTCTCTTGACGCCGGGCGCTGCTGTACTCCCTACCTCGGTATCTACACCTTTACCAACGACAGCGCCTAGACTTACGCCAGCGCCGTTGCCTGTACCAGCGCCTCTGCCTGTCCCGGCGCCTTTGTTTACATCAGCACCGGTGTTTTCGTCAGCGCTTATTCCGACGCCAGCGCCTATTCCGACGCCAGCGCCTGTACCAACGCCAGCGCCAATATTGTTGCCGGACCCTGCTCCTATAACTACGTCTTATCGGATCCGCAGAGTGTCTCATACGCTGACTAAAGAAGAAATGTTACAGCGCCAGCTGGATGAAGAGCGCGCTCGTCGTTTAGAGGCTGAGCGCTCCCGGCGCAGATCTCGTTCTAGGTCCCCGAAGGGTCGGCGCTCTCGTTCTCCACACCGTAGCAGGCGCCGGCGCTCCCGGTCGGTTTCCCGCTCTCCAAGGCGCTCCTTAGAGGAAGACTCACGTACCAGAAGTAGACGTAGAGTGCGATCTCGGTCAAGATCACCACGACGTCTCTCTAGATCCCAGCGTTCGCGATCGCCGGAACCACTGCGGACTTCCGGCAAAGAATTTAACACTAAGAACTCTGCTTCCAACTCGAGTCAGCGACGAGAATCAACCTCTATTTCCTGGGAGGAACACGAGGAACAGTTCTTTTGCCCAGACTATGAGGAGGAACCTGGCAATGTTGGTGATAGTGATGGCACCTATCTTCCCTTAACTGCTGTCTTTGAGTGGATTGCCGACAGATTACCGGACTGTCCTTCCCCTTCTTCGGATTCAAACAACCCGGCGTCGATTCACTTGACTCCTGAGTTACTTATTCCACCACACCCTATGGTGGCGGATGCGATTACTTTGTTAGACTCGGACTTTGCGAAGTTATCCTTAAATCCGACCATCAAAGCGTCGAAGTCTAAGAAATCAGATTATAAAGTGCACAGTCTGGATTTTGCCGACAACGGGGCGGGGCTAGACGATTCAATTAAGAGGTTGTCAAGTTCAACTCCGTCATCTTACAGAGTTCAGGATTCAAAGTTAGCAGCTGTTGATACTGAACTGAAACGTATGCTTAAACCTATCTCGGCGCTTGCGTCAGCCACCTCCGCTGCAGCCTTGGATTTGTCAGAGGATAATGCCTCGAGGGTGGATCATTTAACTACCATTTTTGCTTGGCAAGGCAGAGTACTCCATGACCTACTTGGACACTTACGTGCGGCGCTAGCCATGACTACTACTAGGCGCCGATCTGGATTTTTAGATGCTTGTTCTTGGCAAGAGGAATTTAAACGTCAACTTCTTCGTGCACCATTTACGTCTAAGTTCCTCTTTGATGAAAAGATACCGTCGGTGTATAAACAACATGCCGAACTTACTAACACGGAAGTGGCGCTGTCAACTTTCGAGGCCTTGGGCTCTGCATTTCGTGGCCGAGCCAGGGGTAATGCCAAGAAAAGATATGTACCCAGGAGAGAGTCGATCCGTTCCTCGTTTGGGAGGGGACGAGGTCGTACCAAAGACTCAGATGTCCAGCGCAAGCCTCAAGAACGTGGCAGGGATGCCCCAGCTACGTCCGGTCGAGGTAGGGGCAAGCGTCCCTACTCCGGCCGCTGAAGCCATGGACTACTACGACTGGGACCTCCCACCCCCAGTCGTACCAGTTCATCCGACCCCTGTAGGTGGGAGACTAGGGATCTTCTGGGCCAACTGGACATTCCTGGAAGACCCGTTTGTTTGCAAGATCCTGAGAGCCGGCTACAAGCTACCACTAGCCAGAGCTCCGCCGTTGACTACCACTCCCCTGTCACGAGGGTACTCAATAGATCAACAGGTACTTATCCTAGAAAACATCAAGATTTTATTAACAAAACATGCTATAGAGATAGTGTCAGAACCCCATCTCTCCCCGGGGTTCTATTCACCCATCTTCCTGATACCCAAGAAAGGTTCCACCAAAATGCGGATGATTCACAACATGGCGACTTTCAACAACCTGTATTTAGCCGAGCCCCCGCATTTCCGAATGACATCACTGGATCAGATCCGAGCCAAATTGTCACCCGGAGCTTGGATGGCCAGCCTAGATTTACAGGATGCTTACCTGCACGTTCCTTTATTCCCACGCCACAGGAAGTTCCTGCGTTTCATATTCAACGGAGTACACTACCAGTGGCGAGTGCTGCCGTTTGGAATTTCTACGGCCCCGTGGCTTTTCACTCGGGTCACACTGCCTGTCACCCGGTTTCTGCACCTCCGGGGGATAGACTTCGATCCTTACATCGACGATTGTTTTCTAAATCACTGCAATCCTCAGTTGCTACGCAAACAACTGGACTTCTCCACACGCCTACTTCAACAGTTGGGATGGATTATCAATTTCGAGAAGTCGCAACTGAAACCAACGCAGGAGTTAACGTTCATTGGGGGGTTGTTCCTGACTCGGCTCAATCTAGTCAGGGTCCCTCCCGATCGATGGCAGAAGATTCTCGCCTTTACGGATCGAGCTCTGTCCCTACCTCTCACCCTCAGAGAATGGCAGTCTCTGTTGGGCTTGTTGACGTCGGCGCAGGACCTCACCCTCAGAGGACGGCTTATGCTGCGCCCACTACAGAGGTTCCTATTACCATTCATTCGAGAGAACGACCTCCAGTCGTCATTTCTTCTACCCCCGCACCTGCATCAGTACCTCAGGTGGTGGACGGTAGAGTGGAACGTCTGCGCCGGTGTTTGTTTGACAAACTTCAACCACGACCATGAATTGTTTGTAGACGCATCCCTCTTGGGATGGGGTGCTCATTTGAACGGCCAGACAACCTCAGGGCTGTGGTCAGACGCCGAAAAGGAGTGGCATATCAACAGCCTGGAGATGCAAGCAGTCATCCTAGCGGTTCGCCACTGGCTACCGGTCCTAACAGACTCCAGACTCCTGGTAGCGTCCGACAATTCCATGGTCGTGTGGGTGATTCACAATCAGGGTACAACCAGGTCCAAACAACTTCTGGACCAGATGTTCCTGTTAGCGGATCTGGTAGACAGCAACGGCATCGTGATCGCGGCTCGTCACATTCCCGGCTGCAAAAACATTCTGGCAGACGCCCTGTCGCGCCCCGGCAAACCATCCCCGACGGAGTGGATGCTTCATCCGGACGCATTTCGCCAGATTTGCTGGCAACTCGGGAGACCACTGGTAGATCTTTTTGCCACCAGTTTCAATCACCAGTTACCAACGTACGTATCTCCCGTGCCGGATCCACAGGCGTGGGCAGTCGACGCGATGTCTCTATCATGGGAAGGACTGGACGCATATGCGTTCCCTCCTCCAATTCTTCTCTCGGATGTAATCGCCAAGATCAGACTGACGCAGAACCTCCGACTGCTTTTGGTCGCACCTTGGTGGCCAGCCAGATCGTGGTTTCCCGATCTTCGACGGCTCGCCAGCGGAGACCCTTACAAACTTCCAGAGTGGTTGCATCTGCTTCGACATCCACACAGTCGACAGCTGCATCCGGATCCACGGCGATTCCATCTTCACGCATGGGTCATCTGCAGAGATCATTAAAGGCTAAGGGCTACTCTGCGCACGTGGCGAACGTTATAGCTCGCGCGCATAGAGTTTCTACCCGTTCTTTATATGACGACAAATGGCGCTCTTTTGAGAATTTTTGCGCACGAAGATCTCAAGATCCCATGGCAGCATCTCCTCAGTTTGTGGCACAGTTCCTTCTCTACCTACGGAACTCTAGACATCTCAAAGGCAGTACCTTAGGCACCTATTTGTCAGCTTTGAATTCTGTCCTTGCTATCAAGTCAGATTCACAGATCTCCAAGATACCGGAACTTATTGCGCTTCTCAAAGCTTTCAAGCTGGAAGACCAGAAGGCCAAGTTTCGTCCTCCAGCTTGGGATCTTAATGTTGTCCTTCAACATCTCAGAGGGCCGCCGTACGAGCCATTAGAAGAAGCCTCCTTTGAACATCTTTCCAAGAAGACGGCTTTCTTACTATCATTGGCAACAGCGGCTAGAGTCAGCGAGATCCATGCTCTTGACGTTACTCAGATCCGATTTGAACAGTCAAGACACGGACGTGCTCATTTGGGTTTGCTTTGGGATTTTGTGGCTAAGAACCAGCTTCCCGGGCAGCCTAACAGGTTATTCTCCATCCCTCCTTTGTCTACGATCTTGGGTCATCATGACTTGGAGGAGGAGCTGCTATGTCCAGTCAGGGCTCTCAGATGCTATATTAAAAGGTCAGCCTCTAGGAGACGATCCCGCAAAAGGTTATTCATTCCCTTTGCCGTGTCCTGCAAAGGTGAAGTAAACAGAAATACTATTGCCCTCTGGCTCAGATCGACTATCCTGGCGGCCTATGACGACAAGCACCTGCCTCATCCGGTAGCAAGTAACCCGCACGAGATCAGGGCCTTGGCGTCTACGATGGCCCTCCATCGGAACAGCACAGTACCGCAGATCATGGAGGGCTGTTTCTGGAGGTCATCAACTGTCTTCGCATCCCACTACTTGAGGGACTTGGCAGTTGAAGACGTGGAGGGATTACAGTCATTTGGTCCATTGGTGGTTGCTCAGCAACTTACCCGACCATCCGCCCATTAGGTAACTACACTTCTACTTACCTTTGGTCTTAAGATTAACCTCACCCCCAGGGTGCGTCGGTTTTTCTTTGGAGTTCTATTGGGTTGCTCTTTGTCCTGTTCCAGGTATTATCCTGAGACCGTTGACATTGGCTTTCCCGAGTTCTCCTGATGCATGTGCACTGTTTGCTGAGGGATGGTCCTCTGGAGTCCACACCACCATCCATCTGTCGAAGCCATATGCATAAGACCTATGGTAAGGTAAGTTAAAAATTTATTAAAATCTAAATATTTTAGATATTTAAATACTTACCTTACCATAGGGCGGTGACTCCCTCCCAACGCTGGATGCTCCTCCCCACTTTGGACTCTTCGGACCTTCCGGTTGACGGTAAAAGTGAATTTTGGATTCTGCGCTCTTACGTGACTACATTCGTAGATTACATGAGGTAGCCATCGAGGGGATGGCGAATCAACGACTGTCTGATCTCGTTTAGCGAAGCTAGAGGTAATATGCATAAGACCTATGGTAAGGTAAGTATTTAAATATCTAAAATATTTAGATTTTAATAATATGTTTTTATCGTTTACATTGTAAATGACGGAAGAAGCCAGAAATGCCGATAATTACCACAGTCGTTCTGCGTGATTTTGCGTCAGTCATGGTGTCACGCTGCACTGACAGGACAGTTTTTTATATGAATGATCAAATGATTGCATCGTATCTATTTTTAACTTGCCATTTCCTGCTACGACACTCTTTCCCTGAATATTCAAAGTGTATTGAGCCATTGTAAGCAATGATTAGACGGGTAGATGTCTGAAAATTTCCGAAAATGCTACGTGGTGTAGAATCGGATTTTTTCTTTGTTTTCATTTCAAACAAGCGTAGTCTTTCGAGCACAGCGTTCCTTTTCATGCCCAGTATCTTTCATTTCGTTTTATCCAGACCCTTGGTATTGGTAAGAAAGCCCATTTGTAATTTGATTCTAAGATATATGGGGAAATCAATGATGCATTTGTGGCAGCTGACAATGGAATATATGTGATGAAATAGGCGTCTCAATACCGACCTTAGTGAAACGTGATTTTGTAAACACTAGATCTATCCAATATGGCGGAGAGCGGATTTTGGCGTTTATGTAAGTGTGTTTTCGAAAACATCCCAACTGATTCTGGGTTCAGCAGCAACGTTTCAGAATTATCATTACTGGTTTCATGAAAACTTGATATTAGTGATATGTTATTTTTGAAATTCAATACTGCCAGTAATTATCCGATTTTCGCATTTCAAAACATACAGCAAATAACGAATCGCGAAAAGCAACATTTACGATGAAGCCAGTTTTGAGGGGTTAAGCAATAGTGCATGGTATGAAGAAATGGGAAATTTCCCACAGAATTCACAACTGTGAAGCACATTTGTGATATATTTAGAATGTTATTGGATTTCAAAGTGAAGATTCAAGAGGAATGACATGTGTCCCTGTGACATCCAGGGGGTTAACGCTATAATAGATGTGCACCTTATATACATATTTTGCCTGTTTTGTTATAATAGTGTGAGCAGTGAAATGTCTTTACCGTAGATAGATTATTTCCCTAATAAATATCGATATTTCAGTGTTAGTGATCGTATATTCATCTATCAACCATCATCATATCATAACCCTAGTAAATTTTCGGACTATATGGCAAGAGAAGCGTATGAGAAAAGATAACCACGTGGGTGGGGAGAGGGAGGGGAATGGTATTTCACAAGGCAGAAATGTCCTCTTATCCAGACGTCCCTGTTTGAAGGATAGAATTACATCCATGGGCCTAGCCCTCCGTACAGCCTTGGAGCATGCGACAGTTATGCCTATGTTTATTAACACTTGTCTAACAAGTAACGGTTTCAGATGTGGTATACTACACTCAATATGACAATATTTATGTAAACATTATTCAAACAAACAGAAACACTCAAAGAATAAAATCGCTAACCCTGAATCCACGTACGATATGGTATGTAAACACTACTCAGTATCCAAAATGGCGGAAATTTTAAAAGCACTTAGTGTTAGCATGTATTTTCGAAAACATCCCAGCCGATTCTAGGTTCATCGGCAAAGTTTCAGAATTATCACTGGTGATTTCGTGCAAAACTGGTGTCAGTGAGCATTAACATGCTATTTAGAAATTCAGAACTCCGAGTAATTATCCGATTTTTACAGTTCAAAAAAATATATCAGATGACGCTGTGAATTTCGGATTTGTGCAAAAAGTAGGACAAGTAAATAGATCTAATCAAGAGTCAGTTTCATTATTCTTAATGAGTACGTTCTGAATTAATACATATAATTTACTAATCTAAACAAAACAATAAGCAAAATACTCACTGTTATGGCGATGAGCCCGTTTTAAAAGTGAGGAACAGACACAGAACCCTGTACATGTAGGACTGGCAGCCGCGCGAGAAGTGTGATGTCAGGGAGCGGGAAAGTGCTCGCACAGGCAATGACGTCACATGAAGAAGTCATGTGCAATGTGCCTCAATTTGCATCTTGTGGGTTAAAACATCTAGAAGGAAACATGTTTCATAACTTCCCTGAAATGAGTGAAGTCAAGAGCACAACAATGAGTGTATAATATAATAATAAATTGTATGAAACAAAAATAAGGTAAAAACTATGAATAAACTTCATTATATACTGAAGAGATAGATCTATATGGTAATTTAAAAAGAAAATATCACATGCTTCGATCCTGTTAAATATGATATTCCATCAAGTAAGCTCCGGGATGAGGAGAATAAGATGTAACGATGTTCCAATGTGTCAGTGCTGGCAAGCCGTGGACAGAACGTCCTCACAACGTTATACGAACGTTGCACCTTGGTCTGAAATACACGCTGTTAGGACGTCCTGGTTACGTAAACCGTAACGTTGTGACAACGTCTGTAAATGACATTCTTATAACCTTCAAACGTGAAGTTATATATTTGCTTCAGTTGAACGCATTTAACAAAGCAAACAAAACAAATTTATTCAAAAGTTGTCCTAGATTCAATATCGTCTTGATAAATAATTAGATGGTCAACTGCAAATACAAACACCTTCTAACAGGTCAAGTAAACAAAATATATGAAACAAACGTCCTGACAACGTTACAAGTACGTTACACCAAAGTATGAAAAATACGTTGCAAGGACGTAGCGAGAACGTAATGTGTAACGTTGTGGCAAGGTTGTGATATGACGTTATCCTAGGACGTTCTAATAACGTCCTAGTTACGTCATTTCCCGACGTAACCAAACCCTGACGTAAACATAACGTTGTGGGAACGTCGCGTGTTAGCTGGGATGGTACATTGAAATGTACTTCACTTGAAAGTGGGGTATATTGAAAATAACAGAAGAATGCTTAGCCAATCAGAAAACGACATTTATGTGTGAGGTAAGATAAATATATTTATATCCCCAGGAAGGAGCTGCTGCTCTGAAGGCAGAGAATGACGGAAATCCTCTCGGCCAGGCCTACATGAAATATATGGATGCCTTGACCCTGGACGACACTAAGGCTATGTTGAACTTCCATGTGGGTAGGCTGCTAGTCGTGCAGGGAAACTACGAAGATGCTGTCAAACGTCTTGAAGTCACACTCAACTGGAACGCAAAGCATCAGTTGGCAAGGTAAGGTTGCTTTTGATATTTTAGTCATAATGATATGTGTCATAAATATACCTGTCATGATATCTTTAATTTGGATTGCAGGTCATATTAGGTAAATGTTTTTGAACATTTGAAAAGTGTTTGAAAAGTTGCTAAAGATTAGAATCACATTATTGCACAGTCACTGTGCAAGTGACCGAGGGAGACAACTCATCTTTGGCATGGCTAGAAACTGATATTATTACTCAGCCATTGAAGATACAGCAGTGAATATTTTTACAGCAATATTACACTAGTGTAATACTGCTTGATGTATGACGTCAAAATAGTTCAAAGTTGTGAAGTCACAGTGCTAATGTCGCTGTCACAATTTTACTAGACCTTGCTTGACCTGCCCGAAAGCTGAGAGTCCTCACACTGTTGGCAATTTCACTGCAGTTTCTGTCAATTTATGTTGGCTAGTCATAAACAGAATACTCAACTCGCTGCCTTGAAATACCATTTTTATTAAACTCGTTAAAGGTTTAGTATCAAACTCGCTTTTGCTTGTTTGATACCAAATCATTAACTCGTTTAATAAAAATGGTATTACACGGAAGGTCATTTAGTATCCTCTATAGCCCTATCATTAACTTTCAAACACACTCTCAGCCCAGGAGCTGATAGTTGTGTCACCTACTACAGTGTAAACCAGGAAGGCTTGCTTCCCTCTGATCTGAATCAAACTGTCCAGAATCATCAAAGAATAAAACCAAGCCCAAACAATAAACATTATTCAATGCAGAATGTATGAGAGTGAACCCTGTGTGTATTGATAGTTTCTATCACTGTTGAACCATGGTGACTAATATCAGCCTCTTTGCGGGGAAAATTTCTTCATATTCAGGACTGGTTCACTAATTACTCTTAATCATTAAAAACATTATCATAATTCAGTCACCAGAATTCATTCAATTTAATTGTGATTCATTTAGTCACAACTTGTTGTTATTTTCAGGATCTACTTGGGTCTGGCGCTGGCACTACAGAAGGGCGGTCCAGGTTCTCGTGCCAAGGAGGCTATCACATACCTACAGGAGGCCATGGAGACACTGCTCACAGAAAACTCAAAGTTTGCCATGTCATATGAGGAATATATGTGAGTAATAGCTGAGAAATATGAGACATTCTCCTTTTACACGTTAAGGATAGGAGAAAACACTTCTCGGTTTTGGTAGACAAAGTAAAACCAGAGGGAAAGGTTTTACTAACAAAAGACAAAACCTCTTCTAGGAAAACAAGAGATGACCTAATATATAGATAGAAGCACACTGTTCAGGATTTTACCATTATGATTGATACTTTAACTTACCTCTGTTCTGTGTTCACCTGTTCACTGGCACTTTAAATTTCATTTACAGAGTGTTGAACAGCCTTCATGCAGAGAATCTCATCCGACTTACCAATGTCCATCTGCTACGAGCCTTGATTCAGTTGGGCCGCCTCCTCGCTGTCAACCCAGATGTGAAGGACAGTCTCTCAGCACAAGACGTGTTCCATAAGTAAGATCTTGAATCTAATTAAGAGGAATATTCAATGAATTTCAGAAGTTTCGTTTAAATGTGATGTATAGGAGGATTAAATTTGCTTTACTTATACACCATCATTCAATGTGGTTAAAGAAGTTCAATTGTTTTTGTATTTTTTTGCTTATAGAGTATGTCAAAATGATTACACTGTGGTTCAACCAACCATATGCCTTTCTCCTCAAAGAAGAGAAATTAAAACTAACTAGTAGCCTATGAAGATCCAAGTTAGACATGTCATTGTATCCAAATTGTGTAGATTGAAGCTAATTATTCTGCACAGGGTTTGGATTGTTGGCATTCTTGTATGGAGCTCTGTTGTTTCAGTTTGAGATTGAAATTTAGCATGAACAAAAGGCAGTTATTTTGTGCATAAATTAAAAACCAACGGAAATATCCCATTTACAGTGATACAAACATGGCAATCATGTCCTTTTTAATCCCCCAGGCATGTAATGCGGGGGGATATAGTCGATGCCTTGTCAGTCCATCCGTCTGTCCGCAATCATTTTGTTTCCGGAGCAGAACTCAAAACCATTCAACATTTTTCTGCAAAGCTTGTTACATACATCACCCAGAACCTAAAGTTTTGGTACATACATTTTGTGTTATATTATTTTCTCGGTTTCCATGGAAATGATTCAGACTTTGTCTCAAAAGTGAGAGGTGTGTTTCGTTTTCCGGATCACATGTCAAAAAGTTCTTAATATCTGTCAGCAAAACTTGGTAGATATATGTGGCAGACCCAAGCGTGGTGCCTTTTGCTATTTACTGATTTTTGTGGTAAATAATTTTCTGGGTTTCCATGGAAACATATCGGACTTGAAGGGATGGGTTGCGTTTCTGGAGCGCAACTCAAAAACTTCTAATTATCTTTCTGCAAAACTTGGCAGATATGTAGTGGAGAACCTAAAGTGGTGCCTTTTGCTATTTACAGATTTTTGTGATTTATCATTTTCCCAGTTTCAATGGAAACAATTCTGACTTAGTCTCAAAGTTAAGGGATGGGCTTTGTTTCAGGAGCATAACTCGAAAACTATTCAATATCTTACAGCAAAACTTGGCAGATATTTGAAGCAGACCACAAAGTGGTACCTTTTGCTATTTACAATGTTTTGACATTTTTATTTTTCCTTGTTTCCATGGATACAATTCTGACAGACAAAATGGAGGGATAGGCTTCATTTCCAGAGCACAGTTGGAAAACCATTTGATATCTTTCAACAGATCTTGGCAGATATATGAGACAGATCTAGAAGTGGTGCCTTTTGCTGTTTACAAATATATGGCATTTATATTTTTCATGACTTCCATGGAAACGATTCAGACATATTCTAAGAAAACATCAAGTAACTGTCAGATGATTTGTCCTTTCAAATATGTGGAGTCCGGGGGGGGGATATGTCATCTTCTGATGACTCTTGTTGTGTCTGATTGTGATCTCCCCATTTCAGTGCTGCCCTTCTGTCATCACAAGTTCTCCCAACTCTCTGTCGAGGAGACACCTACAAACAGGTGGAATGGGTCCTCCTGGACGCTCACTCCCACCTCCTCCAGGCAGCCAGTCAGAGTGGAGAGGAGAGTGTCATCGCCCAGCGCTGTGAGAGGCTGTCGGCTCTCATTGTGCACTCCACCATCCCCCAGAATTCAGAGCTGCTCAATCTTCAGGAAAGGGTAAATGTTTATATTTGAAAAGTTTTTGATAAGTTGAATCATATTGTAAATCTTTTTCTCATTATGTTGTTTTTTATATAATCCTCTTAAGAGCTGGCTAATGGGAATAGGTGGTCAAGTCAGGCTTATTGACTTGGTTGACACATCAAGCTTGTCGTAAGAGGTGGCTAATGTGATCAAGTGATCAGGTCAGGCTGTTGACTTGACAGATACTTCATGTCCCAGATGCATAGATCAATAATCATGCTGTTGATCACTGGAATGTCTAGTCCATACTCAATTATTCACAGACCAGTGTCATGTAGCTTGAAAATTGTTGATCGCAGTCTTAAACCTCCAAATGCATGTCACTACAGTCACTTTGTCATTACAGGAATATTACTGACTTTAACATTTAAGAAAATTTCATTTCCTTGCTCATATTTATTTACTGGTAAGAGCTAGGGGATTATGAATGCTTCTCATTATCTTGTACTTGCACTGTAGACATGCCAGCAACTGGTACAGATCCAGCCCTGTAGCAGCCCTGCCCTCTACATACTTGGGGCAGCACAGTTTGCCAAGTTCGAGAACAGCCCCCCAGGAGAAGGTGCCAGTAAGCTGCTGGAGGACGCCAAAGCTTCATTCAAGTCCTGCATGGAACTGGAGGGGAAACCCGCTTCAGGGGAGCCAGGGGAAATGTTGACGGGTAAAGATGAAATTAATGAAAACAAACAAAGTTATAATGTTTTATTATCATGATACGTGAAAACTGTGCACTTTTCAGTGGAAGATGTCTGATGTTTGATTAGTGTCTATTTTGTGCTCATTCTAAATAATTCCAAAACATGCTTCATTGGACAAGATATTGGTACCATACAATTTATGAATACACATTGCCATTTAGTGAGTTCACACTTTCTCATTAAAGTACAGGTTTCTGGTGCTTTTGTTGGATCGAGTCCCATCTGGGTTTCAAAGCCACACCTTCAGAGTGAAGGAACATATCCATGACAATATGATAGAATTGCTTGAGCTTATACTTGGCAGTTCTGTCGATTCTAATATGTTACTTACTTTTTCACAAGAGACTCTCCTGCAACAAGAAATAGTCTTCGGTCTACATGAATGTAGAGACATTTTGACCACTGATTGTAGTTTGTTATAAATGTACTTTGTTATCTGTTATCAAGTTATCAAAAAATTTTAAAATCTCAATGTCACCATGGTAACAGGTCAGCAATGGTGGCAGGAGAAGCTGAAGGCAGAGGAAGAAAAGAAGAAGGCAGCAGAAGCCAAAACTGAAGCTAAGCCTGCAGCTGCAGGTGCAAGAGGTGGAGCCAGGGGTGGTGCAGCAGGTCGAGGGGCACCTGCAGCTCGGGGCCGAGGAGCTGCTAATACCCCAGCCAGGGGAGGTAAGTCTTCACACAAGGTTGGAACAGTAAATTTTTTACTTGCCTTACCATAGGTCCATAGCATATTACCTCAAACTTCGCTTAGTAGAGACCTGATGGAGTTGAATTGCTATTCAATCTTGAATGGCTACCTCGCAATCGATGACTGTCATGATATGGAAGTATCTGGATCTCCCCACTGTGCATGTGCACAGACTCCACGTGAACTTGACTTTTACTTCAAGCATCGTCTGATGTAGACGTGTTTTGGTTGCAAAAGATTTTTTTCAGAACTAATAAAGTTTCACTTTTCAACGCCTTTACACTGATTCCTTTCAGGGGTTTTGTGTGTGGTATGTATATTTTTCAATCCTTGTGTCGATTTTAACGTATATTTATGTTATTGTACATTTGTCGGCTACCTCGTACGAGGCACGGTAGCGTGTCTCCTATTTTCGTTGTTGCCTTGGTAATTTGTCACTGGATCGGTTTCATTTGTTAGTGGACTGCTGCTTCTGATAATTATGTCCACTGTATCTAAGTTTTGTATTACTTAGTGCGATATTTAGTGTAAATTTTCTGTTCCTTTCAAAGTGGCAGCTATGTCACTTGTCTATTGCAAGCATGCTGTTGCACTGGGAGTGGAGCAGTCCATTATGGGGTAAGGGGTGTTTTTTCTTCTACCCTTATTATCACACTGTTATTTCAGTTTATTACAGTTGTTGTGTATGACACACCACTTTTGTGAAGTTTGTAAAGGCTTAAAGTCCGGCAAGGACCCGCACCCGTAGTGCCTGGACTGTGCTACTGTGTCCTGCTCCCTCCTGCAGCGTTGTGCAGTGAGCTCGAGACTATCTATTCCGGAATTCAAGGCATACTTGGTGGTAGTGAGGAAGAGGAAGACACAAATTAAGAAAAATGTCTTGGTCTCTTGCATCCTCGTCTGGTTCAAGGTTATCTCTTCCATGTACATGGGAGATTCAGTCTACATTGGAGATACCTGGAGCGGCGTTAGACACTGCTGCTCGAGTGGAGGCATCACTGAATCAGAATCATTCAGCACTCCGGATGCCAACGCCGATTCCGACACTGATACCAATACCGACGCTGACGCCTGTGCCGACGCCGACGCCGACGCCGACGCCTACCACCCAGCCGGGAGGTTGGGTAGACTTGAAAAGACCTGACGCTCTTACACTCCCGGAGGGGCAACGGATTTTAAGAGCGCTTCTTATACCTGCCGCATTGGTGACGCCAGGCGCTTCTCAAGAACAGACAGAGGGAGGAGCACATCCATTTGCCAGCTCCGATGCCTGTGGGCGCATCCCAATCCTGATTGTACCTGCCATTGTCCTCTATTTATGATTGGATAGCTGATAGGCTCCCGGAGTGCCCCTTCCCGTAGTCAGGAGTCGACAGCGCCAGGGCTATTAGGGTGGAACCCGAACTTATGATTCTGCCACATCCTATGGTGGCTGACGCCATTTCTTCATTGAATAATGACTTTGCCAAGCTATCTTCGAATGCTACAATCAGAGCGCCCAAGTCAGAGAAACAAGGCTACAAGGTGCATAGTCTGGATTTTGTGGATTCCGGGGCAGTGGTGGACGAAGCCATTAAAAGACTATCTTCCTCCACCTCTTATAAGGTTCAGGACTCCAAGTTACAAGCAATTGACTCAGAGTTGTGACACATCCTAATACCTGTATCAGCATTATCATCAGCTACTTCAGCGGCGACTGTGGACTTAACGGAATCTAACGAGTCACGATTGGAACATCTGTCATCACTATTCCTTTGGCAAAGCGAAGTGTTACATGACCTATTAGGACATGTCCGGACAGTGCAGGCAATGACGACAGTCGTGCGCAGGATGGGATTTTTGGATGCGTGTTCATGGCAGGAAGAGTTTAAACGGCGTCTGATTAGAACTCCTTTCTCCTTACAAGCCCTCTTCGGGAATGCCATTCCAGAGGTGTACAAGGATCATGCCGAATTAACAAACACAGAGGTATCTTTGTCAGCATTTAAATCCCTCTCATCTGCCTTTTCATGATAAAACGGGAACGCGCGGCAGAGGCAAGAGACATCCCAACGAGAGCTTCCATCAGATCTGCCTTTACAAGAGGTCGCGGGACAACATCAAAGTGTTGTTAGGGAAATGTGCCTTCGAGGAAGTACTGGGCCCACACCTTTCGCCAGGGTGCTACACTCCGGTCTTCCTCATTCACAAGAAAGACTCTGACAAACTTCGCATGATTCACAACATGGCAGCGTTCAATGACCGTTAATTGATGGAGCCTCTGCATCTCTGCGCCTCAAGTTGACCCCTGCAACGTGGCTGTGCAGTCTTGACATACAGGATGCTTACCTGCATCTACCCGGCTCACAGGAAATTTCTGAGGTTTGTATTCAATGGTCGACATTACCAGTGGCGAGTGCTGCCTTTGGCATTTCCACGGCCACGTGGCTATTTGCCAGAATCACGACACCCATCAGTCGTTCATCTCAGACAGATCGAGTTTGACCCATATACAGACGACTGTCTGCTCAACCAGTTCGAACCTCAGTTGCTATGCAGACAGTTAGACTTTGCCATCCGTCTCCTAGAATAGTTAGGGTGGATGATCAACCGGGAAAAGTCACATTTACAGCCCACGCACGAGTTGGTGTTTATCGGGGGCCTCCTCAGAGAGTGACAGTCTCTGTTGGGCCGTGTGACGTCGGCACAGGACTTAACATGCAGGGGGCATCTGATGCTACGTCCGTTACAGAGGTACCTCCTCCCATATGTACAGGCAGACGATGCACCTGTTGCTTCCGGTACATCTGTACCAATACCTGCGCTGTTGGACGATCAAGTCGTTCATCTGCAACGGAGTTTGTTTGACCAAGTTTGTGCAATCATAAATAATTTGTCGATGCATCGCTCCAGGGATGGGGTGCGCAGGTAAGTGATCGAACAACCTCGGGGCTCTGGTCCGACACAGAAGCAAGCTGGCACATCAACAATCTCAAGCTTGAAGCAGTGATTTTAGCTGTAAGTCACTGAGCGTCGATACTATGCACTCCAAACTACTGATTGTCTCAGACAACACGACAGTGGTGTGGCTGATTTTGAGAAAAAGGACAAAGAAGACCCAAGTCCCTACTGGATCAGATGTTTCGCCTAGCCAGCATCCTAGACGCAAACAACATCAAAGCCAGAGTTCGTCATATTCCAGGGTGCAGAAACATACTAGCCGATGCGCTCTCACGACCAGGGAAGCCGTCCCCGACTGAGTGGATGCTTCACCTGGAGATATTTCGGCTCATGTGTCAGAATCATGGGCATCTGCTGATAGGCCTATTTGCCACAAAGTTCAACACTCAACTTCAGGTATACATGTCTGCGATACCAGACTCAGCAGCTTGGGCGGTCAACGCTCTGTCAATGTCCTGGGAAGGTCTGGACGCATACGCCCTCCTGCGAAACTCAAACTCATGGTGAGGATCCGTCTGCTTTTGGTCGCACCCTGGTGGCCAGCGAGGATGTGGTTCCCAGAATTGTGCGCCTCACAGAAAGAGATCCGTTCCAGCTTCCAGAGTGGGATCAGTTGCTGCATCATCCCCACAGTTGGACACTGCACCCGGACCATTTCCAAAGGACTTTGAGGGCCAAGGGATACTCATCTCAAGTGGCAAAGATCATTGCTCGGGCGCACAGAGCTTCCACTCGATCACTGTATGATGACAAGTGGGCTACATTTGAGAAGTTCTGTGCCCAAAAGTCGCAAGACACACTGTTAGCTTCACCCCAAATCCTGGCGGAGTTTTTATGTGCTCAAGGCAGCTCAGGGGCAGTACTATTTTGACCTACCTGTCAGCACTGGATTCAGTGTTAGCTGTCAGAGGTGATAAGAAGTTCTCAAAGATCCCCGAATTAGTCGCTATGTTAAAAGTGTTCAAGCTGGAGGACCAAAAGGTAAAGTTCTGGCCACCAGTATGGGACCTAAACGTTGTGCTACAACACCTGAGAGGTCGCCCTTATGAGCCGCTGGATAGGGCATCGTTTGATAATTTATCCAGGAAAACGGTGTTTCTGTTGGCATTAGCGACAGTGGCGAGAGTGAGTGAGATTCTGGATGTGACCAGGATCCGGTTTGAACAGACCAGTCTCGGTGCTGTACACTTGTGCCTCCTCTTGGATTTCCTGGCAAAGAACCAGCTGCCAGGTCAACCAGACAGATTATTCACAACCCGTCCCCTTACAGCCATTATTGGACCAGAGGATGAGGAGGAGCAGTTGCTTTGTCCGGTTTGGTCTCTCACATGGTATATCAAGAAGTCCTCTCCTCATCAGGGAACCAGAAAGAGATTGTTCCTGCCTTTTTCTACGACAGCTAGAGGGGAAGTCACCAGGAACACAATAGCCTTATGGTTGAGGCAGACCATCATGGCAGCTTACGACGCACAGAATCTTCCTCACCCGTCGTCTAACAACCCGCATGAGATTCGCCCGTTAGCGTTGACTATGGCATTACACAAGAACTGTACTGTTCCTGACATTATGGCTGGGTGCTTCTGGCGGTCCTCTACAGTATTTGCTAGTCAGTACTTGCGGGACTTAGCGGTGGAAGATTTGGAGGGGCTGCAGTCTTTCGGACCATTAGCAGCCACTCACACGTCCTTCCGCCCTATAAGGTATGACCTTACATACCTTGGTCTATTGGGGTCTTCTGCTTACATGAGATAAGTGACTGTGCTCCTCCGGTGGTTAGTATGTGATGTTCTACTCTGATTCTGGTTCCAGTGACCTTCATGAGAGATTGTTGCGGCAGATCGACATGCAGAGGGAATCAGTAGTGGTCCAGCTGCCCCGAGACATATGTGGGATCTTAAGACACTGACTCATCTGGAGTCCTACACCACCATCCTGTCTGTTGTATCCATATGCTATAGACCTATGGTGAGGTAAGTAAAAATAAAATTTTTAGATATTTAAATACTTACCTTACCATGGGGCGTTCAGTCCCTCCCAACGCAGGACGCTCCTCCCCACTAAAGACTCTTCGGACCTAGAAGTAAAAGTGAGGTTCTTGTGGAGTCTGCGCACATGCGCAGTGGGGAGATCCAGATACTTCTGTATCATGACAGTCGTCGATTGCGAGGTAGCCATTCAAGATTGAATAGCAATTCAACTCCATCAGATCTCCTACGAAGCGAAACTTCAGGTAATATACTCAAGGACCACTCTTGTTCCAAATTTCACAGCATCTATAACTTAGACGGCATAGTTTATAATCCAAGAGAAATCACTGAGATCTGATGAGTCAAAATTATTTTCACAATGTTGGTCATTTATTTACAACATTGTATGGTCAGCTGAATCTGCAACCCAGCCATGCTTTTGTCAAATTATTCTGAAATGTGACAGCCATGTGTTTGAGAAGCACATGCACAAGTGCCAACACTTAGTCATTGATCATTTACCTGTGCCGTGTCCATCCTTTCTCACACACCTGGCTGATCCTTTCTTTGCACTGCTCTCTTGTAACAAATAGTGAACTGGGTCAACATTTTAATGATAGTTTATTCAACAACTTTTTTTAATTTTTAGGGTGTAAATTCTGCTAAAAACAAGCAGAGTTGGTCGGATGTTTTGTTTATGATCAGCGTTTCATTGAGTATTATATTTGTATTAGTTTTCAAGCTAGATTGGTTTTCATTGGTCCTGTTTTGAGCAGTCCAGTTTTGCAGCAGATTTGATTATTGCAGTAGAAGTGAACTGTGGTTGATCTGATAATTGCTGTACTGTCAGGAGCTGCACGTGGTGCTGGAGCACGAGGGGCAAGCACAGCTCCTGGTCGGGGTGCAGCACGAGGCACACCTGCAGGGAGGGTGAGTTGGTCAGAGTTGATGGCATTGGCACTAACTGGTTTCTGGAAGCCATACAGTTAGAATCAAACCCTCATGCTATGGTATAATCTAATATGCACTTAGAAGTTTATAGCCACTGAAGACTAAGAGTTCGCAACAATTATTGCCATGTTGTAGCAGTACAGTCAAATCTTGTAGAATCGAATCACTGGGGACCAAGTAATAAATTCAACTTATAGATGTGTTCAAGAGACAGGTATGCCTATGATGGTAGAAAAAATGGTCAGGACCAACAGGTATGCATATATTCAAGACGCTGGTATTCGACTCATTGGGATTTGACTGTATTTACAAAATTACTCCACAGTTCGTTAAATATTGAAACAAAATTAACTATGGTACATACTTATATTTAGCTATTCACCACTGTGTCCAGCCCATTCACTGCCACTGACCATGTTTTTATGTAACGTGATCGAAGTGAATGAATCAATCATTACAGTATAAATAGATGTTTTCTCACAGCAACTATGTCTAACAGTTATCACCATTCCAAATTTCTCATGCCATTCGTGAAAAAATACATATGTTTATAATATACAGTAACCTCCAGTAGTTGATTGGTTGACTATTTGAGTGTTTCTTTTACAGTAGATTGTAAGACAAGGAAACAATTGATGGCTTGTGAACTGGAACTTGCTGTTATATTGCTCAGGGGACACCCCCTCGACTAAACTACATTTTGTTGTAGGGTTCATAACTTTATCTTTAATTTTTCTCTAATGTTACTTACCATGCAGAATTTTCTTATGCTGCCCTGTATTGTTTTCAAATACCGTGAAGAAAAAATAGTTGAATTGTAATTGACTGTAACTGCGCACATGTGATACTGATGTATTGGCGATAACAGCAATATCAGCGATAACTGTTCACTAGCTAGTATATAGTCAAAACTGTTGTGTTAAAGAGACTTTGAGTTTGACACATGTGAAAAAATAGACAAATACTGAAAGAATACCAAGCTTTTTACTTTTACTTCGAGACAAATCAAATTTCAACACAACACTGTATAATCTGTACATTTGACCAATTGTGAATTTGAATGATATTTTTTTTCATTGTTTGTGGAAACTGATAGATTGTGTAAAAATGGCATGTAGGTGACAATGGGTACCTGTTAGGTGGAGATGGTTGACCTTATGATTTACCTAAATGGCTGTTTGTGTCAAAAGGTGAGAAAGAAAATATTGTACATATTGATTCATTGATTAGGTATTAATGGTCTGTTTTGAGTATAATATTGCGAAAAGGAAACCACAATGCAAATGGATGTTTATCTTATGTCGTCATGCTACAGGGTGGACCGGCAGCCAAGGCAGGAGCCCCTGCAGCTAAATCTGGATCTTCAGGTACCCTGAAACCAACTGCTTCCAAGTCTGGCCATGATAACTGTGTCATTAACTCTACAGGTGTGTGTGTCTTCTCTCTTTGTCCTTACCTCTTACCCACATTCAACATCTGCCACAGTGGGTATCATGGTGGTTAAATGGGAACTGATGCGGAGCAATTTCCATAGACTGGTTGTTTCTTTTGTTATTGTTTTTCTCCCGTGAGTACCTGGATGATATCCCAGAATTCGCGACCTCTGCTGCGCAACCTATATGCGCAATTGATAGTTTAAGTACAGACTGACCAACAAATATGAAGTCATTATTACGAAAACAAATGAAACACTTTGAAGTTAATCATCTGCCAGTGGTAACAAAAATGGTTAGGACTGAAAAATAACAAAGTCAATGTATGTATTAATAGTTTGTCTTATAACCATAATTAGTTTCTAGATACGTTTGTATGTATTTTGACAGTTAGTGAAAAAACATGTCTTGTGTCTTTCATCAGTCTAATATGCGAAAAAGTGAATTTTCACACTATAGTCTCATTGGTCACCCTAAGATAGCACACCTGTCATCTAATTGCATGTCCACCATTAGTTAGCCAATAATGAGCAATCAATCAATCAAGTTAGTGGCGGTTAATTCTTTGAAGGAAGGATGTTGTTTTTACACTCACAATTTACGACAGTAAAGTAAATCCACATACATAAACGCTGCCTTTTGACAAATCCGCTGTGGAAATAATTAATCAATCAGCTTGTTATCGGTTAAAAAAATCCTTAGATCAATTTTTGTTTTTGTAACTCAGCTTTTGTAACTCCTCTTGCATCACTTACATACACATATTACATAACATGCAATACATTTGCCACATCAGACCTTAATTTATCATGTTGAGTATTTACTCCAGACAAGAGAAATGCCAAATGGGCACCTGTCTGGTAATCCAAGTAGGGTTGCCACATAACTACACCTGTTATAAATTCATTAACTGACCATCAAGTGAATGATGACAAATAACACGTTTATACCATCAAACGCGGGTTACAATAAGGAAGATGTAATCTCTGCGTCGCATGCAGCCTGAAAACACTTATGGACAAAAACTGCTTTCAGGATACCACTGGAATTTTGTTGTTACATAAGAAATAGATGTAGGCATTTGCTGTGTACTTGGGTAAATAGGTATAATCATTTTTTTCAGAAATTTTCTCTATCAATTCAAATAAATTAATTATATGTTTTATAGTCATAGATAATAAACCACTGGCGCAGCTGCCAAAATTTACATCCAGCCCCCTCATTGTTTAGGGTGAAGAAATTCTGCTAATGCAGACTGGAGTCCAGTCCACATGTCCATTACGGTCAAGGGAGCAGGTGCTGACCAATTTGCAGCGTGTTCTCATAATTAGACCTTGGGTAACAAACATTATTCACTCTGCATCAGTGCCCCTTTAAAGCATTCAGTCATCAGGCTGAAGATCCAGGTCCAATTCACCATGTGGGTACAAATGTATGAAACCCATATCTGGTGTCCCCACGTGTGATATTGCTGGAATATTGCTAAAAGTGGCTTAAAACTGAACTCACTGAGCTGCAAAAATAATTTCTGCTAAATGCGATTCCACTTGGAAAAGACAATGATAGCATTATATTATTTTTCCTGAATATGAGATAACTTTGAGATCATATAATTATTTGAATAATTACTAAAATTATCATTAATAATATAATCAACATAATGACAGCTTTGTGGTTAAAGTGCCAGCCTGTCCATCTGACAACCCAAAATGGGTGAGAACCATTGTTTGTGTCTGTATATTAATCTGGTTTTAAAGTTTTAAAAGTATTGAAGTTACTCTCACACTGCAACTGTACAATACTGAGATTACATCCCAGTCTCTGCATTTAAATCATACCTGAATTTCAACTTTACTAACAACCTATTTATGGTATGGGTTTGTCATGTCATAATCTAACAATCTCTGAAGTCTCAAGTGTTATACTGACAATTGTGAGAACTCACAAGTGTTTATGGCACCTATTGAGCACGTCTGAAAGCTCCAATCCACTGGATGATTGGGCTGTATGTTTGGCAATATTTATAGCTTGCCGAGGGAACAGTCATTTTCTTCTTGTGCAGTTTTAACGTGGATCCATATATTATTTATGTTTAATCACATGTTTCAATATGCAAGCATTGTTTAAGGTTTTGTAAATGCAATATGTTATGAAAACATGGTTCTAAAAACAGCAAATACGAATACATGATTGGCTGGTCAGACTATCAACAAAATGTTTGCTTGATTGATATATGTCACATCTACTGTTAGATGAATAACCGGCCTATTCTGATTTCTGCAGCGAATTCGACCCATAGATCTTGAGTTAAACTTCTTTCAATTTTCTCAATTAATTGACGTATGTATTGCAAAAATATAAGCTATTGACGTATTGCAAAAATATAAGCTAATAGTAACCATGTCATCAGAAACCCATAAGCTTAGATACAGCAGGTCAAATGTCTGAGTTTTATGTAGATTTTCACTTGTTGAGAGATCAATGTCAGTGACCAGGGACGTGAAAAGTCATAAAAACATTTCGCTCAGAAATTCAAACTGAATGAAAAGTAGCTGTTATCTGATTGGTTAAATCAGTTTGGCTGTGCCATGTTTGATTGGAGACTCATAGGTCACTCAAAAGTTAGCTGACCTGACCTTCTTCAAAGGTTTGTTAGACTCAGTATGGTAGTGTTACAATAATACTGAGCCTAAGTTTACTAGACTGCACTATAGCCTACAGATAATCCACATTTAATCAACTGAACTATGACGAAGACACACTTTATTTTACATAATGTTAGTGCTACAGAGACATTACAACTTAAACGTAACTGGTATATTGCAGCATCTTACATGCACATGCTTTAGTAAGTATTCATGAGACGAAAATTGAGGTCATGCAAAGAGTTGGCATCATATTATCAGCCTTAATTTTGTGTGAAGCTTGACACTCAATGTAATTCTTGCTATGATTTAATATTTGTTATATACGGGATTTCACTTTCTCAGTAAAGTATATATTTTGAAAAAAGTGTTAGATTGAGTCTTATCCAGAATTCGCACCCACACTCTTTGTCAGGGTCCGATTCCCCAGCACACAAAGTCAGGGATATAACAGACTGAGTCATGATGACTTCCTTGTTGAATGAAATAGATTGCTGTCTTTGTGTGCTGGCCACAATGTTAATTTTTTACTTTTGATTTTATGTCATTGAAAATCATTTGAATTTGAGCTTTTGCAATGCTCTGTTTTGTGTTTGATATGTAGCTATGTTACCTTCAAGTACACAATGTTATTGTTATCTCCCCTTGTTCCACACCTTGCAGCACCAGCCTCAACAACAAAGCCGGCACCACCCACGACAGAAAGTCCAGCCCCTAAACCTGCTCCCTCCCCCAGCAAATCTACCCCTCTCAACAGGAAGATGTATCATCCTCGTCTGGGGCTGGCTCGGGCGTTGCGGACAAGCGGGGACATACAGGAAGCTCAGAAGTACTACAACGAAGTCATCTCAATGGCCCCGGGGGTAAGGTTTCTTGTGGTAGGATGGAATTAGTTTGACACCTGAATGATGTAATTTTGATTGCATAATTCAGGGTATTCCAGTCTTCATCAAATGATCTAGGGTTTTGTATGTAGAAAGACGCTTTACTCCTATAAATGACTGATATGCCCCAAAGTTACCAGTTCCTCCAGTTTCAGAATGAGGACAGGTGAAATGAAGTTTAACGTTGTACTGAATAATATTTCACTCATATGATGACATGCATGCTTGCGTATATACAGCTGCATATACTAGCCCAGACTTAAGCTGGTCTCATAGTGCTAGGTCAGCTTTATACTGACTCCAACCAGTCCTTCTTGTGACCATTAATGCCAGGACCACACAGATACCAACAAATACCATAGTTTAACTTGGTATGACACGGCTGGGGATCAAACCCGCAACCTTTCATTCTCCGTGGACATTCTAATCACTACTCCATGGAGGAGGTTGTTTGAGAATGACTTGTACAATTTCCAAGTTCAAAAACAGTAACATTTGCGCTGTGTATGAGGTGACTAAATTGACCAGGTGCTCTAGCTCAGTGAGTTACTTGATTTATATGCTCATAATACCAGTCACCTTTTTATTTAGTCGAACCATGATTACTTACAGTCATCTGCCATTGTAAAATGGGATCTTCATCTTCAAAATAGAAACAAGCTTTTTCAATGACAATACGCTTTTTATCAAATCCTTTATCTTTCAAACCCTTTTTTGGCAGTAAATCAACTGACTCAAGTAAAAGGCAATCCCCAAACCCCAGCCCTTTGTAAAAGCGTTCAAAACTGATGCTAATTTGTATACTGGTCCCAGTTTTATAAAAAGATCCTGAAGCACATCTAGTGCATGTTTGATCCCTATGTTTGTAATAAAGATGTCTGTCATAAGAAGTGAAGTATATTACATTAATATAGTGTATTTCTTGATAGATAATCACCAGCTGAAGAGGTTTACTTACTAGAGTTTGTTTTGTTTAGCTGTGAATATGTTTTTTCAACAGTCTCTGATAAACTATAAAGAACATGAACAATTTAAGTTTCTTACTCTGACAATCAATATTTATCAACCAGGTACATGATGCTTATATCGAGAGTGCAGAGATGTTGACAAAGACTGATCCTCTGGCAGCTGTCGACATCTTTGCCAAGTTTCCAGTCCCTGATGAACCATCATTTGATGATGCCTACATCTTTGGGGAGATTGTCCGTCTGCTGATGAAGAATGAGAAGTATGACGACCCTCGTTTAGGCCCCAACATGATAGTGTATGGTCGAATACTGGGATTAGGTAAGTACAGCATTGTGTGTTTGTTTGTTTTATGATACTGAACTCAGCAATTTTCCAGCTGTATGACAACCATCTGTAAATAATCTGTTCTGAAACAGACATGTCCACTGATATTTGTGTGTATGATACATTATGACATGTGTCAACCAAATCAGCGAGTCTGACCACACGATCCTAATAGCTGTCTGTAACAGCAGAGACCATATAATAGAATGGTCTCTGGTGTCAGGAATTGGTTGAAAAAACACAATTGATGATTGTTTCATTACCAACAAACAATCATCGAAAAAAGTTGGTTAGTGTCACTTTTCACTTTTCCTATCCAGGTTGTTATTGCTCATAAGTATAACATGATGCAAATTGATACTTAAAAGTGACGACTAATATATCATGAACATAACCTTCCTTGAGTCTTCAAGAAATATTCAGTCATGACTTTTCAGTTAGTGAAATGAGTTTTCTAAGAAATAAACATGTTTTCAAGTCCTGACAACTTCAAAGACATGTTCCATCATCAAGTGTTTCAAACACTAACCATGACTAAGACAGTAGTTTGTGTTTGATTGTTAGAAAATGTCATCGATAGCTTGGTCGTTTGGTCACTGCGGCCAGTTATTTCAATTAATCAGAACACCATTAATCATTATTGTTCATAGAGGTGATAATCGTTGTCTAAATATCAACTGATGATTGATAACTATCAGAGAAGTGACTTTGAGTCAAAATGGAAAAGCAGTCTTAAATATATCAACATATTTCACATCACTGATGAGTGGTGACTCATTTATGCATTATTAACAAAACAGCATCCTGAACATAATGCAGAACTGAATACAGGCATAATCCTATGTTGTGTATTTAAATTAAAACCTAATATCATTGAAATAGTTTGTCAGATATAATTGCTGACACAATTTTCATATCAGTAATTGTTAATATTATAAGGGGTGACTAACCTGACCAGGTGGCCAGACTTGCTGACTTGATTAACACGTTGATCCCAGTTTCAAGATTGATGCTCATGCTCTTGATCACTGGGTTGTCAGGTCCAATCTCTCTTATTTACAGATTGGCGCACACAGCTGAAATATTGCTGATTTTGACAGTAAATAACAGCAAAAATCATTAAAAACCTTCTCATCGATGATTCTCTGATTATTTCCTTTTAGTAATTCTTAAGCTCAGAAACAGTTCTGATAAACCTAGAATGAAGCAATGTTTTCAATGTAATGAGCTTTATTTAAAATTTTCATATTGATAGTCATTAATATGTTGAGACGCAACTAACAGGAGTAAGTGGTCAGACTTGACGTCGTAGACACATTTCATTTTTATCCAAAATGCAAAGATGCTCATGCTGTTGATCACTGGATTGTCTCTTACTCACTTTCCATGGACTTTGAATGATGGCACAGTGCAGATAATTTTTAAACACTGTTCCAGGATCTCTCGAGAAGTATGTCAACAAACTGGAGGAGCTGTTCAAGGCAGAGCTGCTCAAGACTGTCTACGCTGGCGTCAACAGAAAGGAAGTGGATGATCCTGACCTTCAAGCATTCTTCAAGTTCAAATGTTGGATCTAGATTATCATCAGTTAAAGTACTGTTTGTAGGTTCCTAAAACATTGTATGCCTGTGTTTTTATCAAATATTTATACATTTTAGAGTATTACAGTATTATAATGACTGGAAGTATCAAAATATTAATTACTTATTTTAATATGTTTTTGGTATAACACAATTGCTGATACCAATTCCTGACCAGCTTATGCAAGTGTGTAAATAAATTACAAAAAAAAAGTCAAAATAAATTGATGGTGTACGGGGATCAACTATGTTATCATTTGCTCTCAAATGTTCCATTCACAGTGGTCTCCCATTAAATGAAACAATTGTGCATGAAAAGGTTGAAAAAGTCACTTCTTTCATACCGTTCCATTTCAGATTAACAAACATTATCATTTTGTGAAGGACCATAATTTATAAAGAATTTACTCTTTACCTTCAAAGGTAACCTTAAAAGTCAACACTCACAGAATTTAAGTTTAGAAGAAAGTATGATCTTATGTCTGGTATTAAATTCCAGCATTTGATAAAAGGGATGGGCAAAGAGATGAGAAGAAGGACTTTTTGAGAAGTGTTATGAATCCTTTGAATCAAATGAAGAAGAAACCATCTACTTTGTCATAGTGAACAGCTTGGTTTTGGTATTCCAGAAATTGGTAAAAGAGGTTCACTTCAAAAATGAAAGGAAAACTGAAACCGTCTACTGGTTCATTTCCAAGTCCTCACCACCCATTCAATGAATAACCAGTCCCAATGCAATGTGAAGATAAGGATTCAAGTACTAGAAACTTTACTAGTTATCATCCTTGGTATGTTATGACACCTGATCAGATAAGAAGGGAGGTAATACAATTATTAGGCCAAGCCATAGACTTCTGATGAACAGCCGCATTTTTAACACAACCTTTCTCTCCTTTATCAACCTCCTTATTTCATGTAGTTCTGATTGTGTAATCAACATCTGATTGTCTCATCCATACGTCTGTCATATTTCACTGCCATGTTTGCCAGGATCATTATCCATGTCAAAATGTTACCCGTCCATATGTGTTTGTATGCTCGAGTATTCCATGTGTGTGGGCATATTTAACTGAATCAATATTTGTGTTAAAATCAAAGTGTGCAACCCCCCTTATCCTCTTTAATCTGTGCATAATAGCATACAATAGGTAAATGTCCATCTGACACAAGGAAGTCACAGAAACAGGATCACACATGGAAGTCACGTGTCCAAGATCAGGATGGGTTTTTGTTGGTTGCTTCTTCCTCTTCTGCCTTTTGTCGTACAACCTACAACACAACAATATGTACCAATGAAAGGTTTTGAATTAATCCATGTTATATTTGGGATTAAAATTTTTCAGTAAATTACAGATTCTTGTACCATTCTGGTTAAGTTCCATCCGGACTTTGATCCCGCAGTCTCTGAGGTATGCAGTAGACAGCAATCTAACCCATGCAGTCACTTTATCCTCTGCAGAATTTAAAGTGACAACTCGTGGTTTAACTCACTCTTAGAGAGTTGGTTTGAATCAACCCCTAAAAGTACTTTATTCCCTCTGTTACTGAGAAAGAGTAATTCCAACATAACATATGTTATTTTTACTACCATGTAGAAGGGTCTGTGTGATCAAAATTTGAATACTTTCTATGGTCTGAATTATGGTTTGTTTGGGTTTTTTTCAATAACAGATCGGCAGGTTATTTAGCCATTTTAAAACTACTTTTACTTCAGTTACATGTTAGGCTGTCCACCTTCATGTTTTAACAGATATCTTGACAGATGTCCTATTTACTTTTATATTTACATTTGTTTGATGTTTATTTTGAGCAAAAAAAATTACAAATATATTATTTTGCCTTTTTAGCATTGTGATAATACATACAACTGTGATAATGGGAAAAGATACAATAAATTTGTACTTTCACTCTGCCTTACTGCTTTCTTTGACTCATGAACATATTTGAAAGAGTCGTACACACATTTGAATGATCTGTACACAAAGAGATCATTGTACACAAACAGAAATACTCGTATCTATTTTCATATTTGTTCCAGCTGAAATGAGTTGATAATTCAGCATAATATCCAAAACCGAATTTCCATAACCAGCGCATACTCATTATTATTCATTTATTCGCTGCACAAAACTCATATATTTTTGCATAAATTTCAACGTTTGTGAATAAATTCACTTTCACAGACACTCTCTTAACAATCATCAACAATTTACTCATAGCACTACTTTTCTAACATGTTTAGCAGTTTTAATTTGATAAACTGTGATCATTCATAATGTGTTTCAAAGGATCATATATCTGACTATGGGGGAGTAATCTCATACAGGAAATATAGGAGGTAGGGTGCTCCCTGGGTACAGATCATTGCATTCTAATGAGTTGTTGTTTTACCTCTGTAAACATAATTAGTATGTAAAGAACAGTAGGGCAGACCAGCAGATCAGTTCATGAGTACAGTGAGTGAGAATGGCTTTACACTACTTTTAGCAATATTCCAGCAATATCACTGAGGAGAACAGCAGAAATGGGTTTCACACATTGAACCCATATGGAGAATCGAACTAGGCAAGACCAGAGAACACTTTAACCAGTAGGCCACACCACTGCTGCCTGAATTAATGCAGTCTGGGTAAGAAAATATATCATCACCCATCTGTTGAAGAATGTGGATTAAAAAGACACCCAATGTTTGTGGTAATAAGCAATTACTTGGTGGTGAGACTTGCTGACTTGGATGATGCACGTCATCATAGAGTGGTGCTCATGACATCAACCCCTGGTTTGACCATGCTGCTGTCATGTAGCTGGAACATTGCTGTGGTGATCTTAACAAACAAATTTAGTCTTGGTACAACAGTAGGCTGTCTTCCAAGGAGCTGTTTGTGAAACATGTCAGATTTACGCAGTGGCCATCCATCTTCACTCAGTTGTGTAACTGTAACCTGATGACCATTAACCCGCCAAGGTGTCGACACAAACTGCTGAGACAATGACATTCCAGCCCTCCTAGGTAGAGATGCATCCAACACTTGTTACATACCAGGACATAGACTAACATCTAGTCTCTGGAATGAACATTAGTCTGTACTGAATGGGCTTTATTAGGAACACAATGTATGTGTTTCACCCTTTATATGACAAAGAAAAATAACACCATAACATGTTTGGGTTTTTTGAAGTACTAAGTGAGACGAAACAAATGTTTCAAAGTACAGGAACAGAGATTTGATGATTTCTCTTAAACATTAGATCTCTTGATAATAATTTTGAACTTAGTCTCGAGTTTAGACTTTGTGTCTTTGCCACAAAACAAATATTTAGATGAAACGTTATGTGGCTGAGAATAAATAACTAAAAAGTTAGATGGGTTTAAGGCAATGTTTTATAGCTCCTCTTACATTGGTGAGTGCCATATAAGGTAGCCTAGAGGTCAACGCGTTTGCTAATCACTCTGAAGACCTGGGTTCAATTCCCCACATGGGTACAGTATGTGAAGCCTATTTCTGTTGTCCCCCATTATGATATTGCAGTAGTATTGCTAAAAGCAACTTAAAACTAAATTCACTCATTTGAAGGTGTCAGACAGGCATGTGGTGTTCGATGTTTGGGGCTTGTGTCAGTTTGGTGAAACCCTCACATATGGGACTGACAAACCCAGACACATACACTCGGGCCGAACCGGAAAACGAAACCCACAATTGTAGGTCTCTGGCTTTCCCAATGCAGGCAATTCTGGACTGCGAATTATGGTGCCACCAACGACTTTGGGACCCAGCCCCCTCTTATACCTGAAATACCATTAAAAGTGGCCAGATGTACCTGATCATTACATTGATGTGTTTGTCGTCTTGAATTACAAACCAGGTGTGCGCCATCCTTGAAGGATATCATGCTTCTTAGATGTTGAGGTAGCCAAGTTTGATTTTCCATATGGGTTCAGTTTGTGACATTGCTAAAGACGCCATACTCACTTGCTGTTAAGAGTGAAACTGTAAATGGTCAGTTACTTAACATGACAGGACTGTTCGAACACTTGCTTCTGAACTGATGGCATTTTAGAGAAAAATACATAAATTAAAAGTCACTATTAACAATGATGTGTCAAAATTTCATTTCT
The DNA here is from genome assembly GCF_037392515.1 of Haliotis asinina. Taxonomy (NCBI): domain Eukaryota; kingdom Metazoa; phylum Mollusca; class Gastropoda; order Lepetellida; family Haliotidae; genus Haliotis; species Haliotis asinina. The sequence continues at coordinate 32,494,887 of NC_090287.1, read as the reverse complement.
CATATGAACTGTTCTGTTTTACAACAGAAAGCATAGGGCAGACACATTCTCAAGAAACACAGCACACTGCTTCCAGTATAAGGGGGCAGTAGGATAGCCCACTGGTTAAAGAGTTTGCTCGTCACACCGGAGACTCGGGTTCGATTCTCCACATGAGTACAATGTTTGAAACCCAATTCTAGTATTCCCTGCACTGACATTGCTGAAATATTGCTAAAAGCAACATAAACTCATTCCAATACAAGATGAAGAAATTCAACATGTGAGGGACTGCTCATAATTTATGACTATGGCTGGGGGTTGGGGGATAGTGATGAAGATTTTCGGGGAGTTGCATCTACCGTGTGAATGACACACTCCCAACCCAACCCAAACCTTCCCAAAACAAAATGGGTGATACCCCACCCCCACCCCACGCCTTAACATCATCGCCACATCACACCCACATACCCACACACCCACACACACACCCACACACACACACACACACACACACACACACACACACACACACACACACACACACCCCCACACACACACACACACACACACACACACACACACACACACACACACACACACACACACACACACACACACACACACACACACACACACACACACACACACACCGCCCTTCCACCTTCCCCCATCCCACCATTCCCAAAAGTAACTAACGGGATCGGGAGGTCAGGTCCGGCAAACAAAACCACATATCGCCAACGCATTGAAAGTATAACCTTTCACGAAATTCCACATGAAGACATTCAACCAGATGTGACAAGTCTCATTTCATGTCATCACAAGGTCAACCAATAATTTTATTTCTTCAGGGAGTGGTTACGTACACAGAGAGTCAACTACTTTTCGCGAAACCAAACTTTCCCCCCACAGTTTAATTTACTGAAAGACAAGACAATGGGTCACTTAACAAAAGTACTTTATCACACCAGCTCTTATTTACACAAAACTGAAAAATATATTTCTTTGCAGAAGACGGTCTATAATTCGTCGCAGTGAGGATGTTAATCTCAGAATACTTCATACATATATCGGCAAGGTACTCTGTGTGTGTTTCTCAATAGCACAGCTGTGTGCTATGGATTGCTTTACATATTTCAGTGCAGCTGTTTGTCTTTTAAAAGAATTGTATTGCCATTAGACTACCATATGGTCTCTGAAATGAACATATTTTACAGGAAAAAATAGAAATGTTTGTAAATTATAAAGAGAAGTCAGGGGACTTTCTTCAATTTCAGAGACTAGACAAATCTGCAGAGTGATAATTGCTAGGAACATGTAGAAAGATTCGTATCACTCATTACTGCTAAAGACTTGCCACATACTCTAGACTTGCATGGGCTTTCTTTGATACATTTTTTTCAGGGCCTGTATGACACACTATACTCACAGTTGCCTTTGTCACAGTCTTCCAAACCTTTATATACATAGTTTGTGTGTAAATAACAAGTAGCAATGTGTTATAGGTCCCCTGAGAAATGTAATAAATGCATATTTAATTACTTAAAAAGATTATGCATGAATCTTATACTTTTGAAAGGACTTGTGCGATATATGTAAAACAAGGTAATCGTGTTTCAGTGGGTGAGTGAGTGATTCGGTTTTAAGCCACTTTGAGCAATATTACGGCTGTGGACACCACAAATGGGCTTCACACAATGTACTAATGACGGGAATCGAACCCCGGTATTCGAAGTTCGAGCGCTTTAACCATAAGACTGTGGTCCACACATTGTGCCTATGCATGTGGTCTGGAACCCGGGCTTCGATGTAGTGAGCGAACGCTTGAGCCACTAGGCTACCCCCACCGTCATCTAAGAGTTCAGGGAATCGAACACAAGTCAAACCCGTGAAGATGTTTGATTGGTCTTCCGTAAACCATGCTTGTCGTGAGAGGTAATTAACGGGATCGGATGGTCAGGCTCGCTGACTTGAATGACGCATGTCATCGTATCTCAACTGAGTAAAGACAATGATCACTGGATTCTCTGCTACAGACTACATGTACCTGGAACAAACCAACCGACCAAACCGAGTCAACTGGATCAATTTGAGCAACACGTGTATTTCAATAATACGAAGATTTACACAGATCGCAATTTATCGACTCCGGGATCAACTTGTGATATAAAGTCTCAACATAACAATAGGGGATTATTTGTACGTAATACGATATAACCACAATATGTATGGGGTTAGTGTCAAGATTCGAACAAACATGCAAGCGGTAGCCATAGTTTCATCAATGATATTGTCTGTGAAGTAATTACCTGACTACCACAAATAACCGTTATGCAATTCAAAGGGATTCACATTATCAAACGGTAAACCTGAGATATATGTTGGCACATCGTAATACATTATACGAGAAACAAAACTGATCTGTATCATAAACTATAAATATATGCTTGAATAAATATTTGCGTGTTGGTTTGGGTTTTATTTAAATTGGGGCTCACAGCCTGTGTTTGAAATTGACGAGTGAGTGAGTAGGTTTTTGCCTCTTTTAGTAATAGTGTGTATTCCCACAATATCACGACAGGGACACCAGAAATGTAAATATAATTGAAATTTTCAAGAAAATTATTAAATCCCCTGCTTAAAGTTTTCATTGATGTCCTAATGACAAAATCTGTATTTAATATGCTTTCTAGTGACTTTGCGTTTACAATGGACTTAATTATGTAGGAAAGTGGTCTCATTGCTACATGGCTGAAATATAGCCGATGCAGCTGTACATTTGATCTCACTCACTAGAAATGAAACCCTCCGTGGAGGTTTCCATATTCTTCCTATAGACGTGAAATTCATGTTGCTATATTGCACATTCCATCCTTGACATTATTGGAACTACACACATACTTGTTACGTAATTACCATTGCAGTAAACCGTACACTCCCGTCTGTAGGTCAGCAGGACACCTGCTGGGCCCGAGACGTAATGTTTATTTTCTGTGATAGGCTTGACTGCCCAAATTACGTTAATTAATCACCAACATCAGAAACCTAAAATAAAGCAGACCTATCAAAGAGCTTGTGTAATTTCCGTGCTTTGTTTCAGTAGTATATTTTACTTTGTATTTGTGCACACGGTGACTGATTAGTTCACAGTACACTTTTGAACTTTTGAAGTCATCTAATTTGTTTGAAACGTGTCGGTTTCCTGATTTGGTCACTAATGGCTACAGGACTCGTGGGCAGTACAGCTTTTTGAGATGGGATAGGGTGGGGTAGGGGGTGCAAACTCTTGAAGAAAGGGGCGGGGTTTGCACACTTCATTTTCACCCGTTTTCACAGGTCATATAACACACTTCCTAGAACTAATGGGGAGAGTTGGGCAGCATACATCTCTCTGGATCCGCATATGGGGTAGCCTGTTCACAGTCTTTGAACCACATTATTTTCCCTACAGTCCAGCCCTCCCCGCCGTACTAAGGTTCTAACTATAAAGCAGGTCTACATTTCCCTAGCTTCAGGAATCCGAATCTCTGATCTCCCTGGGACTCCTGTTCAACTAAAATTGGTTTGTTTGTTTCTATCAAAATTATGTATATTCAGATCTAGCTGAGAAGGCCACCAAAGCTACGTATTTTGTTTTAAGCAAATTCGATTGTTTAGGTGCCCGTTCTCAATTTTGCGTGTGAATTGTGAGGCTTTGGTAATAATTCGTGGGTAGAAAATATTAATTTAAAATTTCTAAAGGAACTTCTCTCATTAAAGAAAAGCACCCCCTCATTCATGGTTTATGGAGAACTGGGGAGATATCCGATAAAAACTGAGATTAAATCACCAATGCTTCTCTTTTGGGGAACACTTGTTTCAGGAAATGTCTCTAAATTTTCTCTCCAAGTCTATAAATTTACTATATGGATTTACTAAATGGATTGCCTGTATTAAGGACATTTTTGACAAAATTGGAATGAGCTATATTTGGGCTAAACAGCAATGTCCAAATAAAAATCATCCTAAAACATTTGTAGTAAACAGACTTAAAGAAATCAATGTACAGACCTGGATTTCAAACACAAAAAACTCTTCAAGAGGCGCTATGTATAATATCCTTAAAACCTCTGAATTCAAATATGAAGTCTATCTGAATTTATTTCATCATAGTAATCGGAGGGCGTTACTTAATTTCAGAACCTAAAACCATTATCTTCCATTTGAAACCGGTCGATGGATTGAAACCCTAGGTGTACAAAATGAACCAGCTATTTTGCTCAGTCAAACTAGGAACAATCAAGAAATTAGCAATACTCTGCAAAATAATAATGTCTCATTATAAGCAAAGCCACCACAGAAGATAACCGGTAACACATGGGTGTAAGATTGCTTACTAATTAGTTGAATGTATGTACATACGGCTCATGCCTGCAATCAAGCGATATGTATATATGACCATTTTATGTTTTAAAACTGTATTTAAGTAAGACTTTGTGATGTAATCTTGTACCTCTTATGCCGCAGACCGTCCGGAGTGTAAATAAAGTTCAGTTCAGTTCAGTTCAGTTCAGTTCAGTTCAGAGACTATAAGCATTGGTCTGCCTATCAGGGCGACTGGTACTTGATAATTCAGGAGCAATCGCTAACGTGGGCAAATTCTCCATACAAGCAGGTGAATGACACGTTGCATAATGCATAACCAACCCTCTAGGGTTCACGACATTGGCAGTAGATTATTGTAGCTGATTGCAATATGCGAACACTGGTGATTGGTATTGTTCAACATTACGTCCAAATACCTCTCAGCGATTGCTATATCTGATCGATGGACCGTTGCGTTAGCTATAATTATTACACTTCAAAACTGTATTGATGTTGATTGTCGAATATATGATAAAGCGAGTTTGACATTTTAAATTCATGGCGCAATCAGTATCCGTATCATACCTTGGGTCTAAAGGCAGACTAAATTCGTCTTTAATGCTTCTTTTTTTTCTTCCATATATGCGTTCTTGGGTTTGTTAACTGTTAAACTGGAGGATGGCAGAATTTTAATTGCTAGTTAAACTGCCCGATAAAGCACAACACATCAACCAGGATCCCATCTCCCCTCCTCCTTTGTGTTTAAGAGATCTGAATCTGAAATCTTAACAATTGCGTTTAAAATCAGTGTTGATTTTTCACATACATTGTCACTGCAAGTTTACTTGCGTAAAGATTACTTGTTATTTAGACGTGTTGGATTTCTGATCCTTTTAATTCACATGTCGTATCTGCATACCCAACAAATCTTCTAAGTATAACGTAGTCCATTAGTTTGTTTCAAAGCATCTTTGCATTATGAACGTGTTCAAAATCGTCTGCTTTTATTAAGGGGAGATAATGTTAGTAAACCGGATGTTATTGTCGCGTGATGCCACGTTGGGACATGACGTCATGAATATCAATATGCCTATCCCCCTCTAGAGCCAATTGAGAATCGGAAGAAGGAAGCCATCTTTATTCGCAGGCGTATATGTCTGCCAACGTTGAAGCTGTGCAATAGCCCATATTACACCTTTTGTTGATCATAGACTTTTAATTTGTGATTTCTGTATATAGGAATATGTCAACTATGAATCCTGAGTAGTAAGTATCTGATATGAAGGTATAATTAGATGAAATCGTTGGCATGTGGAACAAAATGTCTGTCATGCGCTGCAGGTTTGTGATGTCAGCAGCTGATAATACGCCCTTTTGTTTGTTATTTTACGTATTTGACCCATCTGGACAGTGATATTTCTTTTCTTACAGAAGATATGTTGAATATTTTGGTATGTTGATTCTTTGATTTTCTCATGGATCTTTTATGTAACTGGGTGTGTTATGTCCGTTGACTGTATCAAAGGCCAATGGCTATCCTGTTCACATGACACGTTACTGAAATGAATCATTGCGCATATAATTTCAAGTTTTCATCCCTAAATTTTCTCACTTTAAACTATTGTTTATTTTCACACATTTTGGCTAAAGTTTATGTGTTATTTTCAAGATGTATTTGATACTTCTATTGTTGACTTTGTTGTCAATACTGTTCAGAACAAAATGTATACCATTCTCCTGTATCGCAAGGACAATCGGAATGGCCTAATAATGATATTTCTTTGTTACCTATGACACTTGATAGGGCAGTTGTTCAGATTCATGAATCGTATCTTGGATCTAATTTGAAAATGTAGTCTAAAAGCACTATACATATAATAACTGCATCAGCCATCAATGGAGTCATTGGGAGTATTGAAATTTATTACATTGGTATTGAATGAACTGTACTGTATCATTTTCTATCCATGTTTTGTGATGTTTGAAGGGAGCATCCAGGCATTGGCAACTACATCTTTTGTGGCGGAAGATCTGGACAGTCTTCAGTATTTAGGACGGTGGAATAGCCTAGTAGTAAAGGTGTTTGCTCATCATGCTGAAGACCAAGGTTTAATGCTCCACATGGGTACAATGTGTGAAGCCCATTTTTGTTGTAGCCTTCTGTGATATTGGTGGAATGTGGCTAAAAGTGGTGTAAAACCAAACTCCCTCCCTTCTTGGTCCCATTTGGTTCAAGTGTTTCAGATATTGCAATCTTCAGCAGCATCCACATAAATAAGAGAGTATACATGAGCTTGCCAAAATAATTTCAAAGCTGTACAAGCGTCCAATTTGAAGTTGAAATGTGATTGGGAATGTATGTTTGTTTTGGGGAGGGGGTTTATAATGGGAACTGAAATTCTGGTCTTGTTTTTTTTTATGTATTAGGATGTGTGACTTTTCCGTATGAGGATATTTTGTATGGGTCTGTATGAGGATGTTTTGAATGGGTCTAAACTTAAGAAAAAAAAGAACAAGAAAAATTGCCACACCAACTGATAAAGTGAAGTTCTCTCTCTGCAGGTCAGAACTAAGAACTTGATGTTTATGGTGATGCACTTGATAGGAGCAAACAAATTGGATTAGTTAATAACTGCAGAATATTGGCAATTTGTGTTACTGTATATTACAATTCTGGTGTGTGTTTTGCGTTAATGTAGTTTGATATATAGGGGGCTGAAGTGTTTCACGGTTTGTCAATGAGTGATACTGATTGTTCATGCATATACTTTTTCCTACATTGTAAGACCCTAAAACAAATGATATGATTTCAGTATCATCAGTCTTGAAAATAGGTGGAGTAGTTAGCAATAATTTCTTTTTTATTGAATTCATTGTTTCAAAAGTGTGCAGGTTTGTCCGTCAGTTATGATGGGAAATATGAAAGATGAATGAAGCCTAAGAAATGATGGCAGGCTTATTGTTGCCCAATATACAAGTCCTTGGGAAGAAAGTATATGATGATAGGCATACTTGGTATACTGTTGATACTGGACAGCCCTAATTTCTTACTTCAATAGCTTGATGTAGAATGTCAAATTAGGTTACATTGTTACAATTCTTTTTACAGGATTTGACGTCTCTACCATGTTTGACTAAATTGGCCCAAGCCTATATTGAAAAATTTTATTGTAAAAGGAACAAGGTTCTTGAGCCTCCCTCTTCGACCTTTCAGAGATTCAGTTTAGAAAGCTCGAAATTCTCTCACTGCAAATGGAGTATACATGTTCAAAACATGTTTTAGATTTGTTAACTTTATTTAAAGTCCATTCATGTAGATCAGTTAAACCTACTAAACCAGTTGGGTTGTGTAGGTTGCCCCAAGCAGTCACCAGTGCGAAGACAGCAGAGTAGGGGACCCCTGTACATCCTCATACTAACATTTGTGTAGCCTTGATACCCATTCAGTATGAAAGTAGTCTTGAGTTTGGAAATGTAGGTAGTCTGTTTCTTGAGGCAAAAACGGTAGTAACAGGCTCTTTTGTTGGTTTTGTATCATTTTGAAAATGGTAGGTCCACCCAGATTTTGTTTTGGTTGTCAATTTGTGGAATTTTACAATGAATAGTTATTGGGTGTGAACTGTAATCTACCTATAACATTTTTGGCTGAGACCAGTAGAATGTAATTTTGTTATAGTAGAATTATCCCAAGTCTAAACTTGATTAAAATATTGCCAACAAACAAGTTGAGGCTTGTAGGGTCAAAAGGTAGATGGAAACTCTGTCATCGGTCAAGGGGTTATTGTGTTCTATCTTTGCTGACATGTAATGGAAAGACTAGTTTTTAACTGCTATAAAGGCATTAAAGACTTTCAAGTTTATGTTATGTTTATTTGCACTTTTTTCAATAGATAGAAGTTAAGGTATCCAATAATATTTTCTGTCATATATATATTTACATATCATTTGGGTGGTCAGATCTTTGTTTTTACATAGTTTATGTATAAGTTTCTTTCATAAAATAGTTCTTTAGGTCACCAGAGTACATTTACTGCCTAAGTCTGTTCTTTCTGAACCAACATTTTGCAATCAGTCCTGATACATTTAAAGAAACTGCTAGGGAAAGAAACTGCTAGGGAGAGCAACAACTGCCAGGTGTAGTATACAGAAAAGGGAGGTAGTGTGGCCTGATGGATTTGAAGTTAGCATTTCATGCTAGTGAGCTAGGTTTGATTCCCCACATTGGTACACTGCCATGGCATTTCCGGAATATTGCTAAGAGCAGTGTAAAACTAAACAAACTCAGTCACTCATAGGAAGAAATGTTTGTATGGCTTTTGGCTGATATGCCAGTTAAAAAAAGATCCTGCACACCTTAAATATTTTCACCATTTGAATCCTTCAAAGGTTAATTAATGGAAGAATATTAACTTGTTAAATACAGTACTGCTGTTGAAACATAATGCCTAACATAATAAAAACTTTGGGTTCAGATTACCTGACCAACCCTATAAAATGCTTCTGTGGATAATCAGTCTTGATATTGATTCACTGCTGATTAACTCAGCTGCATTTGATTTTTCAGCAATTATAATTTACCCTCATTGCTGTAAAACTTCTGTCACCCCACTTTACATCTGTGCAATGAACATTTTGATAGTTCCAATTCTGCTCTAAGTACATTTCCATTTTTGCACAGCTGAAAACGATGATGGTAACATTGGAACTAGTAATATTTATCGTGTATGCAGTTCTGATCAGATGGATATAAAATAAGGAAAAATCATTTACATCTGCGAAGGTCAAAAGTAAATTCAACTTTTTGGGGCAGAAAGACAATATATGTAATGAATCTGTATCAAAGCATTTGTGTTAAAAATTTGATTCCATGCAATGATTTTCACTTGTTTTGCTTAACTTGCTCATATCAGAGGCATTTCATAGTACTTCAGATTTAGAAAGGAAAGGCTGGCCATTCATTATCTCTGTGTGAGCCATTTGTCCAGGTAGTATGAAAGATTAGAAACGAGCTGTTTAAAGATAGTTTGGCATGGCTTTTTAGTTCTACCATTGACTAATAAGGCCTAAAATTTATTTTCGAGACTTGCATTTCCAAAGAATAGTATTACAAGGTTAGAATTTTGAACATACAATATTCAGTGCAAATTCATAGAAAGCAGTCACAATTATCATAACTCTACAAGATTGTAAAGCGCATGTGTTCTTAATTCAAGTTTTGTCAAAGTGAAATCAGGAGATAATACAACTATGTACCCTCACCCATGTCTATTATTACTATTAGTATGCAAGTTTCTGTTCTGTAAATTAACTTTACGTTCCCAGAATGCCAAAAAAGATACATCAGCTTATTTTAGGGCTGGAATGAGCATGGCATTCAGTTTAACGATAATTGTGGTTTCTAGTGAAGGATGTCAGAAACATTTAATGATACCTACCTTAATTTTAAATAGCTGCATTCAGAATCACAACTTTTTTTTTGCGTGGTCTAACTTAAGAAAAGCATTAAAAAAACTACATAAAAACATATATGTCTAGGATTTATCTAAGTCATGTGTCACATGTGCAACCACATTGTACAGCAGAGTGCTTTAGTTTGTCATCCTGTGGATCCATTTATGGCACATCATTTACTTTAGCACAGTGCTCACTATCCAATTACTCACTATCCAATTACACTTGGTTTTCACCAATTGTAATCCAACTGATGTTGGTTGTGCTGCAACAGGTCTGGGTCCACATCTGGAATGCTGCATAACAAGACTTTATAAACTGTCCTATGCCATCCTACCCTGTAATGATCCTTGTCAAGCATGTGTCAAAGGTGATCATCATCGACATTGCCCTGTAAACTGGCAGGTGACCCCATGGCATCTTCAGCATCGGATGACATTTATGGATACAGTTGCATGATAAATATAATCTCTTGTGGCAAAATATTTTTTGTTAGCTATTTTTTTAATTATTTAAAAAAATTAACATGATGTATGCAAGAATGTTTTGCTTGTGTATGGTTGTATGGGTGATGTAACGCTTTCTTTATTTGAAATTGTCTTGTGTGGAACAAATTATTTAGCAGTCACTCACTTCTTTCTTTGTCAACTCTGTATGATTAATTGGGTTGTTACAGTTAATCTTTCCTATTGTAAACTTAAGGGCTGTAAATTGATAAGTGATTTGTGTCAACATGTCACATTAAAGTTACTTTCCTGTGCATATGCTTTGATGTGATCAGGGTTAATAAGATACCAAACTCATAATCTTCTTTCCTTACCTTGTTGCAGCTATGTGAGTGACTGAGTCAGTTTTTCTGAGCTGGATAAGGCATTTCAGACACTACTCATTTTAATGTAGAAGTTAGAAAACATCTACTTACTGCTGTCGGCGAATCAAGTTTAACAATTTGTATTACTTGCACCACTTCTATCATGTGACCTTTTCTTGTATTTATAGACACACACTCACTTCCTGTTAGCCACCACTCATCATAAGTTCCATGTCATGGCTTACAACATGGTTGGTAAATGGTATATATAATACCCAAGGATCTCTGTTTGGTATATTGATAGAAGTCGTGCTTTTGTCTGCTTTCTGTCTGTTCGTGGTGCTCAAGATGTCGAAATACAGGAAAAGTACTGAACGCTATGTTGGAGATATTGATGACTTTAACTGGGACCAGTGAGTTATTCCCATTTGTTTACATATACATTTTTCAAAATTACAGCAGATGATCACAACTAGTGTCATTTATTGACATAAATTCAACCTGTGTTAGCAAACATAAGAGTAACCTACAGCTTTGTTGACTAGACGCACCAGTGTTACATGCCATTTGGAGAACCTGTTGTCATCAGAGGCATTTCCATTTAGACTATTAATAGGAATTTGTATGCTTTGATCTAGAAATAGAATGCAACTATGTACTGTGGTTCCTTTCTGAAAGAAACACTAAGAAGCATACCTTTGACTGACACAATGGGAAACAGCATTGGACGTATTGACTTAGATGACTATCCTTGGTTTGATGGGTAATTGTTTTGATCATTTTGTAGAGGAACTTGGATTTTTTATAGGCTTCTGTGTTGACAACTTTTATGACTTTGTCATTTGGCACATCTGTAGTTGAAAATCAGTGAAAGCGACCTCTGTAAAGATTCCATAACCAGTGCCTTATGTGTACTTGCACTTTTATTGAGGAATGTTTAGCTGGGTGAGGGGTCTGAGGTAGTAATGGCAAAGCTGTACTGGTTTACTCAGATTATTATCCATTTTGGATGAAAAGGATTCCATTTGCTTGAAGTATTTTTGTTAGATATTACCTCTGTTATTGATTTCTTAGTACTGTTGTCTAGACAACATTGATGTTAACTAGAAAATGAAGTGCAATGTTTTTAGCACTGAAGAACCCAGCTAACCTGTGGAAGAGACCTAAGTTGGCTCTTTGCCAAACTTGCTCATTGGGGTGTGTGCTATATATAGAAATGACTAGTGCCAGGTCATACATGACATGTGGCAATTTGAAGTTGGCAGTGAGTTTATTTTCTGAAATTATCATCTGAAATCATTCAAGAGATCAACCAAAGGTTCATGAGATAGCTTTTGACAATTTCTGTCAGAATGAGTGTACCTGTCAAGTTACTATCAACAAACCAGTCGTCCGGATCTTGTTGTGGAACAGAGCAAAATCCTTGCTATCGTTCTTATGAACATGGATATTCACACAGGAATATGTATATTTCTGATTAGTGAGTTCCAGTTATATTATTTACTAAAAATGTGGCTCCAACTTAGTCTAATTGTGCAAGCATTCAACATGATAACACTGGATATTTGTTTTGCTATGATTTTATTCATCAAGAATCATCTAAAATGCTTAAAAAGAACAGATTTATCGGGTATGTTTCATAGGATTTAATTCATGGCAATTAACTTTGTTATAGATCGATGTACTTCTCTTTAAGTGGTCATTCAGGATCATTAAGTTGGTGTTACATCTACTCAAAGGTACAACTGTATTAAGTTCTCTATATTGTAGGCTAATGTCTTTCATAGATATTTTAGTATTTTGAGTTCCACATCTCTTTTTCAGAGCAGTAATATTGAAAGTACCAGCTGGGTCGTGATAACATTTCAACAGTTTGATTAATTTTCGTATTGATCCTAAGAACCAAGAGCTGCTACTGATTGAAGAATGGGCTTTTTATCCTGTTGACATCACATTCTATTGCATGCTGAACTTGAATATTCCTGAAAAGTGCGATTAATGCTCTGTAGAAGTTAACTCTGACACATTTGTTCAGTTTTCAACTTCGTTTGTTTATTATGGCTGTTCTTATATTTAGTGTGCTGATTGATTTTCAGTCAGTCAGTCAGTCAGTCAGTCAGTCAGTCCAGTATTATTGAATATGGCTGACCTAGACACTTTATCAAACACTTTGTCATTTCAGTGACTACCTGTTCAAACTCCTTTTGATAGGCGACTCTGGTGTAGGAAAGTCCTGTCTACTCCTGAGGTTTGCTGTAAGTATCATATGTGTTTCTGTTTCTTGTTGTGGCCTTTCAGCCATGAAGCCAAATATTATACACCGTCTGCTGTTCCTTAATTCAAAATTCAAGGCAGAGCTCAACCAGAGCTAAAGATAACGTTTCTGGTCATTGAGTTGTGTCCTGCTTTTGTTCATCTCATTTGAGTAAACCCGTGAAGGTCCCAGGGTAGAATAGGCCTTCAGCAACCCATGTTTGCAATAAAAGGCGACTGTGCTTGTCGTAAGAGGCGACTAACGTGATCGGGTGGTCAGACTCGCTGACTTGGTTGACACATGTCATCGGTTCCCAATTGCGCAGATCGATGCTCATGTTGTGGATCATTGTATTGTCTGGTCCAGACTCGATTATTTACAGACCGCCGCCATATAGCTGGAATATTGCCGAGTGTGGCGTAACACTAAACTCACTCACTCTCATTTTAGTATACCAAAATTAATTCCTAAAATAGAACGTCTCAGTATAACTTTGTTTTTTATCTATCCAGTGTTATGTGGACTAAATTCTCACATTTCTGTGTGTATGCATGTAATGTCACATTTATTGAGTATTTACAAAATTCAAGGATACTTGTTCGCAATAGACTGACATGAGTTTTCACATGAACATTTGTCTAATTTACACCGATAGGCAGCTTACCTGTATCTGCTCGGTAATGTTAACAATTTATAGGCAGCGCTGATAAGTATGAGACAGTGTATTTTTAATAATGTAAATAAACAGAATATTGTGTTTATGTAATATTCCTGTTTGTGATATGATGTGTTTTGTCTTTCAGGACGATACATACACAGAAAGCTACATCAGTACAATTGGTGTGGATTTCGTAAGTTTCTTTTCTTCATTGTAACATGAATTTCAAGAAGAGAAATGTTACTTTATGTATTGATCGTGCACTGTCATATAGACTGGTGTTTGCTGAGTGCACCATTGAACCTTAACTGACTGGATCAATGCTACCTTGCTCTGTGTTAACCTGCCTTATCCATTGTTAGGTTACAAACTGCCATGAATTTGATGCACAGACTCTGGTTATGTTTGATTTTACCTCTTCATTCTTCGTCTGTTTAATACGTTTTCTTTTCTTTTCAGAAAATCAGAACAATAGAATTGGATGGGAAAACAATCAAACTGCAGATAGTAAGTATTGGGAGTATTCTGTGCTGAAATAATACAGAATATATAAAAATATTCTTTGATCCATGTTTTTTGTTAGTGATTAGAAAGGTTAGTTCACCTTAACTGTTTTCTTGAATCCATGCATAATTAGAATGCATTGTGGGCTGTGGAAACTGGGCAATCATTGTGGTTTTCATTATTTTTCGTAACTTTCATTTTATCAGTCAAATTTTATGGAAGTTTACATTATCTTGAAGTGTGTCATATTGTCTCTCACTGAGAGATACATATTGTGTTTTTCAGTGGGACACAGCTGGTCAAGAAAGATTCCGAACAATTACATCTAGTTACTACAGAGGTGCTCATGGTATCATTGTTGTTTATGATGTGACGGATCAGGTGAGACTAAAATGGATTATTAATGTAATGATCAGATCCCTATGAGAATTATTGTTAAATAATTTAATTCAATATTGAATTCAGTGCAGTGCAGTCATGTTGAACTGAATATTGAACCTTTTCTTCTATTTTGAAAGACAATCACTATCTTTCAGTGGAGGAATATTTCCATGTGTAATTGAAATACAAAGTACAAATGTTTTACTGTGGTTGTTGCTTTGTAGGAGTCGTTCAACAATGTGAAGCAGTGGCTGCAGGAGATTGACAGGTATGCCAGTGAGAATGTCAACAAGCTGCTGGTCGGCAACAAATGTGACCTCACCACCAAGAAAGTCGTCGACTATACCACAGCCAAGGTAAGAAACAAGTCCTACCACAGTGACCCTTTGATTATATTCATTGTTTGAAGTCACCCCATTCCCCAGCAGCATCATACTAAAAGACATAATGTGCCACTTGTTGGTCCCTTGTTTGACACTAAGCAATAATGGGTACAACAAGGACTGGTTGGCTTGGAACCAGTATATTGTGTCTGAATACACATGCATGAGCATCATAAATGTTTCACTTAATAATTATTTGCCCCCCTACAACCTTGTTTTCTTCATTTCAGGAGTATGCAGATCAACTAGGAATACCATTCCTAGAGACAAGTGCGAAAAATGCTACAAACGTTGAACAAGCATTTATGACGATGGCTGCAGAAATCAAGAATCGCATGGGTCCAGTGACAGCAGCCTCAGAAAATAAACCTAGTGTAAAAATTAATTCTAGCACCCCAGTCAAACAGGGCGGCGGGGGCTGCTGCTAAGGCTGCCAACATCTTATGTGGACTCCATTCTTTTATGTCAACTAAGGGATACCGACAATGGGGCAGACAGCATGAGGACATAACTAGACACACACAGTTGCTCTAAGATATCAGCAGTTTGATCCTCATTTGATGTGGTGGGACATCTTGCTTGTCTTGGACAACATGCAGTGGCAGTGACTCAATTGTTGTAAGGTATTTTGTCTATAAGATAATAGCTAAAAGATGTGTCATTGTAATATCATTATGTAAGAAAGAACACTGTCCTAATGACAGTATCTGATTTGATTTTTTTGTTAAACTATTAGATTATTTATTCTCAGTCTCTTTGTCAAATAATATATTTACTCTCAAAGGTCAATGGGATGAGTGCTGTTTTTCGCTCTAAGGGAGACAATTCATATTGGCATCTGTACCATGCTAGCATCACTGGGAAGAGAGAGACAAATTAAGAAATTTTAATCATACAAACTGCAAATAATTTGCACCATGTAATTGCACTCTTGTTTTCGCATACCAATGAATGAGTGGACATTTGTATTTATTTGGTTTCTTCACCTGTGATCAATCAATTTGCAGTTTGTAACCAAGTGCTCAAGAATTTTATATAAACCAGGCTTCGAGCCTACCTCTCCCTACTGTTGCTAGCTTGGATCAAGTGTTCAGTGGTGTGATTATACTAAAGAAAATTGTGTAATTCTGAGTCCAATTTTAAAGGTAAATCCAGTCCCGTCATACTAAGCCAGCTGTGACTTGTCAACATTGAATGTGCTTGATGATTGTACATTTGTGGATTCATTTATTCTTTTCACCCACTGGGTTGGTATTGTATATTGATATATAATATTTGCAAATAGTGTTATGTAGAGGAGGAATATTAGATAATGCTTTTTTTCTGATCTTTGCCTGAAATATGCTCTTCATCAGTAAACACTTTTGACAATTTGAGAGAAGGCATTCCTGAAAGATTCACTGTAAAATGTGAGCCTGTGTTAATTGGTTTCGTACATTATTCCAGTGCTGGTTGTGTAGCTTTAGGTTCTTCAGTATGTTTCTACAGCATTTCCATTGTGCTGATTTCTGTGTTCATCTTTGTCGTCCATATCAGTGGTAACTGGAGAATGTGTGAGCAAGGTGTGATGGCATGACACGGTGACCTGACCTCGATTGGGAAAGGTGAAGGTCACCAGCCAAATGAATACATGCTGTATCCTATGGTTGTAGTAAAATGTCCGAAAGTCGAAAGAACGAGAGGTCTGTGCATCATCTCATTGTTGACCATCCAGCTACACTTCCCGCTCCCCTCCATCATAATTTCTGCTAACTAAGATATATTTTTTAAACTTGTGTATGTTCTTGCTACTCCCCGCCCGCCCGCCCGAGCAAGCAGGCTATGTGTACAGCCTTCTGAGCTTACTTGAGACCAGCACTGTACCATCTATCAACAATAAAACACTTGTAAATATCACAAACATGACTTCAGTTGTTTTTAATGAACAATCTGTTCTACTGTATTGGTATTTAGATTTTTCAATGTTTCAGTTTTTCACAACTTAAGTTGGTTGTTTCAATTAACATAGATGTGATATATTAAAATTACATGAACGGACTGTTATCATCAAGGCTTTTATAAGTCATCCTTCAGTCTAGGATTGCCTTGTTCCTTGGGTGAATGTTGATTTTAGGTACCGTGAAAATTTGTTTGGTCACTCTCACCTTCACCATTTTGACTCAATTATTGATCAGTGTGCCACTTTCATCGTGGTCAGTTAGTTTACTTTAACTGCACACACTGCTATTCCAGCTATATGATGGCAGTGTGATCACATTAACCTCTATGGAAATAAAACATCTTGCTTCAGAGTGGGGATACAATCAGTCCCTGTACGAATTCTGCACGTTATTTGAGATGCAATACAGCTGCCAGTTGTCGAAGCACTCAGTTTCTCTGTTATGTTGAGCGCTGAACATGAGTCTTTTTATGCAGAGTAAATAGTCATCCATGTAAAATTGATTCAGATTATCCACGAATGTTTGCAGCTGTTAAGGAAACTTACATGCTTCTCAAGTCTGAGTGTATGACTGTGGAAAGGTCTGTTCTGTCCTCGTTTTTAGTTATGTTACATATGTATTTATGATACCCAAGTATGAGCCAGACATTATGACCGTGTCTTTAGTGGAATGCTGGCAGTGATAATCAAGCGGTCAACGGCCCTGATGACCCAGGCAGTCGCTTTGCTGCGTTTCCGTTTTCATTTGCTATTATGTGCAGGTCAGTCACGTGACATAGTTTATTTTGCTTAGTAATGCAGTCTGTGTAGGTTTCACAGTGTGACTGGTAAGATAGAACCCTCGTGTGCAGAGTGGACAGAAAACGTTCCATATTTACTCTACATTTCTCTATCGCAACTATTTTGTCACCTCCATGAAATGCCAGCACGCACAACATGATATAAACCGATTTTTCAGCATTTTACCAACCTCTGCATCAAG
Organism: Haliotis asinina; assembly: GCF_037392515.1. NCBI lineage: Eukaryota > Metazoa > Mollusca > Gastropoda > Lepetellida > Haliotidae > Haliotis > Haliotis asinina. Next base: position 32,477,198 of record NC_090287.1, on the reverse strand, counting down.
ATCAACACGCTTGTATAAATAGAACGCCATTCATCGATCTGTATTCCTCTTGTCAAGGGCACTGAGTCAGAACGGCTGAAAGGGCAGGTGTGGGTCTGTTGCACAACCCGCCTCTTCAGCTGTAAGGTGACACGTTTGGTGGCCTGTAAGGTGGCCTGTGAGCTTGAAATGTTTAAAGTGACAGTATTTGACGTGTTATGATGGGTATTTAATAATAATAATAGTAATAATGAGGGTACTTATACTGCGCAATATTCCAGGCCACTGAGGGACATTCTCAAAGCGCGCACAAACAGGCAAAAAAACCAAAAGAGACTACACATCAAAAGTCACGAGAAGAGTCGTAAATACGAGCTTAGAGAAATTTGCGGCGTGTATCGGCTGAAAATGTTTGTTTTGGGGTTACCCTTGATTGCTTGAAGAGATTGAGCTGTACGTAGTTAAAGTGGAAGTGAGTACCATAGTGCAGTTGCAACAGAAGCTAAAGAGCGAGGACCAAATGTCTTGAGGTTGAATGGTGGACGATCCAGCAGGTGTTTGTCACTTTATCTGAGGACATGAGCAGGAGTGTACGGTGTGAGAAGATCACATAGGTAAGAAGGCGCCGTGGAGTTAGTTAACAAATGATAAGCGAGAGTAAGTATCTTGAAATCAATTCTTTCATGGATCCGTAACCAGTGCAAGGAATCCAGAATAAAATGTATGTCACAGGAGGGCTTAGAGCGGGTAACAAGACTGGCAGCTTTATTTTGGAGAGATTGCCGGCGCTTTATCTGGGTTTTGGAGGCACGTGTGAGCAGACTGCTGCAATAGTAAAATCGTGATCGAATGATCGAGCGAACAAGCAGAGCAGTGGTGTCTTGTGTGAGTTGGTGGCGAATGCTGGATATATTGCGGAGATGATAGTGAATAGTTTTGCACAGCTGATTTATATGAATTTCCACGGAGAGACTGTTGGCCAACTAGACTCCCACAGCACAGCACTGAAGAAAGGGATGGAAATGTCCCCAATCGAAGATGATCAAAGCGACACTTTTTCAACCCGGCTGGTCGCATTTAGACGTCGCATTGGACACTACATGATCAGTAAACATTAGAATTGGACATTGTGTTAGATAGGTAATTTGCTGCAGATGAGCAGTGTACCAAGATTGCTCACCTGTTATTTTGGTAGCCTTGCACCAAGGTTAAATTGAAAGGGGCGATTTGGTAGCCTAGTGGTTCAAGTGTTCACCCGTCATGCCGAAGATCCAGGTTCCATTCCCTACATGGGTATTATGTGAGAAGCCCTTTTCTGGTATCCCAAGATATTCTTGGAATATTGCTAGAGGCGGCGTAAAACCCAACTCTCTGCACTGAAAGTAAACCTTATGGGTGTTGGGCTGGAAGTAATCAAGGGGCAAGGGAAGATATGTACATGAATGTGAATTAATGGTATGAAATAGCAAAATGAATGAAGGCGAATTGTGAACGCATATGTACATCGAAACACATTTGACATCAACAGAACGTTGCGATAAAATAGCTTTTGCTCATCAGATTGACGGTGTTTGATGACAACACATACTTCATTGCACAACTATTTTCTTTTCTCCTTGGTTGGAAACAGACGTGGCCTTCGAAGATGGTTAGATTTGACCAGCCAGCACGCATTCATTTCACTGATAATCATATAAAGAAGAGATTAGAAAAAGAGAGATTTGCTATGTATATCTGGAAATGTAGAGGGAGAAATCCTGTACTTATCGATTAATGTAAACGAAAAGATTTTTTTGTACCTATACAGTTATTGCTATGGAGTCACTCCACGTTGCATGTCGTGTCGTTACATGAGGTAAAGCCTGTTTTTAACTGTAAATACTTTCGGGTGAGTGAACTGAGCTTCAGTTCAAAAGTAATCTCTTCTTCTTTGGCGTGATACAAAATATAATCTCTACTGGCATGCAAGTAATGCCTTGAGTAGTCTCTAGTTGAATGCACGTGGTACGAAAAGTAATATCTCTTTGAATGCACGTGATAAAATGAGTAATTTCTGCGTCTATGCAGATGGTGCAAAACGTAATCTCTACTTGAATACACGATACACAAAAAGTAATCTCTAGTTGAATGTACGTGATGCAAAAAGCAATCTCTAGTTGATACATTAAGTAGTCTCTAGCTGAATGCACGTCATGCAAAAGTAATGTCTAGTTGAATGCACGTGATACGAAACGTAATCTCTTCTTCTCTGCACGTGATGCAAAAGTAATCTCCAGTTGAATGCACGTGATACGAAAAGTAATCTCTACGTGACTGCACGTGATAAAATGTGTAAATCTACTCGAATGCACGTGATACAAACTGTTATTTACTGGTGAATGTACGGATACAACAAGTAATCTGTCCGTGACAGTTTAATTCCAGCAGATGGTTATATATTGACTGACACACCACATTGAAGAACAGCTGGTAAACTGTCCAAGCGCTCATGCCATATGAACTGACATTTAAACTGGCTTCACAGATACATAAATACTTACATACACCTGTGTGGTGCTTTAGGCTTTGAATAATGATTATAACATATATGGGACTATGTTATGTCAACCTACTTCATTGCATTTCTCAATCTGACTGTAACATATGTATGAGTATATCCACTCAATGTAGATTTGCTGAATTGGCGGGATGGACATCCTCGATATCTGCAGGGTATACTGTCCGAGCCCGTTAGTCGCTGGGGCCGGTGGGGTAGCCTAGTGGATAAACCGGTCGCTTGTCACGCCGAAGTCCCGAGTTCTATTCCCCACATGGGCACAATGAGTGAAGCCCATTTTCTGGTGTCCCCCGCCGTGATATCGCTTGAATATTGCTAAAAGCGGCGTAAACCTAAACTCACTCGCTCACTCTCTCACTCACTCACTCACAGAAGTTCAATTCTAGTGCTTGCAAGGAGTCTCCAAGTAGTACCGATAAAGCTAGGTACAGTTATGATGATATGTTATGATAAATTATGACGACTAGGGTACTAAGGATGTTAATGATAAACGTTTTTGATAGAAAATCTGCGTCGCTTAATGTGAACACCAGAAAATAGGGTTTGTGTGAAGATGGCACCCTTAAATTTAGGTCTGTCTGCAATCGTTGCTATTTTCTTTATTTGGAGATATAGGGGCGTTTCTGTGTCTGGCGAAGACTTGAAACAATCGCTTGGAGTCGTCAGTAACGGATCCACTTGCCCAGAACCATAACGTTTTCAAGGTTGCTTGCGATGACGCAATGCAACTTTTTAACTTGACAGTATCAGTCACTAACCTTGGCTATATGAGTCTACCGAACCAAGTCCGTTGTCTGAAGGAGTGCACCATTGTTGACAATGGCCTCAGAGAGAGAGAGAGAGAGAGAGAGAGAGAGAGAGAGAGAGAGAGAGAGAGAGAGAGAGAGAGAGAGAGAGAGAGAGAGAGAGAGAGAGAGAGAGAGAGAGAGAGAGAGAGAGAGAGAGAGATCCTCTGATTGTGACGTGGTCACGTCACATTTCAAGTGATCCTGCTGAAGGATTACTTTCCTATGTGTGGAATTTGTGGATAAGATAGTTACCTGGAAACCTCATATACATGTAGATTATTTGATTCAGAAATTTACTAAAGTCTTCAACTTCATGAGACTTATTTCCACAACCAAATGGGGTGCAGACAGGAATTAGTGAATGAGTTTAGTTTTACGCCGCACTCATCAATATTTGAACTTTTAGAAGTTAGATACATGCTGAAGTTGAAATCTTTTGGGCTGAAACACGACGTCAGCTGTATTGGAAGACTGTGTTGAGTATTTACTCGATCCTTGGAAAGACGGTATGGGGGCCATATGGAATGCGTTGTCAGAGAACTGCTTTTCATCATCAAGTACGTGATGTTGCCTTAGATGATATCAATGTTCTGCCGAAGAAGCCACCTTGGTTGCTTGAACTTCCATCCATATGTCTTGATGTCCTGGAACAAGCATCTAAATCTGAGCCAGCACATCGTACACATCTCATGTAAAGCTCCGAAGTCTACAGTGGACTAATGCTATGCAGATTTACACTGATGGATCTAAGTGCCCAGTGTCCGGTCATGTTACTGATCAAAGAGAGATTTCTTTCCGATTAGCTGATCACTTGTGAGTATTTTCTGCTGAACTAGTGGCCATCAGTGAAGCTTTGGGTTGGATTCATTTTTTGAGACCTGTATCAGCTGTCATTTTTAGTGATTCTAACAGTGCTTTACAAGCAAAACGGGCAGGCTCCTCCTCAGCAAGGCAAGATTTGATCAATATTATATTTGATCTCTTTAATGACTTAAGTAAAGATCTTTTAAACGTTGAATTTTCATGGATACCGGCTCATGTTCGGATATTTGGAAATGAAAAAGCTGACAGACTGGCAAAATCTGCATTAGACTTTGATGGATCGGAACAGGATGAGTCCATATTACCCGCTCCCTAGGAGATAAACATCATGTGTTGGCCATTTTTCCCGGGTGTTATTGAGTATTTGAAGCACGAGAATGTATTTGGAACCGACGGCGTCAGTCGGAGGTTTCAAATGAAATATTCCCGTGCTTCAAATACTCAGTAACACCCGGAAAATGGCCAACACATGATGTTTATCGACATTGTAAACACAAAAGTAAACCAAAGGATTTTAATGTCTGCACTCGTTTACATGGAGTATGGGTTCATGAGTGAATTGTCCTCAGCGGGCCGCTCCAGCTGGTTCCCATGGTAGCATCTGGAGTTGCTCATTTGTGACGTCATTCTTACTTTATGTCACAATATGATTTGAATGACGTCACCACTGTGGATGACACAAGAAAACAATTGTTTGCGATGTTTCTACGTGTTAATACGCATTTAAAAGTCTTGCAGTTTCCGGGAATCTAATACCATTTGATCATGTTTTCCAACCAATCAGATTAAAGAACACAGTAACTTTTGGGGGTTTACAATGCTGAATTATGCACCATTAGTAAGTTCCGTGACGAAATGGCAACATAGATGGTCCTCATCCTTAAAAGGACGCCATCTCTATGGCATCAAGCCTTTTCTAACGAAGTCAAAATTATCCAGAGGCAACCGTAGAGAAGAGGTGATATTAACCAGACTTCGTCTTGGGCATTGTGGTCTTGGTGCCTATCTAAATGTTATTAATAAAGATATTTCTCCACATTGCACTGAAAAGTCATGTAAAATTCATTCAAGTAAAATTGGTTCAAAAGAATCCTACACTGTGTGCCAGGATACAAAGTTGCCAACTTTCCTCTGCTTGAGTCACTCAAGCGAACGACAATAGAGGGATTAAGTAGGGACTGTCTAGGACTGGAATAGATATTACAAGATGGTGAAAATAATCTGTGGATCTGCTCTTAAAGCGTACATGCAGGATACGTGGTTGAATTAGAGCCTAGCGGATTTCAGGTATTGCCAGAGACGAATTTCAGGAGAAACTCAGGAACAATGACGTGAACAATTGTTGACTTCACCTGGAATGTTGGTTCACACATTGCAGAATCGAACGGTTCAGACGAGCGGACATTTTAACCCAAAAGCTACTGAGTGAGTAAGTGAGTTTAGTTTTACACCGCACTCAGCAATATTCCAGCTATATCGCGGCGGTGTGTAAATAGTCGTCTGGACCAGACGATCCAGTGATCAACAACATGAGCATCGATTTGCGCAGTCGGGAAACGAGGACATGTGCCAACCAAGTCAGAGACCACCCGATCCCGTTAGTCGCCTCTTACGACAAGCACAGTCACCTTTCATGGCAAGTATGGGTTGATGAAGGCCTATTCTACCCCAGGACCTTCACGGGTCCCAAAAGCTACTGCTTTCAGCTACACTCCAGCAACACCACCGGCAGAGGACACAGTAATGGACATCGCGCATTGTCCAGTGTTGCATGTGTATGAAGTAGTGCACCACAGATAATGACTGGAGAATACCTCATACGATGGTGCCCGGGGCATTAGTTTGTGGGATCATCCAGTGGATCGTCAGGACCTCCCGATTTTGTGATGAGGTCTCAGGTCGCTTGATGCTGCGTCAGGTGTTGCCATGTGTGTGGGTGGTGTTTCGCCATGGCCATTTTTGCTCTGCCATCCTTAAAACAATAAAAAAAAATAAAATAAAAAAAAATATATACAAAATGAAAAATAAGAAAGCCCTGTGAGTTGAGGAAACATCGCTTGGAGAGGCATCAATGTGTACCATCAACCAACACAACAAAACTATCCCTGAACGAATAAACAAAATCAGTCGGTTAGACCTCCGTACTCTACACATGTAAATACCACAGATAATCTCAGTTACTGATTAAACTGGTCGATAAAGTGTTAATGTAGACTACAGTGGTATCACGACAGAATCATCTAGCTTGACGAAGCATTGATATACAGATGATTACTAGCGAGCAGACACAAATGTATGCGTGGTACGCGCGTGATTTGACCATCGTGGACTATTAACATACAACACCGATAAACGCTTTGCACCTTGGATCTGTTAGATACCGGTCCTTTATTTGTCCGATCCTGATCATGACCTGTGACGCATGACAGGTTTAACATGGAAAATGGTCGATTAGTTTGCAATGCTTACAATTTGCAACATCATTCAGGAAGTGGGCAAATGTAACATATACTGAACAGCAAAAGAAACATAATTCTGGCTATTTGGCAAATTTTGACATAAACATTAAAGCTTACGTTTATGAGGTTTCTCTTTTTTGAAACTTGCGTTTCTTTTGCTGTTCGGTATATGCTGTATATGGGATTGTACTTTCTCAGTAGAGTACAGATGCTAGTACTTTTGAGAGGTTGTTTCCCATCCGGGATTCGAACACACACTCTCAGAGTTAATCTATAAGGTAATGTCCTTTTCACTTTATATTTCAAACTGATCATGAGTGTTTCATTCTTAATGATGAAGTTTCTCATGTTTTGTTTCATACTGCAGGCTTCGTGCTTAAAGTATACTACTCAAACTTTGCTAAGGATCACAAAATTTCACAACTTTAGTTAAACGTAGATTTATAATTGGAAATTGTACCCATTTAAAACTGGATAAATAATAATACGGTAACCCCTCTTTGGGCAAAGAGCGACTTTAATCAAAGTTATGTACTTGATACATCGGTTACCATAGAAATGGTTTTCATGGCACCAATCAAACAACACGTGTCAATAGCAGGTATGGGATCCACTAGATGCAAAACCTAGCCGTACAATTTCCCACGTTTCTGTCGAAGGACAAATCAGGTGTTCAAGTTTGAGGTATTGCATCACGTGGTCCGCGTCTTACGTACGTATCTATGCCCAAGATGCGGTGAATTGAAGAACTGTTCATTGAGTTAGTGAGTTTAGTTTTACGCCGCACTCAGCAATATTCCAGCTATATGGCGGCGGTGTGTAAATAATCGAGTCTGGACCAGACAATACAATGATCAACAACATGAGCATCGATCTGAACAAATGGAAACCGATGACATGTGTCAACCAAGTCAGCGAGTCTGACCACCCGATCCCGTTAGTCGCCCCTTACAACAAGCATAGTCGCCTTTTATTGCAAGCATGGGTTGCTGAAGGCCTATTCTATCCCGGGACCTTCGCGGGTCATGAGCTGTTCGTTGACATTTGTAGCCAACCTTGGGCATTAAGGGTCCTGTCTCATCGGGGTTTACGATTAGGGATATACCGAATGTTTGTTGAAAGAATAGAGACGACTGACCCATATTGAAACAACCACGTATATCGAATACATGTTGTCTTAAAGAAAGATATTGAATTGGTTTGCACAATAACAATGAATGGACAAATTGTGCGTTACACATTTAAACTATTTTTAAGGTAACGTAAGAATGTAACTTTTACTTTTTCGAAACGTTCAGAGACATTCCAGCAAGTAATAACCTCATTTTAAACAATTGCCATCAAATATTCTTCATGAAATGTCATCATTTGAATGGCGAAGTATTGCATTCTGAACATAAGCATTGCGTAGCATTTTACAATTGCAGTTATCTATAATGCAGCGGTTACAAAACACGGTCTGTAGGATGTCTCTCAAATTTGGGAAAGACAAAGTTGCTGCCACATATAACAATATCCCAGTCATAGGCCCCTAAAATAAATGCTCAGTATAATATATGACAATTAAAGTCGGAAACTGTAACTTCTGTGTTTAGGAAATGTAAGGTTGTCATCATCTGCATTAAGTAGATGCATGTAGATTCATAAAATTAAAATATCATGTTCTTGTTTTAGATTCATAAAATGTCGAAATGTGAACGATAACACTTGGGAGAAATTTTAAAAAAGTATTACTTTTTCCCCCCAATATTGAGAGAAATGTAAGTATCTCTCTTTTTGGAAGTGACATATTACTTTTCATTCTGTGAAACCAGGTTCGAGAAGAATTACCAGATGTCTTCAGAATGGGACATTCTATATACCTGGATATATGTGAAACGCCCTCGGTAGTTTTTACAGTCGTGTGGTGCCTCCAAGCTCTCAAGTGCCCATCGGTTACAGGAAGAACTCATCAGATTTCACGAGACCAATGTATTCTTCGACAAGTCCTCAGATTCCAGTGTTAATGTGGCAAACAACAAGCCAAATGTGCTCGTCGGTGAAGATCTTTCAGGAGAGGATATTTCATGACCCTTCTAGAGACCCATCTCTCCTTCCGGCGACACTATTCTCCTACAGACCTGGCGAAATGGTAACCTGTTATACGTCAGAACAAAGCTTGTGGCGAATGGTTGCTGAATGAGACTTCACGATCTTACAATACCCTGGGCTGTCCAGAACGTAGGGATCCTTCAAATAATTTGTTTCTCTGAATGTTCTGCCCAAACGACTTATTATGAGATTCATTTACCGACCAATTGCCTTAAACGAAATACCGGACTTATGCATACCAACAATATGCATGCCAACAATATGCATACCAACAATATGCATGACAACAACATGCATACCAACAATATGCCACCTCTAACCGATGATAATCCTCTTCTACCGTAGTGGCAGAGAAGGAGATTGAACGCAGAGAAGGAGATTGAACGCAGAGAAGGAGATTGAACATTGTAACCATACTGATATATTACCGACATATGACATGTGCAGAAACTGTGCAGAAACTGTGCAGAAACTGCACATGCGAAAACTCACAGATTTTCTTCTGGACATGTCCCACAGGGTATGTGTTCGAGTGCCTTTTCGTCCACGTAGCCTCTCAATAATGTCTTACACGTCATACACAAGCTGAACTTGGATATAATTCTGTTACCGGGTAACCTATTTAAGTATTGTTAACTGTTTACAGATTTGTATTTCTCCTACTTACTAGACCGACCAATTGCGCCCCTCTGTTATAAACAAAGTGGGCTCGTGCACTTACTCACTCACTTTAGGGGAGGTTTTCTGGAATATCTGCAGTTTTTTCGACCTAACTCCTGAGTGATAGGTTTATTGGGGGCGGAATATTTCAACTCTGGACAACGAGACCGTTGCAGTGTCTATCCTGCTCACAACTACGTTGATCATTGTAGAGTCCTACTTTCACTTTCCGGGTTGAAAGGTATTTGTGTACTTTGATTTTGATAATATATATCACGTTCCGCCACTGACAGCGTTCTCGTTACTCAGGGGCACAGTATCACAATTCAACCAAAAATCTGTTCGAAAGACTCACCCCTATTAACGTCGTGCTATACTAAAATTAGAGAGCGATTTTGATGGTCAACGATAACTATTTGACGGCGTTCATTAGGACTCGCGATCAACCAAGTCAGCCTCCTTCACCATTAAGTCGCCTCTTACGACCCTCCTGGGTTGAATGGAGCAGTCTTTAAACGCGGACAGTATGGTCTTGTCAACTGTATGTTATAGCTCAGAATCATTGGGTATATGCTATTGTAGAGAAGTAAAGAGAGCACAGTTAAAATTCTCAAAGTGAATTCTTAGAGTTGGTCTATCTACATCATATAACATGGCATTGGGGAATGTGGGCGTTTTCCTCTACAGCTGGTATACCTGACCAGGGCCTAAATGTTCGAAGCTCTCTTAGTGCTAAGATAGTCGTAAGTTAATGTTAACGCATGGCAGTTACGACCAACTTAGCGCTAAGAGAGTTTCAAAAATCTAAGCCCTGAATAGGTAAACATCTCTGTCGACTCATTACTCTACATCATAGCAGGTTAATAAAACAGTTTCACATGATACTTATGTCCCTTGATAATGTAGGCCGTACTGCTTGGATGACACACATCTGATATATCTTATGCAGTTTGGGTATGGTTTTGTCAAAGTTGTCTAAAATCTTTTATCTCGCTAATAAGACAAAGACTATAAGATAATTTGCAACAGTGTAATGGGTTTCATGCTGAAACCCCTCCTCCAGGTGTAACAGCTACAGACAGTTTAAATCATTGTTAAATGTAGAATAATATTTGTCAGGTGCCAAAACGTGCAGCTTGCTATAGAAACCGGGTTTGCATACTTTGTAAATTCAAGAATATATATTTTATTGAAGACGAGCTATACATACTGTTTCTCCGCGAAACCTACGACACTCTTAGAGAGAAATACATCCGTTTATACCTTATGTTAGATCTCATTATATGCCGCAAGATATGAATTTACTGACATCAACCTTTTTTGTTTCTACATTTTATAGTATATGTTATGCATTTATATAACGTGTGGAAATTGAGAGCCAACACTTGTGACCCATAAGCACTTAGTCTTGCATATATTACTTGTGCACAATAATGTCTGTATCCTGCATAGTATGCGATCATTATACGTTTGCATGTATATGAAATATGTAAATTGAGAGCCAACACTAACCCAGACACTTTTAGCCCCGCTGGTATTACTAGTACACAGTAATGCCTCGATCACTTAAAACCGACAATTTATAAAAGCACTTTGTTGTTTACATATTGTATTACAAACCTTCACACCTGTGCATGCTCAGCCCCTATGCTACTACTTAGGTATTTTTGTCACCAAGAAAGTTTGTAGCATGTGCCCAAGGCCTCTTTACTGAATAAAGCCTGACTGTCTCTGTACAAATGAACCTGTCTGTGTACAAATGGACCTGTCTGTGTACGAATGGACCTGTCTGTTTGACTAAGACGAATTGTACAGGTATGTCCGTCCACATATCCAGGAAATAAGAAAATTATTAGTAGGAAAAACTCTCTGTGAGGCTAGGTCAGAAAACTGCTATATGAATCTGGGTGTTTCTATAACACAATGTCAGCCATTCGTTTACATATGCTACTAAATACATGTTGTTATATCTGAGATTACAATTTCCAGTGAAGTACGGATTCTAGTTCTTTTCGGCTTGTGTCCCTCCGGGATTCGAACCCTCAGACTTAGGGTACTGGCAACAAAGGCAACGATCCAACCCCCTCAGCCACCGTGCCATGCACGAAAACGGAAGTACCACAACTGGTTATCTTGACCATATACTAGTACCCTTCTGACAAGTGGAAGTTGACTCGGCTCTTACGGGCAAAACTTATACGAATATACAATGACACAGAGAAAGTGAAAGTTACATTTGACCATTTTAGCACCGTTACAATGACATTGTGTATTGAAGACGATGCACATTTTTTATAATAAGGACCCGTGAAGATCCGGGTTAGAGCTGATCTTCAGTAACCCATGCTTGTCGTAAGAGGAGGCTTACTGGAATAGGGTGGTCAGGATCGTTGACTTGGCTGACACATATTATCGCATCCCAATTGCTTAGATCGATGCTCCTGCTGCTAATCACTTGATTGTCTGTTCCAGACGCGATTGTTTACAGACCGCCACCAAGTAGCTCTGATATTGCTGAGTGCGGTGTTAAACAACATAAAACGTTATAGACGAAGTACCAGTAAATAAATCAGCATCGATTTTGAAGGGGGAGTATGAGTCGCCCAATTCCTGGGTATTGTAAAAAAGTGTATTGTAGTTGAAACAGTTGTTTGATTTTATTCTAAAGAAATTAGTGAGTGAGTGAATATTGCTTAACGCCACAACAAATAATAGTAACAAAGGACAATTGTCCTGTTCCTTTTGTTAAAGTGTCTAATTTAGGACAGCCATCCTCCAAATATTTCTAAAAATCCCAAACTATGTATGCAAGCCACATGAGACTTATTTATTGTTATTTAATCTGCATTCTTAATCTTTATCACTACCACAGCGTACAGTATCTTGTCAGCTACCTTGTTCCTCTTTGTCACGTCCATTAATTACTCCATATGACATTTACGGTCTTTATTGGTCATCCCCCTTGGCTGTGTCTGTCATCACATCTGTAGAAGGAAGTGCTATTGTTTCTCTATCTGTCCACTGTTGAATCTTTGCCTGCCCATTGTATTTATAAACTGTATTTACTTGTTGTGAGTAGTCCGTTACTCCGACTGTCTGTGCAGGGACGACAGCGAGCAGGATTATGCCGCTCGCAGGAAAGGCCCTGGGGTTGACCTGGAAGTCTGCTCACCTCATTCATGTATACATGTTTGTCATATCTTGTGAAACTAACTAAAGAAGTTCGGACTAAATTATGCCTTCGTCTTCAACTTGACGTATTCATAATGTTCGTCTTAATTCTGAACTAATTCTTCAGTCACCATATACAGCCCGTTGACACTTTCACACCGCATGTTCAACGGCCACCATGTGTGATATCAAATATGTCTGCCCCCTTCGTGAAATCATGTTCTTTTATACCGTTAATAAAATGTTCTGGCCATTGGGACATTAATCGAATACTTTTTCATCCTCCCAAGTACAAAGACCAACTTTGCTGAAACATTCAATGAACATAAAATATCTGTTCCTGCCACCCAGGAATGTGATTCTGAGAGCTGTCTGTCGGCCGTGTGCCCTTTTAGCTAATGAAATTTGCTTTTAGACACGGCCCTTAATATCTCCAGATTTGTGAACCGTGGAAACGGCAGCCATTATCAGTTTTCCAACATTATTCAGATAGAGTCAGTTCCTGAGGGTTCTAGATTACTCAGAACGCTGCCAACCTCATCTGTAAGTGAGAGTTTCCGTTACATTCCAAGAACGTATGATTAAAAAATGCCAACGGAAATTCTTTGCAGTACTGTTTCCAGAATTATTTTTTTAACTTTTTTTTTTAAAGCTGAATGGTGTAATATTTCCTGCTCATTTGGAAGGGATGATATCCTCTTGGTGTCTGATCTTGTTGGTGAGTGAGTTTAGCCGTCAGCAGTTCTCCTGGAATGTCCCCAAAGGGATTAACAATATTAGTTAGTATCCGCAAAGACTTGGATCTGATTCTCCATGTTGGTATGTTATGGTGTTCACTGTTGTCATCGTACCTCGCTATTGTTCAAATGAGAGTCAGTTCATATGCATGTAGGCTTGTCCAAAATACAAATCTTGAAACACGGGGATTAGTTTTGCACCACATTCAGCAACATCCCAGCTATATCCCAGCAATATCACGGCGGGAGATTCCGGAAAATGTGCTTCTCGTAATGTAACTATGTGGGGAATCGATCCCGGGCCTTTGCTGTGAAGCGAACGCTTTATCCACTGGGCTATCTCACCGCCCTTGAAACATGTGAGAAACAGCCTCTGGACGCCAATCAGTGAATGCAGTAAAATCACCACATCACAACAAGGGGGATAACTCCTTGGGGCCTAACAGCACGAGCACCGGTTCATTGTTGTTTCCGCGTCCAGATGTAATTATGTATCCAATGTTAAGATCTCCAAAGCATGTGTGGAAGATTCACTCTACGTTAAGATGAAATAGAAAGAGACTTTGTTTTGTAAAACAGAACATTGAAAAGGATACCCTTGTTGGAATGATAACATAGACTGAAACTGATTTAATATGGAACATTGAAAACGGTTTACGACAACTCGAGTTGTCTCCCTTCCATTATAGATTTCCTTTCAAAAAGACCGCTTATGCTTCCCCAACACCCAGCCAGCACAAAGAAGGTTCATGTTAACTTTTCAGTTCAGTAAATTTGTAATGCACTGGTGCCGAATCTTTCAGTAATGTCAGTGTTTGCATCAGTGTTCCAAACCCAAATTCGTATCTAGAATTAAAGCGACTGAACCCTTTTCTAATAGATGCGGAAACGTATTAATCTCAAGCAGTTCATGTTTGTCGTTTGGAGTAACTAACGGGATTAGGTGATCAAACGCTCTGACCTGTCTGATGAACCATATCATATCAAATTTGGGCAGATCGATATTTATGAAGTCAATCACTAAACTGTCTGACCCAGACTCGAATGTCGCGGCGTCCACGACAAACACTCCTCCAGACATACAACAACACCTACTGCGACGGCTGCCCCGACGTCTCCCGACGGCGGAGGGCAGCCCAAATGCCAACACCCAGTGTCCAACAACGAAACTATAATTCCAAGCATCCTCTTTGAAAAAGCATTAATTTCACCATGTAAGTTTATTTTGCTCTCTTTGTCACTTTAATAAGCGTTTACGTGCGTGTATTTTGAAATTTACGCTGACCGGGCCTGATGTGATGACAACAATGTGCTCTCAACGCCCTGGCTCGATCAACAAGATGACGTTGTTATATGATTAGGATCATAATATCCTCTAAGGGAAGAGGGAAGTCGAAAGCAGACTGTTTCCTGTACCCTCTTTCCGTCACGCGTTGTCTGAAAAGGTATACGCAATGAGGATATGGCGACAGGTAGAGAGGTCCTTCCAATGCAAACCGAAACTTCCTTTTCCATCCTTCCCCTTCCTGGAGGTACAGACCCACCAGTCCACTACTGTAGGTACAGACCCACCCGTCCATTCACTGCAGGAACAGACCCACCAGTCCACTACTGAAGATACAGACACACCTGTCCATTCGCTGCAGATACAGACCCACCTGTAAACTCACTGCAGGTAGAGATCCACCTGCCCACTTCTGCAGGTACAGACCCACCTGTCCACTCACTGCAGGTACAAACATACCTGTCCACTACTGCAGATACAGACACACCTATCCATTCACTGCAGGTACAGACCCACCTCTCCACTACTGCAGGTACAGACCAATCTGCCCACACACTGCAGGTACAGACACACTTGTCCACCAACTGCAGGTACAGGCCCACCTGTCCATTACTGCAGATGCAGACACACATGTCCACCCACTGCAGGTACAGACACACATGTCCACCCACTGCAGATACAGACACCCATGTCCACCCACTGCAGCGGGACACACACAAACACACTAATTCACTACGCAGTCTAGTCCGATGGCCTGTATACAAATCGATGTAATCAACGTCTATTGTTCCCCCACCTAATGCCCCTAAAAGTCACATTTCCAAATATGCCCAATATATTATAACCATGTCCAGGCAGGTAGCCGTATACGGTGTCTGTGTAGGTAAACATCATGGCAGATTAATGTGTTTCTATGTATACCGTTAAAAACTAGCCATGACCTTCGTTCTTATACTGTCGCCTTGAATCAATCAAATAATGGACAGCTTGGACGTCCAACTGTCCTTCAGTGGTCAATAAATGTCTACACTCTGGCTAGAGAGTGACCGCTAATGGCAAAGGTCATGCAGATCTTTGGCCGCGCGATGACATGTTCAACTTGAAGACACATTGTCCAGCCATCGCGCTGTTTGGAATGGTCAACAATACGACGGATATTCTTCGATGTATACTTCCCTGTTGGAGTAGAAGCTCCATGTAAAAAATGTCATGATTATCTATAATGCTTTTGTAATTGGGCTATACAGGGTGTATTATATAATTCTTAACTTTTATCGTAGCCAATGTGTTAAGAATGGGCTTGTGATGTTCGTAGGGCTACGAACGTTTCGAGAATAACTAACCTGGTTATTTTCGACATTTTTGTCCCATACGTACAAGACTTCAGTGAGGCACAAATTAACAATTTAAACATAAAGTCAGTTTGTCAGAGGTGTTACCTTACCTTATCAACAGTAGTCCAACCGAGTCATTTTGAGTCACACCTACGGTACCCCGTAACCACTGTCAAACATTTTATAAAAGAACGGTATAAAGTTTTCGTACTCGAGTCCAGGGCCGTAAGGTGCTATGGCATCACCAACAGACAGACCATTACATAATAATGCCTCGCCACCGCAATCAGACAGCCCACCGAACCCTGGCTCCGTGTCATCACCATCCAGACAGTCCGTTGCCCAATAGAAACATGTCATCACATTAGTAGAATTAACAGACTATGACCTAATTATGATATCACATTGCCCAATATTTAGAAGGCTTGCATAATCATGTTCTCACACATATGTAATCAGAAATCTGATATGTGCAGATGATGATCTCATATGATCCGCGTCAGTGCATACATCTCTCTGGTCACTCGCATAACTACAGCCTGCCTTCACTGTGAACCATTCAATCGGACAATACCTCGCCACCGAACAATGCCTGGTCGGAAGAGGAATCATTGGGACTTTAATCAGTTAATTCGTAGCAGGACATATGGACTAAAGAACCTGTGGTTAACAGCATGAGCACCAAACAGTAGCGGCACAGTGAGAGATATCACAGTGTGGTCAGCTGATCCCGGAAAGAAGTCTTGTCCAACGTCCTAGATATCGTGGACCAGATTACTGTAACATACTGTAATTCTAATGTCTGTTTCAATACAGCAATCCGCGAAGGTCCGGGTTAGAATTGGTCTTTAGTATCCCATGCTTGTCACAAGTGGCGACTAACGGGCTCGGGCTCGTTGACTTGTGTGGAAAGATGTTGATGTTGATCACTGGATTGTCTAGCCCAGAATCGATCATTAATAGACTGCCGCCATACAGTTGTGATTTTGCATAATAGCAAGGACGTGTGATGTTGATAATGATGACAATTAAGTAAGGATGATGATGATGACGATGATGATGATGATGACGATGATGATGATGATGATGATGATGACAGTGATGATAATTAAGGAAGGGTGATGACGACGACGAGGACAACAATGATGATGGTGATGATGATGGCAACGACTTATTTCTACCGCATATTAAAAGAGGTAACGCAGCGTGATTCGACCCAATGTATTGCAATCAGTTTTAGGGGCTTTAGTTATTTTTTGTGAGTTCTCCAGTAATTGTTTTAAATGTGATAATAATTTTAGTACATACATTGGCCAGAAAAGAAAGGCATAACCAAGATATCAGTTTACCTTGACGTGTTTTATATAATCGTATTACACAATAAATAAAGAATGTACAACAACCACATTGTACACAGAGTTAGGTACACATTTCCTCCACTCCACACATTCATTTACTGCTCCTGGGGACATCTGTGTCTGTGACGACATTGTGACAAAGTCAGTACGTGATGTGACCACCACGAGCATCGATCACTGTTCTGCACCGCCTGGTCATGGACTGAATGAGTTGTCGAATCTGGCGTTGTGGAATCCTTCTCCACTCATCCTGCAATGCATGGTTCAGCTGTTGTAGCATCTATGGTTGAGGCTGTCGGCGTCGTGCACGTCTGTCTAGCAGATCCCACAAATTTTCAAAGGGGCTGAGATCCGGCGATTTGGATGGCCATGGCTGCATATTCACATGGTCGTTGGCAAGATAGTCCATGTAACGCTCTGCGATGTCTTGTTGGAAATTCTTTTGACGTCAGTGGCGGGAATAAGGTGACGTTGGAGGGTTTCATTACGGTAGCGTACAGCAGTTAAACTTCCGAGTACGTGCACCAGATCTGTTCTACCTTTCAAGGATATGCCTGTCTACAGCATTACACTTCCCTCGCCCTATCTATCAACTTCATGAATACAGTGTCGAGTGTAGCGGTCATTCCTCCGTCGGTAGACACACATCCTACCATCATGGCGATACAGCAAGAACCGCGATTCATCACTAAACCAGATCCTCCACTAGTGCACTAGGGTCCATGGTCGAACGTTTCTGAACCATTGCATTGCACGACGATGATGATGTCGCAGACCAGGGCCCACTTGCACAAATCGATCTTAGCGCTAAGACTGTCTTACGCCTATGTTGAAGAATGGGAGTTACAATCATTGTAGCGTTAAGATCGCTTCGTGCAAGTCAGTCCAGGTGCTGTATATGGTCGCATTGGTCGTATCCCATGCTGTCGTAGGCGATTTCTGATGGTTTGGCGACAGGTCCCCGAATGTTGCGTTTGTGTGCAGTAAATTAGTGTACGGACTGTATTAGCAATGGTATTTATATTGATTCCACTCTTGAAACATTCTACTCTGAAAAACAGATTTTAGCTATGCGTTTTCTTTTTGTCAGTATATTAATTTATAATAATATTCGGGATGCGGGAACGGTAGGAACTCTTACTTGACATTGTAATACAACGGTATTAACAAAAGCAACAATACAGATGGTGATTGTGTCATTGAGACGCTAATGAGATGTATTGATGGGGTCGAGAGCAAACACACCTGAAAGAAGCCTGACCACTTTCCCATGCGTCTCCTGTCCAGGCCAAAGCCACTCATGACCTAACTCCGCGTAATTCTCCGCTGTGACCACCGCTCTGGACAATGGTCAGTCTGGTCACTTTGTTCCCCATTGTTCAACTGTCACTGGGCATGATTTATATCTTCGTCACCCCTCACTGGTTTTCTTTGGGCAGTCTTCATAACTGCGTGTTCATCAACGATCTTTGTGATATTGACGGCAGGTGTTAGCTTACTAACAACCCAGCAGGATAAGTCCCTTCAGCCTTGTTTTGAATCTTAGGGGTGAGTTAAGGTGAAACGGGGTTTAGCGTCTCGTTCAGGATTATTGCGCTCACATGACAATTGGCCTTAAAGAACATACCGCACATTGCTGATTGGTATTTCAGTATTTCGATAGTCTTCATATTTGTCCAGATTATGATTCCGATATATATCTTCTCATAGAGTTACCATTAATTATATTTGTAGTAGTCTGCGAATGAGTGTGAAAATATATAGCTGTGGTTATAATGAGACAGAGTATCATTTATATTGATCTGTGCTGTTTTTGATAATCTACGTCAACGACACATTGCCAAGAAATATTACGAATATCCCCCTAGGGCAAAATTTAATATATTCATGTCTTCTAACCAAACATCTTTTGTTAGAAACGTAGCCTTTAATATTTACAATGTCTGGCAGGATATACGCGCTATAGTAAAATGAACGAATTACCTCATACCTCTTGTGTATCTCTGGAATACATATACATGTGTGTATATGCTTATATGCAGTGGACCAGTGAGTGTTGTACTAGGGACTGTTAGCTTACATCTGTACTGAGATAAAGAAATATAAGTGAGTGAGTGAGCATGGTTTTACGCCGCTTTTAGCAATATTTCCGCAATATCACGTCGGGGGACACCAGAAATGGGCTTCTCACATTGTATCCATGTGGGGAATCGAACCCGGGTTTTCGGAGTGACGATTGAACGCTTTAACCACTTGGTTACCCCACCGTCCCTACGCCATCTATGAGTCTATATGATCGGGATATAGGTGTGCATTTTAAGTTCATTTCAAATGATCGATCCTAGTTTGAGGCAAACAGTAACCCCTTTTACCGTTATAATTAGTAAGCATGTAATGGTAATAAGGAATTATTTATAGTGTAATATTATTTTTATCATTCGTTTTTGGACTGCCTGTAACATTGTCTTGAATGGTTTACAAAAAAACCCAAACAACAACAACAACAACAACAACAACAACAACAACAAAAACTGTTGGCCTGGCACAAGCGTACGAATATTCATTTTATGCAGCCGCTTTCAAGGCTTTGTTAAATATACCATTGTAATCATTTGAAATGCCGTTATTTCGTTATACATCACGGTAGTGTTGAACTAAAAAGGTGTAATGTTGTTTAGACAAGTTTTGTACATGAATCGTGCGGAAATGTTTAAACATTAATTCACATTTTAATCACTGTACAGAATCCACAGGAAATATTGCAGGTTAAAACTGTTTTCAATTCTATTTTCATTCTGCAGACTGAAATAATTTCCGCAACATTTTAATGAATAAACAGACAATCCACAGCTGTGGTTCGAGCAGTACAACGTTCTATTGTCTGCGAACCATATGCTACTTTCCTTCCAACCAGCTGTGATGCAAAACCAAATGAAGCAAATCTACATGTTAATCCAGCTCTGTATCGCCTCACCGACGGCGGTTTCCAGTTTAAATAGGGTAAATGGAGTCTTTTCCACCCTCAAATTTACGAATTTTCAGAGATTCAGCATAGGCTAGTCAAGGAAGGTGAAACGAAGGGACGATAATGAATTAGAAGTGAGTGTGGTTTTATGCCGCTTTTACCAATGTTTCAACAATATCCGGCCGAGGAACGCGAGGAATGGGCTTCACACATTGTAGCCACGTGAAGAATCGAACCCGAGACGAGTGAACGCTTTAACCACTAGGCTACCCCACTACTCCTTGAATTATGACAATACAGAAAGACGTCAAAATTGCTCAGCATGTCCTCCTTCACAATGGTGGGTTAGTTCGTCTGCATGTCATTGGATTTGAATGAAGACAAATAGTTCTCTATTTGTGTCATTCTGAAACCCAGACTGATGCGTTATTTCCCCCAAACATTCTTGTTGCTACTCAACTAGTTTGAAGGCAGTCTATCAAGGTAAAGCTTGTTTTTCCATGGACTTCTATGGTGAAAAAAGCCGCGTGAAGATCTTGGTGAGGACTGATCTTTACTAACCCAAGAAGCAGCTAACCTGATCGGGTGGTCAGGCACGGTGACCTGTTTGACAAATGTCATCGGTTCCCAATTGCACAGACCTATGGTCATGCTGTTGATCACTGGATTGTCTGGTATAGGCTCGATTATTTACAGACCGCCGACATACAGCTGGAATATTGCTGAGTGCGGCGTAACACTAAATTCACTCACTCGCCCTTTGGTAAAAATAGCAAGACATTGCCGCTACGTCTAAATGTATGCAAATGTTGATCGAATTACAATTTGGATAAGTTAGCTTTCTCAGTTTCCGAATACACGAAGGTAAGTTCAACAATTAATCTTCTGCACCAGAATGCACGTCCTTGAGAAGATACACACTGGGTGTAGGTAATGATGTTACAACATATGGACTACCTACTGAATAAAAAAATTTAAATTACTATCGGGTGTTTTTAAACTTTGGTGTAATTCTTCAAAGGCATTTAGAAGTTGGCGTAGTAATACCGGGCAAATTTTATGGATAGCAACTTCTTGAGTTTATTTTCACGATGTTTCCGGGCTTATCCTAGCCCCATCATCAGGCTGAGCTCAACTGAACAGTAAGGCTTAACTGTTAACACTCTGGCTTGATTTAATATAAATCACAGGTTATTACATTCATAAAAGGAATCGTTTAGTTGGTATATAAGATACGTCAGCACTATAAATATTCATTTGGATAAGTTGTGCAGTTGAAACGCAAAAGATTATCTCCCTTATATGTGCCGCCATATTGGATTGAGAGATTTTGCGGGGGAATCCAGGTTTCCTTAATGTTTTAACGTTTATGGTCTGAAATGCCATATCAGCATGCTGAGATGATTCTTTCTTCTTTACTTTTCATTCCATCTTCAAACTTGCGTTTCCAGAAAGTACCCTTTAATAGGACTTTTGTCGTAACATGTACAGGAATATGCACAATGACATTAAACACGACATCCCTCTTGACGCAAGACGATTCTTTACTTCTTGAATTTCAGTGTACATTTGTAACCAATCTTTTAAAAATGAATTAATAGTTCGAAATATGAATCTCGTGCTAGAAACAGTTAATAGCCTGTTCTAGCAATCTTTATGTTGGTTTATTACAATACTTAAATTCCAACTGATCATCATAGTTTTGCGTTTAGTGTTCGGAATGGCGGTTGATTATCGCAGCCAGATAACAGCTCTTCTCCTTCTCGTTCGTCTGCGTCCAACAACCTCAGGCTTCGTTATTGATTCATCCAGTTAACCCCGACAATGAATCTAAATCAAAGTTGAAACAGCATCTGCCTTGTCAATGAGGAATATTCACTGATTTCCCACGGGAGGGTTATCATAAAGCATATTATAGTCCAAGACTTGCACGCCAGCCGTCTGCGATAAAACTGGTCTATGAACTCTCGGTCCAGGCCTGACCAATTAGAAACTGACTTATGTGTATATTTCTTAGAACACATCCCACAGACGCTGGAATATACCCAACAGTCGTGATAGACTTCAAGGAACACTTTGTCAGATCGAAAATGTTAGTCGTGATCGGAACTGGTCGAGCCAATGTTGCGCATGATTTATCAATTGAGGCTGACGGGCGACAGGCTTCTAGTTGATAGTTTCTGTCGAATAGGAATAATCGAGCTACGGATGCAGTAATGACAAGTGAACAGGCATACCATAAGACTTATACGCCGTCGTGGAGGTGGGTGTGGGTGTTGCTGAAGATGTTGAAGGGAACGGGACTTGTTTTGGCTTGGTGTTGCTTGACAGGTTTTGCTTGACAGGTCGTGATGGTGTTGGCTGCCAGGTGGGAGTTTGTTTTGCGTCTTGGGTGAACGGTTGTTTATCAAGGAGGAAGGACAGGTTGTTTTGCAACACCGGATAACTGTACGTACGTCATCATCATCATCATCATCATCATCATCATCATCATCACCACACTAACAGCAACAGAACAGACGTCGTCGTTCGTCGTCGTCATCATCATCAAGATCGTCGTCGTCGACGTCACCATCACTACCACCATCGTCGTCGTCTACATCATCATCGTCGTCGTCGTCGTCGCCGTCACCATCACCATCACCATCACCACCATCACCACCATCACTACCATCACTACCATCACCATCACATCACCACTACCATCACCATCACCACCATCACTACCATCACCATCACCACCATCACTACCATCACCATCACCACCCTCACTACCATCACCATCACCATCACCATCACCACCATCACTACCATCACCATCACCATCACCACCATCACTACCATCACCGTCACCTGTGTATAATGTGCAACTATAAAAATACAAGCGACAAAACCCTGCCAAAAATCATAAAAACAACTTCTACTAATAACTATGGCTGCACGACATTACCGACATACCAGCATATCGCAATACGCTTTTAAAACGATACGTATTGCAATATCTTTTTCTGAGAACCGGTATGTCGTTTAAAGAACATATGTGAAGTTTTTGTGATTATCTTTATAGTTTCAATTAAAATTCAAGACATATTTTTTCACAACAGATGTTTTCCTTCGTTATAGATTGACAAAACTGCAAACTGTGATCTACTATAAACTGTATAAAATGGAAAATAATATTCTTGACTATGCAACCTAATTTTCAGATTGCTGTTATCGGAATCATGACATATATGTTTAGGGACTTATAATGTTGAAAATAGGACTGACTTGCACAATTAGTGCCACCTACTGTCAAATACTTAAAGTCCCAATAGATAGATAGATAGACAGACAGACAGACAGACAGACAGACAGACAGACAGAGAGATAGATAGGATATTTATATAGCGCACATATCCACCCACTAGTGCATGCTCAAGGCGCTGGTATTTTCCCCCCGATCACTGGATGTCAATCTCAACAGCACATCGTATTTCAGTCTCAACTCCCAGGGGAGTATACAACTCTTGCTGCTACTAGGCGCATCGAGTTTATTGTGTATCGCAATACGGGTTCCTACATCGCAATTCGATGTTCTTGCCAATACACAGCCCCACTAACAACAGAATCTACTGTACGATCCAACCATGTGACGAGCGTGTGTTTATGAATCACCATCAAATAGTTCTACTACGTGTTCGCGAAGTATTGAGCGTATCCTGCTCCGCGTGTCTAACAATGCAGAACAACTAATATTGATATCCTGGTTCTTGTTAAGACATAATACACCAACGACACAAGTATGTGATATTATGGCTCTTAACGGTGGAGTTTGATTTCTTTCTGTTCCTGAGCAGAGAGCTGTAACAAACCTTTAGTTTCTATCTGCCTCGCTAGACTGGTATCCAAGTGCCTCATCACGGTAACCTGTGCCTCATCATACGTGAACTAATAACAAAAAAACCCCAAATCAAACCAAACCAAAACAAAACCCAAATCAAAACGAAAAAATACATTTAAAAAAGCAGAGGCCATATACATGTACAGGTATATGAATGTCATATGCATATACCTGTAAAGCTAACACAAGCAGAGCAAAATATTCCCAAACTAGAATAATTACGAGATTTCCATGAAAAATTGATATGTTGTGGCCTGTACGATAAACCATTACCGTACAACACTGGTAATGACAGTATTATCACTGGTTTGATTTGAAGCAACACGAGTATGAGGTTAGGGTCAGGAGGGGTAACGGGGTCAGGGGCCAGGTTACATCATTGTGTTTCCCACACAACATATTACGTTAACAACTACAACAGATGCAGCCGTAAAGCGATGGTTATACAGATAACCCTCACCAGTTTGTTCCGAGATGAGATGGAATTAACGGAGTCGGGGATGACCTTAAACTGCGCAAGAGGCTGAGGATCTGCTTGGGTATTAATTTCCTTCCTGTCGACCGAAGGGGTTGTGGATCAATGGTCATGAACAGAAATGACGGGGCTGGGGGGAGGACAAAGGAAGGGGGTGGTCAGTGAGGGGTATCAGAGAGGCGAATCGATAAATGTGAACAGAGGGATTTGATTCGCATCATGGGACGGGCGATGTAAGATTGACTAGTGAATTGACGGGGGAGGGGGTTGAGAGGAATTGGGTAGGGAAGTCGGGGAGGGGTCGGAGGGAGGGGGTGACTGGGCGAAAAAAGGCTCCTTCAAACAAGTCTGGACATTGGTATTTAGCCTGTTGCTATCGATCTGGTGTAATGTCAGTGTCATAGGTGAACCCCTTTTCGGAAACTTCCGATAATCCAACCGCTTTCTCCGTTTAATTTGTACTCTTATAACCGCGCGACAGGCTTTCGCGACCGCTGTCTAGGACTGACACCCGTCTCCCCTCAGCGTTGTGTGTAAACACAGAGTGAATACATTCCTTGTTGGGTGACGTGGCATCTCCACTGACTGTGTCATGTCTACTACGGCTAACATATACTACTACTGCTACTAAAGCTGCTGCTGCTGCTGCTACTACTACTACTACTACTTCTACTGTATACGGGTTAGAATTGATCTTCAGAGACCCATGCTCGTCGTCGTTAGAGGAGACTAACGGGATCGGGTGGCCAGCCTCGCAAACTTCGATGGCACATATCATCGGTTCCCAGTTATGTAGATCGATGCTCATGCTGTTGCTTGCTGGGTTGTCTGGTCCAGACTTGATTATTTACAGACCTCCGCGTTTAGCTGGAATATCGCTGAGTGCGGCATGAAACTAAACGCACTCACTCACTACTACACCCGCTATTCCTTAACATAGACACAGACACCCAGAAATCCATGCATTTCATGGAAAACAACCAACGTGATCGTGAGTCTCGTACAACAACGCTCATAACATCAATCACTAAATACTGGGTCCTTTCTCGAGGTTTACGAGACGACAGTTATACACCTGTAACACGCGATGAGCTATTGATACCATGGTTTGAACCCTGGGGTATCAACAAGATGGTGTATCTGGTCCAAGCCACCCTAAAGACTTGGTAACCTAGTCAGATACAAATTGGTTTTCCTATCCATTCACACGACCAGTGAACCAGTCACAAACCCACCACGCTACCCCCGAGGCATCCGTGACATCATAATTGCTTCCTCCATCTCGTGTTCATGTTGCAACCTCATTCGTAACTACTCGGGTCATTCCGGAAAGCCTTCTTGCAGGTTACGGAAAGTGGCGAGTAGTTACGAATGGTTGCAACCTATTCCCTTTTAAATCATGCCCTGTCTCAGAAGCTGGCGGGCACAACCAAGACGCTCATAAGGGGAATAAGTAAGCTAAACGTTTATATGATCTTGTCATGTATGTGAGAGGGTGGATGTTTGTGTCTGTGTGTATGAGTGCCTATGCGCGCGAGTGCATACGTGCGTCTGTCTGTGTGTCCGTCTGTCTGGAGTTTTCAATCTGTTAAGGATGCGTTTTGACTGCTACATCTTGCGCTAATGCATTTCATTTAGCTGTCATTATCTTTCTGTTTTCACTGAAACTGATCAGGCTATCTTGACTACAGTGTAACGGTCAATTTTACATCGATAGAAGAGTTGAGAAAGGGGCTCGATATACCCGAGAATTAATATGTTTTCTTCTAAATAATGTAACTCGTTTTACCTCGTGGTGTTGGAGAGAAAAGAAATACCACATCGTACCATTCTATGTAAATGGATGACAGACTCAGTCCATTGTGCCATAGAACTTTTGGATATCGTATCAGTGTGAAATGTGATATCATTACAGCCTTGACGTCGTCCGTATTTTCAACTATTCGTCTCATGTCCCAAGCAGTCCCCACCCCACCCCAACCGTCACCCCACCCCAACCCCCATCCCACCTCATAACACCACAACAACACCCTCTCCCAACGAGCACGTTAACAGAGTCATGTTGTATGTCAACAAAGTTATGCTTTATGTTAACAAAGTTATGCTGTATGTTAATAAGGTCATGTTGTATGTTAACACGCTCTTGTTTGTTAACAAGGTCATGTTGTATGTTAACAAGGTCATGTTGTATGTTAACAAGATTATGTTGTATGCTAACAGGCTCCTCTTTGTTGTCAAGGTCATGTTGTAAGGTAACAAGGTCATGTTGTATATTAACAAGATGTTGTTGTATGTTAACAAGGTCATGTTGTATGTTAACAAGATTATGTTGTGTGTTAACAAGCTCTTCTTTGCCTGTTGTCTGTTAACAAGATCATGTTGTATGTTAACAAGATCATGTTGTATGTTAACAAGGTTATTTTGTATGTTAGTAATGTACCTGCCAACACTCCCACCCCAAATCCCCACCACACAGACAGTCATGTCACCCCAAATCCCCACCACACAGACAGTCATGTCACCCCAAATCCCCATGTCACAGACAGTCATGTCACCCCAAATCCCCACCACACAGACAGCCATGTCATCCCAAATCCCCACCACACAGACAGCCATGTCTTGTCTCCGCTGATGTTGTACAATCAACGGTAAAGTCCTCCCATCACTACCGGCATCATCAACCACAGAGGTCACCAAACCCGACTCTTCTGTCACCAGTGCATAACCTAATCACAAACCTACTACCCAACAATGTCCAACAAATGCCTTGAACACCACTTCCTTGAATTCTCCAATCTGGCTGACGAAGGCAGATCACCCAATAGAGCAATTCATCAAACCAGCGTCGCCCCCTAGTGAGTAACGCCGTGGCTCTATTACATCGATTTCTCCTGAGACAGCACAAAGCCTTGCCTTACGCCTGGTGCACATTTGCGAAGGAAATTACTTGGATAAATAATGAACAAGTTCATTTGTTCTGAGTATTCTTAAATGCTACCAGTACAAGCGATCATTAGCAAATATCAATCTAACACCATCAACATAAACAGGAACGTAATCATAATGAAATATCAAATTCGTGTTTTGAACCATTCCTAATATGATTGCATATGATTTTTGAAGTGGTGACCTCCATACAAGAATACGCCAAGTTGAAATTATTTTGGTAAGAGTCAGTTTTATAACTTTAAATGACAAAACAAATCTCATTTCTGATTGTGTTGGAATATCTCGAAGCTTCTTGCTATGGCACGGACTTGGCGCGGTGGATTTGCATAGCACATACAGCAATCAAAGCATAACAGTACTCTTCAATTATTCAGTTTGACCAAACGATGTTCCAACCAGCCTCCAAGATACACAGATTGGATCGCACCATGATCCCACAGGCAATAACTGGGAGGTTGATTAAGAGAATTGTATTTCACCGAATTACTGCATTGTAAATAATAGCTTAGGTGCAATGTACTTGTCACAAAGAACTTTAAATCTTCTTGGTAGTATATTTAATTCAGAGGTGTTGCAGTTTGGTTAAGGGATGGTGGGTGAGTTTAGTTTTGTGCCGCTTTTAGCAATATTCCATCAACATCCCGACGGGGAACACCACACGCTGTACTTATACTGAACAGCAAAGGAAACGCAACTGTGTTTTTAAGTCTTTGAATGTCATTTAGAAGTGAAAATACATAAGAATGAAGATTTTTATGGATATCAACTTCTTTATGAGAGAACACAACGTTTCGGAGTTAATGCTTACTCCTTCATCAGGTGATTGAGAAAGGGATACAGAGGTGTATTTATATGTACAGGTAAAACAATAACAAAGTAACAAGTGGAATGAGTTAACGAAAGCTAGTATAAACAAGCACTGATAGGAAGCCGATAGTTAAGATAACAATGATGGAAGCCAATGGTAATGCATTACAGTTGATTGGATATGTTTACATAACATGATTGGGGGTAAGGATGGAAGCCAATGGTGATACATTACGCATGATAGGATGATGTACATAACACACGATAGGGGGTGAGCATGTTTACATGAGGGTTGGTGATGTACAAACACAAGTATGTACTCGGGTAGATAACACATCGTTAACTCATTCCACTTGTTACTTTGTTATTGTTTTACCTGTACATATAAATACACCTCTGTATCCCTTTCTCAATCACCTGATGAAGGAGTAAGCATTAACTCCGAAACGTTGTGTTCTCTCATAAAGAAGTTGATATCCATAAAAATCTTCATTCTTAACTGTGTTTTTGTCAAGTGTTTAAATAGAAGGCATAAACATGAACGCTTACTTTTGTGAGATTTCATGTTTTCTAAAATTGCGTTTCTTTTGCAGTTCGGTATATATGGTGCATCGGACTATTGCCTTTAGATTAGATATTGCGAACGCCTTAACCACCAGGCATTTTCACCGCCTTCCTAATTCGGTAATTGCACAGACAAGTCGCCGGTAGCTTTATGCTCTTTAGACACAACACTATTGGGTTATTCAGCTCCCCGTAAACAGTAAATGCCTAAGAGTTGCATCATTCCAAGCTTTCTCCCACGAGGTGTCATAATGATGAACAGAGTGTCGTTGACCAATCTCGCTCCTTCACACACAGCCAGTATCATCACGGGATCTCAGAGGCAATGCTTCAGTAGTTCCAAACTTGAAAATGGCATGCCATTATGACAAAACAAATAGCTTTTTGCGTGAGCAAAGCTTGGTACAACATTATCAGGGGTACAGCATTTGGTTATGTTTTCTCGAACAGTCTTTACAAGGGGAAATCGTGTACGAAACGTTAGACGCAAGGTGAACCGTTAACGAAGCGAAATTTGTATAACCTCCAACAGTTTAACCACTCGTAGCTTTTCGAAAATTAAATGTGAAATCTTTACGAGCGACATTTCTTCAAATCAGGGTTAATGTACCTAAACACTTCATCTGTCTGACAGTCTACTTCCCAACAGTAACCCAGACGAGTTGTCTGATGAATGTCAAGGTCAACGCTAACGCGTTGCGCCGCCAAGCCGACATGACAGCCACTGACTTTTGTCCTTTTGGTGATTTCACAATCGATGATGACAACAACTGTGACCATGACAAAAGCAGACTTCGGGCTGCTAATTTCAATCGAGGATTTCCTCTTATCTTTATTTTATTTGTTTGAAAAATTGATGAAAAATTGGTCAGGCACATCAACGATTTAACGTGGGAATAATACGTCCTTCTTTAACATTAAACGCTTTTTCTCGTGAGAATAAAATGAGCGTTTATGAAGTAATAATTTAATACCATAATTCCAATAAATTGTGCCTCTAATCAGTAAACACTGTCATCCCATTTCTTGTATTTCCACGCTAAGCTATTAGGACTTTCAATACGTCATCTCATCCCATCTTCAAACAAATTCACAAGATTCTATCATTTATTGTGCTAACACCCCATCAGCTGGTCCTTTCTCTCCGCTGGTCTAATTAATCAATGATTGTTGGAGTTGGGCTACATTAATGGTGTAATGAATACAATGGCAGCCCATCTCTGCCTCTTCCAACTTGCGACAGCTTTGTCAAGTGCGCCGAACAGCCTGCTATCAAATCTGGCTTGCTAATTAACATGGAATTGATCCTAACTGAAAGTGTGTACATAACTTAGAATTGAGTGCCAGTGGCCAGCTCTCGTGCCACTTATGACGGGGGGCCTTTTAGATTAAACACTGAAGAACCGTGGTGAAGGTTATACAAATCCTTTTTCGCCTTGCCTACTTTTTGTACAACCCCAGCTTCTGCAGGACCTGCGCTCGTAGCAATTACCGTTCATGTTGCTAATCTCCTCGCATCTAACACAGATACCAGACACTACTACTACTACTACTACTACTACTACTACTACTACTACTACTACTACTACTACTACTACTACTACTACTACTACTACTACTACTACTACTACTACTACTACTACTACTACTACTACTACTACCACCACCACCACCACTGGTACTGCCATGTTTTCTTACAGTTACGGTGTATCAATGTACAGTGTATCAGATATACAATATATCACAGTTACACTGTGCCATATACAATATATCACAGTTACAGTTTATCACATGTACAATATATCACAGTTACAATGTATCACATACAATATATCACAGTCACAGTGTGTATCATATACAGTATATCACAGTTACAGTGTATCACAGATACAATATATCACAGGTAGAGTGTATCATATAAAATATATCATAGTTGGAGTGTATCACATACAACATACTACAATTAAAATGTATCACCTGTACAATATATCACAGTTACCGTGCATCATTTACAATATATCATCATGTACAATATATCACAGTTACAGTGTATCACAGATACAGTATATTACAGTTACAGAGTATCATATATAATGTATCACAATAACAGTGTATCATATACAATATATCACATTTAGGGTGTGTCACATACAATATATCACACTTAAGGTGTATCACATATACATTACATCACAATATCGGTGTATCACGGGTACATTATTTTACAGTTTATTGTGAATAACATTTGCAGTAAGCTCATATCTACATACATATATATACATTTCTAGAAATATGGCTTATTTGTACAATCCGTTAACTGTTTAAAATTCTATTGGTCAAAGAGGAATAGAAATTACACGAGTTACATGCAGTTATCCAAACTGCAGATTCTTTTTGCAAATAAGCCATATTATTCATCTTTAGCACATGGAAGGACTTGAAACAACCAAATAATAAAAAGGTAAAAACTCATTCTCCTTAAATCAAAAGATAACCCTCCCGAGGGAGTGCTTTCTAAAAAGTTGAAGCAAATAAATGTGTTCGGATTTGCATCTAAAGTATGGTATTTCAAAGTGCCATCAGTTGCTTTGAGTGTCTATTACATACAATATGATCAAGTCATTATATTTAACGTACAGTCTCTCCATCCTATAAATTCAGGCAATGCCAACAAGGGATCTGTACATATTGATTGACTGCGGGACATGTTCAACTAACTCCCACTAAGAGTCTCCCCTCCCCCCCGCCCCACCATCCCAGTGACGAAACGCTCGCACATCTACGGCGTTTCTTATTTCGTAAAGCAATCGGAGACTAGGCAGACGAGCAGAGCTATCACGTTTGATGGTGTGTATCCATGTTGAAATGATATCTCTATTGTGAGCGTTTGGGTATTACAACATAACCACCTACGCCGTATCTGTACTGTCAGCATGATGGTTGAAACGATGACAGTGATAGGTGTTGTGGCGTACTACAACTACTGCTGCTGCTGCTGCTGCTGCTACCACAACGACTACTATTACTATTACTCTTGCCAACCATTTCAATTTAAATACTACTACCAACACTACTACAACTACTGCTGCTGCTACTACTGCTGCTGCTCCTCTTACTACTACTAGTACTGCTGCTGCTACTACTACTACTGCTGCTACTACTGCTGCTACTACTACTGCTGTTGTTGTTGCTGCTGCTACTACTACTACTGCAACTGCTGCTGTTGCTACTACTACTACTACAACTGCTGCTGCTACTGCTACTACTACTGCTGCTGCTGCTACTACTACTACTACTACTACTGCTGTTGTTACTACTGCTACTACTACTACTGCTGCTGTTGTTACTACTGCTACTACTACTACTGCTGCTGTTACTACCACTACCACAACTACTACTATTACTCTTACCAACCATTTCACCTTTACACGTACTTCTATTACTACCTGCAACAGCCCTACTACTACTACTACTGCTGCTGCTGCTGCTGCTACTACTACTACTACTGCTGCTACTACTACTACAGATAATATTGTCGATGCGACGTAACATTTTAACTCACTAACTAGTGCCACTACTATCTGCCACTACTAGTGCTGGTTCTACTACCACTTCTACTACTTGTATTAGCGCTACTGTCACCGTATAATTAGTTGTACATCATATAGTATAGCTAATCTCTCGGTTCACCCCTGCATACGGCGTCAAGTAAAACCAACGTTAAACAAGAAGCTGTGTTGCTGTCGTCTCTAGATTGTTGTGGCCACACTAGCGTGATGCCAGAGCTTACGACATACGTTTACTTACGCCACTTATCTATAGAGCCCGTGTTCTCATTACTCTTGCCACAGCGATTTCCACTCTACTACTACTACTACTACTACTATTGCTACTACTATTGCTACTACTACTACTACTACTACTACTACTACTACTACTACTACTACTACTACTACTACTACTACTACTACTACTACTACTACTACTATCAACTATTTCAGTCACCACCACCACCACTACTACTACTCCTCCTCCTACTCCTCCTCCTCCTCCTCCTACTACTACTACCACCAACAACAACAACTATTTCAGCCACTACTACTACTACTACTACTACTACTACTACTACTACTACTTACACTATAGTCCTACGACTGACTTACCAAGGGTCGATATGGTCAACAACACAAGAGAACAATAATTAGTAGGCAACAATGCGGTGCACAAATATTATCAAAACCACCATTGTGATCAAACAGCCCCCTTTGTATGAGGTTCTACGGAGATGCCGCAATACTTGTGTACCGAAGACAGACTTACATGCATCTCTGTTGACAACAACCATGCGTGTTACACTCTACGAACTATAGGTCGCACTTCTTGACTTCCATCACTGTCGCTTCAAGATGCGTCAGATAGCTGTCTTCATAAATCCCAAATACATTTCCAAGGGACATGAAAAGTAGCAAAGCACCGAACAATATATGTTTTCATCGAGATTTGAACTTTTCGTATTGTCAAATGAGTGTGCGTAAACTATTGCGGTTTAAATATGCATTATCCGGGTCAGACGTTTCTACAATCTGGCCCAGAACCGAGTATAAGAAAAATGCCGAGATTTGATGGCGCCCGAGACATCGGAGTCAGCAAGTGTGCACTACACCCAACGGACAATGATATTAACAGGGAGCCATTCACTTTGGTGCAATCTATTTCCACAAATCAAAGAGGAACGAGACTCTTCCGTCTCTGAGACATGTCACCTCCCTTATTTATCACTAGGCTATTTCAGTAAATCGGATTTAGAAAATATATTCATGAGGTTATTTTCAACGTCTTGTTCTAATAAAACGGTGCTCTACTTTGGTCATCTATACATAGATCAATTAGACAATAGATGGACCAATATGCTTCGAAATCTTCACGATGTGGATGACGCGCTTGTATGTGATGACGCCTACGAGAGCCGCACCTACCGTCGTGACTGAAAATAGCGAACTTCACCATCTCCGTGGGTTCTTCAGTTCTCATGACCCACTGATGTGTTGCCTTGTTCTCAAGTTTCACAATCTCGCCATTTTAAGACATGTAAAAACTGCTTTCGCTACACATTTTCAATCAATGAAGTATCCTGAGAAGACCCCGCACAGAGCATCGTCAAGTGATCACGTCAAATGTCAAGACCCGCCAACCGCTGACCCCTGGCTATGTTACGTGCGGATGTTTTTCTCTGACACAAGATATCACGAAAATATATTCATACAAATAGATCACCATTGAACAGTTTATTTGCATTTTTTGTGGCATGTGATCAGCTTACTCAGCGTGTGTGTAAAATCGTTCGCATCAGAAAAGCCAACTGAAAAAGATGAAACGTAAAGGCAGCCATTTCCTTTCCGGCGTTATGAATAGGGACAGTTTGTTATTACAGGGAAATGAATGGCAATCGGTTCTGTATTTGGTTGCACAAAAGTAAAAGGAGCCGAGTTATTACTGAAATAATACATTAATCTACGTCCTCTTTTGTCGAGAGGGCAACTATTATTTGTAGAAGGATATGATGTATGTATGTATGTATGTATGTATGTATGTATGTGTGTGTGTGTGTGTGTGTGTGTGTGTGTGTGTGTGTGTGTGTGTGTGTGTGTGTGTGTGTGTGTGTGTGTGATTCACAAAATCTTCGATATGAAGTATATATGACACATTGCAGTTCTCAAGCAATGTATACGAATGTGGGTAATAGTTGCAGTAGTAATATCAATTGTAGTAAGACATGGTGTAGCAACAGCAGAACCAGTAGTAGTAGTAGTAGTAGCAGCAGCTTCAGCAGCAGCAACAACAACAACAGCAGCAGTTAATTCGTAGCAATAATGGGAGAAACAGTAACACGATTAGATGTAAAACACGTAATCGTGGAAATAATTGTAGCAACGACACCAGTGGCAGTAGTAGCAGTCGTGGCAGTAGATGTAGTGTTCTTGTCTTTGTGCCACTGGAATGCTTCTCTATACAACAGGCGATTGAATCAATATGTCGCATACACTGACATCTTCCTCCTCACGTCAATCACCTACGCAGTGAGATCAAAGTTCACCTTCCTGGCTCTGTGGAGAGGAAGTATTACGACAATATCTTAACTCTTTACGTAATGATCTCATATAACTTCTCGCGACCTCGTTGTCAAGAATGTCGGAATTTTCCCCCGAATGTCGCTATTGGAAATTCGTCCCATGAGAACAGGACGGCTAGGTAGATCCCGGATGGACACTGTTATACTGGACTATCGACTTGACCCAGTACGTTGAGTAGGCGTCTTGTTGATCAAACCTTTACATTGTTCCCCGAAACAGTTTAAAAACAAGGGTTTGATTGAACGTAGTTTGAACTGAGACAGCATATGCTGATTGTCTTCGAAAGAATTATCGCCAAAACCCCACGTGTTGAGGACTGTCGTATTTTAAGTGCATGCAGCGTTCACTTATATCGGCGAAGACCCGGGTTCGATTCCCCACATGGGTACAATGTGTGAAGCCCATTTTCTGGTGTCCCCCGCCGTGATATTGCTGGAATATTGCTAAAAGCGGCGTGAAACGTAACTCACTCACTCACTCACTTATATCGGTACTTTCACTATCGTACTTAAACCATGTCTAAATGTTCTGTTTCTTTAAAATCTTATTTATGTAATCTGACATCATTTATATGAATTTGTGAGGTGGTATTGTATTTAGGAATGAATAGGGTGGCCTAAATTAGGTTAGGTGGTGGTGAAATATCGCCTGAATTATGTTAGGTGGTGGTTTGCTTAAGGGTGAATAAGGCTTTTAGACCGCACAATATCGCCTGAATTATGTTAGGTGGTGGTGTGGTTAAGGGTGAATAAGGTTGTTAGACCGCACAATATCGCCTGAAATATGTTAGGTGATGGTGTAATATCGCCTGAAATATCTTGGGTGGTGGTGTAATATCGCCTGAATTATGTTAGGTGGTGGTGTGGTTAAGGGTGAATATGGTTGTTAGACCGCACAATATCGCCTGAAATATGTTAGATGGTGGTGTAATATCGCCTGAATTATGTTAGGTGGTGGTGTGGTTAAGGGTGAATAAGGTTGTTAGACCGCACAATATCGCCTGAATTATGTTAGGTGATGGTGTAATATCGCCTGAAATATGTTAGGTGGTGGTGTGGTTAAGGATGAATATGGTTGTTAGACCGCACAATATCGCCTGAAATATGTTAGATGGTGGTGTGGTTAAGGGTGAATATGGTTGTTAGACCGCACAATATCGCCTGAATTATGTTAGGTGGTGGTGTGGTTAAGGATGAATATGGTTGTTAGACCGCACAATATCGCCTGAATTATGTTAGGTGGTGGTGTGGTTAAGGGTGAATAAGGTTGTTAGACCGCACAATATCTCCTGAATTATGTTAGGTGATGGTGTAATATCGCCTGAAATATGTTAGGTGGTGGTGTGGTTAAGGATGAATATGGTTGTTAGACCGCACAATATCGCCTGAAATATGTTAGATGGTGGTGTGGTTAAGGGTGAATATGGTTGTTAGACCGCACAATATCGCCTGAAATATGTTAGGTGGTGGTGTGGTTAAGGATGAATATGGTTGTTAGACCGCACAATATCGCCTGAATTATGTTAGGTGGTGGTGTGGTTAAGGATGAATATGGTTGTTAGACCGCACAATATCGCCTGAAATATGTTAGATGGTGGTGTGGTTAAGGGTGAATATGGTTGTTAGACCGCACAATATCGCCTGAATTATGTTAGGTGGTGGTGTGGTTAAGGATGAATATGGTTGTTAGACCGCACAATATCGCCTGAATTATGTTAGGTGGTGGTGTGGTTAAGGGTGAATAAGGTTGTTAGACCGCACAATATCTCCTGAATTATGTTAGGTGATGGTGTAATATCGCCTGAAATATGTTAGGTGGTGGTGTGGTTAAGGATGAATATGGTTGTTAGACCGCACAATATCGCCTGAAATATGTTAGGTGGTGGTGTGGTTAAGGATGAATATGGTTGTTAGACCGCACAATATCGCCTGAATTATGTTAGGTGGTGGTGTGGTTAAGGATGAATATGGTTGTTAGACCGCACAATATCGCCTGAAATATGTTAGGTGATGGTGTAATATCCCCTGAATTAGGTTACGTGGTAGTGTGGGTAAGAGCGAACAAAAGATTTAAGTGGCAATGTTAATACGCATGAATTTTGTTAGGTGGTGGTGTGGGTAAAGGTGAACGTAGGAGTTGGTGGTTTAGGGGTGGAGGGAATCGGGTAAGCCGTAGGATGTGTTAAGGATGAAGATAGGACAAGATGTGTTAAGGATGAAGACAGGACAGGATGTTTTGAGGATGAATATAGGACAGGATGTGTAAGGCTGCATAAAAAAATTAAACGTTTCTCGGGCACATTGTTTTTGAAAAGTGACGAGGGCGGCAGGACTTTTTTTATATAGTTTTGATAGAAAAGAAACAGACGAGAGAGGAACACATTTTTATACTTTTTTCTCTCAGATATACAGCTTGGAAAGTTTGGCACGTGTTAATGAGTTGTGGATTCTGTCACACTCGTTCTTACAGACCCTCATTCTTATAGTGGACAAATGGATGATCGGGACGAGGCAACGTCATTTTTTTAAATGGCAATAAATAAATTGTTACGCGCACAAATAAAAATGACGCGCTGATGCCAGAGAAACATTTCGCTTTATTCATCCATAGGTTTGCGCTATGCAGTTCGTCGGGGTGACGATATAATGGGAAGTGATGGAAGTGAGGATGACACTCATTTGTGGTGGAATTGGTAAGGATTGAGCTGGTAGGGTTGGTGTAATTGTTATTTTGTTGAGGTGTGTATCCTATGTCTAATGGAATATTCACAACGGATGGTGGGCAGGTAAGAGAATGGATGAGAGAGTAAAGATGGAGTTGCAGATAGATGAAGGGAAACGTAAATTCGCTTCTAAACATACACGGGATCAATGCTAAACATCCGCAGATTCCTGGCCTTTAATGATAAGGCCTTCAGGGATCTATTGAAAGGTGATCGTTTAACGTGTCTCGAAATACCGAAAAGACACATTTATTATTTAACAAAGACCTTTCTTTGTCGAGCAACTACCGGACACAGGAACATGCCATTCCAACAAAATGAACCCCCACCGAACCCCATATTTCGAACTGTTTACATTAGGATGTTCACGAGATTCGAACCCTTAACCCAACCCCCAAAATGCCACCGAATTATCCTGGATCCGCCTAAGACGGAAATATTGGTTTGAGAACTGTGGGTGCGGTGGTTGAGTGTTTCAAGTTAAACATTGAAAACGGTTTACAAAAATCCACAACTTCTCATCTGAATATTTAATAAACCATGTGAGTAGTAACGTTGTTATGTAATCACTACACGTGTCACTCCTGCTGTCAAAAAGTACCCCCACCCATCACTCACCCTTCCCTCCCCCCTCCACTCCACTCCCAAAACCCCACCCAGCCTATCATCCTGTGGGCTACAGTATCTTTGTCTACCGACCACGCTGTATGGAGCTTTATTACGTCGGCTGTGCGTGTTTTACGTAATATTCATCATCAAGGCGATTGATGTTTCTTCCCATGCGTGTCGAAATAATGTTCGTTTAGCATCAGCCCAGGTT
This sequence comes from Haliotis asinina, assembly GCF_037392515.1. Lineage (NCBI taxonomy): Eukaryota > Metazoa > Mollusca > Gastropoda > Lepetellida > Haliotidae > Haliotis > Haliotis asinina. The sequence goes on along the minus strand of NC_090287.1, from coordinate 32,438,641 downwards.
TTCAGATGTCAACAATAGATCCAACACATGTCCCCTTTCCTTGGTATGATAATCAGCCCTTACAATCACTGAATGAACAGAATGGATTTAGAATCATTAATGAAAAATCGATAATTGCCGACAAAAGCTGTTGTAAGCAAGTTCACTTGTAACGGGGGAGGAGAACGGAACAGCCGACATGTCAATCAATTGATCACTTTCCAGGCTGTCAGCTGATTTCATTCAGAGCTCAGTGATCACCATCGATTTATGTTTGCAACTTACCAGTGCGTTTAAACAATATATCTCAAGTGGGGACGGCGTTGGGGTTATCGAAAACATCACAGCGTGAATAAAAACGCAATTTACAACACTCAGTGCATCCTTGGCGGGGCCTTTTTCGTAATCAGGGGAGGTAATCCTTGATCTACTAATGATGTGCACTGAGAGAGCCGAGCACAAAAGACACCCCCGAGTCAGAGTGAAGATGTAGGTGTTAGTATGTAGTGAACTATATACTTACACACTCACCACTCCCCCATCCTTCACAGGCATATCGTTGCGGGCAATAGCCGGGATCAAGACTTTTCTCGTTATACCGATCAGGGCTCATTGTCGACAAAATAGGGCCCACATTGTGAAGTTGGTCTCGCGCTACCAGCTGAGGTTAATCTGTGTTTGCGATAAGCCTGTTTAACAAATGTTATCAACACCGCTCAAAGTAGACTGCCCCTGTGTGTTGTCAGTGGATTGTAATGGTGTCCAAAAACAAATTAATGTTAGAAAAACGAAAGACTGTGGTAAGCTGACAGAATCGCTGTTTCGATATTATGTATCGCGATTTGCCCATGGCGAAGTGATTTGTCGGTAGTACTATCGAAGTATGTTTTATGTTCATGACCCGTGGCCGGTTGTGTTAGTATCTGTGTCTGTATGCGTGTTTGTGTCTGTTCAAAATATATGTTGTGGTGTCTGAGCCTGTGTATGAATCTATCTGTCAGTAAGTATGTTCATATGTGTGTCTGTATTTCTCTGCGTGTTTGTGTTTGTGAAAGTGTATACGCTCGTATCTGTATCTGTGTATTTACTAGTCCGTCAAAAGATATGTTGAAATATGTCATTGTGTTTGTCTGCTTTTGAAAACGTGCATGTACCTTTCCGAGTGTCATCTCTATGTTGTATAAATGTGTCTGCATGTCATATGTATCTATAACTGCAACTGAATGTCATCTGTATCTATAACTGTGTCTGTATGTCATCTGTATATCTAGCACCCGTCACGCACAAATAAACAGCCATACAAACATACAGACAACCTGACTGACAAAATTATACATATAATTGCAAGTGCATCCAGTTCATTGAATATCTGGGTTAAGGTCTTTGTTAATTAATCTTCAATAACCAATGCTTGTCGCAAGAGGCGATTAGAAAGATCTGGTGGTCAGGCTCACCGACTTGATTGACAAAATGTCACCGTGTCCCATTAGCGTGGATCGATGTTCATGCTGTTGATCACCGGATGGCCTTGTCCCTACTCGATTATTTATAGACCGTAGCCACAGATCTGGACTATTGCTGGGTGCGGCTTAAAACTAAGGCCACTCGCTTCTTTCCTAAAACAGGTGCACTGTCTACTAAATATGACTTCACCTTAACGTCACACAGAAGCAATACAGAAGCTGTAATCTTAACAGCTTCTAAGGTGCCACTTGAAGCCAGTTTGAATACCTACCTCTAGCCTACACACAAAGAAAGGCGTTGTAGTGACAGTCCAGGGCTTTTATATAAGACATGTCACACAGAATAACGTACAATAATCCCTCTGTTGTTGGTGTACCGCGAACACGTTCATACTGACAAGCATGTCATTGACACTATCAGGAAATAGGACAGGGACAGATTCTTAGTTTAACTCCAAACAAGAACGGTCTGTGTGACGGAACATTAAACCTCTTTGTAACGATATATAATAACAGGATATATAGATATGGTTATTGTAGCTATATAATGACCGGATATATAGACACGGTTATTGTGGGTAGAGAAGAGATGTGCCCAGTGGCGTGCTGCAGTTGTACTGGACCCATGACATGCATGAATGCGTTGTAGGATCACCTCAACAAATACACGTAGTGGTGGAAAACACTAGCTCTCGTCATTGTTGAACAGTACTCGGTCAAAATGTCAGTGGGTGCAAATGCCTATAGGTACTAACATACACCTGTACGTACACTCTCTCTGTACCGCGTCTGTACAGGTGTGTGCTCCTAGAAAGATAATACCGTGGTTGTTCTCCGAGACGTGTAATGAGTGCTTCAGTGCCACTTTATATATCGCCTTCTACACTTTGAAAGGTTTATGGATATATCCCATGGTGGGTAATGGCATACAATAAAATATTGATCGATTGATGCAAAGCAAAGCAAAGCAACAAGCAAACCAAATTAAAGCAAAGCACAATAAAACAATCCCCCCCCTCACCCTACCACCCACAAAATACCCAAAACAAAGCAAAAACAAAACAAACAAAAATACGAAACAAGGCAGTTCATAAAACAAAAACAAAACAACGCCCCCAACAACAACAAATCAAATCCTATCCAAACAAAACCAAACAGAACAAATAAATATTAAGATTCAGTGTCACGTTTTTCATTACAATTTTACTAACATTTCTTTGTTCCAGCCGAAATACTAGTCAGTATAACGGTAAAATATATACATGTAACATGTCCTGTAAGCACGTAAATATCGACTTTGTTGACTCCTGGTACCTGTCGAGGATGTTTCGTCAGGCCCATATATTCGTCGAGTGTACGCGACAATGTAAAGCACCTGCGCGTCACAGATCCAAATACTGCAGAAAAAAGGACCTCAATCGATTTTTGTAAAATTCTGCTCCCTGCGTTACGCACTAGTTGTGTATTCATACAGATAGCAGAGAGTGGCATCCTTTATAACCGTAGTTAGATCGCAAGCACTAAACACGCTGGTTTACAGACCGCGAAACAACTGCAACTCTCACCTTCTGCAATATCACGGCTAGATACAAACTATATAACAAGCTGTATCTGTGTTCGGACACGCGGCAGGTTAACGTTGCAAATTTCATGAATAATGCATTTAGATATTGCCTTCTGTTCATTCCTATTACTGGTTATTGTGTTATTGATTTGACGTCTATATGTTGTGAGGTACAGTTAGTTGTATCTGTGTTCAGGGCACGAACATTCTCATTTCATATGAGTTGACACCTTTATCAGAATCAACCAATTCTTGAGATACAGATTCATTTATTTCGCGAGACACCTACAGATTTGACCAACTATTGAGACACAGATGAGTGTATTTCGTGAGACACCTACCTTTACACATTCAATCATTTCAGACACCCACCTCCGCAGATTTCATTGTTTCCTCAGATACCCACCTTCACAATTCAATCATTTCGTCAGACACCCACCTTCACAATTCAATCATTTCGTCAGACACCCACCTCCGCAGATTCAATCCTTTCGTCAGACATCCACCTTCACACATTCAACCATTCATGAAACACTTACCTTCACGCATTCAACTATTTCCTAAGACACTTGCCTTCACACATTCATGAGACACTTGCCTTCACACATTCAAACATTCATGAGACACCTTTACACATTCAAACATTCATTAGACACTTGCCTCCACACATTCAACCATTCATGAGACTCTTACCTTCACACATTCAACCATTCACGAGACACTTGCTTTCACACATTCAACCATTCATCTTTTCGTCAGACATCCACCTTTACCCATTCAGTAATTCATGAAACACTTGCCTTCACACATTCAACCATTCATGAGACACTTGCTCCACACATTCAACCATTCATGAGACACATGCTTTCACACATTCAGTCATTTCGTGAGACACATACCTTCACAGATTCGGACAATCTCGTTACAGCTTCAATAAGTACATGAGACACCTACCCTCACAGATTCTATCTGGACGTTTGGACACATGTGAAAACCAAACCACGACACACCTATCAGTTAAAAAAATCTATGAGATAAATGCTTTTACAGCCTCTGGGGGCATCTTCTTTCAGAGTATCAGTTATGTTGTGAAGACAACCATTCTAAACACATCTAAACTATCCATTCCGTACGGAGCCTCGTATCAAAGTTAATTCAATTAGTACAAATACGCCATTACTGCCAGCGGGGAGCCGAGTTTTAATCTATTTTTAAACGCATCGCATAACATTCATGTGCAATGTTTTAGCCTGTTCGCTCCTGTTTCCCCCCTTGTGAGAAATTTTGTTTAAGTGTCGAGCATACCTTCCCAGGAACGCCTTTCCCGGTACACAGTTACACATAAGCAAACGTCTAGTTGCCATGTTGGTGACCATTACTCTGACCTTGTACCAAAGGTCAAATCTCACCGTGGCCACTGAAAGGCGGTTATGTGTGTACACTCTTATGATATGTATCATAACCATATTTGTGTTATCAGTAGTTTATAGGATCATAATGTATGATTGTGACCGTTGTCAATTACGAGGTAGTAACAGTTCTGTGGTTTTGAGTATGGACGTCGATTGCCGTCTATAAAGGTATGAATTCCTTTGGGCCAGTTGTCAAAAACAAAGGAAGAGTATAAGTGCAGCACTCGGAAACAATTATCATCTACGTAAAATTCATGTTTTGACCATCAGGTAAAATGACTGTGTGTTTGTTTGTTGTTTACACAGCTCTCAGCAATATTCCAGCTATATGGTGGCGGACTGCCAAAATCGACTCTGGGTAGACAGTCTAGTGATCGTCATCATGATCATCATTCTACGTAATTGTGATACAATGACATGTGTGAACCAAGTCATTGAGTCTGACCACCCATCCCGTCAGTCGCCTCTTACGATAAGCACGGGTTATTGAAGATCAATTCTAACGCGGATCTTCACGAGTGCTTCCATGCAGGACAGACGAGTACACCTAAAACGTTAGCAATGCGAAAGTCCAGTTTTTACATGTATTAGCAATATTCAAACAATATCAGGGACCCCAGAAATGGACAACATATCATGCTAAAATGGCGAATCGAACCCTGTGTTCGCTGTAACGAGAGATTGCATGAACCACAAGGCTCCCCCACCGCCAAGGTGGATTTCAGCCATGTTCCAGATTAAGGTTATTTATAAAAGATACAATTATATGTCCGTCATCTGTCAAAACAAAACAAGACCCCGAGAAAACCACAAGCAACTTAAGCCATGGAAAGTATGTCACCAGTGTTTGAGTCGACGACGTTGAAAGGGGAGTGGTGATGACGGGGCTGACCTTCACGGCAGGCAACGTGCTCCGTTGTGTGACGCCAACATCTGAAGCAGGAGACCTAATATATAACCATTTAAAAAAGTACAAGGTTGATATAATGTAAATGATGAAGCAAAAGGAGGAGACGGGTGATGAAGTGAAATTAAGGGAAAATGTGACAGTTTATTCCATTTCAAGGAAATGTTTCATCTGTATGGATATACAGTGGAAGCTGTGAAAACCGGCATTTGTCCAATCCGGCAAGTTGTCAACACCAGCATAAAATCTCAGTTCCGCCTGTGGCATATACATTTATCATCAGTTCTACAATCCGGTATGTTGTCTAAACCGGATTATTTCTTCAGTCCCGATGAGTGCCGGTTAGACAGCGTCCATTGTATATTATTGGCATCAGCTAGTGGTATGCTCGCAAAATGGAATATCTCCTACTTTTCTAATGGTATATATTGCCATGGCAACAAAATATTTAACACGTTCTGCAACAACGTGCTGCCATCGACCACAATAATGAAAATTTACCTTACCTGTCAGTTTCATTTAAACCTCTAGTTCAAGTTTATATACTATTAAATCTTGTTACGGATAAATCAAAGGATGTCCATTTGGTTGATAGTTCTTTCAGTACATGATGCCATGTTCCTAATTTCATTGTGTAAGGATTTTGATGTTATGGATATCCTCTTAGAGTAATTGTGGTGCCATTGGGAGTCTTGTTAAATGCCGCACTACACTTTAGGTAGCGTGCTACATTACCTACTTTGGAGAAGAGCCCAAATTGGTGTAAATGACTTTTGACAATTATAACAGTTCCATAAGCACGGATGGGTAGTCAACGAATCATATTCAGAAAATGCTGGGATTCGAACCCCAGTACTTCACTTCTTTCCATGGGGCTTTTTACCTCTGGGGCAACCTGAGGCCATGTGGTGAGTGGCGAGGGTAGTTGGATTCAATGTCTGGACTAAATCAGTGACGAAGATAGTCGTATTTATGTACGGCATTGATTCCAATGATTGAGTCAAAGTTTTGCAATAATTTATCGCTATACCAGCCTTTTAGAAGGTGTGATAAAACATTGGCGATCTGAGTCTACAAACCAGTGGTTGGTGGTAGCGTCGATGGTTGGCAATGGTGATTTATCCGCACCTTCATGGACAACCACCAGATAACTCAACAGAGGAAATGATTGATAAGACTCCCGAAACATGGCAGATGCATGTTCAGGAAGTACTTCTCCCAGACCGACCATTCCACTGCCTTTGCGCATGATATGGATGACACTACTGGGAAACTCGCTGCAATAAACACCACACTGCTTCCTGTCGCATTCCTGATTTGTGACCGGATAATCATCTAGAAAATATATATCTTCATTATGGCGTAAGACCGTGTCGGCATTCTGAGTCACCAGACAAAAATATACTTAATAAGAATACTCTCCTCTTTTTATGCAATAACAATCAGCATCAGTGTATGGAACAGAGATTGTGAAACCAATGTTCCATGATACGCAGAATTATTTTGTTGAACAAATGACACAAACATATACATGTCATAGCAATAAAATTATACTTTGTATCAGCAAAATATTGCCGAGAAAGCAAAATCGATAACTGCAAAGACGTAAAATAATTTTTAGATGACATGAGCGGTTGATGTTTATGATGAGTTTTCTTCATTCCTTGTCTGCAGGCGAATATGTAAGCGGGAATAAAACTATATTCACTTAATCTGAGGATGATATTTGTGATGATCAGACTGACAGTGTCAGATTACTAATCATTTAGTGTTCCTGTTGACTGAATATACCCATATGCAGTGGGTATTGGGTGGCCACAACGATGGTAGATTGTGTGGATTCGGTGGCGACAACCATGGAAAATTGTAACATTGCCCTTAACAACAGTCATATATTTTTTTAATTGCACGATACATATAATAGCTCTTGTATCATTCCTATCTAATAGGCCCATTGGGTGTTGTATATACGTTTCTTGGCGTTGTATTCACGTGTCTGGATATTGTATTGACGTGTCTGGCGGTTGTAGTGACGTGTCTGGATGTTTTAGTGACGTGTCTAGATGTGGTATGAGCGTGACTCGATGTTATATCAACGGTTCCAAATGTTCTATTGACGTGTCTTGGTGTTGTATTGAGATGTCACAATCTTGTATCAACGTTGGTGAATGTTGTATTGGAATGTCTGGACGTTGTAATGACGTGTCTGCATGATATGTCAGCGTTTCTGAATGCTGTACTGACCTGTGTGGGTGTTGTAATTACATGTTCGAATGTTGTATCAACGTGTCTGATTTTGTATTGCAGTATGTGGATGTTTTATTGACGTCCATGTATGCTGTACTGGCGTATCTGGATGTTTTATTGACGTCCATGTATGCTGTACTGGCGTATCTGGATGTTTTATTGACGTCCATGTATGCTGTACTGGCGTATCTGGATGTTTTATTGACGTCCATGTATGCTGTACTGGCGTATCTGGAGGTTTTATTGACGTCCATGTATGCTGTACTGGCGTATCTGGATGCTTTATTGACGTGTCTGGATCTAGCATCGGCGGGACTGGATATTGCATTAAACGAGTCTGAATGTTTTGTTGGCGTGTCTGGGTGTTGTATTAAACTTGTCTGAATGTTGTGTACCTGAGTTTGTATGCTGTATTGACATGACTGGATGTCGCACTGGTGTGTCTGAATGTCGTTCTGGCATGTCTGTATGATGTAGTGACATGTCTGGACGTTGTAGTTTCATGTCTGGCTGTGGTATTGACGTGTTTGGATGTTATAGTGACATGTCTGGATGTTGTATTGACACGTCTAGGTGTTGTAATGACGTGTCTAGGTGTTGTATTGACATGTCTGGATGTTGTACCTACATGTGTAGGTGTTGTAGTGGCATGTCTGTGTGTTGTATTGACCTGTCTGGATGTTGTACCTACATGTCTGGGTGTTGTAGTGGCACTGTCGTGTCTGTGTGGTATATTGATATGTCTGGATGTTGTATCTACATGTCTAGGTGTTGTATTGGGGTGTCTGTATGTTGTATTAGCATGTCTGGATGTTGTATCTACATGTCTCCGTGTTGTAGTGAAATGTCTGGATGTTGTATTGACATGTCTGGATGTTGTACCTACATGTGAAGGTGTTGTAGTGGCAGTGTCGTGTCAGTGTGGTATATTGATATGTCTGGATGTTGTAGCTACATGTCTAGGTGTGGTATTTGAGTGTCTGTGTGTTGTATTGACGTGTCTGGATGTTGTATATACATGTGAAGGTGTTGTAGTGGCATGTCTGTATGTTGTAGTGGCATGTCTGTATGTTGTATTGACATGTCTGGATGTTGTATCTACATGTGAAGGTGTTGCACTGATATGTCTGGATGTTGTAGCTACATGTCTAGGTGTGGTATTTGAGTGTCTGTATGTTGTATTGACGTGTCTGGATGTTGTATCTACATGTGAAGGTGTTGCAGTGGCATGTCTGTATGTTGTATTGACATGTCTGGATGTAGTATCTACATGTGAAGGTGTTGCACTGATATGTCTGGATGTTGCATTGACATGTCTGTATGTTGTATTGACATGTCTGGATGTTGTACCTACATGTCTGGGTGTTGCAGTGGCAGTGCCGTGTCTGTGTGGTATATTGATATGTCTGGATGATTATCTACATCTCTAGATGTTGTATTAGTGTGTCTGTATGTTGTAGTGACACGTCTGGGTGTTGTATCAACATATCTAGGTGTAATATTGGAGTTTTCATATATTGTACTGACGTGTTGTATCAATGTGTCTGTGATGTTTGTCCATTAAGTATGCTTTGCAATTCTCATGAGCTTGGGCTATTTCAAAGCTGAAACGTACCGCCTCTTTGCCCTTCGACTGACCTTTATCTCGGCGAATACTACCAACAATTCCTGACGCAATTATCAGTTTTACCTGGCGTCATCAGTGTCATCACCTTGGTGAACCTGCGTTGACCAGGGCATACCTGCAACCTTTACTTGACCAACATGAGCACATGTTGTTTCACTGACGTCAATGTGCTGCACTCTGATCCAACTCATCCAAGCTGCCTCAACTTTAAAGTGCCGTCGTTTCTTTTATTCATTCAATAATGAATTGAACGATTTAATAAATATAATTAACTAGGATGTGTGTACAATATGCGTCTGGACGAAACAGCTTTGGATAATTGAGATAAAACCCAATTATTAAACTTTGGTGATGGATGGTGCCTCTATCACAGATGTTTTACACCATATTTTGAACTTCGTCGTTCTCCAGTCAGATATTTTCTTCATATCTTTGGTTGCCTTTCTTAATTTGGACAGCCACCGATTATTCATTATAATTGGTCAAGCAGCAGCAGCAGCAGTAGCAACAGCAACAGTACCAGTAGTTGTTGTTGTTGTTGCTGTTGTTTGAGTTGTAGTTGTAGTAGTAGAGGCAGCAGTAGTAGTTGTAGTCGTCAAGTCGTAGTAGTATTAGTAGTTGTTGTTGTTGCTGATGTTGTTAGAGTAGTAGTAGTAGTAGTTGCTGTGGAGGTGGTGGTGGCAGAAGTTGTGGCGGTTGTGGTTGTATAATTAGTAATAGAAGCAGTTGAGATAGTGGCTGTGGCTGTGGCTGTGGCTGTAGAAGCAGCAACAGTTTGTGGTTATACCCGAAAGCCACAGACGCTGATAACGAGGCTTGGCGACTTCTCCCCGGGACGGGGATCCTTCTTGTACTTCCTCGGGTACTTGAGAGACAAAGGGCAACTTTATCCGAGACAGCTGTTATCAGACAAAAAAAGGAAACTTTTTATCGCGACAAGGACGCGTTCAAGTGCTGGGAATTTTCCCCACGGAAGTAATCCTGGTGTGTAAATGCTAACTCCTTGTTTGTTGTGAAATGTATTTGAGTAAACATGTGAGTCAGTTTAGTTTTATGCCGCCTTTAGAAATATTCCAATAACATCATGGCGAGAAACACCTGAAATGGACTTCATACGTTGTACCCATGTGAGAAATCTAGCCACCGCCCTCCTAGTAGTAGTAGTAGTAGTAGTAGTAGTAGTAGTAGTAGTAGTAGTAGTAGTAGTAGTAGTAGTAGTAGTAGTAGTAGTAGTAGTAGTAGTAGTAGTAGTAGTAGTAGTAGTGGTGGTGGTAGTAGGTAGTTGTTACTGGTGTTGCAGTAAGTTCAGTTACAAGAGCTGTATAAGCATCCGCGATATCTCCATGGCATACGCCGTGGTAAGTCTCTAAAATAGTTGAGAATTATCGGAACGTATACCCTGGAGATATCGTGGATGCTGCGGCAGAAGGTGGACAAGTCGTTACTGAGGTAGCATTATCTATGTTCTACCGGTTGTGATAACAATGACAATGAAAGCGGTAGAGGTGAACAGCTGATGATATATTTGTTATCATAGGTGTGACTGCTTGTTATGAGACGGCTTAAACCAACATGTCAATCCTCCAGGGCGTTGTACACTTGTCAATTAAACAATTCCACAAGCAGAGGCCACAGAATGCACGGGTTGCTCATGTCATATATGTAATCCACATACAAGCCCCTTGGTTTGTTGTGCAGTCTGTCAGACATGCTTGTTTCAAAGACAAGTGCACGGGTTGTTTGTCCAGTGTGTCAACAACACCGACTTAAGTAAACTTGGATGTATTCCGCTTTTTTCCAAGAGAAAATAACGGGGTTTGATCTAGCTTAGAGCGTATATAACAATTTATTAGGGTTTACATTCTCTCTCTATTATGTCGATATTTATGAGAATAAACTGGGCTACGATGACTAAAAGAGTACTCGCACCGGGGGTTATAATTGTCTGTGTGTGCCGTCACGTTCAAGTGCACGTGTGACGACGCCACAGACAGGCAGGTAATATTTGTACCTGCTCGCTCGCACACCTGTAATCAGCAACACGGGTGGTAGTGTTAATAATCGTATTAATAGTGGCAGTAGTATAATAACTTCAACAAGTAAATTCATCACAATATATTATACATCTGTCATCTCTTGTCAGAAAAATGTTAATATGTTGTTTTCGTTTGTATTCTGCAATCTTTAATTTGTATTTGTATGTATGTTATGATATATACCACCAAGGTGGTTAATTAATGAGAATAAAGAATTGAATTGAATAAGTAGTAGTAGTAGTAGTAGTAGTAGTAGTAGTAGTAGTAGTAGTAGTATAAGTAGTAGTATAAGTAGTAGTAGTAGTAGTAGTAGTAGTAGTAGTAGTAGTAGTAGTAGTAGTAGTAGTAGTAGTAGTAGTAGTAGTAGTAGTAGTAGTAGTAGTAGTAGTAGTAGTCATCACCCGTCTGCTGATATCTCTACATGGGACTGTTATCGAGACGTCTAATCATCTCCCCAGACCAACCAACCTACAACCCCCTGTAGAATTACCTCCCTAGACACTCACCAACCGATATACAACCCCCTGATGAGGGCAGGCTCTATTTCAAGTCCAAATGAATTTCGTATGTGGAGTGGGAATCTGAGGAAAATTTACAGCACTGATAGCGTTGATAGCATTGCAAATGGCCAACATGTGTCACAAGTACACTCGACAAGGACACAGCGAGTTCTGAAGGGAGATTATCTTACTTTGTCTTGCCTTTTGTTAAACAGCCACTAACTTCGACGATTAAGCAGTAAGTCTTCTCGCATGCAGGATAGAGACCGTCGATCTAAGCCACTTCGAGCTGCCAATAGGGAGATATGTTTGTACGCTGGGTCGCTGTTCAATCGATGAGAATAGCATACCATATTGCGTTCCGTTCATGAAAATACTAACCGCGTGGTTTGTTAACAGCTATCTGTGTATGGGTGTAATTTATCAAACACATGTGTGTGAGAGCAGTACTAGAGTCAGTGAGAGTATTATATTCATAACATTGCGTGGGATGGGGTTTGGGGGTGAGACTGTCGCGTGCTCTTTGGATACATGAACCCATTATAGATTGTCTGTCAGAACGTAAAACGCCATTAACCATCACTGTCGTCTTTAATAAATAATTTATATTTGATTTGACCTTTTATTTTAATCCATATATCACGCGTCTCAGTTTCGTCATAGTTACATTCGCAACTAACCAGAAACCCAAGCCACCACGCCCTGCCCTTCTACCCCTTCCTAATCCCCCACCCCACCCCCATATCTCAGTACAGTACATACAAGAACAGTCTATCATCTTCACCTCACGTGGTCAGTCAGAAGAGACAAGCTGTAGCATGGGACCCCTGGTTGTGATCTACGACTGCAATATTAATAAAAAGAGACGTAAAATCACATTTTCTGCTCGGGAGTGATTGTCCCGGCATTTTCGCGTAATTAGATGAAATGACTGGTGCGATTTTAACGTGCCTCCTTCTTTCATTTGTTTAATTTTGGTATGTTCCTTTTTAATCCGTGTAGTTGTCTAATCGCTGCCTGTACAGTCGTAGTTTGACCGTCCCTTACAGTTGTCGGTGAAAGTCAGAAAATGGACGTGAATGACCCCGGATCTGCAAAGTGATGATCATTCTAACCTGGTTTTTGGATACAACCCTGGTAGTAGTTGAAAAAATGGCATCACATGCTGTCAAGTAGCACATAGCAAAAAAACCAACCAAACAAAAAACAAATAAAAAACAAAAACATCTACATTGTATTTACACCTCACATCCCACCCTAATCGTTCTCCCGAGCCCCACTTGTCCATCATGACTAGTACCCGCATGACACCCTTTACCCCCTCCTCTAAAGAAACCGTATGCCCCTCCCATCACGCCCATACCACCACGTCCCCACAATCGTTACATCGCCATCCCACCTTATCTCAACTCTGCCCCCAACCTTTAAGTGAACTCAAAAACAACACCCGTCCTCCGAAATCTTACCCTCTTTCAACTTCCCCTCCCCTCCCCTTTCCCATCAGCACTGCCCTCTGGCTATCCCCGTCCACTCAGACCATCAGCAATTACGTCGCCAACCGCTCTCCCCCACCCTCCCGCTTGTCAGGGTACATGCTCGGGGCCTCACTGTCAGAGTCAAGAACCTTGTACAGTGTTTCTTCCAGTAGCGAATAGTTTAACTGTTCAGTCACTACACGTTTCACCCACTTCTGTCTATGGGGCAAACATAAGACTTAAAATCACAGCAACATGAGGATGTAATTAGACATGTCCCCTTCTCTTCCATGCCAGCTATTTTTACCAGACGATAGGAATGCCCGAAAATGTGACGATACCCATGAAAGCTCACATTTCACCTTTGACCTAAGGGGTAAGCGGGATCCTCGAGATATTAGCGTTATACAGAGGGGATAGGGATAGTGGCACGCGCTCTTTCATTGACAGCAATTAATCGGGCGAATCGGCCAATCGCAGGCAGTGACATATCGCCACTCACTCCCATAGCGAGTCGGCCTCGTCAGTGTACGGAAAGAGATCGTCTGCTACGGTTGCACTAACGCAAACAGTCCCACAACAAAGAAACCACTGCCGGCTCACACTAACGTGGATCTGTTATCGACTAGTTGTTTGTGACAGTGGGCCGAGAGTCGTGTGTTCACTTAGCTAGACCGTGTGGATATACAACAGTGTTCTTAATTTGCTCTTACGATGCTGGTATCTTAATCATCGGACAGTAAATTGTCCAGGAGGGCGGACGAGCGCACGTTGGAACAGCCAGTATTGGTATTGTTAAGCAAATATACGCGTGCCTTCTTACGGCCTAGACAGCTGTTCCAAGTGAAGTTCACAATCGCACAACCAACACTTTGTTGGGATCAGCGTCTTTGTTGGATAACATATATTCGTGTGGACGCAAAACAGTGTTCTGTGGAAGTAATTTCAACTTCTCAGAGGTAATTGTTTTCATTTTATGTTTTCTTCACGATAGATGAACAAATCTGTCATGTTTACAAAAGTATTTTATCTGTTGGCCCGGCTCATTGTTTGGAGACACTTGTTACTGGGGTCACTGCTTGCTATGTATGTATCTCACTAGGGGCCAACTGTGAGCTCTGGGGGCTCGTGGGTTAGTTGCCCGTCGCTCTGTCGGATTATATCTCTGTTTCCTCAAACTGACCATGTTTCGTGGTCTCCTATTAGCGGTCGGAGGTCAGGAAACGCACCGTGGTACCTAAGGCTCAAGTAACAGAATTGATTAACAAACTGAGACAAATTGATGTTTCAAATCCCGTGTTCTTCTTCAGATCTGCCGGTATTGTTCGTGGAACAGCTACCTGTTATCGTGTCCCCACACCCATTAATGAGGCGGAGGGGTCCGGCGTGTACCTGCCACCCCGACAGAAAGCTGCTGTAGATATGACTGTGGTATTATCCATGAACCCCCTGTGCACCCCCCATCACAGACTTTGTGGGGCTGATGAACTCCTCAGTTCGCCGGATCTTACCTTTAACTTTGTGACCTCACCCCCTCGGGCAGATACCCCTGTTCCCACGCCCTTGGGGGACTCCACCACTCAGCCAGATGACGTAAAAACCGTTTCAAGCCTGTCGGGTAAGTAATCTTAAAGTTAATAAGTGATCTGACGCAAATTCTATTATCACCAAAAACATATGAAATATTTAAACATAAACTCGATGCTAGTTTAATATTTAACATTAACCCTCGCGAATATTAACCCTAATGCTTTTTATTCGTGTTTTACACAATTTTGTCTGCTCTTCACTCAGTGTACAACATGACTTAAAAAATAACATCATATTCTGTGTTAACAATCTAATACAAATGAATGTGACATTCTCGCTCTTTTTCGTTCATGCCATTAAACACGCATACCATAGCTGATGTCAAGAAACATGAGATAACGACGTCCTGAGATAAGAACGGATGTCACTACAGCACGTGGGGACGACGTGCTACACAGAAATGTATCTTTCACCTATCGCATTAATGTTTGCTTCGTGTCATAGGCAGATGGTCGTGATTTACAATTATCCGTCTTTGTTCCACGTCCACTTAAAACCGTCTTCTATTTTTGAGGTATTTCCCAAGTTCCATTTCAAACTCGAATGTAATAAAACCCCCGCCACTGCTGTCTGAACGTGCATTAAACGATTCCCTTGCGCAGCGAACATTGATCTCATTGAAGCTTAATTGCATGAGACATATGAATCCGGTTTGTATTCAACAGATCTGCTTTAATTGCAAAGTAAATTTTATGTGAATGAAACTAGGCTTTATAATCAATACCTGTGGTCGTTTCATTACATAAATATTAGGTATTATTATGCGGTAGGATATTTGTGTGATAAGAACATGTTTGGGTATTAATCGCTCGAGCGGTTGTCGTGGACAAAATGCAGACTGTTGACTAGCGTGCACTGTAGACAAGTGTCTGCTAAGCTTTCAACGTTGATACTTGCCATCTGTGATGCGGGAGGGGCGAGATAGGGAGGGGGGATTGGTGAGAGCTCTTGTTCGCCGCGTGTTTGCCGCACATGTTGATAAGGACATGCATGTTTTGCCTACAACAAATGACAACTCAGTTCCGCGTTCGATAGTCACACTGATTCTTAAGGATCGGTTCAATCTCAAAGCCACTGCCAATCAACCTAATCGATATCAATCCCAAGCATCTGATCGAAGTCAGTCTAGCATTATTCCGGTGTCAATTTCAAGTTGTACATACAATCCAACTTAGGAAGTTTATTGTGCATTAACGGTATTTACAAGTGTGTTTGGAGGGAAAACACTGCCTGTTCGACGGTCAAGGCACACAGGATAACGTACACCATTGTCTGCTTGGGGGAATAAGGCTTCATTTCAACTGGGCCGATCACAAACGCTCGCTTGTTCCCCGGTGCTTTGTTAATTGCCGCAGGCTTTTGTCAATTTCACCCATGTATTTCACGGATGACTTGCACGCCAGGCTGCAATAGACAGATAGGACGAGTGCAAGCACTCGCTGTGACACGAGTTATGATACAAGGACGCCTCTTGATGTGAAGCCAAGCGGGGAACTGGTAAATCCAAACAACGTCTCGCTGAAATAGATGAGCAGCGATATCAATTGTAATGAACATCAGTCGCTCCGTCATTGGACTATTACCGAAAATGTCCCTTCAACTACCGATAATAATCTCGTAACGATTTTACTAATAAACCGTAATTAAATGTCATTCAGACGGAGAGTGGTTATTTTTTCGGCATTTGATTTAATTATATCATTATTGTAATAGACATGGCTGAACTCTGGCTTAATGTTATTTTTTATCATCTTTTAGAGGCAAAAAAAATTGGTTAATATGTACATTTCAGACTGGTGCGTATTTCAGCTATTTTGATTGACAGGTGTCTTGACGAAGTGGTTATGTAGATTGCAAGAAACCTATCGTGTGATAACTATTTGCTGCACGAGGAAACTCACGCTTTATCCACGAGAATCCTGTAAACCCATTATTTACCAATTGATCGTAACTTGATACATCTGAAATTGACACGTCTAGACTCCCGTAGCAATATTTGAAATTCTATCCGTTTAAAAAGCCCAAAATTTGAATACTCTGTTCTTATTGACTATTGGGTTTACACGTCCAAACTGCAAAGGTAGTGAAAGATGTTATTGCACAAGCCTGGGTCCTTGTGGTAAAGCTACCATCAATGTCATTCTTACCACCCCGCTGTTTGATCACTAATTGAACATATACAAAGTCACATCAAAGCTAGGGCCAAGACATATCAGCCGTCCATATTTGATGATAGATATCCTCGGTGAGGGCCCCTTAGCTCATCATGGCATCCCAGATCGAGCACCCGTGCCACAAGTCTTGACTGCAAATCCCAGAAAGTGATTTATTGCCTCGCTATCCACTCGCACAGTGTAACGTTACGAGAGCTATTCGGCCGTAATCAAAGCTCATAGGCTGTGTAGGCAGGCTTTAGCCCGAGGGCTGGCTATGAATGCATGCGTGGAAAACCTAAATATCTTAACTGTTTATTTATAATCGCCTTGTGTGTTGGTAAAAACTCGCAGTGGTGTTATTTGATCAAGATGAGCTCATATCAGCACTAACACATTGTGATACAGCGACATCAGATCTTTTCCAACTGGGTTAGTCTGACTATCACGGTGAAATCCCCAATCCATGAAATGCTGATGAAGCTACAACCATTTGCATCGTGTCTAGGCATGCCTGTTTCTCAAAGCATGTTCACTGTTACAGCTCTATTTGTTTGAATGACGGAGTGCAGCCATCCGTGGACGAGGCTGATGGGCAGTGTTGTAACGTGGAAAATATATGTATCAACAATATGACATGTCTGTGACGTCATTACTGCATAATGACGGGAAAATAAATAAAACTGCCCCCCCCCCAACACACACACACAATCAATTGACAGATTATTTAACACGCAAATCCAAACCTGATTCATCTGTTACTAGTGTAACCGAAATGTTTTAAAAATATAATGTAGTGTTGGTCTGCTGCATTTATAGGTATATACAGAGAGAGAAACAGATAGATAGATAGATAGATAGATAGATAGATAGATAGATAGATAGATAGATAGATAGTGGACAAAAATAGTTAGGAATGTATGTGCAGTTTGAAAATATGAATAATGACGTATTTATTCGTTGATATACTGAGAAAATATCAGTCATGAAAATGCCAATATCCCCAATTCATACTGTCCGCTGTGTGTGTGTGTATGTACGTGTGTGTGCATGTGTGCACTGGATAAAAAAACATATATATATATAAGTTGCCATACGATGTGATATAAGGACGTATCGTCTTTTTGTAATTACCTCATTCAAGTATATATAAAACATTTTTCAGTATTAACGAGTTAAGAAGTGGAAGAGCTCGATACATTCGTGACAAATACGAATACTGTACACTTTTTAGTTTCAAGCTCCAAATGATAGCCATCTTAACCAAGCGGTATACTAAGTGTGTTTTGTAAAGACGTGGGTTAGAGGTTTCTTTGTAGTAGCCTGTGCTCTTCGGAGACTTCAAACAAAGTCCTCAGCATGGAGTCGAGAATAAACTATATGTGACCTTGTACCTATCCGGCGACTTAAACACTGGCTTGGTGACAACAAGCTCTGCATATCGGTCACCGTCGGCGTTGTCCCACCTTTCTTCGAGCCGCAGTAAACACGGCAACGGGATCGATGTTCGGGCACCTGCTTGTCGACGACACCAAAGGACAGACTTATTCAATAATACAAATTGATAAAGGGGTGTGCCAGGGAGAACGAATAACGCCGTTGCTTTTCTTACAGAGAAAACAATACATGTGCTTATGAGTTAATTTGTATGCTTTTTGTTCGTGTAAGCAGTTTAAGTTTGTGATGACACGTGATGTTAATTTTGAAAGCCATGTCGCATCCATTGAATCGTTATGCTGATTGCTTTAGATAGGTGTTTCAGCAGAGGCCATCTAGCCGTTCTGGTCTTGATTACAGCGTAAGTGAATGTCAGCCCATGATCTACGAGCTAGTAAGTTAAAATATAGGTCATGTTTGTTTACATCCCAATGTTTCAAACAGCGGTGCATCCCTTCAGCCACACGTGTTCTCGTCGCTCCCTGACCAAACATGAATCTTATCGACATGCTGTATGGCGACCTGTCAGTCAATACACATCTAATGACTACAGTATTAGCTTATTATTATCCGATTTACAACACAATATGGATATGACATCGGCAAGTTCACTGCCGAGTATACTCTGCAGCAATTAGGGACCTTATTTCAGTATTATGTAATTATATTGTTATATAGACTTGGCCACGCCGACTTACGAAAACAGGTAACGAAACAACTACGTGCTTGATGACGCTGTGAGCGAGAATGAGGGAAGTACCTGTCTTGTTCTCACGTCGTGTAATTGGTAGGGGAAAGGCGCGTCCAGCTGAGCAATAGAATGACCCTCGATGTTGACGTCATTCATTTCGCTCGGCAAGGGGATTGCTGATTTAGTAATTATTGATGGGGCTAATGGGGAAAAACCAGAGTCATCGCCAGTGATCACGGTCAAATTTTCATAGCTGTCGTCGGGTTTGTTGAGATCTGGAAGGAAGCCTTGGTCTTGGAAAGTTAGCCAATAAATGTCGGATTCTGACCGGTCAAACGGCGACGTAGCAGACGCTGTTTAATAGGTCTGGGCATGTTGATGGACGAATGGAATCAGAGGATGGATGGATCACGGGAGTGCCGAGGTCGGGTTATTTGGTGAAAGTTAAGCGGGGAATTAAGTCAGTCACGTTAACTGCGGAATGATATTGCAATGAAGCCAGGCATTTAGCAACGTTTGGTCGAAGCAGAAAAGGTTGTTCACTGGAAATGGTGCCGAGATAAAAATAGATGACAATCGTCTTCTTGGCTTGTTTACAAATGGCTGTTCGTGTTGCGTGTACTTACGCCCTATTCAATTAATCATCTTTCCGTAATAGACGACTGAGAAAGATAATACAATCTATCAGAAACTTTGTATCGATAATGTTTTGAATAAAAACATAAATACTGAATAAAGGTTTAATAAATAGGCACGACACGTATTTTCAAATGAAAATACATTAGTGATAAAAAAAAACCAACACTGTAAATAAATCTTCGTTATTAGCTAGCTATGGTAAAATCCTATCCAAAGACATTCTGACTAAAAGACATTAAACAAACTATAGGGAATTAATAACATATGTGTCATGACAAAAACCCGCCTCTAATAAAACATGTCGTGCCGTGTCAATATACTACAAGGGGATTTTTATTTAGCATTTTTTATAAACAACATGGCCAACGTGGATGTAAATATATGTCGTGTTTTAAGTGTGTATTTTGCTTTGTCGACCTACTGCCAGCTCGACTTCCCTCTAAACTCACGGTCCCCGTTAGTCATAGGGCAACATCTCACAGCGGAAGTAGTTTACTTAATGTCCGCAACACCCACCGTAGGCACACCGGTCTTGATAACTCGCTTCGGATAACGTATGAACAAGATACCGCGTTATCCACATGAAAGGGTCATACAACGGTTATTGTGTACGACTTGCATCAGAAGTTCGCCACTTACATAGAAGTTTTCACAGGGTTTACTGAGCGTTGACTGCCCGCATAGTGGTGTTTAGATTTCCAGTGACGCTTGTGTCGTTTCCGCGTCAATCAGGAAGCGGTTATTGGGCCAATTGGAATTTTGACTTACGTGTGACCATATTCAGTCTCGTCACCATTCAGTCAGCAGTATGGGACGTCTGACGTGTGTGTAATGTATTTTTACTCTGTCCGTCAGCATGCTTCCGTACAAGTCAGACTGACGGGTCGCCAAATTAAGCGCGTCCGCAATCAATACTAATTCTTGAGCGTCGGCCCTTGGCCATACTACAATAACTACCGTTGTGATGGGAAAGATGCTGCACTAGATCGCCATGAAGTCGACATTCATATTCTGTGGGTATAGCTGATGTAAACAGTATAAGGTTTAATTTTCTTTCTTGTATATATGTTCAGTATTGCTTATTCATTAACGATGTTGAGTGTTTGAAAGGATTTTACTTTACCTAGCAATTATAATGCAATGGAAGGTGATTATTGCGAGATGGTAAATTTTATTTCCTTTATATGTGTTAATCTGTATATATTTGATATTGATATTTTTATGTTTCTATTTTTTTTCAGACAAACCAGTCGGTGGAGAAAGTGTGAATTTTGACCTGGACTCTTCTGAATGTCGAGGTGTAAAAAGGAAATGCCCTTTAGACTTATGTGAGAATTTCAACGAGATTGTGCCGTCCAAAAGAATATCTCCATTCCTAAATACCCCTAAACAGAGGAAGGACGAGAGAAGGAAAGTGTTGCGAATCTCGATTCAGAAACTACGTCAGATGGATGATCCGGAGAATTTTTTGAGACGATCTGTGTTGATAAATAATACCGTGAGGCGAATGCAATCGGAAATTCGAGAGGAAAAGAGGACAACTTCTGTGTCAAAAGGGTACCCGTTTTATAGGAAAAAGAACGGATACGATTATGAGGTTGTGAACAACAGTTACTTGTCGTCTGCTCCGTTCTGTGAAGATCATATTCAAGTGGCAGACGACAACATGGGGGATGAGGTCACGGACGCTTTGGTGCAAAGTTTGGAGACTGGGAACTTCTCAACGTCTGAAACACCCCTCGATACCTTTACTTCAGATTCACAAAGGGAGAAACAGATCTATTCCGATATGGACACAGTGTTTAATAATTTGATACGTGCGTTAGGCGAAACCTAGTCGGATGTGTGTACGGCCTATGAGACTGTGAACAAATTATCGGTATTGGATGCAGCTGGCTCGCAAGACGATGAGGAATTCCTCAAGTGAGGGCGAATGTGATTCCGTGATGGCGCGAGCATGGTCGTCTGCTCTAAGGCCCGACAGGCGAAATTCTCGTCTGCTGTTCCACACATGCCAACAATCTCACACATGCGCACTGAAAGCATTCTCAGCTTTGTTTTAACGATTGTGTGTTGCATGAATTAAATTTTGCACTGAGACCTCGAGTTGTGCCTAACGAGTGGAACGCGGTATAAATACTGTATATAATATAGCGAATTTGTTTATTTGTTTATAATGACACCTGTTCTTGAACCAGCCCGGCACATTAAGAACTAAACTAACCTGTTCTGTAGAAGAATTAAGTACGGGATACCACTCAGAAGAGCACAAGTCATGAAGGACGCCTCACAAAGGACGCCTCATTGTGACTACTTGATGTAAATCGTTTTCTATTTGATCCGTACAACGGAACCTCATTAATAGGAGTTACATATACCTGGGTTACTAAACTATTTGTTCTGGTTTCCGGACGTGTTGTGATTTAGGATTACTCTATCGTAACCGTCCCCACATGAGGTGTATACATTAAGGAGGTTCCACTGTACGTTGAAATAGTTTACATCGATATGCTTTATATCCACTGTGACGTCAAATCCTTTGTGCGACACATTTGAAAATGCGTTTATTCTGAACCCGTTCACATTTGAAGTATTCATTATCAGTCATTCCACACAAACTGAACCCCCCCCCCTCCTCACACCTCCCTCGAAATAATTCCCCAAAGAAAGTCTTCATATCCCACAGATAGAATATAATGACCCTGCCTTTTGACGTCAGAGTTGCGTTTTGTAGATACGTACACAAATATATTCAGTCTCGAACAAACTTGTAAAATATCCTTTGTGTAGAACCATATAGAATTGTTATGTCTCAAGAGTTGAATTTATAAAGATATATCAATGATGTCTCATAAGAGCCTTTCTGGGGAAGTCGGATAATTTTAGCAGTATGTGGAATGTAATCGGACCCTGGTCACCAGGTGACTGGTCAGCTGACCACACGAATGTAGCATACCTGGAAGTTACCAGTGATTGTCTCAGCGTAGCGTCAAAGAAATTCCTTCTCATGGAATCTTGCCCTCTATTTGCACAACAGGTTGGGACATTTGGATAGCCGAGCCGTCCGCAAAATTGTAGACCTTCCCAGGTGCTTCATAGTCTCAGCAAGAAACAGCATGTGCTCACAGTATTTTATATCCGTTGAAACGATGCTTTTTTAGTCAATTTCGTGGCTTATTTGGTATATACGAGTATAAGCTGCTTCATATGAATTAGGGTCTTTGAATATAAGGTGAACTACATTTATAACGAATACACGGATTTAACAAACTTTGTTGGTCTCTGTTTGATATACACATGTACTTTATTCGAGATATACGAATTACGGTTATCACATACCTAAATGGTCCTCGTGGATTCGTTATGAACGATGTTTACCGTATCAAATTGTTGAATTATTTGAAGACAGAAATTTATCTGATTACTAATCTGCTTCAATAAGTGTTTCTCCAAGTATATCAATGTGTTTTCATCCGAGAGACGTTTGATCCATGGCTGCGCCGCTCAATTGGCGATAGAACCCCTCACTATTGAGGGCTTTCTTTCGTTAACGTTCAACTAGTTGAAAGAGTCATGCGACCAACAACTGCAAATCGATTTTGTTGTCATCTATTTCTGTGTACCAGTGTTAGTGCACAGATATCTAGCCCAAACAGTTGATATGAATTTTTCAAGATTAATGTCCTCACGGGAACGCGTTATTGAAGTCAAACTCTTGACTTATTCAGTACGTGATGTTAACGTGTGTAAGTGTTAAGAGTAAAATGGCGGCTTACTGTTTTGTTATATCATGTAAAATGGCAAGCGTTACTGTTATTATAATTGTTATAGTTTATACCAACAATTATTAAGTTGGAAACAGCGCTCATTTAATTCCAAAACTAGTTGACTATCTTGAAATTGGTCTGGAACATTCCTAGTGGAAAAGTCTTCTTTTTATATGTCTCGCTTATTGGTTGATGTAGCATGAACGAACGATAAGATTACAAGTCCTTAAAGCATCATGACGTTTCGGCGGAATTAATAGCGTTATAACGAGGCAGCATTTATACTGGGCTTGGATGTTGATTTGGTACTTGGCAACTGCAGGAATAACTTATTGTTCATCACACAAAGAGACATTTGAAATGGGCGTCCCCCATGCGTGATATGAATCCTAACGTGTCGCCATTATAGCTTCACTCAGATGCGATGTGCCTTTGCGCTTGCATATTCCATATATGGAACAGACAGCGGCAGGTTCTTTCTGTTACGAGCTGCGCTCCACGCGCAAGGTAGGTGACGTCACACGTTGTCAACGACGCCAGTCCGTGGTAGACGTGACGCCGAGGCACTGAAGTACCGTTAACCTTTGACGAGCAAGACCGGTACAAATCTAGCAAATGCGAATCGCCGACAGGTGTTACCCTGTTTGGCTTCGCGACAGATGGACCAGAAACTGCTTGAATGGCAGCCTGTCAGGATAACTCATGTTTAACAATTCCAGCGCGGACTATCGATACTCCGGGCCAATGTCATCCATCTAAAAGATTCATGATACAAACTTGAGAGCTGCAAGTGATACTCCCGTTACTAATATCAATTTGCCAAATCATAGTGTCTGTCCCAATTGGTAGTTTTCAAGTCGAAAATTCACACTCTTCAGTATTGACCGAATTTGGGCTATTATCTTCAATTGTAAATTGGAGCGTCAGTTTATTCACTCAGCTCGGCTTTATATCCATCGGAAATCCTGTTGTGCCATCAATGAGGAATGGCCTTCCGCAGCTGTAGCAGGCTATAGGCCCAATGCTAGATCAATACATTTCATATTCAAAGCTTTCAACTGAGAGATGTTTGTTCAAATACTGTGGCTTAAGCATGGCGGACACACTGTGTTCATGGAGGTTCCTGGCATTGGAACCAAGATATATTATATATGTGACTCGAGAATGATTTGTGAATGATGCACCATTAATGTGGTATCCTTCTAAGGGAGTAGATATTTTGTTTCATTACCAGCCACGCTGATCTCATTACCTTAGCGCTGAATCTGATCGGTAAGATCTTATGTTATATTTGATTATGAAATTAGGTTTAATTGTTAAATCATTTGCACATATAAATTTATTGTATTTGAAATATGCCTTTACCGGATTGTTTGTTTGACCTTGAGGTACATATTTGACCTGAGGTCAGGTTTTATTCCTTTAAAGTTTAGGTCGTAACCCTACCCCTCCCGATGTCACCCCACCCCCGCCGTATTACTCACCCACCATTCATTCCAAGCGTCACCTCCTACCCCTCCGCCATCAATATAAAATGTATGATACGGAGGCCAAATTAGCATTACATAAGATACAGACCACAGATGGCCAAAGTTCAGCCGTCGCTTGACCAGCCGGTATCAGTATCACATTGTCTAAACACGAATGTCATGCAAAATTGACCCCACAAGGAACCGCGCTATCTTAAATAAGAAATACCCCGTGCTCAATTATTCATATCAGAATGCTTAAAGTAAAAAATATGTTTTTTGATAAATTGAAAAGTTTACATGATCACATCTCGAATGAAAATTACTTCCGTTTGGATAGTGTTTTAAATATTATTATCTTAAATACACAGAAATTATTGATGTTAAAACTGAATCTAAGTTTCGAAAAAAAACCCAAACCATGGAACATTAGCAACGAAGTGTTAAGGGAGCATTTGTAGCCACGCGTAGATAATTATAGACCAATGATGTATGATCAGCCATGTACATTCATTATCTTGGTAGGACATTGAAACAGAAAGCGGTCAGTTGCGTTGCTGTTAATGTCCCTAAGTCACACAGCTATGTATGATTGTAAATACTTTTATGAAAAACGTGGCATAGATGAGATAAGGTCCAAAATGACATTTTGACATTTTGTACAATTTATTTTATTTATTTTATTTAAGAAATATGACGCCGAGGAGACGCATTACTGAAATAAATTTGTGAAATATATACCTCGTTATTTGTCTTTGTCTACCTGCATGGGAGCGACGGTAATCTGGTGGTTAAAGCGTCTTCTCGTCACGCCGAAGACTCGATTCCCCACATGGATACAATGTGTAAAGCACATGTTTGATGTTGCCCGCCTTGATATTGCTGGAATATTGCTAATAGCGGAGTAAAACCATATATACTCACTCATTCTCTCACTCACTAATCTGTAAAGAGCCCGAGTGAGATGGGGATTAAGAACCTGAAAAATGTAGACTTGCTTCATTTGGTTGATTGATTTGTCGTTTAACGCCACACTCAGCAATATTATAGCTATATGGTGCGGTCTGAAAATAATCGAGCATAGACCAGAAAATCCAGTGATTAACAACATGAGCATCGATCTACGCTATCAGGAATCTACTATGACGTACGTGAACCAAGCCAGCGAGTCCGACCACCCGAAGGTCGACAGTTGATAACATATTCATTCTTCAATCTATTCTTCAAATGCTCCTATGCATCTTTCGACATGGTTAACCGAAATAACTTCTTTCAAGAAATAGTATCCATGTAAAATTATTTTGTGTTCATAATTCATATGACAAGTTGAAGTCTGCTGTAGTTTTCGACGAAGAGAGAAAACTATCTGAATATTTTGTTTGTTCCACTGGTGTTAGACAAGGATGAGGATGTCCACATTTATCAAAGTGTGGACCAGACCATTCATGAATTAGGGGTGACCAGCAAGACCCAATTGATTAGTGTGTTCTTTTTACCTGCATTTTGTGATGTCTGCGACATGGGAGTAAACCGGGGTTGGTTTAGGGGTTTAGCATTGCAGAAAGGGCCAGACAGAAGGGAATATATTGCAGTTCAGGGACTGTGAGACAGACTGATGGAACAGCTTGAAACAAAATGGTTCTGTGTGATGGATGGTACACATCTTGTCACAGCTGTTAGCCCCGTAATTGTGTGAAACATATAACGACGAAAGAATAACTATTACCGCCAAGGCACATCTGGGACCTTGTCAAATGAGAGATCATAATTTTATAACGTGTTGTGCACTTTAATGCTGATTATTTAAATGTACAACGTATGCGGTTTCACGTGTATTTAATGTAGAATGATATTCAGTTCTTCTATATTTTACTGGAAAAATGCGAAATTATCAAGACTTTGTTTAGTTTGTCAATAGTTGGTTGGCTTATGTGTTGTTGAACGCTTCACTCAGCAACAATCTAGATTTATGGCGGCTGTCTGTAAACAGTCGAGTCCGGACCCAATAATCTGGTGATCAACATCATTTGCATCGATCAACGCATCTGGAATACAATGTCAAGTGTCGATCAAGTCAGTAAGCCGTTAGTCGCCTCTTACGACAAGTATGGGTTGCTGAAGACCAGTTCTAACCCGGACCTACACGGGTGAATCTTTCCGAAGTACCTCGGTAATATCCAGAAAGAACCAGAAAAGGTTGCACGTTCTTGTGTACCCCGTCGTGGTCTGGTGGTGACATTGCCCCAACTGGCATAAAAACATATTTATTCACATTCTTTGGACAACCCAAAGGCAGAGGCCTGTTGCTGACGAACATGGTACTATAAACAGCCTATCCTGGCTCGAGAAAGGGAAATTTTCAGCGACTTGGACTTTTACTACTATCTTCCCAGAAGAAGCAGGGCATTTTTACAGTGGAAGCTGACAAAACCGGCACTCATCACGACTGAAGAAATAACCCAGTTTAGTCAACGTGCCGGATTGTTGAGCGGATGTTAAATGTACTAGTCACAGACAGGACTGAGATTGAATGCCGGTGTTGTCAGCTTGCCGGATTGGACAGATGCCGGGTTGGACGGCTACCGCTGTATATCAGTGACGTTTAAATGCCGAACCATCAGTACGTTTAAGATCCTAGGACCCTCTGCCTTTATATCCTCCTCGCGTTAACCACTAGGATATCCCGCCGCCTCTTATATCCAGGGGACGTAGTACCTTTATATCCAGGAAATGTAATGCATTTATATCCACAGTAGGTAAGCTTTTATACACAATTAACAATACGTCGTTTGTGCGATCGCTATTATACTTGGACTGCCAGTATGGTATTTCAGCAGGTCCTTATTCCGACAAGGGGCATAATTGCATGATAACAGTCTAACACTAAGACTTCATCCAGAAAGATGTTCTTGCACATAGATAAAAGATACCACAAATATCATAGATGCAACATAAAATAAATTGTTACAACTTTAAAACATTTTCAAACGATTTCCAAAACTTGTAAAAGAGAACTGTGAAAATTAAAATTTTATTTTAAACATGCAGTAACATTAACAACTGACAGATTCTTGAAACCATTTGGTCATGGAACAAATGTCAGCAGTTTTGTGAAAAAGGGTAAGCTTTTCAACGCCGTTTAAACAAAATTTTCAAAATCTTTCATTTGAAGTGGGTTATTACAACGTCTGCCTGTTTCTATTTCTGGTTTTAAAGAGCGGCATCTTAGAGAGGCTAAAATAGATCGTTTTTAACTCGTGAGCAGAAGGTCATATTCTGTGCTCAAAGAAGCGCATGGGCGTAAATGAAGACAAGAGTTAGAAGCATCTCACGCGGTGGATGTCTGCGACCTCTAAATATAAGAAAGAACGTGTTGCACTTTGAAATCGATGGACTGCAATGGGCTTCGTCTAACATGAACCTACGAATTCTCGGTGCTCCCGTACTTCATACGTACCAGTCAGTATTGAATGCCATGTTGAGAGCATATTGGCTTTTCAAAACAGCTGATAAGGCAATACGTTCTGTCTTTAAGGGGGTTATGCTCATTTGTACCTATGTGTATTCAAGCTTAAGATGTAGTTAGTTTGTTGTTTAAACTCATTGTACGTAAGTGGGGAATCGAACCCGGATCTTAAGCATTACGAGCGAATGCTTTAACCGCTAAGCTACAACCCGAGCACAACCCGAAAACAGTTAGGATTATTTTGATTCGATCCCTTAGCTTTTTATTCAAAGGTTAATGCTCAAGACAAAAATATCTTTTAAGGCTAGGAATGTTTCCCTTATACAGTTTCGTATGCTAAAAAAAAGAATGTGCCATTGACATAATGATTTGACTTAACAGGCAGCGACACGAAAACCGTGCTAGTATGATTTGCCCGCTGGCCAAGTATTTTGGCAAATAAACACGGATCTATATGCTCTGGCGTGCAAGTGTACAACGTAGACCAATCAATACTAAGACGAAACAAAAGACATACAAGGAATTGGTGAGTTTGTAATTACAGGTTAATATCGGAGCAATTAGTCCGTCCTCGCCCAGAAACCTGTGAAGATAGATTTTTTTTTGAGTTTCCACCTCGGTCAATTTCGCCCCCACCGAGTTTGGATGCAGTAAAACGTATCATATATGTTCAAATCTATTCTATCCCGGAGACGGACCTCATAAAATGTCATTATGAAAATTGTTTTTGAAAAGCATTTTCAAGTTGTAGACTTCAGTGGACTGACGTGGGGGAGTTTAGTTTTAACAATATTCCAGCAATGTCATGGCGGGGGACACCTGAAATGGACCTCACATATCCAGCCCATGAGGAGAATGGGACGATGGTGAGAGAACATTAGCTACCCCACCACGCCCCGGTGGATTGGAAGAGACGTGTGCATTTTTTGATGGTTTGGAGGCACGATATCAAAACTCAACCCCCTCCCTCCCCTCACTCCCACCACCTACCCAGCCCCCACCCCCCCACCCCCAACTCCAGGCCCATCGTAACAGTATGACTCTACATCATTTCAGGTGATCACGAAGATGAGTGAGTGAGCGAGTCTAGTTTTACGCCACACTCCGTAATATTCGAGCTCAAGAAAATGGTGTCTGTAATCTTTAAGAGTCTATATCCACATGAATGCGGACATCACGCAGACAGTGCACTACATATGGGCGCATGATGGGGATAATACACTGAAATAACGGATCTTGCATTTGTGTACATCGGTGCTGAAGAATCTCCACACGGAAGTGTGTTGTAAGTGATTAATTCGCCACTAACAGGATGCTTCAGAGGGGTTCACAGTTACTGTTAGATTATAGGTTCTTATCCAATGACAGTTCGTTATTTGGTAACGTGTAGTAACGCTACATCCTCAATATACTTGCACATGTCAGACCTTTTCTATCGCTGGTTTGTGCCCTGAATGCACTATATGATGCTGTGCTGGAATATGTACCATTGAACTTGGTGACGGGGCAGTTGATTTACGTTTCTCCCGGAACCAGGCTCTGTGTTAATGACAACATCGTTGTATAGGTTAAATATAGGCTATATTCCTTCACTATGCCTAATCATAGTCACCTTATATTCCTTCACTATGCCCAATCACAGTCACCTTATATTCCTTCACTATGCCCAATCATAGTCACCTTATATTCCTTCACTATGCCCAATCATAGTCACCTTATATTCCTTCACTATGCCCAATCACAGTCACCTTATATTGCTTCACTATGCCCAATCAGTCACCTTATATTCCTTCACTATGCCCATTCATAGTCACCTTATATTCCTTCACTATGCCCAATCACAGTCACCTTATACTTCATCACAATGCCCAGTGAATTACAGTCACCTTATATTTCCTCA
Organism: Haliotis asinina; assembly: GCF_037392515.1. Taxonomy (NCBI): domain Eukaryota; kingdom Metazoa; phylum Mollusca; class Gastropoda; order Lepetellida; family Haliotidae; genus Haliotis; species Haliotis asinina. The sequence continues at coordinate 32,408,319 of NC_090287.1, read as the reverse complement.
CCGTGCCCAGTCAATCAAAGCCACCTTATACTCCTTCACCATGCCCAGTCAATCACAGTCACCTTATACTCCTTCACCATGCCCAGTCAATCACAGTCACCTTATATTTCTTCACCATGCCCAGTCAATCATAGTCACCTTATATTTCCTCACCATGCCCAGTCAATCACAGTCACCTTATATTTCCTCACCATGCCCAGTCAATCACAGCCACCTTATATTTCCTCACCATGCCCAGTCAATCACAGTCACCTTATATTTCCTCACCGTGCCCAGTCAATCAAAGCCACCTTATACTCCTTCACCATGCCCAGTCAATCACAGTCACCTTATACTCCTTCACCATGCCCAGTCATTCACAGCCACCTTATATTCCCTCATTATGCTCAGTCAATAACGCACGCACACACGCACGAACACACACACATACATACATACCTACGTACAGCAGTATGTACACGCATGCACGTTAACCCACAACACTACACACACACCAACAAGACTGCTAGGATCAGAACGGACGTCCGGATCAGCTACGTCTGCCACAGGCCGTGCAGACAGACATAGACTGTCTGGGATCCCTTTCCACGTAATGGGCTAATGAGATCCAGACAACCAACATGCGTGCCTCAACACTGAGCCAAATCCTCTTCACTTGTCTGTCTCGACGCTTCCGCATACTACAGGTACGACCAGACTGCAGCTAGTGCCTGCAACGGCAGAGCGCACGTGGGTCACTCGCTTTCGCCACTAATAAAGACAATCTTCTCTCGCTGATTGCTCACACCAAAGGTCCACACCTACGCCAGTTTCAGTTTCGCTACTACAAACTTTTTCTTACGTACCTACTCACGTGTTGCCCCACATGAAAAAAAAAAAAAAACCCAAACAAACGGCACGCCACAGCTGGGGTTGTTGAACTAGTTACTCGTCTGTAGTATTCCTCTGAAACAAGAGGTCTAATAACCAAATTTATTCCTGTGGGGAATCAACAGGTATCAGTATTACAACGTTTAAGCAACCAATTCTCAAATTACTCTCTGTTCACACCTTGGGCAAATGCTCTCAGGTGTTCGGGTGATAACAAGTTAATTAGTTAACACCACCGTTGTTAAAAAAGGGGGATTAAACAGCTGTTAACTTATCACAGTTACAAAGACCGATGCTCATTATGTCAATCACTGTATTGTCTGGTCGAGAGTTGGTTCTTTACTTAAATCTGTAGTATTGATACAATATTGCTGTGTGCGACGTAAAACAACATGTCAGCGGAATGAATCACTACACTGTGACTGTGTCAGTTATTTGTTCGGTAACAAATATTGCTAAAGACATAACTTTGCTTGTTTTGACAATCCAGTGGTTGACATCATGACCATCAATCCTTTCATTTGGAATACGAATTATCACCATCTTCTTCTTCATCATCATCTTCTTCTTCATCACCATCTTCTTCTTCATCATCATCATATTCTCCATCTTCATTATCATACTGGCTATATCACTGAAAATAATCACACAGTAAAATTATGATATAATGGCAGATCCCTTCAACACCATTCACAATGAAAGACTTGAGGTTCCAAACATTAGAAATAGTGTAATTCATGTGCAGGTATAAATGAGCTGACATCGGTATCTGTGTCACTTTACATTTCAATCCACACGTGGTAGTGACGTATCTTGACGTCATCACTTACACGCAATGATACGGAATGACATTTACAAACACTAACACGTGACAAATGTAGCGATGTACCAAAAGGTAATCTTGACATTAAATTGGTCGGTACGTTTTCTACTCCAAGCGTTGCCTGTTCATAGTTAAGACATTAATTTCCATCGTTCACATCGTCTGTGTCATATAAGATCAAGTACGTTATACGGAGGACTAAAATCTACCTAGACGCTTTTGACGCAATCTTGAAAGCATCATTCACGAGGGGCCACAGTCAGAGCTGGAACATATAATTTTGTACTGTTCACAATGGCAACAGATTTTGTGTATTGTGCGTCGTATCTCTTTGTGCATATGAAAATGATTATTATATACATTTAGGAAGATTAGGAAAACACATTAGACATGGACACATAGTTACATTGGCAATACGGACATGAATTCGTGTAAGTGTGCGTGCGTGCTAGATTAAGGCTTAGGGTTTGAATATATATAATTTTGATAGTAACAAACAAACCCATTTTTATTGAAAAGGAGCCTCAGGGAGACAGGAGATTCAGAACCTGTGGAAATCTAGACTTGCTCCATTTAAGCCTTTAGCACCACAGGGAAGGCTTGGCATTAGGCAAAATAATGTGGTTCAGGGACTGTGAGACAGACTAGCGCGCGTGCACCTGTGTGTGCATATGTAGTTTGTCACGTTTTGCCAGTTTCAATACGAGAGATAAATGAAGTATAGATGTTCCCTGGTTCCAGATTCTGAATCTCTCATTTCATATGGACTATTTCAAAATAAATGGAATTATATATACATCACTGTGTGACAACAACTACAACACTACCACTGCTACTGCTGCTGCTGCTGCTGTCGCTACTACTACTGCTGCCACTACTGCTACTACTACTACTGCTGCTGCTGCTACTACAGCTACTACTACCACTACTGCTGCTAGTACTACTAATGCTACTACTAATGCTACTACTACTATTACTACTACTAATGCTGCTACTACTACTACTAATGCTACTACTACTACTACTATTACTGCTGCCACTGTTGCTACTGCAACTACTGCTGCTAAAACGTTGTCGGCGAATCCGGGCTAGAATTGGTCTTCAGTAAGTTTGTCATAAGAGGCGACTAACGGTATCAGGTGGCAAGACTCATGCTGTTGATCACGGAGTTAATCCACTCAGCCAAGAAAGCTACTAGAGGAATAGGATGCACGAATACGGTAATTTGTATATGGTAATTTTGTATCATATTTTGCATCATATTTTAAAATCGTCAACTGGAGATCTGGGTTAGAATTGATTTTCAGTCACCCATGCTTGTCGTAAGAGTAGACGTGCTTACGTTCTTGGTCAGGCTGTCTGTCTTAAATGAACCAGGGGCCCGTTTCACAAAACTCTCGTAAGCCTAAGATCTCGTAACTTTTCTCGTAGCATTTGCACCTCCTATGTTACAGTATGCCAGGTATAAACAAGAGCTACGAGAAAAGTTACGAGATCTTAGGCTTGCGAGAGTTTTGTGAAACTGGCCCCTGGTCATCGTATCACTATAACATAGATTGATACTTATGACATCTACCACTGGAGCTTTTGTCCTATGCCGTTAATTGCTGTCCTCAGTATATTGCTAAGTATGGCATTAATTAGGAAGCCCGGGAACACATTTGGAACAGACGACGATGTTCTCGTATATTTCTCCAAAAACGTCCTCAATGGTGCCAACATTGAAATTTGGAATGTCCAAATTTTCAGATGCTGTGGAACACATCTTGAAAATGCTGGAAGAGAAAAAAGTACCGATTATTTGAACGTATTTATACGCAGCGATTCGTCTTGAAATTTCAGGGAATCGAATGCCATTCGATCATGTTTTTCAACCAATCACATTACAGAACACACTGACTTTTGGCTTACAATTACCAAACAAACTCTCCCGACAGTCACCTTATATTCCCTCACCATGCCCAGTCAATAACAGTCACCGTGCATTCCTCACTATGCCCAGACAATCAGTCATCTTATATTCCCTCACCATGCCCAGTGAATCATAGTCACTTTATATCCCCTCGATCACTGTGCCCAGTCAATCAGTCACCTTATATTCTCTCACTATGCCCAGTCAGTGACAGGCACCTTTAAAACCTTAAACAGGCCCAGCTGTCACTTTCTACTACACTCCATCAATAAACAGCTCTATTAACGGCTTTAACGTTATACTGTATTCGCTGGCAATGTCGCTGCCTCCTTATGCTTAACTCCCTACCCACGCCTACCCACACAGTATCAGTGTTTCGTCACGATTTGTGTTCACAAGGAATTTTTAAAAAAATATATACTGCTTCTCTAGACTCCCTAATGACCGCCCTGGATGAACCCCTCTAGACATATCTGATTGACATGGAGTCAAGTTTCTTTCAGCCAAAACCAGTCAGCAAAATGTCAGTTCCGCGAAGCAGACCCAGCGTAATAACCACACATGAAGCCTTCTTTTATTGTCTGTTTATAACTCTTGACAGGCAATGTGTTTGACGGCTCTGTGTTAAGAGTGACAAGCAGTAGGTATCTTTTACTATATAGCTGCTACAGAAAGAGAAACTTGATGCATTCTCCCCTTTTCAGTGGTTTACTTGACATGTCGTAATCTTCCATGTTCGGAGCTTGAGATATCAAGTAAATAATTCTAAAGTCCACAGAAATTAAATATATGAGGTGACACTAAACTATGCTTAACGCCTAGTTTTATATCATGGTGTTACCTCAGAGGGTTAGTTACGGTGAGTGAGTATACTTTTACGCCACAGGGGGGTAGCCTAATGGTTTAAGCGTTCGCTCGTCACGCCGAAGACCCGGGTTCGATTCCCCACATGGGTACAATGGGCGAAGCCCATTTTCTGGGGTCCCCCGCCGTGAAATGGCTGGAATACAGTCAGCTCTCGTTTATCGTACACTTGTGGGTGCAGAGAAATATGTTGGATTAAGGAGAGTGTCGGATTAATGTATTTGTGTGATAATACAATGTATCACTGTTTACTAAAGCTCATGATCGCCATTCTGTTGCATGCATATCCGAAACACTACATTCAGGTATCGTATGTAAAAGTATTCACAGTAATAAAAAAAATAATAACAATACATTTTGTTATCATTTATTAACATTCATAGATTGTATAACATACATATAAAATCATACAATCAATCAAATTCATACCTACATTCACATGAATGTCGTAACTTAACTGACACAGAACTCACGTTTGTTTCCACTCATCAGCAGCCATTCTTAACCGGATGTTGAATGTGCTACTGTTTTCGTACAACTGCTTCTACTCTAGCATGTTGACGTCTGGTGAACAATAATTTATATTTATTTTAAAAAGTCTTTGATTGTGTTTTGTTGTTCAGTTTTTTCGGACGCCTTCAGCAATTTCGTTTTCAAACTGTCAAAGAAGTCGAGGTAACTAACATCAAACACATCTAAGTGGTATGTCAGAAATGTTTGCAGTGTGTTCAAAGATGTTTTGACCTTGCGGTGTAAAACTAAACTCACTCACTCACTTATGCCACACTCAGCAATGCTCCGACATATGGCGACGGTCTGTAAATAATAGAGTCTGGACCAGGCAATCAAGTGATCAGCGGCAGGAACATCTATCTACGCAATGGGGAGACAAGTATCAACCAACTCAACGAGCCTTTCATGCTAACCCTTTGGTCAAATCTTACGACAAGACGGATTCTAAGCCGTTTCATTAGCCACTGATGCTTCCAATACGTAAACAAAGAAATGTGGAGTCAGAGATAAAGAAATCATTAGTACTCATACTAGTCATAAATGTGCCTTATGAGGACTGAATATGTACAGTGAACAACTCTCACGTCCCCATCACACTGGGTCAATTCTCATGCTATCGCCCACTCGTTTACCGCAGCGAGACTCGACTATTAACAGGCCATCTTACTTTTAATGGATTACTTTTAAAGGCAGATTACATAATATACTAAACAACGAAAAAAATCCAGGTCTGAATCCATTTGGTTGTAGTTGAACAGAGATTTAATGAATAACTACATGTTGATAGCTTCCATTTGTCTCTATAGAGACAAGGCTGTGCTGCATGAGTTCATGGATATATTTGGATGTGTGGTGATTCTACTTTGAGTTAGGCATTCATTAAATCTCTGTTCACCTACAACCACAATCTTATAAGATTCAACGATAGCAGTTATGTAACGATGGGCAAACGTATCAGTGCAATGATAACTGAGATCGTGATGGCGATACGGACTTAATATTTACACAAATTAATCAACCGTTTTCGGTGGACACAGGGGCACTTGTTAAGCGTCGTAATTCCGCGAACAGAGTTGCGTCCCTTGGATACACCAGGAATCTGTGTTCGCGGGTTCGAATTCCGGTTCTTCCTGTGATATTTCTAGGTTCTCCATCACACTACACTCGTGGGGTAACCCGTGAAGACCCGGATTGGCACTGATCTTCAGATTGTCGGAAGAGGCGATTACTGAGGATCGGGTGGTCACAGTCGCTGACTTGGTTGACACATGTCATCGTATCCCAGTTGCGTGGATCGATGCTCATGATGTTGATCACTGGATTGTCTGCTCCAGACTCGATTATTTACAGACCGCTACATTATAGCTGGAATAATGCTGAGTGCGGCTTAAAATAAAATTCACTTACTCAACTCACGCCCTTGGGTGTCATCTAAGTAGTATTTGTCTGAGACCTGTATCACTTACTTCCCACCTCGATTTAACACCCCCCGATATGTCCGGAATACTATTCAAACCGGCCTTAAACCCACCTCACATACTGACAATCGGCATACGACCCAATCGTATGTAAGTACATCTAGCCTTGCATATCATGACTTATTTTTTGTAATTTTATGCATTCCACTAACAGTGATAAGGTTTCAAGTAGGTTCTGAAACGAAAACATCCGAAAACACTAGGCAAGTCTACATTTACATTGATTTGAAAACTTTAAGAGATTCCTTGAGATCCCGTTATGTACTAAAAGGTAATTTCACAAAACAAATCTTAAAATATTTTTATTTCAGAGACTAAATGTTAGTCTTAGCTGGTACTAAAGTTTCAGGAACCTTGTCTAAATACCCGATCACCGCGGGGTCAGGTGGCTGTTTTTGCCTGTACACCGTCTGGAACCGAGTCCCGGTCACGATAAGAGTTGTACTGTTATTGTTAGTTACTGGAGAAAGCGGAGCTCGCAAATCCAGGCCAACATGAAATTGTGTTTGTCTCATATTTCGCATTGTGGAGGGTGACAATCGTTTTACCAGGTTCGTGTTCCAGGTGATAGGCCGCGATATCCAACAACGACTTACATCAGGTAAAGCGGCGTTTACGTCAGGGATACATGTAGCGACTTGTGAAAAACATCTCCTACTGTGACCACCACGCTCTTAACGTTGCAGTCACCGGTGTGAGTGTCGGCGAACAGGAAGTGTTCCGCCTTCGACAAAGTCTCGCCGGTTTAACGTGTTATATGATTAATTGATACACAACTAACGTATTTATTACTTGAATCCTGTTGCCGTGGAGTTTTATTCAGTTATTAATTAGGTCTTATTAACTCTGGTGAAAGTATTTTTCCCTCTTGTTTTAAAAAGCACTGACAATCACTACCGTTTTCATGAAGTGGGCTTGGGGTTTTCGCAATACATGTAGTTTGAAACTGCCCGTACAAAGGAAAGAAATGGAATTTTTGTGACATTACGTAATTAATCACTTTTCCGACTTTTTGTCAAGGTGGAGTTTTGTGAAATATCTTCAGAAAATATGATAGCAATTATCAACATTTTATTATTATACTCACGAAAAAGAATGAGAAAAAACATGAAGGTACAAGTGTTCCTTTATATTTTTTCCAGGTTTCTTCACATATGTGTTCACTGTGGACGGAAACTGAGAAAAGTACACTTGTGCTTTCATGTGTTCTCTTATTAGTGTCCATGAGTATAGTTTCATGATGGTTGTGTTGAAGATTGTTAATGTGGAGGTGAAGATTGTAGAGGTGGATGTGATGAAGGTTGTGGAGGTGGTTGTGATGAAGATTGTAAAGGTGGTTGTGATGAACATTGTGTAGGTTATTGCCATGGTGATGATTGTGGAGGTGGCGGTGATGATGATGATGATGATGATGATGATGAAACACCATCTAAATGTTCTAAATGACACTGATGACACCAGTTAAAGCAATAAAATCTGCGATAATCGAAAGCAAGACCACCCAAACGCTCTCGACTGCCAGAGCATGGAACACACCGCCACTTTGGATATACGACACAAGTCCAAACCATACGCTGATGATTCGCCCCAAATGTTGTTAGCCTCCCAGAGACGGCAAACAAAGGACGGAGCTGAAGCTAGACCCACTTGTAGGCTCGATACATTACCGGGTCGTGTTGCAAGCAGAAGTTACATGAGATGAACGGGAATACTCGACCTGTTAGGCGCGGGATAGGAGCTGCTTTAACTTAAGATTAGGTCATGTGTAAAAATGGAACACTGTACGACAAGCTTACAACACAAGAACAGTTTCCGGGTGGGCTGTTCGGGGCATGGGTAGGAGGAAAATCCGGCACTTTGTTTGAGGTTTTTTGAGTTTTGTTTTTCGGCAGGGGTGAAATTTCTTTTGTGCCTGTTTGTGGATTTCTTAAAAGGGAACGATCCTGAATTGTCTGTCAATTCCTACGTTGATGTTGATGTTGCACGTACTGTACTTAACTGGCTTTTCATCAATGCTCGATTCCGGGTTGTGGCTTTAAATAGTTAATAATACAAGGATGAAAATGATATTTTCTACTCATGCTCATCGTAACATTTTAGATCTGAGATGTGCTGTGATGTCTATTTGACCAGCTACTGAAAGTGTCCGTACTTCAGATATAAGGAAGATTTGATCATGGCTGAATTCTGACTTTTCGTTAATAGCCTCTCTGACTACGATATGACTGTCCCCAAACACTCTTTAACTACTCTCCAGGACTCTCTGTAACAACCCTATCTAGGTGTCCTAGGACTTTCTCTAACTACCATGTAGGTGTCCCAGGACTCTTTCTAGCTATCATCTAGGTATCCCAGGACGCTTTCTATCTACCATCTAGGTGTCCATGGACTCTCTGTAACTAACAACTATGTGCCCCTGGGGCTCTCTAATTACCATCTAAGTGTCCCAGGACTCTCTCTCAACCTAACATCTAGGAGTCCTAGGACTCTCTCTCTGACTACCAACTAGGTGTCCCAGGACTCTCTCTGACTACCATGTAGGTGTCCCAGGACGCTTTCTAACTACCATCTAGGTATCCCAGAACTCCCTTAAACAATCACCAAGGTGGCCCCGGACTCTCTCTTACTGTCATCTGTTTGTTCCAGGACTCTCTCTATCGGCCATCTAGGTGTCCCAGGACTCTCTCTTACTGTCATCTGTTTGTCCCAGGACTCTCTCTATCTGCCATCTACTTGTCCCAGGAGTGTGCCTCTGTTACCTCCCAGGTGTCCACGTGTTACCCTACTATTCACGTGTCTAAGGATTGTATCCCTTTTCTATAGTCCAGATCGTAAGCTCACGATCGATACATTAAAGATGTGTGGCAGACACATTTGCAGCCCCACATACTGCAAAATATGCATGCGTGGAAAGAATCACGTATTAGCGCGTTGGTTATATCCGTTTCCTGACAGAGCAGCTGCGCAGATGAACACAAAGTCATGGACGGCATGAAGTCTTGAACAAAGGATCTGCTTGGTGAAGACAAGAAAACACACATTACCTAGCCTTTGTACAACTGCCAGACCAGTAAAGGTTCGGGGTAGAATAGGCCTTCAGCAACCCATGGTTGTCATAAAGGCGACTCTGCTTGTCGTAAAAGGTAACTAACGGAATCAGGTGATCAAGCTCGCTGACTTGGTTGACACATGTGATCGGTTCCCAATTGCGCTGAACGATGCTCATACTGTTGATCACTGGACTGTCTGGTCCAGACTCGATTATTTACAATATATAGCTGGCATATTGCTGAGTGCGGCGTAAAACTAACCTCACTCACTCACTGTACAACTATCAAGTTGCAAGTAGGTCACTGAGACATACTTAATGGCCTACATACATTCTGTCATCACATCGTCAATACACAAGGCCTTACATCCTCTCGACTGGAGGTCGGTAAGGTCGAAGCAATGGATTAATGACTACACTGCAGCAACTCATGAGTATCGCCATGGATGTGAAGTGCTATCAATATTTTCGCATATGCTAAGACAAAACATCCCAAGTGAGGACATCAGATCCATGGGTCATATGCGTTAATAGGAACAAGAATAAATTCATAAATTTATGATTTCTCTTGGGTCTATAACTATCGTCCGATATGGAGGAAAAAGAGTGAGTGAGTTTAGTTTTACGCCGCATTCAGCAATATTCCAGCTGTATGGCGGCGGTCAGAAAATAGCCAGTCTGGACCAGACAATCCAGTGATCAACAGCATGAGCATCCATCTGTGCAATCGGGAACAGATGACATGTGTCAACCTAGTCAGCGAGCCTGACCACATGATCCCGTTAGTCGCCTCTTAGGACAAGCATACGCGCCTCTTGTGACAAGCATGGGTTGCTGAAGGCCTATTCTACCCCGGATCATCACGAGTCTGGAGGGAAAAGGGCAACAGATAAACTATAACGAAGCTTGTTATCTGAAAATCGAATATGTGGTGATTAATGTAATTAGATGGGTAGAAATTTCCAGTAAGACTTTCTCGAAGGTGATCGTATCATCGATTATGTGTACCCGATAGCTGTAATCGTGTATCGTGTTTTCTGAGTACCTGATCGCTATCATCGTGTACCTTGTTTGAGTATCTGATCACTATCATCGTATACCTTGTTTGAGTATCTGAGCACTATCATCGTATACCATGTTTGAGTACCTGATCGCTATCATCGTATACCTTGTTTGAGTACCTGATCGCTATCATCGTGTACCTTGTTTGAGTACCTGATCGATATCACCGTATACCTTATTTGAGTACCTGATCGCTCTCACCGTGTACCTTGTTTGAGTACCTGATCGATATCACCGTGTACCTTGTTTGAGTACCTGATCACTATCATCGTATACTTTGTTTGAGTACCTGATAACCATCATCGTATACCTTGTTCGTCTGAGTACCTGATCGCTATCGTCGTGTACAGGGTTTTCTGAGTACCTGATTGTGCAATCTCATTCCCAACGGTGTGAAACCCAGTTCACTCACTCACTCACTCACTCACTCACGTAAGGAAGTAACACTTCCGGCACCCGTGTAAGATGAGTGTCAGTTACCAACATACTGCTACAACTCTAGGAAAGACCAGACATATCGATTGTAATAACAACACCACTACCGAGCTGTCAAGGTAGCAACATTACTACAACCCGGACCACCGAGATCTGTACAGCGTCCCCGGCCTACGATTATCACAAATGTAATATATGGCGTGTGTTGTACTCGCAATAATCGATACGCCTCACGTCGGTGAATCTGCCAGTGGTATAACTGACTGAGCATTGTCCTGCTCTTTTGTTACATTTGATAGTAACATCTGTTTTAATATGCATACTCAGCAAATTCCAGACTTTGCACGACAGGTGTCGCCATGTCTCTGCACGCCTCCACGAATACGCGTAGTGCGTGTGTTAAACGGCGATCAGTGGAATAGTATCAGAAGGTATCACACATGCTTGGCACTTAACACCATTAACTAGATTAGAATAAAGGCATTGACAAGACCAGCGTAACGTCACTGATAAGACCAGCATAACGTCACTGACGAGACCAGCGTAACGTCACGTCTGGTAAAAAACAACAACAAAAAAACAAAAAAAAACAAAAAAAAAACAAAAAACAAAAAAACAAAAACACAAGCATCAAATGTGTGAATGTCATGCCATTATTAATTGTCTTATGTATGTGTTGTGTTAAAAGTAATATATGTAGATTCCCTGTGAGAAAGGCTTTCTTTCAATATATCACGAGGTATGTCTAAGGAAAAAGAAATAGTTTCGTGAAATTATTTTGATCATTTTACAAACAATGGCGGCCATTTTGAAAAATGCCAGAAGGAATGATATCAATATATTTAGAATCCGTGTGAGTTGAGCTTTCATTTGATATACATCCCTCACATACCATGATTATTGACAAAATACTTGTTTGCATAACCAGTTTCATGGCGTCCATCTTGAAATTGCCGGCCATTTTGAAAATATCACAAGGTAGAATTTGCAGAACTTTGTATTTTGCACATGACAGTGATGCTCTGAAGCTTTCCTGAAACATTCAGCTTTCCGCTATTCTTTTCCAATGTTGCCTATTGTTTTTGTCCAATGCTAATGCCTACACTGACAAGACGAGCATAAGGCCAATGATTAGAATAACGTCATTCACTACGTGAGTATAGCGTCATTGGCTCGCATAGCATTTATGACTTGACAAGCATAAGGTTGACTAGCATAACCTCATAAACTAAGCGTTCATAACTAGACTAGCGTCATTAGCTAAGCTACCATAACGTCGTTAACTAAGCTACCATAACGTCATTAGCTAAGCTACCATAACGTCAGCTAAGCTACCATAACGTCATTAGCTACCATAACGTCGTTAACTAGACTAGCATAACGTCATTCACTAAGCGGCAATAACGTCACTGACGAAGCTGGTATAACGTCATTAACTAGATAACCTCATCATTGACTAAACGGGCGTGATGAGATTGACTAGCATAACATTGTCAAGGCTTGAAAGACGCCCTCACTGGAGCAAAATAAGGTCATTGTCTAGCATAATGCCACTGACTAGCATATTGTCATTGACTAACATGGCGTCACTGACTAGCATTACATTTGACTAGATGCTTGAAAGACTCCACTCACCGGAGCAGCATAACGCCATTGACTAGCACGGTACTAATTGGACAAACAGGATCCCATTAACGAGCATAACGTCATTTGACGTGGATTAGTATTTAAATCCTACCCTTCACAGACTACGTAAACATTACACTTTCCATGTTTCATCCAGTTTCTGCTTTAACCTGGTTCCTCACCTGTCGAGGCGAATGACGTAGAGATAGTACAATAGGTCCCTTTATCCCGAACCCTTGAAATTACAAACGTCGTTCATGATGCGAATGTCCACTGTGCGTTTGTTCATGAATTGTCTCTATTCACCCGGCAGTGAATGGGTACCCGGTGGGATAAGCTTAACCTCACTGGCAGCTAAGGTTAACCGGGGTAATAACGAGTTAGCGCTTTGAGCATACACAAGTACGTGGACTTGGGGGCTATATTACTAGTCATTATTATCATTATTGTCAATATTATGTAGCAAAACCCATAATAGATACTATAATGCACGGAACAACGGGCTTTCACGGGATAATGATTTCTGTAAACGGATAACTTTACAAATAACCTTATATTGAACTCAGTTGCATGCATCCCTACGAACAGGATTAATACTCTGAATGGTATAATTCTGATAGAAACTAGCAACTACTTCTAAATTTTACAGAACCCGAGTGCAATAAACGTGGGGAATTTGGACATGCTTTCTTTAGTGCATATACTACAGTAATAACAGTAAAATAATCGGTAGATTCAGGGTGCCGTTGTAGAAAGCGATCTTAGCTCTAAGATCACCATAAACTCCATGCCTTAACACAGACTTGAGACAGTCTTAGCGCTAAGGCCTTGTACAATGGCACCCAGTACACACTGTCACCGATTCCGTTCATGAAGGATAACATTTGCATTGCTCTGTGTAAAACTTGCATGAAGACAAACCATTTATTTGATTTATAGAACCATTAATTTTTCAACCTTTTGCAAGACAATGACGAAATTACTTCCTCGTCCCAACAGCCACGTGACGTCAGCTGGGAGCACCACAATGGCCTGACGTCACGGCCTCGATGTTGATGGCTGCAAATAGCGCTGTTCGCAGCACAGTCTGCAATAGGATCGCAGGTCGAGGCTAGAATAATCAATACACGAAACTTATTGCGCTTAAAAATAGCACGCTAGCAGCGTCATGGTGTATATATAGGTGACTGAAGTTATTTGTAGAAGTGGAAATATTATGCCGCGAAACAATGGAGTGCCGCCACAAGGGTTATTCTAAAAGCATAATCAATATGACGGACAGAAACTTAATTCTGACGCTATTTGTGACGCGAGGAGGGAGGTTGTTGTACGCACAAGTGCTTCCAGAAAGTGTTGAGTGTCGCCATAAAACGGAAGAAAGATGACCACGTGACCACACAGAAATAATCGTCAAAGTAAAGACTGGGTTATTTTATACTCTTGGGAATTCCGGAAAATATGTTTTAATATCTGCCGTTTGTGTACGTGAGGATAGACACCCACAGTGGGTGGGCACAGTGAGCAAAATTATCACAAGAATGTAACTACTGTAATCGACATTGCTATGACTATGAATATCAAATTATCTTACACCGTGAATCTCTCACCTCCGACAGAATTAATGTCCGACAGATATACATGACTAAACTGAAATGACTATGATACGAGGGCTGGTCAAAAAGTTCTGAGCCTACGCAACTTCTAGATTGGTGACGCCATCTAATCTTAGAAGTATTGTTGGACAGTGTTCTTCATGAGCATTTCCACGTATTTTACTCAAATAGATCAACAAGTCCAAAAGTAACTGACTCTTGAAGCACACTGGGGTATACATACGCGTCTCAGGATTTCAGAGCGACACATATGTGCATATATAGTTCTCCAAGGTCCACGCGAAGTAAAAACGAGACTTTCAATAACATGTCTTTGAAACAAGCAACTAGACAGAATAGATGTAACATAGCTCCGGCTATGTTGTAATGCTAAGTATATGGATGTAAAGAGTGAGTGAGTGAGTTTAGTTTTACGCCGTCCTCAGCAATATTCCAGCTATATAGCGGCGGTCTGAAAATAATCGAGTCTGGAGCAGAAAATCCAGTGATCAACAACATGAACATTGATCTGAGCAATTGGGAACCAATGACATGTGTCAACCAAGTCAGCGAGCCTGACCACCCGATCCCATTAGTCGGCTCTTACGACAAGCATAGTCGCCTTTCATGTCAAGCATGGGCTGCTGAAGGCCTGTGCTACCCCGGGACGTTCACGGTTCGGATGTACAGAAGTTTACATAAGCGGACGATACAGATCCTTTAGAATGTGTTCTTTTTATTCGCGTTTTTTTTCCTAAGAAATTGCGATTTTAAACTATTTTTTATTACATTAGAGACTTGTGCAGCCCCAGCTGTTAAACAATGCATTCCAAATTCCAAGTCTTTTCGATTGATTTACACAAAAGGAATGCTTATTTTAAAAAAAATGGAAACTGCATCTTTATGGGAATGGAAACAAAATATATTATGACAGATATTTAATCTCTCATATTTAAGTAGTAAAGTCCTGTCAAAATCTCGTCTCATTTGATTAACAAACAGAGAAATAAGGCGGACATGTCACGTCATATGCCATCGTTTGACCTACTTGTATGAGTACAAATCACCAGAAACGGTTGACAAACATGTCAGTCGGCCTTATTCATCTCACGTGCGCAATTAACATTTTCTAAATGAAATTAATTATTTTGATTGATTCATATGAATAACTATGGTAATTTGTCTTCCGTGTGTATTTTCTCCTCCACATCTCACACGCGTCAATAAAGTCAAAATTGTAAGGTGCACGCCGATCAGATCCGTTACACCGTTGTCTCACGTGCATTATGACATCTTGTGCACGTGCAGCACGGGATAGTCGTGGCCGTGATTGCCGTCCGTGGCGCGCCAGACACAGGTGTGATGTTGAAAGGAGATTGAATGGCGTTTGAGGAAAATGCTTTATTTGAACATTTCAATAGCCTAATTTCTGCTGTTGTGTAATCCGAGACAGTTCTTATGTTATTGTGCAACGCCTGCGATGCACTATGTCTGATAACAATCTGTCTGGGGGAGCCGTCAGCCCATGATATTGTCAAATGCTGGCGCTGATGAAACGATACGGCAAGGGACAAACGGGGCTCATGTAATAAGACTGTTAGCCCTTACCATGCATAATGATTCACTTAAGACGAGATTGGTCCCATCAAGGCAATTGAACTGGACGGTCCAGAATATGTGGATAGGCATAAACTAGTGACATTTATCCTTACATTGTGTTTTTGCTGACAGAATACTCAACATGGATTTTTTTTATGTTTTTGAACAAAAAGCCTCTTTGAGACTGAAACTCTTGTTAAATTTATGGACTTGAACGTTTGTGTATTTGCTGAGCAATATATCAGCTGAGCGAATAATCGAGTCTGGATCAGATAATCCAGTGATTGGCATCATGAAAATCGTGGTACACAATCGGGATGTTTCTTCCAATTGCCCTATCCCTTAACACCTCTCATAAAATGCACAGTCGTCTGTCTTTTTAAGGTTTTGTCTGCGTGTGTTTTTTTTCATATAAGCACTTAGCTATATTCAGCCATGACGGCTGTCTGTAAAACATAGAGGATGAATCGGGGAATCTAGTGATAAACATCATGAGCACTTGAAGTCGTCACAGGAATGACATGCTTCAACCTTGTCTGTCATACAGACCCTGAAACAAATATTGTCCAAAAGGTCGAGCCATTGTTAGACTATGTGGCAAGTCTAGATAATCTCAGTTTCACGAAATGTAGAGAACCCCTGGGTTCACTTTTCATTGTATTTCATGTTTATCATCTATATACCCTTTGTTTTAATAAAATATGTTCGTTCCAGAGCCCAGATGTTTGTCTAGCATCAACTTAACCTGGGAGTCTCACCAAACAATCCCTCATTGGTAAGAATGAGTTGCTGAAGATCCTTGTAATACGGATCTTTATACGCTTTGCCTGTTCTTTGAAGTGGTTGCTACAGGCCAGTTCTAAACGGATCTTCACAGGTATGGACCTTTACGGATATTTAATTAATCGTCTTCCGGAAAACATGTATTTATACTCATGTATTTTTTCGAAGAAAGTTTTAACCACAATCAGCTATAACTGTATTGCAAAAACAATTATCGATCAGATACAGAAGGGAACACAAGAATCAGGAGTCGTGTCGTTTTACTGAGAATATTGAAGTTTTATGTTTTATTGTGAGTCGTGCGTTGCCTCGTCCTTGGCAATAACGATGTGCCATCACCTGGACTGGGGTGGCTTTGTGGTTAAAGCGTCTTCCCGCTACGCTAAAGACAAGGTTCGAATCCCCACATGGGTGCCAGGTGTGAATCACGGTTTGTGGTTATTTCTGGTCACTGGTGTGATGTGGCTGGAGTACTGTTAAAAGCGGCGTAAAACCTAGCTCACTCACTCACTCACTCACTCAGACACTCACTCACTCACTCTCACACTCACTCTCACACATACTCACTCACTCACACACTCACTCACACAGACACACACTCAATCACTCACTCACTCACTAGACTTGTCTAAACACGTGCGCGGAATCGAACTCGGGTTATAAGGGGTATGAGCTTAACGCTGTAACCACGAGTCTTTAACATGCAAGTAAACTCTTAACGATGTGCTTATGCCTTTATTCATCTTTAATCATGAGACATGATGCTACTTAAAATCGTGCGAAACAAGACAAATGTGACCAAACTTGGCTATTGCCACAAAAATAATCAATACTTGTAGACGTAAGAAGGAAGTAACGGGAATGAACCACATTCATTGTTCCTACAGATACTTTCTATTCCGGCACAACTACCATCAACAGCAACGCTGAAGTAGCGGATCAAAAAGGGGCACATACAGCAATCCAAACTCGAGAAGTTGTTATTTATTTAATGAATTTTAGCATCAAAGCAACATTTTTATTGAGATGCAAATCAGGCACAATAAACCTAACCAGCGCACATTTGCAAACACAACCACAACGCGGGTTAACTACAAAGCTTGGCAAAACGTCGACAGGATAAACATTACTCCACGCAACAGCGCGCAGTGCCTGTGTGGCTTCTAGGGACTTCGACAGTAAAGGGAGTTTGGACGCTTGTTCACATATAAACGGTTCCTGATATCCGTTATGGTGGCATTTATGCTAAACCCTGCATACAATATGGAGGGTTTACGTTCTCCTCTGAAACATTCTTCAGCCAGCAGAACAGGGATTTATGTCAAGATCCTTCGTAAAAGACGCGACAGTGAAATATAAATGCGTAGTTTGAAAACGTCAGTGAATGAAATGAGGAATGACTCAGTGTACATCTTGTATGTTCCAGTAATGTGAACGTACGCGTGCTCACACGCGTGTGCGCTTTTATAAAATCGTAACAATGAACCGTTTTTGACTGAGTCTTTGAAGTTGGTGGGTACAGATTCCTCTACTCTCTGGCACCGGAATCCGGTTGCTGTCTTTTAAGGTGCTACTCGTAAAGGTCCGGGCCTGAATATTGGCCTTCAGTAACCCATGCTTGTCGTAAGAGGCATCTAACGGGATCGGGTGGTCAGACTCGCTGCACAGATCGATGCTCGCGATGTTAATCGCTGGATTGTCTTGTCTAGATTCGATTATTTACAGACCGCCGCAATATAGCTGGAGAAACTAACCTCACTCACTGTTTGGGTGACTAAAACCTGGGACTTTGAGTTCGAATCCCACAGCAGCACTCATTATGTTTCTTGGTTTATCAGCACCGCGCAAGTGCTCGTGTGTTTGTCAAAATATCAAATGTCATTTCCTCATTGATTCTCACTCACTCATGAACTCACTCATTCAAAGCAAGCCAAGAGTTCCGCAAATGAATAAATTCTCCGAGTTCTTTTTATCATATTTTAAGAACATAATTTAAGAAGTGCCAAACCTGTTCATTTCAAAGACAGATGTTAGTCTACCAGCGGATGTCCAAGGCTACTTTCCCAGGGTTGGTGACAAGAGTGATGTATCACTGTAGACAGGACGGTCTTTTGTTGGATCTTACAGTTTCTGCCCCAATCAACAGCAATAAGTGTCCCAGCTACCACGAATTTAACACGAATAAGTGATGCGAAACTGCTTGAGAAAGGGACGGAGTGTTTTAAGATACTAAAGAAGTAAGATGTGTTAGAGAGAGTTATTTAGCAATGTGCTATTGGACCCTGTCCAGCCATTGCTTCTCCATCGTGAACCTGACTCATTATAAGGACAAACAAAGAAAAGGTTTTACTAAATATATCACTGTAATTGTGAGTGAGTGAGTGAGTAATTAAACTAGGTTAAGCATGATTATGGAAGGTGGGGTAGTCTATGGGTTAAAGCGTTACCTCGTCACACGGAGAAACCCGGTTCGATTCCCCACATGGGTACCCTCACCCCCCACCTCCCCACCCCCTCGCCGTGATGTAGCCGTAATATTATTAGAAAGGACGTCAAACTATATTCACTCACTCGGTATGATTAATTCAAGTGGTGGTATACTGAACAGTAAAAGAAACGCAAATTTCGAAAAAATATGAAATTTCATAAAATACCGCGTTTTTACTTATGCCTCCTGTTTGAAGTTAAGCAAAAGAAACCAGAGTTGAGTTTCTATTGCTGTTCAGTGTATATATAATATGATGATAGTTTATTCGAATTTAGTTAACCGAGAAACCATCCCTTCCGCTTTATTACAACTGGCAGCGTGTATGAGTGCACGCGCAGTGTTCTGTACCCTTTGTTCATTTATCCGGGAATTGTTATATATCACAGTGGGGGCGTTATCCATGAACAATTAACTGCATAGAAGTATTGTAACACACACCGTTTACAGTTGTTTAATTGTATCGAAAATATATTAAATTCATCACCCTCGCCGACGCTATAAAATACCAAGTGTTTATATGAAAAGACGGCTCATTTCAACTGTTGAGATACGTTAAAGGTTCGTTTAAATGAGTGGTGGATAAACTTTATAATAAACAGCTCGAAAGGTCTCTGTTATCAACACTTTAAGTGTTAGCAATTATATATCATTCGAAAAATATCTACTACAACAGAGACTTTATTACGCTATTCTCACCAGCAATTATATACTACCAGTGCAGTTGAGCCGCTCGGTAAAAATTACCCTCGAGGTGTCGCATAAGATTGAGTGAGTACAATTTTAAGCCGTTTTTAGCAATGTTCAACGAATATCAGCACAGCAGATAGGGCTTGGCATGCTGCGCCCATGTTGGGAATCGAACCCGTCCGAGTCTTCAGAGCGAAAAGCAGATGGTTTGACGGTTAGATTATCCCAACGCTCCTTGTCATCTAAAACACACAATATCTCAAATTTCCACACTTTTCACACGGCGGTTGTGTATATCCCGACTCAATACAGCGTGTCCAATACAATGTGTGTGTTGTTTAACGCCACACTAAGCAGTATGTTATAGCTATATGGCGCAAATTATCTAGTTTGGATTAGACTATCCAGTGATCAACAGCATGAGCCTGATCTATGCAGTCGGGAACAGAAGACATGTGTCAACCAAGCCAGTTGTCAACCAACAGGCTTTATCCATTATACCAAGGAGCCGATGGACATAATTGAATAGCAAAGCATGAGAGAGTGAGTGAGTTTAGTTTTATGCCGCTTTTAGCAATGTTCCAAGAAAATCAAGACGAAGAACGCCAGAAATGAGCTTCACATATTATGCCATTTTGGGAATCGAACTCGGGTCTTCGACGAGAAATCGAAAGCTTTACCAACGAGGCTACCGCACCGCACAGTTAAGGACGAAAGTGTAGCCGAAGTTTGAAGGTAGCAGCACATACAACCTGAGCGCTATTAACAGTTGCGGTCGTATATAACAGCAACGACGGTGTCAGCACCACATTGACAAGCTGACAGTTGTATAGCTGCATTGTATTAAACCTAAATGAACGGTATTGAAAGGCTTTATTCCCCCTTTCCGCTTGGCCAGAAAGTTTGAAACAGATCCCATTTATGAATACACCAAAGTGTGCATATGACCCACATAAATGAATTTCCTTCAGCGGCTGTTCATGTAATTAGTTGTGCAGCTGTTGACGCGATCGCGCGTCGTCAGCGTCATTACGCCGTGACCCTAACAGTTTGACCTTCAGATGCTATTTACATGGAAAACAAACCGGCCGCGCAACACATGGCCAAATCTCATCGTTTCAATGAATAGCACCGAAACTGCAAAATACTCCATTATATTTCCACACGATGTATATGACAACCCAGGTCTTGCACGTTCGTTAGATAATATCTAATATCAAACAAACATAGTTTTGGGTTATAATTTGGTTATTTGTAATCAAACCTTAAGTGTCTCATGTAAATGCATATATACTACAGCCGGGAGCGATATTATGTCCTCATTAGCATAATAGCACAGATCGTAGATGCGTGGTTAGATGTATCAATATTAGCTGAATTGGCCTGTTTTGTTATTTTGTTGCAGTCAACATGTGTTGATGTCATTTCTGCTGACACTGCACTGTCCTCTGGTATCACCCTATTAAGTGTTACTACAGCTACTGTTTATCATTGGCGAGAAGTCCAGACATTATTTGACCCTGTCCTCAAGGCTGGAATACAGACTCAACGAATTCGTACATGACATACACGTGCAAAGTGGACCGACCTGGACAATATCCGGGTTAGAATTGGTCTTCAGCAACCCATTCGCGGCTTGGATTTAGGGGATTTGGTGGTCAGACTCGCTGACTTGGTTGACACGTCATCGTATCCGAGGTGTGTAGATTGATCGATGCTCATTATGCCAATCACTGGATTGTCTGCTGGAATACTTATATTAAACAACATTATCTTCAACAACAAAGTGGATTGGATAGTCATTCACAGTGATTATTGCATGCCATGACATGGGATGTTGAGTGTAATTGCAAACACTGGATTGTCTGGTCTGTAGACATGAATGACTACAACTACCACCAGGTGGTTACATTGCGCTTCAGACACATTCTACGGCTTCAAAATGATGCCTTCTGTTGACGTCATTCTTCATTTGAAACATAGATGGCGCTGCACGCATTTTCTAAGTCCGACTGTGCAAACATCACCTACTTTATAAAATAAAACTAGTGACTAAAAGCATGACCACTGACCTACGACATCAACACACTTAAAAGGTTACGAACCCTTATTAATCCACATGGGACCTGTTCTGACCCACTGAACCAGTGGTCGATATCATGACCACTCATCCACGCCTACAGGACGAGATGACACAAAATGAAGGTACAGAGTTAACTCCTGATTTAATCGGCAAACATAGGTTACTATGTTCTTTTCAAGACTCCCAATCTCAGTGCTCTGTTCAGCATCAGCATGATGCTCGATGTCAATGGGTCGTTATCTTCATCATTTTACTGGGTTCAGATGCGTAGAACCAGACCAGTTTCTTAACATCCTCAACGGAAGCTGCGACACCTTCCGCCCTGGGAATCCTAATCTAAAGATTATACGAAACGTTATTGGAATGACTGCTTCTTTAGCCGGTACGCCCACAGTGTCGTGTTCCGCGGAGGACGAGCGATGCAGGTTCTCTTAACATCGCTGCCCTTCGTGTGTTAATGGCGATCATGTATGTATGTACAGACAACACGTAATACGTTTCTTAATGTCAGAAAGTCTTGTGGATACTCGAAATCCATTCAGACCTGTTGTAATCGCACGTGCTCGCCTAGCAACAAACTACCTAGCGTCCCTTATCTTATCAGAGCCCAGAGAAAGTGCTGTTCCTGCAACAGAGACGGTGGGAGCAAGGGGGATGGGGGAGGTGGAGAGGGGTTCATGGGGATGTCGAACGCTGGTCGGGGGTCGTACTAGAATAGATACCTCATACCTAACATACCAGCGGTCAGCAAGCCGGACTGGTCACATGTTAATTCCGATGGGCACAACTCGAATGTCGTTCTCCGTAAACCCGTTTAGGTGATCCAATCGAACATGCCATATTGCGCTTGATATAGCGTGGCGTTGGTGATTTCCGTTTGGACGGATAAGTGGTTAGACGCCACAAAACGGTATCTGTGCGTTAACCAAAAGACTGAAGGTATTTTATGAGTGAACCAGCTGTGTCCAAAAGTCTGCTAGAACATATCTGTTTATTGACTAACACTGATGGTGAAATGTGCGACGGACGTTACAATTGATGGACCTTTACTTGTGGCACATTTTGTTTACAGTTAAAAATCATTAAACCTCATGAATGATTTGTAGCAAAATCAATTGATTTGCCAACACAAAATCAGACTTCATTGTTGATTCTAAAACAGTTTTGTAAAAATGTACAACCGAACCACTGCGTATGTCCAAGGTATTGGCATTAAACATATCAGATAACACTACAATCAATGTGAAAAGGTCAACTTTACAGTGATCGTTCAACCGAACCAGAACAGTTCATTTTAAGACACAATATTGTTAAATGAAAATTTTCAAATGAAAATCAAACATGTGATAAAAATGAAAGAGGGAAAAGTGTCTTTTGTTTACAAATATTTAGTTAGGACAACCGTGCTTCAACCGTATGAACAAATCAACAAAACAGTGAGTGTACGTATAAGTGTTTTTTTTATGTCGGGAAAAACTTTAGGTGAACTTTGCATTATACACGTGAAATAACAAGAAAATTTAAAATTTAAAATATCGCAAGTAATTTAAGGATTAATGCAGATTCAAAAGCGTTCCATTACTAATTCCCAGTATTTATATTAACAATCGAACCACACATTACCCTAACACATATCGGAACAAATAAATAATAGCATTTATTAGACTATATTTATTCATAACTGAATCAATAAACATCGAATAAGGTACTTGATGGGCATTTAGAAGCTGGAAGGTGATAAAAGGGGCAAGATGTAGCCCTGAAACGTCGTGTTGTAAATCTTAAAGAAGTTGTAAATCCACACCAAACGTTGTTTTGTAAATCTAATAATCGTTAACGATGAGGGCTGATTGTACCTCGAAACAGGATTCATTAGCCATGACTGTTCTGGTCAGCTGACGTCATGTTGTTAACATGTGCTAACACTGGTTAATGTTAACCAAAGTTAACTTGAGTTAACCCAGGTTCACCATGGTCGTGTAGGTTTTGGATCAATCTCAAACACAACCTGTATGCGAGGCGGAGAACCTATGCTTCTTAGATGATTGATATTTGTATAATGAACCACAGCTCAGTATGAATATACTATATTTATGTCCTACCAGCTAGGTATTTCTAAACTTAAGCTTTGAATTTTTAATGCGTTTACAAAACAATGCGCGCATCGTGGATATATTGTTCTGTTGTCTTTCTGACTTGCCATAGAGGACGTTGTCAAATGCCCTCAAAGATAAATCCCTTTTAAATTCCTCAATGCAGTCACTTTACAAAGATCACACCGTCGGTCGTTTTCACCTATTCATAAATATATAATTGATTGGTGTTAACGAGACTGGTTTAGCAAGAAAGAGATCGGTTTCAGAGCGCGAGTTCTTTGGCGGAAATAATCGTCTCTCGCGGCATGTTCCGATGTGACTCGAGATTTGGAAAGCCGGGGTTTTCAAGATCAACCAATGTTCGCGCATGCCAGTTCCGATAATTCATTTATTATTGTGATTACAAACCTGTCCTTACCGCTCCCTAGGGGGCGCTACTCGGAGAAGAACACTGTATTGATTAGGATTCTGGGACTTCTCCTTCGCGGCCGCCATCTTAATTTCAAAAGAGGCCATTAAAATTCTCCATTCGTGTAGTTTCGCGTCTTTAATAACAGGCAGCGGTTAGATGATTATTTTCTTGGCTCTGCATCATCCAACTATACACGTTGCATATTCATTAGTTTTCTATTCGTACAATTAAGGTTCTTTTACTTAAAAGCCTTTTGAAATGAAAAAAACCCAACAAAACAGCATATATACGAGGTGAATAAATGACCAGCCATGTCAAGGAACTGGTTGACAAATGAAAAGCAGTAGGCAGTGATTCACGTGGAGTAGATCGTGACACAAATGTGTATATATTTTCTGATGAAAGTAAAAGTTTATTAATTACTTGGTCATTACCTGAATGAATTTAGTGGAACTTAAAATACATCATCGACCAGAAAACTAAAAACTCACCACACCATTATCAGGCAATGAGTAAAGCCAGGGAAGATTACACCAAACTTGAATGAAAATGAACTGCTTTTTACATTTTTGTACGTAGTGTTAATAACAGTCTTCAGACATTAGTCTCAGCCATGACGCCACCTGCTCCACGAGGCACCAACGTCGATGATGTTGCTGTGATACGACGCATATCCGTGGTCTTGTTTACACGCAGCCGACGGTCGCGGCCGGTTCAGTCGAATGTTGGTTTTACACTTCTGAAACTACACGGCACGACACACGAAAATCTAAAACAGTAAACTAGCAACACACTTAGTCCTAATGTTTCAACTGTCTTGTTTAGGGTAGCTTAGTGGTTAAAGCGTTCGTTCGTCACGCCGAACACCCGGGTTCGATTTCCCACATGAGAACAATGTGGGATGTCCATTTCTCCCTGCGTGATTAAAAGTATTAAAAGCGGCGTAAAACTAAAGTCACTCACTCTCTGTCTTAGTTAGCTGGAAATGAAAGGATGTTTTCCTAAATCAACCGTCCCATGATCAGTTAAAAAATTACCCCACCTTGTCGGTTTCGGGTGTGTAGTAACAGCTACCAAACATATCATACGCACTACAGCTCATCCTTCATTATCAATCAAGAAAATATAGCATAGGTATAAACGCAGAAAACAACTTTTCAAAAACACATGAGTAAATGAGCAGTATTCCAGTATTCCAGCAGTATTCCAGCTATATGACAGCGGTCTGTAAAACACTGTAATCGAGTCCAGATCAGACAATCCAGTGGTCACCAGTATGAGCATCGATCTGCGCAGTTGGGAACCGATGACGTGTGTCAACCAAGCCAGCGAGTCTGACCACCCGATCCGGTGTAAACATACGGAATATGAAAACATGCCAAGTATATATCCGACTATATCATCAATTCATGAAACACTGTGAGGTGTTCGTGAAAATGTAAGTGTATCCTGCCACATTAACACATGCAGAGGCAAGTAACTCTTTCAACTAAAAAAAAAAAAAAAACACGGTAAAATTCAAAATATGGAATAACCTCAGGCATGAAGATGGTCCCGGATTTGAGAATGGCCTCCACATGTTAAACATAAACATGTTCAAAGTCTTTCTGAGGCCTTGACTGATGTAACCCTGAACTTTTGAGCAAACGTTTCATGATGCTCTTTGAAAAGTTCGTAAAAGGAGCAGCCTCGACTATACCTCAAAGCTGGGAAACGTTGAGACCAAAGGCTGCAGTTGCTCGAATAAAGCTCGACTTAAAAGAAAAGTTGACTATATTGACTTAGCATGTATAGTTTAGAACATGAAAGGAAAGGGGAAGAATTTGACCCGCGACACCATGATTATCGTTTGATTTAGGTACAACTAGACTAACAACTATAGTCTCTGAATTGAACATATTTTACTGAAAAAAACATTCATAGTGAAAAATAAATAACATAATGAAATGGAGCCCTTAAGGAAATCTAGACTTGCCACATTTTCTAGATTTGCTATGGCTTTCTTGGATATATTTACTTCAGGGTCCGCACGACAGACTAAGGTAAAACCAGTGTGGGTAGGTTTAACGTGGGACCGCGCTGTAGACACGAGGTATTCACCGGCATTAGTGAGTCATTACTTTAAGGTGACCTGCAGTCTGTGCACAATGAGTGAATGAGTGTGGTTTTACGTCGCCTTAAACAGTATTCCAGCATTATAACGGCGGAGGACACGTGAAATATGATGTACACTTGTGGGAATCTAACCCGTCTCTTCGGTGTGTTGATTAAACTATGATGCTATATGTCTCAAGTCTGGACCAGACAATACAATGACATTTCGATCCAGTTTGTCTCCTATTAAGACAAGCAAAGTCCGACCGAAATGGGGTGCAAGGATAGGTGTGAAATTAGGTTGTCGTGTGTGCCTGTGTGACTAACATCTAGTTTCTGAAATGAACATATTTTACAGAACAAATAGCTCACAATAACAAAACTATACCTATTATGAAAAGGATCCCTGACACTTTCTTCATTTTCACTGAAACTATGGAAATCTAGACTTGCATGGGTTTTCTTGGATATATTTGTTTTAGGGCCTGTTGCAGATTGTGTGTGTGCGTGCGTGCGTGCGTGCGTGCGCGCGTGTGTAATATAATCGGAATAATGCTATACACACATGTCGCGAGAGTGTTGTGGACATCGATCAACTCGATTTCCTTATAAAGACCAGGTTCCGATTACAGCGGCCACTGGTCAATTAGCACGCGTCCAGCACATGTATATATAGGCTCCGTAGACGTATCGTATGTCGAGACAATCAAAGCAATACCTGGAGGTCAAACAGCTCAGGAAGAGAACGAGTCTAATTATCGCCATCTGACTTGCAGCAGCCACATCAAGGACCACGTATATTATTGCTACCAGACTAAATGAGAGAGACCAGGGGAACATATTTCACTGACACGCAAGTTGTCAAAATGATTTCTCATGAACTACACTTTATATTACTATGAAGACCCGGGGTAGAATAGGTTCTCAGTAACCCATGGTTGCGACAAAAGGCGACTTTAGAGGTGTTACATATACACTGATGATATACGTTAGCGCCAGTCACATGTATTCGTTTTTTCAAAGGGCAGCGACAATTATTAACGGTATATACAGCATTTATAATTGATAAATAACGTTATAGGATAGTAATGCAGCCCTAATTCTATTTGAAGTCATAAGATCAATAATTTACTTGCCATTTTAATACTGGTAAAGACTGCTCTAGAATCTATCTCGTATGTATGGTCTGATCTTGTGGCATATTTCAATAATATGATAGACAACAAATGCCATATATTATCTATATATTATATTGTATACCTTCGTGTATTCTAAGTAATATCCAGATATTAGAATACAGAAAGGTCACTGTGGTATTAAATTGAATTATAAATCCTCTGAAAATTCATTTATTTGTTTTAACACGAACTTTCATGTTTTGGAGACTTAGCTGGTATTTTGACCAATTAATATCATATATGAACACAAAGCTATAAACATCGCACGCTGCGTGTCCCGCAAACGCCGCTTTTGTGTCCTGCCGACGACGTGACAACGCTTGACGCCGTCTCCGATGGAGGTATGTAACGTCACGCCACGTCAACAGCAAGAAGAAGGAAGACCGCACTATCCCCAAGTCTTTGTTTAAGCTGCTGGTGCGGCAACAGCTTCATCTTTGTCGATACAGGATCAGTCAGCGACCTGAGCAACGGCAACTATTGTTACCAAGGGCAGCGCGCCTGTTGAAGAAGAAATAATTCATACCATTCCGTTTATTTTCGTCTCCCAGAGCTAGTGTTGTAACAGTAATGATATTATATTCTGTTTCCACTGAGTTGAAGTACAAGGTAATACGTTTGATGTAAATCTGTTTTGAAATGAACACCTCATGCTTCCCTTCGTAAATCACTCGTCTAACATCGAAGTCTCCGAAATGAACATATTTCACCGAAAAAGATACGGGTCTTAAATCATCTTAATAGATATTGTGAAAAGAAACCAAAAGACTTTCTTCTTTTTCAGAGACAAAACTGAAAGGGCAGGAATTAAGACTAGTCAAGCGTTATAGTATGCCTTGATAGCCGGATGCTCACTTTTACTGTATGTGCAAAGTATTTTATGTATTTTTTGATGATTTTTTGGAGAGCATGTGACGCTGAAATAAACTATCTTATTCTTCTGTTTCGCTTCGTAACAGACTGTCATGGGCTGTGTGTGTGAGCGAGTGTGTGTGTGTGTGTGTGTGTGTGTGTGTGAGAGAGAGAGAGAGAGAGAGAGAGAGAGAGAGAGAGAGAGGGAGGTGTTTCCTTCCGTTGGTTCTTGCAATAGTCCAGCATTATAGATTATAGATTATAACAAGTCTTTAAGGTAATAATTAATAGTTTGAATGAACATTTCTAAAAACTGTAAGTAACAGACTTGATTCCTTAGAGACTTATGAAATCGGTTTTGCACTGCATTGTCCGTTCAACTACATTTACCTCGGTAAAGGATAGATTCACTATACCTACACGGGCTTAGTATTTATGCAGCCTTGGAGCCAGGTAATGTAGATGAATGCGCCAGGATGTCACAAACATGCAGCAAGCTGATAAAGTGTGTAGTTATTTCAGTGCACGATACTAAAATTTGTCTGTTGAACTAAGTAAAGACCTGGGTTCGAGGCCCCATTGGTACAACATGTGAAACTCATTTCTGGTGTTCCCCACTGTTGTATTTCTGGAATATTGCTGAAGGCGGCGTAAATTCATACTCGCTCACTCACCAAAACTGATTCTGCTAGCGTCACAGAACTATATCGTGTTTCATGGAAACAACCTTATGGAACTGGACGTATGTATGTTCTTCAACATTCTGTCTCATGGTCATGTGCTGGAACTAAACAAGTTTCCTAATTAATGTCTGTTAACAGTGGTCACCAGTCTAGATGTCCCTCACGGGTCACTGCTTCCACCTTTGACTTATGCTGTGTATGAAAATTTTGCAATTTTGATATAAACATATTAATTTATTTGGAACCAGTGAGGTGGGCCTTTCAGCTCTAGACGTAAATATATACATCGGTTTTAGGGTTTTGCCTTACAGATTGGGCTTTGCGAGGAGGCTGATAAAACATTTTAGGGACGATGAGATGGCACGTTCCGGGGTATCTCATGGTCATATGTGGCGTCAGACGGAGCCACGTCAATCATATACCATGTCAGCCCGCCCCAGGGGTCCCAGCTGCAGTCTGCACCCGTGTAAACACAATGGCAGTGAAGCAGCTTAACTGGTTCCCACGTCGGTATGCGCGTCCACCTGGATGCAGTCAAGACTCAGCGCCGGGGCTCCGTGCCTGGCAACCTCACATTTGAGTCCTCCGTGATTTATTAGCGTGTGTAAAAACGTTAATGGGAAGAAATAAACACGTTTGAAAATATTCATTAAAATTGTTTTTCATCTTGCAATATATAATCAAATCCACGAAAGATTTATATTTTTTTCTCGAGTGTTATAAGTGAAGTGTTCTAGTAGTGGCTGGAGTTCAGAGGGCACTGTATCGCTGTAAGGAGCTTGTTGATTCATGGCAACTTGTTGATCATCCGGAAAGGAAACCGTCCATGATAGATTGGGGCGCTCCAAGATGTTGGTTTTTTCATAAGAAAATTTAGGTCATTTACGGCGACAACCTACAATTATACACACAATACCTGGATTATTGTGAGTCGAAACGAACCGATAGGAACCAAAAAAAAACAAAATACAACCGAGTCCCAACTTTTGACATCAACATCAGAGGCCAAGCTACATGGAGACAAGTACATTTCAACTGGTTTTTTAACGACACCTTTTTGCGCTCGTGCTTATTGTTTTGCAGAGTGTAGCCGCGTTAAGCATCATCACATCGCCCAGTGTTGCTCTGGTGTCATATATCTGTGAACAGTTTACGCTCTTGATGTAATTAGTCGAGTGAAGTAGGTCAAAGATCAACTTACTACAGCTGTGTGGTTGTGAGACTACCTCACATGGCAGCCATTGCAACAGTGCCCTCTGTTGTGACGGAGGGTCTGATGAGAGTAATGCGATCCCCCTCCGCTGAGTCCCAGCACTGGACAATGTTTGATTAAATAACACTTAGACACGTTCACTAGAACTGAGCATATGGCAGCCGTACGCTGTAGTGAACCTATCGCTTTTATCTTGGCGTTTAAAGGGACATCAAGGGATCAAGCGGAAATTTCTATGACTATTAGGGTTCTGTTTGTTGTGTTCTTCGTGGCAAGTATTGTCTTCTGCTGTGCTAAAACGGGACAAAAAATGAACTATTAGGGTTCTGTTTGTTGTGTTCTTCGTGGCAAGTATTGTCTTCTGCTGTGCTAAAACGGGACAGAAAATGAAGACATTCGCTTGTTTGAAAGTCTGGGTTACATAAACACGCGATAAATCTTAACGATCAGAGCTGGTTGTTATCACATTCTGAACATGACTGAAAACACGTGCGTGTCGTGTCATAAGGTGTGTTCCACAGGTGGCACGTGCAGATGGACTGAGTTCCTGCTAATCACAACTGACGCAACCCATTCGGTGAGCAGTACCACTTCCTAGCCTTATCACCAAGAGTTAGTGAGTATGGTTTTACGCCGCTTTTAGTAATATTATACCAAGATGGGGGACTCCAGAAATGGGCTTCACGTTTTATCATAGTGGGGAATCGAACCCAGGTCTTCAGTGTGGTGCTCTAACCAATAGGTCAGCTATACTAGGGGATGGTGACAAAAGAGAGGTTAACGCATCCTACCATGTCGGGAATCGAACCTGTTCCTTCGAGAGAAACCTAGATCAGTCATATGTTGACTGTCTTTAAACAGCTTGTAGATCACTCAGCTCCAGTCGATGCAGTCGTATATGACAGCAGCAGTGGTCTACACGTCGCCACAGGTTTAATAACAAGTAACCACCCAGTTACCCACATGTCCCAGCACCACCCACATTGATCACTGGTTGGTTTCGTCCAGACTCGATTATTTACAGACCGCCTCATATAACTGGGATATTGCCGAGTGCAGTGTTGAACCCCAGACCAACTAGTTTGTCTCACAGCCCTTGAAGCGCGTTATTTTCCTACTGCCTTGCCCTCTCTGCAGTGCCAAATCCAGATTTCCTCAG
Source organism: Haliotis asinina (assembly GCF_037392515.1). Classification (NCBI taxonomy): domain Eukaryota; kingdom Metazoa; phylum Mollusca; class Gastropoda; order Lepetellida; family Haliotidae; genus Haliotis; species Haliotis asinina. The sequence goes on along the minus strand of NC_090287.1, from coordinate 32,376,768 downwards.
TTTCGGAATCGCTGGTCTTCCGTGGGTTCCTTTTCAATTCATATGGGTTTTATTTTCTACAATCAAAATCATATACTCTTAAAAAAGTAGGGGATCTTCATTTTATATTTACGATTAAAAATGTTTAGGAGATTTATCGGAATCAATCAATGTTGATATGATATTACTGAATGTTTTGAGAGTGCATCACCTTACAACCATAGTTATTTGGAATGTAGTCGCTTTTGAAAGATGATTGGTGTATGGCATGTAATTTGCATGTATACGATTTTCATTTGAAAAGGTGAGTGTCAAAATTAATATTCTAAGTGATTTCTCGACCCTTTTGTAAAAACGTCAAAATCAAGAATGGGACCCCATGCACGTGTATGAGGCTACTGCGTTGTGCACATGCACATCATGCGTTGTGTTTACGGGTGGTAATAGAGTGAAATGGTGGTGCGTTCATAAGATGTCTGTCCTTGAAACGTTTGTTAATGTTTACACTTCCTATCCAAATGGAAAGTTCATTATCCCTACTTTTTTGAAGAGTATATATTCAGACTAAGTATTACCTATAGTCTACAAATCAACCAACCACACGTCAAACATCACATTATCACCTCGGATAATTATCCCCAATGATGTCAACACTTCGAGGCACATTATCATGTAGCCGTCATCAGTCATCTGTAGAATAAGCCTTCAGCAACCCATGTTTGCCATAAAAGGCGACTAAGCTTCTCGGAAGAGGCGACTAACGGGATCGGGTGGTCAGGCTCGCTGGCTTGGTTGACACATATCAGCGGTTCCCAATTGCTCAGACCGATGCTCATGTTGTTGATCACTAGACTGTCTGGTCCAGACTCGATTATTTACAGGCCGCCGCCATGCAGCTGGAATACTGCTGAGTGCGACGTAAAACTAAACTCACTCACTCATCTGTGATACTGACAATGGCGATGTTTAAATTTCCGTACAGTAAATGTGTTATAAATCTGATGCATGTATTATGCATGAGCTTGTGAAGTGAGCCAACTGCTTTCATCAGCGTGGCGTGCTTCCACCTACATCAGCTGACCGCAATGTCTGATGTGCAGTGGGGTACACAGCTGGTGGTATATTGTCACAGACGCAAAGATTAAACAGCAGCCTAATGCACAGAACATAGACTAACGTTAAGTCTCTCGCTTTCAGCAATATTCCAGCAATACCACGACTGGGGACACCCGAAATGGGTTTCTCAAATTGTCCCCCATGTAGGAATCAAACCTTGGTCTTCGGCACGAAGAGTGAGCGCTTTAACTACTAAGCTACACCTACCCCGATACTGATAGTAGTAAGTGAGCTTAGTTTTACGCCGCACTCAGCAATATTCCAGCTATATGACGGCAGTCTGTCAATGAGTGAGTGAGTGAGTGCGTTTAGTTTTACGCCGCTATCTAGCAATATTCCAGCAATATCACAGCGGGGGACACCAGCAAATGGGCTTCACACATTGTACCCATGTGGGGAATCGAACCCGGGCCGTCGGCGTGACGAGCGAACGAAGTAACCACTAGGCTACCCCACCGCCCCTGTCAATAATCGAGTCTGGACCATACAATCCTGTGATCAACAGCAATGAGCTTCGATCTGGGCGATTGGGAATCGATCACAAGTGTCAACCAAGACAACGAGCCTAACCACACGATCCCGTTAGACGCCTCATGCGACAAGCATGGGTTATTGAAGATACATTCTAATTCGGACCTTCACGGGAAGAAGTTGATAGAAACAAATAAACCCATTTTAACTGAAAGGAACCCCAGTAAGTTGGGCGATCCAAGCATGAACCTGGTGAAATCTAGACTTGCTTCATTTAGGTCTTTAGCGTCATGATATGGCTGAGATATTGCCGATGTGACGTTATACATTAACTTACTCACTGACTGACTGACTTAAATCTTTAGCATTGAAGGGAGAGGGCTGGGACAGACTATACAGAACCCAGTCAAATGCGTCCTCATAATTTCTGCGCTGTTCACTTCAGTACCCTTGTGCGATGACTCTCTGTCCTATTGCTGTGATGTTAAGTGGTAATAATTGCTGATAACCCTTATCTTCTCATCCCTACCCCCTCCCTCCGTCCCACCAGCCGGGACAGGCCAGATACACGCTCCAGTGACAGAAATTACAACAACAATCGTGATTTTCTTATCTTACGCAAACATTTGCCTTTTTTAACTCCGGAAAACACATTCTCTATACAATCTCATCTAACGCCCAGCCACCCTTGAACGTCCACCCTCCTCAACGATGACAACATCATCGTCCCCGAAAAGCACTCACTATTCACATTGTCGGACCCCGATCACATTCGCCGTTCACTTAGCGCCAGTGGCTTGCGAGCGCGCCCACCTGGAGCATATTCACGCCGTGCTGCAGTCGGCGTTCCTCGCCTGACATAATCATATGCTCAGCCAGCAAACAGGAGCCACTTGTTTGCTCGACGTTGTTGTAGTCAGTGTCAAGCTGCGCCGACGCTGTAAACGGTCCTCGCCCCTCACCCCCTCAACCCCCTCCACTTCCCATAGAACAATATATCATGACAGCGGTTGTGCTTCATCTTGACTCGGATCAACCTAACTGAGTACCATATTTTCAATCTAACTATAGTTTGTTAAAATTCATTTAAAATTCCTTTCTGAAAGTAAAATCCCATTTGTTTTCTTTGTGTAAATATTGTTTTGGTTGTTTAAATGAATTCGTTCGTCTTAATGAGCAGGATTGCCAAGGAACCATTTCAAAGGTCATCCAGCATTGCTCTGATGTTAAGTGTTCTTTGAGACGGGTTACGCGGGTGTGACATTTCTACCGCGAACCCCACAGGACCGAAGAACCTCCCCCAGGCGCATCCCATCATTTATTGATGACTCGTTAGAGCCACACTGACAGGAACCCCTAATTCGATGACGTCAGCGGTTATGTGGTTCCTAGTATATATGTTAAAGGACACTGAATGTAAGGCTAACGATTGAACGGTTTTACTGTAATGGTTGTTTTAGGTTTGTAAATGGGGCCAATTTTGAAATGGATTAAAACGTCTACCACGTCCTTGGAATGTCATTATTGTTTCTGGTACTGGTCGATGTAATTATGATCAAATATGATTAACTGGTATCATTATTAATATGTAGGTGGTATTAAATAAGGCAAAATATCACGAAGACAGACTTTCATTGTATGTTAATCAGTTAATATGTCGATCAAATATCACTACTCAATAACATGTTTCAAATAACAGCATTCATACTGAAGTAAAACAACCGGCAGATGTGTTGTCGCTGCCACACAGCTGGAACGTTGCTGAGCATACCGTTAAATAATCAACAAACAAATATGCTCAGTGAATACATATTCATTACACAGGTATACAGAACAGATATATCGACCCCTGTCTCATGTTGAGGTCTTTATGCACAACTTGGTTGACACATGTCATCGGTTTCCTATTGCTCAGATCGATGCTCATGTTACCGGTCACTGGATTGTCTGGTCCAGACTCGATTATTCACAGACCGTCACCATATAGCTCTACTGTTGCTGAGTGCGGAGTAAAACTAAACACACTCACTCTTTATGCACAAATTGTATTATAACATCTAGGGTTGTTAAACATTCTTAAGCCTCGTTCAAACACCCACGTACCCTCACAAAACTACCAGATCTCTTGCTCGCTGATTCACTCAGACTCTCACTGTCTCACGTACGCACGCACGCAGGCACACAAATACTCACCGACGTACTCAATTCAACGCATGATGGTTTAAGCGTAAAGACTATTAAGGGACCGTCCACAATATACGGACGGCTTTATTGCTTGAGGTTTGTTGTTGTAGTTGTAGTTGTAATTGTTGTTGTTGCTTTTGTTTTTGTTGATGGTGGTGGTTTTGGTGGTGGTGGTGGTGGTGTGTGTATGTGGTTTTAGTGGGGGCGTCACCAATTTTGTTAATGGAGCGGGGGGGGGGGGGGGAGGCGGAGGCAGGGGTCATCGATCTTGTACACATGAAACTAGGGTGGGTGAAAAAATGCTTTAACTAACGATTAAGGGAGGAGGTCATAATGATTTTGTACATGACATGCGGGATGGGGGTAGGTAGGGGGTGGGTCTCACACACTTTGTTCATAAATTTTAGAGGGGGAGGTGGTCAGTGACATGATTCATGTTTTTCCATGAAAACCATCATGAACCCTATTACCAACTATCAGTTATGAGCGGCCATTAAGATTCATGTTCATGTTGCCGATCAGGTACAAATTATAGGTCACGAGTATGAAATTTACGGTGTTAACTAGCAAACACAAACAAAGAAAGACAACACGAATCCAACTCTAGGCGTTCCCTGCAGCCCAACAGAGACCCTAGTGCCAGATAGTCGTATAGCCTCTTCAGTAGAGGCCAGTTCCAGGAGGACTGTGGCTGTGATCTAATACACATGTTCTTTGTGTTTTATTTGCACAGCGTTGCTCATCCCCTGTCAAGTGCATCGGTGTACCAGGGATGAAGATCTCCCTATCCTTATTGATCTTCTTCAGCAAGACGTACGTGGTTTTCAACAATGCATTATATGTCACAGGTAATGACTGCTAGCGTCGGAGGCTCGTTTCAGAGTAATCCTGTTGTAAAGCAGCGTAGTATAGTGGGCTTTTCTTGCTGAAGCCGTTTACAGTCGCCAAGCCGCGCTCCAGGAGCGCATCAGTCAGAGTGTTGTCAGGAGAGCAACTCTCCGACCGGAATATATATGTGTGTGTGTGTCTATATATATATTATATACTTAACTTTATTTATATATATATTTTTTACACACTTAATTTTTCATAAGCTTCTTAAACACGGAGTGCATGTCCGTGTTTGTTTATTCATTCCGAGTGATCGTGCATATTTATGACTCTTGACAGCGCGTAATGGACCGAAATAGGGTTAGTCACGTCAGATTTCAGTTGAACAAGTGAGTGATCGAATGAGTGTGTGTGATTGGGCTTTCGAGAGAGTGATATGGTCTTGCAGTCATGGCGTAAATTGAAACCGATTTTTAGATTGACCAGGTAAAAAAAAAATCAAGTTTTGTTCTAGGCAAGGAGTGAGTGAGTTAGTTCTGAACGACAGAACGAACGCCTTAACCACCATGCTTCACACCGCCCAGAAAAGGTATTAATCACAGCGTCGTTCTTCTTTTGGCAGATTAGCACTGAGATAAACATCAAATATAGTCAGGCTTGGATAAGTGCTCGCTGGCAATATTATTTGTGTCTATTTACATTTAGACGCTCACTCTGAAGCCATCGAACAGCTAACTCTTGAAAGCCCGTCCCCCACCCCCCACCCCACCCCACCCGCCTTTACAGTCCCTTTTTATCATGATAAGATTTTAGGCGAGCAATTTACTTGCCTCTGCGTGTGTTTGTGGTACTTTCGGGTCACCAGTTTTGGAGTAACTGGCATCATCACACCTGATGATGGTGCTTCAAAATGCCCGGGGTATTTCAGGAATCATACAATCGATCTAAATATGGAAAGTTTTTGTTGCTTTCATTCATGAACGGTATTAAATATATATCATTAGAGGGACCTTCGTATCTGAAACATATGACTTTCAGCTGTGTAGCATTATCCGTGATGGTCAGTGCGACGAGTCAAAGCTTGGCTTTTAACAGTAATGGCGCCTAAAACGCAAACACATTATTACCCCGGATAGCCCAATCTGTGAGGCGCTAGGTCAATAGTCACATGACTTGTCCCACCGGCTACCCACTTTCTGGCAATTTTGAACAAATTCACTGGCCTAAGGGGAGACCACACGTGTCGCATGTACTTCGTTATGGGACAGGACCGTAACCTCCATGAGTCATGTTGCCAAACACGGTCACCCAACCAAGGACTGTTCGCATTTAGCTTTGCCAAACTTCAACAAAATTCTGACCTGAGCACTATCCACAGGACCACAGGCCACCACACTAACACAGACATGGTAAATCTAGTGGTTGATCATACATCTGCACCTTTGCCCATTGACAGTCGGCTATGGACCAGAATAACCAGTGGTTAATGTTATGAGCAAAGATCCACATGGCTGGGATACACTGACACACAATCTACCAAAGTCTCCGATTCCTCAACCGGGACAGCTGGGTAGCCCAGTGGTTAAAGCGTTCGTTCGTCACGCTACCGACCCGGGTTCGATTCCCCACACGGGTACAATTTAGGATGCCCATTGCTGGTGTTCTCTTATCGCTTGGATGTTGCTAAAACGGCGTAAAACTAAATTTATCCACTCACTCATTCTTCATCCGACCAGTGAAGGTCCGTGGTAGAATAGGTCTTCAACAACCAATGGAATTATCCAACAATTATTTTGTGTCATCAGTCGGACGCTGGGTGAGCGCGTGTTTTCGTTATTAATGGTTCGCACAGAGCCCGCGGAAATAGGACAAAGCTGAGACTACAGATGATTCGCATGCGTCTCTTGTGTCAACATATTTTTCTGTGAGAGGATTATGAGTAATATCTCCGACAATACGAGTGCTGCTTCATCGATGAAACCGTCTAATAAGTTGAAGTGTCGGCAGCAGGTTAGGGTCTGTCAATGACATCACAAACAAATCATCAAGTAATTATGTAATGATTTCGAGACAGCTTCGATAGAATTGCACATGAACTCTAATTTCAACGAATTTCGTAGTTCCATTATTCGGCGATTAAATTGATTAGACACAGGTGTTCTATAACACGCATCGTCTGTCTGTTGAGCAATCCTTTAACCCCTATTTTCTTCTACGCTTCTTTTTTTCAATGTTCTCTCTTTTCATGTTCTGAAGAATAACTTCTTTTCTCCCTCGTCTTTTCAATCTATAGATCTCATTTTCTCTTTCTCTTTTTTGTTTATGTTAGTCATGCTGTATTTGTCCTTACCTTCCAGTTTCTTTCTTTCTCGTTTAGATCCAACCCTCTTTCCTTCTCATTCACTAACTGTGCATGTAAGTATTCTCGTATTTCCCGCCTCTCTCTCTACCCCCCAACCCCCACCTCCACCCCCTCGCTCTGTCCCCCTGTCCCTGTCTCTCTGGTTCCTCTCTTTATCTCACGCTTGTTTGCCCTGTACCTGTCCCTCTATCTTCCTCTCACTCTCTCTTTCTGTCGCTGTCTCTCTCCCTGTCTCACTGTGCCTCTCATTCACTCCCCTTCTCTCTCACTCGCTCTCGGTCTCTCTCTGGATCCCCCTCTCTCTGTTTTTTTCCTGTCTTGCTCTCTGTCTTCCTCCCATACAATCTGTCCCTTCCTTTTTTCACTCTGTATTAATTTGTCTCTCATACACAATCCCCTACAATCTCAACACACACCTCTACTTCCCCAAATCACCCACCGTATTTCCCATCACGTCGAACCTTCATTTTAATGAGATCACTTTTCAACAACCTTCTCTATCCCTTCCCCGTCAACCTCCACCACCTCCATCTGTTTTCATTAACATTACACTCACTGCAGCCCGTATCTTATTAAACAAATATTACGTGAAGAAACATATCAATATTTTATTGATAACATAATGTAATGTAGTGTAGCGACACACGGATTAATCAATACAGACACGCCATTAAGTGCGATGCTGGACTCTGCTTTCTCGCCTCTATCACCACAAATATTTACCTTGAGATGCAACAATATGCCTCCACCAGCAGAGAGGCCAAACATCGGTAACACGTTCTATTGCAAGGAACCCATCCCCATTTTCCATAACTCCCCTCCTATCAAACCCAATGCACTACTCAATGGTTGTTCTCAATAGAACTCTTTATCCTCTTTATCGTACGGCACCGTCTGGCCCTGCCCAAAGTCTAGCAGAAAGCTAAGCCCAAGGATATATAAATGTGATGCTTAGTCTCTGACTATATACTCTTCAAATAAGTAGGGGATCTTCATTTATTCGTATATTTAAGATTAAAGATTTTTAAAGAGATTTATCTGAGTCAATCAGTGTTGATATGATATTACTGAATGTTTTGAGAGTGCATCACCATTTGCGCTTCCTTACAACCATAGTTATTTGGAATGTAGTCGCTTTTGAAAGATGATTGGTGTATGTCATGTAATTTGCATGTATACGATTTTCATTTGAAAACAAACGACTAGAAACAAACACTAACAAATGTGTGATGCAAGATGAGTGTCAAGAATAATGTTCTCCTGATTTCTCGACCTTCTTGAAAAAACGTCAAAATCAAGAATGGGACCCCATGCACGTGTATGGGGCTACTGCGTTGTGCACGTGCACATCATGCGTTGTGTTTACGGGTGGTAATAGAGTGAAATGGTGGTGCGTTCATAAGATGTCTGTCTTTGAAACGTTTGTTAACGTTTACACTTCCTATCCAGATTGAAAGTTCATTATCCCCTACTTTTTTTAAGAGTATATATGCATCTGATAGTAACAAAGTAACCCTTGTAAATTGAAAAGGAACTCAAGGGAGGCCAATGATTTGGACTTGCTTGTTCTCAGGCTTTAGCACCGCAGAGAGGGCATGGCAGTAGGGGGAATAATGTGGGCAGACTTGCTTAGTCCCTGAATATATAAGATTTATAGTAACAAATAAATCAGTTTATATTGAAGAGTAGCCCCAGCGATTCTGAACCCGAATAAATCTGGACCTGCTCCATTTAGGGTTTCAGCATTGCAGGGATAGTTGATCATTTAGGGAAAATAATGTAGTTCAGGACCTCTGAGACAGACTATTCTACCCTTTAAGAGGTGACTGTAGATAGGTGGACAGTCTAAGGACGCCAGTCTGTTACAGGGACATCGATTTTTTGAGGAATTAACTTTTAAACTATTAATGTTTATATCAAAGGCTTGTGTATAGACTTGAACCTTCACCACTTCATTGACATTACGATAACCGCGACATAAAGCATCATTACGAGGGGCAGCAGTTTATATTTTTCAAGAAATTGTCGTTTAAACTATTAAACAATACCTTAGAGACTTATGCAAGTCCAAGAACAGCCTCACCTTGCTCCATGGCTGCACTGAATGTTATAAGCCCATGTATGTATAGCAATTCTATCCTTAAAAAGACGAGCGGACAGATAGGACGCCGGTCTGTTATACGGATAATGTGTTAATTTTGTTTATATTTTCAGAAATAACTGTTTATTTCATTCATAAATTCATAATTACCTTAGAGACTAAGGCATGTTTCGGCAGCGTTACACACTTGTCTCACACTTTGGGAGCGCCGTCTATTCTGAGTAGTACCTGCATCCACTGCCCCGCAACAAACCAAAAAAACAAGTGATTTTTTTCGACAAGAGCATGAATTTGTCATTCCGCGGTTAATAGGCTGATATAGCGACGCGAAACAGTCAGGTCGTATTAGTATTGTCTCCCCAGTCTCCAGAATCGGCGTCAAAGTCGGCGTCTCGCATGTTACGGGTCAGCCACGACCCCAAAGCGTTCCGTCGTACAAACCGTGCTTGGGATTGGTTCGTGGAATCCGTCCAAAACAGCATGTACTCGTTTACCTTTCATATTTCAACACCGTAGCTCTTATCACGACACTCATGTTGTTCTCTTGAAAACAAATGATAATGACTGTCTGTGGTTGTAGCAATATCGCTAAAACGTCTTTCGTGTTATTTGGAAACCAAGACTGTAAAGCTTGAATTTTATTACGTTTTAAGAGTTTGGTTTAATCTCCTCTTTAGGGGCGCTTGGGTAGCCTAATATTAATGGGCAAAGCGTTCGCGCGTCACCTTGAAAAATCGGGTTCGATTCCCTGCCAGGGTACGATGTGTGAAGCCCACTTCTGGTGTCCCCGTAGTGATGTTGCTTAATACGACGTAAAGCCAAACTCACTCACTCACTCACTCACTCACTCACTCACTCACTCACCTGCCAACATGTTGCTGGATGGTCATCCTAACTGATACAGATGTGATACTGCTTTCACATTCGTGATACCCACGTTCAAACCCCCTTGCAAAGGATCCTCTCAAACCTTAGGGACGCAACTCCGCACTTGAGCAATCGACCCCATTGCAATGCAATCCCTATATATTTGAAGCAAGTCTAGATTTTCCTCAGGTTTTGAATCTCCCATCTCACTCGAGCTCTTTTCAAATGTACAAATATGAAATGTTTATAAATTCAAACAATAACGTCGTCCTGCGACCCTTTATTGTGAGATAAACATTGAGGGTAATGGTAGTTAGGTGCTCATGCTGTTTATCACTGGATTGTCTGGTGAAGCCATGATTATTTAGAGACCCCCGCCATATAGCTCGATTAGTGCGACGTTAAACAACATTCAAACAAAAGAAGCAAAGTATCACTTAATATAGCTGATGTATCGGTGTTCAACAACGTGGTTACATAAGACCTAAGGCTTCTATAAACACACATAATATTTCGCTCGGTGATTCCTCAATCGAATCAAACATTTGCAACTGCTCAATGTTCTCGGGTTAATTACGCTACTAGCCTCCGACTGAGCATAAAGCTATCTGCTAGGGGCCATATTACTGTTTGTTTATGCTACGGCCTCTTGGTACAAAATTAAAATAACAAGCTTCTTATAAATGCTGGTTTGTTTCAACCCCGGAAACGTCAACGGAAGGATCGTGAAGCAAAGGGAGGTTACTCCGTTTTCCAGCCGTGATAGAAATCACGTGAATGTGCCATGTCGATGATGCGCGGAGCCAGTAGTAACAAGAGAATTAACAGGATGGGCAGTGTTACGTGATTCACTGGGGCAAGTGCATAAACAGATATTACTCTGTGATTATTTACAACGTTACTCACTTTTTTCTTTACTCGCTGTCCGCCTCCATAGTGCAGTGGATACAGCGTTTGCCCATACAGCCGAATGACGGTGGGTCGATTCTGGATGCCGAGCGAGAGTTGCGTGAGTGAGTGAGTGAGTTAGTGGTCGAGTGATTTGGTTGGATGGTTGAGGGAGTGGGTCAGTGTGTTAGAGCTAGTTGGATGGCTGAATCGTTGCGTGTGTTAATCTTTGCATGAGCTCGTTGGATGGTTGAGTGGTTGCGTGAGGTGGTTGGATGGTTGAGTGGTTGTGTGAGTTGGCTGGATGGTTGAGTGGTTGTGTGAGCTGGTTGGATGGTTGAGTGGTTATGTGAGGTGGTTGGATGGTTGAGTGACTGCGGGAGTGTGTTAATCTTTGCCTGAGCTAGTTGGATGGTTGAGTGGTTGTGTGAGTTGAGTGGTTGATTGAGTGGTTGTGTGAGCTGGTTGGATGGTTGAGTGGTTATGTGCGGTGGTTGGATGGTTGAGTGATTGCGGGAGTGTGTTAATCTTTGCCTGAGCTAGTTGGATGGTTGAGTGGTTGTGTGAGTTGAGTGGATGATTGAGTGTGGTTGAGTGGGCTGGTTGGATTGTTGAGTAGGGGCGTGAGCTGGTTGGATGGTTGAATGGTTGTGTGAATTGACTAGATGGTTGAGTGGTTGCGGAATGTGTTAGTCTTTGAGGGAGTTAGTTGGATGGTTAAGTTATTGCGGGAGTGGGTGAATGAGTGGCTGAGGGGTCTTGTGAGTGACTGTATGGTCTTGTGAATGAGTGAATGAATCACGTTTTATGCTGACATCATCAAAGTTCCTGTAATCTGAAAAAGAACACAGCAAAATAAGCATCACATCTTGTACTTACGTATATTAAGCTTAAGATCTTCTGAATATAATTTTGGTCATGTGAATGCCTGCATACCTTACAATACAATTGTACTATGAACCATGTGACCTAAGTACGTAATAAACCTGATGAGTTGATGAGAATGTAGGCAACAGAACCCGGGACTTCGGCGTGACGAGCGAACACTTTAACCACTAGGCTACTCCACCGCCCATGAGTTACAGTAACGTGAGACAACTCATGTATAGATGCTCACAATATCACGGAACGTGTTTCAATATTCATAAAGAGCAATCATGCACCCAATTAGCCTTAGACTACATAGATCTCTGGATAAGACCTTAACGTGTTTTCATAAATGGATACTAAACTCACAACGATCTTATCTTACAAGCAGGCGTTCAAATGTTCACTTACACTAACACCAATATATCTGCTTTCCAGGTCTCAACCGATAATGGCCGTTTCTTCTTCCTCTTTCCTCGCGTTTCCTGTATCTACCCACGGGCTTACTCTTGCAATATACAAGAACCCGTTATCCTAACGGTACATCGCTGGAAGGTTATCGGCCTGAGTATCAGTGTTTGCAATGAGTTTTCTTGATTCTGTAGATACAGATTTCGTCATATGAACTGAGAGCCAATGTTTTTCATGGACATGAGAGAACCCACAATGGGCAAATTCTCTTTGGATTTCTCTGATGGTATTTCACATTCTGGTAATCAGTTTTGAACATCATTGAATGAACGCCTACCTTAAATAAAACATTTGTCCAACAGCCAGCTGCGTTATAGTATTTGAAACCATAAGGTAATTAACTGACCATAGACCCCTCCTTATCAAATCAACAATTGGTGTTTATTCACGGATACTCACAAACATGTATTTGTAGTTGTCTTCCTATTTGGCAAATTATTCCAAATTAGTGAATTCAGTTGCACGAATGGAACTGAATAAGAACATATCCAAAAGTATTCATATAAAAACGTATAATGTGCAGAGCTTCGTTCTATGTTTCAAAAAGAACCTAAGTATGGTGGCTGATTTGGGACATCCCTTTCTCGCTTTAAAATTCGGAGGCGAGAATAAACGATGGCTCTAATCAGCCACCATTAAGTAACGCATTTTATTAAATAAAGCTGGGAAAAGTGATTCAAGCAAATACTTCAACAGATTTCGTAATACACCAATCGAATCCCACGTTCATCAAACTAAGTTTCATGGGTTTGTCTGCACCAGACCTTTCCTCGTTGTCTTCACCGAAACGGTAAACGTCTAGACCTACGTCACTTCCGGCTTTCCCATATCACTTCCGGCATTCCTCTCAAATCAAGCTGATTTGCGTGTTACTCTATAGTTCTATTCAAAGCCGCCTTCAACCCAACTTACTCACAGTAGATACACTCTGGACTCATGAAGATCTGTGTTAGAATTGATCTTCAGTAACCTATGCATATGCTTGTAGTGAAAGGTAGCTTACGGAATCGGGTGGTCAGACTCGCTGTCTTGGTTGACTGACGTCATCGTATCCCAGTTGCGCAGATCGATGCTCATGCTCATGACTACTGGATTGCTTGGTCCAGACTCATTTACCGCAGTCCTATAGCTTGAATTTTGTTGAGTGTCAAACCACAACCCAACCCAACCAAAGCAGGTTACGGTCCAGAAGTCTCACGCCATTTTAACGCAAACTTACAATCGTGGCACCTCTATCAAGCAAAACACTGTGGACACTAACAAAGTCCAGTACAACTAATTGTTGGACAGCTCTTGGGTCATTTATAAAACCGCTTAACTCGGGACAGGTACTTACATAGTAAACAGTGATGGACGAGCCATCATGAGAATGAGACCCGAAGGACGCCTCAAGAGAACTAGCAAATAGCTTGAGAAGGGTAAAGACAGCACCAAAGCTATCTACAACGCTGATCAATATCAGCGAACGAAATGAAATAAGATTAATAAGAAAACAACATTTCGGATGTCCATTCCTTCTTTTCTCTGACCCCTGTGTTTTAACCAATGGATAAGCTACCAAACTGTACAACAGAATCCCGAGAGCATTCAAGCAAACATTCATTGCAGTGAATGACACTCAACTGCAAGCACTGACAGGACGTGTGTAAGAGCGGCGTTCACACGCTGACAGGGACGGAAAAGGGATTGACGAACGACGTGCGCAGGGAAGCAGCAATACTCAGTGGGTACGGAAGATGGTTCCGGAAACACGTCGGCTCCAATAGGAACGAATTGGGTGGGATAACACCCATCCTGGTGCGTCTGGTGGGAAAGTAACGATGACAGTATGCAATTGGGTCATGTCCGCCTCGGATGTTATGAAATCGGATAATGCAAACATTTGTTTGTAATGACCTTACAGCTGCAATGTTCAGGGATATTTTGGTCAAATAAATTAAGCCTGCAAAAAGAAATTGTCACCGTTGTGTTATTAGTCTGTCTCACAGTCCTTGTCTAACCCTCTCTGCCCTGAATGAAGCAAATCTAGATTTCCTCAGGTTCTGAATCTCTGTTTTCCGTTTTTTCCCTTTACAATTAATATGATTTGTTTGTTACTATCAAAATTATAAACAGACTAAGGGTAAGGCTATTGCGTGGTGTGAATGGAGTCATGTGGGCACAGTGACATTTTGTTCCCGAATAAAGTAAAAGAAGTACAGATATTTACCTAAATGGGGGTCAGGGCTGTTCTTAAGTTTTCATATGAGACAATCCGAATTTGCAAACCAATTCTGTACTTGAGTAGAAATATTTTTTAATTTATTGCTAGTGTGAAAACGTTCTCTCGCTACACCAAGCCAATATCTTCTACGTGGGTACCGTGTGTGAATCCCATTTCAAGTCCCCTTCGCAGTGGAATATTGCTCATTATCGACGTACCCGTGAAGATCCGGGCTAGAACTGATCTTCAGCAACCCATATTTGTCGTAAGAGACGACTATCGGGATCAGGGCCTCCTTTCACGAAGCAACCTTTACTAGGGTTAACCTTAACTCCCATTCTTTAACAATGCAGTAAGTTTACCTAAGTTTAGGTAGGTTACCTAGGTTTAAGATAACCTTAGTGCAATGTTAAAGAATGGGAGTTAAGGTTAACCTTAGTTAATGTTGCTTCGTGAACGCAGCCCCAAGTGAAGAGACGACTAACGGGATCAAGTGTACAGGCTCACTGACCTCGTTGATGTGTCGCCTTATCCAAATTACTGAGATCTATTCTCAAATTGTGTGATCACTGGATTGCCTGGTCCCTAAGTGATGAATTACAAACCGCTCCCGTGTAGCTGGAATAGTGTGGCCACAACCACGTTCATACTGACGCAATATAGCTGGACTATTAAGAAATAAAGTCAACCCATAAAACCGTAAAACCATGCTCACTCACTTTAACACTAGATCCGGATACTGCAACGGTAAAACCATGCTCACTCACTTCAACATTAGACCCGGATATTGCAAGTACGCCTGTTAGGATTTCTATCACTGACGCTGTGTCCTATTTTCTGGTAAAGAAAACAAATATCCATCGTATTCAAGTACCAGAGGACGAGCTACGAGTGACTTCTTCTTACTTCAGTCCATGAATGTAGTTTAAAAAGGAAGTGTGATCAAAGTTGATCGCAGTTGATGCTAATCCGTTATATAGATGGAAGATGTGGGATGTTTTGTTACCGAGAAATATGCACAGTTCAATGAAAATATACACAGGTAATTGAAATGAACCTCTCCAGTAATCAAATCAGAAAAGCAATTTGCGAACGGAGTATATACTTGGATTAGCATTAATTTACTGTGTATCTTGAATAGCTTTGTATAAATTGGACGCGAGTTTGGATACAGTTAGAAGAACGTCCGGTAAATATTTACTCATCAAGATTCGTTAGAAGTTATAAATAATTTATCTACTTATAGGTTAGGAAATACACCCTCTGCTTCTTCATCCACACAGGCATGCTATATTGCCAAGTTTGCATATTTTAAATCTCATAGCGATGGCTTCTAGATGTCGAGACACTGGAATTTAAGACGCAAAGTGAGTATTAGGTCAGTGTTCCATGATCCACAGAAGAAAAGTGTAAAAGCGAAATAGGTGGCGGTTGGGTAGCCGAGCGGTTAACGCTTTCGCTCATCATGACCGAGACATGGGTTCAATTTCCCACATGGGTACGATGTGTGAAGCCCATTTCTGGTGTTCCAGTCTTTGATAATGCTGGAATATTGCTAAAAGCAAGCGAAATAAGAGCTCTTTGAAGGTGGTTGACAAGAGGTGCAAGATTCCTAGGCCCCCGACCTATGTGTGTCATCCATGTTTTGTTTCTTTGCTGCCGTTTTTGTCCAGATGTAATCTGTCTCCAAGAACCATGACATCTATCCTACATTTCGAATGGTTAGGCGAAAGCTTGGATAACTATATTTCTGGGTCTTAACGTTACTCTGCACAAAGGCCTTTTTTATCGCGAGTGCAAGGTTAAGCATCGACGAACGATAGTCTCATTGCAAGAATAATTTGGAATATGACGTCAAATAGAGGGAGTGTAACAAGCATTTCGACAGTCGTACGTCTAAAGATTATCGACGTAACGTTAAGACTTTCAAGTGGAATAGAGATATGAATGTACCCTCGACACAATAAGTTATTCATGTGAATATCGTCCATTGGACTGACGTGGGATGTTCTATGCCACGGAGTCAATGAGAGTGATTATGACACGTGTTCCGATCTATGCATAGAGAATGAGAATGATTGACAGCTTGGAATTAAATGTGAGAAGAGACGGCGGTGCTTGAAATAATTATCTCTCATCTGAAGTCGCAGTCGAGTTCGAAACGACCTGAACGTCGACCTGGTGTGAACGTAGTGAAGTAGTTTTGAAGCAGCTGTCCCTCCGCCTTTAAAGCCATCTTATGTCATACAGCTGCCACTATCTTTTAAATCTACGCTACTCGCCGAGTGAAAATGTCGTTAAATGACACCCGGAGCTAACGCTGGTTTTCCCTGTGTCATGTTTTAAAAGAACAAAGAATTTCTACACTCTAATGATAAAATTACACCTTCTAGAGGTGAAACTTGTTTTTTAGCAAAAGAAAACCGTGACTAATTCGTTACCACCGGCGGTTATGCGGACCAAGGCATATTTACAAGATTGCTGATGTTTAAGGTCTGAGTTGCTGATGTTCTGGGATAATCAGGTTTTCGT
Organism: Haliotis asinina; assembly: GCF_037392515.1. Classification (NCBI taxonomy): domain Eukaryota; kingdom Metazoa; phylum Mollusca; class Gastropoda; order Lepetellida; family Haliotidae; genus Haliotis; species Haliotis asinina. The sequence continues at coordinate 32,359,896 of NC_090287.1, read as the reverse complement.
GGAGATGTATATTGCAGTTGGTTCTGGATATATTTGGTGGTATCTTTGTGAATCATGCAACCATGCACGCGGTAAAGGTTTGATTATCTTTGAGGTTGAGGCCGCAAGGTAGCTGAAACGTGGACGCTTTCCTGACCACCCGGTGTTCGTGTCAAACTTACTCATATTGTATATACAATTTTTCGGGGCTTTTTGTTTGTTTGTTTTTTCTTCTTTTTTTAATGTGTGCACCTTTGACATCTCAATCTCAGTGAAAGAATGGACGTGGATCAGACATTCACTTTACATGGGGCGACGTTTCACAGGGAGCAATTACGCAACTTAAGGTTGACAATTTCCTGCTTTAGAAGATTTGTTTAATACCTTTCGTTGAATTACACTGCTTTCATCTCTAATTGAAAATAATTTAAGTCTATGTAGGCCAAGGAACTAAGAATAGATAGATACATGTATATTGCAACATTCCGCGTAATGATTAATAAATTAATGGTATGTATTCCTGCCAGAGCTAGATGTAAATTATGATGTTTCTGTCAAAATGAACAAATCAAGGCTATTTTGGCACCAGCTTCCGAACACTGTTAAGATCACATTCCAAGGCCTTGTCTGCCAACACAAGCACAATCGTCTTGACAACAGAAGCTTAATTTTAAGTTTCAGACTTGAAACGAGGGTAACTCAAAACAGATGAAAGATAAAACATTTTTTCACCCGGAGTCATACTGGTTTATCAAAGACGCGAAGACAGTCTAGAAATAACTCAAAAGAACGCCATTTAGGAGCAAAGGAAACGGTGAACCATAGTCATGGGCGCCCCCTTTGAAAGAAACCGAACCCCTTTCAAGTTTCTGTTTCAAGACAGATGCCTGGATTATTTCAAACGTGAGAAGGAAAAATCAGAATTTTGATTGAAAAAAATCTATGGTGTCCCCGCTCCTCAAAGAATTTGATATATGTTCTTAGAGGTCTTTGTTCGTAACAACGTCTCCAAGTGTCGGAAAACTAGACAGACTTACGATGACAACGGAGCCATACGTTCTCCGATAACGACAGCCCCGTCTTTTGAAATAGACTCTATGTTAATGTAGAGCATTATCCTTTGTGCAGACACCGTCTCGCTAGCGGTATTCATACTTCAACAGCCGGAATGGCAACAAGTAACCTTTCCGCAAAGCGGGGTCATTTAAACTGGTGATAGAAGCTTTGGACAAAGTCTATGAATCAAATGCGCAGTTCTGTTAGACGTGATGGATAGCAAACGAACGGGGGCGACAGAATCGCTTAAGATTAAAGATTTATCCTCTCCGCTTAAATGAAGCGACATGCTTCGAGCAATGAAATAAATAACCAACCCTAACGCGTATTCTATAGATGTATTACCATTATTCTAAATACAAGGAAGATACTTCTATCTTTGACTAAATCCGTTGTCGGTGAAATCGATTTACGTTTTCGCTTCCAGAAAAAATACATGCCTTCTTATTATGATATGGAAGATGCAGTATATTAGGAAATAAATGGTGGTTCTGAAGTCAGATTAACTGAAACGACAGATATTCTCGGGCGATAATTGCATAGAAGTCGTGTTTTAGAGGTGGTTAGATACAACTGAATTTCACATGGATGATCAGTCCAAGATTTAAACCAATAAGATCAATAATCGAACATTCTCGAAGGGATCACTTTCAGTTGGTATTTAAGCGTTGAGTTAAATGAAATGAATGATGTCAATCACATAATCAATATTTAAAATAGATCATATATTTCTCTATTTGGGCCAGTTTTAAGTAAGGTGGCAGGATGTCATTCCACTTGCTATGCAACACGAAAATGTTTTTCTTCGTGTACTTGAAGCAAACACTTCTGTGTTCCTATGAACTATTCGATATTTATAAAATCCAATACATTTGTTTAGTACAACATTTCAATTCTGTTATAAATGTGTTCTTTTTAATACGTTATGATAAACTAATCTTGTTGTCAAAACTCGTTCTGGGGCCATGCAACTGCTTGACATACCTGGTGTTCTGATTAATGGCTTTCCTGTTTTTCGTACGCATCAAAAGTTCTTCAAACTTCCTCCGTTTCTTCCGACACATAGTTTCTTATGTTTAACATCAAAAGATTGATTAATATGTACAGGAATGAAGTCATTATCATAAATAATCATTGTCGATATTTTGCTATCAATAAGTTCCTTACACCACAGCCATTGTTGCCGTGCGTGAAATGTTTTCATGATTAATGTTGCACATATTTGACATGGCAGCTCATGATGAGAAGAATATGAGAGTTTACAGTGCTATATGCTTCCATCATGAATAGATGTTTGACGAAATATGATAATTTATCTCCTAATGTTTAATCGACACGCCTAGATGTTTGCAAAAGAGGTTTCCTCAAAGTATGTTTTTCTCAATTTCGCCAACGTTGTCTTTGAAGTACACGTCTCCAGCGACTTCATCAAAGAATCTTTATGATTCCACGGCTGTTATTGTAGTCGTAGTGTAACTGTTGTTTCACCGGAGTGGGGTGAATACGCTCACGGCACTGACTGCGGTGTGGGGGATGGGACGAGAGATATGCCCCAGCCCCCAAGGCGCATCGTCACATATCAGTGTCATACATGACAAATACAATGTAAATTATGCCCCTTGGGAATCACCATTGTAATGTGATTAACTGAATTGATAAATACCGTAGATACGTGAAATCGGATCGACGTTATGACCAAGGACAACTGAATAATTGGAATTTTGAGAAATGACCCAGTAAATATACGTCAAATACGTTCGATCAGGGCCTGTGATCGTTTTACATTAGCCCCTATGAAGGATGTTACGCTCCTAAGGCCATGGCGCCGTGTGAAGAATGACTTCCGGGTTGGAGCCATGTTGCCGTCTCCCAGATCTAGCGAACCCCTCTCATCTGAGGGTTTAAGGCTCAGGGGGTGTAATGTAAATGTAGTACATGTGAAGGGGAAACCTACTAGCGGTATATGTATGAATGGGTCCACGGAAATGAAACGTTATGACATCTCTTGGCATGTTGGCTTCAGTTTCATTAATATTGGTTCCCCACTGTCGCTGAACTCTCACCAACTGTGCAGCTTAGGACTTTTATTTGCCATGTTTAAGTTTTCGGCATAGTAGAAAAATAATAAAATTCAAGCTATTATATTTTACTCCGTCCCCCAAATCATCATCAATATCAGCAACCCAATCTCATTTATCATCAGCAACAACCGCGACAGCAGAAGCTTGAGATTTATAATCATCTTCAACGTCTGAAACAAAAACACATTAGCAATACATTTTTTCTCTGCTCAAGTAGAGGTCCAGTTTCTTCGCTCAATGCTTCTTCCCCTTCCTACTTGGGATGTATTTTATGACATCCAAAGCTGGATCTACATGCACGATTACACTCATTCCCGTCCCCCACACATGTAACAGATGAATATCCTGTTCCATTGCTGCCCATCCCGTCTCCCCAACCTCTGGCTCTCTATATTGTCCTGTATCCCCAGAGATCGATACTAATGTCCATCTACTGCTTGCTATCGTGCAGCGTATTGACAAGCAGATACTGGGTAGCTGACGGCGCCAATGTTAGTTCTCGTAAAAGTGACACAAGATTTTGGCTTTAATTTATGTTTATTCTGCAACGCGTCTTGTCACAATTCTGTAGTATCTCTCGGTGACGTGGTTGAACTAACTTATGAGTGAACTCAAGCGGGAGCTGCTATTCAACGCTACTTGGATGATGATGATGATGATGATGATAAGGATGATAAAGAGGAGGAGGAGGAGGACGAAGGGGAGGATGATGATAAGGAGGAGGATGGCGATGATGATAATGATTAATATGATAACGACTAAGAATACGACGATGATGATGTTGGTGATGATGACGATGACGATGATACTGACGATGATCATGGTGGCTGTCAGGAGGAGGAGGAAAAGGACAACGGCTATCATGACAATGGTGGTGGTGGTGGTGGTGGTGGTGGCGATGGTGGTGGTGGTGGTGGTGGTGGTGGTGGCGATGGTGGTGATAGGCATGGTGCTGTCGTCGAGGATGGTGATAAAGAGGAGGATGAACGTGACTATGATTATGATTGAGATAATATTGCTGAAGATAAGACTGTAGGTGGTGAAGTCAGACTGAGGCTGTTTTTTGTTGATGACTTAGATGCCCGAGGGTGGTGTTTTGTAGTTAAGCTAAGAGCCCTGGGAGTTGTTTTGCAGGACAGTGAGACCCGTTTCGGTGCGCTCTTTGTTTGTTTGTATGGCGACAGTCTGCAAATAATGGAGACAAGGCAACACAAAGTTGTGACTGACATTAAGGGAAAGAACCAGGGTAACTATGACACGCAATCAACCAATGCAGCGAGTCTGACCATTCCGCCAATTAGGTCACAAATGTAGGTCAGTGCCCAGAGGAGAATATGGCTCTGCTCCTGATGGGGTCATAGCGGTCTATGAGTCATGTCAAATCAAAGATCATCTCTATCTAGGCTGTTACTCGACATCGAATATCAGATTTCTGCTTTCAGTTTTACTTCCCAAACAGCAGATGTCTTCCTTTTGACTTTTGAAACCATTTTCTTTCATCCAGATTTCGATCCGAGTGTCATTTGGCTGTACGAGCAGGTGCCTGTTGTGTAGATAAGGTCTTCACTCGACCAAATGTCCATAGATAAGACGACACTTTCCGTCTACAAGGTCGAAGTCACGTGTACAATTGTCTTTTGTGGCACAAGCCACACAGCAAACCACGCTTACAAAGAAGATCATATAGGAACTTTGGTCAGAATTTCGAAGGTTGAATAAAAGCAGGAAGTCTATTTGAATTAGGTTTGTCCGAATTAACAGTGTTTAAATACGTGGCTTTTTGATGGATCAGAAGGTAGGTCTAGTTATCGTTGGTCAGATGGTGTCAGATGGTGGCCAAGCACAATGTGGTCTACACTGGTATTCTTGGGATTCTCCTCATGTCAACAAAATAATCGTGTAGGTCACACAGATACTACACTAAGTTCTTAGTCACAGGCTAACATCTTATTTTTGTAATGAAAAGTTTCCTAAATAATGTTCATTAAAATATGATGAAAACTGTTCCAGAGACCTAGTTCATATCAAGAAACTGAACCCGTGATGTCCTGGACCCGCCATATTTCTTGGACTTTCTTAGATATCTGTTTCAGTGTGTGTACGACAAATTAAACCAGTTTGATACAACATCTTGTTTGTCAGGGCCAGCCTATTGCAATGTTTTAATGGTTGATGAGATGCACACCTTGTTATGTCTCTAGACGGTAGATTAGACTTTAAGTATTTACGAGTCACATATAATAGACAACCCATGTATGCAAGGCAGAAGGTATGTGCTGGACGCGTAATGGAGCCAGCAGTCTTTGAAAGTCACACAGTCGACAGTAGCTGTTTGTACGTTCTGCACATTAGACAGTATGTGTTGCTCAGGCACATAAAAAAAACAACAGGTGATGGAGGGCCACATGCAGCAGACAGCAGGTGATGGAGAGTCACATGCAGTAGACAACAAGTGATGGAGTGTCACATACAGCAGACCGTAGGTGATGGAGAGTTGCATGCAGTAGACTACAGCTGATGGAGGGTCACATGCAGTAGACAGCAGGTGCTGGAGAGCCACATTCAACAGATGGAAGGTGATGTGGAACACAATAAGATCTAGTCCGAAAGCTTTGGGCACATACACTAGACAAGACTTAGGGTCAGAGAGGTCAGCCCATAGTATCGAGTACAACCACTTAACAATTGAATTTGATATATGTGTATACAGATACTTAATTGGTTAGGATTTTCTCTGAAACTACTTTGATAGAGGATCTATGGTAGGTTAAGGACCCGAAGAAACGAAACAGGGCATGACTGGAACCTGTGTATTTTATCACCATGAACAACATACTATACGTTATTGATGAGGGCAGTTATGGCATTTGGCGTTGGCCCAGTTATCGCCCAAAGATTGTGGAACAGAAATCATTAAGCACTCAAAAATAGGTCAAATGAATATTTAGGGCAAACAAATGTAGGTCAAAGAAGAGTCTAGAGCAGGTCTTGTAGGTCAGAGGGAAGTCTAGAGCAGGTCTTAGTATGTCAGGCTGTATTGATCAAGCAGCATCGTCGCTGTAGGCGATGGGAGTCGCCTGGTAATTGATATCGACTGGTGGTGAAAGGCGCCAAGCGCACTCTAACAGTAACACAGTGACTGCATCATGTTCAAATGTCCATCTATGTGTGCAGTGACATTAACAGAATGATATTGTGTTCTACATGAGCATCACGTCTCTTCTAGACATGAAGTAGACCGACTGTCTCATTGCATATCACCAATGGTTAACTTGCAACAAGGATCTCTGTTGTGCAACTCTCGCTGTCATACTGTGTCAGGGAGGAGAAGGATGGATGTAGGATGCAGTATGCTGGAAGGGGCCGTCGAGTAGAAGGACATGTTTCCAGATGGTTTCCGTGTTTGATCTTGTCTTTGGCTTGTAGGGCATGATCAGATATTACCATATTCGCCAAGTGTTGAGTAATATGAGAACAGTCTAACTTGATTGAGCAACATTTTAATGGGACGTTACACATATGCAAAATATCATCTCAAGTGAGTGTGCGTGCGTGTGTGAGCGTGTGTGTGTGTGTGCGTACGTGCGTGCGTGTGTGTGTGTGTGAGTGTGTATTTTAGTTCTACGTCACTTTTAGGAACATTGTCGCAATATCACAGCGGGGAACACCAGAAAAGGGCTTCGCACATTGTACCCATATGGGTCATGAAACACTGAATTTTGGTGTGACAAGCGAACGCTTTAACCACTAGGCTACACCACCGCACCTCAAAGACCAAGTATTCCAAAGACGCCATGCAATGACGTGTCCTTCTCAGCATGGGTTATTGGAGACCAATTCTAACCCGTATCTACACGGGTCTGCACAGTAGGATTTCTCTTTGACGGAAATGTACATGTGGAGTTTGAGGACAACATCCCATAGTGTATTGCTGGTGAAATTCAGGACCTCATAAGATCGGGTGTGTTCAACGGAAACGAAAACTGACCTCATGTACATTTAACATTTGGGGAAATATAGAGATGTTTGCATGATCTGGCTGAAGTAGAAGTAGGTATAGACTGATGGAACATATAAGGGGATGATTTTGACAGCTAGAGTTGAGAAGTAGAAGTGAGTATAGACTGATGGAACATATAAGAGGATGATTTTGACAGCTAGAGTTGAGAAGTAGAAGTGAGTATAGACTGATGGAACATATAAGGGGATGATTTTGACAGCTAGAGTTGAGCAGAAGAAGTGAGTATAAATCTGATGGAACATATAAGGGGATGGTTTTGACAGCTAGACCTGAGCAGAAGAAGTGAGTATAGACTGATGGAACATATAAGAAGATGATTTTGACAGCTAGACCTGAGCAGAAGAAGTGAGTATAAATCTGATGGAACATATAAGGGGATGGTTTTGACAGCTAGACCTGAGCAGAAGAAGTGAGTATAAATCTGATGGAACATATAAGGGGATGATTTTGACAGCTAGACCTGAGCAGAAGAAGTGAGTATAGACTGATGGAACATATAAGGGGATGATTTTGACAGCTAGAGTTGAGAAGTGGAAGTGAGTATAGACTGATGGAACATATAAGGGGATGATTTTGACAGCTATACCTGAGCAGAAGTGAGTATAGACTGATGGAACATATAAGGGGATGATTTTGACAGCTATACCTGAGCAGAAGTGAGTATAGACTGATGGAACATATAAGAGGATGATTTTGACAGCTAGACCTGAGCAGAAGTGAGTATAGACTGATGGAACATATAAGGGGATGATTTTGACAGCTAGAGTTGAGAAGTAGAGTGAGTATAGACTGATGGAACATATAAGGGGATGATTTTGACAGCTAGACCTGAGCAGAAGTGAGTATAAATCTGATGGAACATATAAGAGGATGATTTTGACAGCTAGAGTTGAGAAGTAGAAGTGAGTATAGACTGATGGAACATATAAGAGGATGATTTTGACAGCTAGACCTGAGCAGAAGAAGTGAGTATAGACTGATGGAACATATAAGGGGATGATTTTGACAGCTAGAGTTGAGAAGTAGAAGTGAGTATAGACTGATGGAACATATAAGGGGGTGATTTTGACAGCTAGACCTGAGCAGAAGAAGTGAGTATAGACTGATGGAACATATAAGGGGATGATTTTGACAGCTAGACCTGAGCAGAAGAAGTGAGTATAGGCTGATGGAACATATAAGGGGATGATTTTGACAGCTAGACCTAAGAAGGAGATGTGAGTACTGACTGATAGAACTGATAAGGAAATAATTTTAAGAAAGTGGTACTGGTATAGGTTTCTGGAGCTGGCTGGAGATTGGAAGAAGTTGGTGAGTATATGTACTCCTGTAACTGACAAACACGATCAGCACCGGCTGCTGGAGCTAACAAATGGCTTAGTATAGACTGCTAGCGTTGTCCCGGGATCGAATATAAACTGTTGGAGCTGATAAGATGAAGATACGCTAACGGAGTGCATATTTAGATGACTGTTGGAAGGATTAGCTGAGAAGAACATAATTGTTATAGTTACAACCGAGAAGGAAACTGATATAGGCAACTAGACCTTAGAAGGAATAAATATAGGCAGCTGAGAAGGAGAGGCGATTGACACGAGCGAACATTCATGAAATAACTGCCCTGGGATATGTCAGAGACAATAAACCCATCCCTCCCAAATGCCCCGTCTCGCCGCTACCATCCTCGCGTGGGACGTCAATGCTATCAAGTAAGAAGGCCCTGTCATAGATGTAGGACATAGGCTACTGACATGACACATCGACCTGCATGACCACGTAGATCGGGCATATTGAGGTCACTGACCGCCTGCGGAGAAGAATGGCATTGGCAACATGCCATGCTACGTTCCGGTTATGTTTCTTTGTGTATGTCAGTCGACCGATTTATTCTGCGGTATGGAGATTGCTAGCTCATGAATATATTCCGGTTAAATTTCTCGTCGATCATTCATTACTGCGTGTTATCACAGCTTTTGGCTTCGAGTTCAAATGCTGTTAAAAGTGTTCTCACTGGTTTAGTCTTCTAAAACACTGTTCACTGGTTCTGATGCTGTTAAAAGTGTTCTCACTGGTTTAGTTTTTTTGGCATGGTTTCGTTTTGAGTTTAGTCCTCTCGCCTATCATTCTCTATTGAGTGTTTTCTATTGAGTATTGTCCCGTCATAATTTTAGCCTGCTCGTCTCTTTTTCTGCTTTGAACGTCATCAAAGTTTTAGTCTTCTAGTAGATAAGCATGTAGTGAGTGTTCTCGCTGTTTTAGTCTTCTAATGCATGATTCTCTGTTGAGTTGCATAGGATTCTCTGCTGAGTGTTAACACAGTAGTAGTCGTCTAGTACATGATTCTGTATAGAGTGTTATCAATGTTCTAGTCTTCTAATGCATGATTCTCTGTTGAGTGTTAACACAGTAGTAGTCGTCTAGTACATGATTCTGTATAGAGTGTTATCAATGTTCTAGTCTTCTAAAGCATGATTCTCTTTTGACTTGTATAGAATTCTCTGTGGAATGTTTGCATAGTTTGTATCTTCAAGTCCACGCACATGTCTCAATTTAGTTTTCCTATCAATTCAGCCTTCTCGCATCTTGTATTGTATTGATTTCTCCTCTGGTTTACACTTCTCACATATCTAGGTAAACCAATCGTGCTTTCTTTCAGTATATTCGTGTTGCATATTCTTGTGTCTTTAGTCACCTAGAATACCATTCTGTATAAAGTCTATTCACTGCGTGAGCCTACTTAATTTGTATTTACCCTACTATAAAGTTTGCATTAATGATGGATGTGATGGGTACCATGAAGTATTTTTGCTTGTTTTATTTTTTTCATATCAGTACGCACAGAACAGTAGTCACTATTAATCAAGCCTTGTACAATGTCAGAGGCAGTGAGGGGTAGCCTAGTGGTTAAAGGATTCGCTCGTGACGTCGATGACACGGGTTCGATTCCCGACTTAAGCACGATGTGTGAAGCCTATTTCCCTCGCTCCTCGCCATGTTATTGTTTGAATATTGCTGAAAGCGAAGAAAAATTAAACTCACTCGCTCTGCAGTGTGATTTTCAAACATATTATAGTGTGTTGCAAGCCGCTTGACTTATTGCCTTATATTAGGCTTCCGTAACAGACCACTCCCACTGTTCATCTTTGAGTGTTGAAGGTGAGGGTCAACGTCGTTGTCAAGGTCATTGTACCTACACAGCGACGTATATACACGTATACCTGAGGAACCTCTAATAGACCCGTCACAATTACTGCAACCACAGTGAGATATGTTAACGTATTCTCATTCATATTTTGTAAATTGCTAAAGGCGGCGTAAAACTAAACTCACTCACACATTCTGTAAGGGTGCGCATTTCAGTCCAAACGTTAGGATTTGTTTTACGCCTCAGTCGGCAATATTCCAGCTCTATGACAACGGTGTGAATAGTCGAGTCTGGACCAGGCCATCCAGTGATTGACATCATGAGCTACGGTCTACGATGGCTTGGATATGGTAATTGGCATACCTTGAAACATAATCGAAGTGAAGAGAGATTCTAAGAGAGAGAGAGTGTGTTTGTGTGTGTGTGTGTGTGTGAGAGAGAGAGAGTGAGTGAGTGAGTGTGTGTGTGTGTGTGTTTGTGTGTGTGTGTGAGAGAGAGAGAGAGTGAGTGAGTGGGTGAATCTAGGTTTTCGCTGCTGCATTCCAGCAATATCACGGCGAGGTACACCAGTAAAGGGCTTCACACAGTGTACCCATGTACCCATGTGGGGAATTGGGGAATCAATTCCTGGTTTTTTGGCGTGACGACGTGACGGCGTGACGGAAGACCGCTTAAACCACTCGGTTCCCCCACTGCATCTTTCAGTAAATTGAGAGATTTGAGCATAGACAAACATGCAGACAGACTGACATTCAGGCAATGTTGTTGGGTGCAGCGCAACAGCCCAGATGTGGTAGACGTCATCAGTGGCGATATGCTGCAACTGCCTCTTTACATATATCGATCCGGCCGTATGTGTAGGGTGTATGTCATGAAGAAACATACAATGTGAATTTAGTTCCAGTTCCACAGCCATCCTGCAGATAACCACTGAATCGGTCTCAGTGGGGAGACTAACGTGTTTAATGTATGGCAGTAAACGATGGAGGCAATGTAACGTTGGGGGTGGGGGTGGGGGGGTGGGGGGGGTGGTGGTGGTGGGGAGAGATACATAGAGAGAGACGGAGAAAGAGGCAGAATGAGAGACATACAGAGAGACAGGCACATAGAAGGGCAGACGACAGACGGAGAAATACAGATAAGAGAGAGAGAGACGCAGAGAGAGAGTTTTTAGAGAGAGAGAGAGCGAGCGAGCGAGCGAGCGAGCGAGCGAGAGAGAGACACAGAGAGAAACAGAGAATGAGTGACATGCAGAGACAGGCACACAGAAATACAAAGATACACATTGAGACAGACAGACGGAGAGAGGACGAGACGGAAAGACAGTGACGGCCGGAGGGAGAGTGAAAGAAAGCGAGAAACAGACATAAAGACGTACACAAAGAGAGAGAGAGAGAGAGAGAAACAGATGGAGAGAGCTATAGACAGAAAGAGACATAGAGAGACAGACAGAAAGAGATACAAAGAGACATAGTGAGAGTGACATAGAGAGTGAGAGAGAGAGACAAACTGAGACAGAGAAAGACAGACGGGAAGTAAGACAGAGGTAGATTTGAGGACGACGAACGAACAGACAGACGGACATGCATGCAAATAAAATGGGTGAACCGATAGGTACAGCGAATTATTATCACGGTACATGAGCTTGAATAAATTGCTAATACTGTGACTGTTTCTTCTGTAGAATTTATCATTTCGTTTCTGTCAGGACATATTACAGGATTGACGTCAGCATCAATGACACACCAGAAACTGACCGATTGACTTAAAACGACACCGCGATCTCTGTCTCATAGTCGTATAATTACAGAGACGACACCACTCACCGATCTTACGTAATGTCCAGTGCCGCGAAGGTATGTCCGGCATACATAAAACTGACCACTGATTGCCCTTTTGACCTCGCTTGATAAAAGCATAATTATCTACACCGAAAGATAGTTATAACGGTATACTAAACATGTTTCTCATCCATAAACAGATTGGTGTCATAAACAGACAGAGCAATTAGCGAATGCAAGTCTATAGACGAACTCTTTGTTTCTGAATATACGTTATTTTGATAGTAACAAATACACTCATTTTAACTGAAAATGAGTCCCAAAGAGACCAAAGATTCGGATTTCAGAAATCTTGACTTGCTTCATTTAGAACTTAAGCATTACAGAGAGGGCTAGGCAGTAGGGAAAATTATTTGCTTCGGGGACTGCAAGACAGGCTAGTCAGTCTTCTCTCAGACGTAGTTAAACAACCGTAGTTGAACAACAATGGTAAAAACTATATGTCTGTTAATGCCATTTCAAACAAGGATAAACATTTATTATAGGTTTTTATTAAGTCTATTTCAAGAACGTCTACGGAGTAACGGATTCATGATTCAGCTTCTGATGATTCTATCACGTCTTTCGTTCATATCCCACATGAATCTCGATCGCTAACCGGCGTGGGCCGAGGGTAATTGGAAATATCACGGTATCATTGAGAGGGACGGGGAGACATACTAGGATGGAGGGGGTGGACGGGGGAGGCGTCATATTGTAAAGATAAAACAGAGGGGGCGATATTACTGATACAGATCGAAAAGGTCGTATCCAGACACCGAGCTTGAATTCTGCTATTAGAAAAGAGCTTCCATTATCATGTTTTGAACGAAGTTTACTTAGACGGGCATTAGACCCAGAGCATAGACATGCCTTTGATAACATGTATATGCAACATCTTATAACGTAAGACTAGAGTGTCCCCAGCCGTGATATTGCTGGAATATTACTAAAAACGGTGTAAACTAAACTCATTTACTCGTTTAAATTTTGAGTGGCGGGGGACACCGGAAATGGGCTTCCCAAATTCTAGGGAATCGAACTCGGGTCTTCAGCTTGACGGGTGAACGTTTAAACCACGAATCTACCTAACCGCCCTCACACTCGAAAAGAGTCAAGAACATATGTTAATTTCACGGTTAAGCAGAGGCAATATATACTTGCGTAATAATGTTAGACTCGAGTTGGACTCCTTATGAAATATATTTGTCATGGTCAGGGAGACGGACGATGCGTTTTCCTTTGGGCTATAAACTTGATCCAGGTGCCATCCTGACTTACTGCTTCCGGTTTATGACCCCATAAAACAAAGTCATAGGTCATTTGGCTCATCCTGGATTAGATGTAGGGGATTATCGTCTCTGTACGTGACACAAGTGGCGGCAGCGTCTCTCTAGCGGTGTACGGGAGACATTCGGGTTTATGTTGCGCAAGGTGCGCAATGGATCCGAATCAGTAACAATACCACAGTTAGGCATTTGTCCACTTATGTACTCGATTCTTTTACATTTAATTCATCTGAAGGAATGGAGTTGTTCTTCTAAAGTAATTTCGTTCGGAAAATTCCGTTAATGTTCGAAGAATTGAGGCATAGTTCATGAATGTGATAAACAAAATTGCTGTTTGTGTGATACAAATGTAAATTCACCAGTTCGGCAGTTCGACAATTTGACAATTCGTGAGGGTAACATGAGAAATGTACCTTACATGTTAGTGAGCTCAGCGATCATATATCGGTATACAGTCTTCGGTGAGCTTCACAGAAGATAACAGAATTGGTCCTAACCAATGCCAGTTAGACATTCGGTGTAAAGGTCAGATAAGAGACTACATGTTAGTCTACGGTAGAGGGACACGTGACCTGAATGTAGAATACGACAGCACAAACAGTGAGATATCACCAGAAGAAAGACTGAAAGGGATAGCTTGTTTGTTTGTTTGTTTTGTTTATTTGCCCAAAGCCGCCCTCAGCAATATTCCACCTAAATGGCGGTATGTAAATTATCCATTCTGGACTAGACAATCCAGTGATCAACAGCATGAGCATCGATCTGCGCAGTTTTGATCCGATGACTTGTGCCAACCACGGCAGCTAGACTGACCACCCGATTACGATTCCTCCTCTTGCGACAAGCTTGGATTGCTGAAGATAAATACTAACCAGGATCCTCACGGTTTGATGGGCAATGGCCAATATGTGTGAAAGGTGAACCCATATACCCCCGGTTTAGCTGACTGAGAAGACCAGTGTACAGTTTATATGTGTGGAGAGGAAATCATTTGCAGGCCAGCCGATTCAACATTTCCTTCCTAACGTCCTTATGTAGCGACTCTCTGATTGGCTGTATCCGATGTGAATTGGTCTATTGTGTAGCTGATGTATGGAGAGTGTTAGTCAGATATACAGATAGTGTATTGTGTGACTCGAGGAGTCTTACAGTCAGATATGCAGATAGTGTGTTGTGTGACTGGATGGGTCCTATACAGGCAGATATACAGATAGTGTGTTGTGTGACTGGAGGAGTCTTTCAGTCAGATATACAGATAGTGTGTTGTGTGACAGGAGGAGTCTTACAGTCAGATATACATATAGTGTGTTGTGTGACTGGATGAGTCCTATACAGGCAGATATACAGATAGTGTGCTGTGTGACTGAAGGAGTCTTACAGTCAGACATACAGATAGTGTGTTGTGTGACAGGATGGGTTCTATACAGGCAGATATACAGATAGTGTGTTGTGTGACAATGGGGGTCATATACAGGCAGATATACAGATAGTGTGTTGTGTGACAATGGGGGTCATATACAGGCAGATATACAGATAGTGTGTTGTGTGACTGGAGGAGTCTTTCAGTCAGATATGCAGATAGTGTGTTGTGTGACAGGATGGGTTCTATACAGGCAGATATACAGATAGTGTGTTGTGTGACAATGGGGGTCATATACAGGCAGATATACAGATAGTGTGTTGTGTGACAATGGGGGTCATATACAGGCAGATATACAGATAGTGTGTTGTGTGACTGGAGGAGTCTTTCAGTCAGATATGCAGATAGTGTGTTGTGTGACTGGATGGGTCCTATACAGGCAGATATACAGATAATGTGTTGTGTGACTGGAGGAGTCTTTCAGTCAGATATACAGATAGTGTGTTGTGTGACTGGAGAGATATTCAGATATGTAGATAATGTGCTGTGTATGTGCGTGCGTACAGACCGACCGACAGACAGACAGAGAGTTAACCACATACACTGACAGACAAACACTCACTGACGCATACACACAGACAAAACACATACGGAGAGACAGTTACACACACGCACACAATGGCGCACACAACACACACTGACACACATAAAACACATCATGTGTGAGCATACATTCCGGCACACCAACCCCGATCTCTTGTAGAAACCATTCAATTCATATCATTGTAATAACAAAAAAGCGAAAAAAAACCAGAAAAAACCCGACAGCATCTGGTAACCATGGAAATGATACATATATTACTCTATACAAGTATTCTGTGAAAAGGTCAACTAGGAGCCTCTCACAAACACAGACAGAGTAAGCATAATATGCCACTATAAGTATATCAAGCGTGCACGGCGCGCTATCATACAGTCACAGTTAGTATCCTGTCTTGCGATTCCTATCAATATCTCATTAACGTTTTATGTGTGTGACGTTACTCTTGGTTTATCAGTACGACCCTTCCACACACGTACGCTTAAATACATGTTACGCTAAGCTAATGACCGTTTGAACTCCAAGCAAGTATAAATAATTTATTTCGTACACCACTGTTTACTCGATACGAAAATAGAACTGCCTGTTGGATACCTTAATCGCTCGGGGGACAAAAGCAGTTACGTTCCGTTAGAATTTCCGGAAAATTCCGATGATGCCCGGCATTCTCTCGTCATGTTCAACACGATTCGTGTGGGGCTGTGAACCCAAAGGGCGACATTCAGATCATACCTGCCATGGGAATGAAAGAGAACCAAATCGAGGCGGACTTGGTTGCACTTTCAGCAGTTGTATATGTCCGAAAGTTTGATTAATGGCCAAACTAGTCAATGTCGGCGTGATTGACGTTAGGTCGGACATTAGGACTGGTATTAAGGTTGTGTGATGTCTCTAAGTGGTTGTGGGGTATTTTCAGTTACGGCATGTGGGTTTTAGGTTCTGTGCCAAGACTGAAGAATATCTGCTTTTAATTTATTTGTAATTCTTTAAAGCCGCCCGACGTTAAAAACAGGCAACTCGAGGAGCTATATTAAATCAGCATCGGTGAAGAAGATATTTTAAACAGGTAGATTTATCACACAATGTAGAATGTCGTGGGTTAGATTTTGGCTGGTGTTTTGTTGGCACTGTCTGCTTCAGTGTTGAACAAAAGGGATATGGAATATGTCTGTTTTCATTATAATTCTACCGCCGAGAATACCCTAACAAAGGAACCGTTTAGATATTAAGACGACTCCATATACATACATGTGCGTGCGTGCGTGTGTGTGAGTGTCTCTCTCTCTCTCTCTCTCTCTCTCTCTCTATATATATATATATATATATATATGGATGGATGGATAGATACTCACTTGAACACCTGTACATACACGCACGCACGCACGCACGCACGCACGCACACACACACACACATACATACATACATACATACATACATACATATATACATACATGATAACATTACCGCAAACACGCTGATCCATGATCCGCGACATGTATTCAGTTGACGCTTGAGCGCTTGAGACAGACAGCACTCTATAGCGATAAACACGTCATATTCTCCAGGTCATTATTTCCACTAATCCCAGTCACACTATCCTAACATGACACAAAAACCACAACAACACCATAGATAACCAACAAGAAGTCACCCCGACATACACCACCGAAATCTACTCACAGCTATGGAATATATTTTATTTCTAAGGTCGAACCGACCTGCGTTGACCAATCACATAGATGCGAAATGACAAGCGTGTGTTTTGGCGATCGTTTTGCATATTTCACGGAAGTAAAGACTGTATAATTGGCATTTACGAGCCTAACCGCTCTCCTTCATATGAAATCCCGTATCTTTGCCGCCAGGTCCGACTGAGAAATACCTCATGTTCTGTTTCATAGTGCCAACTTCATGTCAAGAGAAGGGCGATAGCCTGTTGCTCGCGGCTGAAAAATAACCTACATGAATCCTATCTGTTTATCTTAATATTTATATGTTATTATGTAGCTATGCTGGTGCTTGTTATTTATCCGTGTGAATATCACGCACACGTGAAATCAACACCGAATAGCTTCCATGATTTATAATTCTCGTTTTCTGAACTTTTTACTGTTTACACATTTTTGTACATGTATTTGGTTGTAAGGCTTGAAGCCTCACAACAGTATTAGTCAGTGTTTTCATGAGTGAGGGAGGGAGGGAGTGGGTTTTACGCCGCGTTTAGCTATATTCCAGCAATCCAACGGTGGGGACACCAGAAATGGGTTTCACACATTGTACCCAAGTGGGGAATCGAACCCGGGTGTTCGGCGTGACGAGCGAACGTTTTAACCATCAGACTACCCCGAATCTCCCGTCAGTGTATGGAGTCTAGGAATGAGTACATGGTTCAGTTTTGCTCGACCATTTTTTCGGCACCATTCAAGCTATACTGGTAAACTGACGAACATAGCTACCCAAACTGGTAAAACTTAGAAACACTGCCTCAACATATCTGATCAGTCTGCCTGTCCTTGCCATACCGTCACCTTTGTAATCTCATCTTGTTTTCCACCCGGCTGCACAAATTCGGGAGTAGCGATAACATCACGACACATGCACATACAAGTCAAGCAGCTGACCCAATGACCGCAGTCTTCTCTGATCGCTCGCGATATCCCAACATGATGTCTTATTTAATAGTCAAGAAGCCTGACGGAGTATTAAACAGTATCCTATATAACATCTGACTGATCAGCGTTCTTGAAGCCATCGACATCACTGAAGACAAATCACGAAAAATACAGCTTCACAGTGATGGGAGAAATACGTTGATTGAGTGGAACAATTTGTAAGCATTTGTCTAGGTTTCCACTAATCGCTAAGGTATTATTTAACTGCTTCAATGATAATTTCTAAAAACATATTTAAAAGAAAATATTGCACCACTAACAGATCGGAGTCCGTGTTCTGTCCACCTCCTTAAAGGACTGACTTACTATGCATCCATAGTTTATCATTTAGGAGCATGGCTTATTTCTACCATATCTCATAGTTTAGGAGTCATATGGTATTAAAAGAATAGCATTCAACAAGCGAAACACAGATGTGAGAACGACGCTTTGAAATTCGACCTGTTTTATTGATTACGTGATTGCGTTTATAGATATGCATGTAAAATATTTAGAATTACTTCACATAATTCAGGCTTCATTAACTACAGCGTTTGAAGATTTCTTTTGGTAAAAACAGTTACAAACATCATCAAAAGTCGACGACGAATCGAACTTGTTTCAAACACAACCACGATAGCCGTATCGAATTCAACAGCATTAGTTAACCATTTAATGTCGATTTCATTTTCCGTCAAACATTGATGTACTTACATGTATTACTTTGCATGACCATTTTGTTGTAAAGGCAGCACAGTTTCAATAAGGATAAATGATTGTGTACAGTTTCTCCTATCCAAACAGGAAAGAGCGACAAAATTTCCAGGGAGTGAGTGAGTTTTGTTTTACGCCGCACTCAGCAATATTCCAGGTATATGGCGGCGGTCTGTAAATAATCGAGTCTGGACCAGACAGTCCAGTGATCAACCGCATGAGCATGGATCTGCGCAATTGGGAACGGATGACATGTGTCAACCAAGTCAGCAAGCCTGGCCATCCGATCTCGGAAGTCGCCTCTTAGGACAAGTGTGGGTTACTGAAGGTCAGTATTATAATCCGGGCCATCACGGGTCAATTTCAAAGGAAACACCTGTATTCCAAAAGGGTAATGCAGTGACTGATTTCCAGGTGTCAATTTTTTCATGCATAAAACTTTTGAAGGCTTAAAGAGCACAGCTATTTTGCTTAGCTTCCGTACATAATAAACACTAAACATGGTAATGCCATTGTAGTCCTGTCAAATATAGATATCGACACTCTCATTTCAGAATCGTCACGTGACACTGTGACAGGGACGTACAACCGGAAGGGTCACTACACTGGACTGTCCAGTTAGACCTGGGTATAAGCACCGACAGAAATCAGTGTGCCAACTAGTGAGTAAGTATGACTTTACCCCGCTTTTAACAATATTCCAACAATATCACGGCGGTGGACACCAAACACGGGTACCATAACCACAAGGCTACCCCACTGCCCCAAATATGGAAACTAACTGCCGGGCAAGGATACACATGAAAATATGACTTACCGTTACAAACGTTATTTGTTTAGGTAGCCTAAGGGGTTAAAGCGTTCGCTTGTAAACGCGCGGAGACCCGGGTTCGATTCCACGCATGGGTACAATGTATGAAGTCCAAGCTTTATAGCACCCCGCCAGTTTTTGTGAAGGCAACAACGCGGCAAGGTGGATCCTTTCTAGGGTTCCATTCTCATGCCATAACTCCCACTGGAGTCTTTTTTTTCTCTTTCTGTATACATGAATCTTTATTTGAAACAAATGTAACTGTGTACATCGCTCTTAACAATGTTCCCACAGCAGGGATACAACTTAGGGCAATGTGTGTATTTGGGCAATCAACATCTGCTCTTCAGCATGTCACAAACGAAGTTTTCAGTATGCATCCTCTCCCACGCGGACTCAAAAATACAACTGACAAATTGTTTATCTGTCTGCAATAAAATATTTACCGAATTCTTTGACGTTATTCACGTTATCCTTGAGAATATCCTTGTTTGTCTTCGACGGTATTTTTCGTGTTTTTTTTAGTTGTTATTATTATTTTAAAAATGACTAAACGGAATTGACGTCACAACGCTATATAATATCTGTGTCTCATCATTATTTATTCCCAGTGTCATTTTCATATCAGCTTCTACAACTATTAGAATCAGTTTTTGTAACCTACAAGATACATAGCTACATAGGAAAAACAAATCGCCTTTGAACAGGCTAGCTGGAACTCGGGGCTATATGAACAGATTATAAATAAAAATTGTTAGAAAGACACATAATATCATCAAACCTACAATAACGGCAAATGTCACCCACTGGGCCTACATCAATCATGTCCATTTCACAGCTGGTGATAACAACATGAAATGTACACCATCAAAATCCAACAATAAGACTATTATGATGATTTAAAGCATAAAGAATTTCGGACCATGTGCCCTGGCGTCAGCGTCTACAGCGACATACCGATCCGTGGTCGACCAGGTCGTTGACGTAGGTGCCATTTCTGTCAATGTCTGTTGTTAATTGCACGTCTTGTCCAGAGATGTTAATTGCAGAAGCTGTCAACAGAAGCCTATAGCTTGTCTATGTCGATGCTACAGGAAAGTGCAAGTCGGTGGTGTAGTTTATTACAGGCTATTTTCCCGCAACAGGTCAATACAACGTGCGTTCTGTCTGGACGCCGGCTTTGACATTTGGTTGCGGTAATTGCATTATTTATTTACCAGTAGCACTGCTGCCACGAGCAACAACAACCGTTATAAACGAGATGATTTCAGGTGGTGTTCCTTGAACGTATCTTGTAGCAAATGATTATTGTTTTACGCCGCTTTTAGCACTATTCATGCGATAAGATCATGAAAAGACTGATGTTATGTTAAGCCCAGTCAGAAACACTGGCGAGTGAGTTTGGCTTTATACCGCTTTTGGCAATAGTCCAGCAATATCACGGCAGGGGGACACCAGAAATGGGTTGCACAAGTTGGACCCATGTAAGGAGGTAAATAAGAGTATAGTGCGTATACTGACCGAGCTTTATTAAGTTGTATGATAAACCGATGCAGATGGGTACGTGTAGACTTGCACAAAGGTGAATGATGTTTTTGTGTGATATCTCCTAAAAGTACATGAATAAACATTAGAAGTTGTTCACTGGTCACGAGGGTTAGATGGGTTGATGTACCCTCAGTGTGTGTTTATGGTCCCTGAACCAGAATGGCGAACAAGCATTCTGGGTACGTCAACCCATGGGCTCCGAGGATCAGTAAACAACGCATTCATCTTCCGAATACCTCAATGTTAATTTTGAACTGTTTGAAGCACGGGTATTATATCATAATTAAGAGTACCGGAGTTAAGCAACAGCCCAAACACTACTAACCCGAAGTACCAAACGAACTCCTATAGTTCGGCATTTCCATTTCCATGCTAAAGCGTGTGTAAAAGGTTTAATTGTTGAAAAATACACGCTTCCTTGTCTTCAATGACTTAGGAATAAAATATGTGTCACAATTCCACATTTGATTACAACAGAAACGTCCACAACCACTGTCATAACAGCTACAACATCGATTAAAACAACCACTTACCCGTTACCATGTGGGTAATAATAATGGTCTACAGCGAGAGTGACTGAGCCTAGTTTTACGCCGCACTCCTCAATATTCTAGCCATATGGAGACGGTCGAAAGTAATCAGTTTGGTCGATCCACTGATCAACAGCATGAGCATCGACCTGATCTCTTGGGAACCGATGCCAAGTGTCAACCAAGTCAGCGAGACTGACCACCCGATTTCGTTAGTCGCCACTTACGACAAACATGGAATACTGAATTAAGACCATTTCTAACCTAGATCGTCTTGGTGTAGCGTTAAACAACAAACAAACAAACCACAACTTCAGTTGCTACAACACAACGACTTTTCCAAGGACTACCACATCACCTACCACAATAGCTGTGTCTCACGCCACACCTCTGATCTCTACCCCAAACAACAACCTCCTCCGTCCCCACCCCTCGTAGGACCCCACATACTCCTACCCTAGCCCTGTATCCTCAACGCACTGAGCTGCGTGCCACGCCCGGGTATGTGCATACGTGATAACCTCTTCTCCCCTTCCCCCCTCCACCCCACCAGTCGGACTGAATGATAAACGATCTCAGTAGTCAGCTGACTGGTGTAATTATCTTCAAGTCGCTACTTGAGTGATATACATCGTTCGAACTTAATAAGCAGCCAAATGTCATTATCATTCTGGACTTTTCTCCACCGACTCAGCGGCGTCAACCACATGTTGTATAATGAGCGGGCTTTAAATGTGAGGACTGTAATGAAATACACTACACCATAAAGAGCGAGATGTTGCTGTGTGTTGTTATTTTGATCATATTCCCTCATCTTCTCCCTCTCTCATCACAGGGACTTCCGATACACCTCGTTTCTTCTCATTCCTTCCCCCATACTGAGCGTCCAATCTCATTCCTTCTTGTACACCTACTTTCTTCTTTTATTCCTTCCCCCATACAGAACATGCACCTACAGTGGACTCTGTCAATACCGGCATCAATCGGGACCAAATAAAACATGCCGGTTTTGACAAAGACGCCGGCGCACACCGAAAGTCGTACTGTCTCGTTGGCATTAATAACATATTTGGATAAGGAACAAGGCAGTGTCAGAATAAACATTCATTTATTACTCATTCAATTGAAAACAAGGTTGTTAACATTGTGAAAACAGTCTCTGATCTTGCTTGGTATTTTCTGTGCCGATGGCTCGAGTACAATGTCCTCCGCTGCACTTTCCAAGTTCTGCACATCTTCGTGGCTAGATGCGAAGTGTTTGATCTGAGTGCACATTCTCAAAACATCACTTACGGTCAGTTTAAGAAACAGATTTTCGTTTTCGTCTTCTACATAATTCTCTTCTTCATCATGACAGTTTCTCTCAGTCTGTTTTTAAATTACTTGAGTTATCAAATCTGTTTCAAATTCACTCAAATCGGGGTTTTCAGTAGGCAAATCGTCATCACAACCGATATATTCATTGCTTGTACAACTTGTAGCTTCCTTGTTTATCGTGGCCACTGATATAGCTAGGGCAATGTTGTCATCTTCTTCGTCGTCAGTGCAAACAGCTTCACACCCACACCAAATCCACATGAAGCAAAACACTTGCGAATAGTCAGGGGTGTTGTCTCGTTCCACGCTCTTGCGGTCCAGTACACTGCATCTAATGTACTTTCGTTTCTCGATCCTCCTATACCTTCACCAAGCGTCCACACTCAATCCTTCCTCCACACCGACTTTCTTCTCTTACTTCATTCCTACGCCGAACGTCCAGCCTCGTGCCTTCCTGTACACATACTTTCTTCTCTTACTTCATCCCTATACCGAACGTCCAGTCTCGTGCCTTCCTGTACACATACTTTCTTCTCTTACTTCATCCCTATACCGAACGTCCAGTCTCGTGCCTTCCTGTACACATACTTTCTTCTCTTACTTCATCCCTATACCGAACGTCCAGTCTCGTGCCTTCCTGTACACATACTTTCCTCTCTTACTTTATCCCTATACCGAACGTCCAGCTTCGTGCCTTCCTGTACACATACTTCCTTCTCTTACTTCATCCCTATACCGAACGTCCAGTCTCGTGCCTTCCTGTACACATACTTTCTTCTCTTACTTCATCCCTATACCGAACGTCCAGCTTCGTGCCTTCCTGTACACCGACTTGGGTAGCCGACTGGTTAAACCGATCGCTCGTCACGCTGAAGCCCCGGTTCGACTCCCAACACGGGTACAATGTGTGAAGGACATTTCTGGTGTCCCCGCAGTGATGTTGTCGGAATATCGTTATAAAAGCAGTGTAAAAACATGCTCACTCACTCACGTAATGTCTCTCCTCTATCAGAGTGACGTTTTCCTTACTCATTACATTTATCCTCAATTCTAGAGGCTTCTGTACAGATGTTGTCAGCTAGAGGGCTCCGCCTGTTAGTTACAGGGCTCAATGCTCCCTTTGACCGATTAAATACCAAGAAGTCAATCGCAATTAATAGTTTCTTATCGCCATCCTGCCTATCCCCATATAAACATAAATATACGTAATCTCATTTCCAGTAACGAAAACAAACTAGTTCCATTTGAAGAATCAGAGTCTAATGTTTTGGGTGAAAACTGAAAAATTATAATTTCCAACAAATGGGGACATGGCTGTTAATTAAATAGTTGAGACGTGACATTCCCTCGGTTGAAGCTGTCATATCATTGCTGTGTCGCCTCGAACACAAACATGCTTCTCATGACATTTACAGATCGATACCGATTGATCTCCGTTGTATCGCCTAGGGCGCACCCCTAAGAAGTGCCTCTCCTTTCCACATTGCAAGGTGCTACATTCCTGACTGGGATGCTTATGATTGCGTAACGCTTTGATTAACGATAGAGGGTTGGCTCGTCCATTCATTCCTGTCTTGTATATATTGACTGCTTCTCCCAGTCCCCATTAAGAATACACAAGCCCTAACCTAATCCCCGTCTAGTATAGACTGCAGTCCCTCCCTATTCCCCGTCAAGAATACACAAAGCCTCACCTAATCCCCTTCTAGAATACAGTGCAGTCCTTTCCAATCCCCCGTGTTCTATATACTGACCGACTCTCTCAGTACCTGTCTAGTATATTACTGACTACCTCTCTCAGTCCCTGCCTAGAAACCCGTAAAGGACCCGGGGTAGAATAGGCCTTCAGCAACCCATGTTTGTCATAAAAGGCGACTATGCTTGTCGTAAGATGCGACTAAAGGGATCGGGTGGTCAGGCTAGCTGACTTGGTTGACACATGTCATCGGTTCCCAACTGCTAGCGTTGTTGATCACTGGATTGTCTGATTCAGACTCGATTATTTACAGACCGTCGCCATATAGCTGGAATATTGCTGAGTGCGGCGTAAAACTAAACTCACTGCAGTTCCTAGGAAATACTGACTGCCTCTCTCAATCCTCGTCTTGTATACACTGACTGCCTCTCGCAACCAATGTCTTGTATATACTGACCGACTCTCTCAATCCCTGTCTAGTATACACACTGACTCACCGGATCTCCGTCTACTACATTCCCCTCGGAAAGCCATGGAGGAATTTACACAAATATCACAATTATGTTTGCAGAATCTCTTAAGTCACACCATGAGTAGCTTCAGTCGCCGACAGCTTCTATGATTAACGTGTCAGTGAAGCCGTCCTACAGTTTAAGAATGTAAGAAAATTAATATAAAAAAATACACAAAAGACTATTTTTTTAGAATATACCTCATGAACTTTGATTTGTCAAAGAGAATGGTAAATGCCAAGGGATACCAAAGAAAATATCATATATTTCAATTAGAAATAGCAACACAATTTACAAATAAGACCCATAACGTTTGCATCGTAAGAAGTAACACCCACCGTTTTCAGTCAATAGCGGTTTTGTTCCTACCACCTGGCTTTGGTTTCATTGAAAACTTGATCCATCATTCATTCATTCATTCATTCATTCATTCATTCATTCATTCATTCATTCATTCATTCATTCATTCATTCGTTCCTTCGTTCGTTCCTTCGTGTGTTTGACCTTTCAAGGCGCATTCACCAAAATTAATGACGATCCGATCTGGACCAGACAATCGGGTGGCTGACATCATGAACATTGATGAACATGAAAATGTCAACCCGACCCAGTTTCACGTAAATCATGGGGGTTAGAGCTTGTGTTTGTTTCCTACTCAAATCTGTCTGTTATAGGGACTCGATGGGTTTGTGAGGGAGGTAATCAAGAATAACCCGAAACATCAAAGGGTTCAGCATCACTGTTAAGTAATTACTTTACCCTGAGGTACATGCCTCAATTATTCATCGCGTTGAAAACTACCTACAATAACGGCATGTTCCCTAGGGAATATGGTCGTACACAGTTGGACCAACCGATATCTGTGTACAACACCCCGTCAATGTGTACGAATGGACGTTGTGCATACACACAATTTCGTTCATTTTGTCATCCAAATAGTTTGTTTAATATTTTACTTCCCCACTTCTTAAATGTTGATTTAGGAACACCATATTCACAGAGGTCATTCTACATATACACGAAGGTCAATTTTCATATATACGGAGGTCATTGTACATATACACTAAGGTAAATCTACATACAAATGAATTCAGTTCTACATTTTCGCGTACATCATTTTGCATATATACTGGACTAAATAGTTGGTGATATATGTAAATTTTGGAATCATTAAAAGTGATGTATTATTTATTTGCTCACTGATAAAATATCAATAATGAAAATACCAATATCCCTAAATCATTTTGTCCAGTATACCTGATAATCGACCCAATCCACTCCATAAACACGAAGTCAGTTCTACATGTACACGAAGGTTATATGTATGTATATACAGATTTATTAGGCTGGCAATTTCACTATCAATATAAACATATCGTCCTAGTTACAAGAGTTCCGTACTTACGTCCTTACGGTATTGTATATTTATTTCTTGCAACATTCTAAGTGGCGACTGGCCTATAGTGGATTTGAGTGATTGAATGAGTGTAGTTTTACGCCTCTTTCCGCAATAATCCAGCAATATCACGGCGGGTGACACCAGAAATGGGTTTCACCCATTGTACCCATGTGGGGAATCGAGCCTGGTCTTTAATGTGATAAGCAGACGCTTTAACCACAAGGCTACCCCACAGCCCCTAATGGATTTGACTTGATAGAAGTATGAATGAATGCATATAACTCATGTCAATATAGTCATAACACACAGAATGGATAAACCGTCAAGCACTCCCTCGATGACAGCCATGATCAACCTACTCCCCTCACCCTTTTCACGTGTCCCCCGCGTCTCACAGGATCACGAGGTTCTACATCCTTGTTACAATGCCCTACATCGGGCAACTACATTGCGACTGCGACCACGCCGACGCAGTAGTAGAAACCAAAAAAAATTCTACCTCACTGACCCCTTTCTCCCTTACCATTCCCCACCCTCAAAATCATACACACATAACTCTGGGTCCCTCTCTCCTCCTTTTCCTGGTTAATCGTTACCCACTATTGTCGTCACATTATGCCAGAGGGTAATTAAGTTCAATCCAGTCGTTACCTCCAATCGTGAACTAAGCCTATATACTTTTGTAGGTCATTAATATCGATTAATGCTGGTCACAGCCCGAGTTAGTGAGACTTGTGCAGTTACACTGCTTACCACAAAACAGTGTGACCTATATATGAGACGGCGGTCATTCCTGCACACCGTACGGTCGCTGGACATGCGTCTCGCTGCCCTGGGGGTCACACATCAGTCGACCGGGGTCGTGAACTCATTAAGATAGACGTGAAAACCATAACTTTATTCTAGTGTATCTGCGCTTGTTCGTTTGAGCCGTTTGTTTGTTCCGACTGAGATCATTTCCAAGACATGATATTTCAAATGTGTTGACTTAGATGTGATATGTAATTTATGAGGGTGTCAATTTCAAAACGCCGTGTTGACGTGTGAGCTAACACGCATATCTAACTGACGAAATTAAGTTACTTGATTACTCAATCCATTTACGTATTTCTTGGTATATTTGTCTTCGGGGTATGTTTTTTGCGAATTCTAGAGCAACATTCATTCACGCAAACATGAGTGAGTGAGTGAATGAGTTGTACGAGGTGGGGGACCCTGGAAATTTGTTGCACATATTGTGATCATGACGGGATTCGAACCTGGGTCCTCGGCATTTTAACCATTTGGCTACCCACGTGCACCCATAAAACAGGAATGATGACGGCGGTGATGATGATATTGATGACGATGACCACGACGACGAATGATGATGATGATGATTATTATATGATGGTTATGATGATGACCACAACGACAGCCACGACGATGCTGGCGTTGCTAGTGTTGTTGTTGTTGCTGTTGTTGAGCGTTGTGGTAATGAAGGCAATGTTGATACTATATTGCTGATGCTGATGCCGATTTTGATGTGATCTTGTTGCTTCTGATGATATGCCATATTCACTTAGATACATAAGCACACAGCGACGAATTGATGCATGGGCTTAATGAAGAAATCCTATATCTGCCAAACCAAACGCGTTCCTCTTCGTTAATGTCAATCAGGGGCTGATAGGCACGGTGTGTGTTTCCCATATTAATGGCATGCTGTTTTCACACGGTGAACATCGACCATGTGCTCTCGCTATGTCGTCTCGCGTGGACAGCTGAAGACCATCGCCACCGATGTATGTGTGCCCACAAGGTCGGAGTGACCTTGACTTGACCACGCTTATTGATGTAAAATGACAAGCATGTCAGAACTACAACCATCAGCATCTCAACAGACCGGGAGACGTTCGTGTTAAAACTGCAATTCATGCATCCGGGATGAGCTAAGGGCGGTAACTACCGATTTGTTTACATAACTTACATAACAGAACGACTGATGCTTTTGTCACGCCAAGTCAAGCGGATGACAGATGAGAGCATATGCACATATTATTACTCAAACCATGTCCCAGCTATCAAATGACGTCACTCGGTTGACCTGCTTTGAGGAAATGCGAGACGTCTCTGTCTGACACAGGTCAAATAAGTTATGTCTGACTGTCTAACATGAAAGTATGTAACGTGGTGTTATGTAAAATATCATTTCATTAGAATAAATGGTCATGAACACACATGTACAAACTTACCGTTACGCACTAATATTTATCTAATACCTTTTCATAACACGTTGGTATAATCTAGTCTCTCTCTCTCTCTCTCTCTCTCTCTCTCTGTAGATGTGTGTGTCTCTCGTTCTCTCTCCCTCTTTCTCTCCCTTTCCTTCTCCCTCCTTCTCTCTCCCTATCCTTCCCTCTCTCCTTCCCTTTTCTTCCCCTCTCTCCTTTCTCTCCCCTCTCTCTCCCTCATCTCTTTTCCCTCTCTCTCATTCCCCCTTCCCTCCCTCTCTCTCCCTATCCTCTCCCCCTTTTCTCCCGTCTCTCCTTCCCTTTCTCTCGACCTCTCTCCCTCCCTTTCTCTCCCTCCCTTTCTCTCCCCTCTCTCCCTACCTTCCTCTCCTTCCTCTCTAACCTCCCTTCTCTCTACACTCCCTCCGTTTCTCTCCCCTTTCTCTCCTCCCCCTCTCTACCTCCTCTCTTTTCCCTCTCCCTCTCTCTCCCTTTCTCTCTCTCCTTCTCTCTCTCTATCCTCTCATCCCTTTCCCCCTTTCTCTCCTCCCTCTCTCTCCCCATTTCCTTCTCCTCTCTCTCCTTCCTTTCTCTCCCCTCTCCCGCTCTGTCGCTATCCCTCCCTCCTCTTTCTCTTCTCCCTCCTTCTCTCTATCTTCCCCTCTTTCGTTACATTTCAACAAAAAAAACCATTTTTTAGCACATCTGTAAGCATGAACAAATAAACAAACTGTTTAACACATATCGTGTTAATATACAACGTTGGATACTGATGTGACACTTATGTGATACTTATCTCAGTATGAACACACATATCCATATTTTGTTTCATTTTCCATCATGCCCATTAATTGTAAAGAACAGACACTTAGTACAATTTATTAATTGAAATGGATAGCGAGTATATCAACTGAAGTGACAGGTTTGTTACAGAAATGTAATGTAGGGCATCGATGCGGTGGATTCCAATATTGATTCAAGTCATTCTGTAAACACCATGTCACACTTTCTGGCAAGATAACCCAGATATTGGTGTTTACTGACAGCAGCGCTTATTTATTGTGATGTTTGTTTGACGCAAGCTTGAAATATTAGTGACATTAAATTTTTTTGGTTGACTGAAACTTGTCAAATTACGATGTGCAATGTAATAATTTAATATCTCATGGGGCAGTCGGGAAATTAAAGCAAAGTTGAATTATTGACAGAGAGAGAGGGGGGGGGGGGGAGAGAGAGGGAGAGAGAGAGAGAGCGAGAGAGAGGGGGAAAGAGAGACAGGGAAGGAGGGAGCGAAGGAGGAAGGAATGGAGTGATAGAGAATAAGGAAGTTACAGAGGGCGGCAGAGAGACACCTAGGGACACAGAGAGAGGCAGAGGCAAAGAGGCAGAAAAACGGGGAGAGAGACACAGAGAGAGCCTAAGAACCACAGAGACGGAGACAGAGAGACGGAGACGTACGAACAGAGGGATATAAAATGGAGCGTGAGAGATACAGGGAGAATGAGAGATAGAGAGAGACAAAGATAGAGACGGAGAGAAATGGAGAGAGACAGACACCAAGTGCTCGTGAAAAGGGTATGACCTGGTCTATCGACAGTATTTCCATTGTATCGTTTAGTACGAATCTCTGTGAGGATAAGCATCACCAATGCATCTCCTCCACATAGATTCATCAGTACGTAATTTTATAATACGTCAAAGACCACCTTCGGGTCTCCAAAATGAAGATGTGCATAAGTTAAATATAAAATAATTCTGCAAAAAAAACCATCTAAAAGACAGTAAATTACTGAAACTGGAAATAATATGAAATTTAGCTGTCTTGTTTTATTTGATTTATCTTTTGACCATATATCGGAACTAGCATAAATCTCTTACATTAATGGTCATGGGTCTTTAATAAGGTCATCTGGAAGGTCATGGCGGAAATGAAAAAAAAGGTTCACAGGCGAACACCTGCGCGGAGAAACCAGTAATATGATATTCATAGGTATGGTACAAATTCACAGCACCATCATCCCATGCGGTTCTCGGCAGCCGTTCAATTGTAAATTAAAAAGTTGCTGTCCGGAAAGAAAGCTTCACGTGATAATTAATGAAACTGTACTTACATATTTCCCAATAAAAAGTACGTCAGGAAATACGATATGTTTTAGCTTCATATAAATATTTATTGTCAAATTGTATTATCTAAACTGAATATAATTGTCTAATGGCGTCTTCTGGAGGGACAAAGGGATCTTTACAATGTAGCAGGGAAACCGTATACATGGGTTTCATGGCCGGTGTTTGCTTCCGGAGACGCTTATAATTATGGTCTTTGCTCTGTTTATCTGACAATGGTTGTCCTGGCTATCTCCACTGACCACTAATTGTCCTAACCGGTGTCGACAGGTGCTACCGGATGACCGCTTTTTACCTGAACAGGTGAAGCGTTTGTAACGACAGGTGTGAATTCCAAACTCTAGCCACGTTCATGTCAAACTTAAATCCAGTAAGAACACTGATTTAAAGGTCAACTGCTGCCTTGAGTGTCGCCTGAA
This sequence comes from Haliotis asinina, assembly GCF_037392515.1. Classification (NCBI taxonomy): domain Eukaryota; kingdom Metazoa; phylum Mollusca; class Gastropoda; order Lepetellida; family Haliotidae; genus Haliotis; species Haliotis asinina. Next base: position 32,328,609 of record NC_090287.1, on the reverse strand, counting down.
AGGTCACTTCACGAACCTGTTGACAACAGAGAAAGCCATTAATATCCCCATCTTGCCAGGGGTCTGCAGATAACCGGAAAAAGAAACATAAATTGCATAAATTTCCATTCCTTGGACATTGCAGGACAATGCAAGGTTTTCATGTTCAACTTGGTGAGGATTCATCGTCCTTTAGCATGTAACCGATGTGAACGTCCACAAACATATCGCTGTGGGTCAAGACGTCAAATGGACAGTGGTCATTATAATGGTGTTGACTGTTGGCGTTAGGCCGGGAAGAAACCCTCAATATTGAGACATCGTATGTGCTTTACTGGTTGCGTTTTCAAAGGCCACAGCGCAGATCAAAGGGTGAATTGAACTGATGTGACTTTTTAAAGTGAAAGTGTGTGAAATCGTGAGTGTGTGTGAAAGAGTGTGAGTGTGTCTTGAAGAGAGAAAGAGAGAGAGAGAGAGAGAGAGAGAGAGAGAGAGAGTATGTAGTCATTGAGGACGAGGACGTTTAGTTCCCTGGGACCCAACTGCTACTATGAAAAAAGCTTGAGCTTACACATGATTTTGAAAATGAAAGTTGAGCGAGCCCACAAAATGGCTCGCTTTGCGACTGCTTACTGAAGATCAATTCTAACCTGGATCTTCACGGATCGATATGTTGAAGTAGATAATTTGGTTTTCCAAATAGGTAATGTTTTAATCTATTACCGTGTGATTGTCGTTGACAACTCCAGCATGTCACTTCCCTCCGGTCAGTGTATCACAGCTGAACTGTGGGAACATGACATGACCTTGACCTCAAGGTTGCAGACAAAATTATGATTTATCTTTATAAACTAAGGTCAAACACTCACGTACAGATTCGTGTACGCTTTCACAACACATCATCGCCAACAACGACACACTAAAGACAACAACTCAATACCAGCAACAAAGCTACACAACACACACCGCAATATCACCACTAACAATAACCCATCACTGACAACTAATCCATTCCAAAAAAAAATGAACGCAACACCAACAACAACCCAACGCCACAAACAACAACACGAGCTATGAAGCCACGCCACCAACAACAACGCAGCGCCAACAACAACGCCGTTCCACAAACAACAACGCAGCACCAACAACGCCGATCCATAAAAATCGCAACACGCCAACAACAACGCCGATCCACAAACAACAACGCAGCATCAACAACGCCGATCCATGAAAATCGCAACACCGCCAACAACAACGCCGATCCACAAACAACACAGCACAAAGAACACCAACAACGCCGTTCCGCTACACCACACACATCAACATTTATTCCATGCCATGGTATTTATAAAACTTCTGACAGTTACAATCATATTTGTCTTTCTCTCTTTTGCTCGTTTTGACAAATAAGTCAGTTATTTTAGCTGAACTCGTAAATCCTATAAATGTCTTTATCTTGATTCCATTTTGAATACATATTTGTCGAAACATTTGCATACCTGACTTTATTTGTATGTATGTATGTATGTATGTATGTATGTGCGTGCGTGCGTGCGTGCGTGCGTGCGTATGTATGTATGTATGCATGTGTGTATGTATGTGTGTGTGTGTGTGCGCGCGTGCTTGCGTGTATACAGATATGTATATATATTACATCTTTACACGTGGATTGAAACACATCTCGTCACTGCATTTGGAACTTCTGATGATGCTAGTGCAACAGGTCACGGAAATGGAATTCATATATCCATTGAAACCCGAGGCCATTTCAAAATCAAAGATGCTTTTTGAAATGACAAATGAAAACTTAAGCTTTCTTGCATCTTCAGTGGGAGAAAACAGGAACGCAAATTTAGGCTTGACAAAACCTGACAAAAGTGCCCTTTAAAAAACAGTAACTATAAACACCAACCTCCAGACAACACACCGTTCATTATACGCGTGAAACGATTACTGTAAAGATTACTGACAGACAGTGGATCAGTTTCAGTGTGGTCAGATGAATGTCATGACTTTTAGAAGTACATAGTAACATTTTAACACATCTAAGCTAGACAGAGTGTAAAGTCATTTCCTAATTGTGTACTTGTTTAATAATCTGTTATTAGGACACGTGGTAAACACTTCTACAGAAAATAAACGATGCCTTTCAGGAAGTGATCAAGTGTATCAATAAATCTTGTTTGTATTACTTTACTTGGATCTGTATTTGACTGTGAGAGGCGTAAAGATCCGGACCCAAGTCATTGTATCCCAGTTGCGTGGAAAGATGCGAATGGTGTTAATCACTTGATTGTGGTGATCGTGGAGGCATTAAACACTTGTGTTAAGTTCGAAATGGGATTAAAACAGAAATGCGCTGAAAGTAATACTGGAAACGCCAAAAGCAACCCCGGTCGCGGTAAAACAGGGTCGAGTGAGTGCATATTGTGGCCAGCAATATCCGTGCTTAGAAAATAGAGGCCACGACATTTAAGCTGGAGAAACTGCAGACTACACTGCTGGTAGCTACCCTCTCGCCTATCCAGTTGACTCCTTTAACAATGAGAATTGCATGTACGTCAAAGTGTGTATGTCAATGTGTGTACCTATGAAAGCGTGTATGTCAATGTGTGCGTGTGAAAGCGTGTAATGTATGTCAACGTGCGCGCGCGTCAAAGTGTGTGTGTCAACGTGTGTATCGTCCACGCGTGGAATTTATGTCAACTGGTGTGCGCGCCAAAGTATGTATGTCAACGTGTATGCCAAAGCGTGTATGTCAATGTGTGTGTCAACGTGTGTATCTGTCAACGCGTGTAATGTATGTCAACGTGCGCGCACCAAAGTGTGTATGTCAACGTGTATGTCAACGTGTGTAAGTGACAAATCGTGTAAATCATTAGTTCTCCTGAAGCAACATAAACCTGTAAAGATCAAGGCGAGGACATGTAGAACCTAATTTCCAGGAATAAGCTTGATTAACGTCACCAGACAACTCATCATTTCAACGAAGTGATATAAACCTGTCACCTGCAACACTTCATGCATATTTCCCGCAATAAAGGAATTTAATGCGCTGTTGTCAGCATAATTATTTAAAGGTCCACAATCACATCCACAAGCTGCTCCATACAATCTAAAAGCTCAAAACAGACCTGCGAAAATACTTTCAAATTTCACATTCAACATGGGAGTGGTGAAGTAGCCTATTGGTTAAAGCGTTCGCTTGTCACACCGTAGACCCGGGTTCGATTCCACACATGGGAATGATGTATGAACCGCATTTCTTGTGTCCCCAGTCGTGATGTTGCTGAAATATCATGTTCACTCTAAAATGGTCGGGCAAGTCTAAATTCCTTAAGTCTGATGAGAGCCTTGATCTTGACTCCATTTTGTGAATATATATTTCAAATGCATAAGACTTGACTTTATTTTTTAACTAAAAGTCAGATATGGACAAACCAGAGTTAACAGCAAGAGCAACAACTACTGGTTACCGTGAAACTGGAAGAATCAATCGAAATAATACGCCCAGAGTATCGGGGATGTAATCATACCACGACTTCCCACAGCAGGTACCAGAATAATACCATCCTTACTGTTTGGGACCGTATAACAAATATTTGGATAATTAAAAACGAAATGGATCTGTCATGATTTGCTGTGATAGATTACCGGGTCACTGAGTCTGTTCGTTCTTTGAAGAAGGTATTTTTGAATATGTTTAAACACCCATTCAAAGCTTACACAGTCTGATATTCCGGATATTAAGCGAAGTTCTTAATGCGTTAAACATCGAATTATTAAGGATGCTACTTTTAGAATTATCGGGTGATCGTGTCTGTCCATTTGAAAATAATGTTTGCAAGGCCTGCAACCTCAATTCATCGTCTATCGATAAGAACCGGAAGATGCAATAATATTAAGGGAGAAAATCGATTTTGCACATTACGCCATATCCCTGTTCGAGATAAAATCCATCACTCGTGCATCATAATTATCTCGTTATGGGTTGTGAGACATTTGTGCAAGCGCTGTATCACTTACCACTTTCTGTGCCATGTAAACAAAATTCAGTTATCACTGTGATGGGGGAAAACCGCGGACGTCTACTTCAGCATCCCCTGCTGCGCGACAGCAGCAACGACGCACAAAACCAAACTCGTCCATTTTAATACGGCGTTTATTTATCATCGATTCAAGTGATGGTTAAAAGACTGTTATAATAACATTATTTCGACAAAACCCTACTCATCCACTTTAATGTGCATTTTATTTGCCATCGATTCAAATGAATGCTGAAAGAATGTTTCAATAATATTGTCGAACTCAGTAGAGCGAGACGACGAGGAACTATCGAAATTAGTGAGTGTGGCGTTACATCTCACATAGCTGTATTCAGTGTCACTATGGAAACAACTAAGTATAGACCCCAGGCAGCGTGTCCTGTTTCCGAGTATTTTCTCAATTCGGGTGTGTCCGAAAAATATCTCAACGAGAAAAATTATCAGTTTCTATCTCTTTTGCTAAAGGTCTGACTAAATTCTGTTAATGGTGATTTCATTGTTGGAACTTTATCAGAAATATGAATACATGGTAATGTGACACAACGACTAAAATGAGTGAGTGAGTGAATGACTGAATGAGTGAGATTGGTTTTTCGCCATTTTAACAGTATTTCAGATTATCTAGAGAGAAGACTTCGAAATGAGGCAGAACTTTGACTAGCTTTGCTCCAAGGCTGTACTGAATGGATGAAGCTCATAGGTGTATACTAGTCATGTCCTTTAAAGAGTTGAGCCTAGATAAACCATCATCGACATCTCCAGGATTTTCGTTCCGATAAATCTCCACTATACCCTGGATGCATCTACGGCTCAATCAATCTATTACCTCCCTTTGCTGACTCCACATTCTCACAGTAGCCAATCAGTGAAGCCGTCGTTAGTGCCGAGCTTGCCATTGTCTACCACTGATAGTGGTCGCTGCTGCGAACTTTTGTTCGCAGTGCGACTCAGGTTTGGGGAAAATCTAGCGACGAATTGATAGGTCTGAAATTTATATTAAATATACGCATGAACTCCGTCTATGTCTTTAAAAAAACCTATGCATGGTTTGTGTTTCCAAGTTTAATCGGTTAGATAATTTAAAAAGCGAAAGTGAGCAGTGATTGGTTCGCTCAACTTCCCAGCGTAGACACCTGACTGGATAAAAAGCCCGCCAAGAGAGGTGACAAGTGTATCGGGCTGCACCATGGATGCATCCAGGGTATTGTTTAGCGTATACCCTAAAGATATCGAGGATGAGATAAACGGACAGTTCAGGAACATGAATGTATATTTTTTGATATTATCATTTTGGAGCTAGCCTCGTGGTTAGCGTCCGGTCGTCACACCAAAGGCCTGTGTTCCATTGACCACATGTGCACGATGTGTGAGGCCCATTTCTGGTGTCCTAAGCCGTGATATTGCGGAAATACCGTTAAAAGCGGATTAAAACTAAACCCACTCATATCCTCCAAAAAAACACTGACGTTATTAAGACAATATTGATAACTTATAAACTAACAGAAAGGGCGAGTTATACCAATTACCCGTTATGTTTAATTGAAAAGTACAAATTTCAAACATTTAAAATGTATCCTTAAAGTTCGTTTACGTTCAGTCTGGACATATATTTAGTTCTAGCTGCATTCCACTTGACAAAAACAAGAAAAACAATCCTAATATACACCCATAACAACTGCACTTACAGCCATAACTGTGGACAATGGAATCACAAATATATATATAATCTCTCAGACAAAGACCAAATCACGGTTCCTACGTCCTCGAAGTGTCAAAGAGAAAATTGGAGAGATTATCCCTAAAATATACAAAGAAAAAACGATTTTGCCTAGACCATGCATAAAGAATATTGCACATCGCTTATGAGTCTCCGCTCGCCAGCCCAGGTAGAACGTGTCGTGGACAGTGTACACGACGTTGACGCTTGCACGGAATGCAATTAACAATCCAGCGTCTCTGGTGCTGCTAATCACGTCTCAGTAATGAATAGCTTTGATTTTAGCTTACTTACGTGAGCAGTTCGCGGGTTAAGGGCGTAATGCAGGTGACATATTGACTAGAGGCCATGCATTGTCAATAGGGAAAGCAGTTTGACCTCAACCCCTTGCCCCACCCCCCGGAAGGACAGGGTCCGGGAAGGGGGGACGTGAGGCAAGATGTGTATGAATTGTGTAGTAATTATGTGTGCACGCTGCTTTATCTAACCAAATTTACACTGCAAGTTTTCTTTCAGAAGTTTATGAAGCTGACAACCAAGGAAGATAGTTCTGTGAATGTACTTCTTCTTTACGCCCCCAGTGATAGTGTTGGGATATTGCAAAACGTGGCGTAAAACTAAACTCACTCTTTATAGGATTCTAACAGCGTTATGTATGTGCCTATGAATATATGTGGGTGTCTTTCATATTACATGTCATCTTAATATGTAAAACAATTGTCCTTCGGTATTGTAAAGTATTGTCATCACATACCATGTCATATGTATTAGCCTTGCTCCAAGGATGTACCGAATACTGAGCCCATGTTTTAAAAACATTATATCCGCCAAAGAAGCAAGTATCTAAGGACCCAGTTCTGTTTATTATTAATTATTCCTTTGGAAATTGTCATTTAAACTATTAATTTTACCTTAGGGACTCGTGCAAGTCAGCATAGATATGTACATGTATGTAGAAATTTATTGAGGAGAAAAATATTTCGACGTACTAAAGAACACCGCCCATGAGCCTCATCTTTCTTAGTGAGTGAACCTTTTATTCAAGCTTGGCCACTTGCGGAACATGACACATAGCGTCATATTTAAAGACTCATGTTTATTCATTACCTATAGATAATGCACATGACGTGTAAGTACACTGAATTCAATATAAATGTGGCGCTATCTCATGTCCGTGTCAAGGTAGGTTTTGTTGGTGGCCTATAAAACAGGCTGCTGCGCTATAAAATGTCTTGTGCGTCCCTTCTTTTCAACTTTTAATCCCCCGGTTGTGCAGATCAGAAGGTTTACGTAACCTCTCAGGGAAAGACAGACTTAGTATCTAAGACAGTAAGAACTAGTGATGGAACTTTAAATGACAATGTAATATAATGCAGAATTGTCCTCAGACGTTATTTCTTGTACTATCTCCAGATCTAGTGAGTGAGTGAGTGAGTTTAGTTTTACGCCGTATTCAGCACTATTCCAGTTATATGGCAGCGGTCTGTAAATAATCGAATTTGGACCAGACAATCCAGTGATCAATAACATTGGGAACCGATGACATGTGTCAACCAAGTCAGTGAGCCTGACCACCCGATCCCGTCAGACGCCTCTTACGACAAGTATAGTCGCCTTTCACCGCAAGCATGGGTTGCTGAAGGCTTATTCTACCCCGGGACCTTCACGGGTCCTCCAGATCTGGAAGTACTTTAGAAATGTAAATGATAATGTTGACTGTTGTGATGATGACACTGTCACCATGGACTGCGTCATTTAACATTTTGACGGTTTCTTATATCTTGTATTCTTGCGAGGCCCATATCGTCTTGGTGCCGTCTCTCTGGCCGGTCAATGGGATAGAGCTATCAACTCGAGAGAGAGAAAGGTCGGAGTTTCGATCTCCTGCCCTGTCTCAGTGAGAAAGTCTTCAGGCTGGAGTGCCTGTCTGGATAGAGGAAGGTCGGTGGTTCGATCTCCTGGCTCGTTTTGTGTATCAAAACTGTAAGTAGTAGTGCTTCGAGAGCAATGTATAATTTAGTTTAAAAAGCTAGAAATTTAGACTTGCCTTTCGATTGCTTATTCTTGACCTACGGTGCTGACGTGTGGTCTTTCGAAAACCTTGAAATTTTAGAGAAAATGTATTTAAAATTCTTAAGACTCATTACAGGATTAAGAATTTCAACCCCTCATTTCATGCTCTATGGTGAACTAGGAAGATTCCGTATTAGAAAGCTTTGATATATAAACGTTTATTAACCTTTTGGCACAAGATAACTTACCAAGAAGGTGTTTTTAAGCTTACCACCTTAATATAGAAATACCTATCATACAAAGAAGAACAAATAAAAAATATGATCCCTGGCTACAGCACGTTAAAAATATATTAGACACTACTGGACTTTCTTGTGTTTTTGAAAATCCATCAACTTGCACAACCCAGTGGCTGCTCTCAAAAGTTGAATATATTCTTAAGGATCAGTTTATCCAAAACTGGCACAATGACATTATAACTAGCCCCAAGGGAATTTATTATCAACATCTAAAGCCGTTTCCTAATTTTGATGAACATCTCGTCCTCTCAAAACGTGTTTCATTGCCACTGTTGAGATTTAGAACATGTAACCATAATTTACCTACTGAGACGGGCCTCTGGTATAATATTCCAAAGGACGAGAGAACGTGACAGCTATGCGCTTCTAAAAACATTGGGGACGAGTATTATTATATTTTCCAGCGTAGAACATTAGATACTTTGAGGAAGCAATATCTTCCCACCCATCTCATCATTTTCCCTGATGAAATAAAGTTTACGAAAATACTATCTTCTAAAACTTCGCAAGATACAATGAATCTATCAAAATTTATTGTAAAACTATCACCCCTTGTAAGAAAAAGATGTTAATAGGTTGCTTTTCTGCCATCTTGGATCTGAGCTGATTTTGTATTTGTATAATTTGTTTATATGTTCAGGTTATATGCTCTTGTACCACCAAGGGGTTTTATTAGAATAAAGAATTGATTGATTGATTGATTGACAAAGTCATCAGGCTAGATTTAGAGTGTCTGTCTGGAGAGAGGAAGGTCCTATGGTCGATCTCCTGGCAGGGCGATGTCTCAGTGACAAAGTCATCAGGCTAGAGCGTCTGTCTGGCGAGAGGAAGGTCCTATGGTCGATCTCCTGGCTGGGCTATGTCTCAGTGACAAAGTCATCAGGCTAGAGCGTCTGTCTGGAGAGAGGAGGGTCCTAGGTGCAATTTCCTGACTGGGCGATGTCTCAGTGACAAAATTATTAGGCTAGAGCGTCTGTCTCGAGTGAGGAATATCGGAGGATCGTTCCTTTGGCTTGGCGATGTCTCAATGACAAGTCATCAGTTTAGAGCGTCTGTCTGGAGAGAGGAAAGTTGGCAGTTCGATCTCCTTTCCTGTCTTAGTGACGGCAAAGTGGTCAATACTAAGTGTCTGTCTGGAGAAACGAAGATCAATGGTTCGATCTCCAGGTCATCCCATCAAAATACGTTAAATGATGGGTTGTTCGGTTTCGCTGTCTGGCGTGTGGCATTATTGGAAATAAAACAACGACTGATAGTGTACTGTAACTGAGTGTAGAAGTCAAAGGTGGTACTTCAGTGGCCTAACACCATAGCCCTGACTTGTGAAAAGCAGACCGTATACACACATGTACGTCGGTATATGCAATGACCTTGAACACGGCAATTAACCCCAATTTCTCAGGAGCAACAAGAGCAGGGCACTACTAGTCTCAGGGCTGAATCCCTGCAGTCCTTGTATCTCTGAATGACTCTTTGTGACTTTATTCTATCACATATTAACTCAGCATTACGACTTAATTGTGCAGTTTTAGTTCTGTGGCTATTTGACCATAATCCCATGCCCCTATGTTATTATTCTGAGGCCGTACGTCCTTTCTCCTTTGAACGTATGTCTTTTATTCCATGACCGTTTGACGAAGATCACGTGACCGTATGACCTTTGTTCTATGACACTGACATTAACGTTGTACAGCCAGTATTCTGCGACTGCGTGACCGCTGTGGCTTTTCAGCATGGCTATGACTTCAGCGACGGTATGACTGTACATATATATTACCTCTACATACTAAGATCATGTGACCTTTATCCATGACGTGTCCCCATGACTGTTTGACTATGATCTAATGACTGTACCACATATATCCTGTACCTGTGATCACATGACAAAACAACGCGTTTCTATCGTTGCCAGGATCCCCTAACAGCTTGGCTTCAATGGTTCAACAATGCCTGACTCTCTGGCATTGGTGCGGCACCCTGGTGCTGAATGTAACGGTATATCTTATCAGTGCACCGCTGCATTTTGTGTTTACAGTCGGTAGCTAACCTTTGCCAGTTACAAATACCAAACATACCTGCCTTCCCATAGACACAGTATGAGGCACACATACAGATACGCTTTTCTTTAATCCAGGATGCAACATTTTGGCGCATGTTTCTAATTAACGCACGAGATATTGTGCAGCGTGTTGGGTGTAAGCTATCTGTTAAAAGATATGTTTGTGTTTATCACTAATATGGCGATGAGTTTGGGACTTTGTAGTACGTGCTTTCCAAAGAGGAAATTGACATTCCATTCCGTTAATTCATTGGTTCGCAGCTTGTGAGAAGGGCCTGTGGGTACTGGGCTTATGTTAACACACATACATGAGTTATGGCTAACCGTTGACTCAGAGGATAGGACTGATGTAATAAAGACATATACGCGTGTGCTTCTATAGAAATATTTGCTTGTTCGGGAGTTATGACATTTCTGATATTTCCGTGTGGCTTCTATCATAAGTGCATGAACATGTTTTTACCTACTCGTGCGTGTGAGTATGTGTGTGCGTGCGTGTGCGTTCTTGTTAATATTTGTCAAAGAAATTTATATAACATTTGTTTGTGCACGTATGTTGATGTTTGTTTGCGGTTTTGTTTTGTTCTTTGCACACCTTTTTGTTACATTTTTGCTTATTGTTTCATTCTCTTTCTTCTTTGAGAGTTGTTCTCTATAATTATTGTCACTTGTCAAATAATAACGACATATGACTTCTTTTTACGGAGTCAAGTTAACTTATATTGCGTTCGATAAGAGTTGTTACTATCGTTCTTTGGGGTTTCAATCACTATTTTTAGTTTCGTTTTGTTTTTTAAATCAATTTTTTGTATCTTGTTTGATTTGTTCTGAGGGGTCGTTTTCTATTCTCAAGGATACATGTCAAATGATGACACATGGGGTTCATTTTTCGGAGTCAAGTTCACTTATAAATAATTTTTTGTGTACGTAGAAGAAGGTTGTTGTTGATGATCATATTGTTTATAATCATTTTAGGATTTTTAATTTCTTTTTGGTCTGCCGGATGGTTTTCTATTCTTAACAACACTTGTGAAATAATGATACATAGGCTTTTCTTTCGGAATCAAGTCAACTTAATACACCATTTGTTTGTGTTAGAAGAAGTATGTAGGGTTTTTTTTGTTTTGTTTTGTTTTTTTTGTTTTTTGTTTTGTTGTGTTGTGTTTTTTTGGGGGTGTGGTCAAAGAATTAAGTGTAGTGGGGTTTTTTAAAATTAATTTTGCCTATTGTTTGATAGGCATCTTAATGACATATTTCAAGACTCATAGGTTCTTCTTTAGAAGTACGCACACATATGACAAGTTTAGATGTGAATTGCCCAGGCTTCACAGTATCCTGGAAAGGACACTAATGCATACATGACAAGCGTAACCAGCAATTGTCACCATGGTAACACAAAGTTCCTATTCCTCTCATTTACAGTGCATAAGTTTTATATGATCAGTGATTTTGCCAACATTCCTTAAACTTGAAAACCATTGGTGCACGTGTACAATGTAGATCGTCACATACAACATATAAAGCTTGTTAGAAGCGAGGGTTTTTTTTCGTACGGCTGACATTATGGGGGCTCGGCATATTTCGGATGCCACCTACTCTATAACAAGAGAACAATATAGGACTTTTTTATAAACAAACACGAGTTGGCATTTGTAGATTGTGTGTAGAATGATTTCATCAGTCAGATTGTTGGGTCACATGATCAGTCGGGGGATATGTGGGCAGGCATTTAACATGTATCGTTTCACAGAAAGTGGGGAATTGTACCGCTTCGTTTTAAGTTTAATCTTGTGTCAGAGTTAATGAGCTTCGAAAGTCGGTTATATTGATTTGACAATGTGGTTAGTAACATTGAGTAATGATTTTTTTTGTTTTTGTTTTGTGTTTACGCTTGTTATATATTTTAGTGTTATGTGGGGATTGGATTTCGAATATGTTTCATTATACATTTAATCTTCTCTTATTTTGCACTAGTGACAAGTATCCATCATAAAACTGTCCGTCTTTTGCCTGAACAGACAAGGATGACCTAACAGTCCAGGGCACCAAAATCGAAAACTGATCTTCGACGGTAACCAACGATTGAACCTTTAAGTCACGCCATCACACACTCTCGACAGACAATCATGGTTCCGCTCTCAGTACTCCCGCGTTGTTGATCTCTTAACGTTACGTCGCTTCCATATGTGTAAGTTGAGTGAGTTTAGTTTTACACCGCTTTTAGCTATATTCAAGTATTATATCACGGTGCTGACACCAGCGACGGGCTTCACACACTGTACCCTGATGAATCGAATCCAGGTCTTCGGTGTGATGAGCGAACGCTTTAACCACTAGGCTACCACACTGCCCCGCGTAACTTAGCCAAAAATATGTGGTTTCGATCGCATTGATAATAATCTCCGGAAAGTTCTTGGTGGGTTCGCCTTTCCGGCCTGCATGACTGTTCCAGGATCACCCGAACCCTCACTGCTGCATTTCTACCTTAATCTGTAAAACATAATAAATAATAGCATTTATAAACCCCTGTATCCATCCACAAGATGCATGCTCAAACCGGACAGGATCGGCTCTGATACCGTTCTCGAGTGAACTCGTACTCAATAGCACCCGGTGGATATTCGCTAACACCTGTGGTACATACGTGTGTTTAGTTCAGCGCGTATCTACAAAGCCGTTACGATCGTTCTAAGGGATGTTCAACAGGTGTCTCAGGAAGCCGACCTCTGATTTTGTTAAGGTAGACTGACGTTTTGCCTCTGAAAATTCTCATAACTCATAATTGCGTTGGGAAGAAAAAGTAAAACTCGCGTGGTTCATGACCAATATGTACATTTCACCATGTACATTTCACCATGTACATATCAACAACAAACACTTGACTGCACCAACCGCACAGTAGGTGTGATCTCCATGCAGTTTGCATCGAACGTGAATGCTGGAGTTTGCGCGATCTGCTATCTGCACACTTTATAAAGAACATGCTTGTACCGAACTGTCGGATATAACGGACTGTGTCTTTTTTGTCCCGGTCACCTCATATACACTATGTTCGTAGTTTGCAATACTTTCATTTGCCAGTTAACCATCGATCAGGGCCTTTTGTTACCTGCATGCTTTATAATCTACAAGCCCTGAATGAAATCTGCAGGTCCACTTTGTTGAAGTCGAACCAATAAATAGAGAATCTCACCTAAGTGTCTACTGATATCAAATATACCAACACGAGTTGATAAAGTAATAAATACTTTAACCTTTATCAATGAGTGTTGATATAATTGATATCAGTAGACACGTGGGTGAGATTCTACTTATCATCCAGAATCATTCATCATTAGTTTTCAATGAAAAATGTACATCTCTGAAGAACACAGCACTGATATTAGGTTTGAAGTGCAATGATGTCATAGTATTGTTGTCGTCATGAAGCTCATGACGAAAGAGCATTGTCATTCATTGTGCAACATCTACTGCTAAAGCAACATCCCGCACCGGCGATTAATTCGAACGCTGACGATGTTAATACAAATTCGTATCGAACTAAGGTTGTAACGAACTAATACCTTTGTGTTCGTTATAACGGTAGTGTACTGTGGTCGGAACCAGTGAAGATCCTGTCAGAAATGATCCTCACCAACCCATGCTTGTCGTAAGAGGCGACTAAATGGATCGGATGGTCAGGCACGCTGATTTGGTTGACACATGCCATCGGTTCCCAACAGGGTATATCGATGCTCATGTTGTTGATCACTCTATTGTCTGGTTCAGACTCGATTAGTCAAAGGAAACAGTGCAGCGTACAACTAAACTCACTCACTACTGTAGTCTTAATTCGAGTATTTGCCGGTACTCTAACTTCACTCGCTCTGGCAATTAATCACGGAACTTACATACTTATAAATACTTAATCAGGACACGTACACTCTTACATATATTTATTGAGCATGCTGACGCACTTATAAACCCCGACACTCGTCCTCAGTCTGAAACACAGGACAGTCCGGATTATCCAGGTTTCACTTTAGATTGAAAGCGCGTAGATCAGATTCCCAGAAACGGAGTAGGTGCCAAATCAGACCCGTCCAACAGCCAAACAGTCAATACTTGAATCTGTACATAGTTTGTCTCGCCTTAATCACAAACGACTATCATTCATGAATATGTGTTTTGGAGGCTGTCCTTGTTTAGACAGGATTACTTCAAAGATGTGTATGTAATTGTTATGATAATTATCATCGGCGTTTCGGTTTTTTTTATTATCTTAAACGAGGTGATTTCGGATAAGACACAAGCGGTGCCAAACAGCCGTCTAAATGGTCCTTTCCCCGTAAACTTGGAAACTAAATCATTATTATTGTGTCTTGAATGTCAAACTTTGATGCACTGACGGAAGAGCGAGATGTGTTTGTATGGCAGAACAGGTTCACCCAGTGCTGTAGCCCACCTTCCTCACTAAACGCTGCCAACGTCGTCACACGCGGATGCACAGGTACGTGAATACGACAGATGCTATCTCGCAATTCTGGCTAGGAGCGTTCCGAGTGACAGAAATGGAAGCGCTAAAAAATTACGAGCGTTAAAGGGCCAATGAAAGTAAGTGTTTCTGGTTAATAGTGTATATCAACCCTGAACATTGAAGTGTTCAGCTGATTACATACCGTTAATTAAATTTCAACACTAATTAGCTGTAATATCAGCTAACGATGTGCTTTACGTGTCGATGAGGTTAAATTGCGTCAACAAAATTGGCTCTGAAAAATCTTACACATGTATCACAGGGCATAAGGACACCGTGTAAACTGAAGGGTGAATGAGTGAGTTGGGATTTACGCCGCTTTTACAACATTCCAGTAATATCACAGAGGGGGACACCAGAAATGGGCTTCATACATTGTACCTATGTCAGGAAATGAGCCACGGCCTTCAGCAGCCCATGCTTGCCATAAAAGGCGACTATGCTTGTCTTAAGAGGCGACTAACGAGATCGGGTGGTCAGGCTCGCTGACTTGGTTGACACATGATATCGGTTCCCATTTGCGCAGATCGATGCTCATGCTGTTGATCACGGGATTGTTTTTTCCAGACTCGATTATTTCCATATACCTGGAATATTTCTGATTGCAGCGTAAAACTCAATTCACTCACTCACTCACTAACTCACTCGCTCGCTCTGACACCATACATTACGTTGCTTATGTTGTGAACTCGATCGAACACATTTGGGATGAGCTTGGAAGATAAGTGTGACAACAGATGAGTCATCTCAGACCTCGCCACTTGGGCAAGCACCAGTTGATCTACGGTGATGACATTCGGTTATACAGTGTTCTAACAGGACCGCCTTTCCATGAAGAAGACGAGTTGCAGTCGTTGAGTGTTTGTGGAGGAGGAGGCTGTTCTGACCTGGGTGTAGGGGTATGATACACACTTGTTTTTTTTGTTTGCTTGTTTTTTTGTTTTTTTTGTTTTTTGTTGTTTTTTTGTTATAATGAAAACATTACATCCATTTTGAGTCTAATTTTATCAAGTTTCATGTTTTTAATTTCATCGAGTATGTCTTGTTATTGCATCTGACTGCATGTCTTAAAAAACAATACACAGTCAGTTAGTCAGTCAATCAATCAATCGATCGGTCAATCAATCAATCAATCAATGCATGATTATTGCTTTCCTAATTCGACGAGTTTTCATGCGTTAACTGACCAACTACAGTATCGTGTACAAAAGTGACGTCGTGGGTCTGCATATTTAGTGGCACTTGATAATCTGTCGGCTGGTGTGGGAGGGGAACCCGGAGTAATGTATGTTAAACCATCCAGCACAGAAAATGTGACAACAAAGCGAGGATCACAATCAGTTCGAATCTACCGCCATCGGATCCTAGTACCATTAGGGGAGGGAACACGGCTCCCTACACCTCATGTCTTCGTTTATCAGTACATCACGAAGGTGTGTTTCCTCTTCATCCTGGGCACATCCATCAGTGAAGATCGTAGCATCCGTGATGAATATCCAAACGCATTCCCCCGCTCTCTCCCCTGGTCGGCATCAATGGATGCAACATCGAAAACCTGCTTCCGCAGCTCGGCTGATACAGATCGCCCATGAATATCAAGCTCCAACAAAGAGCAAGCCTTCCCCTGTGGCCGTTCCAGTCTGATTTATTCTGTATCGTCAGCCAACGACACACGCGAGGCCACGATTACTCACCTTAGTTAAAACATAGGTCAGCGTTGTAAGTCCGAATTACTTCAGGAGCCGCCAAGCGTGGACAAATTGTCTGCTCCAAACTGTTTGACTCACAAGATGAGTCACGTCTGACGAGATCGTCACTGGAAGGCTGTTTTGGGAATATATATCAAACCCAACTACCCACTCCCGCTTACGCCCCACCCTCACACCCCGTGCTCCCTTGGTTACTAATTCGCACGGCTCCGGTACAATGTTCTGGATGTCCCAAGGTGATCGTTGCATGTGGCGGTTTCTTTGTGTTTTCTGGAACGAAAAGGCAGACATTTGCTTCACTATGGAGCAGCCTTTGGCGTTTATAGTTTATGGTGCATAAAGGTCTATGTTAAGTAAAATAAATTTATAAAGAAAAAAGAAAAAGAAGAAAAATTAAGAAAAAAACGAAACAAATAAATATGTTCATGCTTTGTTTTGGTTTTCTGACTGATTATTTATTATCACAAAATGTTATTTCCGGTCTACACAAAACTACGTTTAAGAAGAACACGCTTCTAACGAACTCACCGATATCACGAACACTATTTATCTCGCCTCATGCTGTGTACTTCAGCATACGTGAACCAATCTACGGGTAATACTAGCGAAAAATGCTGCTTCCATTGAGTTCAGTATAACTGCCACAGGTCCGCAATATATTGGAATATTCCTGAGTGTGGCGTAAAACTAAATTCACTTGTTACAACAGTAAATTACTGTATTTCATTTAACATTTGTGCCGAGCAGCCCCTGTGAACCTTATCTCTCAGACAGGCGTTCCGCGACATATAAGACACATTCACACGGCAAAATGTGGCTTGTATCAATGTTCGTACAGACACTTCCTCTCGTCTCATCCCGCGTTTTAGTTACAAATATACGCCTGTGCCTCTGACCGTAGCTCGCCATCCCCAACCCCTATAGGGGTAAGTCAAAGCCATACCCCACCCCTACTCCGATTCTCGTAGATCACACAGCTATATATATACAAGTAGATATCTGTCTCCGTGGTGTTCACTGACGCTGCTTCTGATCACCCCTCCCTATTACGTCATCGAAAATTAAATATATATCATATATATTCTGCCTGACATCGCCCAATGGCTCCAGTCTTCCAGACGCCATTCCGCGAGAAACCACAACGTTGTCCGTGACATAACATCGCCGGTACACTTGTATAAGTACAATTACGGGAGGTGTAATTCATAATTGTCCGTTGAAAACAGTCTCTGGGGTTAAATACAGTTGACGAAGCATTTGAAACAAATAAAAATATCAATTTTGAAAGAAACATACCATTAGTCAATAGTCTTCCATTAATCAGTCTCCGAGTATTGATAAACAAAGTATTGCCCGAGTTTCCTTTGTGAGTGAATGGTTGCCCGACTTATTGAGGTTGCAGTAATTCTGTTATATCACGGGTTATGTGTATTAACCATTTAGCTATCGGCATGTCAGCCGTGAACCGAGATATTATGTAAGACGTTGACGGAGTAAACAATGCAAATGGCGAATGTTTTCGACGTTCGAAAATTGCAGAATTAGTGGGTGAATTTGCCTTACTCCCTTCGTAGCAATGTTCCTGTAATATCACGTGAGGAGTCACCATAAATCTCGCTTTTCTTGCCAGAAATGGGCTTCACACATTCTACCCTTGGGAATCGAACCCGATTCTGTGCGACGAGCGAACGCTTTGACCACTAAGCCACCCCCATTCACGGTTATCATCCGACAAAATTATCGAAACAAGATATTGAGTCTGGGATTCAAACCCAGGATACTAACAAGAGTAGGTGATAGATACAAGTCTCACCTTGAAGAGCAATGAAGATGACCAGCAGTGCGGAGTGACTCAATGTTAGAAATGCAAAATAACAACAATCTATCTTATTCCATTAATATTATACAAACATCTAATAAAAAAACCAAACTATACATTTATAAATATGCTTAAACCTCCCTAACCCCTACCCCGACAGCTCAAATCATGCCAAGCTAAACCACAACTGTGACTCAACCCCAAATCCCATCCCACCCATCGAAAGAAGAATTTCAAAAGCAAACTGCTTCCATCAATAAAGAACGTTGTCAGAACATCACCCATCGTTGTGCCAGTAGTTGTTTTGCCCATCCCTAATGTCACCGTGTTCTAAACCCGAGTACTCACTTACAATATACGAGGCATGTGTTGCAGTCGACGACGTTGTTTCGACACTGTAATCGACGTAGTTGTTCCCCCGAGGCTGGGGTGAAAAGGGCAATGGTAGTCTGTCACAGCTAGCACACACTGTCATCAATTGATGAGAGCAGACCAAACTCCGTGCAGCACTCTACACAAGTAGATTAATCCCATAGCACATGCCGACTAGTCAGTCAGTCGATGACTTGATATTGTTGTACGTCTGCTTGGTTTATTCTGGCGCCAAATCCTGGTTAGCGGTGTCTTGCTATGATACCAGATGGAACGGTGACATGTTTCAGACATTACGTAAAACATTACAGGTTTAAATGTGGTAACAGGCGAGTGATTGAGTTCAGTTTTACACCGCCTTTAGCAATATTCCAGCATTGTCACAGAAGGGTACACCAAAAACGAGCTTCAGCCTTTGCACCCATGCTGGGAATCGAACCTGTTTTTTTTCTGCGTGATGAGTTAACGCTTTAACAAACAGACGACCCTGCCGCTCGGTTGGAATAAGCGTCAAATACAATCCATCGTCATGTATTCCATATACAATTTGACATACATTTCAAACCGTGAGATGGTATTCTGCATAATGCTGTTTTCTTTGTAACATATTTGTCAAAGCAAACTGTTTTGCAGTAAAATTATCTCCCATCCAAAGCATTACTGAGAGGATACTTTCCGATCTTGTCTATGCCTGGTCTGGTTCCAGAAGTCCTCGTCCTGCGAGAGCTTTTTTGTCCTCCAAGAAGGATTAAGATCGCAAATGCTTTCTTACCCTAGTCTTAATGAAATTTATTGGACTTATATGCTATATTTCGTGGGCCAGCGAATACTCTTTTGGAGCTGGAATATTTGTTACAAATGTACCTCAAAACTTGAATGTCTCACCTTGCAGTATCCACATGAAATTTGGATTTGCCAAAAGAATGAAGAACTTTGCTGAAGACAATTGCCGAGAAATTGTAAACTGTAAAACAAAACTAAGATTCTTCATTCAAATGCATCTGGTTCGTTTCAAACCCAGCAGCTATTGACGTGTGTGCACGTTCTTTTTCAGTATTTGGGTGACCTTTACGGGGCTTGTGGCATTTGAATAACGCTTGTGATATTTTTGTTCCGATCTAATTTTCAGCTGTATGATGTCCATAGCCCGTCCGTTTATCCTGCAAAACATATGTAAAAAGGTGTTGAAGCCACAGCGGAATACACTTTATTTTTGTGTAAATATTTTTTAAAA
This sequence comes from Haliotis asinina, assembly GCF_037392515.1. NCBI lineage: Eukaryota > Metazoa > Mollusca > Gastropoda > Lepetellida > Haliotidae > Haliotis > Haliotis asinina. The sequence continues at coordinate 32,308,846 of NC_090287.1, read as the reverse complement.
TCGTTCTGAAACCAGAATATTCCGAAATCATGAGCAACAACAATATGAGTGAGTGAGTGAGTGAGTTTAGTTTTACGCCTCATTTAGCAATATTCCAGCAGCATCACGGCGGGGAACACCAGAAATGGGCTTCACACATTGTACCCGTGTGGGGAATGGAACCCGGCTGCTCGGCGTGACGAGCGAAAGCTTTAACCAGCTTCCCCACACCACCTATAATATGAAAAAAAATCCAAAAGCGTTATTAGTGTAATATTTAAGTCCAGGTTGTTTTCGCTGATGTTTTTGTTGTCTTAGTTATTTTCTTTTTTTAAAATCTATGTTGGTTTTTTAGGTTGTTGCATTTGTTTCTGGGAATTTTTTGTTGTTTTTTTTCTATTTCTGGGGTTTGTTTTATTTTAATTTTGGCAAAGATCATCGTCCGTTTAATTACTCAAAACAGCAGATACAAGACGATCGCTCGGTGTACTAACCGCGTGGTCGTAAACAAAGCTACACTGAACTAACAAGCATATTTACTGTTTCAAGACGGGTCACCTGTCTCACACCTTTCCACGGCCTTGTTCAGGGTCAGGAGGTCCTGACGTCACGCCTTGGTCTCGCGCTACGTGACTCGCGGCATCGTTTTTAGGGAACCGGTTACCCGAGAGAGTTAAATGACTACCCGTGAATATTAAAGGGGGCGGTCGAAGGAGCAAGGTGCCAACAGGGGTTTGTGATCAAATTGTGCGAGGTGACTGCACATTTGTGTTGATCTGTGCTCGCAACAGTGTGCATTGACTTGACGCACTGCATGCACATACGCGGAATAGTTGACGTGGTGTGAGGAGCTTACAACCCCTTGTTAGCTTTCGCCATCCAGGCAGGTCTCTGTGTTTGCCCAGCTAACCTTTGGACGGACAACTGTTTAAACAAAGGAAATATAATTTGAGGAAAAGTTTGTTGAGGGAAATGTTCGCGAGAGTCTCAGTAACACGGGTTTGGGACAGGTGATACTGAAACTTTGTAGTGACAACGTGTTAACTATGTGAGTGAATATTGTTTTACGCCGCTTTAAACAACAGTTTAACATTCCGGCAATATCTGGACGAGGACAATAATAGTCTAGCCCAAATGTGCCCACTGGGGAGAATGGTACCGGGATGGTCGGCTTGACAAGAGAACGCTTTAACCACCAGACTACCCACACCACCCTAAGACACCACCCGTTATCAGTAAACTTAGACCGTTTCACAATCAAACTCAATACTATTGATGCGTCATCCTATGGGTTTCACAAACAATGGTTGCCTTACTATCACTACACGTGGCACGGAATATCAGAGTGGGTCAGTTCAGTTACACGCTGCCTTTGATACATTACATTCCAGCTGTGTCATGGAGGGGCACACTAGAAATGGGTTTCACACACTGGGCCCCTGCTGGGAATCGAACCCGTGTCTTCTGCGTGACGGGCGAACGCTTTAACCACTAGGCTACCCCACCGTCCCGGTTTTACTCCTACGCAATGAAAGGTCAAAGATCAAGCATTGTGAATGAACATACAATATCGTTCATCGTTTTCAACGACTACTACATATGTTGCCTACCGGTGCGGTGAACTGACTCTTGTCAGTAACAAATAGCAGTAATTTATTCACGAAAAACGTTTTTAATGATTTACAAAGACAGAAGAAAAAGTACCGTGTCGTCCTAAAATGCTTTTCAGCAGATACGATGTTCTGTACATATCGTCGCCAAATATAGAATCCAGTGGGAACCATGAGGTCATGACGTGACACTTTGTGCGACCCTTTTGTCACGTACGCCTGACAAATACACCACCTCTATCGTAGAAGTAGTTGTCACGTTGCATTTGTATACGCCAGTCGTTGTTCCTGTCGCCCTGTGACAAATCGCTCTGGACTTATGCAGTTCACTGACATTAGTCACGCGACAACGCGGCGTGCAGTCTTATGTCACGTTAAACACGCGTAGCAGGTATTTATTTCATAATGGTTGAATTAGGCTGAAAAACGTATTCTGGAGTAAATGGTGTATATTTTGTTTTACCATTAAATCTGATGGGTTTTTTTTCACTATCTACTTAGATTTATAGTTGGACTTATTTAATGGAAATTCGTGTTTCCACATGTGTTATTCCTTGCATATTCTTTATCAGTATTATATTAGAAAATATGAGGACATTGAATGCCATGTTCAGCTCCCTCTGCCAACGTCATCGTATCCCAGTTGCGTAGATCGATGTTCATGCTGTTGATCACTAGATCGTCTGGTGCCGGCTCGATTGTGTACAAATTGCCGCCATATGGCTGGAATACAGTGCGGCGTTAAGCAACAATCAATCAATCTAAGGACTGACAACCATTAACGATAGGACGTCCAAAAAGAACCTACAGCCATTGGCTAGGGCATGTCCAAGAACTAACGTCCATTTTCTATAGAGCATGTCACGTCACTAACCACCGTTAGTCACCGCACGACAAAAAGACGGCAGAGAAAATTGATACTTAACTGTGAGGCGGGTTTCCAGCATTTAAACGCCATTTGACAGAGCACAGTGACCTTTAGCCGCATCCCTGTTTAATTGACGCCATGGCCGAAAAATATATCGAATGTACACGTGGACTTGACAGAAACTGCTAACCTGTAAGGGAGTGGTGGAGTAGCCTAATGGGTAAAGCGTTCACGAACCCGGGTTCGATTCCCCACATGGACACAATGTGTGAAGCCCAATACAATTTTGGCACTGCAGAAGGGACTACGTAGAAGGGAAGATAAGACGTTGATATATGCTACAACAGTCTGTTTGTTTTCATTTGAAACTGGGGGCGGTGGGGTAGCCTAGTGGTCAAAGCGTTCGCTCGTCACGACGGAGACCCGTGTTCGATTCTCAACATCGGTACAATGTGTGAAGCCCATTTTCTGGTGTCCCCCGCCGTGATATTGCTGGAACATTGCTAAAAGCGGTGTAAAACTAAACTCACTCACTCACTCATTTGAAACCGATGAACACGAAATCTAATAATTGCAAAAAAAACCAAATCAATATTTTTCGCTATTTTGTGGACCAGTTGCTAACAAACAGCCAGGTAATCAACAAGCCTGCTTAGTGAAATTTCAATTTTCAACAACTTTTACCAACAAGTGAGCCCCCTCGTAACAAAATACTGATTTTTTTGTTAAACAACGTTTTCACTTGGATGTCCAAAATTATGAGACAAATCAATCGAGTTGGTCTGTAGATTTCATGTGACTGTGTCAAATTTGGGTTTGTTGCAATTATCACATTTTGTGTTACTGAGCAATTCATCGGTCTCAAATGGAATCAAACGGACTGTAACTGGGAGTGAGACACCGGTTTTCACACAGTGTTGCTCACCGGTTTTCACACAGTGTTGCTCCCCGGTTTTCACACAGTGTTACTGATCACGGTATTATACACAAAGGGATCAGTAACACTGTGTGAAAACCGGCCCCGTGTTGCATCTCCTTTCCCTTGTCTCCACTGCATGGCGCGTCATGCTCATGATGTTGGTTTTTATAATCCAATTTATTACGTCTGTATTTGTTCATGCCTGTGTGTTGTATTTTCAGTTTTGTTCACACCATGAATCACGTATACAAAAACACATGTGGCCGTGCCCTTGAAATTTATGAGAGAGTTACCGCCCATCTCTATTTCGGCATGACTACATGCTGTTGGGATCCTCCCCTGACTATCTGAATTAAACAGTTTGAAACTCAATATATATTCGTCCATTCGGCTGTTTCAACACCCAAAACTGACGTAAAATTCCCCTCGTTCCGCTATTCTTCTATTTGAATCCCCATAAATAATTTGAAACTTCCACTGTTCGCCCGTTCAGCTGCTTGAATCCCCAGAAATAACCCGAAACTAACCTGTCTGCCCGTTCAGGTATTTTACTCCACGGAGCTATTCTGGAACTCCCTTGTTCGCCCATTCAGCTACTTGAATCCCCAGAAATAACCTGAAACTAACCTGTTCGCCCGTTCAGGTATTTTAATCCCCGGAACTATTCTGGAACTCCCTTGTTCGCCCATTCAGGTACTTGAATCCCCACAAATAACCTGAAACTAACCTGTTTGCCCGTTTAGCTATGTTAATCCCCGGAACTGTTCTGGATCTCCCTTGTTCGCCCATTCAGCTACTTGAATCCCCGGAACTATTCTGGAACTCCCTTGCTTGCCCGTTCAGCTACTTGAATCCCCGGAACTGTTCTGGATCTCCCTTGTTCGCCCATTCAGCTATGTTAATCCCAGGAACTATTCTGGAACTCCCTTGCTTGCCCGTTCAGCTACTTGAATGCCCGGAACTATTTTGGAACTCCCTTCTTCGCCCGTTCAGCTACTTGAATCCCCAGAAATAACATGGAACTAACCTGTTTGCCCATTCAGCTATTTCAATCCCCGGAATTCCCTTGTTCTCCCGTTCAGCAGCTTGAATTCCAAGAAATAACCTGAAACTAACCTGTTTGCCCGTTCAGCTGTTTTAATCCCCGGAACAGTTCTGGAACTCCCTTGTTCGCCCATTCAGCTACTTGAATCGCCAGAAATAACCTGAATCTAACCTGTTTGCCCGTTTAGCTGTTTTAATCCCCGGAACTATTCTGGAACTCCCTTGTTCGCCCATTCAGCTACTTGAATCGCAAGAAATAACCTGAAACTAACCTGTTTGCCCGTTCAGCTATGGGCGAACAAGGGAGTTCCAGAATAGTTCCGTGGATTAAAATAGCTGAACGGTCAAACAGGTTAGTTTCAGGTTATTTCTGGGGATTCAAGTAGCTGAATGGGCGAACAAGGGAGTTCCAGAATAGTTCCGCGGATTAAAATAGCTGAACGGGCAAACAGGTTAGTTCCAGGTTATTTTGGGGGGTTCAAGTAGCTGAACGGGCAAGCAAGGGAGTTCCAAAATAGTTCCAGGGATTCAAGTAGCTGAACGGGCAAGCAAGGGAGTTCCAGAATAGTTCCGGGTATTGAAATAGCTGAATGGGCAAACAGGTTAGTTTCAGGTTATTTCTGGGGATTCAAGTAGCTGAATGGGCGAATAAGGGAGTTTCAGAATAGTTCCGGGGATTAAAATAGCTAAACGGGCAAACAGGTTAGTTTCAGGTTACTTCTGGGGATTCAAGTAGCTGAACGAGCGAACAAGGGAGATCCAAAATAGTTCCGGGGATTCAAATAGCTGAACGGGCAAACAGGTTAGATTCAGGTTATTTCTGGCGATTCAAGCTGCTGAATGGGCGAACAAGGGAGTTCCAGAACTGTTCCGGGGATTAAAACAGCTAAACGGGCAAACAGGTTAGTTTCAGGTTATTTCTTGGAATTCAAGCTGCTGAACGGGAGAACAAGGGAATTCCGGGGATTGAAATAGCTGAATGGGCAAACAGGTTAGATTCAGGTTATTTCTGGCGATTCAAGCTGCTGAATGGGCGAACAAGGGAGTTCCAGAATAGTTCCGGGTATTGAAACAGCTAAACGGGCAAACAGGTTAGTTTCAGGTTATTTCTGGGGATTCAAGTAGCTGAATGGGCGAACAAGGGAGTTCCAGAATAGTTCCGGGGATTAAAACAGCTAAACGGGCAAACAGGTTAGATTCAGGTTATTTCTGGGGATTCAAGTAGCTGAATGGGCGAACAAGGGAGCTCCAGAACAGTTCCGGGGATGAAAATAGCTGAACGGGCAAACAGGTTAGTTTCAGGTTATTTCTGGGGATTCAAGTAGCTGAATGAGCGAACAAGGGAACTCCAGAATAGTTCCGGGGATTGAAATAGCTGAATGGGCAAACAGGTTAGTTTCAGGTTATTTCTGGGGATTCAAGCAGCTGAATGGGCGAAGAAGGGAGCTCCAGAATAGTTCCGGGGATTAAAACAGTTTGCCCGTTCAGCTATTTTAGTCCACGGAACTATTCTGGAACTCCCTTGTTCGCCTATTCAGCTACTTGAATCCACGGAACTATTTTGGATCTCCCTTGTTCGCCCGTTCAGCTACTTGAATCCCCAGAAATAACCTGAAACCAACCTGTTTGCCCGTTTAGCTGTTTTAATCCCCGGAACTATTCTGGAACTCCCTTGTTCGCCCATTCAGCTACTTGAATCGCCAGAAATAACCTGAAACTAACCTGTTTGCCCATTCAGCTATTTCAATCCCCGGAACTATTCTGGAAATCCCTTGCTTGCCCGTTCAGCTATTTGAATCCCCAGAAATAACCTGATACTAACCTGTTTGCCCATTCAGCTATTTCAATCCCCGGAACTATTCTGGATCTCCATTGCTTGCCCGTTCAGCAGCTTGAATCCCCAGAAATAACCTGAAACTAACCTGTTTGCCCATTTAGCTGTTTTAATCCCCGGAACTATTCTGGATCTCCCTTGTTCGCCCATTCAGCTACTTGAATCCCCAGAAATAACCTGAAACTAACCTGTTTGCCCGTTCAGCTATTTCAATCCCCGGAGCTATTCTGGAACTCCCTTGCTTGCCCGTTCAGCTACTTGAATCCCCAGAAATAACCTGAAACTAACCTGTTTGCCCGTTCAGCTATTTTAATCCCCGGAACTATTCTGGAGCTCCCTTGTTCGCCCACTCAGCTACTTGAATCCCCGGAACTATTTTGGAACTCCCTTGTTCGCCCGTTCAGCTACTTGAATCCCCAGAAATAACCTGAAACTAACCTGTTTGCCCGTTTAGCTGTTTTAATCCCCGGAACTATTCTGGAGCTCCCTTGTTCGCCCATTCAGCTACTTGAATCCCCGGAACTATTCTGTAACTCCCTTGTTCGCCCGTTCAGCTACTTGAATCCCCAGAAATAACCTGAAACTAACCTGTTCGCCCGTTTAGCTGTTTTAATCCCCGGATCTATTCTGGAACTCCCTTGTTCGCCCATTCAGCTACTTGAATCGCCAGAAATAACCTGAAACTAACCTGTTTGCCCATTCAGCTATTTCAATCCCCGGAACTATTCTGGAACTCCCTTGCTTGCCCGTTCAGCTACTTGAATCCCCAGAAATAACCTGAAACTAACCTGTTTGCCCGTTTAGCTGTTTCAATCCCCGGAACTATTCTGGAACTCCCTTGTTCGCCCATTCAGCTGCTTGAATCCCCAGAAATAACCTGAAACTAACCTGTTTGCCCATTCAGCTATTTTAATCCCCGGAACTATTCTGGAACTCCCTTGCTTGCCCGTTCAGCTACTTGAATCCCCAGAAATAACCTGAAACTAACCTGTTTGCCCATTCAGCTATTTTAATCCCCGGAACTATTCTGGAACTCCCTTGCTTGCCCGTTCAGCTACTTGAATCCCCAGAAATAACCTGAAACTAACCTGTTTGCCCATTCAGCTATTTCAATCCCCGGAACTATTCTGGAACTCCCTTGCTTGCCCGTTCAGGTACTTGAATCCCCAGAAATAACCTGAAACTAACCTGTTTGCCCGTTTAGCTATTTTAATCCCCGGAACTATTCTGGAACTCCCTTGTTCTCCCATTCAGCTACTTGAATCCCCGGAACTATTTTGGAACTCCCTTGTTCTCCCGTTCAGCAGCTTGAATCCCAAGAAATAACCTGAAACTAACCTGTTTGCCCGTTTAGCTGTTTTAATCCCCGGAACAGTTCTGGAGCTCCCTTGTTCGCCCATTCAGCTACTTGAATCCCCAGAAATAATCTGAAACTCTTCGTTCGTTCGTTCGTCCATTCAACTATTTAGGACAATAATGCATTATGGTTCTAATGTAGTGGGTAAGTATTTGTAGTTTTACGCCGCATTCAATAATACTCCAGCTACATGGCGACGGTCTGTTATGATTAATAATCGAGACTCATCAATCCAGTGATACAAAACATGCGCATCGAACTGGCTTTAATAAAGGAGGCCTTTATTGATATTCACATAAACATTGTTGTGTTTTGGCCACAGTCGGTGGTTAAACCGAGGGAACGAGCTAAATGCGCCTTTCAGTGAATCCTTTGATAGAAATATAAAAAAAGTAGCTGAACGTACTCATTAATCGAAGGTTGAGATGCGTTGCTCCCACCACCGAAGACTGACTAAACCCAGTAACGGTTTTGTGTGTGTGTGTGACTGTGTGGTGGTGGTGGTGGTGGTGTGTGTGCGTGTGTGTGTGCGTGTGTGTGTGCGTGTGTGTGTGCGTGTGTGTGTGCGTGTGTGTGTGTGTGTGTGTGTGTGTGTGTGTGTGTGTGTGTGTGTGTGTGTGTGTGTGTGTGTGTGTGTGTGTGTGTGTGTGTGTGATATTTCCATTTTTAAACATTGGAGCCTTTCAGAATACAGTGCGTGGGTTTAATAAGCAGATACGACTACATTGCTGATTATGTGCAACATTCCCGAAATACTCCAATCTCCTAATACAGCATTGCGTCATGCAGTATAGATGATAGCTGATAAAATTATCTCACGGAAAAAGAAGCATGATCAAATAATGGTGGACGGAATAAGCATGAGTCTTGTTGACAATCTCAACAATTAATAGACGGTGTTGTTTAAACATAAGGACCTTGTAAACCGGGTTTGACGTATTAACGTTACATGGTGGCATTTATTTAGTGATGCAGTTAAGTGTTGATACGTAAGCAGTGTGTGTGTATATATATACATATTTCGTGTTTGTCCACAAGTTCCGTCCCTATATGACGTCACTGCCTTCTCTCAACACGCGCTGTGTGTGTGAATGGCGTTTGTTCGATTAGATAATTTAGTATAGGTTAACCGCAGTTGTGTCTGGTAAATATCAGCATCGCCCAACGTCAATTAACGTGTCTCGATTGTCTATTTCCCTTGTTCCTTTCTACTGTTACCCTAACATTCATTAGAAAAGCGTAAAGACGGGGCAGTTGGGGTATGACAGTGGTTTAAACGTTCGTTCGTCACGCCGCAGACTCGGGTTCGATTGCCCACATGGGTATACATTGTGTGAAGGCCATTTCTCGTGTCCCTTTCAGTGACATTGGTATAATACTCCGAAATTTTAAAAGACTCCCTGACAGGTCAACGACCCTTCCATAAGTAGAATTCTTTACAACAGACCCCCAGTATGTTTGGTTCACCTAATACAGTGAAGCTGATTTCTGCTTCTAGATGTTGCTTTTGTTTTGTTTGTTTGTTTATTTGTTTGTTTAAGTTTGTTTTTGTTTGTTTGCTTTTTTTGTTTTCTTGTCTGTTGTTTATATTTGGTTAGATTCTAAAAAATATTGGCGTCTGCATGATATCTTAGAAAATGGCAAGTATGAAATTGCGCTTGGGTTGCTAAAAATAGTTCGTGCTCTACGGTCTGGTGATGAAGCAGACTTCGTGAGGGAGATTGAATTATTGATGCGTTCATTCCTTAATTTCAATCCGGAAACGTCACTGCCGACAACAACCCAGTCTGCGGTATCCAGGCTGAAGAATTCAGACAGTAGGAGGTGTCCCTGTGTCTGCTGTGAAGGTAGAGCTGATATAGATACACATGCTGTCAATGCGGAGGCGCCTACAGTCTGTCAAAATGTCTATTGGCTACAGACTGTCCTGTGTTGAAAACATGGATCTGGTTTCACACAATGTACCTGTGAACGTCATAAAACGCTTGATTTAGTGCAGCTAAATATTATTTTGAAATGAGTTTGAACTGTTTAACATGTCCGCCGTCCCTTGTTTACTCATGGTCATTCTTATTCTGTTATTGATTTTCTGTAATTTGTTCTTAAATCATACACACACGTTTATAATACGTTCCCAGAATAAACTAGCTTCTATTTCAGTTTTCCCTTGACTTCCTTTCCAGCTAATTTTGTCTTGGAGGACGGGCTTCCCATTGGTCTCATTATAAGAAGCTGCAGGTCGTTGTGCAGAGTTATGTCCCTTACCTCTGTCAGGATCAGGTTAACGAGTCATCGAATTCCAGATTTTCCCTGGCTATATAATTCGTGCCTTCAAGCACAATATAAGCGCTGAGCGCATACGTTTATTTCTTGTCGCATGAGGTCTTGAAAGTCTTGACAAGTCTTGAAATATTGTAATACATGTGGCGTTAAAGCCTACGCGCTCATGCCATAGATTCTCAAGTGGCGGTGGGGTTGCCTGATGATTATTGCTCGTCACGCTGAAGACCCAGGTTCGATTCTTCGGTGTGACACGCGAACGATTGAACCAGTTGGCTTCCCCAGCGCCCTTTTGAAGTTATGCTACTAATCATCATCATCATCATCATCAGCAGCAGCAGCAGCAGCAGCAGTAGTAGTTCCTACTTTATTCCATTGTCTTTGTAATATCCTCTCGTTGCGTGTCCGACTTTCTCCCATCGTGTTTCAATATGCAAGTGTATTGCCAGTTGTCAGGAAGCTAATACATTCACACCTTGCAAAAACTCTGCGACATGTTTATTTCTTTTAAGAACAACCAGTTTTGCGTTATCAACAGGAAATTCATCGTTTTTGTCTGCTAAATAATACCTACGTTTCATGAATACAGTAATAATATCGATGACAATAACAGGAGCGAAGAGTGAACATATCTAGATGATGATATGTCCACGAAACTGACTGAAAACATAACAAGTTGTGTCTAATGCCACACACTAATATTTATGACAGCCTGTCAATCATTCCTTCCCTAGTGCGACTGGCATGGTTTAACCGGCATATACGTCCTGGTGTCGCCCATACAGAATGCAATACACATGTGAAGTGAAACTCACAAGTTCTTATTACATATGTATATAGCTGTCACTCTCATGCCGGAAGTGGGCGACTTATCTCGACGACAGATAAGTATCAAGTAGATTAGGTTAAGGAGGGCTCGCTTGGTGCACTATTTAACTTTGGCACTAGTAGGTTGAATACAAGTAGGGGTTTAGCATATATTTCTTAAACAAACATGTTTCTTACATCACATTTTATATGCTTCTTTCATCTCAAGGATTTGGTTTTAGTGAATTCTAATTCAACACTACATCCTCTGGCTGTACGCCTTTAGCTTTGTTTTCTTTGTTTGTTGTTTGTACCCAACTCTTTACTATTCCGGCTGTTCCGACCTGTAAATAACTACGACTGGAGAATCAATCCAGTGGTTGACAGTGTGAGCATCGATCAAGGCGTTTGGGGAACACTTTGATACGCAGTGAAACAAGTTACCAACAAGACAAACTACATTCGGTCATTCGGGACCGATTAAAATAATTAAATCTAGAGCATCAAACCAATGATTGATATAGTGAGCAACGATGCACGTTGTCATGGATATTTGTCATGGCTATCAACTAACTTACCGAGACTCATCTCCCGACCTGTCTGGATCTAAGAAAACTCTTAAAACTTTAGATTCTAGCAAACGTTTGTCAGTGTCAAGATATGACATGAAAAACGGGCTACACACATGTGCCACAAAAATCACATATTGATAATCGCCTAGATAAGGCGAGAGTATACTACCACCCCTCGGAAAACAGAGGCAACAGGGTAGCCTACTAGTTAAAGCGTTCGCGCGCTTATCACGCCATGACCTGCGTTTGATTCCCAAAATGGGTATACACCGTGTGAAGCCCATTTCTAGTGTCCCCAGCCGTGATATTGCGGGAATATTGCAAAAACTCACTCACCCACCGTAATAAAATAATGTCTCTGATCGAGTAAAGTTAGTAAGCCTGGTTTTACGCCATGTTAGTGACATTCCAGTTTTATCGCCCTTGAATTGTGAGGGGTGAACGACCAAACCTCTTAGTACAGCATGTCATTCGCCCAAAAGACAGATTAGAACTGGTCTTTAGTAATCCAAAAGGCGATTAACGGAATCGGTGGTCTTAGTGGACACATCTCATCGCAACCCAGGTGCTTTGGTCGATGCTCATGCTGTTGATCACTGGATTGTGTGGTCGACTCGACTTTTTACAGACAGCCCCATACAGCTGGAATACTGTTAGGTGCGGCATAAACTCACGCAGCAGTAAGTCGTAGGTGGGTTTTTTTAGATTTATGTAATATGACGTGTGAAAGGTCGACTCTTTAGAGCATCTGCGTCATTGGCTTCAGTTCATTTCATGATTTTACTCTACTTCGTATCAGTGTATTTAAGAGTGGGAGCGAAGTGTATAAAAGGTAAGTTACAATATCATTGTAATGAGATGGGGTTTTTCTCCAACACGCTATCTTCCATTGATGGATTGGCGGTCTTTACTTTGTTCAAGGGCATCCTGTTGTGACAGAGTATCATAATAACATGTTTTGTCCGTTTAATACGAACAAAACAATATTTACTGTTCCCATTAACAATGTCAGCGACGGTGAGCATGCAATCTGTTATGCTGTCTTTACATGGCGACAACCGAAGAGGCAGATTATATGCGAAATTAGCTGTGGGGGCGGGTTCAGCAATTTGCTGTTCTTGTGGTTGTGTTGTTGTTGGTAGTGGTTGTCGTTGGTGGTGGTTGATGTTGTTGTTGGTGGTGGTTGTTGTCTTTTTGTTGTTGGTGGTGGTGGTAGTGGTTGTTGAGTTGTCTTTGCTATTGGTGGAGATTGTTGATGTTGGTGGTGGCGGTTGTTGTTACTGGTGTTTTTGTTATTGTGTTTTTGTTGGCAGTGGTAGTGGTTGTTGTGTTGTTTTCGTTGGTGATGGCGGTTGTTGGTGGTTGGTGTTGTTGTCGATGGTGGTGGTTGTTGTGTTGGTGTTGTTGTCGTTGGTGGTTGTGTTGTTGTTGATGGTGTTGTTGTTGTTGTTGGTGGTGGTGGTGGTGTTTAACTGTTACAGTCAGCAATGCCCTGAAAATGTAGTGACTGATATTATGATCATCGATCAGCGTATTTGGGGTACGATGACCACCTGAAGTCCTCTGATGACACGCGTGGGTTGCTCAAGATCAGTTGCAAACAGGATCTTCACGGTAGTGATCAGCAAGCTTGGTTCCTGAGAGATTCTGTTTCGTCAGTCCGCCAAGATCCGGGTTAGAATTGGGTCTTCAGTAAGCCATGCTTGTCGTAAGAGGCGAGAAAGAAATTGGGTGGTCAGCTTCACTAACTTATTTAACGCATGCCATTGTATACATAGTTCGCTGATCATGCTGTTGATCAGTGGACAATCTGGTCCAGATCGCGTTCATATAGGTGGAATATTTCGGCGTTAAACAACAAACAAGCAAAACAAATGCTATAAAACTATATTCAGTAGACATTTGCTTCAGTGACTAGCCCACACTCGACACAAACAGTCTAATCGTCTAAACAGGGAAACCCGCAGGGATGTTTATTTAATCATTACGGGAGCAGTGATATTAGTTCATCTTGAGGACCAAAGGCTAACAGTGGCTGATAAAATTGGCTATAAAACGTTTATTGGGCTTGTTCTTCAAGTCACAACAATAGCCCTTGAACAATGCTCTTCGGGTCACCGTAATCTCGCCTTGTTTTGATAAAATCACGCAGGGTGTCGGGAAGTCATTCAGTGCAATGTTTGGTTCCACTTACCACCAGCACAGTTTATGAAACATTATACCAGTCACTCCAACCGAATGAACCCATCAGGTGCATACTTTCCCCGTTATAACGCTACCACGGATTCATTACACGAGCGTTGCCAGTGCGTACACGTGTTCCTGACTGTTTCACACACAACACCCAAAGTGGTTTCGATAGCAACTATTACTCTCCTAGATCGCAGCGTGAAAGTTTTTAAAGTCACCTCCATCTGACATGGGCCACTTTTCAACAGAGTTGTCCAATCACACGCAGACAACACACCTAACGAATTAGCTGATTGGCTGTTGAGGGTGAAAGGTGTGTTCGATTATGCCAAAAGGTGACCCTTCAGGCTTTAAACTTGTGTGAAACGGGTACATATAGTATATATTAAGATTTCTTTTACTAAAACGCATCCGTCATATCTTCGTTTGCGGTTTTATGTCGTTCCGTGATGACGTATCGAAATGAGACATACAAGACTTGAAAGGAATACGGAACATGTTTTAGCACTTGAATAATCTCGCCGTCTCAAGCGTAAACATGAACGTATCTCTGAGATGCATGTGTGTTACTATCAAATAAAACGCACGGGTTGACGACAGTGGGGAATGGGTGCTATTCATAACTATCAGCCTTCACACAGTATGAGTGCTGTTCATCAACAGTGAAGGAAAATTAAGATATATTGCGATATATTCCGAGATACAATGTTGCCGCTTTAGAGCGATGCATGCGGTCTGCATGTCGCATGTATGTGTGTGGGCGTTGCATGCAGGGAATGTGTCGGGATGTTACATTTTGTGGTATCGCAAATAAAACAAGGATTTGGTGTGAAACACGTACGATACAAATGTTCACCAGCAAACAGTTAGACTTTACGTTGTGGTGTTGTTCCCTCGTGATAATGTAACCCGCAAACAAATCGTTGATATCATTTAGGGCGGTGCGGTAGTCTAGTGGTTATAGCGTTCGCTCGTCACCCCGAAGGTTTCGATTCCTTACATGGGCGCAATGTGGGCAACCACGGCGGAGATACCAGAAATGGGCTTCACATATTGTACCCATGAGGTTGTACTGGTATTTAAAAGGTGATTGACATGTTTACACTTGTTCACATGACCAAAGCTGTTCTCAAACAGAGGGGGCTTTGTATACTGAATCATATAGCAGTGTGGATGCCAACTGCTTCATGCAGGAGGAGCGGCTGGGTAACCTAATGGTTAAAGTGCTCGCTCATCACACCGAAGACATGAGTTCGATTCCCCACATGGGTACAATGTGTGAGAGCCAGCCGTGGTGACATTCCTGGAATAGCGCTAATAGTAGGGTAAAATCAAATTCAGTCACCCATTCACTCTTGAAGCAGGACTCCTTGACAATGGTATAATAATGTATACCCAAGCATCGCATCATAATGTAAACTAGAACTTATCGTCCATAGGGTATCTTGTTTTTGTTATCAACTAATAAATATTGTTTCAGAGACTTACGCAGGTCTAGCTGACTGAAATGACTACTTGATGTTTGTTTCATACGTGTTATATGTCGGACCGCTCTAAATAATAATAAATAATCCGACTAGCAATTTCTGGTCAAGCCGACATTCTCTCACTTTCAAGACGAATCACACCTCATGCAAGCAAACACCCTGAGATTTCAGAATCGTGAGCTTTTTGTCACTTTCACGACCAGAAACAACACGGGGAGTGGCCAGGACGGGCCTCGCAAATTACTATCATATGTGGAGGAAGTTTTGTGTTTACACATTTCCCACAGACCGAGTTAGGTCGAACGAAACACAGCAATGTCAAGTAAAAAACAAAACAAAACATGGAATCACAAAAGATCTAACACTATTAACCACACGGATCTTTGATACAAAACATGCTTTTGTTTCCTAGCAACCATTCTGGAACTAAGATCCTCTGCACTAAGCAATAGCATAATAATCGATGTAAAAGCAACGCCAAAGCGGGAATTGTGATATTTTATTAGCGCTTCAATTGATGTCGGATTTTCTTATCTTGTTTATCTCATACTTTTTGTGTCTTGGTTGTCTTGTAGAGTCGTTGACAGATGGGAGGTGCGATTTCTGTTTTTGTCTGTGACAAATTAGATGATCACTTTTTTTATGTCAATATGACACTACATTTGCATTGTTAAAAATACACCCCCATATGATAACATGTCAGTAATTATGTTTGTCACTTGATTTATTGATGCTCCTCACGCGTGATTTAATAACTAATTTCTTTAATTTTAGTTCATTGTTTGCTGGGGGTGGAGGGGAGGGGGGTCGAGGGCGGGGGGATATTTTTAGTGCTTTCGTTCTTGCTGGTGTCACCTTTCTATATCATTTTATTGCAGCAGATGTAGTGTTTTGGTGAGGTGAGGTGAGGTGAGGTGAGGTGAGGTGAGGTGAGGTGAGGTGAGGTGAGGTGAGGTGAGGTGGGGTTCAACGTCATACTTAAGAATATTGCGCTCATATGACGACGTGCATGCGTGTTAATGTGTGGCTGCTTGTACTAGCCAAGACTTAAGCTGGTTTTATAGTGCCAGCTCACTGGGATACCATGTCGCAGATAACCATGAATACCCCACTCAGACACATTATACTGACTCCGAGCCGGCCAGTTCTTGTTGTACCCATTAATGCCGAGCGCCAGGCGGGACAAACAAGTACCACATTTTAACGTCTTTTGGTATGACACGATCGGGGATCGTACCTTTGATCTTCCGCTATTGACAAAGTTTTGGCAAGTTTACCTTCATAATCAATTGTATTTCAGTGAAACGAAATGGTAAGGAAAAGAATGAAAGCTCCAATTATCAGAATTGTAATAGAATTCACACACCCCTGAAGGTTTTTCAAATCGTAGCGTCCCCGGAAATTTGTAGTAAAGATATTGATAAGATTTGTACGATCACTCTGCATGGGGTGTGATAGAGTGAAATTAGTTTTTTACAGGAAAGAATACGTTTTAGAAAACTTTGTATCAAACACCTAATGAACATAATGGAGTACTTTCACACAAACCTCACGCAGCCACTTGCATGGCATATTCATTCATGTCAAAGGATAGCACGAAAGTTACACAAGAAGGTCGACGCGGCTCTGGATACAATGTAAGGGAAGTAACTCCAGCGGTTGCTGATTGCGATGTTTTGGGATCTGCAAAGACGAGACTTCTGTAGTAAAATTAATCTTTCCCGAATATTAAGTTAGTCCTGAACAACTATTACATGGATATGTGTTCAAAACAAAACTTCCGGAACCGGTTTCTTTTTTCAGTATGCGTTTAGAAGATACCTATAGCTGGAAGCTGAGCAAAACCAACTCGTAGGTCTGATGAAAATATCAGTGGTTGCAATCAGCATAAGTCCTAGTGTTAAGAAAGACAGAAACAAATATACAAAAACAGGGTCATTTTCAATTTCTTGATAGATATGAATTTAAGAAAAAACACATAATTATTATACAAAATCACTAATCCTCACAATGACACGAGGGCCTGTGTAGGAAACGCCATTAGAATTAAATGCACAGGACAGCAGTATAACATTTTAGAACGCTCATCTCAGAGCTGTGCGTGAAATGATCATACCCATGAATATCCGGGTTAGAACTGGGCCCACTTGCACAAAGCGATCTTAGCGCTACAACTATCTTAAGCCTATACTGGAGAATGGGAGTTACAATCATTGTAGTGCTAAGATCGCTTTGTGCAAGTGGGCCCTGATCTTCAGCAAACCATGGTTGTCGAAAGAGTGGTGGTCAAGTGAACACGTGTCATCAAATCCCAGTTGCGTAGATCGCACTGATGTTCACTGGATTGTCTGGTTCAGACCTCATATACCCGTTTATTACCCTTATAATTAATAAGAATGCTTAATTCTGATTGGTTACTAGCCCAAACATACGCAGCCACGAAGGTGGATTTGCCAGGACCTACAATTTCGAAACTCTTTTAGCGCTAAGAGTGTCGTAAGTTAACGTTAATGTATGGCACTTACGACTATCTTAACGTTAAGAAAGCTTCGAAAATCTAAGCCCAGGGTGTCAAATCTGTCATGTGACACACTACACCGGTTGTACGAATGACCTTCACCTTAGATGGAATGTGGCTGCGAAACCGCTAGCTTCAAAGATTTACAGTCGGCGTATACAATAATGAGTATAAAGAGCATAGTAAAATTGTTGCCATATTTACTTTATTTGTTTGTGTCAATAAATCAATCCATAAAATAAAATGTTTCTGAATTTCACTTGCCGTTTACAAATACTCAAATTTAATCATTTTTAGCAGAACCTAAATCATACCGAGTTATCTTTTTGTATGGCCGTTCAGGAAATATCATGGCGAAACATTTTGCGTCTCATACTGCCGAACGATGAATGTTGTTGTTGGATGATACACTAAATTAGTAGATCTTAAGGGTAATAAATTCGTTACACAGTGTTTTAAAAGTGTCTACGGGACTGTAAGACCCTTGTAAATTCCGCATTTCCTTCGGCTGCGCCTCCGTAACAACAACACAGAGGCGCAACTAATACTGTTACACAAAAGTAGTTCATATACCTTTCTGTGTTCACTAATGTCCCTCATATACCCTTCTGTGTTCACTAATGCACCTTATATCCCCTTCTGTGTTCACTAATGTACCTCATATACTCTTCTGTGTTCACTAATGTACCTCATATACCCTTCTGTGTTCACTAATGTACCTTATATACCCTTCTGTGTTCACTAATGTACCTCATATAGCCTTCTGTGTTCACTAATGTACCTCATATACCCTTCTGTGTTCACTAATGTACCTCATATACCCTTCTGTGTTCACTAATGTACCTCATATACCCTTCTGTGTTCACTAATGTACCTCATATACCTCATATACTCTTCTGTGTTCACTAATGTACCTCATATACCCTTCTGTGTTCACTAATGTACCTCATATACCTCATATACTCTTCTGTGTTCACTAATGTACCTCATATAGCCTTCTGTGTACACAAATGTAAATCATATACTTTGCATACACAAATATACTTCATATACCCTTCTGTGACACAAATGTACATCGTGTACTCTTCTGTGTACACAAATGTACCCCATATACTTTTCTGTGTACACAAACATACCTCATATACCCTTCTGTGTACACAAATGCACATCATATACCTTGTATACACAAATTTACCTCACATACCCTTCTGTAACACAGATGAACCTTACATACCAAATACACCTCATATTCCTACAATGTGTGAAGCCCATTTTCTGGTGTCCCCGCCGTGATATTGCTGGAATATTTCTAAAAGCGGCGTAAAACTTAACTCACTCACTCACTCATATTCTCTCCTGTGAATAATATACCTCATATTCCCTTCTGTGTGCACAAATATACTTCATATACACTTCTGTGACACAGATATACCTCATATACCAAATACACCTCATCTGCGCTTCTGTGTACACAAATATACTTCATACATCCTTCTGTAGCACAAATATACCTCATATATCCTGTGCACACAAAAGTACATCGTGTACTCTTCCATGTACACAAATGTGCCTCATATATCTTTCTGAGACACAAATGCACCTCACTTACCCTTCAGTGTACACAAATATGTCTCACGTACCCTTTTCTGGACACAAATGTTCCTCATATACGCTGCTGTCAGCAACAATATACCTCATATTCCCTTTTGTGTACACAAATATACTTCACATACCCTTCTGTGACACAGACATACTTCATATGCCCTTCAGTGAACACACATATACCTCATATATCCTTGCACACAGAAGTACATCGTGTATTCTTCCGTGTACACAAATGTGCCACATGGAGCTTTCTGAGACACAAATATACCTCATTTACCCTTCATATATCCTTTTGTGCACACAAATGTACCTCATATACCCGTCTGTGACTCAAGTATACCTCATACACCTTTCTGTGTATACAACAGTACCTCATATTATATAGGGTGTCCTCGAGAGAGTGAACCGGTTTTTGACAAGGATCTTCTCAGCAGCAGAGAAACTAATTTTAAAAAAAGAAGAGACAAATCACGGAGTAGCCCTAGGGTCATTCTCTTGCCACAGAGGTTACTTGTCATATCTTCCTACGTTTGTAGGAAGATGTGGCAAGTAACCTCTTTGGCAAGAGAATGCCCTAGGGTATCATCAACAAGTATACAAAATATGTAAGAAATTGCTTGAAAATCATGCAAGTATTGACAAATTCAAAACAGCATCTCCAAAAATGCAATGGCCGGGACTCTCTACCGGAGAAAGTTCACCGAGGAGTGACAGACAAATTGACCGCGCGGGCGTTAAAGGACAGGATATGGGGGAGATGTCGGTAGGAGAAATACGTAAAAAGCATTTCTTACACTGAAATAGGTGAATTTCCATTCTTTTGACATGCTGTTTTGAATTCGATAATGCTCGTATTATTTGCAACCAATCTCTTAGATAGTTTGTACTCTCGATGATGTACCCTAGGTTTAGTCTGGGAAACGTTTTAATAAATTCGGTTTACCTGTCGATAAGAAAATACGTACCAAAATTTGTTTCACTTTTTAGGGGACACCCGATATGAGGTACATTTGTGTACACAGATGGTAACAGAGTTACATTTGTGGCGAAAATGGACGAGGGTTTGTTAGGTGCTTTTGAAATATTTTCACATTTCGTAAACTAATTCAAAGAAAATCAAAGGCAACTTCTCTGGTTTAACGGAGCTAAGTGAGCGAGTGAGTTTAGTTTTACACCGCACTCAGCATTATTACAGCTATATGACGGTGGTATGTAAATAATCGAGTCTGGACCAGACAATCCAGTGATCAACAACATGAACATCGATCTGGGAACATCATGTTGGGAACCGATGACATGTGTCAACCAAGTCAGCGAGCCTGACCACCCGATCCCGTTAGTCGCCTCTTACGACAAGCATAGTCGCCTTTCATGGCAAGCATGGGTTGCTGAAGGCCTATTCTAACCCGGGACCTTCACGGGTCTTTAACGGATCTAAAGTGCAGTGGCTTCGTATAGATTACAATGCGACCAACAGCTTGAAACAAGTATAACTTGTGAATACTCGGGTTAGAACTTGCCGTTGATCAGTAAACCATGCTTGTCGTTAGAGGCGACTAACGGGGTCGTGGAGTCAGGATCGGTACCCTGGTTCTGGCGTGCCATCGTATGGCAGTTTCATTGATCATGATGTCAGTCACTGGATTGTGTAATCCAAGCTCGGTGCGTTTGAACAAACCGCATGCATTGGCTTTGATTATTGTCCGGCGCTAAGCTTTTGTGTTTGTTATTTAACGGTGCTTTCTGCAACATTCTAACACTCTCTTCATAGTCGAGTGTTGACTAAGCTCTCCAGTGATCAACAGCACCAACATCAGTCTGAGCAACTGGGTTATGGTGACAAGTGTCAACCAAGTCAGAAAGTCTGACCACCTGATCCCATTAGTAATCTCTAACGACAAGCATGGGTGGTATAAAACAGCTTCAACCTAGATCTTCACAGGTAACCAGCTTTGTGCACAAACAAATTGTAAGAAGCATTAATTTAAAGGAACAACGAATATGAATGATGAGAACGCCAGTTCATGAGTTTCGCTTATAATCAAACGCCAAAGACCCTGGTTCGATTCCCCACAATATGTGAAGGCCATTTCTGGTGTCCCACTTGGTCATATTGCTGGAATATTGCTGAAAACGGCGTAAAACTAAACTAACACATTCTGTCTTTATTACCAGAGGCCTCAAGAATAGCCAAGTAGTGAAAGCGTTCGCTCGTCAAGCCAAAGACCCCGGTTCGATTCCCCACGTAGGAACAATATGTGAAACCCATTTCTGGTGTCCCTTTGTTGGAATGTTAATCAACGTGGCGCAAAACCATACTCACTCACTCACTCAAACCTAGTTCCAAGACCTGGTACTAATACAAACAATTATACACAGATGCACCAATCCACACCGGGTACTAACTTAGATGAAAAGAAAAGACAATAGTAAAATAGTTTCGGTCTCTTTTAATTTTTATTTTATTTTAATAAATATTAGGTTCCCCTACTGGGTCTCCACAAGCGGCATGTATCAGCTTTGATGACATCGTCGTCTGGCGATTCCTCTTAAAAGTCAAACGGATTCCAATAAGTCAACTTGTTTTATTGCAACAAAAGATGTGCTTATAAAACGTGCATATTCAACTAAAATTTATATTACATTTTACAGAACATGTTTATTTCTAGCTAGGGTTTTGTTTAACTTAAAATCTAAAGAGAAACTCATGACGAAGTGATATTTATTGATAATCTGCCTCGACAAGAATAACTGCTGAACAGAATTTACAGTAAAATATATTGAAAATTTAGAGCTCTCTGAATTTCTTGTAATCAGATCTGCCGAGAAAAGATACTTCTTGAAATATTATGTTTTCGAGACATTGAGGTCACAATAGAAATATCCTCTTTGCGACGCTTAGGCTAGCGAAACCTAATTTGTATCTAATCTGTTTATAGCAAAGCGACCTACAGCGCAGTGCTGAGAGTTAGAGCTAGCTAGCACTTGATCATGTGACCACGTGTTTTTCGCTGTTATGTCTAGCGGATTACCCATACGATAAACTTTGATGTACCTATCTAAATCGGACAAAAGAAAGTGTGGTTTGTTTCCTTTATTGGTATATATTTTTGTATTATATATCTACGTTGGTTTTAGGAATGACTTTGCGTGACAGGTCGAAATATAACATCAAACTACATTTGCGTTCCAGTAGATTAAGGGAGGAAGTAAGTTGAATAGAAGAGCCAGAAAGATGGCGACCATGTGTTCGTAATGCCGGCTTACACTTGAAAATATATATCGCTTATTCTGCTAAAACGCATCGAATTTAAATCATTCAGCGTTGTTTTAAGCTGTTGATGTGAACGGTGTATACGGTGCGTATGATATATATACTGTTAGATTGTGATTTTGTTGCAATTTTTAGCCATGTGATAAAGTGATTGGCGCGTTTTGCGCTCTGGTTGTAATCCAATGGGTTGCCTGAATGGACCCCAATTTCCTGTGAATTGGTATTGCTGTGGTGTCTCGGCATTCGGCGAGTGTTGTCATCATGGATACGCATACCTAGCGCGTTTTGTCTTGAGGTGCGATTGTATTTATTTTATTGTTTACAAATATCGTATCTGCGTAATACATTAGAAGTAAACGGGATGCAATTTTCAACGTAAAGGCAAAAGTCGGATCCTTATTCTTACGAATGATAGGCGACCACATTACCTTCTCCGATCTGACTTCATTGATTTTTCAGATTTCTTTGTTTTGTTTTGCTGAGATATTACGCATACGGTAATGAGGTAGTAGTTGATAACACCGGCATGGTCGCTGATAGCGCAAAGGCATTCAACGATCTTTCATGGAAAACGCATGATTTTTTAAAACAGATCTGTTCTCACAATGGTACATGCATTTTAGGTATTACGTAATAGATTTAATGTTTAAGATCACAGTCGAACAAATTGAATCTTTAAGGAGAGATGCTTGTATTTTCTGTGTAGAAATTGGCAAAGGGTAGACTTGCCAATGAATCATGGTAATAAGCATATGTGATGTTTATTACATTGGACAGGAGATTTTTAAAGGTATGATTTGTAAAGATATTCTATTGGCTTTAAATAAAGCTATCAGAACATTGCCGCCAGTTCTGCCTCACAGAAGGTTTTCCCAGTGGTCGTATTGCTTGCACTCAGAATTTAATGAGTTTCATTAATGTTTAATCCAAGTGTCAGTCATGGTTTGCTTGTGAGGAATGTAATGATTTATCAAGAAATCAGATGGTCATCTAGACCCATTAGAAAAAAAAAGGTGTATGCTGATTTCTGTATTTTTTTAATTATTTTTTTATGAAAGTTTGAATGCAAGCTAATCATGTTCATAATTTTAGGTTAATATTTGTGATTCTTTTGAACTCAGGATTGTACAGGAGTAAATGTTGTATTGTGCACAATGGTAAATAAAAATCACTCAAAGTAAAACATACATGCTTCAAAATAAGACCAGAATTCATTTCAAGATCTGCAGATTTCTCAGTTTGTCATCGAGAAGCCGTGATTATTTTGACTTGTGTATGAACCTGTCTTTTTGAAACCTGAAACCATATAGTTGAGTCAGTGTTTTATGTGTTCAGTGTTGAAGATAACAGCAGGTAGTATGAAGAAAACATTTCGTTTTTACACATTTTGCACATTTAATCCTGTACTTGGATCTTTTATTAAACATATGCTTTGTGTCAGCTTCAACATTATACACAGTTAAGCTTTTGAAACTGGTACGACTTGTTTTCCCTTGAATCTAGGAGTAGCACTGAAATGGATAGTGGGCTTGAATGAGTTTGGAAATGCTGGAGTGTTCTCAATTTAGTATTATTGCCATGTCCAAGTGTCAGAGGATATATTTGCCAACATTTGTATTTGAAGGGAATGTTTGTGTTCTTTTTTGATGTCTTTTGTTTTTCGTTTTTGCCAAGTATTAATTTTCTGAATCTAGGTCATAAACAAATGACTGCCCATGGAGATACCTTATCAGAGTGAAACAGTTGATTCTTAAGGGAGATTTGCACCAGTCGGCCCAGCCTGAGTCATTTATAGAATTTGAAAAAAGGACAAACCTGCATCGATTATCTCGTGGGTGTAGAGTCTGTGCTAGCTTTGGGTAAAGCATGGCCAAGGAAATTTCACTTTGAATGAAATGTTACAGTAGTTTACACTAAAGTATGAAGTGTGTGTTTGTCTACCAAGAAGAAACGTCAGTTTGATTTTTCCCGCAAGAAAACAGTGTTTTGTTGAAAAATGTGACAAAAATTGTAAAAAGCCTGTTTGTCTCACTTTTTAATTCTATAATTGAATTGTATGTTATATGGCGTCTGCAATTCATTCTTTTGTTTCCAACAGTTTCTCTCTGTTTTGACATGAATATATCACAAGAAATTTTGAGAACGACAGTGATCCGACTCTTCAGATCGCAAGTGGTAGCAAATTAATCAACATTTATTTGATATAATTGCCAAACATTCCTCTATAGTTTATGCTCTTCATAGATGTGACATGAATCTATTTGTCTATTTCTATTTACATGCTGTAGGCAAACACTATGGAGAAAGGCGACAAGAGCAAGACAAAGGAGGAAGCGTCTGGCAGTGGAGGAAGTGGTCATGGAGTTAAGGTAAATACATCATCAGCATTCACTTTTTCTTAAAAGTTATATGTGTTTGTTAAATTTTCCAAAAGAGTGAGTATTTGGTATACTGAACCTCAAAAGAAACGTCACATTTCAAAATCAAATGCAAAATTTTGATCTTGCAAAATCAGGGATGGATATAATTCTTGAAGTGCTGATGTACTCCGGTTCAGTGGCACTTGTAAAATCACTTGCCCTGATAATTTTTCCACTATACCAGCCGATTCTCTTGTTGATTATTTAAATAAACAATAATTAACAATGGAAAGTCAACTGGATACCGGTACACCATGATATACAAATTACTAGCTTGCCTGACAGATAAAAACACTAGACTGTCACATCAGGCAATGGGTTATTTCCATCCCTGAAAAAGGTGTTTTTATTGTGATTGTATCGTTTTGTTAACATGGTTTTTGATCCAAATTGACAGTTATTACCAACATCAGTGTGTTTTCTGATCAGGAAGCATATACACGAAACGCACCTGAGAAGGCAGACATAAAAGGTTGACATTCGGAAAAATGAAAGTGCATGTGCATTTCGTGACAACCTTACCAATGAAAACAAGTCCCAACTCACCTGAAATGATGTTCGTTTTGACTCAGTTGCCATGACATGAATTGTGAGAGATCAGAGGAACCAAATCTTGTGACAGATTGTGTGCAACCATCTTCAAAATCACTTCTCCAAAACGACGAAAAGAACATGCCAGACACCTGGGCCTCACAACAGATCTATCAGTGGTGAGGGTGTCGACCGTTCCATGGAAGAAACCTTTGCTGTCACAGACCTCTCACCCCTCATCACAGCCAAAACCGATTTAAATGGGCAACTCCGCATCAAAAAGGCGTTATCGACAGTAGAGAATTGTGGTTTTATCTCATGACTTTTGATGTTGTATTTTGACGGTTGATTGCAGAGTGAGAGTATGGCGCAGGCTGTTTCCAATACAAAGATCATGTTCTGAACGAGTATGTGACACCGTGGGGTTCAAAAATCTTGGTCCAGGATGAGGAAATGACATGACAGCTACTCGCTGTATTGAGCAAGTCATAAGACTTCACATTGTACCACATTTTGGACATTACAGAAATCACATATTCCAGCAAGACAATGCTCTTGCTCACACTTCCAAAGACAACATGGCTTCCAAACCCTACAAGAGCTTGCACTCAGTTAAGATTTAAGTCCGATATAACACCCTAAGGACAAGATTCAAAGAAGACTAAATGACCTTGAACCAAGGCTGACAACTGCGACTGGCCTCGATCAGACACTTCGCAGAGTATGGAGCCAAGATCCAATGGCTTTCACCAGTTGGCTAATTCTTTTAATGAACAAACAATGCATTGGGATTCATCAGTGACCATAGAGACCACGGACAATGCTGACTTTTTTGTGTCTTTATCATTAAGATGATACCATTTTTGGTGATTTTGTTTGTGTGATTCACAATTAACCATAATTGTCAAGTTTGAACTGGATCCTCCATCTTGATAGTGATGTTATTGTGAGTGAATATTAGTGTTTGCTTCAAGAAACCACTGTAAGTGTGATATTTCTTTTGTGGTTCAGTATAGTTATCGAAAGTTTGGAATCATGAGTATTATGGATGGCTTATTTCTGTATTGAACTTGAAGATTGATCACATAGTTTCATAACAGTATCCCTCAAAATATTCTTTTTATTGAAATCTAAACTTGTTAGTCTTTGTTTGTGGCAATGGTATACATTGCTGTTTAATGTAATACTCTGCCAGCTTATACTGTCCAAGTTTAAGTGCACTTTTTCATTGGTTTCCTTATTATATTTTTTAAATCCCAAACCCTACACACCTACAGCCCCACCCTACCTGATGAGACGATGGGGTTAAGCTGAGTTACTACACAGGCAAACACCACTTCAAAAGTTTCACAATTTAAATTTTTTCTTTTTCAGAGAAAGAAGGTATACAATGTGGAGCCCCGTACTCCATTGAAGCGCCAGCGTATCCCTGTTGCCAGGTTCCAGTCCCCTGTCCTGGAGGAGGGAGCTGTCAAACCTAAACCTCCAAAGGAAGAAATCGTCATCCTCTACAAGAAGGGCATCTTCCTGGCTGTACGTGGTGCAGAGAGTAAGTTCCTATGAGATATTTCTACACTGATAAAATAGCAAGTTTAATGACAGTTGCATAGCTAATGGTTTCGACCAAAGCCCTTTGACAGATTGTTGATTATTTGTCTGAAAGTCTTTGGGGCGGTAGGGGAGCCAAATGATCAAAGCATCCGCTTGTCATGCTGATAACTAGAGTTTGATTCCCCACACGGGTACAATGACTGAAAACCATTTCTGAAGCTAATTATGATTGCATCTGGTTTCACCATCACCACTGCAACATTCTCATATTTTTGTCTCGATATCTCAAGATATTGCAAAAAATTATAGACAAAGTTGCTAATTCTTTTACAGATTCTGTCTACTTGTGCAAGACTCAACAGAATGTGCACAGCACTACGCGCCAGTTCCGTATCCAGTGGCTCAATCTGGACCAGCCCCCCAACATCTACAAGATGGACTACATTGACCATACTGACATTGAGTGCGTGCTTACCAATGTCCGAATGGAGCGTATTGCTCGGGATACTTTGCGCCTGCCCCACGCAGAGCAGGAAAGGGCTGAGAAGATTCTTCAGAGAGCAGTGAAGGCTGAACGTGGGGAGCCTTTTGAGGAAGATGAAGACGTTGTTGCTGATGCTGATGAAGAAGAGGTTAAAGAGGAAGACGATTCAGAAGAGGAAGAGGAAAATGAAGGAGGTCAGTTAACCTCACACAGTCACTTGTCCCAAGTGAAGATTCGATAAATACTTCTGTTATTCCAAATTGCAATTGTTCATTTGTGCAAATCAAACCATGGACTTTTTCTAGTGAAATCTTATGTATACCTACCACGTATTTGTTTCAGGAATCGCTGTTATTTATAGTTACTAAGATTTCATAACAAAATATTTCATCAGTGTTTGAATGAGCTTCCTAACGTCCATCACATTTCATTGTCTGTGACAGATTTGTTTTGATGAATTTAAAATTAGTTACAGATTATGCATAGCATCTTATTGAGAATAAGCTCTGATTATTTGGTAGAAAATAGGTAGAATTGGTTTTCAGTTTCTTACTAGAAAAGTTCTAGTTTCTTAAACTTTTATTTTAAAAGTTTTGGGATTTAATTACTTCAGAGTCATGGGGTAGTTCATGTCAATTCAACAGGCATGCATTACCATGTTTGTGAATTGGGTATGGGAGAGAATAATATGCGGGTCTTTCTATCAGTGTATTTTTCCTCATGGGCTGCAAACCATGTGTGAAAATAGTGTGATACCTGTAGTTTCACATTTCTATGGGTCAGTGTGGCTTGCAGTAAATATGTGTTCCTTTTTGTAATGAGGCCAGAAGCAGTGTATGCAATAATTAATTTTACCAGTTGGCCAGCAGGGCAGTCTGTCTCCTGCAGGCTATAAAATCTAAAGGCCCTGAATGAAATCGGCAGGCTGATTTTGTCACAGTCGACCCAATGAAAACAAAATAGACTACACCATACACAGTTTCACATCATTTGTACTAATTCAGTTAGTGAAGCCTATGGCGCATTTGATAAATACTGGTGTTGACATTCCTATGGACAAAGCCCGAAACACCATGAAGTGAAACTGTAAGTTATCGTAATATGATTGTTCATGGATGATTCCTAAACATTAATAAAAAAAATATAGATAACAATTATGAGAAAGATTCCAGTTGAAAAAAAGATAAATAATTTATTGAGTTCCAGAAGGTCCTGCAAATAGTTGAAACTGCCAGCCCTCTGCAGTAACAACTGGTGCTGGGCTGATGGGCCAGCCATTATTTCGAAAGCTGGTCAGTTAGAGTTAGTCATCACCATGATCACTTAGAGCATCTATCGTCTTTGATGGCAGCCTGGTATTTAGCATATGTTACATTTGGGATTACACTTTCTCAGGACATTTACATTCAACCACTGTCTCATTGATATTGGGGGCGGTGGGGTAGCCTAGTGATTAAAGCGTTCGCTCGTCACGCCGAAGACCCATGTTTGATTCCCCACATGGGTACAATGTGTGAGGCCCATTTTCTGGTGTCCCCCGCTATGATATTGCTGGAATATTGCTAAAAGCAGCGTAAAACCAAACTCACTCACTCACTCACTCACTCACTCATTGATGTTGTGTATTCACAGCTTAGTGTTTTGTCTATATATTTTTTTCATACATTGCTTAAAGTAGGGCTTTTTATTATTTCAGACTGGGATGATGAACCATCGCCTAAGAAACCTGTCAAAGGCAAATCCAAGCCTTCAAAACAATCAAAATCAGGAATCAAGGTGGCTTTGTCTAAAGGTGAGTTGCTATTATTTGTTGTAAAGCTGAATGTATTGTACCAGTTTCTATGGTTTCAAAAATGGCTCAGAAGTAATTATTTGAGCTTGTGTAACTATTTTGTTTTCTAAACAGCATGAAGTCTCATCCTGTCAGTTTATTGTGTAGTGCTGCACCAAGCGGTATTCCCACTAGATGGCAGCAATCTGCAGGAATTCAAAGATCACATTGCCCGACACCCAGGACAAGTTAGGTTTCATTTTGGGCAATCAAATAATGGTATCTTCCTTGTCCGTGAGCTACCAGATAATTTCTGCTTGCGGTTTTGTACTGCAAATAAACTTGGATTTCAGTTGATGCTGAAAATGTAGCTTTGAAATTTCACAATGATAATAAAGTAGAGTTATCTTTCTTTGCTATTTATCACTTCTCAATAAGTAGTCCACTAAACATTGATATCAAATACCATGTTGATTTATTCTGTAACATCATCATGATTATGTCATAAACATCAGGGCAAGTTGAACTCTGGTCCAGACAAGTTAATTTCTTAAAATCACTTGCACTGTGGCAAGTGACTTTTTAAAAAATAATTGGACCCCTGAGTCTGTAAATAATTGAGTCCTGACCAGACAGTCCAGTGATCAACAGCAAGAGCATCAATCTACGCAGTTTGGATACAATAAAGTGTTCACCAAGTTAGCAAGTCTGACCACCTGATTCTGTTAATAGTCTTATGAAAAATTTGGTTGCTGAAGATCAGTTCATACCAGGATTTTCACGGGTCACTCATCCTGTCAGGGATACAGTACACTACCAGATACTGTGACACGGATGATGTGTGATTGCTAACAGTAGTTTTTTGTCTTTTTGGTTTATGATTTGAAAGTTGACATAATAAGGTGAGTAATGTAGCTGTGACCTAAGTCCCAGGCCACTTCATCTGCTAATTTGTTTTGTGGGTTTACTGTTTTCAGGTAAGAAGTCGAAGCTGTCACAACAGAGGAAAGAGAAAGGTAGGTTAGCAACCAGCATGAAATGACAATATGATTTTTGTGTATTCAGCTGAATTTCTTGATTCTCCCCTGAACCAAAAGAAATGCTCTTTGATTTTTTTGTTCAAAATTTTTATGAGTAGGTTAGACTAGTTTATTATCTGCTGCCACGAAGCTCCATCCGTCTGAGATCAAATTTTCTCAGGAACATTACAGATAGGGAAGCAAATTAGGTGTGCTTTCAAGACATGAATGCCATGATGGATGTCAAAAATGGAGACTCTGTTACCCACTTTACTTTTACTGAGTTATGGCCCTTGTCAAGTGTTTCTTGCACTGTAACCCCAATAGCGACAGATTTCTTCAAAGTTCAATCTGTGCAACTGGGAACCGATGACATGTCAATGTCAACCAAGTCAGCGAGTCTGGCCACCCGATCCTGTTAGTCGCCTCTTACGACAAGCATAGTCGCCTTTTATGGCAGAGCCTGGAAAACACAGACTGATGGAGTGGAAGTTGAGCATAATGATGAAAGTGTCCACTCATGACGCTGAAGACTCAGGTTCAATTTCCTGCATGGGTACAATGTCTGAAGCCCAATTCTGATGTTCCCTGCTGTGATGTTGCGGCGTGATACTACAATCACTCGCTCACTTGGGACTTAGTCTCTGATGACTGAGTAGAACTCATAGTCAAGGGTTGGCCCATGTTCAGTGTTTCAAATAGGGATACATTGTTAAAAAATCCCATTGCCCGGTGCCCAGCTCAAGTCAGTTTTTCAAGGCAATTCATCTTTGTTCTTCTGATATACAGGAACTGCCACCCTTTTGGAAAACAGATTCTATTGTCACCTGCCTGCCAGGTTCATCATCACAACAACCAAAACTTCTCTCACTCCCGTTGACTTCTGTCAATGGCCATGCTGACCCTTAATACTTATTAGCAGTAGTTCAATGACTTGCTTTTATCGCTGCAGATATATTTACATCTTTTTTCTGCAGAAAATATAGTTTCTTCTTTTGTTTACAGACAAGAAAAAGGGGAAAGGAAAAGAAAAGAGAAAGAAAGAAACGAAGAAAAAAGAAGCAAAGAAGAAGGGACCTGATAGAAATTTGAAACCAAACCCCAAAATCAAAGTGCTGGAAAAAAATCTGTTCTTCGAAACCAAGTAGGTGAAAATTATTTTGTGTAAAAATCAGTGTGATTGTGTAAAATCTATAAATATATGTGTGAATATATCCTGGACAAAATAAGTTAGGGATATTGGTATTTTTATGATTGATACTTTATCAGTGTCAGTCAATTGATAGATCATTATTCGTAATTTCAAATTTACATATATGCCTAACTATTTTGTCCAGTATATATAAGTCCCAGGTGAAATATGCTCATAGTTGAAAATAGAAGAGGAAAATTGTAATTATGTTTTTTTTCTTTTCAGAGACAAGATACCATTCATATCGGTCCCTGTGAAAAGTCGACAGGTTATCCGAGCTGTGCTGACCAAGGACATTGACCTGCTGAAGTCTCTTATTGCTAGTGAGAATGATGTCTACAGGGTGAGTATATTGATGTATTTATACTGAAACTCATGTATAGCTTGAACCTTTTAGTCCAAAATGGGGACTGATTGTCAAGCTCTGAGCTTATAGTTTACTTGTCACTGTACTACAGAAATATGGATTGTAGCACCAACTTGATGGGGATTGCAACAGCCCAATGGTTTGTATTGTTGCAAATAAACTTATAGTGTGGATTGTTGCACCCAAATGTGTGATGTGGATTGTAGCACCCAAATATTTTGTGTGCATTGCAGCATCTAAATGTTTGGTGTGGATTGTTGCACCCAAATATTTTGTGTGCATTGTAGCACCCAGATTTGTAGTGGGATTAATGCACCCAAATGTGTGGTGTGGATTGTTGCACCCAAGTGTATTGTGTGGATTGTAGGACCCAAATGTGTGGTGTGGATTCTTGCACCCAAATGTGCTGTGTGGATTGTAGTACACCAGTGGAGTGGATTGTACCACAACAGTATGGGTTGTAGAACTACAATGGTATGGGTTCTAGCCTTCAAATGGAATGGATTGTATCACCCAAATGGTATGGGTTGAAGTATAAAAGTGTTGTGGATTCAAGCACCACAACAATATGGATTTTAATTGTAGCCTCCAAATGGATTGGATTGAAGCATACCAATGGTGTGGATTCTAGCACTATAATAGTATGGGTTGTAACTGTAGCACCCAAATGGAATGGATTCTAGCACCATAATGTTGTGGATTGACGTATATCAAAGGTGTGGATTCCAGCACCTCAACAGCATTGATTGTACTTGTAGCACTCAAATGCTGTGGATTCTAACACGACGACAGTATTGGTTGTAGCACTCAAATGGTGTAGATTCCCGCACCACAACAGTATTGGTTGTAACCCCGAAATAGTGTCGATTGTGGTACACCAGTAGAGAGGGTTGTAGCACCATGACAATATGGACTGTAGCACCCAAAAGTCACAGGTTGTCACATCCAGTGGGTGTGGATTTGGGCATTAAGATGTTTGGATTGTAGCACCACAACTGTACTAAATGGAGCAACACAACTATACTAAATGGAGCACTCAAACGGTGTGAGTTGTAGCACCCAAATGGCATGGTCTGTAGTCATCACAATGGTGTGGATTGCAGTATGTTAATCAGGTGGATTATTGCACATACTCTCAGTCCCAGTTGCCAGGTGATAGGTGGTCATGATGTTGCCAGTACATTAACTCACTCCTGATTCTGACAAAATGTTAAATAATTCCTTTAAGAGTTCATCTTGAGTTATCCTTTCCAATGTATTTTAACAATAACTACTTAAAAGAAAAAAGAAACATTGCTGTGATTTACCTTCTGGCATACAAGAAGTGAAAGAAGTGTGGTAAGTTACCCTTTTGTCATGAGGAATAATGGCACAATATTTATTCTTTCAACAGCTTGATGTGACTCGTTCCATTGGGTGTGAAAAGACAGCTGTTGACTATGCCATAGAGAGAGGCCATAAGGAGATACTGGAGCTGTTGATCAGCGATATCTTTAATCCAGATAACAAGAGACATAAGCAAGATTGCCCTACATGTCTACTGAAAGAAGTGGATGTTGGAAGGTGAGTGAATCGCAGAATTATCCCTGTTACATGACAAGACTCCAGGCTTAATGATCAAGAATAAGACAAAATGTTATGGATGTCAACTTCTTTATTGTTTACACACAGTTTCTTGGCTATTCCTTTGCTTTTCCTTGCCCCCTCCTTCCTCATCCACCTGACGAAGGGGCAAGGAATAGCCCAGAAACATTGTGTAAAAAATTAAGAAGATGACATCCTTAACATTTTGTCTTATTTCTGAATACCAACTTCTAGATGCCTCTCAAGAACCTCTTAATGACCAAGGGGGTCAACATGGGGATTGCAGGATTTTAAGCAGCTCTCAAAAAAATATTTGTTTAAAAGGTCCATGTAGGCAATACGATGGTACTGTGAAGTAACTATGTTATGATCATTGCTTTTGAGCCTGGAATGAATTGTTGATCATGTGGACTGATGGGTGAAATGATGCCCACAACTGCTGTGAAAGAAACAACGAAACACTTGCAAAGTCATTGATGTGATGTGGGTATAGTGAACATGTTGTTTGTCCTGTTGGACGCAGAGAATCATTAGTCTTCGCCCGTTCTCCTGTACCTCGTTTGTTGTAGACTACACTCAGTGATGTATCTCTTGCAGCTACAACCCAACGTCTCTTGGTGTGGGTAATATCCGGGCACTCAATG
Organism: Haliotis asinina; assembly: GCF_037392515.1. Classification (NCBI taxonomy): domain Eukaryota; kingdom Metazoa; phylum Mollusca; class Gastropoda; order Lepetellida; family Haliotidae; genus Haliotis; species Haliotis asinina. The sequence goes on along the minus strand of NC_090287.1, from coordinate 32,274,939 downwards.
TCAGCAGAGGTGCTAAAGAGGGCAATGAAGCTTTTCTCAAGGTAGGCTTTGGAATAGCAAGTGACTACTGCTTTGTCGTGAGAGATGAAATAAGGATGAGATGGCTGTGTGTCATCTCAAGATTTGTCTTGAATTCCATCATAGCCTTTTCGAAGAAAATACTTTGATCCTAATGAGGATATTACATTTGATATTGCATTCTGAGCAACAACCGAAAACTCAGCTTTAGAACAACCTGTTCTTGTAGGTCAGTAAAATGCAACTTGCCTTTACAAAGTTATAAACAATACTTGTGTCATGCTGGTAGTTGGATGATATTGATCATGTATTTTACCCACTGTGCTCTGGCTCCCAGATTGTTTAAGAAAATTTTTGTTACCAAAGTAGATCTTTCGAACTCATGAATGTATTATTATGGAGTTTAAAACTCCTCAGCTTAGCTGATATTGTGCCAAAGACTGTTAGACACAAATGCACCCATATCTCAATCTCAATCTTTCCTTATCAAACTCTGTACGTTAATATCACAGCTGCACAACTATCGCGAAGCAAGGATATGGTATAACACTCCGTCTGTGCACCTAGATGGACATTCGAACTGAAATGTCTTAAGAACTCTTGACTAGATTCCTTTCATACCAGTGACCTAGGTTCATCACAGTACAAGAAAAGTTGAATTTTTAACTTACCTTACCATAGGTCTTATGCATATTACCTCAAGCTTCGCTAGAAGAGATCAGACAGTCGTTGATTCGCCATTCCCTAGATGGCTACCTCATGTAATCTACGAATGTAGTCACGGAAGTGACGTGATCTCCCCACTCGCGCAAGCGCGAACAATCCAAAAATCACTTTTACTTCTAGCGTTCGTCTGTTCGGACGTTTTTGGTTCGCTTAGTTTACCTACTTTGTGGTTCAATAAAGTTGTTTCCTCAGGGGTAGGTATGGTTTGTATCCCTTAGGTGTGCGTGTTAAGGTAAGTTATCTTTTAACTGCACTTACTTTGCTACCTCGTGTTATTTTTTCTCTCACTTCGGGGTGGGTTCGCCCGCGTCGTGTGTGAGTGCGGCATGGCGTCCGTGGGGGTATTATATCTTGCTGGTTTTCTCCCTCCATGTGGTTTTCCATGTCGATTAGTATTTTTGCCAGGTTTCACTGCATTTATATGTTTTTTCGTGCCACGTTGCGATGTACGCAGGCAACCGTTTTGGTTGTTTGCCCTTCGCTGTCACGAGCTTACGGGCGTGCCTACTTTATAGTGGGGGTGCGTTGGTGCTGCATTTCTGGTATAGGGGTGTTTTTTCTACCTCCTAGCGTTGGTTTCAACGCATTGTTATGTTTGTTTGTTGCACTTAACTGTGTATATCTCCCCAGTTTTGCACTATCTGCTTGGGGCAGGAATCGGCGAATATCCCCACCCTTGGTGCCCGGATTGTGCGTCTCTAGCCTGCTCTTTTGAGGTGTTATTGGTGGCGGATTTCGAGAGTCGTCGTTGGGATCTCTGCCGGACGACCCTGACTTACAACCGCCTTCAACGCCTGTGCCGACGCCTGGGATGGGGCGTTCGTCTGTGACGCCTGTACGCTTGTCCCCGGAACCACCTCGCTCGGATTTCATCGTGGATCTGTTTTCATCCAGATGCCTTGTCTCATCCGGAAGTCCAGAGGTTCCTGCGCTCTCTCCTGACGCCCGGTGCTGCTGCGATGCCAGCGTCTCGACATCTCGACACCAGCGCCTATGCCAACACCAGCGCCTTTGCTTACGCCAGTGCCTATGCCTACGCCAGCACCTATGTCTACGCCAGCGCCAGAGGCTGTGCTTGCGCTAGTGACTACGCCAGCGCCTATGCCTACGCCAGCGCCTATGTCTACGCCAGCGCCAGCGCCTGTGCTTGCGCCAGTGCCTATGCCTATGCCTACGCCAGCGTCTGTCTACGCCAGCGCCAGAGGCTGTGCTTGCGCTAGTGCCTATACCTACGCCAGCGCCTATGCCGACGCCGGACCCTATGCCAGCGCCAGCGCCTGCGCCTTACCGTATACCCAGGGTGTTGCATACGTTGTCCAGGGAAGAGGTTTTACAACGACAGTTGGATGAAGGGCGCGCTCGGCGCTTGGAGGCAGAGCGCTCTCGGCGCAGATCGCGCTCCAGGTTCCCTGGGAGTCGGTGATCCTGTACCCTCCACAGTAGTCTTTGTCGGCGCTCTCGGTCCCCGCTACGCCCTTTGAATGAGGACTCTCGCTTTACTACCAGGTGAAGACGGTGCTTGCGCTCCCAGTCCATATCACCTCGACGCTCCTCTAGAACTCGGCGTTTGCGGTCGCCGGAACCACCTTGGATCTCGTCCAAGGAATCTGCTGCTCATGCATCGACTTGGTCTCCTACGTCGCGGCGTGATTCGAATTCCGTTTCCTATGAGGACCTGGAAGGACAGGTTTTTGGCCCGGACTTCGACGAGGAGGCAGGAGGCGACGGCGATGGTGATGGCACTTAACTACCCTTATCAGTCGTCTTCGAGTGGATTGCTGACAGGTTACCGTACTGCCCTTCACCTTCGGCTAATTCCAACAACCCTGCAGCACTTCATTTATCGCCGGAGTTACTCATCCCGCCTGATCCTATGGTGGTGGACGCCGTGGCTGTATTAGATGCGGTCTTTGAAAAATTGTCATCTAATCCGAATTTCTAAGTGTGTAAATCCAAGAAGTCAGATTACAAGATACACAGCCTGGTTTTCGCGGACAGCGTGGCGGTCTTGGTTGAATCTATGTAGCGGTTATTGGGCTCCTCGCAGCTCTCTTACAGAGTGCAGGATTCTAAGCGGGTGACCATTGAGACTGAACTCAAGCGGATGCTTAAACCGTTGTCTGCTCTGGTGTCAGCTACCTCGGCGACGGCGATGGACTTGTCTGAAGACAACGCCTCGAGGATTGATCACCGTACCAGATATTCCTCTGCTGGTAGGCGTGAGACTGGGTGTCCTTTGGAGGGACTGGCTGCATCCTCGAAGATCCTTACTTTACAATTTGTCTACATATACTTCAAGCGGAGAAAGTTTTCTTTCACGTGCTTTACGCATTGTGTCACGAAGATTTTTCGAGACAACTACAAAGTGCCACGCCTAACTACACCTCTTATTATAGAGAGGGCAGCATTTATCTTCGGGGAAAATTCCAACACATGTACTTGGAAAGCAATTTGTCTACGTCCGTTTCAAGCGGCGGAAGGGTTTTCGCGCGCTTTACTCCTTTAGACACGTGCTCGCCATACAGCATGGTTACTGTTAAGCCTACAGGCTAGCAGGGTATCACCGTTTACAAGATTTCATGGTGATTAGTTACCTGCTACACCGGTGACGTCACGTCTACATTTTGATTGGTCCCCGAGAGACAACGCCCTGCAAAGGATCCCAGGACGTTACATCTACGATCTGATTGGTCATCGAGGGACAACGCCCTGCGCAGAATGTGTTGTTATTATTCTAGTGTAAGGAAGTTGTCTGCAGTGACTTAGTCATTTACGATGGAAAGATGTCGTTACACTCTAGACTAGCAGTCTACAGCGGCACTGGATTTCTCTACTCGGCATAGAGATCCTCTAACAGTAGTCTCAACGCTGCCTATCAGGAGGCGTGCAGCGATGTATGGCAGTTTCTGATCGGACAGACAGCCAGCTATAAATAGACTTCCTTGAAATGTCAACACATTCATAATGAACAGCGTGGTTATTCTGAAGTCGAAGAATGACGCATCTTTACGGCATACAAGATTATCTTGAGAGGGGTGGACTTCATTATCAGGCTATTAGGTCAGCTTGGATGACTAACTAACTCCGCGGGAGTTGATTCATCACATCGCCGTCCCAGGTTCGGGGGTCGAAGTTCAAGGCGATGTTAAAAGCAAGCTGTACTCTGTCCGTTATCACTATGTCAGTGATAATGTCTACTCGATTTGCTCACGTCACCTTAGGATATGATCAGACGTAGACGTCTACTATTACGTCTATGACAGCGTTTTCTTGATCATGATTTCAAGACAGGTTTACGACTTTGGACGTCTTGACTCCACACCAGTGGTAGACTCGCTGGTCAATGTTTGGAACTTGCATATTAGAGCCGTCATTCAACAACCATCTTTAGGTTGACACGTCTCTACCAGGATTGAGTGCCTATCTAGTCAAGGAGGTTGCAGCAGGATTCTGGGGGAGTGGAGCTCTATCTCTTCACATCACCCAGTTGAAGATAAGCGGTGATGCATGTCTATTATTGGCTGACAGCACCGAGAGACAAGCTACTGATGATCCATTCGGTCAACTCAATAGTAGCCCTCTAGGTAAACAAGGGTCAAGGAGACCACGACCTCTACTACACTTGTCGTTTCTACCCTTCGACGTGGTCGAGTCTGATCCTCCATATAAAAGCATCTCACACACCAGGAGCCTGCATCTTCATGGCAGACGCCTTATCTCGCCCCCTATGTCTATCTCCAACAGAGAATATGTTGTGTCGAGAGACGTTTCAAATATCGGCTGCCAGAGTGGGACCAATTGTTGTACCATCCTCACAATTGGACACTGCACCTGGATCCGTCACGGTTTCATCTTTGCGCCTGGACCATCTGTGATAGTCTTGAGGGCCAAGGGGTACTCATCTCAAGTGGCGAAATTAATCACCCTGGAGCACAGGGTTTCCACTCAGTCACTTTATGGACCTGCAGGCGTGGGCGATCGACACGATCCTGCGACTGCTTTTGGTCGCACCTTGGTGGCCAGCCAGGCCATGGTTCCCCGACCTGCGTCATCTCGCCAGCGGAGAGTCGTACCAGCTCCCAGATTAGTTACGTCTGCTTCGACATCCGCACAGTTGGCAGCTGCATCCGGACCCACTGAGATTTCATCTTCACAGTTGGGTCATCTGCAGAAGGCAATAAGAGTTAAGGGCTACTCCTCGTGCGCGGCAAGCGTCCTAGCTTGTACGCATCGAATGTCCACTAGGTCCTTATATGACGACAAGTGGCGCTCATTTGAGAGTTTTTGCGCTCAAGATCGCAAGACCCTATGACAGCTTCTCCACAGTATTTAGCGAACTTCCTCCTGTTCCTGCATAACTGCAAGCATCTTAGAGGCAGTACCTTGGGGACTTATCTGTCGGCTTTGAACTCTATTCGATTAAAGCAGATAAACAGATTTCCAAGGTACCAGATCTTATTGCGCTACTCAAGGCCTGCAAATTGGAGGACCGGAAAGTTAAGCTTCGTCCTCTAGTTTGGGACCTCAACATCGTCCTACAACATCTTAGAGGACCTCCGTATAAGCCTTTAGAGGAAGCCTCCTTCGTGTATTTGTCTCAAAAAAAAAAAAAAAAAAAGGGACGGTCTTCATTCTAGTGTTAGCGCTACTGCTGATAGAGCTAGTGGAATTCATGCCCTGGACGTCACGCAGGTTCGCTTGGATCAGTCGAGGCATGGACTAGCCCACTTGGGTCTCCTGTGAGATTTTGTGGCCAAGAATCAGCTCCCTGGACAGCCAGACAGACTGTTCTCCATTCCTCTGTCATCTGCAGTCTTGGGACAACATGACTTGGAAGAGGAGCTGCTGTGTCTCGTTAGAGCCCTCAGATGTTACATCCGGAAGTTGGCTTCTAAGAGACGTTCCCCTAAAAGACTGTTCATCCCGCTTTCGACTACCTGCAAAGGGGAGGTGAACAGGAACACAGTCGCCTGATGGCTTCGATCTACGATCCTAGCGGCTTTTGATGCCAAGCGTCTACCTCATCCAGTGGCAAACATCCCACACGAGATCAGAGCGTTGGCATCTACCATGGCCCTCCATAGAAATTGCACAGTGCCACAAACTATGGAAGGCTCCTTTTGGGAGTCGTCGTCTACTGCCTTCGCTTCCAACTACCTGAGGGACTTGGCAGTTGAGGACATGGAGGGGGAGCTGCTGTGTCTCGTTTGAGCCCTCAGATGTTACATCCGGAAGTTGGCTTCTAAGAGACGTTCCCCTAAAAGACTGTTCATCCCGCTTTCGACTATCTGCAAGGGGAGGTGAACAGGAACACAGTCGCCTGATGGCTTCGATCTACGATCCTGGCGGCTTTTGATGCCAAGCGTCTACCTCATCCGGTGGCAGACAGCCCACACGAGATTAGAGCGTTGGCATCTACCATGGCCCTCCATAGAAATTGCACAATGCCACAAACTATGGAAGGCTGCTTTTGGAAGTCGTCGTCTACTGCCTTCGCTTCCCACTACCTGAGGGACTTGGCAGTTGAGGACATGGAGGGACTACAGTCTTTCAGTCCGTTGGTGGTTGCCCAGCAACTTACCCGGACGTCCGCCCATTAGGTAATAACACTGTTACTTACCGTTGGTCTTAAGATTAACCTCACCCTCAGGGTGCGTCGGTTTTTCTTTGGAGTTCCATTGGGTTACTCTTTGTCCTGCTTCCAGGTTTGTCCTGTGACTGTTGGCATTGGTCTCCCAGGTTCTCCTAATGCATGTGCACTGGTTGCTGAGGGATGGTCCTCCGGAGTCCACACCACCATCCATCTGTCGAAGCCATATGCATAAGACCTATGGTAAGGTAAGTTAAAAATTTATTAAAATCTAAATATTTTAGATATTTAAATACTTACCTTACCATAGGGCGGTGACTCCCTCCCAACGCTGGATGCTCCTCCCCACTCTGGACTCTTCGGACCTTCCTGTTGCCAGTAAAAGTGATTTTTGGATTGTTCGCGCTTGCGCGAGTGGGGAGATCACGTCACTTCCGTGACTACATTCGTAGATTACATGAGGTAGCCATCTAGGGAATGGCGAATCAACGACTGTCTGATCTCTTCTAGCGAAGCTTGAGGTAATATGCATAAGACCTATGGTAAGGTAAGTATTTAAATATCTAAAATATTTAGATTTTAATAATTTTGGTGACCTTGACTTAATTTTCAAGGTCACAGCATCATTTTGAAGATTTCATCATGTTAAATTGCATTGTTCTCAGCAAGATATCTCAAGAACCATTCAGTGAATTTTCTTCATAGACTTTCAAAACTTCTCTTTATTACTATTTTGGCTTATTTTGTACACCATTGCGTTCATATCAAGGTCAAAGTGAGAGGTTGACTGGTCTTGTTTTTGTTGACATTTAACTTCATCAAACTAAGACCTTTTTTAGTTTTTAAGTTTGATTTCATAATTTGCAGCAGGGTCTTACATCCCCATTGTAGTAATGCTTGTATACTCAATTTCTTTTGATTCAATCTAATTGGAAAATGTCAGATTCCAGATTTCATAAAACCAGCCCATCCTTAGGGAAAACCGTTGATTTGGACTTATAGGAGTGTTTCCTGTTTCTTGTGATTTCACACGATAGGCCTGTGTCACCCTTTCCCTTCAGCATGTTAGTAGTGATAAAGGTAGCCTTGGCCTCAATAAAGACCGGTCTAAGCTGAAAAATACTTCCATTTTGATCCATTTGGTTTCAGGATATGACGTCAGACACCATGTCCATGGATTACGTGATTGAGTGTCTTCTCAAGTATGATGCAGAGCCAACCTTGGTTGACCTTGTCTTAGCTGCTGACCCAGAGGAGGGAATGGAGGAGGAGCATGTATGACCTACTTTACCTATTGTGTGGTTCATATTGATATTAACTTACCTTAATATGTTCGGCAGTGTGGTCGCCAAGTGGTTAAACGTTCACTCTTCACATTGAAGACCCAGGTTCGATTCCCCCACATGGGCACAGTGTGTGCAGCCCATGTCTGGTGTCCCCATGATGATATTGCTAGTATAATGTTAGAAACGGCGTTTAACTAAACTTACTTGTTTTTCTGTCTTACAGTGGCAAACTCTGCATGACAATATCTACAGAGCATTGATTTTGGGTAACAGGAAGATAGCGGCCCGGTTGGTGGCAGACGCAGTGAAACGAGGTGGATTTGGCTTCAATTACCTTCATTCAGATGTAAGGTTCTATGCAAATTCTGTTCACCTATATATTATGCTTTTGGTAGGTGGGGTAGGCAGGTGGTTGAACTGTTCACTCCTCATGCCAAAGACATGAGTTTGATTCCCCACATTTACAAAATGTGTGAAGCCTATTTCTGGTTTTCACTTCTACCAAGGACTAATTACTACCTGCAACTCCACAACTCCACAACTGCAGTCCATAGATTGTTCTATGCATTGTTGCAGCCCTAAAACTAAGACCTGCGTCACTTCTGGGTGAGCTGTCAGTTTGAGATGACAGTGTTCAATGAACTTAATCAGCTTTAGAAACCAGGTTTTTACACTTAAAAAACCTACACAGAGCCCTGAATATGTTTTCAGAATAAGTGAAAGGCTTGCTTATAAACAGACTGCTAGGGCATGGGAGGGCACATTAGACTGAAGCAATACCAATTGTTCTGCAGAGTTGTCCACCTTAAGTCTACCAGAATCCTATGACTTTGTTGCAACCCTGTTGGTGCTGATAATTTGTAAATTTGAAATATATGTATTGCTTAGGGCTCCACTTCCACATCGGTCTTACACACATAGTCAGGGATTTTACAGGACGCGAATTCCTGTGTCCTATACTCATACACATTAACAATGGACGCAACAATATTTAGTAGTATGTCCACAAGGTCGCAGTAAAAGTCAATCAATCAAGTAACAATGAATCCCAGCATACCGATAGAACTAAATGACTGTTCTTGTGTGGATGATATGATAGTGTAGTTCGAACTACCCAAAGTGGTCGGAATTTGCAAGACCGAGTGTTGGAGGTGGTGTATTCTATGTGCTGACTGTGTCAGTCTACATGTAGGTCTTACAATATCAACGTATATTGTTGATGATTGTCTTGACAGTGTGTGCCAGTGATACATCCTTCTGCTTGTTACAAACCCGTGAAGGTCCCGGGGTAAAATAGGCCTTCAGCAACCCATGCTTGCCATAAAAGGCGACTGTGCATGTCGTAAGAGGCGACTAACGGGATCGGGTGGTCAGACTTGCTGACTTGGTTGACACATGTCATCGGTTGTTGATCACTGGATTGTCTGGCTCAGACTCGATTATTTACAGACTGCCTCCATATAGCTGGAATAAAACTAAACTCACTCACTCACTCACTCACTCACTCTGCTTGTTACAGGTGCTCAATTTTGAAAAAGAGGATTTACGAAGCAATATTCTGGTGGCATCAGTGAAGAAGAAGCCATTTGGCAATGAAGGGGTAAGCAGTCTTTGACAACTGAAATGCATTTTATGAATGAGGCACCTTCACATTTAGGTTACTTTCATTGAAACGTTATAAGTAACATACAACTCATGTTAGCCTATTTATCAAAGTAAACTTTTAACCCACTCAAAAGAATTTAAAAAACATAAAATCTTTTCACATGAGTTATTAATGTGATGTAGAGTATATTTGGCTCAAAAGCGGACCAATGAATTGCAGTCTTATCTTGAAAACTAATAAACACATAATACTCAAATGGTGATCATAATCAAAACAACAGACAAACTTTTTACAGAAGGTTTGCCCTAAAAATATCAAAGTTGTTCAATAAACTGTCACTAAAATATAGACACAGTTTAATATGTTTTGAGAGAAACGGACAGTCAGGTGTATTAGTATTTTATCTTTGATATGACAATGTCTGGTTACAGATCACACCTCTGCACTGCGCTGCCATCAACCCAAATGTGAAGTACCTGTCACGCCTGCTGCAAATAGAGCCTGATATTAGCCTGTTTGACAAGCGGAACAGAAGACCAATACACTTTGCTGCAGCCTGTCAGGGTACAGGACCACTGGAGCTGTTACTGGAGAGGTAAGAGGCTGATTGTCTCCATTCTTAAATGAACTGTCAGACCTCTAACATTGTTGAGAGCATCTTAAATTAGTATTCAGGTGGTTCAGATACGCTTGTCAACATACTGAATCTTGTGACATTTGGTTTCATACAGTGTTAGTTAGCAGTTGATATGGTAGAAAACTGAGTGTAAACATTCTTAAATCTGGGGACACCATGGTCCAATGCTCTTATCCTTTGCTATGCAGAGTTGTGTCCCTTGTCTGTGCCAGGATCCTCTGGTGTGGTCCTATGTTATGCTTAATTTACTAAGTGATTTGTGTGTTTTCTCCAGAGGAGCCACTGTCAATGAAGCTGATACTGAGGGGAACACAGCACTTCATAGTGCATGTCGAGCTGGACGGGCCACCAATGTTGACATCTTGCTGAAGAAGGCCAAAAATGATGGTAGGTATTTAAATATAACTTTGGATAACAGTCAGTTCCTGATATGATGTTTCAGTTAGCTGACTGAACTCATCCTATGTATTTTTATATTCCTTTAGAGTGTCCCATACCTGTATGTGTGATGCTCTTGGCTTATTTCTATGACTTAGGCCAGTGATCCACCTTCAGGTAGTTCCTTCCAGATTTACAGTGTAGTAATATTGAGTGGTGTACACAGTGTATAGCTCAGATCATCTGGTATCTTGCAGCTTTAACTTCACAATACAATATATTGTGATACAATTTTCCTGAACCTGTTGACCCAGTATGATCCGTTATTTTCGTGATATTGTCAAAACAATTGATAACATCTGTATTTCCCTTTTAATAGTTCTGAGAGTGTTTAGTGGTCATATAATTGCATTTGCGGAACTTTTGTTAAACCAATTAATAAACAAAAGTAGACTGACAAGGGCTGCATAAGGATAAACAAACCAAAGTCGCAGATGCCGCTGTATAAGCTTTTTTTCAAGTTCCAAACTCTAAAGCAAGGTTTTCAAGCTGGAAATAATTTCAACTGATCTTTTATAAAGAGTTCTGGCAGTGACCAGTGCATTGTGATTTCATTACCTTAAACCATCTGTCACAATTTCACAATATATACTGGAAAAAAATAGTTAAGGATATATGTAAATTTGGAAATTTTGAATAATGATGTATTTGTTCTTTGACTCACTGATAAAATATCAGTCATAAAAATACCAGTATCCCTAACTTATTTTTGTTCCGTATATGTCAATGCATATTGCAATATGCCAACACATACTGCAGTATATCACAATGCAAAACTGTTGGCAAAACCCAACTCTACTCGCTTTCTGTTTTCACTTTTAACAAGTGAGTGACCAGTAAATCGTGTAATAATTGTCTAATGCTCCCCAGGTTGTACCCAACCATGCATTGCTTTTTAAAGACTAATATATTTCATTCATCCTATGCAAGAAATAAGAAAATATTTGATAAGTTGGAAACAGGACAGGTTGTAAGACATTTTGATGATGAAATAGTGATGTTCCTGAATTTGTTATGTGTTTTCAGCCAGCGTATTGAATGATGGAGGGGTCAGCAAGTGGGGTGTTGGAGGGCTGAATCGACCAAACAGGAACACTTATTGCCCCATACATTTGGCCATATTGAATGGGCACTCGGTAAGACACCTACCTAATTCTGATGTGTGGCATTATTGCCAGTTCCTCTCAAAGCATCTTGACATAGGAAGGTTGTTGAAAATATGTGACCAAGGATTCATTCTCCCCTGCATCATGCGTAAATTAAGCAGTATTTTATCACATGGCTCAAATACTTGACTTGACTTCAAATACTTGAAGTGAAACGAGAAAACGACTTTGTCATTGAGGGCGTAAAATTTGAAATAAAACATCACTAGATAAGATAATTTACCTTTTCAATTCAAATTTATTTTTGCTTGGCATTTTATGATATGCAGGATTAAGGTTAGCATGTGTATTTGTAAACAGAAGGTGTGTGCGCATGGCGCAAGATGAAATAAATATGCCATTTTACACACGTTTTCACTGATTTTACTGTAAACTAAGACTTAAACTATGGATGATGCGATAATCATGAGGTTTGAGATTGTGAAATTTATGATATAGAGGTTAGAGTGAAAAGCAGAAGTTGTACATGCATGGAATGAGGTGAAATACACATACAACTTTGACAAGTTTGTTGTGATTGCCAACTCCAATAAATATGACATTTAGCAGAACCACATATATATACATGTCCATTTTCTCTCAACTGCACTTCCTTTCAAGGTGTGAGTGGACGCAATAATATTGTGGTTCCTGTGAAAAATGTGGATAGAAGTTATAATTGTCGGTAGTGGCTAGTTGTCTTGTTCTTAGACTTGGGTATTCACTATTCATTATAGTTTTCGTAAGAATCATTAGCGACAATCAATTATTAAATTTTGCATTCAAAGTCTCATTGGGAAAGGGTATCCCGTCAGTTTTCAATTATAATTGACCATTGGCACACCACTAATTGTGCAAGTGGCAGGATTAGAATCTTCATGTATTCAAATTATTAATTTGAAATTGTTTATTTGACAGTCTGAGACAGTCAGATATATGAATTCATGATACATGTAAAACTTCAAACTCTTTTTTCCAAGAGTTCAAGGCAATCAGTATTGCCTCACGTTGATGAGATTTGTTTCAAGTGTGACAAGTCATTTTGACTGATGGTCATGAAGAGCAAAATGAATCACTGGTGTGACAAGTCTGTAACGTGATCGAGTGTTGTGGTGTAAGTATATCTGATACTATTCATACCACATTGTTCAAACGTGACAAGACCTGTGAAGGTCCGTATAAGAATTGATCTTCAGTAACATGTACTTGTCGAAAGAGGCAACTAACAGAATCTGGTGCACAAGCCTGCTGACTTGGAGGCATGTGTCATTGTATCCCAATTGCCTAGATAGATGCTCATGCAGTTGGTCACAGGATTGCCTGGTCCAGACTCGATCATTTATCGACTGCCACCATATAGCTGGAATGCTGCTTAGTGCATCAAAAAGCTACACTCACTCAAACTTGATATGGTTGAGTTCCTTTTGCCGATCAACTGAAAATTCTTACTAGGTAGTACAACTGCCACTACTGTATACATCCCTGACTATATTCATAGGTCAAAACTAGTCAAGGACATGAAGTGTTTGTTTTCAAAGTTTGTGCTTCTGCTTGTTTGCTGCTTTTGTCTGATACATGGAGTTATGGAATTGATTTTCATGTTAATTTTATCAACAAATTAAACAGAGGTATATGCCAGTATTTCCCTCTGTTCGTAATTACCGGTATTTTACTGATAAAATATGCGCTGTACCGGTAATTTCAAATACTGTCAGTTCAGTGTACTGGAACAAGTGATATACAGTTAGTTGGCTATTAGACTAGTAGTGGTAATCATATGTTAAAAGTGCACTGAGCAATAAAATCATTTAGGTCTCATCATCACTGAAAAAATGTTAATGGAAATCCCTCTGATCTATATATAGAAGGTACCAAAGTAATCTTGACATGCCGATGTTCCCCTGTTCTTATTGGCTGAGCAAGCAGTTCGCAACAACTCTTGTCATCTCTGTCTGGTGGAAAGATACAAGTGGTTATGACAAGCTTTCAAAGCACATGGCGAATGGAGATGTCACTGTCATCATTTTTGGTAGGGGTCAAGCATATTCGCCGAAATGTAAGGCTACGAAAGTGAGGCAGCAGCTGGTGCCATCATTGCAAAAGCAATGATGGCAAAAAAGATTCAACCTGTTACAGTGATAAGAAGAGGGTCAAGCTGTGCAATGCTGACAGGAGAGGGGAGAGAAGTTGTATGGTACAGTATTGCTGAAAATTCTGTCGTACCAAAACAATTCTTTGTTGTCGGTACACTGTACCTGCGGTTTGCAAAGTTAGTGGAAACACTGCATGCTGGTTGGAGTTACTAGTAGCAGGAGTCACACGAAAGTAATAGAGAAGTTGATCTTTATGAGGCAATGCAGTTTCCATCATGCTCATTGATTCTACATCTCAGTTATATGGCAATTATAGTTTGTTTTTTACTCATAAATGGAGTGGAATTTTATTGCAGGATGTGGTTAAAGTTCTCATCAAACACGGTGCTGACCTCAACAAGCAGGTGTCTGCAGGCAAGGAGAAGAAGAGCCCCTTGATGATGGCTGCAGAGACAGGCAACCTGGATGTGGCTCGCCTTCTGGTACAGAATGGGGCCACAGTGGAACTGTTGGGTAAGTTACAGAATGTGTGGAATACAGCCAGATTATGTCTGACTGTGGAATCAGTCGATTTGTGTTAAAGCAGTTCTATTTAGACCATATGTGAGTGATATTAGGTCAGATGTGAGGTCCTATATTTTGTGGCTCCTGCATGACACTTTACTGTCACATTTATGTTTGGCTGTTACAAATCACCGTATTTGGAAGGACACAATATTATTCATTGTACCAACAACACATCTGTGACTTTGATGAGTGAGTGGTTTCTTTCAAAGCAGTTGCATGCATCATTCCACATGGTCAATGATTCTTTCCATGCTGTAAAGAAATTGTCAAAATGTACACTTCTCTACTCTGATAGTTGATTTATTGTTAGTTAGTTGGTTATTTAGTTCATAGGATCTTCATATTGCGTGCAAGGATTCTTAAAGCTAGTGATTAAGGGTCCCAGGAAACCCCATGTTTGTGACTCAAAGTAAAACCCTGCTTCTATTGTACTAACTAAGAACTGCTCACAAGATACTATTCTCAAAACGTCTGTAGACCTACAAACTTCTTAAGCCCGTTCTTAACAAATTGGCTACAAAGTTAAGAATTCTTAGGGCTACAAGTGTTTCACAAATGACTAGCCTGATCTCCAGATCCAGTGAGCAGTTTTTAGTCCCTGGTGTCTTAGACATACATCATTGAGGGCTTTCCTCCCTTACACATTATGATGATATGACACACCTGAACACTCTTCAAAGAAGTATTAGGCCTAGCTAATGATTTGTTGAATTACCGCCTGTTGATATGGGAAATTGTTTATCAATCTCTGGTTTTGTGACTGTTGGTGGTAGCCTATGTTAATCTCCCCAGTTCTTATCCTCATTTTACCCGTGAAGGTCCCGGGGTAGAATAGGCCTTCAGCAACCCATGCTTGCCCCAAAAGGCGACTATGCTTGTCGTAAGAGGCGACTAACAGATTCGGGTTGTCTGGCTTGCTGACTTGGTTGGCATATGTCATTGGTTGTTGATCACTGGATTGTCTGGTCCAGACTAGATTATTTACAGATTGCCGCCATATAGCTGTATTACTCCTGAGTGCAGCGTAAAACTAAACTCACTCAAACTCACTCTTATCCTCATTTACAATATATAGACTATTTATCCCCCGCAATGCATTTTGCGGTGGTATTGAAATGCACTCCATCTGCGCATCCATGCACATGTTCCTTTCCCAGAGCAGAACTTTAAAACCATTCACTATTTCTTCACCTAACTAGGCACATGGGTTGGTCTGGTAGTGCACTGGTGCGTTTTGGTAGTTTTTGAATTCTCTGTAAAATATTTTCAATACACTCCTTCCACTTTGCCAAAACATTTAACATCATCATAACTAGTAGACATATTCATAAAGAGTTCATGACGAGTGTTATGTCATCGCAGGAGTTATTGATGACTTTGTCTTCTTGTCAGTCTTCTATGTCACATCTTGAAGTTGACATGAAAATGACATGTTTTGTAATTTCATATGAAAAAGTATGGTTCGCAGTTAACACTCTGAACATTTGTTTCAAAGTGCAATCACAGTCATGGTTTTCTTTGCAGATAAGTTCAAGCGCTCAGCCCTGACCCATGCAGTTATAAATGGAAACAGTCATGTGGCTTCCTACCTTTTGTACTTGGGGGCTGATCCCAACCGTGCTGATTCGTCTGGCAACACCCTCGTCCACTATGCTGCTGCATATGGCTGGTTCTTCACTCTCAGGATGCTCATCAATGATTGTGGTGCAGATACCACTGTGGCCAACTCCTGGAATGTAAGTTGTTCTTGAGTTTCAAGTTTCAGATCTTCTTTTTACCAGGACGTTGATCATCATCCTAAGAATCTTTATGATGTTATTCTGTGGCAGATTTATACCAGAAACCTCACCTTTTCCAAGTTTATGTAGCATGACACATTCCTATCACAAAGTAATGGTTTTGACAAGGAAAATATTGAACCATATTGGGCAGTGTGTGATTAGGCATTACATGGAAGGTTAGGGCCTAGACTTTCAAAGCTGTCTTAGCGCTAAGTTAGTGGTAAGTGTCCTACATACATGTTAACTTTCGACTTTCCTAGCACTAAGAGAGCTTCGAAAATCTAGGCCCAGGGCTCTATTCACGGCATGGGTACAGTGTATGAAGACCATACTTATTGCATCTGTCCTTGCGGTAATATCACTGCAGTATTGCTAAAATTGACATGAAACTATACCCACTCACTTTTCCACTTGGAGTTATATTATTTTACCCCACTGATTGCGATGAAACTGATTTAAATTGGCTCTTCTTGGCAAGACTTAATGCTGACATAAATGTGAATACTGTCAAGACAGCTGTGACAGTTAGTCTGATTGAGTTGTTACAGGTTTGTGGATAAGTGTCTGAAGTTAAGTGACCGCACTGTGTTTTTGTTGTTTTCAGTGCACTCCCTTAGCCATTGCTTTCCTGAAGAACAACATGGGCATGGTGGAACTGCTCCTCAACCAGCCTGGAGTGGACATCAACTTCAAGGATGAAGCTGGTCAGTTCACTATCTAGTACTTAAGTAAGAGAGGAGTGGTGGGGTAGCCTAGTAGTTAAAGTTTTCACTCATCACACCCAAGACCTGGGTTCAATTCCCCACATGGGTACAATGCATGGGGCCCATTTCTGGTATCACCTGATAATGCAGGAATACTGTTAAAGTGGCCTGAAATTCACACGCTCACTCACAAATTTAATTGTAAAGTCAAAGGTGTTGAGGTATCATGCACCTCGGTTTAGGGAGTGAAATCAGATCATTTTATTGTATGGGTCACATGGTAACCAGTTCTTGACTGACAAATATTGATCAGGTTTAAATGTTGTAACTACCCAAAAATATGTAATGTTTTTTCTCTTTTCAGAACTTTTTTTGTCAGTCACTATCATTAGTCAGTTAATTAAAAGTGAAAAGGCTTAGAATAACAGTTAATCAATATTCTTGTCGCTAAATTGGCATTATAGACTACTTGATGACCATTGCAGTTGGTGTTTTGTCTGGCATGTTGCCGACATAGAACCACGTCTATTTTTTTTTTCTTGCAGTTTCACTGCATTGCCTGAAAAGCTTAGAATGTTTTAGAATAAGTCCCCAGAAAGCTGTACTGGTCGTAACATGCAGCTAAATAAGTGGGGGTACTCTGTGTGTTGTAGCATTTGATGGCATTCAGGAGAGCACAATTTGTCTTCAAGATCTGACTGCTGACTTGTTTCATTAGGTATGACGTTGACAAGTATTGCGGTTCGGAGCAAGGTTACAAAGGCTCTGGTCCGCCAGGTGGAGTATTTGGTTAACGACAAGAAGGCTGACCCTACCATCACAGACCTGGAAGGCAGGAATGCTGTAAGTTCAGCCTAGGCGTCATACTGCATGATATTCTGTGTTTGTATACTAGCCCTCCCTATAATATTATATGTCTTTCCTTTCCTCTTCCTGTGAACTTAACCATGAAGGAAAGGAATTTCAGATTGGGGTACATCTAATTTAGAGTGATGCTTTATTGTTATACAGAGTTAGGTCCCCTGGACATGCCAGAATCTTGGGTCCTGATTTTCGAAGCTGTCTTAGAGCTAAGAGAGTCGTAAGTTAATGTTGATGTATAGCACTCACAACTGTCTTAGCGCTAAGAGAGCTTCAAAAATCTAGGCCCTGGATTTTGAATCTCTGTTTACTCATATCATTTTTAAGGTTTGTTAGAACTATATGTATGGTGTTGGGTTTTTCACTAGCTTTGTTATGGACCTTTGTCCACATGAGTCTCAGACTATATAACCAACATACTGTTTAAATCGGCATTAAGGCGAACTTGACCCATGAAGATAGGGATAATAATTGATCTTCAACAACCCATGCTTGTCATAAGAGGCATGTAACGGGATCGGGTGGTCAGGCTTGCTGACTTGGTTGACACATAACTGTATCCCTGTTTTGTCATCAGCAGTCTTTGCCATACTGTCATCATCCTATTTTCCGCCTGGCATTGATGATGGTAGGTAAAATTCAGGTTCAAAATAATCTTTCATGAATTTTCAATAAATGGGATGTTTTGTTTCAGCTGCATCACCTCGCTGCCAACAGCATTAAAGTTTCTCTGGATTATTTTGTAAGTTGAACATTGGAGATTCAGTTCTGGTTGTACACTAAGATAATGCAGCTTAAATAGAAATGCTTAAAATGCTGTTGTGTACTTTCTAATTTAGTTTGACTAATATTGGCTAACAAGTGACAGAGTGTATTGTGGGTTTTGGTAGTGCTGTTCACTGATCGAGAATAATAAGCTGTGTCAATCACTGGATTGTCTAGCCCAGACTTGCATATTTACAGACAGCTGTCTTACAGATGGATTAATGGTGCTGTAATCATTTGGATGAAAGTAGACTGATGCCTGACATGCTAATTTCTAATGATGAATTATGGCATATTTATGACTTTCATAAAAATGTGTGGTTTGTGTTTAGAGATCTGAAGTAAGTGAGAGCGCCATGGAAACAACTGTGCAGATAGCGGAATGTCTGATTAAAGCAGGGTGCGATCCCTCACAGCCGACCAATGATGGCTGGACACCGATCATGCTGGCTGTCCAACAGGTGAGATATATTCTGGCTACAGGGAGAACATGAATGAAAATCTAGGGGTTTGAATTTGTTAAGTTTGATTGCTGTCAACATTATGGGATCCCCTTATGTATTGTATCCTCGCATGAAAAGTCATAATGCGCTGATGTATCTGTTCACACCTAATATTAACCCTCAAGGATACCTCGTAGTGAGATGCTTGTTTCTCATTAGTAACTGAAAGAGCAAAGGATTTTTGTGTCTTACTCGTGAAACCCATGTTTGTTGACAAACGGGATCAGGCTGGTTGACAGCTATCGTATCCCAATTGCGCAGATCAATATTCATGATCTGCATGACTGGCTTCTTATAGCCAGACTATATTTTTTACAGACCGACACGATATAGCTTGAATATTGGACCCGTGAAGGTCTGGGATGAAATAGGCCTTCAGCAACAGATGCTTGCCATAAAAGGCGTCTATGCGACTAGATCGAGGCAACTAACTCGATCGGGTGGTCAGCCTCGCCTCCCAATTGCGCAGATCTACTCCCAATTGCGCAGATAGATGCTCATGTTGATAATCACTGAATTGTCTGGTCTAGACTCGAGTATATCCAGACCGCCCCCATATAGCTGTAATATTGCCGAGTGGCGTAAAACTAAACTCACTCACTCACCCTTGAATGTTGCTGAGTGCAGCTTTAAACAACAAACAAATTGTAGTGTTAACGTCTGCTGGCAGTTTAGATGCCCATGCAACCACTGTTTAGGTATAGTGATAATTACATTATAGCTTTAGTCTGACTTAGCCATATTGCTTGAATATTGCTGAGTGCGGCTTTAAATAAGAAACAAAGCAATTGTTGTGTTGACGTCTGCTGGCAGTTTAGATGCCCATGCACCCATTGTCAAGGACATTTTAATGCTCCCCAAGGAGGACTTCTTCTGAAAACAGAAAGTGATAATTACATTATAGCTATAGTCAGACTCTAAAAGGATTATACTTATGCTTGGAAGATAAATAATCGACAGTAACCATTGTATATTGTCTGCTATGTCTGTGCAACATACATCTGGCTCTGGGTACATAGACTTTTACTCCGCATACCTGACACCAGATATTCTAATAATTTTCAATCTTCAGAGATACTACTAGAAATAAACAACAAAATGTAAGCGATTGTTGGTTAAACTTTTATGGTTAATTTTTTATAGAAGGGAAACGAACAACATTTTAGTTTCATGTTCTTGCATAATTGTAAACCCTCTGATAACCCTCATTATGTGTAGTTCACCCAATCCCTCATTCACTTCTAATGTTTGTATTCAGTTGAACTCCAAGCTGGTGCAGTACCTCGTGGAGAATGGAGGTACCGTGTCCCCAGAGAAGAACCCAAACACACACCAGAACGTTCTGCACATGATGGCGGAACAGTGCATGTCTACCGACCTGGCACCACTGGTGGAAATCCTGGCAGATCAGGTATGTCTATTGGAGATAACTGTATTCTGCAGTTGCTGAAGTGTACTGTTGACTGGCGAGATTTTTTTCATTAAACAGTGTTGAATTTTAAAGTGGAAAAGACAAATGATTCTCTGGCATTTGTGAGATCATTGATATGAAGTATGCAGCTTAATGCTCTAGACAGAGAAACCAGTAGCCACTAGAACTGCAATGAATCCTCCTTCAGGCACTTATGATGCATTTTATGATTATTGTGTGATGAATAGATAAATTGAGTAACAAATGCAGTGGTAAGTCAGCCAATGATGTGTTATTCAATATGTTCAGCACAACAAGAACTATATGATAAAAAGAACAAACTACAATGAAACAAATGCTGTTTTGACCATGTTGACAGAATTAATTTATCACAATGGCGAGGGATCATATTACTGTCAAATATATTGTTGTGCTGACAATTTTAGCTTGGTTGTATTCCACATGTCTTATCTTGTTTTTGATAAATAAAACCCAAATTCAAGTAATAACACTTGCTTTTTAATCAATTCATATATGCTCAATTCAGATGAACATGAATAACAAATTCATGGAGAGTGAATCCTAACAGCCCCTAATAACCACGCACAATTTTTCATATTGAACTGTTCCAGATGAATCTTCTTAAAATCAGAGTCTAAAAAAATATCCTATCTCATGGCATGTACTGTCTGGGTTACTTCATGTCAAAGACGACTGTGAAATGTTTATAAACGTTTTCGGTTCATAAACTCTTCCATTTGTTAAACAAAACCAGTTTTATTTGTCTTGCACTTTTCATGACCAATACCCAAACCGGTTACTTGATTTACTTCTATTTTCGGCTTTGCATAAATTAATGTACGGTGTGGTCCGTAGGTTTCTCAGGCAATCAGATGATACCTTTTGAAGGGCTCGCCAATGTTCGTCATTTGGTTAGCTTGGGGATTGGTCGAAAACATCACGACCGCGTGTCAATCTGAAAATAGCCAGGCACGCCAAGGGTATTTTTCAAAACGGGGTAATGGCGTGAACCAGTATAATGCAGAATAAATGCAAAAACTTGAATATGGGCGTTGATTTTCTTTTATGGACTCTAAATACTTTGATATTCTACAACAGACTTTTTGTGGGTTTTTTCTTAGAATTCGTCAGAGTGAGTGAATATATAACCATCGTCCACAAAAGTTTGTTGTTTACCTTGTTCTGTGACATTCGGCTCATCCTTATAAGGAAGTTATTTACTACGTGTGCATAAATTTGACAGCTCCCACGATGACAAGCCATCGTATTCAGGCAAGTTTAGTCAGTTGGTTTGGCAATACTACCACTGAAACATTACCAGCTGAGAAAACTGGTGGAAAAAATGACACAGAAAATGAACCTTGGCAAAGGAAACAAAAAGTTGAAAAGCGATTCCAAAGTGGCTGGCTTACAAAGTACAACTGGTTAAGATTTGAGAGATCACTTGGCATGACTTGCCATGTCCGTTTCTGAAAGCAAGACCAATGCATTTACTGTTGGCGGCCATACTTATAGGCATTCCACTCTGGTCTGGCACATGAAGGCTGATGACCACAATTCTGCTGTACAAGCTACATCTCTGAGACAGAACATGTCTATAGTTGTCTCCAAAGTGCTGAATGACAATCTTTACGACCACTGTTCTGTTGTTAATGCTATATTACAAACCAAAATATGGACCCTTCCATTTTGTTTTTGGACCCCTAATTTTTAAGTGAAGGGGTCCAACTGTCCCAAAGAAAATTTAAGCTAGAACAGACACTGCAGCCTCCGAAGATGCATGCTACATGCTCTCCAAAAGTTGACCATTTGCTGTTAAGACAAATCAAATTGTGTTTTTTATTGAGTGAATGTATCCTCTCTATAAGTAATTTTTTCAGTCCTACAATGAGATTGTAATGTTTCTAGAAAGCACGATCTGCCAGGAAACCAAAGAAGGTGGACACCCCAATCTCTGGGAAGAAGGATGAGGCTATGGAGGTGGACGAGCAGACAAGAAACAGTGACAGCAAACCAACCGAAATGAATGATGAAAAGGCAGCTGAGCTGAATGGAGAAAAGGTGGAAAAAACCTCTGAGCAGGTGGAGAAGGTGAACGGTGAGATCGAGGATGAGCCCATGCAGGAGGAGGCTGTGGAGGAGAGCATTCTCAAGAAGATGGCAGCAGCTGTGGACAAGGAAGGCATGACCCCTCTACTCCGAGCTTGTTATACTTACCGGGAATATAAGGTAGGAATTTTATGGGAAAATGTGTGTGAGTCGTATAATTGAGCTTATGCCACAAATTCATGACCAGTGGCAATTCTGCTTGATACCTTTGAAAATCTGGGTTATGTTGGTCTTCAGCAACTCATGATTGTCGTAAGACGCAATAACAGAATAGATTGTTAGGTGAAATGACTTTTTTGACCCATGTACATGTCATTGTATCCCAATTCAATAGGTTGATGCTCATGATGTCAATCACTTGATTGTCTTGTCCAGACTCTTATAGCTGGAACATTGCTGAGTACAGCATTAACTAAAAACCAAACAAACAAAAGCCTGTTTGAATGGGGTGGTCAGACTTTGTGACATTATTAATCATGTCATTGTGTTTCAACTGCATGGAGACCCGTGAAGGTCCGGGGGTAGAATAGGCCTTCAGCAACCCATGTTTGCCATAAAAGGTGACTGTGCTTGTCGTAAGAGGCGATTAACGGGATCGAGTAGTCAGACTCACTGACTTGGTTGACATATGTCATCGGTTCCCAATTGCGCAGGTCGATGCTCATGTTGTTGATCACTGGATTGTCTGGTCCAGACTCGATTATTTACAGACCGCGGCCATATAGCTGGAACATTGCTTAGTGCGGCGTAAAACTAAACTCACTCACTCACTCACTTCAACTGCATGGATCCATTGTAAGAGGGGACTAATGGAATTGGTCAGATACACTGATTTGGTTGACCCAAGTCATCGTATCCCAGTTGCGTTGATCAATGCACATGCTGTTGACCACTGGATTGGTTGGTCCAGTCTCGATAATTTACAGACCAAACCGTTAAAAAAAAAACTTCCCTCAAATCTTAAGTGTGTCTTAAGTACGAAAGATTAAAAAATAGTCATTTTCTCCTCATCCACAAATGCTCTGGAGTTTTCTCTTAAGAACTGTGTTCCAGTGGCATTTGGATCATATGTTTCCCTGATTGGTTCTTGTGCCAGTGAGTTGAAAGGTGGTTTCAAGAAAGTTCATTTTGCATTTCACCATATTGACAGTATTTTATGTGGACATTGCTGAGGGACAGTTCTTAAATATTTCTCATGCTGGGTTAAGAGGTATTCATCCTCACTCATAGATTTCTCACATACACAAGAACTTTGGACCTGTTGGTTTGGGAATTGTCTATCTCCTACAAGCTGCTGTTTCCTTGATTTGAGTGTTATTTCTCATTACAGAGCAATGGATACTGGCCTCTTCCGCAGCAGGAAAAGATCTACCAACAGGGACGTGACTTCATTCGCACATTGATTGATATGGCTGGATCAGACATTAACAAGACTGTAGAGAAGAAGTTTTTCGAAGGGAAGATGCCTGTTAAAGAAAGAGATCTATACTGCAAGGAAGGTATGCTTGTGTGAATCAAACTTAGCTTGGATCAAGTGAGTTGAATCCTTTATTGTTGTGGGTTATCAAGTGCCCTGTAACACTGTTCCATTGATGTTGGTTTGAAGCCAACATTAGCCCCTGATCTGAGCACCATTCTACATATGGCATCACGAAGTTGCTAAACCTTTGCATGAAGATACTTGTTCGAATTGACCTTTGGAAGCCCTTACTTGTCGTAAGAGGTGACAAATAGGATGAGGTGGTCAGGTTCACTGACTTGGTTGACACATGTAGTCATGTCTCAGTTGTGTAGATCAGTACTCATACTGTTTGTTCACTGGATTGTCTGGTCTAGATTTGATTTTTCACAGGCCACTGCAATACAGAGTATTGCTGATGGGGCGTAAAACTTAACTCCCTCACCTATTTCACAACATGGCAGGTTTGATCAGTTCTCCAAGATGCAGAGTTGCATTCCAGAAATATATCATGGCTTAGAATCCAGGTTTGACCAAATTATGTGTCCGAATCTGTTTGCACCAAACGTGGTTTTGGGTTTGGGGTTTCTCAAGACTGGTATGATTTCAGGCCACAGCTGATATGAACTGATATGGCATGATATGACCGGTAAACTTGTCAAATAGCTTTAAGGCCACATTCGCTTGCTACTCACTGAGTTGATGTTCTAGATGTATGACGTCTGTAAATACCATGCTTAAACATAGGCCTTTCGTGTCATAATGCTACTGTCGGTTTGTCACCAACTGAGACTATGAATTGCAAAGTAACTCAATATGGGAATGGATTTTTAAATGTCAGTTCATATCAGGTGTGAGTACCCTGGAGCAATATCTGCTGTTATGACAGGAAAAAGTTGACATCTGAAATGACTATGTTAAGCTATTGGTGTTCCGAAAACACAGCTCTATGACAGCAGTTGAGGCCGTAAGTGAGAGTAGGTTTTCTTTGTAATTCATCATTCTTGTTTGTGACAAATCAACTGTGGTTACATTCAGAGGAAATGGAGCACAGTGTCATTCGTTCTGTCACGTCACTTTGAGCTGACTCACCTGCAACTGAACTTTTGTATCTTTCTCCCAACGTCACTCTCTCAATAGTAAATGTGGTCCTGCAGGTAAATCTTCCCCACTACACATGATGGTCGGAGTCTCCGGGGAGCCGGCCATCGACCGGGGCGGTGTCAAGGTGCAGTTTCCAGGTCTGGAGCTTATCCTCAAGTACAAGCCCAAGCTGGAATTGAAGAACATTGATGACAAAACCCCACTGGCTGAAGCTGTGGAAGCTAGGAAGTTGGACGTAGTCAACTTACTGGTATGTTCTCTCTCAACCTGTTGCCTTACAGTATTCCTCTGTGTGTTTGCCTACTAACTTTGCGTAGAATCAACTGCTAGAATAATGGTGGTTTAGGCTCTCTCAATCCAGTCTGTCTATTGTTGCCTACACTGTTTACCAGTGTATTGCTGGTCTTTGCTTAAACACGTGTAGGCTCTGGATTAATTACCTGTAAGTGAAATGATATCTGTACCTTGCCTTGAGCGTTTGATCTTTCTGATTCAGCTGAAGCACGGAGCAGATCCCAACACAATCTGCAACAGTGAAGAAGATGGACCAATCTCTCCACTCCTCCAGGTTGCCATGTACGTTTGTTGATCACTGGATTGTCTGGTCCAGATTTGATTATTTACAGACCACCACCAATTGCGTGAAATATTGCTGAGAGCCGTGTTAAACAGTAACCAGAGCAAACCAACCTTCAGAACTTCAAGAACTTCAGTTTTTTTTCTGTAATAGTGTGGTATATATTTGGTCATTCTTGATTGGAAAATCGTCCAGAACATTGAAAAGGTTGATGCAATACTTGACTTTTTCTTGAAAATGTTAATGAGAATAATTTGAAATAACATTTTTCATGTTCAGGTCCTATAGCCTATCCCGAGTTACTGGTCAGGAGAAGTTGTTGAAATTGTTGGTGGAAGCTAAAGCAAATGTCAACATTACACACAAGAAATCACAGAAGACACCTCTCCATTTTGTTGTACAGCAGCGAGGTAAGGTACATTTAGCAGCAGGGTATGGTATTAAATTTAGCTGAAAAAGTCAGAATTTATGCGCCATCTTGTTTTTTTTGTGCATATACATGTTTGTATTATGAACTGAAGAGTAAAATCTGATCCTGAACTATCAAGGAGCTCTTCAAGCTGTTCTACAAATCTTTAACTTGGTTGGTTGGGAAATAATTCTGTTCTTACTTAGCTGTGAAGATCAGTTTAGGAAAGGTTTAGTAATCAATGTTTGTTGTAAGAGGTGACTAAAGGGATCTGGGAGTCAGGCTTTTTGACACAGGTCATTGTATGTTAGTTTGATGTTCATGCTGTTGATCCCAGGGTTTTCAGGGAAAGCTGCATTCTTACTGCATACTTAGACTTCTTGTTAGTCGTTTCTAATTTGACACATTGAACGTGAGTCCTGTTTAGAATAATGGGATATTATCAGATCATTGTTTTGCCACAGTAATAACTATCACATGATTCATCTGAAATAAAGTTTCAGAGAATCGTTTTGATGTTTGGATATATTCTATCATGATAAAATAAAATGTTTAGAGCATATTTCTTGCTACTCTGATTTCTTCTTTTGCTTTTCTTATAATTTTCCTCTGTTGTATTTTCAGTTAGTGAAGCAGGTATGTTGTCTATGGCCCAGACTTTGGTGTCAGCGGGGGCCAGTGTGGCAGCTGTTGATGACCACAAACGGACAGTGTTCCATCTAGCCATTAACAGCAACAACGGCGCGTCTGACACCAGCACTGATTTGGAGGAGTACCTTCTGGAGAAAGGTGCAGATGTGTTTGCCAAGGACATCCGAGAACGACTTCCTCTTCACTATGCCTTTGTCAAGATTGGAAGGTAGGGAGACAGTTTGAAAAAATCAGAGATACCATTACATGGTGTTTAGTTTGCCTGTCACTGTTGAATAAATTCGCTGATTAGAACATAGTCTGTTATAATCTGTTCAAGAGGATGTCACACTGGTCGTTTCATCATTTGAATGTCCATTGCCATGATGTAGTGAAGAACTTGATCTTGACACATACCTGGAAAACAGCTGGTGAAGATTGTGTGCCTTAAACAAGCATATGTCAGCATAAGAGCATTGTATTTGTCAGCATACCATATTGTGATAGAAGTACTTCATGGCAGTTACAATAATGTATTACAATACATTAAAAGTTAATGCAAGTGATTATTCATGAAGATCCCATTTTATATATAGATATCACAATGTCAAAGTAGGTATAGTATAGAAGGGAGATAACTCAGAGAAAAATATCTTTGGCTGAGGAGAATGTAATTTGTGAAAGAATCCCATTGAGAAGTTTTGGTTAAAACACAATGGTATTAACTGAGCTTGTTATCCATGTACAACCCATTATACCAAAACACATGCAAACAATTATTTCCAGTATGCATCAAATTAAGAATTGTATTTTACTGGTGCTATTATGAAGTGCAAGAAGACATACTACATTGACATTGATCACTGGTTATTTACAGGCTATGGTGGTATTATGTAGCTGTCCATAACAACTTTCTGCTAGAGATAAGCTCATTAAGTATTGATTTACATAATTGATGCTACGGAAATTGAAGGTCTCCCCCTGGACCTCTTTGTTGTATGAATATTTCCTTTGTTTGCTGATTATTTTGAATTTCTTCAGGCACAGGGATGGCTCTACTGTAGATCCTATAGAGTTGTGTAGTTTGCTGACATCAAAGATGGGCGCCCGTGGCATTGATGATGCTGATGTGTTTGGTCAAACCCCCTTACACTGTGCATCTGTGCGTGGTGGAACTATCTGTTGCATGCATTTAATGCAGGTGGGTGTCCTTCAACTTGGCTTTTATTGTGACAGGTTGGAATAGATTTATGCTTACTATACAATGATGGCAATTTTCAATGCATCTGTGGATTTCTGCCAGTTTTATTTCAAACTGATCAATTTTGTGAATCTTTTGAACTGGTTTTCCTTCTGGCATCCCTAACTATATCAATCATTGAATTGTCTCATTCAGACTTGATTATCTTCACTCCACAGTCATATTAGAATGTTGCTAAATGTGTGTGACAGCAAACATGATTATATGTGTTTAAAATCGAAACTTATTCATAGTGAATTCTGTGAAGAAGAATACAGCAGGTTTAAAATGTTATTAAAGTTCAGTGTTCTTGGTGTTGAATGAGATTTTGAATGATTATTGTTGCCTTTGGATGTAGATTCATAATCTTGTACTTACAGAGAAAGGCAGAGATAGGGAAAAAAGATCACAGTGGTAATACCCCATTGTCGTTAGCAGTGAAACATCAGCATGAGAGGTAAGTATAGCCTCTTAGATGAAAGTCAGCAGTGGTCACAATACCTTGTCTGTCTTTCATAGCAATCGTATATGATAGCAATTTGATAGCATAGTATCACATAGTTGGACTGAATTGCAGAGAAATACTGATACGCAGATCACAGGTATTTATCTTCGTGAAAAGAATTCACCCATGAAGATTCGGGTTAGAATTGGTCTTCAGCAACCCATGCTTGTCGAAAGGCTTCGTTTACACAAGTCACAGTATCCCAGTCTAAGTAAACTTATCCTCAGTACTTTTCGTTACACTCCACTACTGAGTCTAACAAAACCTTATGGGAGGTCGCATCAGGTAACCTTTGAGATTGACCAGTCAGAACACAGCTTACCAAATCGCTAAAGTGGACATTCGCACATACCTTTTGAACTTTTTATCTCAACCATGACAGTGGTGAGTAAACAGTTGCTGAAAAGAGTGTTTTTGGCAATATCAAAGGATGTCATCTTGTGGAAATATTAGCTGATGGAAACCATGTCAACAGAAAACCCAAAGCGTATATACTGCAGGTCAGTTAACTGTGTTATGTGTGGATCACTGGATTGTCTGACCCAGCCTTGATTAATTACAGACAACCAATGTATAGCTGTAATATTGCCAAGTGCAGTGTTAAACTACCAACAAAGCATTTTTCAGCATGTAACTGTTGCAAACCCTGAATTTGGGTCTCTTAGTAAGACACGTCATGTTACTAACTATGAGGTTATGGAATTGTACCGAAACATCACTGATGAAATGTGTATACTTTGTTTTCCAGTTGTGCCATCATGCTGATTCAGCGTTGTGATAGTGTACGAGATTTTATTGTTATCCCTCCGGTTGAGGAAAAGGCTAAAACTGACAACGACAAGAAGAAGCAGCGACCTGTGATGACCTGGAGGCCTCTCACCCAGTGGGAGAAGGTTGTTAAACCAGAGAAGGTTGTGTACTCTGTGTTCCAGGTCAGTAGTGTGTCTTTGGACCATCACAGTTGTGGTTGACGTGTGGAATGAGTTGTAAAAAATAATGCATACTTTCTCCTTCCAAGTTTTTTTTTTAGCCCCTGCAATGCATTTTTCAACATGGTATTAAAATGGCCTTTGCACCCAGATAGATCTGGTGGTGTACTGGTGCCTTTTTTGTAGTTTTAGAATTCTGAATAATATATTTTTTGCGTTTCCATGCCAATGAGTTTAGCTTTGACTGAATTTGGTGGTAGTGCTACTTTCCAGAGCAGAACTTTAAAACCTTTCAAGTACTCTTCTTACATTGATGGGAGATATTGATGACTTAGTATTCTAGTTTAAATATACATTGAAGTAGTGACTAAAACATGTTCTGTCTTTTAACAAACCGAATTCTTCTCTGATCAGGGTTTGTAAGGATGTGACTTGGGGTTGCTGCCAGAGTGGCAAATATTTGAGAACTGCATCACTTTGAGATTTCTCCCTGCAATGAATATGGTTTCATGTTTCAGGGATCTCTCCGACACGAGCTTCAGGGTGTGTCTCACTTGATACTGGACATCAATGGCATTGACTTCTCGGCTGTGGAGGTAAGTACACTAGGTGACATCCTAAACATAGGCTTTGACTGTGACAGAATCGAGATAGTGTGGTAGCTTAGTAGTTACAGCATTGGCTTGTCAAGCCAAGAAGCCGGGTTCAGCTCCAAACGTGGATGCGACATGTGAATTCCATTTCTGGTGTTTCCTCACTTTAGTATTGCTCAAGTGTTGTTCAAAGGGGTGTGAAACCATTCTCACTCATGAACAGTGTAGGATTATCAACAAGATCATGTGTATGCCATATTTGAATCATTCTCTGTATGTTCTTCAATACTATATTTCTTCTGTTTGTGTGAAATAATGTTGCTGCACAAAATAAGTTTGCTTCAGTGTTAAGAATACAAAGTTCATATCTATAACATATGACACATATTGACATACATGCTTTATTTAGTATCAGTTTTTGTATCATACTCTTTATTATCAGTGTACTTCCATATCAGGGTTAAACCGTAACTTTTTAAGGCACAAGCAAAGTCTACATGTGAGTTTTCAAGCTACCAAAGCTAAATGAAATTTCAGTAGGGAAAAACAATTGCAAAATCATGTGATTCATAACACTGCCATATTTCTCTTGTCAACACTTCTCACACAGTCTTCACCACTTTCCCTTTCACTAGGTATCATATTATTTGTAATAATGTTTGATCATAAATGCCAAATTTGACAAATGCATGTGGTCTGCCATCATTGTAACCTAAAATCCTGATGTTGAACTCGGCATGGTATTTGCTATATGTTGCAAAGTGTTTTTGCTATGAATCCTGAGTTAATTGGTATCAGTAAATAGAGGGAAATAAATCCAAATTCAGTTGAAGGATGTTTTTTCATCAACATCTTCATAACTCCAAACTGAGTATGATTGACAATGTTTTATACAACCAATCGCATTTTTCTTCTAATTTAACTCAACAAAACCATGGGACCTAAGAAAGTCATAACTTATTAAAAAACTGAACGCCACATGAATTTTTAAGAGTATTAGCATCTGTTAATTTCAGCTCTTGCATATGTGTTGAGTATGATGGGATCAGTCGTTCATTATAAAATATTTTATAAAATGCTTTATAAAATATTTCACAGGCTGCCTTCACTGAAGCTAAGTACAATATCGCTTTGCGGTTGATCAAGAGGATCCCAGAGCCAAGTCGACTTCAGGCAATCAATGAAGAAGGCAGGAATCTGTTCCACATGCTCATCTTGAAGTCTAAAGCCTCATCCAATCTGGATGCACAGCTCAAGGTCAGTGCCGGACTTCAATTGCCCACGCAGGGCTGTGCGGTCATGTTTAGTTCAAAGTGAGGCTTACCAATGATTAACTGCTTTAGTGGATATGTTGAAATTCCTGCGCTGAAGTGTTGAAGATCCTTGATACAAACATTGAACATGATGCTGTCAATCTGTGTGCTAAAAACAGAGTACACCTGTTATATTACAGCCACTTATTATCAAGCTCATTTTGAGATTGCTCAGAACTAATTTTATGTTTCAAAGGGCAACACACTTGGTAGATGCTCCTATCTTTGAGTCACAATGTATTTCCTCACAAACCAGGTAGCAAAGATGTTGCGTGACAAAGGTGTACCCGTGGGTCTGCGTGACAAACATGGCTGTACTCCACTGCAGTATGCAGCTATTCATCACTTACCAGTACAGATGGGACAGTTTTTGATTGGTGAGTCCGTATTTAAAAAATTTTCCTTTTGAGGAATTATTGATCTGATCAGACTTCTCCGTGATTGATTGACAGGATTGGGTGGCCAGACTGGCTGACATGGTTGACACATCTCATCCCAGTTGTGTAGAATGATGCTCATGCTGTTGATCATTGGATTGTCTAGTCCAGGCTCAGATGTTTACAGGCTGTTGTCACATAGCTGCAATATTGCTGAATGCAGTGTTAAACCCCAAACAAAGAAAAACAAAAATGAGTGAAGAAATTTTTCTGTAAATTTGCTGAAGCAAAAATTTCTTCTGTATTGTGTATGGTATTTTGGAGCAAAAGTGACCAGTGTACCATGCTATATAGATCTTCTGTCTAAAATGATGATTGATGGTGACTTCTTATTTTGTGTTGTTGCTGATCTTTCCCCTGCTGTTCATGTTTAAGACTGTGTTTGCCTGGCACATACTTGATAACCACGTTATGATAGCACGAGTATTGCATAATGCAGTGTTCACTCAAACTCCTTTGAAAATTTCTTCATGAATACAACCCATGAAGATCTGGGTTAGAACTGATCTTGAGTAACCCATGCTTGTCCTTACAGGCAACTAACGGGATTGGGCAGTCGGGCTCGCTGACTTGGTTGACACATCACTGATTGATGCTTATGCTGTTGATCAATGGTCTAGACTCGATTATGTCAGGGATGGCAATTTTCCTTGGATTTCCACTGATTTTATTTCAAAGTAATCAATTTTGTGAATCATCTTAACCCCCATTCGATGACACAATATTAAGTTTTCAGCTGAAAAATCGATTTTCATGTTGCCATCCCTGTTATTTGCAGACCGCTGCCATATAGCTGGAATATTGCTGAAGGTGGTGTTAAACTAATCTCAACTCATTTCATGACCACCTGTATCTGTCTCTGTAGACAACGACCCTGCCCTGGATGTGAGGAACAAGGATGCGTTGGGCAGAGATGTGATGGCAGCGTATACCTGGAACATCTGTGATGTCAATACGAAGTAAGTGTTCTTTGCAGAAACAACTAAAATGAGCTGTTTCATGTGATTGTGCATCTTGTTGGCAGAGTAGGTGAACTCCAGTGGAGGTTCCTGATCTGACTAGGCACCCAGGAACATATGCTGCAATATCATAGTGGGGCTGTAGGGAGGCCTAGCAGTTGAAGTGTTTGCTTGTCATGTAGACAACCTGGGTTCGATTCCCCTCATGGGTACAATGTGTAAAACCCATTTGGGGTGCCTTTTGTGGTGCTATTATGATGTAAAACCATGCTCATTCACTCTCCTTCAACATTTGAGCTGCTTGTTGAACTCAAATTTGTTCAATGTACAGGCCAACTCACTCCCTTTTTTATAACTTGATGGTTTTTGTCTTCAATTCAGGTGGTTAAAGATGCTGTTGGACAAGGGAGCATCATTTGATGTGCGATTAGACTGCCCCTTGCCTGACTCCCTCCTGCTTGGTTCCTGTTTGGCTGAACGATGTCCAGACTACTTTACTGACAAGAGTGATCTGCTGGTGTCCCCGCTCATCCTGGCGATACATTATTTCAAGTTCGGTTTGGCCAGCTTCATGCTCAACAATGGTGCATCACCAAACTTTGACGACAGCAACAGGCGCACTCCACTCATGCATGCTGCAAGACAAGTAAGTCCTCTGACTTATCACCTCTGACAACCACTGCCAGGATAAAATATGAACATATCACCCTTAATATGTGCTTGTGAATAGTTTATAGATCTAATAGAGAAGTAAACAAGGTTTGTGTTAACAAAATATCCATACATTCCTTGACCATGCTTTTCTTTCAGAATGATGGTGCGATCACTAAGTTGTTAATGAACTTTTCCTATGACCCCAAAGCTCCACAATCAGATAATGTCAACAAAGAGCCCACTTTGTTTAGGAGTGTGTCTCGGACTGTGTTCATGTTGCGACCAGACGGTTCCATGTCCTTGACACCTGAAGGTGTCAGACAGTTGGGCAATGGCAGTGAGAGTAAGACCCCAGAGGGGAGTGTGTGTGGGAGTTCTGTTAAACCGATGGACTTAGATAAAGAACCAGAGGAAGAAGAGGAAGAGCCAGAGGATATGTTTGAGGATGAAGAAGTGGCAGAAGACAGTGATCACGACACGGATGTAGTGGAGGATGAAGAGGAACCTGAAACTGAGAAGACTTCAGTCCTCTGCAAGCAGTTGTCTCTGAGAAAACAAGGGAGCAGCCTGGCCAGGAGAGGTAGGGCTTAAATTCTTCGAGTTTTAAAATAAAGTCTCTCTGTCCAAGATGTGTATATTTCGTGACTTACCAGTTCTTTCGCTCAGCAGGCGTCTGTTTTCCAGCATATATTTCTTCAGGTGTGTGAAAGTAAGAATGAATTTCTCCATTTTTAATATTTGTGAATCACAGTGCTT
The DNA here is from genome assembly GCF_037392515.1 of Haliotis asinina. Lineage (NCBI taxonomy): Eukaryota > Metazoa > Mollusca > Gastropoda > Lepetellida > Haliotidae > Haliotis > Haliotis asinina. The sequence continues at coordinate 32,241,113 of NC_090287.1, read as the reverse complement.
TCATCAAGGCATACAATTATTGATTATTGTTATAGCTGTAAGGAATAAATGATTGATGTTTTGGGACAGGTCTTTTATGAAAACGGTCCTCAGTTCTTGTAATATTTACACCCTGCAGTATGTAATGCTGGGGGATACAGTCAAGGGTTTGTCAATGTGTCTGTTTGTCTGTAATCGTTTTGTTCCTGGAGCATAAGCCAAAAACCATTCGATGTTCTTTTTTTAACAAAATTTGGAAGGTATAATGAACAGAACCTAAATTGGTGCCTTTTGCTTGTTACAGATTTTTGACATTATTTTTTTTTCTCAGTTTCCTTGGAAACATTTTAGACTTATTCTTAAAGGGTGGGGTATGCTACTGTTTCCCAAGCATAACTCAACAAGCGTTAGATATTTTTCTCCAAAACTTGGTAGATATATCAAGAGACCCTAAATTGTTACGATTTACAGATTTTTGTGATTTATAAATTTCTTGGTTACTATGGAAACAGGAGTGGTGGGCTTCATTTCCAGAGCACCACTCAAAAACTTCTTACTATCTATCAGCAAAGCTTGGAACATATGTGAGGCAGATCCCAAAGTGGTGTGTTTTGCTATTTACAGATTTTTGGCATTTTTATTTTTACCTGTTTCCATGGAAATGATTCAAAAACCAGTGTGGGCTTTGTTTCTGGAGCACAAATTCAATCCTTTCAGTGTCTCTCAGCAGAACTTGGCAGATATATGAGACAGATCTTGAACTGGTGCCCTTTTCTACTTACAGATTTTTGGCTTATTGTATTGTCCGTGATTCACATGGAAATTATGGAAACAGTTATTTGGATGGTTATGCGTCATTGACTAAATGGAGCAAACAGTAGTGTTACTGCTACCAGTTGACATTGACATAACTGAAGCCAGCTATGCTAATATGACCTGTTATTGGGTGGCAGAGTTCTCAAGGCAGAGTTGTGTCCCTTGCATCACCAGTAACCTATGATTGTAGATAAGAATCCCTATTTGCCCTGATTATGTTATTCAACATGCCCTTCATGCTTGTAGCTTCCTGTAGCAAAATGTTGATATCTAGTGATAAAATAGGAACATCTTTTTAAGCAGTTTATCAATCACACATGCTCATGCAGGCTCTTCTTTTAGGTTGTTTGCTAGTGTTAGAGACCCAGTATTGATATGTTTCACCTTTGAGTCTGCTAAACGGTAAAATTTATATGCCATGATTGTCAAACCAGACCAGTTGAGAGCTAGCTTTCACTCCAACTTATCATCGATTTACCTGATTCTGGTCAAACGTCAGTAAGTCAACAGTTGTCCCATCAGTTGTTATCCCATTCGTCCCGTCAGTTGTCATCCCATTTGTCCCGTCAGTTGTCATCCCATTCGTCCCATCAGTTGTCACCCATTCGTCCCATCAGTTGTTCTGGCTACCGTATCTTACATGTGTGATATGTTGGTGTTACAGTTAACATGGTCGAGAAAACAAGCAATGTAGACCTGGATGCTACAGACAACCAGGGCTGGACAATTATACACCATCTTGTGTCCCCACTGGAGCTTGGTACCTTTGATCAAGTTGAACTGTTGTGTACTCTAGCTCAAGCGGGAGCTACGCTTGATAAGAAGGATAATGCGGGTTTAACTCCCCTTGATTATGCACTCATTCGAGGAGCTCCTAATATCGCAAAAGAGTTGCAGAAGTTGTTAAAGTCAGAAAAAGAGGTAAGGAGATACATCTCTGTTGTACACTTGGTTTACCTACTTTTAAGTCCTGTGAATTCTCGGTAATGAAGTTTAGGGTCCAAGACTGGCAACATAAAACAGTTTTGATGCATGTGTCTTAGACATTCACACACATTACAACTTTACTACTTGCAGTAGGATTTACAGTTTGAAATAAATTTGTTAAGAATGAGAGTATTTATTATCAGTTTATGTGTTTTATTTAAGTGATATACCTGTTTTGCTTTGAATACCTTTAAATGTACCTTGAGGATTTTAATAGTATTTAATATTTGATTATCCTGCCAATTAAGTTGTTCAATATGAATATATTGTAGGAAAAAGCTACTTTCACATCATTTGAAGTCAGTGATGGAATTCTCAGTGATGGGGTCAAGGTCAACTTCCAGGCTGATTATGAGAAAGTCATGGAAAAACTCAAAGCTGAAGCTATGGACGAGGATGACTCATCAACACCTGTTGACGCCCATTGTCTTAACAGGGACACTTCGTAAGTGGCTGGCTGGATTCATTTTCGAGACGGGAGGTGGGGTATTCTAATGGTTAAGGCACCTGCATGTTCTGCTGAAGACCTGAGTTCTATTCTCTCTCTCTCTCTCTCTCTCTCTCTCTCTCTCTGAGAGTTCATTTTCTCAGGTGCACAAAACACTGTAGTATGCTTGTACATTGTCAAGGGTTTGAATTTTTCTGCACAATTCTGTGTGTTTGATGGTTATTTTGTTTCCGTTTTCCTCTTTTTTCACTCACATTCATTCTCATCCCTGTGTTGTATTAGACAAAATCTTTGGATGTTATTCTAACCGTGACCTACCTATGTATTGGGATATGGTGTTAGTTTTAAGTTGTTGGCCATTTCCAAAAATACTGACAGCAACTTAGATCAATAATTTTCAGGCATTTATGACTGACTATTAATTATTTATGTTGAAATATCAGACTAACGTTCATGTTTGAAATAAATTGATTTGAAGCATTCTCAAAACAGATAGGTATCAACTTCATATGGTCAAGGCTCATTGACTTCATTGATGCAAATCATCATATTCTGATGAGTCAATTGGTGCTCATGGTGTCAGTCATTGGGTTGTCCACACTGGATTGATTAAGAACTGCAATGTTAACTGTACTGCAATGTTGTTAAGGTGTATTGTTTAGTATGGCAGAACCCAACAAACCTCAGGGCATAAATATGCAAACAAGCATGACAGTGACATGACAAAAGATTTCCAGTGATCGTTTTCTTATTCCAGTGAGGTGGCTGAGGACACCAAGCAGCACATTCCGTATGATGTCTTGTTGTCAAAGGTGGATGTGTCCTATGGTTATTATGGCATGTACAACTTCTACAAGATGCAGGTGAGGAGAAATGTCACTGGTCTGTGGGGGTGGTTGGGTAGCCTAATGGTTAAAGGGTCTGCTGCTCATGATGAAGATCTGGGTTTGATTCCCCACATGGATACAAATATTGAAAGCCCATTTCTGGTGTCCCCTGCTGCGGTAATGCTGGAGTATTTCTTAAAGGGGCATATAACAACACTCACAGTTACTGTGTTCTGGATGGCATTAAAAGACTCAATATTTGATGGCTGATATTTTTTATGAATCCTGTTTTACTACTGGATGCCTTTCCTTGACTGGAAGGTGGGGTGGCACAATTCGTTTAAAGCATTCACTCAACACGCTGAAGACCTTGGTTTGATTCCCCACATGGGCACAATGTGTGAAGCACATTCCTGGTGTCTCCCAGGATGATATTGCTGGAATATTGCTTACGGACATAAAACCAAAGTCACTCACTCTCTCACTTTTTCCAAACCTATAGTTTACAGTACCAGTATCTTAAAAAGACCGTTCACTTTCTCTGGAAGTGATTTTCCGAGTTGATTGATGTTGATCCATTGAAGGACCCAGTGTGTTTCTTTGATGAGGTTGTAACGTCAAAATGTCCCTTCATGTTTCAGTTGGTCTACCAGAAAGGAAAGGATATGTATTTGTTGTTCACAAGATGGGGCCGTATCGGTGACGAAGGCCAGTTTCAACACACACCCTTCCCAAAGAAAGAAGATGGGGTGAAGGAGTTCTGTAAAGTTTTCCGCTCAAAAACTGGCAATGACTGGGCTAATGTCAAAACGTAGGTGTTTACTTTGAGCCATTTTTAACTTTGTGCTTTGCTGTTTCTGCAGTTCATTGTCCTAGGTAGCCTAGTGGTTAAAGTGCTTGCTAGTCATGCCCAAAATCAATGTTCAACTATGGGTGCAATGTGTGAAGCCCGTTTCTTTGGTCCTCTAGTGTGATATTACCATGATATTGCTGAAATCGACAAAAAAACAAGCTCACTCTTGCAGTAGCTGTGAAACACTGAAAAAGGGAATATTATTCGGGGCTGAATTGTGAAAGAAACCCATAGAAAAGTGTATTGCTGATGTAAGGATGGACAAGTTATGTTTTCTAAGTATACTAGTGAAGATTAGTCTAGGACCACTATTTTTTCATGTTACTATGGTTACTATTGATGCTATGACTGTGATAGATTTGCCATAACTGGTAAGCTAGAATGCTATGAGAAAATCAAGTAGTTCTTTTGATTTGTAAAATATGTCATGAGAAAAAGTGAAAACCTTCCTCTTAAGGAATTCTTTGCAATATTAAGTCCTGTTATGGAATGATGTTGTGATGTATTGTATGATGGAATTGATAGACAAATCTCATCAATGACGATGATTGTGAGGTAGTCTAATGGTTAAAGCGTTCACTCGTCACACGGAAGGTACAGGTTCAATTTGCCAATATGTATGATGTGTGCAGCCCAGTCCTTGTGTCCCCTGGTTTGTCCCTGGTGTGAGCTAGAAGTTGTGTAGAACCCAACTGACTTACGCCCTCGTCAGTAACATTGACTTCTGCTTTGTGTACAGCTATGTAAACCATCCAAAGAAGTACCGCCTTGTGCCAAGAGAGCAGAAGCATACCAAAGTCAAGTCGGTCGACTTCACACTGAATTCTGAGATTCCCTCCAAACTTCCCCTCCCCATCCAAGACCTTATGAAAGAAATGGTAAGTGCATGTTGGCAGTGGTTTGTTTAGCATCCAAATTGTATCATGTTGTATCAGTTGATGAGTAGCCAGCAGGAGTAAAACTTTTCCCTTGACAGACTAGAGAAAACATTGCAGTCATTGTTTGTGACGAAGTTGCCTAGTGCCTGTCATATGTTGAGGCTTTGTGTAATGGGTGGTCAGATTTGGTGGAGAGTTGATGTTCATGCCATTGATCACTGGATTTTCTGGTCAAGATTCTACAGACCCCTGCATACAGATGGAATATTGCTGAAGGCAAAATTGTGACTTTGTTGATGATTTGTCATTCATTACCATTTTGTTTGCTGATATAGTTATCAGGCCTTAAAGTTAGTTTTTATGTTGTAACTCTCTTGCTAGTTTACATCTAACCCTGCACTTTCTGTAGTGTGGGGTTTTGTTGCAGTAATAGTAAAAGTGAAAATAGCCCCAATAGTCAAGCTTATAATTCCACATATTTGTTTTTGCTTCAGAGCAACCAGACAATGTTGCATAACTCAGTGTTGAAGGCTGGGGTGGACACAAATTATATGCCCTTTGGCCGAATCAAGAGGGAGGCCCTTCTCGAGGCTAGGTCCATCCTGACTCAATTGAGGTGAGTGTCGTCAGTTTTCTAACATGTACTTGTGACGGTCAGGGTTAGAATTGGTCATCAGCAACCCATGCTTGTCATAAGAGGCAACTAACGGGATCTGGTGGTCAGGGTGTCTGACTTGGTTGACGCATGTAATCATATCCCAATTGTGTAGATCAGTGCTCATACTGTTTGTTCCCTGGATTGTCTGGTCTAGATTCGCTTATTTACAGACCACTGCGATACAGCTGGAATATTGCTGGGGCGTAAAACTAAACTCAATTACTCACCTATTTCTCAACATGTCATTGTATCCCAGTTGTCTAGATCAATGCTTGTTGATTACTGGAATTGTCTGGTCCAGACTGGATTCTTTACAGACAGCTGCCTTATAGCTGGAATATCGCTGAGTGTGATATAAAGCTAAACTCACTCACTCACATGGTGATTAAAGTGTCTTCTGGTTGCAGTGAGTTGATACAAGCGATAGACAAGCAGAAGAGGAACAACGCTCACAACGACATGTCAACTTTCCAGGACAACTGTGACAAGGTGAGGAAATTCTTCCATACTGAATCTGTATGGAGAGATCAATATTACATGACAAGACATATACTTAATTAATCATCTTGATCTGTCGTCGGAATGAAAAGGAAAACCTGTTCACAACTATGTACTCATCTCACTCCTCTGCTCCTGTAATTACAGATAGCATCTTTGACAAACGACTACTACAATCTTGTCCCTTCTCCGGGCTTTGAATATGAGGCCATCAAACCAATTAAAAAGAAGGAAAGGTTAAAGACTTGTCTTCGTTTCCTCTCTGACATGTTGGACATTGAAATTGCCAGCCGGATTGTTCTTGGATCTCAACAACATTTGAAGGGTAAGAACTTGTATTGGAAATTGGTTGTAGTCAAATTGATGATTGGTTCATTACAACCAATCAGTCATCGAAAATAATTGGTGAGCAACATTTATCAAATTGTCCTGGTTTGTTCATGCACGAAAAATAAATAAGAAAAAACATGTTGATCAAAAAATGTTTTGATTTTCTTTTTTTTTCTTTTTTTTTTTCAAATGTCACAAAAAGCATGTGCAAATTTCACCTCTTTGAAGGATGATGAGTATGTTAGGAGCATACGTTTCCTGCATCTTCCAGATAAAATGTAATCATGATTTGGAACAAGCTTGTAATGCTTGTGGAATACAACAAAACCAACCTTGCGATAAATATTGTTAATGCAAACAAGTGTCCCAAAGTTGTTTGTGTTTGATTATGACAAAACGGTATCAATTGCTTGGTCATTGCGACCCATCTTTGATTATTTTAATTAATCGGGCCACCACTAGTAAGGACACTGTCAGTATTACTCCTGTTTAATGACATTATAATTCTAGACTTGCGATTTCAAGGTAGACAGTAAGAAGTTAATTAACTCAGAATTTCTTAAGAAAGTAAAGTTTATCTGTGATGAAATTGCATAGCCATATGAAAATAGTTTAATGGTCTTGAACATTTACAAGTGTGTATGTCTAGCTGTTGTTCAATCAGACCTAATTTGATGATTGGTTTATGTGTCCCAGTTGCACAAAGTAATCATGTGCTTCTTAAGTTGATTGTCCTGAAGTACATCCAAGATGTCATCCTATGTGTGTTTGATGATAATAGTGTTTGATAACTGGACAACTTGTGTCTGCAGATATGAATCCATTGGACTATATCTACCGATCTGTGGGATGCCAGATCGAACCATTGTCTCCTGATACTTTAGAATCACAGTACATCCTCACTTACATCAACTCATCACGTAAGTAGTCCCTAATCATCTTCACTTACATCAGCTCATCACGTTCGTATCCCCTTAATGTCTTCACTTACATCAACTCATCACGTAACTAGTCCCTTATCATCTTCACTTACATCAGCTCATCACGTAACTAGTCCCTTATCATCTTCACTTACATCAGCTCATCACGTAACTAGTCCCTTAATGTCTTTGCATACCTCAACTCATCTTGTAAGTAGTTCCTCAACATCCTCATATGTCAGCTCTTCACTTAAGTCCACTAACATCTTCACTTGTATCCCGTTAAATAGTCCCTCAACTTCTTTACAATCATCAACTCATCACGTAAGTAGTCCTTTACCATCTTCACATACATCAACTCATCGTGTAAGAAGTACCTTAACATCATCACATATGTCAACTCATCAAGTGAGTAATCCCTTAATATCTTCACTTACATCAACTCATCATGGAAGTAGTTCTTTAATGTCTTTGCATGTGTCAACTCATCACGTAGGTAGTCCATTAACATCCTCAGTTACATCCTGTGAAGTAGTCCCTCAACTTTACCTACATCAACTCATCGCGCAAATCGCCTGTGTCTTCATTTACTCAACTCCTCGTGTAAGTTGTCCCTTAATGTCTTAATATGCATCAACTCTTCATGTAAGTATTCCTGTAACATCTCCATTAACATCTTACTCATGCAAGTTTTTCCTTAACATCTTCACGTAAGTAGACCCTCAATATCTTCACAAACATCAACAAATCAGATATAAAGCCCCATAACATCCTCACTTACATCAATACATTTGGCCGTGGTGTAATACCTTTTCATCTGGGATTTATTGACAATGTGACATCTTCCAGATCAAAGCAGTAAGGTTCACAGTATCTACAAACTGTCTCGACCAGGCGAGGAGGAACAGCTCCGTTCCCTCAACATGAGCAACCACTGCCTTCTGTGGCATGGCAGCAGCATGAGCAACTTCCTCAGCATCCTCAGCAGGGGATTACTCGTGGCCCCGCCCGAGGCCCCACACACAGGGCACCTGTTTGGAGAGGTAAGGCACATTCAACAGCTTGGAGCATCTGTTGTATATAATTGCGATTGTGATAACTGATCATTAAGTTGGAGTGTTGTGCTTTCCAGTTTTATCAGCTTTGCTTACATATATTGGAGTTTAAAAAAAAGCCTGTTGGTTTAGTCCAAAGAATTTGTATTTGTATTTGCAGGGAATTTATTTTGCTGACACATTTGCCAAAAGTCATGGTTACAGCTACAATCACAACCCAGAATCTGATGCTAAACTGATGCTACTTTGTCAGGTAAGACTTTTTAGAAGGAGGCGTCTCAAGATTGGAGAATATATATACAAAGGTATAAGTGTATACATACCATAGCACTTTGTATTGGGCGATGGAGTAGGCTAGTGGTTTGTCGTTTGCATGTCATGCTAAAGACCTAGGTTCTATTTCCCACAAAGTTTCAGTGTGTGACACCATCTCTGGTGTCCCCACCCTTGTTATTGCTGGAATTTTGCTGAAAGTGGAATAAAACCATACTTGCTCACTATCTCACTCTGTGAATAAGATTTAGTGACATCTTCCAAGGAGGTTGCATCAGGTGAAGTGTATTCTTTTTCTAAATTTCTTGCTACAAGTGAATGCACCATTCTCACAAGCATGCCTGACTGTACAGTGAAGCCTCTTTAGTCTGGACGCCGATAATTCGGATGTCTTGCCTCACGGACGATTTCAGGTTGTTACCAATTAATGCCTATATAATTTGCCTCGACAGTCCAGAAATTTGGTTTCCAGAACTGGATGCTAAATACCTGTAACCAATCAGTAAAACAAACGGTAAATTGCTTCACTGTCCGGACACTGTAAATCATGTTGACAATAGTAAAGGGAACCAACTCTTGCTGAAATGTGGGTCTTATTCAGTAGTCTGGATGATTCGCAATCCAGTTGAAAAACACAACCATCTGGATTAACGAGTCTTCACTGTACCTCCAAGAGTTTTGTGGTGTGTATTGAAAAACATACGAAGAAACTGTTGGAACCCTTGAAGATAACTTCTTGTTTTTAATATTCATCCCTCAGAAATACACAAAGTGAGTGAGAAAATAAATCGAGGAGAGGGAGTTCCCACGCCTAGTCTTCCGCAACCCATGCTTGTTGTAATAGGTGACTAACGGAATCGTATGGTCAGACTTACTGCCACATGCCATTGTATCCCAACTGCATAGATCAATGTTGTTTTTGATTATTTACATATCGAGTGCAGTGTTAGACTTGCTTTGCCTTGTTAATTGTCTACATTCATTGGTAAACGAAGACGACATGTAACCAGTTTAAGTCATATTTTAGTACCATGGTGTAAGTGATTGGTGTATGTGTGTTCTTGAGCTCATTCAGTTAGCAAGAATGTGTAGAAGACATGTTTCATCATCTATTTTAAGGAACTGAACACCTTCAGTCAGCTAGACAGATAATGTAGAGGACATGTTTTATCGGTTATCTACATGAACTGAACATATTCAGTCAACTAGACTATGTAAAGGACTTATCCTATTGCCTATCAAAATTAATTGAATAATTTCATATAGAGAGGCGATAAGATATGTCTCCCATATTATCTAGTTAAATGAAAGTGCTCAATTACTTTATATCCCCTAATTAATCTAGCTGATTGAATTGAACACTATCGATCTACCAGATACCATTGAGGACATGGAAGTATCACTTGTCTAAATGAATTGAACACTTTCAGCTAGACACTTAGTGTGGGTGACTATGGTTTAACACCAGTTTTTCCAGCAATATCATGGCGGGGGACACCATAAATGGGCTTCACACATTGTACCCACGTGTGGAATCGAACCCGGGTCTTCGGCGTGACGAGCTGACGCTTTAATCACTAGGCTGCCCCATTGCCCCAGGCACTTTGAGAAACACCCATTTCCAGCACATTAAGCAGAAGAAGCTATTTTAATCAACACTGTCCGCGTCATGTTTCATCTGGATAACACCACGTGCTTTAAATACTTCGAGGCTCTCGTGATACATTCCTCCGTTTTCCTCTGAAATAAGACATCCAACGTTCATGCAGACTACACGACATCGTCTGAACAAAGCAATAACCACGCCACACCTTTGACACATTTTTTGCAGATATCATGCCTTTTTTACCTATCATTAATGTGTCAGTTAACTGTCATTGATGACTTGTTTACTCTAGGTTGCCCTCGGCACGTCAAAAGTGGACAGAGACCTTGATGAGGACGATCATCTGGATACTGATATCAACTCAGTCAAGATTCTTGGCCAGCAGCAGCCTTCACCAGAATATGATGTTGCCATGCCTTTTGGTATGTAGACCAAAATACTGTTACTGTTACAAAAGGCATGATATATACGTATGTACAGACTTATGTTTCATTAAGAGTTACCTGAAGGAAACTGTTCATCCTCTTGGCATTCAGTGCATGAAGATCTCATTCGAATTTCCTCAGCAGCCCATGCCTGTTGCAGATAACGAGATGGGGTGGTCAGGCTCGTAGACTTGTTTGACACATCATCCCACTGAAACATGATTTATGCGTATGAGTTGCTGAATCTGTCCCAGAAGTGATGATTATATTCTATTGTGCCTATTCTAACTTAAATATTCCACCCAACAGGTACCAACATGCCCCTGGGCAGGACCACCTACACTGAGTCGTATCCCCGAGCGTACATGCCATACAATGAATACATTGTCCACGATGCGTCACAGGTCTGCCTACGTTACTTGATCATGTTCAGCAACTGAGATGGTCGTCCTTAGTCATAACATCCTCCTTGTGTGGACGTAATGGCAGCAACTTCATCATCGTCACAGTCGTCACCTTCATCATCGTCATCATCATTGCAACATCACCGACCACATGATGCTGTTGATACAGGCTTACTCATCGTCCGTGCATCCACCAATATTCACTGTGCTGTTAGCACACTAAATGACGTATCAGTGGATTTCATCTGTGCAGACTGTGCTGAAATAGTCTGAGGTGTTTCCTGTATATATATCATTGCTATAAAACAGAACTAGTCGATGTAGAAACTAGTTTTCTGAAAAGTCTCGTTATCATGATGCCCGTATGTGCTTTTTCATGTAAGTCACTGAACATTCAAGAATAACTGAAAGAAAGGTTGAAACATCCCTTGTAAAATACTCTCAAAAGGGGCACAGATGAATTCAGAAAATCACCTAAATAGCTGCAGATTATTTTCTATATTAGAGATAAATTCACCATGAACTCTCTGCTTTGAAATGCCGATATCTAACAAATGACCTCGTTGGATGTAAAAGTTATATTGCAGATCTTGTTCTGAAGCTTGAAAATGTTATCTGGAGATTTATAATTTCTTTTGTACGAGAAAAAATCCATTCCTGAATGTCTTTTTAAAAAAACTTCAATTGGTCATGTACATTTCAACATGACACAGTTTGTGTTCAATATATTGTATAGTGAAGCAGATATGGTTTGTCTAACTGTACAATTTGACTCAGTAATCGTGTGTATGTACCATGTTATCCTGTGAATTCCATGTTATAACTGTCTAGATCACTATATATATGTACATGTACATTGCATCAATGTAGTCTATATCTTGAACGTCGACCAGGTCAGCATGACCCCGGTGAAGTGAGAACCAGTTAATCTGACATTAACAATATTAGACTTCTTACTATCAGCAGGTGTAATATGTTCTGACATCTAGTGTTTTCTGTGCTTGAATCGAGCCATGATGATTAAAGCATTGGCTATGTTGCTTAGGTAAGATAGTCTCAAAACTAAGTCAAATTTGAATGCTTGTGTATGGATTAGCTTTTTGAGGGGGGGGATTTAAGACATTCCCCAATGGAGAAATCACTAGGTAGACATTCCACTTCATGGTTCTCATGATTTACTGGGGTGAAAGTCAAGCTGAAAATTGAAAATTTACAAAACTGAACTTTCCGTTCATGCTGTCAGCTGCGCCAAAATGGTTGTTTGAAAACAGTAAATGCAAATGAAATGAGTATTTTTGATTGATATATTTTTATTGTTTGATCACAGAATATGAGTGTCCTGCTCGCTGGCTCCGACGCATGAAGCAACTTGTACATTTAATCGATGCTGCATTGAACTGCTAATGTGAATCTGTACCAGTGCTCCATGCTTATGCTTCCTGTAGGCTTGTGACGTGGTGGATGTATGTGTGGCAGTCCTCCTGCTAAGTTCAGTCACAGTTAGCTTGGTTTATTTGAAAGGAAAACAAATTACAGTAGTTCGTTATTTACGTTTCCCAAACCAAATTGTCATAGGGGTCTTTGTATGCTAGTGCAGGTTTAGTGTTTGTAAGGTTCAGTTTCTAAATTCAATTGTACACGTTTTGTGGATGTAAATGCATGTTTTTGTTTTGGTGATTTTCCAGTACTTCATGTTTCACTTGATATGAGCCTGTCACACATTCTGTTGTCAGTCATGTGACAGTTTATGTACAAGTAGATTCTTTTGTATTAAATGCTGGTCATTAATCAAAATGTTACTCCAGTCATGTGAGGAAGAAGGTAATGAGAAGTTGCCATAAATTTAGATGCACCCTTTACTGAATTACCCGTCACTCTAGACCTTAGGCTGTTCAGTTAGGTTGCAGTCACAGAGGCAAGGTGTATACTGTGGCAATTTGCCCCAAATGTACATGCAGTGACAATTTGCCCAGAGGTATACATAGTGGCAAGTTGTCCCAAGATTTATTTATTTAATATTAAGTGGCCCTGAGACATCCAATGTTAAGCTGCCCTCAGTGCAGGTGTCCTGTAAAATATACACAGTGGCAACTTGCCCCAGTAGGTCTACACGGTTGCAAGTTGCCCCAAGATGTATTCACAATGGCAACTTGCCCCATGACTTTTATACCGTGGCAAGTTGCCCCAGGAAAGGCAAGTTTCCAGAAGGTATCTACACAGCAGCAAGTTGCCCCAAGATATTTACACAGTGGCAAGTTGCTCCATGACGTCTATATGGTGGCAGCTTACCCCAAGGAATCTACACATTGTCAAGCTGCTCGATGATATCTACATGGTTGTCAAGTTGCCCCAAGATATCTACACTGTCAAGTTGCCCCAGGATATCTACACGCTAGGAGCTTGCCCCAAGATATCTCCAAGGTGGCAAGTTGCCCCAAGATGTCTACACAGTGGCATGTTGCCCCATGACGTCTAAACGGTGGCAACTTGCCCCAAGTTATCTGCACAATGTCAAGTTGCCCCTAGATAACTACACGGCAAATTGCCCCAAGATATCTACGCAATCATGATTTGTTCCGAGATATATACACAATGGCAGTTTTTTCTGGAAGATATATACTCAGTGACACATGTAGCAGTGAGACTTTGAGAGGAGTTGTCAGCAATGACTATGAAGAATTTGGTTCAAAAGGCTATATTAGTTGCATATTTTCTTCCTAGATTTAGCAGTATGATATCTATTTCTTGACTTTCTTGTATGTGTTCATTGCTTTGGAGATGTAGATGAATCGTACAAAACCTGTTGGGAAGGCAGATATGTTGGTGGTAAAATTCAGCCAACAGCTATTGAAAAGAGAGATTGGTCACATGGCATTTCTTTTTTAGGACAGTTAAGTAGAAAGGTGACCTCATGTCTTAAAAGTGTGACCACTCTTGCCATGGGTCACATATTTCGTTTGAAAACATGGTCAAGATAAACATCATTTATCTGTGAGCTCCATGTGAGATGCTTCAACTTTATGATCTTTCGGGCTTGCTCTTGCTCTGTCTGATGCTCTGCTGATGTTATTTTGTCATTGAAATGATATACGTTGATGAAATTGTTCAGTGAATGATGTGTAGTTTATTTACTAAATCATCAGATCTCCTTTTCAAATGCAGCTGAGCCGGTTAACAAAGTGGTTTTGAGTAGACAACTACAGTCACTGTGTAGAATAATAAACTCTAACATAAATACCTTTTCAAAATGTTTCACCACTAATCAAGGATGTGAATGGACATTGTGAATGATTTTAATATCAAGGTGTGTGTAATTGGAATTTTGACAAGGGGAAACCATGATCTGAACTTTACATGTTCCGCACGTGAATGAGTGGTTGAACCGTGGAATGCTCGTGAGAGGAATAAAATATCATGGTCGTGACAGTAGTCGGTATATATTCCAAGAAACACTACAGATCAAGTATTCTGTTACACATGTGACATACTAATTTGAACTTGACTTGATATTCTTCTATAGATATTTTTGACATTTTATGGATTCAATCTTTTTAGCAGTACATACTGCAAACATCGCTTAGTTTTTTGGAAAGGTAACCCTATTTTAACTATGTCCTTTATCATTGTCTAGATGTTCACTGTATTGGTAATATCATTTTATGAACAACTTTATTGCTGGGAAATTATACATTACTGATGTATTTCATAGATGTAATTGTTTAAGTCATGGTGTACCCCCTGTTTTTTTCTTTCGCCTATTATTTGTCTTGCAACATGTATATTGGGCTGCATTGTACATGAGCCATCTTGCTCCCTTCCCCACCTCTGACCACCCCCTTGCATCAGTGCTCCCCTCTCCCTTCATCAGCTGTTTGTATCTAGTTTCTCAGTAGTAGTGTTGCTCACAGATCAGCATCCACTGGGCTAATGTATTCTAGTGGAATAAAAATTTGGAAATAAAATCTTTGTTAGTTCTTTTTGATTTAGTCGGACGAGTTCATCCTGGTCTGAATGTGACTGTTTGACATTGACATTGTTTATTATTTAATGCTGCACTCAGCTATATGGCAGTGGTCTGTAAATAATCACGTCTAGGTCAGACAATCCCGTGACCAGTATCATGAGCATTGATCTACATGATTTGGATATGGTAATTTGTCAACCAAGCCAGCAGGTCGGACCACCTCATTGGGATAAGCATCAGTTAAAGACCAGTGCTAATGCTGTTCTCATCAATGTTCTAGCTGTATGGAAGTCATCTGTAAATAATCAAGTCTAGGTCAGACAATCCAGTGATCAGCAGCATGAACATCGATCTACATGATTTGGATATGGTAATTTGTCAACCAAGCCAGCAGGTCGGACCACCTCGTTGTGATAAGCATCAGTTAAAGACCAGTGCTAATGCTGTTCTCATCAATGTTCTAGCTGTATGGAAGTCATCTGCAAATCATCAAGTCTTGACCAGACAATCCAGTGATCAGCAGCATGAACATCGATCTATGCAAATTCTATACAATGTATCAACCAAGTCTGCAAGCCTGACCACCAAATCGTCTCTTACGTTGCTTAAGATCAGTTCTATCCCAGATCTTTCAAGTGACTATATCATATTCATATGTGCATGCAAACTGAGAATAGGCCATACATACATACGTAAGCAACAACCAAACCAAAACTTAACATGAAGCTGGAATGCTGTTAATCGGCTGGAACAGGTGTAGCTCATCTACAGTCTTGTTACATTGGTGATGCTTACTGATGTTAACTCTCATTGTTCATTCACACAACTCAGAGGATGACTTTGTTGGTTTCATCACTTAACCTCGACGTGAAACTGAAAGGCACAGTGCAAACTAAGACTGTCCCAAACCTGCCCTCAACCATGGACCAAGAGATCTGTTTGACACCAATTCTGCAGGGAAAGGTTGATGTCATGAAACAAAAGGGCCTCTTGTCTTTGCCAGTGCCTGAACCTAAAGGGCCTCGTGTCTTTACCACTGCCTGAACCTAAAGGGCCTCTTGTCTTTACCACTGCCTGAACCATATTCTCCCCAACAGCATTGTTATACAAAAATACTCGTAAATCAGTCAAGTTGAGATTTTCAATTAAATTGTTGCTTCTCTCCGAGACTTAGCACTGAATAGATAAGCCTCCTGCAGACAAGAATCAGAGGTACAGGATAAAATCCACACCGATTGTAGATACAGTCCCATGCCTTCAAACCAACCGGCCACATGTGTCCCAGATAAATACGTCTGTCACCAGGAAAGGGTTCCTCAGTATTTCTGTTGTTCTTCAGTATTGTAACCGCTGACATCTGTCCAGTAAGTAGTCATGTCTTGGTACAGTCATCCTTCTTCCACTTGAGTTAATGTGCCACAAAAAAACTCTCCAAGTTTGAAAATGATGATCTGGTAACTTTAATATACTTTAATATACAGGTATACAGGTATTCAGCATATTCAGGGAGAAGGACTATCACAGGTATTTATTAAATTATTTCTGTTACCTAGGGTCAGATATGTAAGAATCTAATCTTATACAACTTGATGGCAAGCAAATGTTGACACTAATTTTGAGAAATCAGCTGATACTTGTACTTTCTTCTGTTCAAAATCTGTCAATTGATCTGCTTTCTGAAATGGTTATCACTAGGACTGACATGGACTAATATCTTTAACTTCAAACACAGTTTCATCATCCCTAGAACAGCGGAATCTCACTGAAATGAACTGGATGATGTTTGTTCTTACATAGTAGGATTTGAGATACACACCTGATACATATAAAGTAAACAAGCAAGCCATTTTTTTAAAAACATATTGAATCCCTTTGTTTCATGTATTCACCTGCAATGCTTACAAAAATATTCAAAGATGTATCCTTTTATCATGTGCCTGTGATAAACTCAATAACCACTGTTTTCACACAATTTGGAATAGATTTGTTTTACTGGATAGAAGTATCATAGATTAGGATCATGAATTAGGTTGGTACTGAATGAAATCCGTATTTGAGTCTGGTTGTACAGACAGGACTGTCCTGACGATATGCAGAACCACACAGTATTAACAAGGCTGAGTGAAACAAGATTTCAGGGTTATTTCTCACAACCAATCTGTCTGTCATTATCGATGACACTTATATGATTCTAGCATGAACATAACAGACAGACAGACAGACAGACAGATCATAACACTGTGTTATACAAACATCAAATAAATACTCCATACCTCCTTGAAACTAAACAATGAATTACTTTTAATGTCACCGAAATACACATACAATTTTGTCCATATCCCAACTTGACACTTATACTGCTCACTGCAGTACACTCAACACTGATGAAAGGAAGGCAAGGAATTCAACTTCATCTAAGCTATTGGTTGTATCTGCATCACAAACAGTATGCAGTTAAGTCTCATTAATCCGACATCGTCTGATTAACGACGGATTAATGACGATCTCGGGATAAATAAAGAACACTAAATTATGCTTATTCAATTTGATACCAACAAAAGCATCAGATATAGCCCACTATCAGACAAACGGAGGATTAACAAGACTTGCCTGTATACAGAACTGGGTCTGGATGGAGAGATGACCAAAACCACATAAGGGACCCTAACCACTAAACATCTGTTGCATTAAGTCATTCGTAAGGTAATGAGATAGCATAGGGTTTACAGTAGGTCATAACCTTACCATGCTTTGTTAATCGGACATTGGTCCAAAGTGGTGTTGTACAAAGTAACCTTTCTGCTATGAAAATTGTTAGTCAGTGTTATGGTATGGCACTCTAGTGCAAATATTGATTTGTACAACACCTGGGCTCTGTTAAAAAAACACCTGGGCTCTGTTCTAAAAACACCTGGGCTCTGTTCAATAAAGCAATCTTAGCGCTAAGGTGATTTTAACTTCCATGTTTACACAGTTCTTGCAAAAACTGAACAATCGTAAGGCTATGGCCATTCCGTGTTACAGAGCCCTTCACTGCACCTGTCTGTGGGGCATGACACTGACAAACTGAACTTGGCTGTTCTCAACAGCTGCACCAAATCCATTCATTACAAGCAAACACAACAGCTATTTATAAGAATATGTACAGACAAATATGACAGCTAAACGTGTTTCTAATGACTACATATTCTCTGTAGTGGAACCACTTAAATCAAGATAATCAAGAAACTTTATTCATTTTTAAGAATTGTACAAACAGAAAGTATTGAAGGCCATCAACCAAACATTATGAAAAATTAACAATAATCAGAATCAGAGACATCACAATTATCCTGAAGAGTGGAGGAGCTAAACATGTGTTGCCTCCTTATCCACCATGACTGATCTTAAAAGTTTGTGAACGTTTACTGAGTGATTAAATGTACTGCTTGGTGGTCCTTCTTTTTTATATTAGCAGTACATGTTAACCACCTTTCAAGATTATATCGAGGCCTCAATGCAAAGTCTGATATTTATTACAACATACAAAACCTCATTGAGTGAGTTTACTTTTACGCCGCACTCAGCAATATTCCAGCTATATGGCGGAGGCCTGTAAATAATCAAGTCTGGACCAGACAATCCTGTGATCAAAACCATGAGCATCAATCTGCACAATTGGGAACAGATGACATGTGTCAACCAAGTCAGAGTGCCTGACCGCCCGATCACGTTAGTTGCCTTTTACGACAAGCGTAGTCACTTTTTATGGTACAAAACCTTAAAACACAATGCTGTATCACGAGGTAAGTATGACTGTTGTTTATTGATGTTACACACTCAACACTTCCATGGTTACATTCCTACTGTGTGGAATATGTTCGCATACAATTAATGTCATAATAATATACACAGCATACATAAATACACACAGGCTCTAATGAACAGATAATCAGCATGTTCAAGATATATGACAGAGACCAGTAAACATACTATGTGCCAGATACTGATAGTGACTGAAATAAAGGTAGTGAGTGAGTTTGGTTTTACACCACTCTCAGCAATATCAAAGCATTTTTTATTCTTGTCTCTTTTGGCACAAATGTATCTAATCAAAGAAAATATCGGAATTTTAAAGAATTTTCTTTGAATTCTGTAGAATTTCTAGTGCAATCGTATTGGCTAGTTTGAGGCTAAAATTTATCGTGATTACTATAAAATTGGAGAGGTTGGCATCTCGACATCCTTGTTTTATCCTCTGGCAGGGTAATATTAACAAGTACTACCTTAAAATGTTTTTGATATGTTGCACCAGTGTATGACATAAAGCCTGTCTGACTGCCCTTGAAGGGCTAGATTTCTGATGGACTGTCTTAATTTACAGCTAGCTAGCCTGATGGTCTGGTAAAATTTTTAAATGTCCCAGTCATCTGTGTAAATTCACCAGATCAGGGCTGACTTGCATGAAGTGATCTTAACGCTACAATGATTGTAACTGGTATTCTTCAACATAGGCTTAAGATGGTGGTAGCGCTAAGATTGCTTTGTGAAAGTGGGTCCTGGTCTGGTTACCATGGTTACATCCTTTTTGGAATGGTAACATTTTGAAGTTACCAACCCTGGTGTCTGGTGGGTTATGGGCTTATTTCATACACTGGCTCTGGCCAGAGTGTTTAACATGTTTAACAACCAACCTGCTCCCCAAGCAGATTCTGCATCCATTAGCCCAAAGCCAGAATGTCCTTGGCCTAGATTTTTTAAGCTCTTTTAGCGCTAAGATGTTCTTAAGTTAAAGTTAATGTATGGCACTTATAACAATCTTAGCACAAAGAGACCTTTGAAAATCTAGGGTTCAAGCCTGAACCCAGACTTGTTTGACAATATGCTACCAAATAGGCCACCATTCTGAGCCTTGATATTGTTAGTAAACTGAAATACTGGAACACCGAAACCAACTTAAAACAGAGTAACAAACTGCTGATTATTAACAAAATCAATCACAATCTATCAACATGATCAATACTGAACTGACCAATTGCAAAAATATTCAGAAAACCTATTTGCAAATAAATTCGACTAACATGAACAGTTATATTTTCATTTCACTGACAGTATTTACAATTGTTATTCAGAATTTGGCTGTATCTGACTTGATCATAATCAACATTCTGTGTATCTGTAACATGCAATAGTAACACACTTCCACAAATCATACGCACTTAGTGTCAGCCATATCATAAACATCATGAATGCTGATATCATTATCAAGGCTGTCACTCTCATCATGATCAGGTAGCATGAACTTGACGAGACTTTCCTCTGTTGTAACGAATCAAGTCATTAAATGTTGCGACATCGGCATCCACAATCATCAGAGTACACCAATCAGCATCCATAATTCATCCAAGCAAATTGCTCAAAATCCAAACATCATCAGAGCACAACGATCAGTTTCTACACATCATCAGAGCACACTGATCGATTTCCACACATCATCAGCGCACATGGATCAGTTTCTATACATCATCAGAGCACATTGATCGGTTTCAAAACATCATCAGAGCACACTGATCGGTTTCCACATAACATCAGAGCACACAGCATCTGTACAGCATCTGTACATCATATCTCTTACGATCCATACATCAGGACAACACTGCATGCATTCAAAACATCATCAGAGCACAACTCTCAGTATCCACACATCATCAGAGCATGAAGATCCTGTATCTATCTATCCATATTGAACATGTTGCCCATCTTTCCTGCCGCACCTTGCTGGAACTGCCGCATCATGCTCTGTAGTCCCTGCATGCCACCCATCTGTTGCAGAACCCTTGGATCCATCATCTTCGCCATCTGCTGGTTCAGCTTTGCCATCTGTGCTTGATTGACATTCTTCCCAATGTCTCCACCCTTCCCCTTGAACAATCCCTTGATACCTCCCATCTTCTTCACCATCTGAGCGAATTTCTTGTACTGAGTTAACAGCTCATTTACTTCCCTAATGGACACTCCAGCACCTCGTGCAACACGCTGTGCTCGAGAAGGTTGGCGAGAGAATAGTTTCTCTCCTTCCAAACTGTCCAGTTCACTGTCGTTCATGCTGTCCATGATAGTCATGAGTTTCTTCAGACGGGCCATTGATTCCTGTTCACTACCCTTTGTCATGAAGTCGGCGCTGAACCCAGGGATCATGCCCATCAGCTGACTGAACGGACCCATTTTCATGATGTTCTGGAACTGTTCGTACATGTCCCTCAGTGTGAACTGACCATGACGGAGCTTTTTCATCAGTTCTTCATTATCATCAAGCTTCAGTTCATTAACCTTGTCAATCAAACCCTCTATATCTCCCATACCCAAAAGTTTGCTCACAAACGGCTGTACTTTGAAAGGTTCAAAGTCATCAATATGTTCACCAGTACCAATGAAAATGACTGGACTCTTGGTAGCAGCAACTGCGCTCAGCGCTCCTCCTCCCTTTGCATGACCATCAAGCTTGGTGATGATGACAGATGCCACATCTACCTTTTCTTTGAAAGCTTTCGCCTGTGCTTCACAAGCTTGACCTATACTGGCATCCATTACGAAGATGACGTTGTCAGGATCAATAGCCTGGTTGACTTGCAACATCTCTTCAAACAAGGAATCTTCCTGCTTGTGACGACCACTTGTATCGACAATAATGATTTCAAAGTTCTCGTTCTTGAACTTATCCACACCTTCTTGGGCAATAACAACAGGATCAATTTCTGTGTAGCTTCCATAGAATGGAATTCTTGCTTTGGTGGCATTCTGTTTCAGCTGATCAAAGGCTCCAGCTCGGAAAGTGTCTGCACAGATAAGACAGGTCTTCCAGCCTTTCTTCTGGTAGTGGTATGCAAGTTTTGTGCATGTGGTGGTTTTCCCACTACCCTGAAGTCCGACAAACATAATAACATTGTTTTTCCCTTTGGTTGGCTGCCAGGCTTTAACACCGGGGTCAATAAGCTTGACGAGCTCCTTGAAAACTGCAGACTGGATCATACGGCGCTTGTTAAGTCCACCAGCCATCTCGTCAAAATCAATCACTGATCTCACATTTTCGCGCAAGGTTTTAACCAGCCTGATATTAACATCAGCCTCAAGTAAGGCTGCACATATCTCCTTAAGCATTCCATTGAGAACTTCTTCATTGATGATTGTGGCATTGCTTAGTGATTTCAAGGCTGATGTAATCTTTCTACCCAAATCTGCTAAAACCATATTGACAGTTTAGGTGCACACTATTTCAGAATATTATGGGTGATAATGGTTTGATTCTGTATTTGACAGTGTCCAGTTAGCGAAGAGTTATGGTTTCAAGGCAACAGACTGTCTATTACGATGAAATTATGTAAACAAACCGTACAGATCTTTGGAAGCTACCACATGAAACTCAACAGGATGTCGACACGTAGTTTCGATCAATATAAAAATAGGATCGGGTGGAAGATATATTCCGGAATATATTCCATAGTAAAATGATGTTCCCGCAGGAAATTTCTAGAATGTTTGTGAACATATTTTATTCAGCATTAGGCATTTACCACTTACATTCGTTGCTTTTTAGACATGAAAATTAATGATGTTATCATTAAATTCTATACACGAAATACATTTATCCGTTTTCCGTTTTATCATTGCCGTTGCGCTGTAACTTCCGGGTGTTATCTCCCTTTCCAAGCACCAACCTGAACCGCAAAATGAAGTTTGTACAGGTCGTCATCATCTGCCTTTTAGCTCTGATCGGGCTGTCTTTGGCAGCTGAGGCATCAGAAGATAAAAAAAAAGAAACGGTGGACGATGAAACATTGGAATACGCAAAAGGATCCGTTTGCGGCTATTGCACGTACTGTAAGGTGCGCCCACGCTCATGCTTCTATTTAAAGTATTTTCACCGTGATTCTCTGCTCAGTGTGAAGTGGGATCGTGCTAGACGTCTGTCTGCTGTAAAAATGTTATCGTGAAAAAGATATTTGTGGATTGTATGTTTAAGATAAAGAGGCCAAGATGAATCTGGGCATTTGGCATGATCATTTGCCAGTTTAACTTTAGGTTGCGAAGCAGGCACAAAAAAATCATGATAACGAAGAGCAAATATGTTTTGTCTTATAAAGTTATTTTCATGCGATTGCAATTTAACTGTTATTTTCAGTTTTGCAAACT
Organism: Haliotis asinina; assembly: GCF_037392515.1. Lineage (NCBI taxonomy): Eukaryota > Metazoa > Mollusca > Gastropoda > Lepetellida > Haliotidae > Haliotis > Haliotis asinina. Next base: position 32,218,023 of record NC_090287.1, on the reverse strand, counting down.
ATGTGATGTCGACTGTCCCTGTGAAACAAGTGCTTCCAAACCAAACTGTAAAATGTGCAAGGTGAGTTTCCCACCAATTTAACATCTGCAGAGTGATGGTTGTCCGGGTACATATGGTAAATATATGATCGTATTTATCATGTTTATGTCTGTATTTCAGGATTATACAATTGCTGATTATAAAAATATTGTTCATATCCTCATTTTTTTTGGTTTTCATACAAATAAGAAACATTCAGTGTGATATCCAGATGTAGCCGCATGCTACATTCATTGTTCATGTGGAAAAATGTAAAGTACCTCTCTAATAAAAGACAAACAGTTGAAACTTAAATATCCAGGTGTTTACATTGTCTGTGTGATACAGCACAATTTTTCATAGTGCAAGTAAACACTACTGTCCAAAAACATATGATGTCTCAAAAGATCAATATTTTATCTGAATCATGAAGTAGTAGTCACAGACATTTTTCTGAATGTCCAGTTGTGGGTTGTACTGTAGACATACTCTTGATATTGTCAGTGTTTATTCGATATACCTGTGGCAGGTGAATGGTTGCAAGAAACCATAACTAGGTTTATGGCTTATAGTTAAACCTTCATATTATCAGATCATTGCTGAATACAGTTACTTAATCATGCACCAGTTCAGATGAGCTAATTACAGTATAAGTACTTTTGGAAAAAAAGACGTTTATGATTGCACAGTTACCTTTGTTAAACTAGTTTAGCAAGTATTGAACATTCTCTTCGTACTGAGAAAGCATTTTCATTCCCTGTGGATATAAGACAATCAGTGTAACTCATTTGTCTTTCCAGTACTGCAAGTTTTGTTACCTCTGCTCTGCCATGTGTGATACTGTCTGTAAGCCAGGTATGTATACTCACATGTCTGACCTAGTGTGATGATTTCTGCTGTAATCTGTGAAGATCCAGGTTAGAATTGCTCTCCAGCACCCCATGCTTGTTGTAAGAGGCCACTAACAGGAATGGGTGGCAAAACTCATTGACTTGATTGACCCACATCATTATATCGCAGTTGCATGGATCAGTGTCAATGCTGTAGGTCACTGGATTGTGTGGTTGTGACATTGGTTATATACAGACCGCCATCATGATGGAATATATCATATGGGCAATGCTTAGTCAGTGATTGATTTGTTCATACCTGTTGAATTTCCTTTGATGTAGGTCACTGGATTGTGTGGTTGTGACTTTGATTATATACAGACCGCCATCATGATGGAATATATCATATGGGCAATGCTTAGTCAGTGATTGATTTGTTCATACCTTTTGAATTTCCTTTGATGTAGGTCACTGGATTGTGTGGTTGTGACTTTGGTTATATACAAACCGCCATCATGATGGAATATATCATATGGGCAATGCTTAGTCAGTGATTGATTTGTTCATACCTGTTGAATTTCCTTTGATGTAGGTCACTGGATTGTGTGGTTGTGACTTTGGTTATATACAAACCGCCATCATGATGGAATATATCATATGGGCAATGCTTAGTCAGTGATTGATTTGTTCATACCTGTTGAATTTCCTTTGATGTAGGTCACTGGATTGTGTGGTTGTGACTTTGGTTATATACAGACCGCCATCATGATGGAATATATCATATGGGCAATGCTTAGTCAGTGATTGATTTGTTCATACCTGTTGAATTTCCTTTGATGTAGAGCACTGGATTGTGTGGTTGTGACTTTGGTTATATACAGACCGCCATCATGATGGAATATATCATATGGGCAATGCTTAGTCAGGGATTGATTTGTTCATACCTGTTGAATTTCCTTTGATGTAGGTCACTGGATTGTGTGGTTGTGACTTTGGTTATATACAGACCGCCATCATGATGGAATATATCATATGGGCAATGCTTAGTCAGGGATTGATTTGTTCATACCTGTTGAATTTCCTTTGATGTAGGTCACTGGATTGTGTGGTTGTGACTTTGGTTATATACAGACCGCCATCATGATGGAATATATCATATGGGCAATGCTTAGTCAGTGATTGATTTGTTCATACCTGTTGAATTTCCTTTGATGTAGGTCACTGGATTGTGTGGTTGTGACTTTGGTTATATACAGACCGCCATCATGATGGAATATATCATATGGGCAATGCTTAGTCAGGGATTGATTTGTTCATACCTGTTGAATTTCCTTTGATGTAGAGCACTGGATTGTGTGGTTGTGACTTTGGTTATATACAGACCGCCATCATGATGGAATATATCATATGGGCAATGCTTAGTCAGGGATTGATTTGTTCATACCTGTTGAATTTCCTTTGATGTAGGTCACTGGATTGTGTGGTTGTGACTTTGGTTATATACAGACCGCCATCATGATGGAATATATCACATGGGCATGCTTAGTCAGGGATTGATTTGTTCATACCTGTTGAATTTCCTTTGATGTAGGTCACTTTTGTATGTCATAAAAGCGTTGATGGAAAATGATTTGTGTGTTATCATGACTGGTAGATCTTTCTGAACATACCAATAGTATAACTTGCAGCTTTAGTGTTGAAAGTAAACTTTTCAAGAACATTTTAGATTGTTCTTTTACTGGAGCAACACAGATACATAGCTTGAGATATTTAATAGCTGGTTTATTGGGCATTATAGAACTGAATGGATTTCAGTTTTAAATATATAATTTGTTAAACAGTTAGGATTTCAGTATAATACTTTTGTGTGACCTTGAGTTAATCTTTCATTGTCAGGTGGTGTGATAGATACAGTTTCTGCTGCTATTGTGAAGTAAGTATAATACATCATCATCATCATCTTCTTCTTCATCATCATCATCATCATCATCATCATCACTGTTTCTTGTGCTTCTTTACAAACATGATAGGTTATGACTAATATGATTATTATATACTCGGAAGTTCAATCACCATTATGGGAAAAAATGGAAAAGTTGTACCACATGGGATGAAGATATTTAATAGAATATTCTTTGAATTCATGATATACCCTTGTTTGTGCTTTAGTACTATTCAACAGGGAAAGTAGCTTAAAAGGTCAACAGGAAATCCTTATCCTGTTATTTCAAAATTTGCTTCACCACCTTCATCCTCATTGAGCCACTGGCCAAGTGTGTGGACCATTTCACATGAAACAGGATATTGATGGGTGATAAAATCTCAGATGCGTGGATATCGATTGCTGTGATGTGTGATTACAGAATACACTTGGCTTTGTGATTTTAAAACATTTGCGTGTAGATTCTTAAAAGTGCTTCAAAACAGTGTAAGAATCAGCACTGAAACATCACTCTGTGCAGCAAAAATTGACCCCGTGAAGGTCCGAGGTAGAATAGGCTTTCAGCAACCCACAGTTGCCATAAAGGTGACTTTGTATGTCGTAAGAGGCGCCTAACGGGACCGGGTGGTCAGACTCGCTGTCATCAGTTCCCAATTGTGCAGATCGATGGTCATGCTGTTCATCACGGATTATCTAATCCAGGCAGGATTATTTACATACCACCGCCATATGGCTGGAATATTGATGAGTGCGACATAAAACTAAAGTCACTTACTGTGCAGCAAACAAATATTTCATAAATACATGTTGACTGAGTGTGACAGGCAGGAACAGTGAGCAACTAATGGCAACAGCTGGTCAGGCTTGGAAACCTTTTCTCATATGCATTGGTATTTGCTAATGGTATGCTCACAAAATGGCATATCCCCTACATTTTTAAGTGGTATACTGTTGAAGGGATCTACATAATTATATTAAGATCAACACTATGAAATATAATGGTCAAAGAAAGCATGGGAAAATACAAGCTATTGACAGTTTGACTCATTACAGTTTGACTTTGCAGTATTTCACTGTGTTCCGTTATGCACCTTGCAAACATTTCCACAATTCTCTTACAGTGCTCTGCCATCGGTCAACAAGGACGAAGTGCAGGAGGACTTGGACTCAGTCAAGCCCTGGATTGAACGTAAAGATGAGCTTTAATGGCCGCCTTCCTTAGGCATATGTGATCAAAACATTTTGTTTCATCTATCACACAACTCTCTTTACCATAGTTTGTTGAAAAGATTTCAAAGCATGCACAAAGATAACACCGTTTTACTTTTTGAGAGAACCACCATGAGCTAAAGTAATACTCTTCAAAGCAGCACTGACCTCCCAACTAACTGATTATGTGTAGTGTAGTTTGATTTACTTTTGTTCTGATCCATTTGATGATAATGCACACACAATGTTTATAGACATAAGTATGTACAAATGACCTGTATGTAAGAACTCATGAATTGTAGACAAATGAACAAAAGCTTTCTTTCTGACATTCCTTTGATTTTACTTCAGTATGTGCACTCATAACTTGTGTTATTAGAAATACGTCTTCACTCAAAACTTGAAAGCATTTGATCAAACTTTTGTTTAGCTATGTTGATGATGTTATTTTCATGTTTTTGGGAAATTGATAAACATACACTACAGTTAAAATTCTGTATTTAAGTAAGTTTGTTTTCTTTTTGACTTGCAAGTATATATATATATACACAGATTTATAAGTACAGTCAAATCCTGATGAGTTGAATTGATTTGGACAAAGTAATCAATTCGACTTATCTATGTATTCAAGACATAGGTATATCTATAAGGGTAGAAAAAAAGATGATCGAGTATTGAACAATTCCCTTTAATCAGCACATTATATCAAAATATAGCACACCAATAGATTAGGCGACATAGATAATGAAAGCAAATAGTATATAATTTTGAACACATTTTAGTACTAGCACAGTGAAATACAAAATGCATGTACCTCTTAAAATCCAAAATCTATTGGCAATCCCGACAGTCCTTAACACTTCCAATACTGATGGTGGTGGTTCAGCGACAGGATATGTGTTGTCTTAATCATCAGACGATCACCAATTTTACCAAGTCATGTGCTAATTTTTCCTTTTTTGTAAAATCACTAATCTGCCTTTTGAACTCACCCATCAAGAGCGAAAGCTGTGAGCCGCGCTGGTTTGTTAATTGGGTCAGTTAGCGACACCAATTAACTTCTCATTGACTGACTTTGGCTTATGTATACAAGATTGCTGTTGTTTGAATCTCATGGGACCAAATTTCCTTCCTGAGTCATCGTGTGTATTTATGAGACTTATTCTCGCAACCAGTAATCAAAAGATGACAGCCATAATAGGAAATGGTTAGGACCAACAGGTACTTTGAGTTATGCTTAATATCTGAGATGCCGGCAATTGACTCATCGGGATTTGACTGTGTGTTTGTACAATAACTCGGTTTGAATAATTTACATTGAATTGCACTTGTGTTGTTAGATGTAGAGTGTGAAAAAATGGGCAAATATGAATGGAAATAACTTTCCAGATTTAAGAAGCACTTGTATCAAGGTTTCTTCAAATTTAAAGGTACAAGCTTAGTCTCTATATGGATGCTAGTTAAACAAACCTTGTGTAAAAAAAGCAAGTCCTTCTCTTGGGCCAGGATGGAGATGAAAAGGAAGACAATTTCTTTTTCCATTATGGCAAGGTTATTGTCTTTTTTATAAATGTTGTTATTAAGAATGAGAGAAAGTTATAAGGATTTTAAGATGATAAATGTGACTGAATGAAGTAGTATGTCTTGTAATTAACCCATATTATTTCTTACAGAACAGTGTGTTGCTATTGAGGGTTATCTGCCCTTGTCATTACTTCTGACCCTGAAAAATAAGATAGTTTTGACAAGGGTTTAAGCTGAACCGACAAAATGAGATCAAACTAATTCTATTAAACCTAGGAGTTAATGTTACTTTTTATTTATTTCATCAGCTGGAGTATGTGTTGAAAGCAAGGATATGTACCATAATGAAATATGGATGGTACCATAATGAAATATGGATGGTTTTGTTGCCGTGTGAAACTGTATGTTCATATACGAGTGTAATATTGTATATGTGTGATGCTGAAAAAGAACAATGTCTGTGTTTATATCAAGTAAAATGCAATGGCTTGTGCATTAATATGTATTTGAAAAGGCCACAAAAATGTATTGTAAATCATATACATGTTTTTAGTTATAAATGTGATAGGAATATCTTATTTTTTGAGAATTTGTCATAATCTGTCAGACCAGTTTGGGACAAAACTTATTGCAGTTTGACAAAAGTATTTAATGATATTAAAAGATTCTAACATGGAAGAATGAACATTGCAATATAATTATCTGAACTTATTTCACCAGTGAAACTTTGTAAACTATGTAGCACTATGAATTTAGCGGATAATGATTTTTTCCAAATACATTTGTGTCAGTACGTATGTTCTGAGAAATCGTCCTTTCCATTTATACTGAAATCCCTGCGGAAAAATTTGAAAATGGATCTAAAAGTCATAATTGCATGACTGATATGTCTTAAGTGTTTTCATGTGAGTGCAAATCAATAATTGATCATGTCTTATGTCTTGATAATGGTGTGAGTGTAGCTTGTAGTATGCTGTTACTGTTTGTATATGGCTATAGTTCTATTACAGTGTTTTATGTCATATGTTGTGTATAAAGTACCAATATTGTGTGTGAGGGAGGGGAGGGTGTCCTTCAGATGCAGAGGTCAGAAGCAATGGGTTTCGAGGCACAGCTGGAATTCATGGTTCATTTGGGATTTCACATCAGTTGATGCTCATGCTGTTCATCACTGGGTTGTCTGGTCCAGATTTGATTGTATATTGATCACCACAAACAAACAAACACCATGGTTGAATACAGGTGAGTTATCTTAGGCACCAAATTTCTGTGCAGAGTGATGTCCCTTAGTTGTGCCTGGAACCTGTGATTTTGGTTTGTATCTAAAGTTCATACTGAGCTGGTTTATCGGTGTGAAGACTTGTTATCACTGTACCGATGCTTCTGGTTTTAACTAAAGGGATTCATATTTAGGACCAGCATTAATTCTGATTTTCCTTCCCCCATCAGACTGACATGACCTGATTTAACCATGGTTACTGACATACCTGTTCACATCACATCAAACTCAACTCACCAAAGCTATACAACATACTGTTCCTTCAGGGCAAGAGTATTAATTCAACACACTAACATCTTGCCTCAAGAAAATATTTCAAAGGAAACTTTGTGGTCCATGCTGTTATTGTTCCATGTGTAGATTGCTTCCCTTTGGCATGCCAGGATCAGCTTACTTCAGGTTTTCCTCCTATAAACTCACAACATTATTCATTCAGCCATGATATTTCAGTAGATAGCCTTTGATAGTGTTAATGTGTCATTTTGTATTGCTACATACAGGTGTTTGATGTATATAATTTTGACATTTTCAGCTTACACAATTTACTTGCACATCTGATTTTAAATATTGAGTTTAAAATGAATGAAAACCACAACTTTTTAAAATACCTCTGTATATTTATTGCACCCACAAGTCAACCTGAAAGTAGACAATCACATATTTCACATGTATTCCCCCAGTCAGGGCCACCTTTAGCTATTTGCAATAGTTGCTTCATCCAGTATTGATAAAAATATAGCATTGACCTAGTTACTGTTATGGCTGTTATCTTTCCCATATTTTTTGAGTCAATACATAAAACAACACTGAAAATAGATGTCCAGTTAAGAGGCAGTACTTAGAAGTTTGGTTTTTTAGTGAAGTTGCTGAAGGGAACGATTGTAGTAATGCAAATAACAATGTTAGTGATTGAGTTCAATTTGTCATTGTAAAATAGGTCGGAGGGCCTTGTGGTTAATGCGTTCTCTCATCACACAAAAGACCTGGGTTTGATTGCCCACGTGAATACAATGTTTGGAGGCCATTTCTAGCGTCCCCAGCTGTGATATTGCTGGAATATTGCTAAAATGGGTGAAAAACTAAACACTTTGCTGTAAAACTTGCTCTAACCGTAAAACGTTTTACTGGATTCTGCAGGCTGTTCTGTATTTGTGACTGACTGAGGTGGTGATGTTGTATAAGTATACTGGATGTATACCAGTCCCTTGACCAATATCACCTTCATCTTAGATGTGACATTCCATGTGTGTGATGGCTTCTGTTTCTGTTGGCTAGACTCTTTATTGAGTTGTTGTCTTCAGGTGTGCTATCTTTATAACGTTTTGTACTGATTTTGGTTGAATAAACAGTATTTTTCATTTGTACTTGTTGATTGTAGTTGTGAAAATCCAGGTGAGAACTGCTCTTCAGTAACCCATGCTTGTTGTAAGAGGTGACTAATGGGATGGGGTGGTCAGCCTCCATGACTTGACAGATCCCAATTGTGTAGATCGATGCTCATGCTGTTGATGACTGGATTGTCTGGCCCAGAGATGATCTTAAGTTAAGATTTCCATGTTAAAACATAGCAAGTAAAAACATAGCAAGTAAAAATATACTATTTCCAAGTCAAAACATACCATACCATTGCCAAGTCAAAACATATTGCCAAGTTAAGGCAACACTGTCAAGTCAAAATACCATACCATTTCCAAGTCAAAACACATCATTGCCAAGTTAAAACAACACTGCCAAGTCAAAACATACCACAACCAACTTAAAACATATCATTGTCAAATCAAACATGCCATTGTGAGATCAAACATGCCATTGTGAGATCAAACATGCCATGGTCATGTTGAAACAACCGAACACCTGTACCAATTGGAGGTCAGTATTGGATGCGATATAAGCACAGCATTGTTACAAATATCACTGTATCTTATAAGTACTACGAATCAAACGTTCAGACTCACTAGAGTAAATCTAGACACTTACATCAGTCAACTGTTCTATACAGTTATAACTGTTCAAATTTTGTAAAACATTCCATACTGTTTACAGGTACTGTTAACACATGAACTGATTTGTTGTAAACCAAATTCGTAAGGTAGAAAAGATTACTGTCAGTGAAAATTTGCGAATTCTTAACACAAATTTACACCCAAATGCAGCTGTTTACACGTACGATATATGCACATGCTTTTCAGAAATTTGATGCATGACTCTGACGCAATTCATTTCCATAAGGTTGGAAGGTGGTTTCCCCGAGGTCGTGGAGAGGTCAACTTCCGATGTAGCCTTATGTACACATAACATATAGTGAGTGTTTTAAGTAAGTCTTTTGATGGGTAGTATACTTATCACATACCGACTGTATTATAAATCATGTTCAGGGCGTTAATAATCCATAGAAAAAACATGTCACCTCACCAGTGATATGAAATATATTCATCTTTGACAATCGACTTCGTTAATGATTACCGACCGATAGCCAGTCCTACATAGGAGCATCGATTCCCCACATCGGTACTACAGTGAAGCACATTTTCAGGAACCCCAGCTGTTATATTGTTAAATGCAGCGTAAAACTAAACTCGCACACACACAAACTAAACTGACTTTTGTCAGCCTGAAGACCAATATTAGTGGTGATAAAAGACTGACAATCGTTATGTAGTACCACTTTGAACATCTATATAGTCATTCACTATACATGCAGAGACACGGAAAAAAGAAGAATTTAAAATATTTGCTTAGTCCTTATTTATAATCTAAATCCAAAATTGGAGACAATCCATCATCACACCGCAGGAGCAGCGAACGGCGGGATATATTTCATAGCAGGAAGTGAACGATTTATCACGCGAGAGGTGAGGGGCTTCATTTTTTAGTAGGAAAATGGTCAATATCTGTCTTTGTACAGGTCGCATTGTCCCCCAAATCCATGCTGTAAAACAGATAACATAAGTGCGTAATTCCACCAAATATCTTTCCTTTCCGTCATTATATGCAAACCCATGGGCCTGAAAAACGGCAAGCTTGGGCTACGTTCCTGTAAAGATGCGTAAACATAGCAAAGCTTAAGGTATCTTTGCTCTATAGTATAAATGAAAAACCAAATACACCTACATTTAGAGTAATTCTCGAACTATCCTTGTGCCAAATTTGAATGCCTTATGTAGTCCCGTTTTCGAGTTTTCATCGTCGATAGATCACTCACTCACTCACTCACTCACTCACTCACTCACTCACTCACTCACTCACTCAAGCCATGCTTACGTACAGATACGTACGGTGATAGCTAGGACTTTCCTGAATCCAACCTCACGCAGTAAACAAAGCTGGGATATCTACCGTACGCACTTACACGTATACTTTGCGATAGACAAAGGATTTTCAAGGCACTTCATGTAACAAGCTATTGAAGCGTAATAAAATTTTGTTGCAAGAAAGGAAGTGTTCCCAAAAGTCGCCCCTCGCCAGCTCGTGTAGAAGAAGGTTAGAATAGATCCTCATGTTGTTGACCATTGGTTTGTTTGCCGGTTACCTTTAATCTTCAGTGTAAAAGAAAGGACACAGAGGAGAGAACTAAAGTATGATTGCATGGTTGATGTTTCTGGTCGCACTCAGCAATATTCCAGCCACATGGCGGAGGTCTGTAAATAATCTGGACTACACAATCCATCAGCATCGATCTATGCAACAGGGATACGATGCCATGTGTCAACCAAGTCAGTGAGTCTAACCACCCGATCCCGTTAGTCATCCCTTTGGACTAGCATGCGTTACTGAAGACCAATTCTAACCCGGATCTTTGCGGGTCAACAATACAATGGGATTTGAATATAGAATATGACTGCAGCTTTGTCATAGGTCATGCCCCTGGAGGTTGTTTACGTCTGAACATCGGATGTTTCCGGGGACAGGACTTACTTTTTTTTCCTACAAAAATGATCTATAGCTCTGACAACACCTCAGACCTAAACGCATTTAACAAGGGTGGTCAAAGATGGATAATTATAAAAAATGAAAACAGTAGAAACTAAAAACAAAGCTCACTGAGACGGTGCTCTTCCTAGTGACGCCATGTTTTGATATGTGAGTTTCAGGACGCGACCGAGAAATCACGGAACGGAGCCGAGAAATCTCCGAAGATGGCCGAGCGTATTACCAACATTGCTTCCGATAGGGGCGTTGTGTTTATGTTATTACCGCTATACTACCGATATCGCTGCAATTGTTTCTCGAGTGGGCTGCGTTTCTTTATATTTGAGATGCAATTCCTTCAAATTTGCCGTAATTCCTTCAGTTACTTAGGGGAGCCTGTTTTTTGTTGCTTGGGGTTTGTTATGTCATATTTGTCTCCTTTTTGTTAAAAGTGTTTCTATATTTTTGTGTTATTTTGTTTTCATTTTTTTCACAGGGGGAGGGGGTATATACGGACTGGGATACTTCTCATTAATTAGCAGGGCGGAGTGGTAGCCAAACACTCGGGTTCGATTCCTTAAAGGGTAAGTTGTGTGAGGTCCGTTTCTGGTATCCCCGTCGTGATGTTGGAATGTTGCTAAAAGCGGCGTAAAATCATACTCACCCACTCGTTGATTTACAAAGAAAGTGATCGCAGTTTTTATCTTCCTGGTTAACTGAACTTTACATCGTTATCAGTCAAGTGGTAAATGAGGTTTTAATTTCTTATCATGCATGGACATTGCGCGTTAGTTGAGACCGGTATCGTGGATGAATCAGTCCCTACAGATCACGTCCAACAAAGTAGGCCTACTGTACGTGCCCAGTGACACGAGAGGGGACAGCAATGCCAGATTGGGTGTAGACAGGGTCGCGTTTGACTGTACGTGGTACGTGAGTGATAGACAAGTACAACATACATACCTTATATGGTAATTAACGTGCGACTCCGACCAGGTGACTGTCGTCTGCGTACCTGGTCATGTGACTGTCGTCTGCATTCCGCCTGATGATTGATCGGATGTATCTGGCGATGCAGGCGATATTGACTATCACACTTCGAAGACCTAATATGTTTGCGTGTATTGTATTACTAGGGAATTAAGGAAATACAGTCATAATGACTTATGTTACACATCTGCATAGATGTGATATGACCGAGGTACATGTATCATATAGCTGTGATATGACCGTGGTACATGCATCATATAGATGTGAATTGACCGTGGTACATGAATCATATAGCTGTGATATGGCCTTAGCACATGTATCACGCAACTGTGATATAACCGCGTACATGTATCAGACAGATGTGATACAACCGTGTACATGTATCTTACAGATGTGATATAACCGTGTACACGTATGATACAACTGTGATATGACCGTATGCATGTACCATACAGCTGTCACATGACCATGGTGCATGTATTACACAGATGTGGTATGATCGTGGTACATGTATCATATAGCTGTGATATAACCGTGATACATGTATCATACAGCTGTGATATGACCGTATACATGTATCACACAGCTGTGATATGACCGTATACATGCATCACACAGCTGTGATATGACCGAGGTAATGTATCACACTACTGTAATATAACCGACTTACATGTGCTACAGCATGTGTATTATAGCATGTGTGTTATAGCATGTGTGTTATAGCATGTGTGTTATAGCATACTCGTATGTCGGTACATCTGTCATACACTCACTCACTCACTCACTCACCCATTCGCTCATTCACTCACATACATTACTTCGTGGATCCTCGAAATCTATCCAATTCATATTCACCTTAAAAATACACAGTGTTTTAAAATCTAAATTGCCGTTTCCTCGCTTTTTGTAAATATATTTACATACACACACATGATATGATGCACGGCATATTTCACAACATGTTGTTTTTTTAATAACTCATGCCTGCTCGCCCATTGGCGTGTGTTACTAATGTATTCAGCTGTGCATGTTTTGTGTGGCATGTGTTCAAAAGCAATACATACAGGAATCCGTTATGTTAATCAAGCAACACATGATATTTTTTTAAGGAAAACACAACATTCGTATTAAAGCTGCACGACAGTAGATTTTGCATGGCAAATCTGATTCTACGAATGGCGAGATCATGATATCCTTCCACATACGTGACTCTGAAGCGGGAAAAACCACCGGAAGTGAAGCGCGGTGGATTTCCTCGTTACACATGATCTCGTTCAGTGCATGACGTCACGTAATCATGTCGCCAACATTTGGCTGAATGTACCACTGTCGGGGTTCGATCCAGCGCCATCTCCGGGTAGGCACTCTTTCATCTAGGTCACGGGGGGAGATCATATATGCGTAACAGTTGGATCACATCTCCATTAAATCCTCGAAGACTGGTTCACGGCTGTCTTTGCGTCGCGACATTATTGTACAGAATGGATTCTTTGATGATATATCCCATGGGTTCTGTTTACACAATCATACTCGTTCATGGAAGTCATTTTATGTAAAATTCGATATATTCTCACATTCCCATACTCATCTTTTCAATAATTAAAAATATAATGAAACATATCTTCGAAAAATATTACACTTCGTAATACCGAGTCGTCTTAATATACTATTGAAAGTGAGTATAATGTTGAGATATATGACTGGAACTCAAAACCAAATTTCGATGCAAATTTGCACACAAATAATATTAAAGTAAAGCTTTAGTAAAATTTGGTGTTTTGTTTCAAACATAAATCACGTATTAATAATAACACACTGTATATCTTGCCCCTTTAACGCCTACAGTAATCGATAGGATTATTTCAATTTCCCATGTGTCGCACAATATGCTCATTCGGAAAACCTCGACATGTTGCGTCGTTGAAACCATTTCTCCAGACGATCAAACACGATGTCAATCGGAACTATCGATCCGAACATTACCGAGTGTGCCCGAGACAAAAATCCTGTCATTTGTAAAGGTCATGATCAAAGTCACATGTGAGCAGTAGCATGAGATTGAAAACCGATGAGAACTGTACCCACAAACCATTGGTTCGCTCCAAGTCGGCCTCCTAGATCCAAAAGAATCGATGAAATATATCCTCAGCAAGTCTAGAATGAGTTGTCATGTCTTTATATTGCCCCAGCTTAAGACTGAAGTTAAGGAATCGAGTTTGGAAATATTTTTTATATAAGATAACTAGATTTCAGGAACCAAATGCCATTATAATCCGCCCCTAGCATTTTCGGTATTTAGAAACTGGGTTCTGTATGCTGATATGGTTTCGTGTGACTAACGTTTGTTTATTCGTGATTGAACGGTGTGGACACTGAATACCTTCTGTCTTCGGATGTCTACGATGGCCAAATGAACGTCAAACCAAGCGATGAAAAAAATGAATCAGTCCGAGATTCTGACATGTGCAGCCACTCACTGTGCCTTGTTTTCCAAAGGTCTGGCGCGGTTATTGCTCTGTTCAGACGACGTCGTGTAGTCTACGTGAACGTCGGATGTCCTTATTCACTGGAAAACGAAGGAACGTACCACGAGTATTTAAGGCACGTGGTGGTATCCAGATGAAACAAGACCCGGACAGTGTTGATTAAAATCAACACTTCTTCTTCTGCTTCATGTGCCGGAAATGGGTGTTTCTCAAAGTGCCCGGAGCTATGAGGCAGCATGGTGATTAAAGCGTTAACTCGTCACGCCGAAGACCCGGGTTCGATTCCACTCGTGGGTACACCGTGGGAAGCTAATTTCTAGTGTCACTCACACTAAGTGTCTGGCTGAAAGTGTTCAATTCATTTAGACAAGTGATACTTCCATGTCCTCAATGGTATCTGGTAGATCGATAGTGTTCAATATTCATACAGATAGGCGATAATATATGTAATCTATATCATCTAGTTAAATGAAAGTGCTCAATTCCTTTATATCCCCTACTTAATCTAGCTGATTGAAATTATTCAATTCATTTTGACAGGCGATACAAGTCCTCTACATATAGTCTAGTTGACTGAATATGTTAATTCATGTAGATAACCGATAAAACATGCCCTCAACATTGTCTGTCTAGCTGTCTAGCTGACTGAAGGTGTTCAGTTCCTTAAGATAGATGACGGAATGTGTCTTCTATATATTCTTGCTAACTGAATGAGTTCCATACCTTTTGGTTAGCCATACCCTGAAGCATATATATCCAAGAATCTCACGCAAGTCTGGAAAATGTTGCCAGGCTAGATTTCACAGCTTCTGACTGCAAATGAAGAAAGTCTCGGGTCTCCTTTTCATCATATTCTATTTTGTTTGCTATGAACATTTTCTCTGTAAAATATGTTTATTTGAGAGACAGGTTGTTAGTCTATATTCCTTTAGACGGGCGAAAAGATTACTTGTCAAACAAATGGAAAGTGTTAACTCTTTTAGACATTCTATAAGTTGTACCTCATACGTTATATATCTGATCGAAATTATTCAGTTAGTTTTGATAGGTGACAAACTATGCTATCCGATCCCTTGAGACGGTGTTGTAAGGAATGTTACAAATCTTGTGGCTTCTGTTAAAGCGACGGGTAGGGTGTCCACTGCTAGGGTGTCTTGTGAGCGCAGAACAAACAATTTGATAGGTAACTGTAAACAGAAACCAGAAATACCTGAACCACACCATCCATATCGCATTCAAAACATGACCCTTTACGTCACGTACTTAACAAAATGTAGGTATGACGCCGGACAGTTAAATATTGACAATCCCTGATTGTGAAATGTCTTCAGTTGTAGTAGTAGTAAGTAAACAGTGGAGCGGATTCATTCAACTGCTTCACGCCCACGCGAAATTCTTTTCTGAGACGAGTTCCCGTCCCGATTCATCAAAGGGTAGGGTCATCGTTCGGCGTAGCCGCATGGTATTTGTGCTGCTCAGTCAGACGGTGACGGGTTCCCGTCTTGACTCACCAGCGGAAAAGAGCCTACGATGTGGACAGTTGCACGTCAGTCGAGTCTGTCAGTCACGTAGACGACCAATAGAACTGGATGACACTTTCATCCATTGACAAATATGCCCCGCCAGTTTCATTAAGTTGGCCTTAAATGTTAAAAGAGCCTACCTTGGTGACCGCGGTGAAATCAAGGTGATTAAAGTGTCGCTACCCCTCTTAAACCTTAGTATCGGTGTCAGCAAACACAGGTATTGGGGTCCCAGGTGACACGACTTGTCCATACCACTTTAGTTTTCGGTCAAGATAATACAGGTGATGTGTCGAACAGTTTTTTAGAACCCATGGCATTCCCTGAGGCATTCGCGTTCACTCGCGAAAATACGCCACCCAGTCAGAATGCACGTATGATTTGAAGCAGTTACGTAAAAGAATCCATCAGGAATACTTTATTTATATGTAACGTACGCCTCGCATAAAAATAAATACAGATAATTGTGTTGAGAGACTTCCCCAGCACGTTTAAATATCATCTGCAATACACACAATGCAGGAATCATTACTCAAACACCGTTCTCTTAGCCATGTTCTCATACAGACCCTGATAATTTATTCATGGCATCCCAAGAAAGTCTAAAATATTTGACACGCCTACATTACTACTGTTGTGGGTGAAAGTGAAGTTTCCGAGCTCATTAGACCCGTGAAGGTCCTGGGCAGAATAGGTCTTCAGCAACCCATGCTTGCCATAAAACGCGACTGTGCTTGTCGCAAGAGGCGACTAACGGGATCGGGTGGTCAGGCTCGCTGACTTGGTTGACATATGGCAACGATAGGTTCCCAACTGCGCAGATCGATGCTCATGCTGTTAATCACTGGATTGTTTGGTCCAGACTCGATTATTTACAGATTGCCGCCATATAGCTGGAATATTGCTGAGTGTGGCGTTCAACTAAACTCACTCACTCCGAGCTTATTATATGATATTAGGAACTGTTTCTGTTGTAAAGTATGTTCATTTCGGAGACGTGGCGCTAGGGCATTCAAGGGAATATTACCAAAATCGGTGTGGAACTAAACTCACTCACTCACTCAAATCATTTCATAGACAACACATAAGTCTAGCTATGCACCGTTCTCGCATATATACATGCCTGAAAATGAATTCTGGATTAAAAGTCGTTGACATGTAAATATGCTATATGGGTCTACATTCTGTTTAAATAAAATAAAGGCACCGTGCAGGAATATTGTTTGTTTACTGAATCTCAATAGACACGTGCGTGACCTATGGCGGACTGGACCCTCCAGTGTAATTATAATTGGACAATCGTGTTGGCCGGGGTATGACATACATATATACATTTGTTGGTAGGGTATGGTATAATCGTGTTGGTTGGGGTATGATATACATGGCTATGTTTGTTGGTGGGGAATGATATAATTGTGTTGGTTAGGACAGACACACTAGACAGACGTGACGAATAATAGTGTCACGGTGCAGTAGACAGACGTGTTGAGTAATAATGTCATGGTGCATTAGACAGATTTGTCACATAACAGTGTCATAGTGCCGTTTATAGATATGTCGACTAATGCTGTCATAGTGTAGTTGACAGATATGTCGAGTAATAGTGTCATTGGACAGTAGACAGATATGTCCAGTCATAGTGTTATCGTGTGGTAGACAGATATGTTGAGTAAGAGCGTCATAGTGTAGTAGACAGATATGACGAGTAACAGTGTCACAGAACAACAGACAGACACGTCTAGTAATATTGTCACAGTGCAATACACAGACATGTCCAGTATTAATGCCATATAGTGCAGTAGACAGAGATGTCAAGTAATATTGTCACAGTGCAGTACACAGACATGTCCAGTATTAATGCCATATAGTGCAGTAGACAGAGATGTCAAGTAATATTGTCACAGTGCAGTACACAGACATGTCCAGTATTAATACCATATAGTGCAGTAGACAGAGATGTCGAGTGATATTGTCACGGTGCAGTAGACAGAGATGTCGAGTAATATTGTCACGGTGCAGTAGACAGAGATGTCGAGTAATATTGTCACAGTGCAGTAGACAGAGATGTCGAGTAATAATGTCACGGTGCAGTAGACAGAGATGTCAAGTAATATTGTCACAGTGCAGTACACAGACATGTCGAGTATTAATGCCATATAGTGCAGTAGACAAAGGTGTCGAGTAATATTGTCACGGTGCAGTAGACAGACATGTCCAGTATTAATATCATATAGTGCAGCAGAGAGAGATGTCGAGTAATATTGTCACGGTGCAGTAGACAGAGATGTCGAGTAATATTGTCACGGTGCAGTAGACAGAGATGTCGAGTAATATTGTCACTGTGCAGTAGACAGAGATGTCGAGTAATAATGTCACGGTGCAGTAGACAGAGATGTCGAGTAATATTGTCACGGTGCAGTAGACAATGATGTCGAGTAATATTGCCACGGTGCAGTACACAGACATGTCCAGTATTAATGCCATATAGTGCAGCAGACAGAGATGTCAAGTGATATAGTCACGGTGTAGTAGACACACATGTCGAGTAATATTGTCACGGTGCAGTAGACAGAGATGTCGAGTAATATTGTCACGGTGCAGTACACAGACATGTCCAGTATTAATACCATATAGTGCAGCAGAGAGAGATGTCGAGTGATATTGTCACGGTGCAGTAGACACACATGTCGAGTAATATTGTCACGGTGTAGTAGACACACATGTCGAGTAATATTGTCACGGTGCAGTACACAGACATGTCCAGTATTAATGCCATATAGTGCAGCAGACAGAGATGTCGAGTGATATTGTCACGGTGCAGTAGACAGAGATGTCGAGTAATATTGTCACGGTGCAGTAGACAATGATGTCGAGTAATATTGTCACTGTGCAGTAGACAGAGATGTCGAGTAATAATGTCACGGTGCAGTAGACAATGATGTCGAGTAATATTGTCACAGTGCAGTACACAGACATGTCCAGTATTAATGCCATACAGTGCAGCAGACAGAGATGTCGAGTAATATTGTCACGGTGCAGTAGACAGACATGTCGAGTAATATTGCAGTGCAGTAGACACACATGTGACACATTGTCTAGGAAGGCAAACGCTGACGTTTCCTTTCTCCCCAAATCCAAATCAAAAGATTACTTAACCTTGAGAAAGCAAGGATGTGTTTTTACATACATTTGTTTAAACGTCACAAATAACACAAAACTACATCTCCGCCTATCTCGTGAATGTTGTCAACACCAGTGCACATGTCTTCTAAATATATTTAGCAGGTTTACTTTGTTTTAGACAAGGACAAAAATCATGAAGATCGTCGTCTGCAGCGTCGTTGATTACAGCGCTGTAGTTCTCGTCGTACCTCAAGGTCACGTGTCTATCAATGCCATACACCAGAAAGGCTATATAAATTGAAGTTGGGATTTCTTTTTGACATTGCATCATTGGGCTAAAATGGAGCGATCGGTAAAACCTAAAGAAACTGAATGACCCAACCCAATCAGTTTAACATATTTCTGGCAGGAGTGATAATGTGTCCTTTCATCACGCCGAAAAAACTGGTTAAATCTTGACACGGGTACAATGTACCATGTGACCATTGCCAATGGGGGCCTAAATGATTCTCCTAATTAGAAAAATCTTGCGCTTGGGTTAAAAATTCAGTCACAAATGTGGTTGCATATGTACACAATCTATATATAAAATCGAACTGGGAAGTTAACTCGAACTACCAACCAACACAACACAATACCAGGGAGAATTAATAATCAGTTTACAAGACAGCTACAGAGTAATTTATGTCATCAGTCAACAACAGAGTGCTAAGAATCAATGATAACAACGAGCTGCAGATACAGATAAATGGATTTCGCCTACCTGGCCAGCGCAGTAACAGATTCTGGTCATAGATTATGTCCGATACTGGGCCTTCTTTCACAAATCACTAAGATGATCGAAAGTCACTAAGGTACGCTTAGTACAATGTAAAAGAAAAGGGTTAAAGTTAACCTTAGTAAAGGCTGCTTCGTGAAAGGAGACCCTGGGTGTTGTTGTGCAAATCAACTTTGCGCTAAGACCACCATAGCCTAGATAGTCTAAGCAATATTAGCAGATTGCCCATCGGGCGGTATCCAACTGATAAATATGTTCTTTTTCTTTTCTTTTTTTTGTTTGTTGACGTCAAGGGTTATGTTTCAGAAATCACCCCATTACTCGGAACCACAAAACACTTCCGCCATTACATAACGACAGTGACCCTCAATGGTATTCTGAACCCGCAAAGGCCTGGTAGGAATTGGTATTCAGCAACCCATACATGCAAGAAATGACTAACAGGATCGGTGGATCAGGATCGCTGACTTGCTTGACATATGTCATCGTACCTTAATTGCGTAGATCGATGCTCTAGCTGTTAGTCACTGGATTGTTTGCTCCCGACTGAGTGTGGAGTTAAACAACAAACAAACAAACGTCATGGGCATTCTGCCATTGCTTTCAAACATATTGGTACGTTTAATCTTTTTTGGCTTTGGAACAAACCGTGCCATTATCAGTAAACCATTTTTAACCTATTTTTAAAGGCAGGATACAGTGTTGGTTAAAATGGCTGTTCCTAACGTTTAGAAAAGAATATATCTCGGAACCGGTAAAACTCACTAAACCACGTGATTAATATCGAATTTCACCTACAAATACTACAACCGCGTGTATCACAGGTTAATACGTTCCAGGTTTCATACGCTGAAACTAAGCCCTACCGTCTATTTATATTCATGCAGTTTTTAAGTGAGATCTGCTTTTTCTAAACATGTCTTTCTGATACGAGGAAACCTCTTTCAACCAACACTGATAAGGCACCTTAAACTGTTCATCTTACCTTATGCAAGAGCGCTCGACATTGCGTGCGCTCCTTCAGGAATGAAGAGGGGTATAATCTCAACATCATGCCTGCGATTTTTTTTATAAAACGTATTACATTGTATCATCCTTCTCATTTGGAGTTAATTTCAATGATGTTGAAGCACATTGTAAAAATGTAACTTATATGGCCCATCTATTTCGGTATCATCGCAGATTTTGTTACTTCGTTTGAAAGAATTATTTCGACTGGTTGCTGACCCATCCTTCTAGACCCTCATTTTGCATTAGCACATCTCGGTGCTCTCGTTGTGGAAGGAAGGCGAGCAGCGAGATGCGATAGTTCAAGGCAGGTTCAGCAACTCGTGCGGTCACTGGGTGTGTCAGCCGCGAGTCGCAAGCAGACGACAACGAGCAGACGACACAAGGTACACAGGGCGGGAAGGACAGTCGTGCGTGATGACAGGCACTCTGATGTGTCGTCAGCTAAATTTAGCACGAGACCGAAGGAAGGGGATTTCCTCGCGCACCGTCACGACAACTAGGCTTGTATATTAAATAAGTCTCTCGCTAGGAGCGACATTGTTGTGGAGTGCTGGCTAGCTAGCCTATGACAGACGACAAAACCAGGTGCTCGGAGCACGATTAAAATGGTGCTAGAGGCGAGGAACGAGAAAAGGATTAAATGTGTTGTTGTAGGAGATGATTCCATAGGAAAGACGAGTATGTTATTGGGATATGCTACAAACCGCTACCCCACACAACACGTTCCTTCCGTCTTCGACAACCACGCGGGTAAGTCACACGTGCTAATGTTGTCATACATTTCCTTTGTTCCTCTGTTCAGGATTGTTATTGTTTTACGTTGTGAGCGGTTGGTGTTTAGTGGTAGTTTTGAGAAATGCTTGCGTCATATCAAAGCTCTTCCCTGTTTATGATCATGAATATATCAATCCTCTAAATAATCTGAGGCGACACACGGAAGGCATTCATCAATGAAAACATTTTATTTTCAAATTCAGCATTTTCAGTGTATTCATAACCTGATTTGTCCTTTGACGAATTTTAATCGGAATGTGATCCAGTTTTACATTTTATCGGAATTTACATGTCTGGGATTAGGATTTAAGATATTTTGTTCTCAGTATGTATTTACAAATAAATTCTTAGAACATGTCAATATCTTATATTCAAAGCATAAATTATGATGTTGATAAGTAAACTACGAATAAAATATAAAATAATGAATTGTGATCACTGCCATTACTGATGAAGTATTTACTCTTAATAATTCACTTGACCATCATCATCAACCTTGATCGATGATTCAGCTGACTTATATTTAAATACCAGAGGTCGCTCCTTTGAAGAAACAGGTTAACGCTCCCAGCTTAGAAATTCTTTAAATTTTAAACTTGACACTTGTTTCAACTCGTTTAACGGTTTTAAACCCTATATCCAGCCGTAAGGTGTAAACTATTTACGCCTCTTGTCTTGGATAGGGTATGCGTAAACTAGATGGGACACAAAACACAACGCTGTTATTACTTTTACATTCGCTTATCATCATTACGTCTTCTAGACGGTAGTGAATCATGATTCGATGGAATACTACGGTTTGAGTGGTGCGGCTCGGCTTGACGTCACTAACCCAGTTAATTTTGACTACCCTGATATACTGGGGCACGATCTACTCGTCGGATCATTTGAAATGCTTCGATATCCGGAGGAACTTACATCCGCTTACATTAGAAGACAATTCATATTTTCACATCAAATTACTATATGAGAATCATTAGGCAACACTGTCATTGACGTATATCATGGCGTCACGGTGTTAATACTTACCTTGATCGTGAAAATACAAACTGTCATTTTCCACAACTTCGCCTTGACTACACACCTGTGGTAATTACTACAAACGTATAAATGCTTATCATCATCGACACACCCACCAAAGCATCGGAATGTGTGACATACCTTTAAAGCACTACGGTGTCTATACACCGTGATTAACTAACACTCGAACAGTGGGTCGTGATACTCATGGCTATCTTAGCTTTCGGTTAGGGATGCTACCGTAACATTGACCCAGCTACAGACCAGCGTCTGTTGTGCTTATCAATGTCCCTGTGCACCAGTGTATCTTCGAGAGCCACAAGCAATGACTGTTACCTGAGATAGATCGTGCCTTGATACTCTCAACAATCTTAATTTCTTTGAGTCGAGCTTTTTTTCAAATATGGAATCTGTTAAATCCCTTCTCGCCTTCCGGAGAAGAATTTCTCCCAAGGACATTTTACTGATTTAAGAGGTGACTTGAATGAATGACGTTTTCAGGCTCGGTCAAGCAGCGGGGTAGAATTAGCTTTCAGCAACCCATGCTTGTTGTAAGACGCGACTAACGGGATCGGGTGGTCAGGTTCACTGACTAGGTTGACAAATGTCATCGTATCCCTAGTACGTCGATCGATGCTCATGATTTTGATCATTGAATTGTTTGGTCCCGACTCATGCGCGGCGTTAAACAGCAAAGATTCAGCCCTACGGACTGCTAAGCGATTCTCGAAACGTTCGTAGCCCTACGGACTTCTTAGGCCCATTTTTAGCACATTAGCTACCATCTAAGCATTCTGAGACAGACAACTTTTTGAGAACAAGGAAACTGTCATTTATCTGAATGCTTGCCATCAATCGTTACTCCCGATGTCAACCACAGGATGGCGTGATTGCTGTTTTGTGACTATAATATGAAACACAAATAAAAAACACAAAATGTCGAAATTCTTCAGTTGAACCGGGATAGAATGCTTGTGGATATATCCATGAAGTTGTGGTCTTCTTTTGAAAAGTTCACCTTGAATATTACAAAAATATCTTTGTTTATTTACACTGTATTATTTACCTGACAATTTTCGTGAACCTGGGAATTAGTTTTTTTAAAAGAACACAAGGCCTTGACAATCTCCTGTGAACATGTTTCAGTCGTCTTATGGAGATCACGTTGATACACGCTCAGGTGTCCGACTGCCTGCCTGCCTTTGATGGATTGGATGTTCATGTTCGTGGCATCAAGGTCTCCTCGTATGCTTCCACATTCCACAGCTCATGCGATTGTAAATTAGTTTAAGACGAATGTAAGTCTACAAGCTGTAACTGGGTCACGTCTCCAGTCCCCTCGCTGCAGCGTGCAATATGACATACGCGGGGAGCGCAGTGGTTAACACCAGGAAACCAGTCTAGCACACATTGGTTTATAGTGCCATTTTCCGGCTGTGGCTGTAATTCAGGAGAAAGTGTGTTATCAAGTTAGTCAAGTCACGACACGATACGGATCTACTTCGATACAAATTAAAGCACATATCTAGAGAGCGAGGCTGAGATCAATCCCATTAAATCATTTTACACCTGTACGCCCTTCTTCTGTGTTGAGATTTAAGGACAAACGTCCATAGGTCATGTCAGCTGAGCCTTCTAGTCGCAGCTTGTAAGGTCTCCGTATGATTGAACGAACTATTCTAACTGGTGTTTGACTTCTCTATTTTGAAAAAAAGGTATAAACCTGTTACTTGGCTTCCGTTTTTTCCCAAAATATCACTGGTCTAAAAAACTACGGAACTGCATAAAATCGAACTATCTGGGAAAAAAATATATGTATGCACCCTCATACTGTGTTTATACATATTGTCTCTGAGCGCTATGATTTTTAGATCCATAAGGAAGTATACTGAACAGAAAAGAAACAATGAAATCTGATAAAAGTAAGCGTTCATGTTTATGTCTTCCATTTAAAACTTGATGAAAGAGTTGCTTTATCTTGCTGTTCAGTATACTATCGAATGATGGACGATTGCATCTAGCTTAGTATGCCCATATACAGGCTTAAACATGAAGCCGCTTCGTTTTAGGCAACGGACAGCGCAAACACGGACAGAGCGTTATACTTTGGGAGCGGTCAATGTTCGCTCAGAGTACATCTGACGCAACATTTTTTGGAGGTGCCCTCAGATCATAGCCCTGCGAGATACCGTGCCGGAGTAGAACATCTGGGCCCTGTTACGCAAAGACGTCATAGCGATACGGCTATAGAAGCCTATAGTAGTAGGGTAGCCTAATGGTTAAAGTGTTCGCTTATCAGGCCGAAGACCCGGGTTCGATGTCCCAGGCACAATGTGCGAAACCCATTTGTGGTGTCTCCCGCCATGACATTGCTGGAATATTCCTAAAAGCGGCGTAAAACTAAACTCAATAACTCACTCTTGTGTCGATACATATTGTATCAATAGATGTAATCCCAGAACACAAGGTGGAAAAAACTTTCTAACCCCGGGCCTCCCGCATCATTATTGCGGGAATGACTCGCTGTGATCCCTAGGCCCCTTGAAAATTGGTCTACCCATGATTCAACTAACAATAAGAGGCAACTAACATTAACTGTATGAATTAACGTATAAATGTGTTAAAGGAAAGGGAACTATCACGTTTAATTTGAATGTGGAGTAGTAGCAGTGATATTCTTTATGTAACATTGGCAGATTGCCTATGGGGCGGCTTCCAACTGAAACGTACGTTCTTCAACTGTGTTTTTTTTTTCTTTTTTTTCTTTTTGGTGATACACAGATTTGTCTTTCACAAACACATCTGTTACTTGGTACCATAAAACGTTTTCACCATTACCTAATGACAGTGGCCCTCAGTGGTATTCTGAACCGTGAAAGCCTGGGTAGAATTCGTCTTCAGCAACCCATACATGAGAGGAAACTAACGGGATCAGGTGGTCTTGCTCACTGACTTGGCTGACACATGTCATCGTATCCTAATTGCGTAGATCGATGCTCCTGCTGTTGCTCACCACCATATAACTGGAATATTGTTGAGTGCAACAAATCTTATGGGAGTCTACTTGTGCTGTGGAACTAAATTTGAGAGTTAACTTGGCATCTCTGGGTAGCATTGCAAAAACAACCCCAAACAATCCCTCACATTCATCATTGTCCCGACTACAACATTTCCAGACACCTTGGCCCAGATTCGGCACAGTATCCCCCTTGTGTAAGTACATGTATCTATGTTATAAGCATTTATACATATATAGAAGTGGCAGTAATAGCATGCTTAATACAACATAATTTAGATCTACTTCCGACACAAATGTCCAACATCCACCTACTCAAGCATATGTGCAGTGAGGAAACCGATAATTCTGAAGGGTTCTTATGTAATTTGTGTCGAAGTACGATCTGAGATCAGATTGTATCATATAGTCTAATACTAGCATTTGACGTACCACAAACAGTCCCCACCTAACTCCAAACTGAATAATGATAACGTTCGTACACTTAACGTATTGCTGACCTCTATCGTTGCGCCTCTCGCACGTGAGAACATCCCCAATGATAAATATCCTCGATCTTCACATTCTCCCATCTGCGATATTTATGCCACTGTCTGATCGGTTCGTCATGATGAAAACACGTTCTTGTCAGAGTGCGCAGATCTGATCCATGCCGCGATACACCTTTGCCATATCCACACGTGTAGTCTGGGGGCGAGGAACGCTTCACGGAAGTCCGTCTTCTGGCCTTGGGGATATGGCATCCGGAATCAGAGGATCTATGACTCTTGCCTCCTCTTCAGTAAAGAAATATGGACCCTAGTTACACCTGATTGTCTTTTCAAGTACATATATTAGCTCTTACTTTCAAACTATGCCTCTCCTGGACCCGCATGTATTAGTCAGAAGAGCAACCAGTCTGTTGTTAAGAGTTTATGTTACTGGTTTTCCGTAATTGAGGCAGTGGGGTAGCCGAATGGTGAAAGCGTTTGCGTCTCACGCCAAAGACCCGGGTTCGATTCCCCACATGAGTACAATGTGTTAAGCCAATTTCTGGTGTCCCCGCCGTCATATTGTTGGAATATTGCAAAAGCGGCGTAAAACTAAACTCACTTTCTCACTTCGGACTGAATCGTAACTCACGGTCAACTAATGGTTCGTCTGGTTCAGATCCTCTTTGCAGTCATTCGTAAAATTGATGTAGTGCAGCAATCGGGGGGGTCGTTTGTCGACAAGGAGCATTGTTAGACGTTATTTATTGTCATCAGCTTAAGGTGAGGGTCATGTGATGGAGGTCATTTCCAGTTTCGTGAACTTTCTTTCATCAAGCGTAAAGTTATGCCTTCCGTCCCGTGTCATTGTGTTAGTGGAGGTGTACATGGGGGTATTTTGTGTTTTTAGATTAACGGGCATTTCGAGAGAGAGATCCATCCTGTTGATTGTGTTCATATCTTGAGGGATATTTCTTGCGTGACGTCCGTCGTTTGGATTATGTTCATATAGTGAGGGGAATTTTGGAACAATTAACCCGAGAAGCTCCGGGGTAAAATTGGTCTTCATTCCTTTCTTGTCGTAACAGGTCATTAACGGGATGGATGGTCAGACTTATTGACTTATTTGATGCATGTCATCCCATTCTCTTGGTAGATCGATGCTCATGATGTCAATCACTTGATTCTCTGGTCCAGACTCGATTATTGACGAACCGCCGTCGTATAGCTGGATACTTGCAGACAGCGGCGTTAAACAGCACAAAAACAAAGGACAATTTATGACCGCTCTCGGGTTCAAAGCACATCACCAGTAAGAGAACTAGGCCAACTCGAATCTATTAAGTTACGGAAGTCTTTCAGAAATCGTACTTAAACTTAAATATTCTACTAGATGCATTCTGAAATAACATCTCTCCAGCGTTCCCGCTAGGTGAATCCGCCTGGGCACACATATATGTATCTATCTGTTAAACGAGTTGCTTAAATTCCTCAAACTTTGTTTTCTACTTGGCTGCTCGTGTTTCGGTAAAGAACATCTTTGCTTGGCGCTATTTTAAGTATAAGTTCACGCCGCCTCAACATCCACCAGCTCGAAGGAGCTGTGTTATTCAAGTTTAGACACTCCGTATTTCTTCTCATTACGTGTGCATGCTGTGATATGCACATTTCCCGCCACTGGGTCGGGCTGGTCTCGTGTTCGCGAGGTGTTCATTAGTAGTCACTCTCGTGTTGCTTGCTGTTGTTTTGTACTATGATGCATATATGCCCAGGGCAACGAGAAATACATTATGTAACTTTGTGTCATGATGATGATTGACTTAGGTTTATTTGTTTCTCAGAAGAGACCAAATGGCTTTTTAATGACGCTCATCAGTCAACTATTCCGTTTCCCTAACACACTGTATATCTACCATTCCTTAGCCTTCAGCAGTGAGTGATTGAGTTGAGTTTAACGCCGCTTTTAGCAATATTCCAGCAATATCACGGCGGGGGAGGCCAGGAATGGGCTTCACACATAGTACCCATGTTGGGAATCGAACCCAGGTCTTCAGCGTGACGAACGATCGCTTTCACCACTAGGCAACACAACAGCCCGGAAATCTGTGCTTGTCAGAAGGGATAGATAACGGGATCGGACGGTCAGACTCGCTGACTTCATTGACAAAATCATATCATTCTATCACATTTGCGTTTATCGATTAATGTTGATCACTAAATGGTCTGGTCAGGCTGGCTGACGCATTTCATCGCATCCCAAATGAGTACAGTGGTGTTAGTGATGTTGATCAGTGGATTGTCTGATCCAGAGTCGATTTTGGCAGAGATTTCATACAGCTGGAATACAAGTGAGCCAACAAATACACTCTGTGTATATGGCACAAGCTAAAAATACTATTTTGCTCAAACACACAATGCGTGACAAACAGTCAGGGAGTGAGTGTAGTTTTACGCCGCACTCGCCAGTATTACAGCTGCATGGCGGCGGTCTGTAAATAATCGAGTCTGGACCAGACAATCCAGTAATCAACAGCATGAACATCGGTCTACGTAACTGGGATACGATGACATGTGTCAACCAAGTCAGCGAGTCTGAGCACACAAACCCGTTTGTCGCCTCTTACGACAAGCATGGGTTGCTTAAGATCAATTCTAACCCGGATCTTCATAGGTTCACGCTGTTTCTGGGCGGTAATCTTGAACGTGGCCGACCCCGATATCAATACTGGACATGCATTAATCCGACTGTTACGCAGTGTTCGGATCGCTCCAGTATACACAGGTTTACAGTAGGGTGAACGTATTGTCTGTTTGATATGTTTGAGACGTGCAATGACCGTGTTGTGGCGTGGAGTAGAGGAAGACTGTCTGTTTGTATGGCCTTGCCAACATGCCCGGACACTTATTCTATCACCCCCCGAGGCCAAGAGTATTGGCGGCAACACGTGCCTGGTCAAGATTGTATATTACTCAAAGCGTTGCGTGTACATGATTTTGAAAAAGTACAGGATATTCGGAAAAAAAGTCCAAAGCAGGCAGAGGTGTTTGTTTCCTTTTGTGTGACAATAGTGGTATCACTAGTATGATAATAAAAATAACTTAATTCCAGGGATGTATGCCAGTGAAAAACGTGCAGGACGATTATAGTACGATGGGTTAACGGTTTGTAATCGTTAGTACGGAAGTCCGCTAGTGGCCCGTACCCAAACCGCAAGATTCTGCGGATCAGGAATACTCACGCCATGTGGGTGTTATCACCTTTTATGAAGTCGTCGAGTCGGTAGACTAATTGCTTCCTTTGTTGCTCTTGGAGTTGTTGGATAACAAAGTGTGTACACCCCTGTCGCACTCAGACTTCTTACTAGATCATATTGACCATGCTCGCGAAAAAACGCTCATAGCTCTTTAACTTTCATGACTTCTATCTCTAGGTCACCAAACAACGCATCAACAGACGCCATTGTTACCAAGTGAGTAAATGAGACGGGTGATAACTCACGTTTTGAGAGCGAATACCAATACTTCATGATATGTCATTTATTCACGCGAGAAATCACGTCTCCTGGTTTGACGATTTGAACGAGTCAATTCCACTCCTCTTGCAACGCCTACATGAGTTCCAAATGGCGAGGTATTACTTTGACTCTTGGGTCTCCTTATGATGTACCATACCTGTTCACGGGGACATGTTCAGGGCTCTGTGTTGGCCATAAGTCTGCTGAAGGGCGCATTGACGAATCGTGCACGTTGTTCACGGACGTTGACGCCCTGAAACCCAAATCTTCAACCAACACGCATCGCAAAGGGGACGCGTAGCAATACAGTGCATTGTGAATCTGGAATCGCCTGAAAACAGGACAAGTGACCAGCCAAATTTGTCCCAATTTGGACACTTGACGTTTGTTGTCATCAATGACGATTTAAGGGACAGCACAACGCGTGGCCATCATGAGCGGCTTGACGTTGAGTTGCACTCAAATGGTTCCTTAACGTCTAACCCATAAGAAAGCAATATTTATGGATATCAGCTTCTTCACTGTGAACGACAAAACGTTTCGGAGCGTATGTTTGCTCCGTCACCATCACCTGATCTTGCTTTTTTATGCATTTCACTTCTAAATGTCCTTCAAAGATTTGAACATTAACTCATACTTCAGTAGTTAGATGAGAGTTCGCAGCAGTTTGATTACCCGTTTAAACTCGATTTCGTCGGGCCTGTTGTTGGATCAATCGATCCTGATGTTGGATCCCCAGAACGGAGCCAGTCGTCAAAATGTTGGTACCAGTTCTGCGGTCTGCTAATCACAGACAGTGAGGCATTGGAAGTAATGGCCACTGGCGGTTCTGTCAGTGTCCAGCACTCCGCACATTTAGCATCGATAGCTAAAACAGAAACAATTATTGATATTGAATTATCTCAAGCATGTATAAGCTGAACCCATAAGAGTGATACACATGATTGTACACAGAGATAAATCGATCTTCCTTCAAAGTGTCGAAGTCACGAATGCACGTATTTGGCTGTGTGAGGTACGTGCGTATGGTTTTATTGGTACTGGATATGACCACTCTTGACTGAAACAGTGTAATCAAAATTTTCTCCAGATTTTTAGGTCTCATTGCATTATCTCATTTTGAAAGACAATGTAAGTTAAGGAACGTCCCTTTTTGGACACGGTTCATTTGTAGAATAGACTAGCTTTCATTTGTTCCGTCCGTTGAAGAATCTGATTAGAACAACCTGACAACGACGAGTTGTCCGGTTTGAACAGTGTTTGTATTGAGAAGAACTCATTCTGAAGGATCTGCCTTTCACATCCAATGAGTTTGTATTTGGAATAACCCATTTTAAACTTGACTTGGATGTCAGTATTGTCCGTTTTAGCCAGGATTTCCATTATGAACATTCCGTTATATAAAAGATTCTTAGTATGGTCAGTCGGATATAGTTAGGGTGCTCATAAGGTGTTACGAGTTTCAGACAAGGGTCATTAAAAGACTTTTGGTTAAGACAATGTTCTAATCAAGTATTTTCCGCATATTATGTGAAATCTAATCTTCAGTGTGATCTATGTAGTTTCCTCATTAATCATACTAAATATAATGTACAACCGTATGTAGTCAGTGTTTTCATCAAATATTTCTGGTGGCCTTTCCGGGGTTTGATTGATAGCAATTTCTCATGGAATCTTTGTGTTTAGACAAAGACAGGTAAGCCGATATCAATTAAAGATAAAGCCTGAACTAAATCTAGAAGGTGATCATATAGCGTAATTACAGGTGTTACCTGTAACCCACCCACCCACCTATGGTGGCACGTCTCTTTCCAGGGCACGTGAAATTAAGCATCACCGGATCCAGTGACCTAGAGAAGTTAGTGGTATTTCGCAAGTCCCCGCCTACACCATCGAGTTGTGGCCTGGTTATAGAGACTGACATATAGAACAACACATCCGCCTACCTGCAGTACACTGCGAGCTGAGTCCAGCCATTACTCCCACCCAAGTCCGCAATCACTCAGTTCTAGCACAAGGCTACGTTCTGATGACGGAACTAGGAATGTTGAAATCTGCGGTTTCTGGAAGCACAATTACTCCAAGGCCGCATGAAATAAATCAAAGGAGTAGAGGGCGTGATAATGGTTATCGGTAGGAAATCAGAAAGGAAATATGTTTCATGAATTGTATATCGACAAGTGGCTTGGATTTGACAATCGTAACCTTTGTAATCAGGGGTGTCTGTGGTTTGAAAGGGGTGTTGCGAAATCTTGATCTCATTCAGCGACTGATGAAGTAAATAAGTGTTAGTCAGCTAATTGCCAGGACAAGTTGCAGCGTCTTGTCAATGAACGAGTCAAGAGTCAAGCTGTCAGTTTTTACGACTGTCGACTCTTGAGAAATAACGAGGTCGAATGGATGGTTCATTTTGACCAACCGATCTCCATGTAGTCCCATCTGGCGACAGCTATGGCTTATTGTTGTGCTAGTCGGACATGGAATGTTTATCGATACATTCCGAAGTCCGCAACGTTGTTACATTTTGACCAACCGATCTTCATTTATTTAGGGACAAGCATGGCTTGGTGAGGTCCTCGTCTGGTATGAGATGTGTGCTGATAAATTATGCATCTATGGAGAGTTCGGACATGTTGACCAAACGACCAACATGTTCACGTAATTTTAGACGTTGATTGTATTTGGGATCTGATCTGGCACGGGATGATGTAAATATTGTTATGGAGTTCATTCATTTTGACCACACGATCTACATTTTTGTCAAATCTTGTAGCTTATTAGGGATCTTTGTCTTCTTTCACAAAGCACTAAGATGATCGTAAGTCACTAAGCCGGTGAGCTAAGGTTAACCTTAATAAGGGTTGCTTTGTGAAAGGAACCCCTGGTCTATTATGTAATGATGTACTGAGAAATTCTTTCGGGCTGTTCACCTATCTGTACCATCCAATGCTCATTTTGAGAACCAGGCATGGGGTGACGTGGCCATGGTCTGACATGCAATCCTCGTTGGGGTGTTGTACTATAATTACTCCTTTAGAAAGTTATTTCGATCTTTCGATACTCAGAGCCTTTGTAGAGCCAGTCAGAGCTGTGGCCATGGTCTGACGTGCAGTCCTCGTGATGATGTTGCACTGTAACTATTCTTCCAGAGAGTTCGCCGACTTGGACCATCCGATCCTCACTTTGCGAGCCAGACATAGGGGACTGTGGCCATGGTCTGACGTGCAGTCCTCGTGATGATGTTGCACTGTAACTATACCTGTACTGAAGGCACATCCCTGTGAAGAGGGTAGAAGTGTTGAAATCACATTTGCTTCTTCATGAACGTCCCTGGCGTTTGTCAGCAACTGCAGGGTTCGATGGGCTGTGTTATTGATTTCACTCCCCGCTGCAGAAGTTGAGTCCGCTGTTGCTAAACAGTTATGACAGACCATCAGAAATACATCAACGTGAATTACCAGCTGTGACACAACGAATAACTTTTACCAGTAAGTGTAATGTGTTTACACGAGGTTTATTTACGCATGTTAGACAGCAGGCTTCTTGTTGCATTCTTTGTTGGAGAACCTAGACAGGCTGAAACTCCCCCTACCTCAAGACGCCCCAACGAAAATATGTGTCTCCGTTTTTGTGCCTTTCCAAACATAGGAAGGTCGTGTTGTTCTGTTTGATGTTTTTTGCTTTTTGTAAAAATTGAAACGTACAGTATGTCAATGCCTGCTTTCTAATACAAATTAGAATAGTGACGGATTTATCTACAGTAAAACCCATCAAAATTCCGCAAGAAGCTTGTAATACGGGGCGGTGGCTGAGGCGTTCGTTTGTCATGCCGTAGATCCGGTTTCGATTCCTCAGCTGGGTACAGTGTCTGAAGACAATGTTTGTTGCGCCATCGCCCTGATATTGCTGGAATATTGCTAAAGAGGCATAAACAAAACTCCTAAAATACAGACAGTATCATTGTAGCAACAAACGCTACAGGACATCGTGCAACATTGAAAACAGTTTTAGGATCGGGAGCTCCAGGTAGAGGCTGCTTGGGAAGCAAGAAGCTCACTAAATTGTTCGATTTTCGGGGATGTTAAGGTTTGGCTATAGATCAACATCACATTTAGCAGTCAACTTGATGTGGAATGAAAGCCGGAAGTAATTCTGTCCTCAGACGTTTCTACAAATAAAAACCAAATATGATTGGTCTGCTGCTGTCTGACCTTGAAATGTAATCGGGCTTCGAACCCAGCATGGGCAGTCCATTACTGCTCCTCAGATTCTCTCGTTGCTGAAGATCGTTCATGTTGCTGACAGGCCACGTTTCTGACTAGGATTTATGACACACAAGCAGCAGATTCTCACACGAATATAAGACGTAACTCTGTGTTGCGAATTGTAAAGAGAAATAGTTACATCAAGCATTTACAGTTTGAGCATCGAACTACGAAACTGGGATACGATGACATGTGTCATACAACAGCGGTACCATCTTCAGGGTTCAAATTGTTATGGATAACAACTTCTTTATTGCGTGATTGCGACGTTTCGATACAGATTCTTGTACCGTTGTCACTCTGTCTCTCAATGTCCAAAGGACTAACAAAAGTATGATTTTACAATATCATCGACAGTCCTTCTTTCTTATTTTCTGTTTGCCGTTGTATGATGACGACGCACTTACCAGTTTTCGATCTACATGACGATTGTCTGTAATAATGGATCAGACAATCCAGTGACTGACATCATAAGCATCTGTCTACACTTTTGGGATACGAGGACATCAACTGTAACCCAGTTACAACCGTTTTACGTCAAGTATTGGTAAGCTGAAGAGCAATTCTTACCCAAATCTTTACGACATTCGCCCATCCACATTGATTATCATATTTCGTGTAACCTGTTTGATAATCTAAGCCTGTGAAAGCGTTATATGAAGCCTTGACACGCAGCCCTTATTCTCAACAATGTTTCGCTATCTATTTGGGCCCATAAACAAGGTTTTGAATAGGTGGTTGTCAAGCGTGTAAACCCGAGTTTCCCCGAGAGAAATGACCGACCTTGAATACGGGATTCAAATGTCCCTTGGAAACCCAATTTTTGCACGTGCGTGGGTCACACAACGCCGCAACCCACATGCCAAGTTTTCCCGGTTTAACACGGTATTCCTTGTATTAGCATTTATTTCGCCTTGTTCCTCATCAACGCGGCTCATATTACATGGAGAGAGCACATCCTCTCATTTCATCTGTGAGACGACAGAGCGAGTGTATTGAGACACAATGCAGTCATGTTTTGAAAGCAAAATCTCAAACCAAAGTACGACACGTGCCGCGGGTGTTATTGGAAACGGAAACTTGGATATTATTACAGAAGATTGCCAGTTAGAATATCAATACGAGTGCCATATTCAGGGCAAGGGTGTTGTATTCAGGGCAAGGGTGTCGTATTTAGGGCAAGGTGTCGAAACCAAGGCAATATAACCAGAAATAACCATCCCTGGCGTTGTTGGACTTTGTGATAGGAAGCAAACTAAATATTAAGAGGATTTGTTTGCCGTGATTAGAGAAAGTCAGAAATATGGTCGATATCAAGGGGGTCCGATCTGACAGTCATTGATTGTGTATATATTATTTTATATAAATCGTTTTCTTTGAATCGAAGGGATTTGTCCGAATATCCTTTTTCATTAATATGTATAAGGGTTTGGGTAAATGATAACCGGTTTCTGACACAGTCTAACAAGTTACATTGAGCCAGTAAAAGTGCACAAAACTACTTATAATATATTGTACTTATGCAATGGCTGCTAGGTAAATTATTGGTCAGATCATCTTTTGCACTTTACAGATGAAATATGAAGTTAAAAAGGGGGGGAACACGATATACGGACTTGGTAAAGATATAACAGACTATCATGTTCAAGTTGATGCGTCTTGACGAAGACGAAGCTGTGTAGCAATGTAACTTACTTTCTGTTTGAAATTTCAAGCGTATGAATAATGCCATTGACGCTTGAACTATGTTATTTGCCCTTCCCGTCCAGCCATTGCTTAATTTTCTCCGGTAGATGTTTTTAGAGAAGAAAGTTTAGATTTTCTACTGGCTCATCGTCGACTTGAATCTATGGTACCGCATGTAGAAATATGTTCAGCGTCATTAGTGAGCGAGAAAACTGGATGAAATAAGGGTTGGTATGAGTTAGTGGGTGATGAAAATATGGATATACCTTTTTGAGTTTTTTCAGTTATTGTTTGAGTGGCATCTTAATGCTGTGAGGCAAACGGGTATGGTTACTAGCCAAGGCTCCTAATCAGGTATAAATCTTGTATTCGAAACTATCATCAGTGGATCCCCAGTGGTAAGGGGTGCAACTTTACAACTATGATCTATACTGAACACGACCAGTCATATGCGCTGGCATCATTCAGCAGTCCCAGAAGACTGTCCCCATGTGACGAATCTAACTCCGGTCTTTGGTGTGACGAGGGAACGCTTTAACCACTAGGCTACCCCCTATTAACCCGTAATAGAATATGAGTTTGTCAAGATCGTTTGTATGGAGCTGGATGCCGTTGTGCAAAGTTATCTTAGCGCTAAGGGGATCGTAACATAGACTTAACATAGATTTTCGACTGTCGTAGCGCTACGATTGTTAGTCTTTCACTGGTCTCTTACTTATAATCAATGTGATGGTTAAGTATTTGAATGACAAGGAAGACGCAAAGGGGAGAGTAAGAATATAAAGAGAAAACGTTGGTTCCGTATCATAAAGACATTGGTAGCCATAAATTCTCTCTTTTAAATGTACCCGTGAAGATCCGGATTAGAACTGATCTTCAGCAACCCATGCTTGTCGTAAGAGGCGACTAACGGGATCGGAGGGTCAGGTTCATTGACTTGGTCGACGAATGTCATCGTATCCCAACTGCGACGATCGATGCAGGTTCACTGGATTGTCTGCCCCAGACTCGATTATTTACAGACGAACACCATATAGCTGGAATACTGCTGAGTGAGGCATAAAACTAACCTCACTCTCCTTTCTAATGTGTTGCTTGTCATTGTACAACGAAGTGAAACGCTTGGTCAGACCGTTGAAACAGGGTAGCTCTACAGTATATCCGGAATGCAAAAATTGTGAAACATCTCTCGTATTGTTTCATATAAGGACGTCATAACGCTGTCAGTTCGGCGTGCCATCCTCACATGGCTGCTCCAATTGCGATACCACTGAAACACGAAGAAATAACATAGATTCTTATCAACCCATTCGTCAGCGGTAATACATATGATCATTTTCTGGAAAAATGACAAGAAGTGCTTGCTATATATTAACATAGCTCATCTTTTCCCGTCTTGTAATCTGGGCACCATTACAGCATATGCTGCACGAAACATACAGCGCGTTGATGGCGAAGTGAGCTTAGGAGTTCCTTTTTTCAATGCCGGCGAAGATGCTACTAACGGGATCGGTTGGTCAGGTTCGCTGGCGTGGCTGATCACATGTCATCGTATCCCCAATTGCGCTCATCAATGCTCATGCTGTTGATCAGTGGACTGTCTGGTCTAGACTGGATTGTTTTACAGACCGCCGCAAAGTAACTGGAATAGTGTTGAGTGCGGCATTAATGATTTATATTCCTTGCCGATGACGGGTGGTCGCTGTGGTTATCGGATCGCCGCTTGAAGGGGCTCAAATATTTTTTAAGAGTCTCTTGCCACTGCCACTTGCCTCTCTTTGCCCTGATTTGTATGACATAATCATGATGACGTAATTATGAAAGGATGAATAAACACAGAATTTGATCTTAGCGTTTAATGGACTATTTATTGAAAAAGTGATAAGAAAGATAACTCTACTTTATTATTATTGTGGAATATAGCTACAGTTACAGCTATAGCTACAGTTTGAGCACACATGAAATGAAATGTTCATATGTCTTTGTCCTTAATGGCATGGGATGATGATCGTGGTACTAATCACTGGATTGTTTAGTCCAGATTCTTCTGTTGTTAGACCCGGTCCGTATCCCACTTGCGTAGGTGGATGTCAATGATGTCGATCGCTGGATTGTCTGGTCCAGACTCGATTATTTACAGACCTCTGTCACAGCTGGAATATTGCTGAGTGCGGTGTTAAACAAACCAAACCGATGCGGCTTTAAACAAACACAAACAGACAATCAACACAGACCACTGTCATATAACCCGTATAATGCCGAGAGCGGGGTCAATCAAATAAAATCATATATCTCTGACCTGAACTCACCTTTCAACTTATGTCTAGCTACTCGTTCGTTGGTATGTCAAGGCTCAGCTATAGCCTTTGTTTGACACAGGTGTCCTTTAATGCAGTGTTTTATGATGCCCCCAAGAATAGCTCACGTCAAGAAAAATATAACTGTTGATGTTTATTTTCTGTGTACAACATACCTCAGAGTGCAGATAAACACCATATCTTTCTTGACACCACGGAATGCAGCCTGGACACAGACAAGTTCTATTTCAAACCACTATTAAAATGGGGTCTTTTTCTTGTGCATTCCAACATTCACTTCGTTTAGATGGCTTGAATTAATAGGCACACAAAACAACGATGACGTTAGGGAGTGAGTATTGTTTTACGCCACTGCTACCAATAGTCCAGAGAACAGTGGTACGATTTTCCTGACAATGGAACAATGGAGTTACTTTTTTGCCTGATTATGTGAGCAATGAAAATGACAATCATGCCTTGGCCAGGCATACCAATGATTGATGTCGTCACAAAAGTTACAAATATCTTGATTCAATCTCCTCTAATGACCATATTTTATGGGAATATGTTCTGACATGTATCTTTGTGGTATGTGGGACCTTTTGGTACAGTATGCCATATTTAGAAGAGATCACCTCCGTGGTGGAGCAGATCGAGTGTCAGTCTAGAGAGCTCACTGTCGTTCGAATCCCAGCAACGTCATCCTTTAATGACAATATTAGTTTGTGGGGATATCTTCTAACATATAGCTTGGTGGTATGGGAAGTGGGGAAGCCTAGTGGTTAGTCGTGACGCCGGAGACACAAGTTTGATTCCTCACTTGGGTACAATGTGTGAGGCCCGTTTCTGGTGTCCCCCGCCGTGATATTGCTGGAATATTGCTAAAAGCGGCGTAAAAACATACTCACTCAGTCAGTCGGTCTTGGTGAGTATGAGGGGCCTTGTGGACAGTATACAGTTAGAAGAGATCGCCTCAGTGGTGCAGTGGATCGACTGTCAGCCTTGAGAGCTCTCTGTCGTTTGAATCCCAGCAACGTCATCCTTTAATGACAAAATTAGTTTGTGGGGATATCTTCTAACATATATCTTGGTGGTGTGGGAAGTGGGGTAGCCTAGTGGTTAGTCGTGACACCGGAGACACAAGTTCGATTCCTCACTTGGGTACAATGTGTGAGGCCCGTTTCTGGTGTCCCCCGCCGTGATATTGCTGGAATATTGCTGAAAGCGGCGTAGTCAGTCAGTCAGTCAGTCGGTCTTGGTGAGTATGAGGGGCCTTGTGGACAGTATACAGTTAGAAGAGATCGCCTCAGTGGTGCAGTGGATCGACTGTCAGCCTTGAGAACTCTCTGTCGTTTGAATCCCAGCAACGTCACACCGAAGTACTTTAAACATTAGTCCTCGTTGTTACCTTCCATGGCGCTTGGTATGGACATTTCTGATCGGATCAGAATCAGTTTAACCAGTCTTGGTGACGTGTCCATGTTAAACACCGACATGGTATCTCTTAGGCCAGCACTATGCAGACGGCATTAGCCCGGATTAAGTCACCATGGATGCACGTTGCTATGCAAGGTGCTATGTAAGCATAACTATCACATCTTACCAACAGATCGGGACATTCAGCTCTGAACTGCAGCTCGTAACTAAATCCAAGCACGCATGGACAACTAGTAAATCCTGGTTTTATTTTGTATTTTCAGGAAGTCTAAAGTTGGCAGGTCGACGTATCAAGCTGGAGCTGATAGACACGGTGGAAGAGGTAAAACAATTTGATTCAGACCATTCGATCATTTCTTCACAAATGAAGACGACAGGCCCATCGTACAAGTATATTCAATGTTCAGATTTATATAAGTGAGTGTGTATTTTACGCCGCAATCAGCACTATTCCAGCAATGTGACGGCGATCTGTAAATACTTGAGTCTAGACCAGACAATCTAGTGATCAGCAGCATGAGCATCGCTCTACGCAATTGGGATTCGATGACATGTGTCAGTCAAGTCAGCGAACTTGACCACCCGACGCCGTTGGTCGCCTCTTCCGACAAACATGGGCTGCTTAACCGGAGGAAGATCAGTTCTTATGCGGATCTTCGCGATGAGATGTATTTGAGAACCTTGTGTGAAGGCTGTGATTTTCCACTGCGCAGCAAAGATAAAGTAGCTGTCGTGAACCCAGTGTACACTAGTGATGTTGGTTTGGTATTATAAAATCTGCAACACGTAAATTATTGATCTGCTCATAGAAATGAGATCTGATTTCTTATCTTGGACCGAGAAATAAAGTTAAAGTGGCCTTTAGTCAACATAGAACAACTGATTTATGAAGTTGTATTTCGATAAAGGCTACAGTACGTAAGATTTACTCAACTTTAAACAACTCGCGTTCAGTTGTGTTGATTTTGATATTGTTCCTGTTTGATATCTACATGTCTGTGTAGTAATCGAGTGAGTGAGTATTTTTTTACGTCGTTTTTTTAGCAATATACCAGCAATATCACGGAGGGGGAACCCAGGAACGGGTTTCACACATTATACCCATGTTGGGAATCGAACCCGGGTCCTCGGCGAGACCACCTAACGCTTTATCTACTTCCATCGTAATTTAGCTATGTTAGAGAAATCAAACATGGCGACCTTTGTAGCCGTTTTTGAAACACACCTTTGTCCCTTAGCCTGAATACTTAACTGATGGTAACCGCTGCAAGTTTCACTCAAAATGATTAATAACATACTTAGGGAAAAAATAAGGGATCACGTAAAAGGACAACCCTGTTCCTTTATTGTTTAGGTTTCTTCACAAGCTATGCGATATAAAGCTTGTGAAGAAACATGGAAAAAAATAGGGGAACACTTGTGCTTTCATATGATCCTTTAGTTATGTTTCTTAATATATACGTAAATGAACAATGTCCAGGTGAGCTTCAGGGAATGTACGCATTTGTCATATTTATTGTCTCATATTGTTTGGTAATTAAAACAAGTCAAGCAGAGATGAAAGCTGTGACCATATCAGCTGTGACAGGTGCCACCATTGTACAACACGGTTTGTGAAACGTATTGATTTTTAGTTGATTTCGGTTTTTTATGAGATGATGTGATACATATTTTAACTCTGCTTCCTACAGCGTTTCCGGGTTTATATTTTAGTTCTGTCGTCATTCAACCTTCTGCTGGTAGAGTATTTTCCTGTTATCTGTACACATAGCTAAAGGCGGTAAAATACCTAAATAAATGTCTGATCACAAAGTGATACATTTCACCACAGATATCAATCATAGTAGACTTGAGGAAATGTAAGGTCAAGGCCAGTGTCAGCACGTGACCGAACCTACGTAGTGTCACGTACGCCTTGTAGATAACGCTGACCGCCCAGGTACCCCGAGATTGTTATCTGACTACACCTGGCGCTAGTCATGTGTCGTGACATAAGTCAGAGTCGAAGTGCAGTCTTGTTTAGTCTGCTGTTGTTGATATACGTAATGCAAACATTTTATCACGTGTTATCGTATCGTACGGTGATACGTCAGCATCCGCGGTGAAGATGTAGGTCGGATATTGTAGGGGAGGGGGCGACCATGATTTAATGGAAGTTTTTGGATTAAATGTACGGGGCATGTATGTTTCCCTTATCTTACAGAGAAGATCACAAAGACTATACGGACATGTCAAACTTTAATGTACGGTTTTTATTTGCAATGTCTGTGTATCAAAAATCTCGGACGCACCCTTCCCCACCTCTAGATTGAACATCCATTTCAGTCCAAACTGAACATCCAGACAAATAATAGAGGATTGTGTTACTGAATGTAACAGTAATGGGGATTATTACAATCAATGATCAAACAAATCGCGACATGCAGAAAACGATTATTTATATGCCCCCATAAAATAGTTATAAAACTACTTCATAAAACACCATTGGATTACCTATTCTGACAAAGGGCAAGCAAATGAGCCAATGCCAATGTTTTTGCATACATTTGATACTTCTTGGGATCAACTGTTTTTGTCTCGATGTGACTGTATTAGCTGCAATGTCACGACGCTCTCCTCTGTTCCATGCAAACACACCGATATTGGGCTCTCGTCCGATATTCAAACCTAGACACGTGGCAAGGTTTTGAATATCCAACAGTTTGAAGGTCAACGTGCCAAAGCGCTGTTACAAAGGGAATCAGTAGTGCATCTATTCTTTTAACCTCGGCTTCACATACGCAAGCAGAACATTTGTAAGCTATACAAACATCAAGCCACTTAACCTCGATTCAACTAAGCATGACAAGGGCCAAAAACACGTTACGAGATCTTTTTCATGGGATATCCGTTAGCGACCAATCACTTGACTTTCTGGTTTGAAATGGTGCCAAAAGCTTTCATATTGGCCCGATGCAGACAGTTCCTGAATTCCAACGCTCCGATGCAGATGCACACACGCGGTTCTCAGATATCATTGTTTCCCCATCCGCTGGACAAACAATCCGGATCAGTTTTAACCATTAAGAGATAACATACGGCGAATTTTATAGCACACACATCATCCTGGTCGAGTGGTCCGATGAGTTACTGCATCGCGTTGTCACAGCCATGTCTGTGTGAAAAACCTGGAACGTTGGAGGGAGCCCGTATTCACCCTCACTGCAGCTTTTGAACAGGTGTGGAAAATCTCACGGGAGAGTCTAATAGAACTGTGCAAAACTCTTATAGGTATTATTTTGTCAGGCTCTGCAACGTGTTTTTTCAAGGGCCATGGCTAGTGGAACGCACATTCAGTATGTACGATGTTGTTTTACACACATTCGTCAGTCTCGTAACTCTGTTAGTATCATAGATTCTGTTTCCTTGATCTATAGTGCAAATCTGGGAACACACTGCACTTCTCTTACAGATGTTCGGTCTGATACCATCATGCGATATGTCAGGTCTATTTAACGGCCTGTGAGACATTGTATTCTAATAGAACAGGCGGTGTAGGAGTCAGGGCCGATCAAGATGATCCTTGGCATTGGAAAGATTTCTTGAAGGACGTTGTTTTTCTAAACATTTTCCCATTCGTCTTCTGAGGCAAGGCAATCTGCTTTAACAGTTGTGTCCCTTGTTCGAATCCCGTTTCGACTAAATATGTGATGCTGGCTTTTTTAAACAGTACATCCGTGCTCACTGAAGTGGTAAATGTCTGAGACCTTCATCACTCGGTCCTTCTTGCCGTATCAGACCGAAGAAAATATTAGAACACTTATGACTGAGTGAGTTTAGTTTTACGCCGCACTCAGCAATGTCATATCTGTATGGCGGCTGCCTGTAAATAATCGAGACACGTCAACGAAGTCAGTGAGTCTGACCACTCGATCCTGCTAGTCGCCAATACTAGACTGGCAAAACCGTCGAAGGAATAATTATTAGTTTAGATTATCATTTCTCTAAAATATGAATAAAATTAACATATTGTCATTCTAAAAGACTGGTGTGCTTCCGCTCATGGAAACTTTCCTCCTTAAAGGATAGAATTACCATGCATCCGTAAGCTAATCAGAGCTAATTTTGCAACAGGAGGCGTACGTACTCATTACTGTTTTCAATATGAGTACTAGGAAAGTTAGAGTACTGAATGGAATTTAATGGCTTGTTAGTAATCTCGTGTTTCGTTTCATATATGCATCACAACATTGCTACTCTTGTGTAAACAGGTCAATAAACAATAAAGCAATACTTTTTTAAGAAAAATACGTCCATAAATAATTCTAAGACCATTACTGTGGTGCGTATCTACTACGTTTTCTGATTTTTTTCCCTACCACATCGTGCATATTTGTTATCCGTACATACGTCGATACGGCCCTTATCTGGAGCCCTGACTTAGCATTCGGTTCAGCCTTGCAGTGAGACTATGAAAAGACCTATGTATACCGAAGGCGGCTTCGGGGGTCGTTCTAGTTTGGCGTAATTACTTCCATGACTAGAACTAATAGGACACATCAATGGGCAGCTAATACAAAGTGGTGCCGATCAAGCATTGTTCCAACAGACCACCCCCTATAGGCCATGTGGTAATCGTTTGGCGGACTTCGATAATCCTGGCCATTAAGGAATCCTTTGTGGACTCTCTTATGGAAACAGCTCGAGGAAACATATATATCTGGCCGCTCTCTGCATATATTATGACTACAGTTTAGCGGAGAGCAGCTAGCACACCTGAGATCGTTTCCTCACAGCGTCATCTAAACGTTAACGGCAGCGCTTTTACATTTTCCTCAATACGCCTTGTTCGGGTTATACTCTAAAACTGATCCCCCTCAAACGAGGATTCCCATAACATTGCGTATACACTCAGAGCGGTCCCACTCAGAGCGGACCATAAGCC
Organism: Haliotis asinina; assembly: GCF_037392515.1. Lineage (NCBI taxonomy): Eukaryota > Metazoa > Mollusca > Gastropoda > Lepetellida > Haliotidae > Haliotis > Haliotis asinina. Next base: position 32,173,996 of record NC_090287.1, on the reverse strand, counting down.
CCGAACGAGCGTTCAGCAAGTGATGTTTCATATTCATAATCGGGGTCTTGATTCATGCATCTGATGCCCTGATCGAGGCTACATATTGGTATCCTGTCGACGTAAATGATACATGGTTTCATTCTTTTAGTATAATGTACTAGAAAAGCTATCTAAGCGGTTGTTGCTATAGAAACGAAACAGCTGATTTAATGTTGAAGAGACAGCAGTCGGAAGAGGCTGGCCTCCTCCTGAAGGCTTTGCACAGTTTAGTCATTCGATTCCCCGTTAGTGTGTCAGTTGTCTCATAACTATAGAAACAAACATTGTGATATTTTTCTGTAGTAAATGGAATTTGATTTCTCATATTTATGTGTGTGATGTTGTAGACAAAGAATGAATGACGATGCAGTGAGAAATTGGAGACGGGTATCTTGTAACAGAACGTATTTGATGATTTCCTGGATTCTGTACAATGTCCACATATCTGTCTGTTTGCTATTCATTAAAGACCGAGCGGGTAGCCTTGTGGTTAAAGCGCTCGCTCGTCAGAAAAGGTTCGTTTCCAAATATGGTTACAATGTGTAAAGCCCATTTTGGCGGTCCCTTGATATTGCTGGTATACTGC